>NW_026526765.1:16659509-18143676 GCF_024362965.1 Panthera pardus
TATAAGAGAGGAAAGATACCGTGATTGCCTAAGGTTTTCTATTAATTGGAAGTAGATTCAGCATGAAATGTGTTGAATTAAAATATCTATCAAATATATGGGGTTTAAAGTATTTACTATAATTTTAAGATTGTTTTATGTTTTGTATTCCAATAGCATAATTAAACCTACCTTCAGCTATTTATCCAGCTCAAGCAAAAGGATTATTTTATTATATTCAGATTCATTATTGAGTTCAGATGAAAGAGAAACAAAAGACTCTACATGTACAGCAAAATAATGCCCCTAATTGTCAACATTTCCTGACCTTAAATGAAAACACAGTTCTGTATCTATTCTCTTGAAATTTCTCTAATGAAAAATTGTCCATACTTTGTATCACTGCCAAAGACCCTAGTTCAACAAAATATTTTTAACTGCCACCTAGGCCTGGTTATTATCTGCTAATCTCTTCTTAAATTAGGTATCAGAACCAATTCACTATCCTTTACATACTCTATTCTAGCTCAATTACTTGCTTGTCTCTTATCGTATTAACTTGAAAGCCACTTCCTATAATTCATTAACTAATATACTTGGGAAATGCTGCATTTTAAAATCTTGTCTTAGAGATTCACCTTACATAGCACTACATAGTAGCATGGGAAAGAATCTGTTGAGTGATTTTTTTTTTAATTTTCTTATTGTAAAAATTTTAACTTTCTACATCAATGCATTTTTATATATGCATACCCTTATATAACCAATACTGGACCAAGCTATAGAGAATTTCCTGAACTCTAGAAAGTTCCCTACTTCTCCTTCAGTTGGTGTTATTGCTCCCTCCCTTACACAAGGTTAGCCATCAGTCAGACTTTTATTGTCTTAGATTGAGTTTGCTTGTTTTGAATTGCATATAAATAAAATCATGCTGCTTTGATTCTTCTATTTCTGGTTCTTTTTATTGTTATGTATAGGAGATGGAGATTAATTTATACTGTGGCAATGAAATTTCCCATTCTAATGTATATTATGAACATTTGGGTTGGTTCAAATTTGGCTGTTAAACACTGCCGTGGACTTTTTTGTGATTTTGGCGGACTAGTTTGCATTAGTTTCTCTTATGCATATATCCAGGAGTACGATTGTTGAATCATAGATAAGGTTATAGGTAAGCTTAGGTTTGGTAAATTCTGCATTGGATTTATTATTAAAATTTTTTTTTAATGTTTATTTTTGAAAGATAGAGACAAGAGTGTGAGTGGGGGAGGGGCAGAGAGAAAGGGAGGCACAGAATCTAAAGCAGAATCTGATACAGAGCTGTCAGCACAGAACCTGATAGGAGGTTCTAAGTCACGAACGTAAGGTCATGACCTGAGAGGATGTCGGATGCTTAACTAACTGAGCCACTCAGATGCCCCTGCATTGGATTTATAAATCAATTTGGAAAGAACAAAATTCTTACTGATACTGAGATTTCTTATGCATATTAATAGTGTATTTATTCTGTTTAGTTCTTCTATTCTTCTTCAGTGAACTTTGTAATCTTCCATTTAGAGGTCCTGCAGGTATTTTGTTAAATTTATTGTGTTTGTTTTTTTTTTTTAATAATTTTTTTGTTTTTAATTTTTTTAATGTTTATATATTTTTGAAGGAGAGAGAGAGAGAGAGAGAGCTTGATCGGGGCGAGGGGCAGAGAGAAAAGGAGACACAGAATCTGAAGCAGGCTCCGGGTTCTGAACTGTCAGCACAGAGCCCAATATGGGGCTCAAACTCAGGAACTGCGAGATCTTGACCTGAGCTAAAGTTGGTTGCTTAACCCACTGAGAGACCCAGGTGCCCCTGATTGTCTTCCATTTCAAGGGTCAGATTGCAAATGAAAAGTAGACTTAGCACTATGAGGTCACTAAATAAGAATCCTCAATGGCCAATACCCAACCCATTGCAACGAGATATCCAGTGACCAATCATGTCACTGTGATTGGATCATATCCAGTGACCCTGCACAGGCAACCTCTTAATTTCTCATCAATAAAATTCCCATAGAAAATTCATTATCTATTTTTTTTTTTTTACATTATTCTTTATCCTCCATTGTCGTTTATCCTTTATGGTGGGTATTATCATTCATGTGGAGAGTTTGAATTAAAAAAAAAAAAAAAGGAAAGTCTCACTTTATGAGCCTGATAGAACACGGCAGAGGCAACTGAAAATTGTCCATTAATGTAAGCATGAATGGGTATGTTGTCACTATAATACATACTATATTCTAAGTGTCTATATATTTTAGTTCTCTTTTTAGCATTATAATACATTGAGCTGTTTTGTTTAAGTGCATAAATGGGGCAGAAAGTTAACTTAATTTTCTTAAGCATGTAGCCAGTTAAATCAATAGAATTCATTGAGTATATTATTGATATGAAGTTATAATATCTATTTTATGCCAATTTCCCAACAATATAGACATTTGTGTCTGAACTTTAATGCTATTTTTATTAGTATGTTTTAAAATATATCTTGACAAGGGTGTCTGGGTGCCTCAGTCAGTTAAGCTTCTAATTCTGGATTTTGGCTCAGGTCATGACTTCATGGTTGTGAGATCGAGCCCCACATTGGGCATTGAGCTGATATGGAGCCTGCTTAGGATTCTCCCTCTCCTCTATTTCTGCTCCTCCTCTACTCACTCTCATTCAAGTTTTCTCTAAAAAAAATACACAAATAAATAAACACATAAAAATAAACAAAAGAAATATATTTTGATAATTGTAAGGAAAGCCTTTCCTCATTGAGTGCTTTTATTGATAACGATAAAATGAAATTTTCTAAACTCCAATAAATTTTTCAACAGACTTAAGTTACTGTGTCTATATGGTATTTCATTTGAAGGCCTTATTTACGTTGAGATGCATAGCTCTTTAAAAATCAGATAAAGTAAAAATTTAAAAAAAGAAGTTAAAAAAATAGATGAAGAATCTTACAGATTATGAGGTTTTTTCCAGAGAATATTATAGACAATACTGAATAGTATAATCTTGCTCTGATTTACTCGACTGATATGTTGTAATTAGTTCATCTCTGTGGTCTGAGAATTGGCCAATGTCTTCACTGTATCAGCTACTAAAGGCCTCTCTGGATTTATACCTGGGTGCTTTGGCATAAGCCCCCAGGGTGTTGGTTCTTCTCCCTGAATTTACTAATTGTCTATGGGAAATGAGGACCCTCTAAGATTTACGCACCACCTCCATTTTGGTCACCAGCTTTGATCCGTCTGCCTCTTATCTATGGAATCGCCTCACCATGCACTGCAGCAATCCCAAGGCCAACGCCAAGATTCTTCATTCTCAGATGACTTCAGATCCCTATCCCTCATGCCCCCTCTCCCCAAGTATATTATATAAGAACTTCTAGATCATGTCTATACTTTGTACAGGGCATGAGAAAACAATTGAGGACATTAATTTAAGTTTTTCTATCAGACCTTCTGCTCCAAGTAGGAAGTAGAACCAAAGTTTCTCTACTTTTCATAATTCCCCACCAGTAACCAGCAGGTGTGTTTGTACCTCTCCATGTTTTTCCCCTCAACCAAACTGAACATCCAGAAAGTAGACATGTTAAATCTCTGGAAAAGGACCTTTGTTTTCCCTTTCCAACTTTCTCCCCTCCACCAGGCCGCGAGGAAAAACATTTTATCCCCACTTCCTTTCTCATGGAAAAGACTTCTATGCCATACTCTTCTGCTTCCCTAGTGATATCTACCTTATGCTTGCCTTGGGCAAAGATGGCCCAAGTCCTCCAGAGGACTAAAACTTTTGCCAAAAAAAAGAAATGCATTATAAATTACTTCAAAAATTAAATTACCATTATTCCTAAAAAATTGAAATCTCAGTACTTTTTAGAATTGATGGGTTCAAAGTGATAAGGGAAATATAAAAAGAGCAATTTAAGGGGCACCTGGGTGGCTTGGTCCATTAAGCATCCAACCTTGGCTCAGGTCATGATCTCACAGCTCATGGGTTTGAGCCCCGCGTCAGGCTCTCTCTCTCTCTCTGTCTCTCTCTCTCTCTCTCTCTCTCTCAAAAATAAATAAATAATATTTTTTTAAAAAGGAACAATTTGAAGCAATTTTCACAATTTCACACTTATTTCATTCCTTTTACATGTCCACTTTGATTTCTATTTTATAATGTTTCCTTCTCATTATTTCTGTATTATCTTGAATTAATTATTCAGATTAGTGTATTGAAAGCTAGTATGAGAAAATATTGCAGGCCAAGAAAAGTGTAATTAAATGGTATTGTAAAATATGAGATTAAAGCCACTTCTCAAAATGATCAAGTTATTTCAGATATATGATTTTATTTATTGTGATTTATCAGGTGATATGTAGTTGGTCTGATTGATTGATTGACTGATACTAGGGTGTTAAGGTAATAGAGAAGGACACAGTAAGTTAATATTTGTAGAACCTCAGTTAAAATACTTGTGGAAACTCAGTTGAATTTTTTTTTACTCACATTCCAAAATACATTCTAGATATTAAATGATAAATATAAATATTAAAGCAAATATATACAGTTATATGATCTTGAGTAGAAAGTGGTTGCTAAGCAGAAGATAACAGATAAATTAAGGTAAGAAATACATTACAGATATAAATAATATTGAAAATGCATTTTATATCAAATGAGGCATAATCAGCATAAAAGAAAATAATATATAACATATATTATAGACAAACACATATATATATTATATATATATATTATATATATAGTATTTATTTAAATCTTTAGCTTTTTTTAGCATTTATTCATTTTTGAGAGACAGAGAGAGTCAGATTGTGAAGGGGTGGGGAAGGGCAGTGAGGGAGAGAGACTGAAGCAGGCTCCAGGCTCTGAACTATCAGCACAGAGCCCTATGTAGGGCTCGAACTCACTGACCATGAGATCATGACCCGAGCAGAAGTCAGATGCTCAACTGACTGAGGCACCCAGGCGTCGCTGTATTTGTTTAAATCTTAAAAATTACATTATATTCCCCAGTAGAAAAGTCACTTAATTTTATGAACACAGAGATGCAAAAAAAAGCCAAATTAATACAAAAGATATAAAAAATTCACCAGTAATTATAGACAGTATGATGGCAGAGATAGTAAAACTCTCTCAAGACACTGAAAATATGAGAAATAAGATAATTTTAGGATATTAAGCTAAAGTGCTAACAGATAGCTTTAAAACAAAAAGAAACAAACAAACAAAAACAGTTGGACCTGGTCTGTATTGGATGCATTTACATACATAAAGACAAGAGTGTATTATAAAAGCGGCTACTTAGCTATTGTAGAAAAGACAAGGAAATTTATAAAGCCAAATATTGATAGTATCAATACTAATCTTCCTAAGAAGAGAATGATGTTCTGTATACCTGATATGTTTACATCTTTCATTATCTCAGGTTATGAAAATGTCAGAAACATTGCCAATAAAAGAGGGATCAAATCGGGTCCTATTAATTTGAATTCCTACTCAATTTGCAATCTGCATCAAATTAGGTTACACATATAGAATGTCTACATGGGGTCAAATGCCTTGTTGAGCTGGTGTCACTGTCTAGTATGTTCGATAGTTCTAGGTCTGGCAAATTATTAAATTGACATCCGTAGGTGGAATATCCTAGAGAGACTCCTTGGCACACTAGAATCCCATGTCTAATAAGTTCAATGACAGTACTTGGATTGCTTCTCTGAGTCAGCAGCTAAGGGCTTAACCCAGTGTAGGGTTGATGTACCAAGATAAATGCACCCTTGGCGGAAGTGGTCAAGACAATCAATCACTTAATCACCTCTCCTGCTCTGCAGAGTGTTCTTAGAGTAGCCGAAAAGCATGCTCTTTCAGACATCCCACTAGACACGGTTACTAGGAAAAGTGTGGTGAAAGAGGCAGTCTCATCCGTGCTCTTGGGAGGAAAATTATTGGGAGAAAATTCTCCATAAGTGTCTTATATTCCTGGACATCTTGTGAAGAGGGATTGACAGAGTGAAACAGTACACAAGAGTCAGAGAGGAAAAGGATTGACAGAATGAAACAATACACGAGAGTCAGAGAGGAAAAGAGAGAGAAGGGTTTGGAGCCAAGATGGCTGCCAGAAAATTGTAGTTTACCAGTTGTTGCAAAGTGGCGGAAGGCAGATTCTCTAAAAGCAGACAGGTAATTAAAACACCAGATGTGGATGCGTGTGGCTCCTCCTTACAAGACGTCTTTCTGTGTGCATTTTTGTTTTTTGTGCATTTCTTGATGTCTCAGCCCAGCTGGGTGTATATAGTTTACTTCATTCACCTAGTGTTTCTCACAGATGAAGTCACACATAAACATGCAAAATCTGTATTATGCTCGAATTGGCTGATATATTAATTGGTAAAAAAAAAAATTGTTTTTCAAAATAAGGTTTCTAGCAAAAGAAGTGTTGAAATGTCATCAGACAAAAAGGATCAAGAAAAGAATGTTGATATACTTGTACAAAACCTTCACCATTGCTGAGAGGAGGGATATTCTGAGTGGATATTAAATCAAGGTGGATGCTTCTGGTAAGGTAAAACTGAGGGGATCTGAACTACTAAAAGCAGGAGCACATTCCAGAGCAATATTGTTCATAGAGCCTGAGATGGAGAAGTCAGCCGCACTTTAATAGTTAAACAACATTCATTTTGTACTTTTCTATTTAACTACCATGGTGAAGAGGAAGGTTAAGATGAATAAACTGCACCATTTTGTTTAAAATTTGGAAGGAAATTATATACAAGAGTTAATATTGCAATAAGTTAAAGGCATACGATATTCACTCAGAAATGTCATTTATTTTTTATTAAACAATATTTATAACACTAAGCCAAATTAAATTTCTCAATGATTAGCATGGATACAGAAATGTAATTTCTGCTGCTCGTTGTTTTTCAAGGTACACAAATAATCTCTGAGTTCATGTCTGTTTCAGATTTAAAGTAAATACCAAATTTCTGATAACTTTAATGTGTTAATTCAAGGATCTTAATTTGTCAGTTAATAATCATCTAACACACAAATTGATAAAACAGAAGCTACAAAACAGAAAAGAAAACTGAATGTGATACCGTGATTCATGATAATTTTGGCTATCTCTACCATCAACACTAATTTTAACCTAAAAAATCTATAGTTGACATCCTCTTAATTCAACAGTTAGTACCAGCCTTTTTTTTTTTTTTATTTACTTAACAGTGTCCAGTTGTCCTCAAATAGTCTGTGGGATTAACTCCTATTGTAAATCTGCTGAGATTATATAATGTGAAGCCTGCTGTTTCAGTTAGCAATCACTTGCCGGGCGGGGGGGATATTGGCACTGGTTTCCTGGTTGACACCTAGTACATTTCACTTCAGTTTCAATTTCGTTTTGATCTGCGTGAGTTTCAAACCAGGTAAAAAATCATTTCATTATGGCCCAGCAGGGACACAAAATAATTTCACTGTAGCCCAGCTGGTTTGAAAAATGCAGTGACTGGAAATCAGGTAAGTTTAACATGTGGGCAACTTTGGAAATCAAAGCTTCACACATTTCTGATTACATTTAAATTAGGATTCACAGTAAGGTCACAAGCTGTACTCAATTTTAATGATCATACTGTAATTCTGGAATGATCTCAAACTTATTGTCAGTAGTACTGGTTTGCCAGCGTTACTTTCCATCAGCCTTACCTGTTGGGAATTAGGGGGCGGCATAGCGTTTCATGGTCCATATTCTTAAATCTTGAGCACAAAACATGGAAAGTACAATCCATTATTGGCCATGACTCACAAATTCTCCCTCAGTATATGTTCATGGCCCGATGTCTTCACCCTAAACTTAACAAAATGTTAATAGCTATGAGATTTTGATTATTTTTCTTGTTTTACAAGTTTGTGATTAGGCCCACAGCCCTTGAAACAAATATCTTTGTCTTCCCTCTCTTCTTTTTTTCCCTCTACTGCTTTCCAAATCATATGAAAATTACGATGATAAAATTAAACACACATTTAACATAAATTCACAATTAATACACACTTTTATACACTATTAAGTCCCCACTGTATTTAAAGGACTAAACAAACTGATGTTAATTTAATTTGACCTACCTTTCCTCTTTTGGGGAGTAAGAGATAAACATATTAATTTCATGGATCCTGTAACAGGCATAATTGCTAGCTAGATTTACATTTCCCAAAAGCATTGAAAATTAAGATGGTGGTGGGAGAATCTAGGACTATCATTTTTATTCACTTTGTTTTTCTAAATTTATACTAACTCATTAAAAGAGCTAAACCAAGCATTGTCTTTAAACCAATTATTTTAAACTCATTTTATAATGTATTTTACACACAAACCATAATTGAAGAAAGCAATTTTCTACTTAAGAAAGGCAAAATATGTCCCCTGTTATCTAACTATAATAAAGGTCACAATCTATTTGTTTTTAGCCCATTCCTATCACCAAGCTGCCTTAGACTACTTTTCAGGTCTTTATGTATCTGTCTCACTTCATAATCTCCAAACTCTTAAATTTTAATTGTTACGTGGATTATTCTGCAAAACTACCAAATTTTAAGCTAGTCTATTTTGTCAAATCCAAGTCTTAACTTTTTAAGAGTCAATATTCTCTGTAAAATTCTCAACTGCTTTTTACCCTTACTGTGAATCAAAATCTCGCTTGTTAAGATTTCCTTGTCTCTTCCTGCTTCAACATTAATTCAAGACATATCCATTCAGGGCCTACTGGGTTTCAAGCACAGTTATTAAGTGTTGGACAAACAGATGAATATTATAAGTCCCTGTCCTCAAGAACATAACATCTGGGTGGGGACAGAGTGGGAATCATGTGTCATATGGTGTCATATGGAAGGCAATTTTAGCACTGAGTTGAAAGAAGACTGTCACCTTCAGGAGCGACTTTCTTGTCTGCAGAAATGAATGCATTTTACACTGGAATCTCTGAGTGACCAGTCCCTTCCTAATTAACTCATTCAGGTCCTTGCTCTTTCCAAGAAAATGTCAGCACTTTAAAATTTGACATTTTCAAGGAACCAGAGCATTTTGACATCATATCAAATTTATGTTAATTAAAATTAGTACCCAAAATGTCACAAAGATAAGTGGGAAAGAAGTATCTACTTTTTTCCCTCAGTTGCAACAAATGGTTTAATAAAAAAAACTAAATAAATAACTGTGGATAAGAGATTGTCAGTCACTGTCTTTCATTTCCTTAAGGATAGGAATGGAGGAGGCTAGGGCTGCTAGGATATCTTTAATGGATCAGCATAAATTAAAAATAAATTTCGAAATATAATATGCAATTGCTACTTTTGACTTTTACCTGGAAAGAACGTACTAAATCACAAAAGAAACGCATAAACAAACAAAAAGGCTATATCTCAAAGTCAGCCTGAATATTGAAAGAAAAAGATTAGAAGGTCACATTGTCAAAATGATCAGCTGTTTTATAAATTGGATGCATTTATTTGAATGACAAACCCATTATATTTTTCTTATTTCACTTCAGACATGTGAAAATATATTCAAAACCCAGCAACAAATGGCATATTAGGATTGAGGAACGCTTATTTAGACCATGAGATAAACTATGTCAGCAATGGAGATGGGAAAATAAGGGATGAGGATTTTGAAAACTACCCATCCATAGGGCTGTGGTTAATTGAGTCATTGTTGTTTTCACGCAAGAACGTTTCATTTTATGTTCCTTTCACATACATCTGCCCTTATAAGGTTTGGAGATACATACACACGTGCACAGACACATACACATACACACATATGGCACTGTTTTGGAATAACTAGATCATAATCTCAGCAGAAACCAAACCTGTCTGGCACTACATTTTAGTGTAAACTATATGATCTCTGTCAGAGTATGATTACTATCCACACTTTATATCTTCTTTTTTTTTAATAATTTATTTTCAAGTTCACACTTTATATCTTATTGAATTAACCTAATGTTTCTCATTTTTTCTCACTGACTCACATATATTCACTTATTCATCCTTCAAAATATGTCAAAATAATTTTCAAGATTGCCTTGCTTTGAGATAGGGAAATTTCTTCATCTTTCAGAAACTGATACTAAGAAAAAATAAAAGGGGACTGTAATAACTCTTGCGAAGAAATCTAATATGATAAACTTACATGAATAAACAAAGGAGATATAACAACATCTATGAGTTATTCATAACTGGATTTGCAGTCAGCATGATAGGTGGAAAGAGGAAAGTTCATTAGTAAGAAATAAGGGTCTTATGTCATGCCATTATTTGCAAAATATCCCATAATTTAACATAGTGAAACATCATAGGATGGCCATGCAGATTGACTGACAAAGTGCTATTTCACAGATATGTCACTTGACACTGATAGAACCTGTACCTTAAAGAGATGCATTGGTGTAAGATAATGAAATGAACTAAAAATGAGGCTTCTAGACAGGCCAAGCCAATGAAATACCCTGACAATGTCTTTCATAATGTAAAAAGCGTGTGGAATTATCTAATTGTGTATTTCATAAATTACAGAGCACACATTACTGAATGTAGCCTTGTTAGAAGACCAGAGCTATTCCCACCACATGTACATCTACTGGACAAGGCAGAACACTCAGTATAAAGTTCATAATCTCTTGATTTCAAAATAAAATAAAACCTGAATAGGATTCAGGTCTGTATAATCTAGCACAGATACTAACTCTTTATGGAACTTAACCACTTTGTGTTCCCTTCTGCCATTCTCTCTTCTATTACTGTTCCTTTTTCTTTCTTTCTTTTCTTTCTTTCTTTCTCTTCTCTTCTCTTCTCTTCTCTTTCATGAGGGATCATCCTCTTTCTATTCCACTATCTCCTCTGGATCCACAATCTCACCCATTAGACCCTGACTAACTTTGGGAATGGTAGTCCCCTAGTGAAGGATTGACATTGATATTTTATTGGTACACTGGTGTATTACATGGAATATCATGATGGGTGTTGACTATGAAATGATAGTGATATTTGAGAATGTGAACAAAAGTCTAGATTCCCATCATCAACCATTATAACTTAAGGCAGTTTTTGTTTGATTTACAAAGCTATTTCTACATAGGCAATTTTCATCAGAAACATAACTGTAATGCAAAAACATTTGTCGTTACTCAATCACCGGCTCTGTTTAAAATCAAACAAACGGCAGTCTCTTGTTACCAGGTAGCTTATTCAATTCAGAATAGGTGTGAGTACAAAATGACATACTCAGTCCTCTGCCTAGAAGACATATTTATAGAAATGACACGTTTCAAAATCAGTGTGAATATTAAGAATAACAATTAAAAACTTACAAAAAATTAAGAATAGAGTTTTTCATAGTATGAGTATTACCCCTAAATGATTCCATTAGAATTCCCTGAGGTGCTTTTTCACATAAACAGATCCCTGGGTCCCATTATACACTACAGAATAATAGTAACTGGAGGAGAGGCCAGGCCTGTAAACCTGCATTTATAATGGTCTTTCCAGATGCTTCCCATGTACTCTAAACTGAGGATAACTGTATTACAGGAAGACTGTGGCTTCCTTTGCAACCTAGGGTTAATCAACAGTCAGCAGGCTTGCGAAGTTCTAAAATGTTCATGATAACACCAGTGTCAGACCCTGATGGTTCATGGGTCAAGGTCCTCATTGGCTACAAGGTACTCATAGGACTGAGCTTGCAAGTTTAGGGTATCATTGCCTATGTTATAAATGTTGATAGGTTTCAGCAGGAGAGCAAAAGTTTTTGAAGCATTTATCTAATATTATATAAAAAGTCCTATTTGTTTTCCTTGACATTTTCTGTTTTAGTAGAAATTACAGGAGTTTCTCTCTTGAAAACATTCATAGTATGATCTAATTAGGCTTATGAATGACTAATGCATTAAATGCCTTAGTAACACTTGCTGAAATAGTTGTGGGAATTCAGAAATTATTTTTCAAATCTTCAAAAAATATACATTACATTTAGATGAGTTTCACATCTTCATTCAACTAAATAAAAGTATATATTTTCACAATAAACAAATTTCCAGAAAATTTCCACACCATGAAAAATACACGGGTAAACACAGGAATTTAGATTTCAATTTTGAAAGAAAAAATCGATTTTTATCCAAGTCATTTTGCTCTTGAAGTATTACCTAGACTTGTCTTTCTCCTATTAAATTCAAAACCTGTGCAGGCTAGGTTTATCAGTTATCCAGGCCAGCTTTTTGCCTTTTGTTATTTTCTCACTGCTCATGTTACAATTTATATCTCTTCTGCGGGTGGCACCTGGGCAATCTTTTTTTTTTAATGTTTATTTATTTATTTTGAGAGAGAGAAAGAGGGAGCATGAGTGGGGGAAGAAGAGAGGGAGAGAGAGAGAATCCCAAGCAGACCCAATCAGGGATTGATCTCAAAACTGGGAGATCCTACGGCACCTGGGTGGCTCAGTCGGTTAAGTGTCCAATGACTTTGGCTCAGGTCATGATCTGTGGTTCGTGAGTTCGAACCCCTCATCAGGCTCTGTGCTGACAGCTCAGAGCCTGGAGCCTGCTTCAGATTCTGTGTCTCCCTCTCTCTGCCCCTCCCCCACTCACACACTGTGGATCTCTCTCTCAAAAATAAATAAACATTACAAAAAATTAGAACAACAACAACAACAACAACAACAATCTGGGAGGTCGTGACCTGAGCTGAAATCAAAAGTGGGATGCTTAACTGACTGAGTGGGATGCTTACCCAGAGGGAGCCACCCAGGCACCCAGATACTTGTGCAATTTTAAAGCAGTTCAGGCAATTCCTCTCAGCTGTGTCTCCAGGGCCTCTTCCAAATCTCTAAATTTGATTGGATTACATGGTTCCTTTCCCATTTCCTCAATACTCTGTTTTTCACCCATCCTGACTAATTATTTTCATTGATTTCTCATGTAATGATTTGCCAAGTTTTCCAATCTTGTGATGTTTCATTTTCTTAAAATGCATAGTATCTCTTATTGCTCTTCCTCTACCAAGAGTCACGGGTCAATCCCCGTCCTTGCAGCCGACCAAAGAAAGATCCACTCCGGAGCACAAATAGCCTGTAATGGAGATTTGCTTTAGAGATAAAATAGAAGACAAGTAGTGGACAGAAGATATTAAAAACTTTGTGGGTTTTTTTTTTAAGTTTTATTTATATATTTTGAGGGAGAGCGAGTGCACCCCCATGCCGATGAGCAGGGGAGGGGAAGAATCCCGATCCCAAGCAGGCTTCATCCTGTCATCATATAGCCCAAATCAGGGCTGATACCACAAACCATAAGATCATGACCTGAGTTGAAATCAAGAGTTGATACTCAACCAGCTGAACTACCCAGGTGCCCTTGTGGGTTATTTATTTTTTCTGGAAATATGCTACTCTTCCTTGCAAGACTTGTTAAAACATAAATATTTGTGAAAACATTTTTTTTTTCTCTAGCAACAGATCGGTGCTAACTAAACATGTTTTATTTTGTCACGCAAATTTGGCTGTACTTTCCACTTCTTGACAAACCCGTTGGGCTATCAAGAAATGAGCACCCAACTCTTCCCACTCTTGCACAGCTGAATAGCTTGGCAGTGAAATGAAGACATTTATTGCATTTTGCAGTCCAGTGAGCTCAGTAACTGCTTAAAAAACAAAAACAAAATCTTGGGAAAAAACGATTCTATTCTTCTATCAAGATACAGAATTTACACAATAGGGATACTCCTAAGGTACTGTCACCAGCTTGTGGAGTTAAAATTCTATGAGAATATTTATATTCAGCTAGTTTGCAAAATAAATGAAACTTCTAATAAAAGCATCATGTTAATATTCTGCCAGTCTATAAGCAAGATTTCAGTGGAATTGCTTTATCTAGTGCGTAGACTTTATACATGACTAGTATGTTTTGAATAAAAGACAAAGAATCATGACTAATATAAAAATGCATATTCAATATAAAATATGTTCTTAAGTGCATTATGGACTACTAGTCCCAAACTCCTCAGCCAATAAACATTGATTAAATGCCTCCTATGAAAGGTAGATTGCTAGGTACTGGTTGGTGTTGACCTTATGAAGCTCAAATTTTGTGTGGACAAAGAAAGATAAATTAAAAACCACTGTACGGCATGCTAAATGTATTGAAAATGGACTATCCATGGCGACATGTAAGCAGAGAAGACATTTGTTTAAGTGTGTTTGGATCTGGACAGTAGGAAATAACTATCCCTGACTCAGCAAAATTGAGCCATGATTTAAAGAGTCAACAAGTTGTAAGGAGAAGAGATGGGTTTTTAAGAAGATTCTATAGTTGATAAACTGTCAAGGAGTCACGTAGGTTTTGATACACAGGAAACAGAAAGTTGTGTTTTGCAGCTGACACATAGAGTGTTAAAAGGATTTCCTGGTGGAAAGTAAATGTGGGTAAGCCATTTGGAACTAGATTTATAAAGACTCTTTGTGATATATAAAAGTTTAAACTTAGGTCAAGAAAGATTATCAAATATAATGTTAATTAATTAATAACATTTTTGTTTCAGGAAGCAATTCTTAAGCAATGGGGAAGAGCATATCAAAGGGATGACGATACTAGAGCAAAAGAAGATTGCTAAGATGCTTTTGTAACAAAACAAGCAGATTATTATTTTTTTAAATTCTTATTTATTTGTGAAAGAGAAGGAGCGTGAGTGGGGGGGGGTGCAGAGAGAGAGACACACACAGAATCCGAAGCAGGCTCTAGGCTCTGAGCAGTCAGCACAGAGTCCTACGTGGGGCCGAACTGATGAACTGAATTCATGCACCTTGAGATCATGACCTGAGCTGAAGTCAGACGCTTAATTGACTGAGCCACCCAGGTGCCCAGCAAGCAAATTATTTTTTAAAGGGAATTAAAAGAGTAGCAAAAAGAGGGAGGCAGAACTGAAACATAATTTAAAACAATATATTGCTTCATATTCTACCAATCAATGATGACTCGAATGGATGAAAAATAAAAATATAAGCAATGAATAAAACACTTTAATTTTTAGAGAAGTTGAGGAATGTTCTATATGCCAGAATAATGGAGAATAAAGGTATTGGTGATGCGTTGCCTGTGTGTTTGGGTAGCAACCATTCCACTCCTTCCTATAAATCCATGTTCGTATCATAAAGCGGTAGAGTCTGTCTCCTTTCACACTGAATAGTCTGATTTTGTAATTTTTGTTGGCCTCTACAAGAATTATATTTAAGTTTTTCAGAATTTAAGTTAAAAATGTACAAACTGAAGATAATAAATATATAATAAACAGATGAGTCCTGACTTTGGATTTCATCTAATGTAATAACTCTTTTCATTTCTTGAGGTTAGTTGTTTTTTCATCATTGATTTCCTTGTTGTACCCTAGACTAAATAAATTAACACTTAGTGCTCAAATTTGACTGGATTCCCTTTCTGGAAGGATTAAAAAATATTTCTCCATTTATAATTAATATCAGCACATCCCTATGTCCTTTCTACATAAATTATTTGTACCTCTAGCACGTGGTTTGACATTATTGCCTTGGGTTATAATTTATTATTAATCTTTGTAACTATTCTGTATATTACATGATCTGTTAAGTCTAGGATGAAGGTTGCTACAGATTTAGTACATTTCTTTGCATATAGAATTGAAATAAGTACTTACAAATGGGGAAACTATATTAGTCATTTATTACATTTAAAAGGAAATGATGCAAATAAAATTATACAACTTTTAAGTCTATTTTCAAAAAATAGATAAGAACAGAAGAGTATTCAGGAAAGAATAATTTTGTTACATCACAAAAACTAAATCTGCAAATATAAATCTTGGAAAATGATTAAAAGTAGAAACTTGGAAAAAATAAGATACTTCTTTTGCTTCCAAATGAAGTACTTGTTAACTTTTTAATATATAAGATTTAAAAAATTGTTAAAATATATATATTTTTAATATATGAATGTAATGAAACTTTCAGTGTAAGGTAACTTTTCTTGAATTTGGTGAATCTTAACTGAAAATAAAGTAGTTATAAAAGGAAGGGGAAACAAAGAAGGATATTGAATCTCTGGAGGGAGACTTCTCTTCTTAAATCCATTTAAGATATCAGATGAATATTCATAATCAATATTTGGCCAAAATTAAGAATAGGCCTTATTAAAACAATTGGAAACTAGAAAATTTTATATTGTTAAGAAGAACTTCTATTGTACCTAATTTATTTTTATCAACTTTATTGATAAACTGCACCCATTTAATCTACACAGTGTAAGTGTTTATGAATGCTTAAACTCAAGCATCCACAAAAAGCCATAAAGTTAGATAACATTTCCACTCATAACAAAATTTCATCATGCCTATTTGGGGAAACTCTTCCCTATCTCAGCCTCAGAATCTACTTTCTATAGAAGCTATTTTGCGTTCTTCAACATTCCATGAAATGAAATAAAACAGTCCCTCAACATAATGCTTTTGGAGATCATACATATTATTGTGTGTATTAGTGCTTCATTAAATTTTTCCTTCCTGAATAGTATTCCATTATAGAGCTATTCAGCATTTGCTTTATCCCTTCATCTGTTTACAGATATTTGTGTTGTTTCCAGTTTGAAGGCATTTGTGGATAAAGCTCTGTAAATATACATCTATAAAACTTTGTGTGAACATATTCCTTTTTCTCTTTAGGGCAAATACCTATTGATGCATGGTCAATGATAGAAGACACTGTCAACTTATCTAACAAAATAATTGTAATGTTGTAGTTTTCTCACCGGCAGCATATTAGTGATTCAGTAGCTTCACATCCTTATTATCTGCAGTGTCATAGTTAGCTCAGGTCACTGTAACAGATTACCATAGAGTTAAACAACAAACATTTATTGCTCACAGTTCTGGAGCCTGAGAAATCCAAGATCAAGGCACTGGCAGACTGCATGTCAGATGAGGACCTTCTTCCTGGTTTGCACCCAGCTTCTTCTCATGTGCTCACATGGTGAAGAGCAAAGAAAGGAAGCAGATTCTTTTTTATCTGTTCTTTCAAGGGCACCGATCTCATCATGAGAGCTTTGCCCTCATGACCTAACTACCTTCCAAAGGCCCCGTCTCCAAATACTGTAACAGTGGAATTAGAGTTTCAACATATAAATTTGGTGGTGGTGGAGGGGAGGGACCCAAACATTTGGCCCATAGTATGTGGTTAACAAAATTCTGAGATTTCCCTCAAGATTCCCACTCACTGTGTGAAACCCCTACATAATCCCTTGGGCTGTGAACATGGTTTATTTCACTCCAGTGATTAGGTTATGTTAAATGGTATGGTTTTGACTCTAAAGAAGATGACTTATATTGACTGGGCATCATCTCATCAGGTGAACTAATAAACGTGAGAGGGAATTGATCCAAGGGAGATTCTTCATTGTTGGATTGGAAGATAAAGTGGCAAGAAACGTGGGCGGCTTACAGGACCTGAGAGCAATCCCAGCGTATAGGCACCATGGAAATGGGAGACCTCAGAGATGAATTCTGCTGCAGCATGTGAGCTTAGAAAAGGACCCTGAGTTCTACATGAGGACAGACACCCCTTAAGTAGGAGCAGAGCACCAAGCTAATCCTTACTCAAAATTCGGACCCATGCAAACTGAGAGTAAGTGTCTGTTGTTTTATTTTACAGCAACAGAAAACTAACACAAGATTTGATATACTCAGCTTTTCAAGTTTAATCAGAACATGTATAGGGTAGTGGTATATCGCTGTAAGTTTTATTTGAATTTCCCCAAAAATTAATGACATTGAGCATTTTTCATGTTCATATAGATTATTCTTATCTTCTTTTGTGAAATGCTTCCACACATTTCTGGGCATTTTATTGGGTTGCTTGCATTCTCTTCATTGAGTTGTAAGAGTTCTTATGTAGTATGTCTGGCAAGTCCCTATTCCAATGTAGGCATTGAAAATCTAAAATCTCTTTGTCTTCACTGATTTCTATAATATAGAATAGATTATTGTAGCTTTGAATTATGACTTCAAATCCAGCAGTGTAAACCATTATTCTGCTTTTTTTAACAATTGGCTATTCTAAGTTATTTTCCTTGTTGTAACAGTTTAGAAATACCTTCTCAGTTTCGACTAAATAGAATCTGGGATTTTTATTATACATATTTTGAATGTATAGACAAATTTAGGAAAAAGTGGCATCTAACTGTCTGAATCTCCCAATCCATGGACAAATTAATTTTGGTCCTTTTCAACTTTGTCAGCAATGATTTGTAGTTTTCAGTGTTCAGTGTACTTTAACATACTTAAACAAAATTTAGCTTTTTTTTTTAAAGTTATTTTGAAAGAGACAGAGACAGCACAAATGAGGGAAGGGCAGAAAGAGAGGGAGATTCAGAATCCCAAGCAGTCTTTCTACCATCAGCACAGAGCCCGATGCAGGGCTCAAACCCACAAAACTGAGCTCATGACTTGCACTAAAATCCAAGAGTTGGATGCTCCACAGATTGACCCATCCAGGTATCCCTCTTTAACCTACGTTTAAGTTACCTCTAAGTATTTCATATTTTATATCCCATTGTTAATAAGCATTTATCTTCCATTTTCCAAATGCCTGTTGCTTTTCATAGAAAAGTATTTGACATATTAATGCTACACCCTTCAATATTACTGTGATCACTTTTTGATGTATCCACTTTATTTTTTTTTTAATTTTTTTTTTAACGTTTATTTATTTTTGGGACAGAGAGAGACAGAGTATGAACGGGGGAGGGTCAGAGAGAGAGGGAGACACAGAATCTGAAACAGGCTCCAGGCTCTGAGCCGTCAGCCCAGAGCCCGACGCGGGGCTCGAACTCACGGACCGTGAGATCGTGACCTGAGCTGAAGTTGGACGCTTAACCGACTGAGCCACCTAGGCGCCCCGATGTATCCACTTTATAAAGTTGAACTACAGCATTTTCTTTCTAGTTTGTTTCTGGCCAGGATAAATGAGAAGGGATATTCTTTTGTGGAAGTTGAAAGATCGAAGAAGCCAAGAAGAGGTCATTTTGTATCACACATTCACCTTCGTGCAGTTTTACAGTCACATGCTAACCTAGGTGCAGCTGTGAAAGGAGTTTGCAGATATGAATAAAAGCTCTAATCCGTTTACTTTACATTAAATAAAAGAGAGTTTCTTATGGGTTGGCTTGAATTAATAAGTTGGAAGGACTTTGAAAGAAGTCTTAGGCCTTCCCTGAGGGACAAACACCAAAATAGCAACTGGCTGTTTTCTGGATCTTCCCATCCTGCCTGTGAAAAATAAGTTCAGCTCATGCCTATGGGGTTTCAGCCTGCTCCTGGTTTCCTTTTCCTTAATGAAAACCCTAGGCACTTCTAACTTGTTCAGCCAGCCGCCATATTCTTTTTAATGAAAACCTCCATTTATACACACATACATACATATATACATAAAGATACAGATAAATAATCAACACCTTGTAAAGTTAATTGAGGTAAAACAATTTAAGATGCAATACCAATCTGCTATGTACCCAGAATGTTAATGCCAAAAAAAAAAAAAAGGCATAATAGTGTTGATATTGGTTTCTGACTTCTAACAGAATTTGCAATGCGCTTTGAGAAGCATAATTGTTTGATAGTCATATTTGGAAGCCAGAATATGCAAGTAATTCTGTTATATAAAGAAAAGCATCACGTTAGAGTCTGATACTTCCATGCCTGTCTCTTCACATATATGAGGCAGTTCAATTATTGTAGTACTTTCCCCTGGTCTTTAACGTAAACTTGCTGTGATGTGGGTTGGATTTTATTACAGTTTATGCAGGAAATGTCTAATTATAACAGTGAGGAATAAATGGTGTTAACATTTTATAGGATTGTAAACAAAGCCTCGAACGGTAGCCAAAGGCTATGGTAGGGCTTTCCTTGTGTTCTCAAGAAATATCTGTCCCACAGAGGCACAGTATACCCTTCACCTGCCAAGGATCCCCTTATTTCAGGGGCAGCTCATTAAATTCCATTTCTGAGATAGGGTGGAGAAAAAAATGCTTTTGTATATAAAGCTTTTGGACTTTTGCTGTTTAATATCCCACATTTTTAATTTTGCAGACAACCTGGTCTAATGGCTATCTGATGGTTCTAATTCAAGCATTAAACTCCCATGGACGAGACAATGAAATGACTTATTTTATGTCTAGAAGTTAACAAATGTTAATTATGAAAGTAACACATTTTTACTTAAAAATGTTTTAAGGTTAGTTCCTCTATATGTTTAGGATTTAAACCATATGTTTCTTTAAATTTTTTTTGAAATATTACATCTATGAGATTTAATAGCTTTATTTTCCAACATTTTCTGTAATGTTATATCTAACAGCTCAAGGTAACTTGAACTGACACTGCTTTCAACTATACTTTGCATTGAAAAATAATCCATTTGGAAGAAAAAAATATATCGGCTCTTAAATTCAATGGTTTCTTAAATCTTGGAGGCTCATTTTTCTTCTTCTCTCAGGGATTTGGTGGGGTAGATTTCTATGGAAACAGTGAGGAGATGTTCTTCTCATCAGATCAGTTTCAGCTTTGATCTATCATTAACAAAATGTTATTGTGCACAGATAGCCAATGAGAAGGAACAAAATGGTAATAATTCCCTTTAGTACAAAATGTGTTTCAAAAGAACTGTGCTCAAAAGGCCATTTTCATCCTAAGGTCATGTCCATAAAATACACATCTAGACAATTTCACCTTAAACATACTGAGAGTGTCTCAGCACTTTTATTTCTAGTCAAGATGCTCTAAAGCAGAATGTGTCTAGGGCCAATTGAACAAACGAATTGGTTTGACTTATCTAACTTCCTAAGGAAACTTCTAGTCTATATTCAATATCGTCCTAAAACTGTGCTCTGTTCATATGAAGCTTGAAAATCCCAGATAAGTCCTTTCGAAACCTTTGGATAATCGCTGCCCCTTTTGTAACATCTGTTTTCTACCTTTCGTGGTTCCAGTCCCCCTGTATGAATTGTTCATGATTTTGACTCCCTTAGTGTCAGTAAACATTATAATTGGCTCTTAGAGTTCAGTGATCGAAAGTCAAATTTTCATAATGGATATTGATGCCATAAAACAAAGCCATAAATAGTCTCGATAATCTACAGCTTCCACAATGTCATTGCTCTAACAACATAGCAGTTTAAAATATTTTGACATGAAATCAGGATTATTGAATAATTATCCCTCTCCACAACATCAGCATCATGTTTTGGTCTTATTAACATTTGTAATGAAGTATTTATTCATGGCCAGAGACTCAAATAGGCATCTGTTTGATCTCAAGAACAATGACCTATTACCATAATTCCAACTGTCTCTAAACATTTCAGAGTTTGACACACCTATTTTATATATCAGAACACAGTTACAGAGCATTCAATTTTTGTGCCTAAGATTATGCATCTATCTAGTCAGGACCCAAGAGCAGAACCACATCTCCGATTTTGAAAGCTCAGGATTTTAATTCCTATTAGATTTTCAAGTACCCGCCTCATGTCTCTAGACACAGAATACTGACTTTCATTTTTCCTCTACTCTAGAATCCTTTTGAATTTTCCTTTTATTGTCCCTTTTTATTATTAAAAAAAGAAAAAAAAACACATACATTGCATTATTCTATTCTGGAGTACATCCCTAAATACCCGTTGTAGAGATTGCTGGCAATTCTCACCATCTTCTCCCCCCACCCCACTTTTTTAGTGAGAACTTCCACAATATTTAACTCAACAAATGTCCACTTAAAATGAAGACTGAATTTCCATGTTTCTCTTGCTGATAATCGTAGTCATGTAATTAAGTTCAGAGTAAAGATATCAAAGTGATATATGTGGCTTCCAGGAAGTATTTTATTAAATATTTATTTTATGTATTTTGAGAGCACATTGGGGAGGGGCAGAGACAGAGGGAGACAGAGTATCCCAAGCAGATTCCTTGCTGTCAGCTTAGAACCCAGTGTGGGGCTTGAACTCACAAATCATGAAATCTTGACCTGAGCCAATACCAAGAGTTGGGATGCTTAACCAACTTAGCCACCCAGGTGCCCTTCTAGGAATTTTCTTTATAAGGGAGCTACTGTGCCCTTATTTTGCCCTTCCTAATTTCTCTTGGATGCAGATGTGATGTAGGAGCTTAAGTCTACAGAAATTTTTGGATCAGGTAGTAACATCTATGAGAGCAGGATAACAACATGATACAAAGAGGTGGAATCTCTGGGTTTGGTGTTTTTGCTCTATAATTGCTGCGCTGTTGACCATCATACTTCGCTGATGTGGGTTGGATGTAAACTTCCATCTTGCTTTTAAATACAAATGTGTCTTTGTTTTTGTTTTTTGGTCAGATAGCTTGGGCAATGTAGTCAGTCCCCTATTTGTGGAGAGTGGGGACTGACCGACTACTATCACTGTCTTGCTACTTGGGGAATAAAAAGACTAAAGCTTTGAACTATTTGAGTTTT
This sequence comes from Panthera pardus, assembly GCF_024362965.1. NCBI lineage: Eukaryota > Metazoa > Chordata > Mammalia > Carnivora > Felidae > Panthera > Panthera pardus. The sequence continues at coordinate 16,682,061 of NW_026526765.1, forward strand.
TAGCCAGCATTTAAAGTTCTGAAAAGCATGATGGCATCTGGAAGGATTTGACTGAAAAAGGAATGCATAAGTGAGGAAGAGAATGCTGAAGTTTTAGTTTACTTTTTTACGTAGAAGAAATATTTTGTATTTTGATAGCTTACATACATATAAAATATGTGCTTATAATAAACAGATTCTGTAAAATACAAAATGATAGCACCTAATCATGTTTTCTATATATATGTTGTCTATACACACACACACAAACACACACACACAAACTTGGTATATATATCCACTTTATAATTTTAAATATATAATTTAAAATATATGCTTATATATACATATGTATAAATTTAAATATATAATTTTAAATATATAATTTATAGTTATATATGCATGTGTATAGATTAAATATATATTATATATATATATATATTTAATTTAAATTAAATATTCAAATATTTAAGTAGATGTGTGTGTATGTGTTGTGTTCCCTTCATGATAGTCTGTTATATGACATGTGGATGACCAAAAGTGTAAAATTCATTGTTGGACATAGAATTTCTCTCTTTATTTAAAGATTTTCAGCACAGGGGCGCCTGGGGGGCTCAGTCAGTTAAATGTCGGACTTCAGCTCAGGTCTCGATCTTGCTGTTCCCGAGTTCAATCCTGTGCTGACAGCTCAGAGTCTGGAGCCTGCTTTGGATTCTGTGTCTTCATCTCTCTCTGCCCCTCCCCTGTTGGTGCTCTGTGTCTCTCTCTCTCTCTCTCAAAAATAAACAAACATTAAAAAAAATTAAATAAAATTTTTTAGTAAAATTGTCATCTGGAAATTATCACTGTGAAATTTTTCAATCATGTGTATGTATTAATCTGAAGTTCTGTCTACTGACCACTTTTGGCTAACAGTGTTTGAAAAATAATGTAAGTGATAGGATCCCATTTTCATGGAGTCTTAGCTAACATGTTCAAGCATTTCTTAAGGAGTTACAGGCATTACCTAATTTAACCCTCAGGTTGGTCATGTGAGAGGATTTTTAGCTTTCCCATTGTATAGTCAAAGAAGCTGAGGAACAGAGAGATTGACTAATTAACCTAAAGTCACAGTGATAATGAATAGTAAAGCCACTAAAAAATTAGGATTTTGAAAACTTTGGAAGGTACCTGGAGGTCATTTGAAGATAGCATGTAATATATCCCCTAAACCTCATGACTGCTTTCTTTTAAATAATTAAATGCTATGGTCTTTGGGTTTATAGATTTTGTCTTAACCTTTGGCAAAGTCTCATTTTAACGTACAAAATAGGAAAAATCAAACCAGGTACAAGTATTAGGTGTTTTGTAGTTGGTTGCCTAAATATACCTAGAATGGTTACTTTTTTTAAAAGGAAAAGTAATATGATTCTGGGTTCTATAATTGATACTCTGCTGAATGAGAATTTTATCAATTATGAAAATATTAGGGCTGCTCATAAATATTTTTGTCTTAACTCTTTTCTTAAAATTTGTATTGTTTATTAAATGTTTAATGTTTATTTTTGAGATAGAGAGAGAGAGGAAGAGAGCATGAGCGGGGGAGAGTCAGAGAGAGAGGGAGACACTGAATCTGAAGTAGGCTCCAGGCTCTGAGCTGTCAGCACAAAGCCCAATGCGGGGCTCGAACTTGTGAACTCTGAGATCATGACCTGAGCTGAAGCCAGACGCTTAACTGACTAAGCCATCCAGGCACTCCATTATCTTTTTTTCATTCTTTCAAAATGATAAGATGACAGTATCCCACCCTGCTTAAATTTAGATGAGACTATATCACTTGTTTTTGACCAATAGCATTTCAGCAGAAGGGATTTATGCAAGGTTCCTAAAAAGGCTCTCATGAGCTCTCTTCGTATGAGTCATACGAATCACTTATGGAGATTCCATAAGCTATCTCCATAAGTGACTCTAAGTCTCCCTTCCTGACCTATATTAAACATTGAAATTTTTATGTTTGGGAGTATTTATTACTACAGTGTAGTTTATCCCCTCCTAACTGATACACATGACACAATAGAACATTTGGCTTAGAAATATATAGAGATCCTTACTAAAGAAACATAGATAATACATTAAATGATGAAAGTAGGATTCTAAATCAGGAATTTACAATAATATATTTTTAATGAACTTGATTATGGACTTACAGAAAGCTTGGCACTTGAGATTTAAAAAGAAAAGAAAAACACAAAAAGCCATAAAAATTTCAGCTGGAGAAGCCCACTTTAGGGGCTTTTAAATGAAAATATCTTGATGGAAATCCAAGATGGTAATTGTGAAGCTACAGTGTGGGGTTCAGAATTAGACAAGCACAAATCTGACTAGATGGCTTTATTAATTTTTTTAAAGTTTATTTATTACTGTGTGAGAGGGAGAGAGTGTGACAGGAGGGGCAGAGAAATAGGGGAGAGAAAATCCCACACAGGCTCCATATTGTCAGTGCAGAGCCCAAAGGGGGGCTCTATCTCATAACCCTGAGTTCATGACCCGAGTTGAAATCAAGAGTTGGATGCTCAACCAACTGAGCCACCCAGGCGCCCCTGGAAGATTGTAATCTTCAAAAGAAAATAATTTTCAGGAGACTGCAGTGTCTGGAAACCATTTTAAATAAAGGAAACATGGAAGGAGTGGGATGTTAAGTTTGAGGAGAGGATGTGTAAGGTACCCCTGTCTTTTACTATTCAGAGGGATTTTGTTGAAGAAAAATAAATGGAATAGACTTATTTTGCTTTTGTTTTTCAAAATTTGGAGGGAAAAACAGATAGAAAATAAAATGAGAAATTATTTAGCTCAATAAAATGACAGGTACTTTAACAATCAAATATCTAATAATAAAATAATATCTCATAAGTTACAGGGACCTTGTTTTCTGGGACAGAGCAAGCAGAGGCCGAAAAGAAACCATCAGAAATGTAATTCTTGCAACAAGTGAGAAAATAGTCTAAGAAGCTTTCAGTTTTAACTTGGAGTTTGTGAAGTCATCGATAATTGAAAATGTAAGTAAATCAGTTAAATGATATCATTTAACTGCATCAGGTATTAAAAAATATTATCTAAATCTTATATGCTGAATTTAGGAAGAGATACTCTATCACCTTAACCAACTCACCAACTAGTGACTGTGTGTCATTAATATACTTCCTGTAGTTGGCATCTTTAGTTAATGTATTTTACATGTTATTAAGGAATACTTCTGAATCAATCACTTCTCTTCTAAGACTATTTACCCTACCAAATGTAACTTGAATGTTATATAGATGATTTTCTTATGATTGGTTAATCAAAACTGGGTGGACTTCTGGTCTTCATTCTAAATTAAATTTACTTCAGCATAAAGTGGGAAGTTGAGGCTTACAGCTTCCATGAAAATGTGCCATGCAGATCTTCCTTGGTAGTGGAACACAGTTGACGGATGGCTCTAGATGAGCTCTCGAATCCCCCACTACAAATGATCTGAAGCCACATTGTCCCACATGTCCCCAGTTCATGACTGGGCACAGCAAGGTGTTACTGCAGGTTTATTCTAGCTCAGCATGAGAAGGTGCATTTCGTCTGAGAACTTTCTGTTGTCCTGGCCAAAGTATGGTATAAATTGTGCTGTGACTCATTTTACCACAACCTCCCTCCCTCCTCCTTTCTTTACCCAGGGTCAGGAGTGTATAATGGCTGAAGACCTTCCCTGCATATTCCAGCTTTCTACCATCATCTTGCAAAGTGTTTTTTCTTATAAATCTTTCACACACCTAATCTCATTTTGCCAGATGCAATGCATCACGACTTTACCTTTGTTAGATTCAGAGGAAAGTGTGTGTGTGTGTGTGCGTGTGTGTGTGTGTGTGTGTGAATATTTATGTATGTGTATATGAGAATATATATGTATATGTAAATTCTATTTCTATATCATTTATAAATGTATACATGTATAAATGTATAAATGTATACAATTTATTATATATAATTCTATTATAGGTAAAATATAGTATTATCACTAACAGATCACTAATGGCTCCAAATTTATAATTCATAATGCTTAAAATGTGCTTTACAGAATATTAAAAATAAAAGCCTTGAAAGGAAAATATAAACACTGTTTATAGAATTCCAATGTATAAAATGATATTTGCATCAAATATTTATATGGACTTTTTCTCCTATTTAGAATGCACCAATGTCTCAACAGAGTTATAGAGGAGAGAACACTCTTATTTCTGAAGAATTTTGTTTTATTTGAAGGCTGAATATTTGGATATATCTGAAAATATCATTTCATATCCCCTGTCCACATAGGCAAAATGAATTTGATTTTATATCCATTTAAGGAGGATATTGAGTTAAACCAAAATAAAGCAAATAAGATAAATTTTAAAAATCAAATTAAGAGAAAATAACATATAGGTCTATTACTTCTAAAACCAATCACTGTTTTATATTTTACTAGAAGCTTCTGTTTATTATTAAGTCAATTATTTTGGGAATAGGAGATAGTGTTTTTGTTTGTGCTGCATTCATATTCCCTACTGAGAAAAGCTGAGGACAAAATCCTGGTACTCTGCCCAAAGTTGGTTAGTTAAACCTGTGTACTTGATCCAAGGGACCACTAACTTACTGGCCGGATATTGAGTAGTTTGGCAAGAGACTTCTGCATAAGTGGAATGACAGTCTTTTGGTGAACAAATCAGAACCCTGATTGCCAATACAATGAACAGGGATTTTGTTATGTTCAGAGCTGTATCATTTTGCCTTAAAACAATGCCTGGAAAAGAGTACATTTGTTGAATAACTTAATGAATTCTAGGTAACTTGGATGTAGGTATAAGAGAGAGGTAGCAGTCTGTAGGAGGGACAGAAGCTAAAAGATGAATTAAGATGATACCTTTAACTTGAAACATGAGGCATAATCTGTACATAAGTTGAAGACTTGAGGAAAAAGATTGTATGAATTAGATGAGGCAGGGCTCTAGAGAAGAGGGAAAAGTTAGATTCTGATGAGTAGTGTTCTAGAAGCAGAGACTGGGAATAGCCAAGGCATGGGGAAATAGCTTGAGGAAAAATACTTATGATGGTCAAACTAGCTATTTCTAAAAAACTATTACTTTTATTAAACAAGAATCAGTCCTGATGAAAAGAAAGTAAATTGAAAAACAGAGAAAATGCAGCGGAAATGCAAATCTCCATAGACATTCATAGAATGAATGTATCCAATTACAACTACTACTTTTAATTTTAAAACATAATAGGGATGCCTTGTCATTGGTGCAAAGACAATGGTCTATCTCAGTCCAGCCTGGTTTCTTTCCTTCGTGAGCACCCTGTGTTTTCTTATCCACAGTCACTGTTTTATGATCAGCAACATGTAGGCTGATTTTCATTTTAAGCCCTTTTGGACACTTGCAGAATCTTTGCCTGGTAAATTTGGAGAGATTTTTCTTTTCTACCCTATGTTCTGCCATGCTTTAGCTACTGGTTGAATTAGTTAAACACAGCAAGTATTTTGCCTGTTTGTTTCACTGGGCAGTTCTCTCCAAAACCTGAAACACTGTTGTCTTTAAACTCTTGCTGAGACATTGTCACCAAACACTGAGGAAAATAATGGCATTTATATTTGATGCTTTTTAAGGAAGTGTCCCTTTATTGTCAAATTCGGGTGGAAAATATCCCCTATGATTCTTTCTATTTAATATCAATGACCATCTTTCTGACAACAGATTCTCAGCCTACCTCCTAATATTTGTAATGTACAAAACAAAACAAAACAAAACAAAAAAACAACTCAGTATTCATGTCTCAAGCCATCTCAGGTTGTATAGTGTAGGGAAAACCAATCCAAAGTTAAGTTGACGTTCTATACTGAAGAGGTAGAAAGAAGAAACCACGTTAATGAAAATGGATATATGGCTTTGAAGAAAACTCATACCTACCTAATGAATTCTGAACTCTTTATTCCACCTCCCTTATTTACATTAGCTTTTTGTATCCAAAGGTAGGGACTAACCTTATGATGCTTACTTTCATTCATAACAATGATCTTTTGTTTAGATGGCTTACTCATGTTGCTTCATAGTATATTCCCGTGTGTGTTATTGTCAATCTCTCCTAGAGAACTCGGGCACTGTTTCTACATTTATACTTGCGTTTTATTGTTTCATTTTTTACTTAAGTCTCTAAATGTTTAATATTTAAATTATAAATTTTTTTATATATCTTCATTGCCTTGGTTGTTTACACAGAAAAGTACAGAGATGAATCCCTATATTTTTGCTTATCACAGCATATTACCTGGCAAGTTCCCAAATTTCTCAGTGTTATTTTTAAGGACCAGAATTAAGTAATAAAATAGAAAAAAAAAATCAGAAGTTAAATTTTCAAAATTTCATTACTGGACTTTAATTGGAAAAAATACAAGTTTAAATGAATACCATAAATTATCCTTGGAATCCTTACCTCTTTCTTCTGCCAAATTGTGTTTGGAACATTTTTACAAAATTAATTGTACAAGCTCTTTAATGAGTATTCTTGTTTGCAGCTTGTCATAATTTTTAGAGGTCATTATGAGTTTGTCATGTTATTTCAATCACTTATTTGCATATAACAAATCTGTTATTTGTAAAATTTCATAAAAATGAGGACATTAGAATTAAAATGAGGACATTAAACTTGGTTTCTTGAGAGAAACAAATCTCATTCTTCATGAATGAGTTACCAGTCTCTGTATAAGTTTCTAAATATTTTTATTATAAAATAACTGTTTTGATATTAGTCATTCATAAATATTAAATATCATTGATTATTGATTGTGACATTCTAATGTTTGGAAATTCTTTAACAGAAATTGTCAGATAGTAGCCACTGTTTTGATAACTTCAAACTGAAATATACAGTTCTTTGATATGCAAACCAACAAAACAACAATTTTGAGGAGATACAGAAAACACAGAATGACTTGGTTGGGGTTATCAAGAACATGTGTAAAGTATGATGAATAAAATTCATGTTTATTAGTTACATATGTATTATACATAGCCATATCTTTATCAATATACACATGTGTGGGTGTGCACTAATATTTATCTTAATTCCCAATCTCTTCACTTATTTCTTCTATAGGACAGTATTTAGAGGTGAACATTCATAATAAACTCATGCTTGCTTGTGTGTAAAATCTAGGATTGTAATAATTCATACACATACTTTTTTTACTTTAGAGAAGCCCAAGAAGTTTTCAGATGAAATCAATTATTCTTTGAATGTGTCAGGATAATTTACATTGACATTTTCATGAAGGATATTGCAGGAAATTCAAGTATAGTGTTTTCTCACTATTTGCATGTGTAGTCACTTAGTTATCATCTCAAAATAAATTCTTTTGTGAGAACTGGTATTGCTTCCAGAAAACTATATAATGTCATTATATTTAAGGGTGTAAATTTGTGCAAAAAATTCAGCTTTACAGAAAACATACTTTTTCTTAATATTGATACAAATTTCATGAGGGCAAGATTTATATAGTTAAAAAAAAGTCAAAGAACTCACATTATATTTCAAAATGGACCTTGACTGAATGACACAAAATAGGCTTTGCCCAGATTGAGTTGATTCTTAAATAGATTAGGTCCCATACCTTGTTTTATCACAACCAAAGGAGGTGGAGAGGGTGTTGATGATAAAATCCATTGGGCATCTGGATTCTGAAAGGCAATTAGAATTAGAAAGGCAATTAGAAAGTGAATTAGAATACAGATAGAAATAACTTTAAATAGCTAAGTATTTGACATATGCATTTTCATTGCTGCAGTAATAAATTCCACAAACATGGCAGCTAAGATAACACAAATTTATTATCTCACAGTTCTAGAAGTTTGAAGACTGACCTGGGTCTCACTGGGCTCAAATTGAGGTATTGGCAAAGCTGTATTTATCTTTGGAGTCTATAAAGGAAAATTTACTACCAACTTTTCCAGCTTCAGGAGACTACCTTCATTCCTTAGCTCTTGACTCCCTTCCTCCATGAAAGCCAACAAAGTTGCATGTGTCTGACCATTCTCCATGGTCACATCTCCCTTTCTGACCACAGTCAGGAGAGAATCTCTGCTTTAAAAGATCTGTGTGATTAGACTGTGCCCACCTGAATAATCCAGGATAATTTCCCCATCTCAAGGTATTCAATCATATCTACAGAGTCCCTTTGGACATGTCAGGTAATATATTCACAGATTCTAGGGATATCAGTACGGACATTTTGGGGAGTCATCCTTCTGTCTACCACTGTGTGCAATGTCAGTAATATTAATTACAGATTCACAATAAGATCTTTCCCAATAATATTTAAAAATATTATATTTTCTAGAAGAGTAAAGTCATAAATATTAATAGTTTAACCATGGTTAGGAAAAGTGGGTGTGTTTGTTTCAACATGGTAGTCACACACTATATATGGTTGTGGCAGCTATGAAATAGGAAGCTCAGCCAGCAGTCGTGGGGAGTGTGCACACCTTTGCCACGGGCAAATAGGAAATTCCAAAGGGTATAATCCAATGATCCAAAAAAGAAAACTTCTACATAAAATATGAGAAAAATCCTATTCCTGGGCATGAAATAATTATCTATGATAAATCTAACTCATTCTGGTGGTTAAAAACATAGTGTATTAATACGGTCAAACGTTGGCATTTTTTATGTGAATAAGACACTGAGATTGTAGCAAAAAGAGGTTTGGAAAGGGAATTGAAAATCCAAACTTGCCACTTTCTGAAATTATGACTATAAACAAACCATTTAACCACCTTATCCAGAGCTGACTCACAGAATGAGTTTCCTAGGCTCATGAGTAAAGTAGTAAAGTAAAGTAAAGTAAAGTAAAGTAAAGTAAAGTAAAGTAAAGTAAAGTAAAGTAAAAAGTAAATTATAGTAAAGTAGTAAAAACTACTTTACTCGAGCAGTCAGAGAAAAAATGGTGTTAAAAATGATGAGATCAGGTAGTATCATAGTTTTTGTCCTCTCTCATCCCTTCTTCACCAACTTTATTAACTGTTTTGCTTTTGCTATTTATTATCAAGCACTTTCCTACACAACATACAATTTATAGTAACATCGGAATGTGAAATTTTTATGTTAAACTGATATTAGGAATTAGAATCCAATTAATTCTAAGTGTGAACAAAGTACTTAGGTTTCCATAAGTCTTTAAAATTTATCATATATCCTTCATTCAAATGATTTAATTACATCCAAGGTGGGAGAATGATCAATTGAATATATGGTATTATATGTGGAACTGCATTAATCAGCCTTTTTTCTCCATTTGAGAGTAAAGAGTGATTAAAAAATTGATCACCATATAAATGCTAAAATTTATTCTTCAGATTTATTAGGTAGGACTATTATAATCATGTAAGATTTGAAGAAATCCAATTCCTTATGGTACAATCAAACTATCATAATAAGCAGATGGAGAGCCATGATAACCTTGGGGAACAATTCAAATTACTACAGGAATGTAAAGGTTTTCTTTTTTTTTTTTATAATGTCAAAAGGCAAAGCGTGACTTAAATTTGTTTGATTCTACTATCATATATTTAACAGTAGTTAAGTATATATGTCTACTCAATTCTTTTTTTATTTTATTTTATTTTTTTTTTTTTTAATTTTTTTTTTCAACATTTTTTATTTATTTTTGGGACAGAGAGAGACAGAGCATGAACGGGGGAGGGGCAGAGAGAGAGGGAGACACAGAATCGGAAACAGGCACCAGGCTCCGAGCCATCAGCCCAGAGCCTGACGCGGGGCTCGAACTCACGGACCGCGAGATCGTGACCTGGCTGAAGTCGGACGCTTAACCGACTGCGCCACCCAGGCGCCCCTGTCTACTCAATTCTAATTTTACCTCTTTTTAATGGTCACTTAGGAGCTATATTTGTTATTATAATTTAATATTTTAGCTTACTGTACCATATCAATCTGAAAATACAGAATCAAGATTTGTAGCTTCCTTAATGATTTGATGATTAAATGAAAACCTACCACTTTCTTATGCTTAACAATATTTTTGGAGATTTTTTTTTAAATTCTTCCTATGAATAATTCAGAATCTTTCTCTCCCTTTTCCAATCCAGGCATAGTGATGTAGTTACTCCTCTGCTGACTTGTTATTTTTGAACTAACTTTTCCACTGGGAAATTCTGTCAATAGAATTCTTAAAAGGATTTGTATTAAGCCTTCCACAGATACTCTGATTTTAAAATCATTTCTGAGTAAACAGGTGTTATCAGTGTAGTTAAAATAAAATACTACTATAAATATGCCCAGCCATGTAAGCGAATTTGCTATTCACTTTAGAGCTGATGTGAAGGTCAAAAAATGCTTGGCACTATGGTTTGGGATAAGGATTATTTGCGGGTTATTTATCCTCCAGAAGCAGAGTAATACCTACAGAAAGATTGTGTAATTCTTTAAAAACTGCCTTGGGGCGCCTGGGTGGCTCAGTGGGTTAAGCGGCCGACTTCAGCTCAGGTCATGATCTCGCGGTCCGTGAGTTCAAGCCCCGCGTCGGGCTCTGTGCTGACAGCTCAGAGACTGGAGCCTGTTTCAGATTCTGTGTCTCCCTCTCTCTGACCCTCCCCTGTTCATGCTCTGTCTCTCCCTGTGTCAAAAATAAATAAAACGTTAAAAAAAATAAAAAAAAAAAACTGCCTCAAAGAGTGCCTGTTTTACATTCTCATTTCCTGTTCCCTTATACCATGTACATGCAGAGTCAATCCCTTGTTATTATAGAGCCTATTATAAGGCCAAACCATAATTTGTCTTTACTTTTTTTGGAGTTTTTATCTTGATGGTTATAGCCAAGCTATCTGTTGTAATTTTAAAGAAATGCTCTAATGGTAACTTCACAAGCACTTTCAATAATTCTCATGATATCTGTATTAGGTAGATAAAGGCAGCCGCTGATAGCTATATATGATAACCAGGAACTTCATGGTTATACCCATGTGCCAGGTGATAGACAATTACAGAATGTTCATTTACTTGATGAGCATTGCTCCCATTACATACCAGTGGTTCTCAACTGCCAGTCAGAGTATCCAAGCAAGATATTTTTTTTTAAGTTTATTTTTATTTTGAGAGAGAGAGGGGTAGAGAGCAAGCGTGGAAGGGGCAGAGAGAGAGGGACACAGGATCCAAAGTGGGCTCCTCGCTGTCAGCACAGAGCCTCATGCAGTCTCGAACTCAAAACCCATGAGATCATGACCTGAGCCGAAATCAAGAGTCTGACACTCAACCAACTGAGCCACCCATGTGTCCCTGGCCTGGCAAGATTTTTAAAAGTACAGATACTCAAGTTTGTACCCAGAAGTTGTTCTCCACTACTCCCCTGCTCTAGTGATCCAGGTAAAAATGGACCAAACAAAGAGATGGAGTGAAATATCAATGGCCACAAAATGCTAGTGCCTGATTGATATAACCGAAAACTGGTTCCTATTGAAAGTTGTAAACAGAGTTAACATTTTGAGACAAGGACAAAGAGAAAACATTTATTTAATCCAATGAGCAGCAAGAAAAATGAAATGAGAAAATGAAATGAGAAATGAAATGAGAAAAATGAAATGAGAAAAATGAATGAGTATTGCCCACTAGACTATGACCGTCTTCATGGAGGGCGGACCTTTAGGAGCATTTTAAGTGTGTGAATAAACAAACAAATATTTGTTCTTACCCATCCCAGCTTCAATATGTTGTGATGAGTTAGAAAGGGAAAAAAAATGTTACCTTTTCCACTTCCAAAATAGGCTTAAAAATGACAATAATTAGCAAATTTCAATGTCATATGGTAACTGTTTCACAATAGAGGAAGGAAGAATTTCATAATAATTGGCAAAAATTCTATACTTAAGAGAAAACTACTACCATTGCTCCCTTATATTATTTATACCAAATGACGTTTTCATTATTCAATACGAATAGCTGATTTCACAGTTCAGTTGTGCAGTCAAAAATGTTGTACCTGAATCTACAAAGTCTATATTTCTGCGAAATACTTCCTTATCAAACATTTCATCAATAACAGCAGAAATTATATGAAATGGGGAAGGATTTGTGGAAAACATTTAAACGTTGAACTAAGAAAATTACATTAATTCTAATCCTTTGTTGTATATTATTAGTTGGATCATATACATTTCTGAGACTTTTGAGACTTTAGTCTGCATCTCTAAAATAGGAAAGATATTACCTATGTGGATGTGTTATTCAAAGGATCAAAAATCATGAAATAAAACAACTAGGTTTGGGAGCCCCGGAGTCTTTCCAGAGAGACTGGTTAGGAACTTTCAGGACAGTCAGATTGGTGAATGAATTATGAAGGTTTAGGCTGGAGGCAGGTGGAGACCAAGGATTCACAGGCGTTCAGAAGGGAAGCTAAAGGAAGGATTGAGATTTGTTTGTTTTAGTGTTGGTGAATTCAGTACTGCTCTACTATGTTCCCTGTTTCTTGAAAATCCCAAGAGAAAAACAAATGCCTTTCACATTTTCCCACATCTTAAAAGTTAAGACTGGGGTGCTTGGGTGCAGTTGGTTAATCATCTGACTTTGGCTCAGGATATGATCTTGAGGTTCATGAGTTTGAGCCCCTCGTTAGACTCTCTGTTGTCGGTGCAGAGCCACGTTTGGATCCTCTGTCTCCCACACTCTCTCTCTCTGCCCCTCCCCTCCTCCCTCTAAAAAATAAATAAAACTAATAAAAGTTAAGATTATATTTATTTTGACAGTTGACAATGATCTGTGACAATTATATCTCAATAAAAAACTAAAAGTAAGATTTTTTTCAATATATGAAGATTATTGTCAAATTGGTTTCCATACAACACCCAGTGCTCATCCCAAAAGGTGCCCTCTTCAATGCCCATCACCCACTTTCCCCTCCCTCCCACCCCCCATCAGCCCTCAGTTTGTTCTCAGTTTTTAAGAGTCTCTTATGCTTTGGCTCTCTTCCTCTCTAACCTCTTTTTTTTTTCTTCCCCTCCCCCATGGGTTTCTGTTAAGATTCTCAGGATCCACATAAGAGTGAAAACGTATGGTATCTGTCTTTCTCTGTATGGCTTATTTCACTTAGCATCACACTCTCCAGTTCCATCCATGTTGCTACAAAGGGCCATATTTCATTCTTTTTCATTGCCACGTAGTACTCCATTGTGTATATAAACCACAATTTCTTCATCCATTCATCAGTTGATGGACATTTAGGCTCTTTCCATAATTTGGCTATTGTTGAGAGTGCTGCTATAAACATTGGGGTACAAGTGCCCCTATGCATCAGCACTCATGTATCCCTTGGGTAAATTCCTAGCAGTGCTATTGCTGGGTCATAGGGTAGGTCTATTTTTAATTTTTTGAGGAACCTCTACACTGTTTTCCAGAGTGGCTGCACCAATTTACATTCCCATCAACAGTGCAAGAGGGTTCCCATTTCTCCACATCCTCTCCAGCATCTATAGTCTCCTGATTTCTTCATTTTGGCCACTCTGACTGGTGTGAGGTGATATCTGAGTGTGGTTTTGATTTGTATTTCCCTGATGAGGAGCGACCTTGAGCATCTTTTCATGTGCCTGTTGGCCATCCAGATGTCTTCTTTAGAGAAGTGTCTATTCATGTTTTCTGCCCATTTCTTCACTGGGTTATTTGTTTTTCGGGTGTGGAGTTTGGTGAGCTTTTTATAGATTTTGGATACTAGCCCTTTGTCCGATGTGTCATTTGCAAATATCTTTTCCCATTCCATTGGTTGCCTTTTAGTTTTGTTGGTTGTTTTCTTTGCTGTGCAGAAGCTTTTTATCTTTATAAGGTCCCAGTAGTTCATTTTTGCTTTTAGTTCCCTTGCCTTTGGGGATGTGTCGAGTAAGAGATTGCTACGGCTGAGGTCAGAGAGGTCTTTTCCTGCTTTCTCCTCTAGGGTTTTGATGGTTTCCGGTCTCACATTCAGGTCCTTTATCCATTTTGAGTTTATCTTTGTGAATGGTGTGAGAAAGTGGTCTAGTTTCAATCTTCTGTATGTTGCTGTCCAATTCTCCCAGCACCATTTGTTAAAGAGACTGTCTTTTTTTCCATTGGATGTTCTTTCCTGCTTTGTCAAAGATGAGTTGGCCATACGTTTGTGGGTCTAGTTCTGGGATTTCTATTCTATTCCATTGGTCTATGTGTCAGTTTTTGTGCCAATACCATGCTGTCTTGATGATTACAGCTTTGTAGTAGAGGCTTAAGTCTGGGATTGTGATGCCGCCTGCTTTGGTCTTCTTCTTCAAAATTACTTTGGCTATTCGGGGCCTTTTGTGGTTCCATATGAATTTTAGGATTGCTTGTTCTAGTTTCGAGAAGAATGCTGGTGCAATTTTGATTGGGATTGCATTGAATGTGTAGATAGCTTTGGGTAGTATTGACATTTTGACAATATTTATTCTTCTAGTCCATGAGCACGGGATGTTTTTCCATTTCTTTATATCTTCTTCAATTTCCTTCATAAGTTTTCTATAGTTTTCAGCATACAGATCTTTTACATCTTTGGTTAGATTTATTCCTAGGTATTTTATGCTTCTTAGTGCAATTGTGAATGGGATCAGTTTCTTTATTTGTCTTTCTGTTGCTTCATTGTTAGTGTATAAGAATGCAACTGATTTCTGTACATTGATTTTGTATCCTGCGACTTTGCTGAATTCATGTATTAGTTCTAGCAGACTTCTGGTGGAGTCTATCGGATTTTCCATGTATAATATCATGTCATCTGCAAAAAGTGAAAGCTTGACTTCATCTTTGCCAATTTTGATGCCTTTGATTTCCTTTTGTTGTCTGATTGCTGATGCTAGAACTTCCAGCACTATGTTAAACAACAGCGGTGAGAGTGGGCATCCCTGTCGTGTTCCTGATCTCAGGGAAAAAGCTCTCAGTTTTTCCCCATTGAGGATGATGTTAGCTGTGGGCTTTTCATAAATGGCTTTTATGATCTTTAAGTATGTTCCTTCTATCCCGACTTTCTCAAGGGTTTTTATTAAGAAACGTTGCTGAATTTTGTCAAAGGCTTTTTCTCCATCGATTGGCAGGATCATATATTACTTATCTTTTCTTTTATTAATGTATCACGTTGATTGATTTGTGAATGATGAACCAGCCCTGCATCCCAGGAATGAATCCCACTTGATCATGGTGAATAATTCTTTTTATATGCTGTTGAATTAGATTTACTAGTATCTTATTGAGAATTTTTGCATCCATATTCATCAGGGATATTGGCCTGCAGTTCTCTTTTTTTACTGGGTCTCTGTCTGGTTTAGGAATCAAAGTAATACTGGCTTCATAGAATGAGTCTGGAAATTTTCCTTCCCTTTCTATTCTTTTGGAATAGCTTGAGAAGGATAGGTATTATCTCTGCTTTAAACGTCTGGTAGAACTCCCCTGGGAAGCCATTTGGTCCTGGACTCTTATATGTTGGGAGATTTTTGATGACTGACTCAATTTCTTTGCTGGTTATGGGTCTGTTCAAGCTTTCTATTTCCTCCTGATTGAGTTTTGGAAGCATGTGGGTGTTTAGGAATTTGTCAATTTCTTCCAGGTTGTCCAGTTTGTTGGCATATAATTTTACATAGTATTCCCTGATAATTGCTTGTATCTCTGAGGGATTGGTTGTAATCATTCCATTTTCATTCATGATTTTATGTATTTGGGTCATCTCCCTTTTCTTTTTGAGAAGCCTGGCTAGAGGTTTATCAATTTTGTTTAGTTTTTCAAAAAAACAACTCTTGGTTTCGTTGATCTGCTCTACAGTTTTTTTAGGTTCTATATTGTTTATATCTGCTCTGATCTTTATTATTTCTCTTCTTCTGCTGGGTTTAGGCTGTCTTTGCTGTTCCTCTTCTATTTCCTTTAGGTGTGCTATTAGATTTTGTATTTGGGATTTTTCTTGTTTCTTGAGATAGGCCTGGATTGCAATGTATTTTCCTCTCAGGACTGCCTTTGCTGCATCCCAACGTTTTTGGATTGTTGTATTTTCATTTTCGTTTGTTTCCATATATTTTTTTAATTTCTTCTCTAATTGCTTGGTTGACCCATTCATTCTTTAGTAGGGTGTTCTTTAACCTCCATGCTTTTGGAGGTTTTCCAGACTTTTTCTTGTGGTTGATTTCAAGCTTCATAGCATTGTGTCTGAAAGTATGCATGGTATGATTTCAGTTCTTGTATACTTTTGAAGGGCTGTTTTGTAACCCAGTATGTGATCTATCTTGGAGAATGTTCCATGTGCACTCGAGAAGAAAGTATATTCTGTTGCTTTGGGATCCAGAGTTCTAAATATACTGTCAAGTCCATCTGATCCAATGTATCATTCAGGGCCCTTGTTTCTTTATTGACTGTGTGTCTAGATGTTCTATTCATTTCTGTAAGTGGAGTGTTAAAGTCCCCTACAAATACAAAATTCTTATCAATAAGGTTGTTTATGTATGTGAAAAATTGTTTTATATATTTGGGGGTTCCCGTATTCAGCGCATAGACATTTATAAATGTTAGCTCTTCCTGATGGATAGACCCTGTAATTATTATATAATGCCCTTCTTCATCTCTTGTTACAGCCTTTAATTTAAAGTCTAGTTTGTCTGATGTAAGTATGGCTACTCCAGCTTTCTTTTGACCTCCAGTGGCATGATAGATAGTTCTCCATCCCCTCACTCTCAATCTAAAGGTGTCCTCAGGTATAAAATGAGTCTCTTGTAGACAGCAAATAGATGGGTCTTGTTTTTTTAATCCATTCTGATACACTGTGTCTTTTGGTTGGCGCGTTTAGTCCATTTACATTCAGTGTTATTATAGAAAGATATGGGTTTAGAGTCATTATGATGTCTGTAGGTTTCATGCTTGTAGCGATGTCTCTGGTACTTTGTCTCACAGGATCCCCCTTAGGATCTCTTGTAGGCCTGGTTTAGTGGTGATGAATTCCTTCAGTTTTTGCTTGTTTGGGAAGACCTTTATCTCTCCTTCTATTCTAAATGACAGACTTGCTGGATAAAGGATTCTTGGCTGCATATTTTTCTGTTCATCACATTGAAGATCTCCTGCCATTCCTTTCTGGCCTGCCAAGTTTCAGTAGAGAGATCGGTCACGAGTCTTATTGGTCTCCCTTTATATGTTAGAGCACATTTATCTCTAGTTTCTTTCAGAATTTTCTCTTTTTCCTTGTATTTTGCCAGTTTCACTATGATATGTCATGCAGAAGATCGATTCAAGTTACGTCTGAAGGGAGTTCTCTGTGTCTCTTGGATTTCAATGACTTTTCCTTCCCCAGATCAGGGAAGTTCTCAGCTATGATTTCTTCAAGTACACCTTTAGCACCTTTCCCTCTCTCTTCCTCCTCTGGAATACCAATTATGCTTATATTATTTCTCTTTAGTGCATCACTTAGTTCTCTAATTTTCCCCTCATACTCCTAGATTTTTTTATCTCTCTTTTTCTCAGCCTCTTCTTTTTCCATAATTTTATCTTCTAGTTCACTTATTCTTTCCTCTGCCTCTTCAGTTGGAGCCGTAGTTGTCTCCATTTTATTTTGCAGTTCATTGATAGCATTTTTTAGCTCCTCCTGGCTGTTCCTTAGTCCCTTGATCTCTGTAGCAAGAGATTCTCTGCTGTCTTTTCTACTGTTTTCAAGCCCAGCGATTAATTTTATGACTATTATATTAAATTCACTTTCTGTTGTATTGTTTAAATCATTTTTGATCAGTTCGTTAGCTGTTGTTATTTCCTGGACGTTTTTCTGAGGGGAATTCTTCCCTTTCCTCATTTTGGATAGTCCCTGGAGTGGTGCGGGACTGCAGGGCACTTCCCCTGTGCTGTCTTGAATAACTGGAGTTGGTGGGCGGGGCCGCAGCCGACCTGATGTCTGCCCCCAGCCCACCGCTGGGGCCACAGTCAGACTGGTGTGTGCCTTCTCTTCCCCTCTCCTAGGGGCGGGATTCACTGTGGGGTGGCGTGGCCCATCTGGGCTACTTGCACACTGCCAGGCTTGTGGTGCTGGGGATCTGGTGTATTAGCTGGGGTGGATCGGCAGGGTGCACGGGGGTGGGAGGGGCAGGCTCAGCTCGCTTTTTTTAGAAACTGATGGTGGTGGAGAAGCCCCTCCCTTCGCGGGACTCACATTGACAACTATCTAGGGTCAGTCAAGTATGGCAGGGCGTAGGGAAAGGATTGTGGTTAGTCTGTCACCTTCTCCCTAACCACCATCGCCACTATTACCACAACAAAGATAACACACCAGGAACCATGAAGAACACAGGTACTGACAGCAGTCATATATTTATGAGCCGCTTGCTTCTGCCTGGGGACAAGAGCCTTCCCTCGGGCCGGTCACATACATTGCCCCAGGGTCCCTATCAGTTGGTTCTAGTTAAGACCAAGATCCTTGCTTGGCAAACTGTGATCTGTTTTCTATTATCAGAAGTTATACTTTTAAAGTAATATTATCATAGCAAATGCATTGTTTCATATGAAAAGTCTATAAAATACCCAGAAAATAATTATATAACTGGAAAAAAAAAAAACCTCCATAACCAGTCTGTGTGTTCAAGAAAAAGAGCATTTCTTATAGCTGTTTTCTTCAGGAAAACACAGAGCACTCTGACAGAAAAATGCCTGTTTCAAGAGAATCAAGACCATCATGTAAAATTGTTATTATTACTTATTCTAACTGGAGGTGAAAGGTGGGATTAGTGGAATTTCAATTTTAGCATTCTCTCAAAAGCACCCGTGGTCAATCTTTAATAAGTACTCTTTGGCTTAGTGATACATTTTCTTAATCTGACTGTAAGTGATCATGTCTCCTTAGAATTTACTCTGACTTTCAAAATTGCTGCTTCTGACTCAGACAAAATATATAACTGAGAGAGAAAAAGATTAGAGATATACAAAGATCTCTCAGTAACATAATAAATTTTAGAAGCCTAAAATGATTATAGCACTGTACAGGCATTATTTTCCCTTGTATAGAAAATTTTGAGGCTAAAAGCACTTTCATGGATGTGCATCTAATGTATCTATCATTGTTTTGATGGATGAATCTAGGCACTACTCGGTACTCAGCACCATCAGTATGTGGCTGCTTGGAGAGGGCCCTTGTTAGGCAGACTCAGTTCATCATATGTTGACATGGCTTTGGGGGGAGACTCTTCAGTGACATCGATGGGGAGCACTGGTCCTTCAAATTAACATGTTTGATTTTTTTCAATATTAAATAAAGAAGTGGTGGTTTATTTCTTATCTAAAAAATATTATTTTCAAAATTAAGATCTTTAAATTGGATTCTTGAACATCTCCAGGTTGGGAGTATGGGTGTCCTGACTCTAACTTGCTAAATCCCACTAAAATTATTTGTTCTCATACTCCTTTTCTTCCTCTGATGACCTTGCATTTCTGACTGGGGGAAGTAAGAAAACTTGAGAGCTTTATTTGGAGTACTGGTTTTTAATTGTAATAGGAGTTCGAGACCTGTGCAATCTCTTCCCCATCAGCAACCCAAAAGGTGGAATCTGGGCCTTTACTCTGGTTTAACTTCATAAAACAAATATGGTTTCTTTTCTAATCATTAGCAAAACTATGCCATCCCATGATGTCTGATTCATTTAAGGTGATTGAGTCCCTTATCTTTTTGTCCTGGAACCACACTCTGTTGACATTTTTTCCTTTATCTTTCATTATGTTGCTTTACCCCACCCCCTGTGGCCAGATAACATGACACTGATTGTTAATTTATGAGCATAATAGGTGTCATGGGTTGAACTGTGTTCTCCAAGAATTCATATGTTGAAGTCCTAACACACTATTATCTCAGAATGTGACCAGCTGGAAAGAGTCTTTATAGAGATGACACAGTAAGACATGGTCTTTAGGGTTGGCTCTAACCCAACATGACTACTGTCCTTGCAAAAGGGAGAAAATTGGAGGCAGACATGCACATAGTGAGAATGCCACGTGATGGTGGAGGCAGAGACTACCGCAATGAATCTGCAGTCCAATCAACACCAGACTGTCATCAACCACCAGAAGCTAGGGGAGAGGAATGAAACAAGTTCTTACTTACAGACCTCAGAAGGAATCCACCCTGGTAATACCCTGACTTCTAGAGAACTGTAGTCTCAGGAACTGTGAGACAAGAAGTTTCTGCCATTGACGCCACTCACTTTATGGCATTTTGTTATGGCGGTCCTAGCAAAATGGATTGCATTAGGTGATACAAATCCTTTATTTCCTTTATCCTTTAGCTGAACATGGAGATTTATAAAAATCAGGGATGTGTAATTGATGGTATTGTAAATATTAACCAGGCAACATACTGAAAAGCTCTGAGTCATTTTAACTTTAACTGGATGGATGGATGGATGGATGGATACATGGATGGATAGATAGATGGGCATACAGACAGATAGATGAGAGATAGATATTTTTGTTTCTTTTTTACCACCCATTCCAAATGGAGCCTTTCTAATCTCCATAGGGAATTAATGAGAACACCAAATAAGGTTGTCCATCAGGACAAGTGTTTGGCAAGATTGTGACCAACAAACATAGCATCTACATGTATCATCTCTAATGGCCTGACATATTCCCTATCTGAATATCTCTCAATAATTAATCATCTTGAACAAGTTCCATTCTTAATACAGTAGGCTGAGTAAATTCAGAATTAACATAGTTGCAGTTTTAAATAAAAGGCATTATTATCCTAATGTTTTTAAATCGTCTTTGGCTCTGTAAGGATTCAAAGTCCTCATGATTCACTCTCAAGACAGTAGAATAGTGTTCTTTAAAAAAAATAGCATCACACCTGGCTCAGAAGCATGCTAATATCCCAAGAATATTCAAGAATTACTAATACATTCTGCCAATCCCAGAACAAAGGTTCTCCTCTTTTCTTATGTGAGATATTTTCTTTAAAATTTTTGAAGTTTATTTTTGAGAGACAGAGAGACAGCATGAGCAAGAGAGGGGCAGACACAGAATCTGAAGCAGGCTTCAGGGTCTGAGCTCTCAGCACAGAGCCTGATGTAGGGTTCAAACTCACAAACCATGGGATCATAATGTGAGCCAAAGTCAGACACTTAACTGACTGAGCCACCCAGGCACCGCTTACGTGAGACATTTTTATTCCTTCTTCCATTTCATCCAGCTCTGTGCTTACCAAACGAACTTCCCTCAAAACCTCAACTTTCTTCTGGGTCAGAACAATCGGCTCACATTATCTATGGGAATAACTTTTACAGAAACAGTGTGCCCTCAATTCTCTGGGCATGCAGGTGCACTCAGAACAAAATCAAGCGGCAGAGCATTGGTTTTTCTGTGTGACACTACAGCCGGTAATGGATGTTGACATTTTCTTCTACTAGATTTATGTCCCAGTTTTGTTCTGTGGCATACAGTTTACCATGTGCAAACACCTCTGGGCTTTGTCTATTTTCTGGCCACAAATAAAAAGGTACTTCAGGTATACATGTTCCTTTTATTTATGATGACCCAGATCCACAAAATCTAGTATGTAAGTGGGCTATCAGGTCTCGGTAATTCCTTTTAATTTTTGTTGTTTAGCCTCTCCCAGACGATGCGGCAAGAAATAGCGACAGTAGGGAAGTTTGTTGTATTATCTAACCTAACAAAAATACTTCTATCATTTCACTTTTAAGAGGTGTAGGTTTTAGTGGGCCCGGTTTTCAAATTAAAAATATTTTGTTCTATTTCTTGTAAATGAGGAATTGTTACATCAAGATCTACATGGGATTTTATTAATCTTTTTCTTTTAGCTAATTGAAGTGATAGAGGACCTTATTTCCTGGGCTATCTAGGAAGGTCTTAAGAGAAATTTCAGTGTTCTAATTTTGAGAGTGAGGAAAGAGTTATGTAATGTTGCATTATTTTATAAAGCACCCTCTAATGTGCTTCAAAAATTGCCAGTGAATAATTGAATTGACTTTTTATTTTTTTTTAATTTTCTAGGATATTTTCCTTTGAACATATCTCAAGTCTCCAAAATGTATCACATTTACATAAATAAGCCCATTAATGTAAGTATATGAATATTCATATATGTACACATATATGTATGCATATAGGTATGCATATAGGTATGCATATATGCACACACATATCTGCACATGTGTATAATATACTTTTCTACATATTATAAATGTGTACAATATGTATATACCTAAATAGATATAAATTAATGTATATAATAGGTCTAGAATTTATCATTTGGCAATCACCTGTAGGCGAATCCTTCTGAAAACAAATATTGTGTGCTACTTAGAAGCATAGGGTTAGAATCTGACAGCTTCTAATACTAGCTTTCATAACTACTTGTTACGTAATCTTAGGCAGTTTATTTAATTTTTCTGAACATTTTTTGCCACGCTTATAATTGAGGAAACATATCTATGGCACATTGTTGTGATGTTTAAATACAATGATGTTTACATAGTGACGAGTATGAGACCTTATACACAACAAATGCAAAAAAATGTTTTCACTTTCTTTTGAAATTGTATATTATGCATATTTAATACAAAAGACACTTTATGAGGTAAGATCAAATAGACTAGAATATCTGAAAGATAGGATTTTGTAGATACTTTTCTCAGTTTTGCCTTTGGTAGTTTATTTACTTATTTACGTAGATGTACATTTATTTATTTATAAAATATGTATAACGGGAAAATTACAATTGTCCTTTCCAACATCATAAAAGTCAAGCATGAAATTAATCATATCATATTTAAAGCATAACTTTGAACTCTGAGATGCCAATTAAATTTTAAAATGTTTCAAAATATTCAAACCTTTCTTGGTTTGAATATTGGTTTCAAGTTTCAAGAAACTTGGTTTCAAGTTTCTATCATACCTATAGAAAAAAAGTTATGGTATATATAATCATTAAGATTTTAAAGTCAGTTATGATATTAATATTTTTTGAATTTGGAGATAATTCTTTGATATACCCTTATACATTGTTATCTATATAAAGGGGAACATGTTGCCACTTGGAAACAGAATATGTTTACATGACTATTATTATTATGGTTATTTCATGAGAGAATTGCAATTTAGCATCTATTAAATGTTGTCTATGAATTTTCTAGAACTTCCATACCAAAATACCGAGGACCAGGTGGTTTAAACAACAGCAATCTATTTTTGTATAGTTCTAGAGGCCAGAAGTCAGAAATCAAGCTGTCAATAGGTTGTTTTTTTGTTTGTTTGTTTGTTTGTCTTTGTTTTGTTTTCCTCTGAGGCGTCTCTCCTTGGCTTGCATGCAACCTCCCTCTCACTATGTCCTTACATGTTTGTCTATGTGCACATATATCTGGTGTCTCTTTCTGTCTGTATCCTAATCTCCTCTATTTATAGGGACACAAGATATATTAGATTAGGGCCCACTTTAATGAGTCCATTTTAACTTAATTACATCTTTAAGGATCCTGTCTCCAAATATGGTCACATGCTAGGGTACCAGGGTTAAAGCTTCAAGAGATGAAGTGAGGAGGGGACACAAATCAGTCCATAATACGTTGGCTTTTTTTTTTCGTTTTTGCTTGTTTTTTATTTTTTTTTTAGTAGAGACAGTATCAATTCAACTTGGAATCTTCATTTTTTTAATGGAAAATGAGCAGAATGGTACTGTATTTATACAAATGTAAAATAATTTTACTTATCTCTGCAGGTGAATATTCGTGGGCACCCACATATATAAATATATAAAAACAAAATCCATAACGTCACCGATTATCTAAACACATGTCCTTTCATGTACTTAAAAAATTTTCTTTAAACAAGTCAGAAAACATAATTTTATTATTTCAATATGGAGTTCGACCAGACTGCCAGTGACCCACACATAGTGTGATTTAAAATTATTTCAGACTCTGTTTAGTGCCAGGATATTCTTTCCTAGATATGGAGGTCCAGATAATCCCCAGCAGATAGGAGAGAGGGTATGACATAGAAATAAATGGATATTTGTGCTCCCACCTACCTCTATATTTATGAACAAACTTTGAGAGGAGACTGTCCCACATTAATTTTCAAGAACAGTTTATGTTGATGTATAATTGATATAAAAGGGAGGCTGGAAATACTTAATGTATAAAATTTGATGAAGTTTGGAGATATGCATAAACCTGTGAAATCATTACCACAGTCAGGGTGACACATGAGATCAGTTTAGATGTGAGGACACACATAGGCTAGAAATGAAGGGATACAGGTACTGCACACAAATGGTGAATAAGAGAGCAGGGGTAGCTAGCTATACGTACACCAGACAAAATAGACTTTAAGTCAAATGCTGTCACAGAGACAAAGAGAGTCCTTCCATAATGGTAAAAGGACTTCCCTCATTATTGAAAGCAGGATACAGAAATGAATAATTATCTGGTGGACCAAGGACTCAGACTTAATATAAACAACAACAACAACAACAATTTGATGGATTGTTATCGAGCAGACCCTGAACATATGAAAACTTCCAGGGATCCTGATATTTGTCTTGGGCCTTTGGGCCTGGAGAGAAATCACTTTTGTTACCAGGGGGAGTCACTTTTTTGATTATACTTTGCTTTTTTTCTTAAGCTCCAGGAGAGTTTTGTTTAAAAATTGCAGCCAGGTATAGGCTAAGTTCTGATCAGACACAAGTGACTTGTGTCCAACTTTGGTGAAAAGTTGGTATGAAGCAAAAGAGCACAATCTAAGAATCTATTAAAATATGGGTATTGACCCACAATGTGTTGAAGCAGTGCCGAAATAAGCTGTTCTGGCGGAAGAAACAAGCAAACACCTGGGTAGATGTTATGATTGTGCAAATATCATGCAGAAATTCTCAGAGATCCCTTTCAGGGAATTTAATTTAAAAAATGGCAATTGATTATGAGCTCTCGAATTTGTTGTGATCTGGATACTAAAGTAAGTAAGTAAATGCATATCTATATATCTGTATCTATCTCTCTATCTCTGTCTCTGTCTCTGTCTCTATCTCTATCTATCTCTATCTCTATACCAACAACCAAAACCTGGATAACTCCTAGTCTGAAACTTAGAACAGCCTTTTTATAAGTGTTTTTCCACTATGATAATTAAAAAATAATATTTCCTTTGAGATGTACTTTTAATGTTTCCCCAATGAAAATACAGGAACCATAAAAGAGAAAAGAATCTAGCACATGTAATTTTCCATATGAAATCTAAGGGCTAAGTGCATTTATATGTATATTGTGTACCAGAAATTTGTCTCTGTATCTGTCTCTCTTTCTGACACACACACACACACACACACACACACGGTTAACTCAGAACACCTAATTTATAAAGGTATCTTATGTTATCAGCATGTCCTGAAAGTAAAAACACCATTAGGTACAGAGCCCAGCTCACAATCCATCTCGATGGCCAGATCCTATTCTCAAGTTTCAAAAAGTAACAAAATAGAAGTGGATAAAGAAACCCATCACTTGCAGCAAGTCTCTAACACTGAAAATCTAAAATATAAGCATATCTCAGAAATAGGACTAGTCCATGCTCTACTAAAAATCTATTCCATTATTAAATTGGGAGTAGTAAATATCACTTGATCATATTCAAACAAGGCACATTCACATTGCTTTACTTATAATAATCCTATGTCATTCATAGCTAAAATATGTGCAATTTGTTCTTATAGATATTTATATCAGTCACCAACTACTTGCTCAGCTGTCAGCTGTTAAAGAAAAATATATCATAAAGACTTCCTTAATTTAATTCTAAACCTTACTGTTTTCCTGAAAGTACTTGCTAGAGTACTGGGTTCCTGGGACAAATAGCCAATAAAAACTTTCTAGGTTTTGGAAGGATCAAAATACTATGTTATGTATCATAGTCTAAAGAGAAACGAGGGCTGTGACATTTTCTTCACTATTTCCAATCTGTTGCCTTCCAATTAGTATTCTAATAAGTCATTAAAAAGGTATTTCAGGCTTTGCTATTATGGTAGAATTGATTATCACCATTGTTTTGAATTCTCATGGACATGACTTCGGAAGTGTAACTATGGCCTTGAGATGTCTCTTCATTTCTATTTAGTAAATAGAGACCAAAGCCCTCAGACACATTCAGGGATCCAACACTCGATACTTCCAATGGGTTAGAAGCTCTATTACGAAGAAATAATCTTTTAGCTCCATTCCCTGCAGCATTTTGGGGTCCTGCTGCTTCATGAGATTTTCTCTAATGTAACCTTTCAAAGTCAGCCACAAAAGCTCTTATTCTAGATCATATTGGCATCTGACCTTTGTAAACTTACACACAAGAAGAAAATAGGAGAAAGGAAGATGCTGAAGGAGACACAGTTATCTATTTCAAAATGCAGCCATACCCACAAGCTATAGGGATATCGTGACCTATAAAGTTCAGAGCTGTGTTGATTCTTTCCCAAAATTACCCACAGCTATTATGGTTTTCTGCCATCACTAAAAATGTCATCGTTGAGACAACTGCTCCAGTTTGAGAAAGTAGACGATTTAACAAGTAACTGATATGTAAAAGATTAGGGGGAGGGGGAGTGTGATTCGATTACTGCCATTTCAAACTGCTAATAGGCCAGATGATAAGACATCTTATTCTCTCTGAGACTCTATCGTTATTCAGACACTCCTGATAGTGTTTTATTTGCATATATTTCCTTTAGATACAATGTTTTTTTTTCCTTCTTTTAAATTGGCTCTGAGATGGCCAATGTCCAATCTAATTATGTGATAATAAGTGTTAATGACAGCATTATCAGATGATAACTGGGCTTCATTAATGTGTCTCATTATGATTCTCAGTCCCTTGTGGAAGGTTGTGAAGAAAGGACCTTGGGTGTTCCAGATTATTTCTGAACGTAACTGTTATAGATCCATAGCCAGGGGGAAAGAACATATCTGTGACATCCTAAAACTTTTTCTCTAAAAATTTCACTATATACCTTCAACATAATGAAAAAAAAAAAGTAGCTCAAAGTCCTGACTTGGCAAATAATGTGATAATGTGTAAGATCATCTGAACTGCAATTCTTGATATATTTTGGAAGGAGTAGATAGGAGTCCATGTACAAAATAGCCAACAACTTGATTATCTATACTCAATTTTAAATTGTTTAGACAGAGGACACACATAAAGTGTTTGTAAATTTTTAACAAGGTTCAGCTCCACTAATATTAATACTCAAATGGGTATTATCAAGTTATGATTCAATTCCACTTCAATTGTTGATTCATCCAGTTACTTCTTGTAGTTTCTATTTGAAATAAACGTGTGTGTGTGTGTGTGTGTGTGTGTGTGTGTGTGTGTTAGGTATATATTGGGTTAATAACTAAATAGCTGTAAACAAAATTGAGCTAAAACTTTAAGTTTTTACCTATGAACAATAATCTGTCTTTAATCTATTTTTTTAATATGGGTGAGATATATTTGCCCCACGCTTTTAAAACTAAAGAGGTTTGAAAAGTAAATCTTTGATAGGCAAACAGAATACTTTGTCCTGGGAAGAAATGAACCTTGTTGAAAAGTGAACGTAATTAAATCATCAAAGATATCACAAGGGCTTCACCTTAAACAAGATATTAAATGGAATGTGTCATTACATTTTAAAATTAGGGATTGGCTTGAGGTTTATATTTGTTTTTGTGAATGGATTTGGTTGTTTTCTTATATCTAATGAAATATTTAAATCAGTGTTGAACATTCTTAGGACACAGGGAACAATAGAAATCAAGACCCATATATGTTTCAATATTTAAAAGTTATCAATCATGTTAAGCTGGTAAATGAAGTTTGCTTTATCCACTCATTTTGACAAATGTGCCTTCTTCAGAAAGGCCAGGTTTAAATTAAGATTCCCAGATAGAGCCTCAAAACCCAGCACCAGAATATGGGGATATGGGGAGAGGTTGCCTCCTGCCATTGTCCCATAAAAGGCCTTAGTGTACACATTTGGGTAACTCAGTTGACTTATCCAAGCTTAGTCTACCATTGTGCCTCCTGCAAACAACTTCCCATTTCCCTGATGGCCTCTGTTCATACACAGAAAAAGCTGAAGTGCACCTGAAAAAGCTGAAGGAGAGAAATGCAGTCTCGGAGCCCTTTGAGGATGGAATTCTTGGTCTCTATGTACCACAGCATGAACTAAAAGGTAGGAGTAAAGTGGATGCTATCAGCTCCAACTAACGCCATTGCCTGGGTCTTGTGAACTCCTTGACCTATAGGGAAGACCATGGCCCAAGGAGGGGCCCTCTGTAGCCCAGGGTCCAGAGCAGGCTATTCTCTGGCTCGTGTTCATGGCATTACTTTTTAAAATATATACTATTGTTACTTGTTCCTTGCCATGGTGTGATTTCAATAATACTGCTATGTTGGAAGTATAATGGACTATAGAACAGAGGGGTCACTCTTCAGCATATGTCCAATGGGAAAAATGACTCTACTCATAAAAAGTATTTAAACCTAGAAGTCCCATCTCTATTCATGAAAGGACACTGAATTAATTCCATGATGAAAAAAAGTAAGTGTAGTGTAGCGGTCAGGAAAAAGACAAATAAAGACAGACAGCAATAAGCAAAGAAAGGAAGACATCAAACTCCCAGTAACCTTTTAGGAGGGAAATTAAAATTTCCATAGGAATCAGTAACTAAAGAATAGAAATTTTGAAATACAGTTAGAACGAGTGCATGTGAAATAACTAAAATTTGACAAAAAATATTTTCAATGAAAACAGGAACTCATAGGATACAAGGAAACTGTGTGTCCAATGACATTATTGATGGGACAAATGTCATTTCATTAGGCAAACTGATTAATACCAGTTCTTTAGCCTAAAGAGAGCTAGAGAATGATATCAGATGGCCCAATGTAGCATTTATATTTCATTACTGGTCAATTATATAGTTTTCAGTTCAGATTATAGGTTCATTCACATCTGAGTAGATACATTTTATATATTTATAAATATATAAATACTGAACCAGAAAAATAAAACGTCTTGCATCCAGTGCAGTTATTTACTATTTGGATCAGATGGTCATTGTATGTCAATTGCTATTGAGATTCTTCATGCAAGATTTGTTGTAATAAGGTCAATTGTATAGCTGAAAATGAAGTCTTAATGAAATATTTGTAGCCGTGTGTGCTTCCTGCTACTCCAACAATGCACTACAGAAGTGCATATTGGGACTTCATATGGAAAATTACAGAAATGTAAATTGCTAATTTTATATTCAATCAATTTCTAAATATTATATAAAGTTTTTTAATGTTTATTTATTTATTTATTTATTTATTTATTTATTTATTTATTTATTTTTTTGAGAAATAGATAGAGACAGACCATGAGCATGGGAGGGGCACAGAAAGACAGAGAGAATCCGCAGCAGGCTCCAGGCTCTGAGCTGTCAGCACAGAGCCCGATGTGGGTCTTGAACCCATGAACTGTGAGATCATGACCTGAGGCAAAGTCAGATGCTCAACTGACCGAGCAACCCAGGCACCCCTAAATATGATATATTTTAGATAAACATTAACTCTCGGCCTGAGTAGAACATTTCTCCAATGCAAGAGAGATGACTTTATATCATTGTTTCCATGTACAAAAGAAAAATTTCTATGTTCTTGTTATCCAGATACTCTTAATTCCATATAAAATCTTTCTAGAAAAAAATAAAGAGAAATTAAGCTTAGACAATGACCATGTTTGGGGCTGAAGTCCTTTAAGACTCACTAGTCACTCCATAATTCTTTCCTCAAGAAAAATAAAATCTGTAATAAAAAGTAAATAAAGTTGAGAGTTCCTATTGGTCTCAAGAAAGTCACACAGATATCATTATTCACTTTTTCCTAAAAGGTATATTTTACTTATTACAAATATGTGAAATACACAATGCTTACAGCTTTGTGGTTAGGTAATTAAAAAACTTATCTGCTTAATGTTTCAAGTTATTACTAAGGTAGAAACCACCTTAAAAGATATCAAAAGATGTCCATGCTGCCCAGGATTTTGATTTGTGAAAAGTTATAAATGTGCAGAAAACAGATTTTATTTTTGCAGCAGATTAAATGTTGTTGAGGCACTTGGGTGGCTCAGTCTGTTCAGTATCCAACTCTTGATTTTGGCTCAGGTTATGACCTCACCCCTCATGAGATTGAATCCTGCATCAGGCTCCATGCTTACAGCATGGGATTATCTCTCTTCCTCTCTCTGCTTCTCCCCTGCTCACTCTCTCTCTCTAAAAATAAATGAATAAACATTTAAAAAAATAAAGTTCGTGGGCAGAAACCAGGGTCACCTCCTTTCAAAACGTGGGGCATCCATAATCTCTCATAGGTATGAGAAGGGAAAGTCACACACACACACACACACACACACACACACACACACACGGCTAAAGTCAGCATGTTAAAATTAATGTAATTATTTTGAGTGCAGAAATATGTGTTTTATTTTATTAGGTTTATTTATTTATTTTGAGAGAGAGAGAGAGAGAGAGAGAGAGAGAATCCCAAGCAGATTCTGCACTGACAGCACAGAGCTAGACCCAGGAGATCATGACCTGACCCAAAATCAAGTCAGAAACATAACTGACTAAGCCATCTAGGCATGCCAGAAATAGGTATTTTAATTAATTAATTATTTTTGATATCTTGGCTTCTTTTTTTTTTTTATTTTTATTTATT
Organism: Panthera pardus; assembly: GCF_024362965.1. NCBI lineage: Eukaryota > Metazoa > Chordata > Mammalia > Carnivora > Felidae > Panthera > Panthera pardus. The sequence continues at coordinate 16,712,817 of NW_026526765.1, forward strand.
TATTTTTTTTTTTATTTTTTTTAATATATGAAATTTACTGTCAAATTGGTTTCCATACAACACCGAGTGCTCATCCCAAAAGGTGCCCTCCTCAATACCCATCACCGACCCTGCCCTCCCTCCCACCCCCCATCAACCCTCAGTTTGTTCTCAGTTTTTAACAGTCTCTTATGCTTTGGCTCTCTCCCACTCTAACCTCTTTTTTTTTTTTTTTTCCTTCCCCTCCCCCATGGGTTTCTGTTACGTTTCTCAGGATCCACATAAGAGTGAAACCATATGGTATCTGTCTTTCTCTGTATGGCTTATTTCACTTAGCATCACACTCTCCAGTTCCATCCACGTTGCTACAAAAGGCCATATTTCATTTTTTCTCATTGCCACGTAGTATTCCATTGTGTATATAAACCACAATTTCTTTATCCATTCATCAGTTGATGGACATTTAGGCTCTTTCCATAATTTGGCTATTGTTGAGAGTGCTGCTATAAACATTGGGGTACAAGTGCCCCTATGCATCAGTACTCCTGTATCCCTTGGATAAATTCCTAGCAGTGCTATTGCTGGGTCATAGGGTAGGTCTATTTTTAATTTTCTGAGGAACCTCCACACTGCTTTCCAGAGCGGCTGCACCAATTTGCATTCCCACCAACAGTGCAAGAGGGTTCCTGTTTCTCCACATCCTCTCCAGCATCTATAGTCTCCTGATTTCTTCATTTTGGCCACTCTGACTGGCGTGAGGTGGTATCTGAGTGTGGTTTTCATTTGTATTTCCCTGATAAGGAGCGACGTTGAACATCTTTTCATGTGCCTGTTGGCCATCCAGATGTCTTCTTTAGAGAAGTGTCTATTCATGTTTTCTGCCCATTTCTTCACTGGGTTATTTGTTTTTCGGGTGTGGAGTTTGATGAGCTCTTTATAGATTTTGGATACTAGCCCTTTGTCCGATGTGTCATTTGCAAATATCTTTTCCCATTCCGTTGGTTGCCTTTTAGTTTTGTTGGTTGTTTCCTTTGCTGTGCAGAAGCTTTTTATCTTCATAAGGTCCCAGTAATTCACTTTTGCTTTTAATTCCCTTGCCTTTGGGGATGTGCCGAGTAAGAGATTGCTACGGCTGAGGTCAGAGAGGTCTTTTCCTGCTTTCTCCCCTAGGGTTTTGATGGTTTCCTGTCTCACATTCAGGTCCTTTATCCATTTTGAGTTTATTTTTGTGAATGGTGTGAGAAAGTGGTCTAGTTTCAACCTTCTGCATGTTGCTGTCCAGTTCTCCCAGCAGCATTTGTTAAAGAGACTGTCTTTTTTCCATTGGATGTTCTTTCCTGCTTTGTCAAAGATGAGTTGGCCATACGTTTGTGGGTCTAGTTCTGGGGTTTCTATTCTATTCCATTGGTCTATGTGTCTGTTTTTATGCCAATACCATGCTGTCTTGATGATGACAGCTTTGTAGTAGAGGCTAAAGTCTGGGATTGTGATGCCTCCTGCTTTGGTCTTCTTCTTCAAAATTACTTTGGCTATTCGGGGCCTTTTGTGGTTCCATATGAATTTTAGGATTGCTTGTTCTAGTTTCGAGAAGAATGCTGGTGCAATTTTGATTGGGATTGCATTGAATGTGTAGATAGCTTTGGGTAGTATTGACATTTTGACAATATTTATTCTTCCAATCCATGAGCAGGGAATGTCTTTCCATTTCTTTATATCTTCTTCAATTACCTGCATAAGCTTTCTATAGTTTTCAGCATACAGCACTTTAAAATCTTTGGTTAGATTTATTCCTAGGTATTTTATGCTTCTTGGTGCCACTGTGAATGGGATCAGTTTCTTCATTTGTCTTTCTGTTGCTTCATTGTTAGTGTATAAGAATGCAACTGATTTCTGCACATTGATTTTGTATCCTGCAACTTTGCTGAATTCATGTATCAGTTCTAGCAGACTTTTGGTGGAGTCTATCGGATTTTCCATGTACAATATCATGTCATCTGCAAAGAGCGAAAGCTTGACTTCATCTTTGCCAATTTTGATGCCTTTGATTTCCTTTTGTTGTCTGATTGCTGATGCTAGAACTTCCAGCACTATATTAAACAACAGCGGTGAGAGTGGGCATCCCTGTCGTGTTCCTGATCTCAGGGAAAAAGCTCTCAGTTTTTCCCCGTTGAGGATGATGTTAGCTGTGGGCTTTTCATAAATGGCCTTTATGATCTTTAAGTATGTTCCTTCTATCCCGACTTTCTCAAGGGTTTTTATTAAGAAAGGGTGCTGGATTTTGTCAAAGGCCTTTTCTGCATCGATTGACAGGATCATATGGTTCTTCTCTTTTTTTTTGTTAATGTGATGTATCACGTTGATCGATTTGCGAATGTTGAACCAGCCCTGCATCCCAGGAATGAATCCCACTTGATCATGGTGAATAATTCTTTTTATATGCTGTTGAATTCGATTTGCTAGTATCTTATTAAGAATTTTTGCATCCATATTCATCAGAGATATTGGCCTGTAGTTCTCTTTTTTTACTGGGTCTCTGTCTGGTTTAGGAATCAAAGTAATACTGGCTTCATAGAATGAGTCTGGAAGTTTTCCTTCCCTTTCTATTTCTTGGAATAGCTTGAGAAGGATAGGTATTATCTCTGCTTTAAACGTCTGGTAGAACTCCCCTGGGAAGCCATCTGGTCCTGGACTCTTATTTGTTGGGAGATTTTTGATAACCGATTCAATTTCTTCGCTGGTTATGGGTCTGTTCAAGCTTTCTATTTCCTCCTGATTGAGTTTTGGAAGAGTGTGGGTGTTTAGGAATTTGTCCATTTCTTCCAGGTTGTCCAATTTGCTGGCATATAATTTTTCATAGTATTCCCTGATAATTGTTTGTTTCTCTGAGGGATTGGTTGTAATCATTCCATTTTCATTCATGATTTTATGTATTTGGGTCATCTCCCTTTTCTTTTTGAGAAGCCTGGCTAGAGGTTTGTCAATTTTGTTTATTTTTTCAAAAAACCAACTCTTGGTTTCGTTGATCTGCTCTACAGTTTTTTTAGATTCTATATTGTTTATTTCTGCTCTGATCTTTATTATTTCTCTTCTTCTGCTGGGTTTAGGCTGCCTTTGCTGTTCTGCTTCTATTTCCTTTAAGTGTGCTGTTAGATTTTGTATTTGGGATTTTTCTTGTTTCTTGAGATAGGCCTGGATTGCAATGTATTTTCCTCTCAGGACTGCCTTTGCTGCGTCCCAAAGCGTTTGGATTGTTGTATTTTCATTTTCGTTTGTTTCCATATATTTTTTAATTTCTTCTCTAATTTCCTGGTTGACCCACTCATTCGTTAGTAGGGTGTTCTTTAACCTCCATGCTTTTGGAGGTTTTCCAGACTTTTTCCTGTGGTTGATTTCAAGCTTCATAGCATTGTGGTCTGAAAGTATGCATGGTATAATTTCAATTCTTGTAAACTTATGAAGGGCTGTTTTGTGACCCAGTATATGATCTATCTTGGAGAATGTTCCATGTGCACTCGAGAAGAAAGTATATTCTGTTGCTTTGGGATGCAGAGTTCTAAATACATCTGTCAAGTCCATCTGATCCAATGTATCATTCAGGGCCCTTGTTTCTTTATTGACCGTGTGTCTAGATGATCTGTCCATTTCTGTAAGTGGGGTGTTAAAGTCCCCTGCAATGACCACATTCTTATCAATAAGGTTGCTTATGTTTATGAGTAATTGTTTTATATATCTGGGGGCTCCGGTATTTGGCGCATAGGCATTTATAATAGTTAGCTCTTCCTGATGGATAGACCCTGTGATTATTATGTAATGCCCTTCTTCATCTCTTGTTACAGCCTTTAATTTAAAGTCTAGTTTGTCTGATATAAGTATGGCTACTCCAGCTTTCTTTTGGCTTCCAGTAGCATGATAAATAGTTCTCCATCCCCTCACTCTCAATCTAAAGGTGTCCTCAGATCTAAAATGAGTCTCTTGTAGACAGCAAATAGATGGGTCTTGTTTTTTTATCCATTCTGATACCCTATGTCTTTTAGTTGGCGCATTTAATCCATTTACATTCAGTGTTATTATAGAAAGATACGGGTTTAGAGTCATTGTGATGTCTGTATGTTTTATGCTTGTAGTGATGTCTCTGGTACTTTGTCTCACAGGATCCCCCTTAGGATCTCTTGTAGGGCTGGTTTCGTGGTGACAAATTCCTTCAGTTTTTGTTTGTTTGGGAAGACCTTTATCTCTCCTTCTATTCTAAATGACAGACTTGCTGGATAAAGGATTCTCGGCTGCATATTTTTTCTGTTTAGCACACTGTAGATATCGTGCCAAGCCTTTCTGGCCTGCCAAGTTTCAAAGGAGAGATCAGTCACGAGTCTTATAGGTCTCCCTTTATATGTGAGGGCACGTTTATCCCTTGCTGCTTTCAGAATTTTCTCTTTATCCTTGTATTTTGCCAGTTTCACTATGATATGTCGTGCAGAAGATCGATTCAAGTTACGTCTGAAGGGAGTTCTCTGTGCCTCTTGGATTTCAATGCCTTTTTCCTTCCCCAGTTCAGGGAAGTTCTCAGCTATAATTTGTTCAAGTACCCCTTCAGCACCTTTCCCTCTCTCTTCCTCCTCTGGGATACCAATTATGCGTATATTATTTCTTTTTAGTGTATCACTTAGTTCTCTAATTTTCCCCTCATACTCCTGGATTTTTTTATCTCTCTTTCTTTCAGCTTCCTCTTTCTCCATAACTTTATCTTCTAGTTCACCTATTCTCTCCTCTGCCTCTTCAAGCCGAGCCATCGTGGTTTCCATTTTGTTTTGCATTTCGTTTAAAGCGTTTTTCAGCTCCTCGTGACGGGTCCTTAGTCCCTTGATCTCTGTGGCAAGAGATTCTCTGCTGTCCTGTATACTGTTTTCAAGCCCAGCAATTAACTTTATGACTATTATTCTAAATTCACTTTCTGTTATATTATTTAAATCCTTTTTGATCAGTTCATTAGCTGTTGTTATTTCCTGGAGATTCTTCTGAGGGGAATTCTTCCGTTTGGTCATTTTGGATAGTCCCTGGAGTGGTGAGGACCTGCAGGGCACTTCCCCTGTGCTGTGGTGTATAACTGGAGTTGGTGGGCGGGGCCGCAGTCCGACCTGATGTCTGCCCCCAGCCCACCACTGGGGCCACAGTCAGACTGGTGTGTGCCTTCTCTTCCCCTCTCCTAGGGGCGGGATTCACTGTGGAGTGGCGTGGCCCGTCTGGGCTACTTGCACACTGCCAGGCTTGTGTTGCTGGGGATCTGGCGTATTAGCTGGGGTGGGTAGGCAAGGTGCACGGGGGCAGGAGGGGCAGGCTTAGCTCTCTTCTCCTTAGGTGATCCACTTCAGGAGGGGCCCTGTGGCAGCGGGAGGGAGTCAGATCCGCTGCCAGAGGTTTGGCTCCGCAGAAGCACAGAGTTGGGTGTTTGCGCGGAGAGAGCAAGTTCCCTGGCAGGAACTGGTTCCCTTTGGGATTTTGGCTGGGGGATGGGCGGGGGAGATGGCGCTGGTGAGCGCCTTTGTTCCCCACCAAGCTGAGCTCTGCCGTCCGGGGGCTCAGCAGCTCTCCCTCCCTTTGTCCTCCAGCCTTCCCGCTTTCCGAGCAGAGCTGTTAACTTATGACCTCCCAGACGCTAAGTCGCGCTTGCTGTCGGAACACAGTCCGTCCGGCCCCTCCGCTTTTGCCAGCCAGACTCGGGGGCTCTGCTTGGCCGGCGAGCAGCCCCTCCGCCCCGGCTCCCTCCCGCCAGTCCGTGGAGCGCGCACCGCCTCGCCGCCCTTCCTACCCTCTTCCGTGGGCCTCTCGTCTGCGCTTGGCTCTGAAGACTCCGTTCTGCTAATCCTCTGGCGGTTTTCTGGGTTCTTTAGGCAGGTGTAGGTGGAATCTAAGTGATCAGCAGGACGCGCGGTGAGCCCAGCGTCCTCCTACGCCGCCATCTTCCGGACCCCCTATCTTGGCTTCTTAAAATGTATATATTGTTAATTATTTTAAAGGAACAACAAAAAAAGAGAAGCTACCTTTGCTTTTGGCAGGTAGCTCCTATTGCATCGATAAAGGCATGGGAAGTAAACACAGAGACTCTAAAACCCCATCAGATGGCGGACAGGGAGCAGAGGGTCATACTGTGGAGAGGTGGCTGGAGCTGTGTAAGTTGCAAGTACCCTTAGTGAGAGAGATGCTGCGTAATTCTCCTGTAGTCAACCAAACTCTCAGCCGCCTCATTCTGCCAATGAAGAAAGTTGAGTTCCTTCTCCTGGGGTTTCAAAATGACTTTACAGGTGGAGATGCTTCATCACGCTCGCCTTCTTGCCCCCTCCCCTGCCTCTCCCTCACCTCTGGGGGCAAGAAAGCACAGCTGGTGGAACTGAGAGCTCTGAGACCCCGTTCCCTCCCTTGCCTTGTGATGGAGAGTGGCGGTCTGGTGGTGCCTTGCAGCTAGAACAAAACTACATCTAAAATTCGAGAGACTCTGGGGTGCCTGCGTGGCTCAGTCAGTTAAGCTTCCGACTTTGGATCAGGTCATGATCTCTTAGTTTGTGAGTTTGAGCCCCACATTGGGCTTTCTGCTGTCAGCATGGAGACTGCTTCAGATACTCTGTCCCTGTCTCTCTGCCCCTCCCCCGCTTGTGTTCTCTGCCCCCACCCCACCCTCTCTCCCTCTCAAAAATAAATAAATATTGAGGAAGAAAAATATCATATGACTTCACTCATATGGGGACTTCAAGACACAAAACAGATGAACATAAGGGAAGGGAAGAAAAAACCATATGAAAACAGGGAAAGGGACAAAACATATGACTCTTAAATATGGAGAACAAACAGAGGGTTACCAGAGGGGTTGTGGGAAGGAGGTGGGCTAAATGGGTAAGGGGCATTAAGGAATCTACTTCTGAAATCATCACTGCACTATGTGTAACTAACTTGGATATAAAATAAAATAAAATAAATAAACAATAAAAAAATTTTAAATTTGAGGGATGATGGAAGTTGAGTGAGGAATCAACCAAATTCATTTTTTTCTCATGCCTTTCCCAAAACAGGTCAGATTAGTTAGAGAAAAAGCTATTTGAGGGAGTCCTCATTTTGTCTTTAAAAGGAAGATTGTTTAAATTAACATTGAAAAGTTCTTATCTGACAGTGTTTTTGGATGTTATGATAGATGAAAATGGTTCCAGAAAGTTCATGAACTATCCACGGTCCTGACCATCTCTGTAAGAAGGAAAAATTGATTAATTAAAGGATGGCTGATCATAAGAACATATTTTGATGTCTGTGTGGAAGTTATTTTATGTGTTAGTAACTCTTTGTTAATGTGGGAGAATGCCTCTTTCTGACTTGACATTAAAGTGTCCATATTTCTATAAAAATGCTATGACCTTTAGCAGCATGATATGATTAAAGGTATTATAAAGTGATTTGGGTTAAAAAAATGGGCTTTTCAGAGTTTTAGAACAGGTACCTGGTTCCAAAAGTCTATTTCCATATTTCAAGCACAAAATTAAAAACACTTAAGTCAGGTATAAGCCTTTCTTTGGGGGAAAAAAAATAAACACATACAATCAGATATACTCACACATCTGATTTTCTAATTTTTTTTTCTTTCAGAAATAAATAAATATTTCAAGATTAAAATTGCAGGCAGAATATGACTTGTGTTAAGTATGAAAAAAACTCAAAAGTGGTGCCATCGATTTGAAGTTCCTCATTATTCTGACAAAGCCAAAATATGATTACTGTTTTAAATCAGTAATTTTAATTTTTAGCACTTAAAACAAAAGAGAAAAAAGTCACATTTGTTCTACTGTCCTGGAAATGGGCAGTAGGATATAATCATTGAAAACATGCCAAGGATATAGACCAGGGGTTGGGTCATTAACACATTTTCCTGGGAATAAAAATTGAAAAGGATAGAAAACCAGCTTTTAAATGACTACTGCAGTCCCAATTTCTGAGCTGAGATGAAAAGAACTAAAATATAAACCTTATACTTGCTAAAAAGTATATATTATTTTCATATCTATGGGAAATACATATGTGAATATATGCACATATGTGTATATGTATGTATACATGCAGATGTAATGCCAGATTTGGTGTTCTCAATTTAAAAGAAAATAAAAATGCAAGTTATAAACACAGACATTTTAGTATTTTGCTTTATAGGATTTTTCTGCTTGGAATGGTGAAATGTATTTTTGTAAGATCCATTTACTTAAAATATCATATTGCTTTTCATCATGGTAATTGTGCAGTTACCACAAAAACAAAACAGAGTCTCCAGTAATGGCTTATTTTAATCCTTTCAAAAGTTCAATTTTTATCCAAGGCAAAAATGGCCAGATTTGTTGGGGCTGCATCTTTCTAAATATCTGAGTAGAAACAGTAAAGTCAAGTCTGTAATGGCGGCAGATCTCTACCCAAGTGGGAAAGAAGAAAGTCTAGCAAAGGACAAACGGAACTAATTTCAGTCTTTCCTATGTGTGTAGTAAAATATTTGGTCTTTCTCAGAGAGGTCTGCCTTTGCCCTCAGCTCCTAAGGGTAAACTAGGTCAGAGTTCATAAGGAGTATTATATAATAGCTGAGCATTTCTTAAACCTCAGCAAGAATAATAATTAAAACTGAACCCACTTAAGTGGCCATCCAACCCTAACTAGGGTTTCTTTCTCTCTTTCTTTCTCTCCTTTTCTTTCTTTCCTTCTTCCTTTTTTAATATTTGCTTATTTTTGAGAGAGAAAGACAAAGAGAGAGGGTACCTGGGGGAGGGCAGAGAGAGAGGGAGACACAGGATCTGAAGAAGGCTCCAGGCTCTGAGCTGTCAGCACAGATCCTGATGCGCGGCTCAAAGTCGAGAACTGCGAGATCATGACCTGACTCGAATTCAATCATGACCTGAGCCGAATTCAGAAGCTTAACCTACTGAACCACCCAGGCGCTTCCTACCTCAGGTTTCAATGCCCTCCTTTTCTTTTTTCTTTCTTTTTCTTTTTTTAATAATACAGATTTTCTTCACATTTTGGAAATGTGGTTTTAATCTCCATTGTTATCAGTTAAACAGCTTGAATATATTGACTCAATATACATCAGGAATTTCTACCACTTAAAACTTTGACATATTGAATATAATTTTACTAAGTAATCCGAAAAAATACTAGTGTCAAGAATTTACATAATATCACATATTTTTGTCTGGTAACTGGTAGCAGATGATGGAATTGAACACCCTGTCATTTCTGCAAAGTTTTATTTTCTAGAAGGGCTATACTGCATAGTAGTTAATATCTTGAAGAATAGAATTAACCTACCTGCATTTGAAAGTATGCTATTCCACTTTCTGGGGGGGAATCTGAAGAAATTACTTAATTCGTGGGTTTAACTTTTTGCCATAATATCTTACACATTTGCTGTGAAGTGAGGTACACAAAGCTAACATATTAATGTTCTTAAAAGAGTGGCACTCTATAAATAAGTATTATTATTATTATTTATTATTTAAATGCATATTATACAATTAATATTAAATATGAGTATCTGATATGGAAAATGGAAAAATAAACAAACACATAAAACAAAAGTCTTATTTTTACTTGAAATATGTTTGACTATTCCTAAAGTAAAGGACAGTGTTAAGCAATAAAGTATATTTTTGAATCCCAGATGGAGGCATGGCAAATAACTCTCACATTAAACAAACGGTCTGCCTGCACATTTCAAGAGTCAGTTTTTCAAACAATAATCTCTGTCTATTTTTCACTGGTCTGATTGTCAGGAATATTTTAGAGGGGGGCTTATCACAAGATATTCTATTATATTCTCCTTTTGTTTCCCTTCTCTGTACAGCTAAGAGAGAACACTAGAAGAGAATAAAAAAGGAACTATCTCACAATAAAATAACATAAATCACATAAATATTTTAGGTAAAATATTTTAAAATATTATTTTAAATTTTTAGTCATCAATACAGGCATAGATTTATATTTTAGCACCAATACATAATAAATGGCTATCACTGGGCAAGGAAATAGAGAAGCCTCAGGATCTATATCTGCTGGAGAAAACATAAGGTCATTGAAGAGATTAAATTATACAACCAATCTGTAGCACTTAAAATATTACTTGCTGCACAGAAATTGTTCAATGACTTTCTATAGTTATTATTACCATCACCACAAATGCTATTGTGAAATGCAGATGTGCTTTTTAAAAGAATAATAAATTAGATAGCTGTCATCAGTAGAAGTATCTTTCATTGAAATAAATTTTCCTTTTGACTGTGTAGTATAATTCAATCCCCACAAAATTCTTTATCTTTGTAATTAAAGAGAAGAAATGAAATTGAATTACAATAAATTAGTGGTTCCAATTATTTACCTATTTCTCTACTCATGTTCTTTGCCATAGATTTTACAGACCGTTTAGTAGCCTAGAGTTTCAAGCAAATTCCCTTTTACTCAACTTTTGGATCAGTCGTACAACTTGCTTTGGCCAATAATAGGGTAGCGTCTGATTCAGGAAGAGCATTCAAATGTGCTTGTGAATTTGGATGTGCCTACTGTGGCTTCTATAATCGTCCTTAGGAAAGTATGCCCACCCTGGTTCCTAGTATATGGATAAGATACAAATATAACACTGTACTAGCCCTAGCTCATAGTATAAGGATAAGATACATGAATCACTGTAAATTAATTATAAAAATAACTTATTTAAAATTTTTTAAATAAGGCATGACCCTGAAATTATAGCAGTAGCCTGACATTTATACCTCCAAACAAGACATATTAATATTAAAATATAAATTTCCAAGCAAATTACAAATCACCTCTTCAATGTGCCAATCTTAAAATTTTACACACACACACACACGTGCATATACACATGCACACACACACACACACCCACGGCATCTCCAAAGCCTATCTAAAGCAGTGACATTTATCAAAACACAAATAATCACTAAAGGAGATGTGGAAGAAGTTCTTGATTTTAATTATCTCCGCTGGAGATTGTTTGAAACATTTGTAGAATTACTGGCTTTAGTAAAAATGGGGTAAATATGGAGATTCAATGAATAATGAAATTTCCCAAGGCAAGAGGTGGGAACCACATGCTTATTCATTCTTCTTTTTATATCACCTAACTTAAAAACATATATTTTGAGAAAAAAGTGGTATTATATCAACATATATTGCTTACTGTCATTTCCTCTTCTAAATGCATTCAGAGTCAAATTTCCACATCACCCTTTTAACATTTTATTTTCAAATATCTATATTTTGCTTTCCATTCTGAAGAAGGTAATTTATAAAATTTCCTAAGAAAATAGATGGCTATAATTTTTTAAAATATCAACTAAATTTGACATTCCCTAGAGGAAAAACATCAATTCTGGAAATATTAAACAGGACTAGAATTATTTAGATTCCTTAAAATTTGTAGTTTGAAACATACATGAGTGCCGAAAAGAAATTCTCCAGCTAACATGTTGCACCACTTAGCTGTCTGGTCTGCAAGGTAAAATTACTGAGTTTCTTTAACAGGACCCTCACCTGAGGTAGTATGAAGATTAGGGTCAATCCATTCCCCAAGTTTCACTCAATTCTAATGTTTATATTCAGAAATATATATGGAAAAAGATGTCAGAAGCACTTTAGTAGGCTGAATAATGGACACCCCTGCCAAAATATATCCACCTCTTAATCCCAGGAAACTGTGAATATATTATGTTACGTGGAACAAGGAATTAAGTTTGAAGATAAAATTAAGATTTTAGAAGCTCCTGGGTGGTTCAGTTGGTTAAATGACTAACTCTTGATTTCAGCTCAGGCATGGAGCCTGCTTGGGATTCTCTCTCTCTCCCTCTCTCTCTGGCCCTCCCCCACTCATGCTTATGTGTACTTTCTCTCTCAAAATAAATAAGTAAATGATTTTTGGGAGGAAAAAAAGGTTGCTAATCTACTAGCTTTAAAATAGGGAGATTTTCCTGGATTATCTGGATGGGCACAGTGTGTTCACAAGAGTTCTTAAAAGATGGAGGAGGGAGGCAGGAGGGTCGGTATTAGAGCAATGCAATGTGAGAAAGAATTTGACCCGCCATGCTGGCTTTCATGATGGAAGTGGGGCATGACCACTAGAATTCAGCCAGCCTCCAGGAGCTAGAAAAGGCAAGAAAAGGGATTCTGCCCTGGAGCCTCTAAAAGTAAATGCGGCTCTGTGGATATCACGGTTTTAGCCAAGTGAGACCCACTTGGGACTTCTGAACTCCAGAAATGTAAAGAAATAAATCTGTGTTGTTTGAAACCATGCGTTGTGGCAATTTCTAAGAGCAGCAATAGAAAATTAATACTACATTGATCAAATGCAGATATCACTATGCACAGTATGATATAGCGAGTTGCTTATGTTTGGGTAGAGGAACCAGCACAGAGAAATCTCTGTGGCACAATCTTCCTGACGTCTAATCTTCATAGCAGTAGAGAGTTTGACAAAATGGGAAAACCTTGTGGTATCATTGGGATTATTCTTGTCTTTAGGAAGATGTGGTGGCTTTTAATATCAAGGATCAATGACATTTTAGCATTGTAACATAGATTAAAGTTTCTCCCTTAGAAGAATAACACTAGGAGACTTAACATATTGATTAAATTCTAAGAGTTTGAATTGTTGACTTCCTAAGTACATTCTCAAGTAATCCTTATGTCATGTAATGTAGGAGATCAAAAGTGTACATATTATTTCATTGTTTTTAAGGAGAGAGGGGTGCCTGGGTGGCTCAGTAGGTTAAGCATCTGACTTTTGATTTCAGTTCAGTTCATGAGTTCAAACTATACATCAGGCTCTGTGCTAACAGTATGGAGCCTGCTTGGGATTCTGTCTTTACCTCTCTCTCTGCCCTTCCCCCACTCATGCTTGCTCTCTCTCTTTCTCAAAATAAATAAATAAACTTAAAACAAAAGATAGTTATAAAAAAAATAACACTTCTGGCTTTTCTAGGGTTCTGTTCTTATTGTTGCTCTAAATTCCACATGAGTCATTGGAACTCACTGACTGTATACAAGTGTGTTTGTATATGTATGTGGCTATGTGTGTGTGTGTGTCAGTGGATGGGAGTACAGGTACAAACTGGCAGATTATAGCTAAAATAAATGACAGAATGGGAAGCAATTCCACAGTGATGGAGAGATCAAATAAATACTGCCCAAGATGGAGTCTTGAAGGTGAGAGAAGGAGAAGAGAAGAATCTGCAGGTACGGGAGATCATTTCAAATCTGGTTGGGCCAAATCCCGCAAGAAGTGTGATGTGCTACAACCCTTGGATAATATTTAAGGGACCAAGACCACGGAGTTTGTCATTATTTTTTGTCTTCATCTTTAGAAGAAGAATTAACAGTCCATTACTGGCTTTCATGTTGGAGAGGGTGCATGACTCATGGCATCCAGCAAGCTTCCAGAAGGTAGCCTTTCTGAGGACCTTCAAGTGGCATATTCCAACTGCAAGTGGAATCAATACCAGCTACATATTTTGTAAGGACCAGTTCAAAACAGGAATGTGTAAGTCTCTTTGTTAAATATATATATATTTAATTTATATAAATTTATATATATATAAATTATATGGACATAAATTATATATATTTTATATATATAAGTTATATATATAAAATATATACACATTTATATAATTATTTGTATATATATTTAGAATTTCAAGACGGTGAGGACAGGACACTAAAACCAGTGTGAGACTCTTCCAAGCATAGGATCCTATGCAGGGTCATATACCGATGAAGGTCGCAAACTCGTGAAGCTTTCCCCGATGGGAAATGTGTATCGGGTGGTCTAAAGTGAGGCTGAGAAAGCTTGAAATAGCTGCCTCTCCTACCTCTACGATGTTCCTTTCCTTCCCCTGTGGCACCTGGGGAGAGAATCAGTGCATTCTGACACAACAACCTGGAGGTTGGAAGGTACTGAGAACAGTGTGTCCTTTCCTTTTCCCGGGGCACCTGGGGAGAGATTCTTACACACTAGCCTTGGGGTTGGAAGGTACTGAGAATGGAGAGGTGTCTGTTTCATTTTCTAAGGGTGTAACTATCGTGTGAAGTGGCTGTAACCCACAGCTGACTCTCTGGTATGGGAGCGAAAGCCAGATGCGGGTGCGTGGGGAGTCCCAGAAGGAAAGAATGGGTAGTGAGCCTGCAGTCGCTGGAGGACAAGTTGCCCATCCATCCCAGTCTTTGCATTACCTTCTCCCCCAGCATGCTTTCACAGATATCAACAGTGAAGACAGCAGAGAGGTGCCCAGACCCAGCTGACCTGCTCAGAATGCCATAAAGTAATGCCCAAGATCTTTTCCAACAGGAAGTGGAAAAGCAAAACAAGTGGGTGGATGTGTGGGGAGATGAATGTCATTTAGGGTTTATTGAACATAAATAAATTTTCTTTTTTTTTAATGTTTATTTCTTTTTGGGAGGGAGGGGACAGAGAGAGAGGGAGAGAGAAAATACCAAGCAGGTTCCTCACTGCCAGCGCAGAGCCTGAACAGAGCTTGACCTCATCAACCGTGAGATCATGACCTGAGTTGAAACCAAGAGTCTGGTGCTTAACCAACTGAGCCAATCGGGTGCCCCAGACATGAATAAATTTCAAAACTTAAACCAGAATTGTGCATGTAGTTAGGCATGGAAACACTCAGGTTTTTGCCATTACAAAATAAGAGTGAAATACATTTGGTGAAAGAAAATTAAAATCGTATTTTTGAATACATAAAACTTATAAACCACAAAATGTGTATGTTTATGCTGTGAAAAATATAAAACAATCATAATTCTAATAAACTTATGAATTAAGTAAATACTATATTTTTTTTTAGCTTGGTTAATTCGCTAAAATAAAATATCAAAGAGTAATCATGTTTGAAAAGGGAAAAAACTGAGTAAATGGATTTTCACATTTTCAGGTAGAATATGTTATAATCATATACTGACTTACCATATACTACATATTTTAACAATATTTTTAACTTCTCAGTTGTGCCGATAAATGAAAGGTTATATAATCTGAATGGTGCAATCAGAAAATCCTCAAGCAACAGAACATAAAATGATGGGCAGGATTCAATAAATACCCTTCTTAAATCAATTCTTGTCATTTCAGGAAAGTGAGGACACAGCGAAACTGAAAACTAAAGTTGTGTGAAGATTTGATGCTTTATCTGCATTAGAGTGATCTCCCAGAAATCAAGGAATATGACATTTGTAGCTGCATAAGGAACGACTAATAGACACTGAGTTCATTCCAAGTGGGACAAATTGAAACCCAGAGTTCCACACAAAGATGGGACCCTTGAGAAATTATTGCAAAGGTAAATAGAACACAGGCCTAATAAAACAAAAAAAAGATACTGAAAAAAAACATGAATGTCTTTATTTTCAGTGCTTCAGAACTTAAAATCACTCACAGAGGCTTGTAGAGAAATATATTCTCCTATAAGGACCTGGTGTCCCCCAGGTAAAAAATTTACATGAAAGGCTATTGATGTAGGACTTCTGGATGGATACAATTGAAGAGCCCGGCAGACCTTCTCCCCAGAGAAACAACTATTTATTATTTATTTACATAAAATACACTAATTTAACTTTCTGGAGATTGACCTCACGGTGTACAGCAGAGAGAGAAACGTTATTAAAAAAATCTACTAAATATTGCTAAGTATAGCCTGCCAGCCACAACCTGTTTCCTGTCCAGTTGCCCAGAATATCCAGCCTCTCCTCCAGAGACTCTAATATGGGTGGGAATAGTCAAGCAAAATGGGGCCCTCTCCCTCTCTTTCCAGTTTGACACGAGAGTCTTACTTTAAGGAGTGACAATCGGCTGGCATCTCTTACCTCCTTTCATGCCATACCTCTGCCCCAATCCCTGTTGTAGAAAAGCGATTCTGTGTGGGTGAGGCTAAAAGACAAATGGTCTTTTTCCTACCCAGGGACTATTAGTAGAGGAGAAACTACATCCCCAAGCCCAGAAGGGCAAGACTCCTGGAGCCCTGATCATCCCTACCCCAGCTTGCTTTTAGGGAGCAGTTCTGACACTGAGAAGAACAACCTGAGGAGGTGAGTGTCTACTTTCCTCCATACCAAGGATGCCTGCACGATGAGCAGGGGCTTCACTCCACAAGAAGTGAGTCAGTAGGAAGAAGAGATCCACAGCTCTGCCAGAAGCGACTTTGTTTGGAACAAAGCATGAAGAATGCTGGACCTGAGGACACTGTCAATAGCAGTGGAGGCCTTGGTGAAGAGTAAGTAGAGGTAGCTTCATGATGGTGGCAAGAAGTGAAAGGAGAGAGTAGCCAGAAGTTCAACAGAGAACGAAGACAACCAAGGAAAAGCAAGGTTGGATAGTATTAAGGGAGCCCTCACCCCTGGGGTTTGGGGAAACTATGCATGGGACTGGTTGACAGCATAAACACGCAGGAAGCACCAAGCAGAGAAGGACACAAGATAGACTCGAAAGCGTTTCCCACATATACACACATCACTAGGACCTCCAGCAGAACTGCTGATAACACACGATCTGAACCCAAAAACAGCTCTTAGAAAGCCAGACTTAAAAAATTAAATTCCACCCATCCCTGGCAGTCAGATTGTGCATGTCCAAGGCTCCACCTCAGGAGTAATCAGAGAGCAAGTCTCCAAGACAGAAGTCACCATGAGAACATGAAACAAAAAATATAAACTCTCTGGACAGAGGTGACATCTGCAAAGCCACACAACCAACCAATGGCAATGACGAAAAATCTTAACTGGTTAAACATTTTCACCAACAGGGGCATATGCTAACCCAGTGGTGACACCCTAAGCAGCCAGATAAAAAGAGGGCAAAAGAATTATCTGAACAGAGACATCAGAGGCAGCACTAAGCAAGAGAAAAATACTTTCCAGAAATAGTTCGAACAAGTCACTAAAAAATAAATTTAAAAATTTAACAAACTTAAAAAGCAACAACAACAGCATCAACCAAGGATGTTGGTTACCAGAAGTTGACTTTGGAAATGAGTGGGTGTCCTGCCAGGGACTATAGAGCAAATGGGGTGTTTCTGTGTGATCTCAAGTGGTCAGAGTAGCCTCACTACCCCACCCCCACCCTACTCACAGCACTTTATTTAGTTCAGCAAGAGTCTATGTCCATGGAAACTATGAGGGCGGATTTGGCTGGAAAAAAAAAATGTAGGTAATGTCAATGTTTCCGTGTTGCTAAAAGTGGTCTGATGACAACTTCCTAGAGGGAATGCTGGAAGAAAATAATTCTCAGCCAACAATTATCCACCCAAATAAATCAAGCTTGAGGGAAAAATTAAACTACTAAATAACAAGAGCAGAGAACCCAACACTGACCGACCTTTAGTGAAGGATTGTTTTTTTTTTTTTTTTACATGATACATTTCAGAAAGTAGGCATAGATCCTACTGTGATGCGTCAGAAGGATAGGTGAGATCAAAAATTGGTAAAATTGCTGGTGAATCCAAACAAGTGTTAAATCATAAACAAATACTTGATACTTGAGGTTTCGGGCAAGAAAGATGGAATTAAAATATACAACACAATGCCACGTTAGACGAAAGATGGCCCAGAAGACATGAAATATTAATAATATTTTATATTGCTCACAAGGAGAACAGAAATGTATTATTATGGAATTTTTTCAGTCAAGTGTATATGTCAACCTTTTAAATGTGAAAATGATCATTTAAAGTAGAATATTCAATTTCATCAGTAAAAAGTAAAAGGAAAATGAAAAACCAAAATTAAGGTAAAACTTCATCAGTATAACAAAGGAAGTTCAACTTTATAATAATATATCTATATGAAATATAAGTTTTAGGCACATATAAAAACATAAGCTATGGAACATTTGAAAGGCCAACGATGTCACAATGGCTTCATTATTTTAGCCATGTATCTTTGGTCTATGTCCAGGGTCATGAAAGCAAATCAAAAAGGAGCTGAATTTAACAATAAGTGATGTGTCAGACATCAACCGAATTTTTTGTTTGCTATAGGCCCTGACAGCTATTACTCAGTTACCTCTTTTTCAGTATTTCTTGAAGCTGGTTTTTTACTTTCACTTTAGTGAAAATTATACATTGATTTTGACTCTTTGAGAGATGAATTGCAATTAGTATTTGATGACTCACTGACCCCCTGTAAAGAATTCATTAAGCAGATGGTACAGGGAAACTTAGGGATAATTCAGTTCACATCGTTCCAATTTGCCACATCCTATTTTAAACCATGACCCACTTAAAGATGATTGAGAAATGTCTAACAGAGCCATTCACTTCCCTTATTTACTCTCTGAAGAATTTAAAATGACACAGAAAAAAGTGTGTGCGATTTTTCAATGGCCCTAAAAATTTCCATTGAAGATCACAGAGCCTAATCAAAAGAAATTTCTTTTATGAATGTGACTGCAATGGATACATTTTTCTCAGATGCCAGTCAATGCTAAGTGTCATCGTTATTTGGATGCTCTGATTTAAAGAAATTGTTTGGGACTTCATAAACTTTATCATATCTACTCAGAAGCAAAATAGTTTATAATTGAAAAACCTAAAATATGTTGACCCATATTACCATATAACAAACCAGGGCTTTTTGGGTTATGTTCTAATTACCCAGATTTTGAAATTGAATATTTGCTCACAGTGCTTTATTTTTTGCTGTTAAGCAAAACTAAAATGTGGGAGAAATCAATTTTCAGAATTAGTTTTAGTTTTCCCTACATAATACAGCCATACTGTAATTTTTTTTCATATGTAGCTGGAAGTCTTTGGGTATTTCTTCATTAACTTCTAAAATTCTCTTCTGTATACACGGCTAGAATATATGCAGTACATTGACAATAGAAGGCTTAAAAACAAAAGAAAAAAAAAAAGAAAACCAATATTGTTCTGGCTTAATTTCAATCTACAGAAAAGAAGAGTGACAGTTCCAAAGACTTCTACTAGGCCCTTCTGGGTCCAGCGTGACATTTTGATATGCTTGTTCACCAAATCTGCCTAGGGACCCAAAGGCATTTGTATACACCATTTTTGCTCTATCGGCAAATGTTTCAAAAGATAGGCTCATTAATCCAAACCTGTAACTGCTGTCTTACAACCTGCTCCCAGAATCTGATTTGAAGTAGGTTACCGCAGGTTGTATTCACAACAAAAGGAAGGCGTAACTTAATGTTCACCAATAACGGGAACTTTAAATAGAAGACAGCATAGGCCCTCTTTATTAGGAAGGAAAGTGATCCACTGAAAATTTGACCGAATATGGCTTCAGCAGAAAGGAGTGTCTCTTAGCAAGAGAAGTCCACAGGATTAAGGCAGAACCAGCTTCTCTGTCTTTCCCTGATTTAAAATTTCAGCCTGTTGAATTTATCCCCGCTCATGCTGCTTCCTGGGTACCATAACCCGGGTACCATCATGTATCACGTGCAGGCTCCAGCAACAAAAGGGTCAAAGGACAAGATGCTGTGGTTATTTACTGCCATGTAATGAATTAACTAAATTTTAATTGTTAAATATTATTTGTTATCACTACTGTTATTATAACAAATAATGGCTTATCTCTCAGGAAGCACAATCTGTGCTAAGCTCACCTGAAAAGATCTGCTGTTCTTGAAAACTGGAGGGTCAGCTGGAGACTCGCCTGGCTGATATCTCTTCCCTCTTCTTATTCTCCCCGCCCTTAATCCGGGTGACCCAACCACTCACCTCTTCTGACTGGTAGAAAAAAAAAGCATGACGTGGTCATTGAGGTTTTTCAAGAGCCCCAGGGCAGTAATTTCCAAGCGTTCTAACAGTTACAGCTAGATATCTCTTCTGTAGCTGTCTACTCTTAAACGTCACCCCAAGCCCATCTCAGATTCCAAAGGAGACATACAAGAATCAAATACCTCGAAAAGCATAGTTCATTTGGGGCTATCATTTAATCATGATATAGGTCACCTGGCCCCTAACAATTCATATTTCTCCTCCATTTAAAATACAACCTCAGGGAAGCCTGGGTGGCTGGGTTGGTTAAGCTCAGGTCATGATCTCAGGCTTCATGGGTTTGAGCCCCGCATCTGGTTCTGCACTAACAGCTCGGAGCCTGCTTCAGATACTCTGTCTTCCTCTCTCTCTGCCCCTCCCTGCCCTCTCAAAAATAAAATACACTCTTCTTCCCCACTCCACTTCTGACAACCAGATGCCTCATTTCATCATGGAAGTCAGGTTTGAAAATTGGGCTTTCATCAGGTGCATTTGTCCATAAGGATCTTCAGCTGCTGGAGAAGTCCATCTGAAGTCCTTTAAACTAAGTAGACAAGTTAACTCACACCCAAGCTCCTACGCAGTTTGCAACTTTGAGGCTAGAGCAAGGAAAGCAAGACACTTTCCCAAAGGGAGAAAATGAGAGGCACAGAGCAGGGACTCATCACTTATAATTCTGAATTCCAATTGGGCCCATGTTGCCAGTTGCTTGATTAGGGCTCAGTTTTGCTCCAGGATTCTGGAACACTCTGAGTCCTCTTTCCTTTTTCATAAAAAATCTTCCACTTTTTCAGCTTGTTTCTTGCCTGAGAAATTTGAACACTTTGAAACCTCTTTATTCTGGGATACTTTTTGTTAATTTTTTAAAGCTTATATAACTCCTTTATAAAATTATGTATCTCTTAGACCTCAAATAATAATTTACTCCATTACATAAAAGCAACACAACATAACATCTCTTTTCAAGCCATGCCCGTCTACTTAGGACTGCAAATCATGGTGCCTCAGTGTAATGCCAGCAAGATTCTTAGGTAGCTATTATCCATGAGGGAGTGTCTAGGATGGATAACTTGAAGATTTTTTGAAAAGTTTATTTATTTATTTTAGAGAGAGAGAGAGTAAGACGGGAAGGGGCAGAGAGAGAGGAGGAGAGAGAATCCCAAGCAGTCTCTGTGCTTTCAGTGTGCAGCCTGACGTGGGGTTTGACATGGGGCTTGATCCCATGACCGTGATATCATGATTTGAGCTGAAATCAAGAGTGGGACGTTTAACCGAGTGAGCTGTCCAGGCACTCCAAAATATCTATAAGTCATTTATTTTCTTGTTGAAAGTGTCTATGAGGCATCCAGTTGACATTTTCTGATTATCAACAAAGATTAAAAGGACCATGCTGTGACTTGAGGCTACTTCTAATGGCAGTGCCCTGGATTTAATATTGTTTTAGTGACATTTCTTACGTTGAGACTCTTTTGTCAAGAGAGACTGGGGATGGGAAACAAGTTTATTTGTGAACCCAGTAATCCCTGGCTTCCTCTTATTTCCCCTAAATTATGCTTTAAAAATGAATGCTTCCTTCCTGAGCTCAAAAGACTTTTTTAGTATTTTTTTTCTAGGTAGTGAAAAGAAGCCAGTGGGCACTTTCTACGTTCTGTCCGGAAAGTGTATGGCCCTATCCACCGGTTCCATATGAGGACTTTTCTAGCTTCAACATTAACGCAGGCAGCGGTTTTGCTGATCATTCTGCACTTAACTCAGGTCCACTTAGTTAAGGTCTGCACTAGCAATTTTCTGTCTTTTCAGAGTTTATTAGCTGTTTCCATGAGGACTTCAGATCCCCGCTCACTACCCAGTTTCAAAAGCAGTGCCACAGAATGTTAGGTTTCTGATACAGAAGCATCTCCCTTCCAGGTATTGATTTCTATTGCAATTGTGTCTTCCAGTGAAATACACCATACTGACATTTGGTGAATTAAATAACAACCATCTCATAATTGTTCACGACTATGTAATACGGGCTGGGCTCATCTGGCCAGTTATTCTTTTGTCTTGTCAGTGGTCACTTGTGTGCCTGCATTGTTCCTCCCGGTTGTAGGGAGTAGGCTCTCTTGCCATGTAATCTCAGGTCCTCTCCTTTTCCACCTAAGTGCTCTGATTGCTTTCTCCATGGGGATCCTTCATCAGAGTTGGAGGACCTCTCACATCCCTAAAGCATGAAACAGCACCTGACAGGCCTTCTTAAAGCTATACCAGCAACTGGTACAATATCATTTTCATCCCATTCTATTGGTTAATACAAATCCTGAGGTCAGCCCAACTTCAGGGAGGAGGAACTAAACAAAGCACAAATACTAGGACACATGGTTAATTTGGGTAAAAATTGCAGGCAACATCTAATCATAGGCAAACTCTAATAATCACCAGTAGTGGGAACTTCAACTATAATACACTACCGCTACATTGTAGTATGGAGGGATGCAATCTACTGAAAATCAAGTATCAATAGCTGAACTAAAATTTACCATATAAATAAGAAAGGGCCAAGGGAGAGAGTATGGGCTTGGTGTAGAGTCTCAATGGTGATTCATGGAACCAGTTTCTTTGTCTTCCCAGCAGGTGATTCTCAGCAGGTTGAACTTCATCTTCATTCTCAGTACCTAACGATTGCCAAAAGGCCGATTGATCTTCATGTATCAAGTCTTTATGCCGCGTGGAAAAGCTGTAAATGGGACAAAATGGTTCTGTGAGCCCAGTTGTTTCCATGAGAACAAAGCTAGGAGATTTCTACTTCCTTTTTCACCGAGCAGAGTTATATCATAGGGCTACTCCCAGCAATATGGGAGATAATGCACGCTAGAAAAATATTGACCATTTGGTATGCAAAACCTATAACCTAAGGGAAAGTAATTTTCAAAGATCAGGATTTGAATGTGTGTTGGTTGCTCGTTCTTAGCTCCTTCAGTAAAAGCATATAAAATAATTATAATACTGGTTGGAAATGATCAGTGTGCAAACAAAGATAGAAGGAAATACTGCTCTGGTAACAGGGCTCTGTCTATACCCTATTGTCTAAATTGCCTGTGTTTTCAGGAATTTGGGGTCCTATAATGTTGGAAAAATCAACTATTGCTGTACTCTAAATAACAAAGAGAAACTATCATTTAGTGCCTTTTTCAAGAACGTGAAATATTCTCAGACAGATAATGTGAGATAGCTCAATGACAAAGATCAGATATAATATATTGCATGCATACCAGTAGCAACCTATTGGCCCTTATTCAAATCAGTTATATTCTTCTGTCGAGGCTCATGACCGTCAAGCTACAGAAACTGCATTTCTTGGCCTCTCTTGCGGCCAGGTGTGCCGCATGACTAAGTTCTTAGTAAAGGGATGTAAGCAGAAGAGAAATGGGCAACAGCAAATACATCTGAAGCATGATTGCCCATGAATTACTCTTTCTTTACCTTGCTCCCAAATGGAAATGGTGATGACCCCGCGAAATCTAGCTTTGTGCTGAAGATAGCAAAGCCAATTTGATTCCTGGACTCCTTTATGGAGCATGGACTTCTTAGATTCATAATGTAAGTGGGGAATACACTTGTATTGTGTTCAGTCATGGAAATGGTGGGGTTTCTTAGCTTTAGCAACTTAGCCTTAACTCCAGGTAATAAAGAATTGGCGTATTGGAAGGCTTGCTGCCTGCCATCAAAACCTAAAAAATGTGAAATTGATTGCAGTCAGGGTGAAGGTGGAATATTTATTTACAATGTCACCTCTGGTAACTGGAAGAGCAAAACAGTTTCCTAAAGAGACTACAGCTCTAAGAGAAGCTGTTGGAAGGAGCCAGAATGTGACCATGTGTTAGCTGTTTATTGCTGCATTTAGCTAGCTTATTTCCAGAATTAATGACCTAAAGCAAGAAGTAGGCAATTTTCAAGCAGAGATTGAAGAGAATAGAAAGAGTTCAGAAAGGTGGGATACGGCAGGGTTGGAAAAGCCAACTACTTTATCATCCCAACAGTAGGAGATAACCCTGCTGCTCAAAGCTTTTCTGAACAGTGCCCATTAAGAGTTCTCAGCCCAGCAAACGAATCTATAGATGATCTGTACCCATGATCAGATTAAGGGTATTGTTTTCCAAGTGAGCTTATTGTTTTATATGGTTTTATGTTTTCAATAGAGCCATCATTAAAATGAGCGCATGACGCTGGCTGAATAAGAAAACCACTCCATGTGAACAGGTTTAATACTTATTTCCAGAAAGTAGATTTGGATGTGGTTTCAAACACATGGCAATGGCTGGAAGCAATTAGACCAGAATCTTACTGAGCTTTTTAAAGAATTGTTTTACCAGGAAAATCATGTTTAGCCTTCAAAAACTCTCTAGGGCCCAAATCAGTAGGAGTAGAAGCAGGCTAGAAAAGCTGCTGTGCTCCTGAGAAAAGCAATCTCTTTAATATCCATGCAGATGTGGCCAGGGTGGTGATACAGCAAGAAAACATTTTTCAAAGGAAAAGCCAAGGGCCCCAAAGGACAGAGTGCAGGAAATTCTTCCCAATAAGCAGAAATGAGTTCTGAGAAGGAAATTTACTCTACTCATAGGACAGGGAGTCTCTATAGTTTTTACCTAACAAAATATTGCTGCTCTGGCTGCCTGGTCATTCTTCCCTTTTCTAAATGGAAGATTTTATTATAATTACAAAATATTTTACTCCAAGTAACTTACGCAGGTGTTATGAATGATAGGTATTTGGTGAGAAGACGGTACCCAAATATCTTAGTATTGATCTGGATGCAATGACTGAATGGGATGATGGGGTGTCTTCCTAGTGAAGTGTATGATATCTTCTAACATTTTAAAGAGGGTTATATATGGATACTTGTGTGGCAGATTGTGAAAGAGACTGTTATGTATTCTTTTTAATAATAACTACCTCTTCCCCTAGGGATTTAGCTGGCATGTGTTACCTAGGTGTGGATATTTTAATAAATTCCAGTTAATGGAATATGCACAGACATCACATCTTTTCAAAAAAAAAAAAGTTGCTTGCTCTTCACATTCTCTTCTCCCCCTTCTGTTGGTTCTGTTAGATTGTATCTTTCATACGTGGCACATAGATAAATGACTCATCCCTCATGCTCCTCTTAAAATTTGATCAGCAATTCTCCCAATGCTTACTGGATTCTATGCTCCCCCTTTATGAATCTGATTTGAGATGTGTGATTATCCTGACTGATGAAGTATGGTAGAAGGAAAGGTATATGAACCCTTTATTAAAAAAAAAGAAAAAGAGGAAAAGAAAAGAAGAGAAAAGAAAAAAGAAGAGAAAAGAAAAGAGGAGAAAAGAAGAGAAAAGAAAAAAGAAAAACAGAGCAAGAAGGAAATAAAGAGAGAAACTGCCTTCATTTGCCATTGATTCTGTGTCTAGAGTTTCCATTTTTAGAACCTAACAATCATGCTGTGAGGAAGTTCACATCACATGGAGACACCATATATTCCTATTCTTTTCAACAGCCCTAGACAAGTTCTCAGAGGACAATCTGTATCAATTGCTAGTTATTCAAGTAATTCAAGACGCTCACAAGTCAATGTTGGAAAAAGAAAGGAATTTGAACCCTGTATGACCTTGAGAAGTAGAAATGCCTATTACTTTGGACTACTATCCTTCCTCTTGAACTTTAGGAGTAAGAAATAAGTGTTTATCTTATTGGAAACGCTGGATTTTGAGATATCAAATATAGTGTTAGGCTATATAGTGAAGGCTGAAGCTTTCATAGCCTGACTGCTGCTGACAGGTTTGGGAAACAGTTTTGCCCATACACTAATCTATACCCCCATGCCTTACAATGATTATTTAATTAGTTAGCAACTACTCATTTGCAAATTAATTCATTCAACAAATATGTATTGACACCCTACTATGTTCCACATAATGTTCTTGCTGCCAGGAAAACCATAGAAAACAAGTCAGATGTGATCGCTATCCTTGTATTACTTTCCTATTGCTGCTATAACAAATTCCCTTAAACTTAGTGGCTTAAATCAACACAACCTTATTGTCTTATAATTCTAACAGTTAGAATTCAAAATTCAAGATGTTGCCTGGGCTGGATTCCTTTTGGAAACTTAGAGAGTAATCCATTGCCTTGCCTTTTTTATCTTTTAGAAACTGCCTGTATTGCTTGGCTCAAAATTATGTCACCCAATCTCTGGTTCTGTTTGTTGCTGCTTCTTCTTTCTTTCTTCTTTTTTCTATCTTCTTTCTCCTTCCTCCTCTCCCTTCTCCTCTCCTTCTTCTCCTCTTCCTCCTCCTCCTTCATCCTTCTTCTTTTTCTTCCTTCTTTATTTTCCTCCTCTGATCTCCTGCTTCTCTCTTAGTAAGAACCTTTGTGATTACATCAGGCCCACCTGATAATCCAAGATAATCTCTCCATCTCAAGATCTTTAACTCAATAATATCTACGAAGTCCCTTTTACCACAAGAGTTATTCACAAGTTTCAGGCATTCAAACATGGACATTTTGGGGAACCCATTATTCAGGTTACATAGCCCCCATGGAATATACATTTTTTTAGAAATGCTTAAGCGATCTTTATTGGAAATTAATGGTTTATAAACTTTGCTTCATAACTGCCCTGACTTTTTTTTATTAATGTTATTTTAGTCTATGTTCTTCATTGAACAGTCTCACTAAATAATTTTTGGATGTATCTTTTGGATAAAACTTGACATAGCCAAAGTAGTTTTCCATTCTGTATTCCTTCCTTTAAGAAGATTTTTATTTCATAAATAAATTAATACTTTGTCTTCCTGAGGTGTCTGCGTGGCTCAGTCAGTTAAGCATCTGACTCTTGATTTCAGCTCAGGTCATGATCTCACAGTTGGTGAGTTTGAGCCCCACATCGGGTTCTGCACCAACAGTGCAAAGCCTGCTTGGGATTTTCTCTCTCCCCCTCTCTCTCTGCTCCTCCCCCACTCTCCCCCTCTCTCTCAAATGAACGAACTTAAAAAAAATACTTCACCTTCTGTAAGGTAGATAGAATATTGAAAACAATTCATATAAAGAAAACATTATATAACTCTTAAGTATAGTTCTGTTTTTCTATGTGCTTAAAAATGTCATGGTGGAAGATAAAGGTAATTTTTACCAATTTTCTCAAGATAAAATGTAATTTATGAACCATGCTTTTCTGGCAAAAGAACATGTAAGGTATACTTGAATTTTCAGCACTGAAAGTGTACGGTAAACAGCAATGTTTATCTTGTTTCTCAGTGGGAACAAATATGGGGAACAAAGCATTTATATAGTCTATTTGTATAGAAGAGCATCTTTTTTTTTTTCCTAAAGGACTTCAGTTTTGTATGGAATTCCAATAAAGTCAATGATAAAATCAGTAATAATTTTAAATAATTTGGATATGCGGGAAGAAATGATACGATATGATATGATATGATAGAGCAATTACCAAAAAAAATCATGTGCTTATTGGAAATTAATGGTTTATAAACTTTGCTTCATAACTGCCCTGACTTTTTTTTATTAATGTTATTTTAGTCTATGTTCTTCATTGAATTCAAGATCCAGGATAAATCTTCTGATATATAAAATCAATGGCTGAGTAGTTAATTTGTCATGGAGGGAGAAGCTCAACTGTCTCTCTCCCCCCCCTTTTTTCTCATTTAAATTAATGTAGGATATTTGATTCACTTTAATCTGTAATAATTAAGAAAAAAAAAAGAAGCAAACAAAGCAAATCTTATTAGGCTTATTAGGCCAGCTATTTGTTTTGATGCCTTATGGAACTGATTCAAAGTTAACTGGAAAACTAAAAATGAAGTGTTAATTTCTGAATGCTTTTTGATGGTGGGGAAATGGAACATTCAAAAATTAAGGAACAAGGTGGAGATTGTCAGGTGGGACCATTTCAAAGATGAAATGGACTTTGGCAATGAATTGTGGCAATAAAGAGATAGAGAAAGTTGATTAAAAAAAGGTACTCATCTGTTACTGTAGTAGTATTTGTATAGATCCTTTCTTTATCTTCTTATATTGTGCTCCTTTACTAGCCCCAATCGTATCATAATTTTCTTAATTATTATAACCTATTTTTACTAATATTTCATTGTTTTGATCACATTCTAAATCGCATTTTAGATTTAGTAGAATTATAAAAAAGTCGCCAACAATATTGTTATTGTTATCATTAAGAATATTATTATTAGTGGATCAATTAAACACAAAGATAATTACCCTTGGGGGTTATAATCAGGTGTAAAAGACCATGTGTTCATTCCACACGGGCAATAGGACATCATTGTATCTTAAGAGGCAAGAGTCAAGTTGTCTCAATTTATAATATATTAAAAGTGGGACAAGGAGGTTTCTCCAAAAGTGGAGCCACACATTTCTATTGTAATTTTCTTGTCTTGGTAAAATCATTATGAAGTAGAAATACTGTTCTTTATATTTCTTGCACTTCTATGATAGAATTTACATCTGTTTTTTTTTTTTTCTTTACAAGTGTATCCAGCAAATCTCCTCAGAATGTTATTGAAGCGTGAAATCTCCATATACACATTCATTATTTTTAGCAATGACCCCTGTTAAAAGGAATGTGCTGAAGTATTTAGGCCTTTAAAATATGATTATTATATAAAGGGTTTTTATCAAGCAAAATGTGTGAAAAAACATTGCAACTATTTATAATAAAACAAATTTGATTCTGTGCAAAATCATACAATAAAGGCAAGGATTAATGTAAATCTTATTCTGTATTATCTACCAGGGATATTTTCCTAGCATCAATTAACCTGAAATTGTCAAATTCTGTTGAGTTGGTCTAAATTAGAAGATTGTAACTGGGCCGCCCCTAATTTTAATTTATATTAAATATGATACTGCAGGACATATTTCATACAAGTTTACTTGTATTTATGGGTGCTCACTATGGAGAAAATCAACAAAAATCTTAAAGTTTTTAGAAATATACATAATGTGAATGTTGGAGAAATATAGAACAAATAGCCTAGAAAAATCAGGAAATTAAAAAAGGGAAAGAAATTACATATAGAAGAGGAAAGAAAGTATAAGACAGTTGACTATTTTTAACACAAACTCAGACTCTTACGCATGTTTACATTTTAATAAAGTGAGCTGTTGTCAAAGAGATGGGAATTGGTTTATAATTTTACTTCTTCCCTTTATAGTCCATTTACTTTTCCAAGTTAAGTACAATTTTCTTTAATCAAATTACCACAGTTTATAGAACAGGCTTTCCCCTTATTATAGCAGGGTACTTTATTATTAAATTGCAGGATTTTTTTTTTTTCCTAATTACCCATAAGAACCAGCTGTCCTTGGCAACAAACTCTTAATATATTATTTAGGTTACTTAAATCAAATGCTATCATAATAGCAAGAGGGAAATTAAGAAAAATAGAACCCCTTTGAAATTTGGAAAATGCAGTTTCTCTGAAGCTTTCAGGAAAAGGTTTTATCCATATTTAATTTCTTCTTCTCTACTCCTCCTCCTCCTCCTTCTTCTAGCTATCATTTGTTAAATGAAGTTTATCCGTATCAATCTCATTCGATAAAAAGGAAGATACAAGTATTTCTCTTTGAAAATGATTATAATGTAGCTAATGTCATTTGATAAAAAGACAAATATTCAATAGACACAAATTCTACTAAAATATGAAATGTATTTTGTTATTTTAGATATCCAATTGCCAGTGCTTGAAAAATCTGTTAAAATTTTTCCTTGAATTGCTTATAAAGATACAACAAAAGGATCAAAAGTGGCTTTTTAGTTTATAGAGGAGAGAGGACAGACAATATGCCAAGATCTAGAAATTGGTTACTGCAAAAAGAAAGTTATATGATTTAATCTAATGTTAGTGGAAAAAGATTAAAAAGTGCATTCTTGGACTGCATTTTATTTTCTACATACCCTGCACTAAAGTGACTTCAGTGAATCTTAAACAAATATATTTCCAAAGAATTGAAGAAGACTTTATATACTTACATTCTCTATCCCTAAATTCTCAACTTATTGGTTGCATTGACTAGAAAGTAGGGAGATATTCATCATTTCAAGAAGAGATTTCTTTGAGCCACCCACACCTCAATACATATACGCCTCACACATAAATTAATATTTTTTCTAGATCAGCCTATAACTTGGAATCCTTAATTCCTGTGACAGGATGCTTTCTTAGAATATTTATTTTATTATGGAAATCAATCTGTCTCCATATACACAGGAAATAAGCACAGGATTGGTTCTAGTAGAGGAGAAGGTCAGCATCAAGTTTTACTAATTTTAATAATTATATTGGTAGTATTTTCATCACCATGATAAACACCAAATCACCATGTTAAATATCTTACTTGTCTTGATTTACCATTATGACAATGTTCTGAATATAGGCTAATGTTATTCCCATTTTATACATGGATAGAACGAATTACAAATATTTAAAGTCATTTGTTAAAATTAATAGAGATGCTTGCTTTTTGTCACTTGTATTCACATAAATGAGTCCAACCTCAGTTCTTACGTTTTTAAGTAATGTAATAGCACAGTTTTCACAACATAACAGGGTGTTTGTTAATATTACAATGACTCAAAAAATAAAATTGTGATGCCTCTATTATTTTTATATGCTAATAAAAATCTAATTTACCTTAATTAAAAAAATAATTTGATGAAAGTACCTACTAAACAAGTTAAATCTTAATTTTAGGGCATTAAAATTTTGCAAATTCCCAAAGCTACTCAATTTGCAGAACTTTTTCTACCATGCGATACTCACATCTAAAAAACAGGGTTTCTTAACTTATTTGGAATAAATATTCTATGTGATGAATTTCCAATGAGTATGTGAATTGAAGACATAAAATGAACTAAAACATATTGAATGTAATTTTTGATAGCAGAACATATGTGTATATGCTTTCTTACAGAAGAAACAAAGGTGTATGTTTCAAAATGCATGTTTATCAGAATGGCACAATAGAGTGATACCAAAAACATTACAAGCACATTTTATTTTGTAGAAAATGATATGTAAATGTACCGAGAACATTATATAAATAAGGAAATAGCAAAGCATATACTCCTTAGAGCCCTGTAGCTCCTCGGAATTGTCACCTCTGGGTGGCCCCATCCATCTTGAATGAAGATATCATGGGAGAAAAGATGCCCTTTTCCCTTGACCATGAGAGTTTCTATCCTCACCCACCCTACCTCACTGCTCTGGAGACTTTTGCTTTGTACTTGTTCCCCCCATAAGGTAAAAATAACAGTGGGAATACAAAAAAAAAATTCTCAGCACATTTCTGATAATTTATTATGAAACAGATATTATAAATATCTGTTTTCCAGGAACATCCTTAACATCCTTTAGCAGGCCGGGTCTTTAGACCAATGTGTGGTTTAGTCTTGCCCAAACCCTGTTGGTATTAATGCTGAAAAGTAATGGAGACTAGCCAAGTTGAATAGTAGAGAAGGATTTGAATGACTGGCTCACCTCAAATCGTATGACATGACCTTGCATTACATAGTACGTGAAGCTTTGAATGGTCTTCAAGGTGAATCTGGAGCACAGTGAACTATTTTAACTCAATTTTAAGTTCAGTAAAATATGAGGAAATGATCTATGAAATGAAACTTCTCGGTCCTGTCTATTTTAATACAAAATGTTAGAAATAAGTTATTCATGGTTTCTGTACTAAAGTCATTGTATTCTGTTCACACCATTGCATATATGTTATTCCTCTACTTTTCATACCATAAGTTTATAAAGTAGATAATGAAACTCGTGAAATTAAAATCCTAAATTTATTTTAACCCTAACTCCGTAACTACTAAATTATAATAACCTTCCTTACTTTCTTAAACTGCTTTTCATTGGAAGCAGGTCCAGGATACACACAAATAACTCCAGTGGGGATCCTTGGAGTTATTCAGAATAATAACAGAATAATTCAGAATAATGGGGACTGTGATATATATATATATATATATATATATATATATATATATATATATATATATTTATTTATATATATATATATAAAACCTTTCTTAAACCTCCTTTCTCCTGCAGGTGCCTATGATTTTTTGTTCAGTAAATTAATAGTAGGGTGCAGGTGGATGCTTCTGGAGATGTTAATCTTTGATATCATTAAAGCGGGAACCTAATAAGAGAGCAGACCTCTTGTTCAGAATGGGCTTACATTAAAATGTGCATAATTGTGAATATTTGGATACAAAAAGGGGCTGGATTTGGGAGGTGAGCAACAGACCGGAGAGAATGAAAATGAAATGACTTACAAATTGTAGATTAGTGTATAAAGTATAATCTGTATACAGAGAGCATAGCAAAATAGTTAAGAGCACAGGTCCTGGTGCCAGACTGGGCTTGAATCAAGATCCAGAACTTTCAATAGTGTACCTACCTCTTTTTTGACTCATTGCCTTCATCTATAAAGGGTAAATAATGATTTCGCCTGTTTATTGACGTTCTTATGAGGAGATTTAATGTTAAGAACCCACATTATTATCTGTGCCTAGCAGTTTTAGCAATATATAAATGTTATATATGGTGAGGGAGCTGTTGAGGAATGTTCCCAAAACAAAAAGTAACATATACATGTGAATACATATTTGGAAAATGTGGTTTCTTCCCCTTCTGCTAATTAAAATATAAGTTTTTTACAGTTGCTATTCACATTTTTAAAGCAGGTGCAACTAACCTTGCCTTTGACCGTCAAAAGTGTTTTGTGACATGAGGTTCACTTGAACACTGTTATGCTAGGTTTTCAAACTAAGAAAGATGAAGATCCTTCAAGTATAGACCTTATTTCAGTTTAGTAACTGATTTCCTCATGTTTCATCCTTTTGCTTTTTTTTCTTTTTTTTCCTATTCAGTTTGTTACCCAGACTTTAAGTGGAAAGCGCTCTCTCTTCTCTGTCATCACATATCATCCTTTTATTTCAAGATTTGCTTCTAAATACAATGATCATTACCAGTGATGAAATTTTCTATATTCACCCTAAAAGATAACTTGCCTTCCTTCTTTCTGTCCTTCCTCTTTCCTTCTTTTCCGAGGGCCAGCTCCAAATGGTTATCCTTCAAGCAAGTCAAACTCAGTGGTCCAAACTAAAACACTATCACATTTCTTCACTAAATTTAACTCTCATATGGAGGCCTTCACTTTATTAAATGGCACTGACTGCTATCTTAAGCATCGTCATCTCTTCCAACATCCATCCACTTACCAATTCTAGTCAATTATACCTCTCAGATAACTTTGGATTCTATATTTTACATTCCACACCAACCACTAAAGTTCCACATCAGACAATGATTACCACTAAATTGGATGACTTCAGTGATGCTTTAAACTGTTTGTCTGCCTACTTCCAATATTTTTTTACTATACTTCGGTCAAAATGTAAAATATTTTTAATATAAAATAAAAAATATATAAACCATACTTTATCATTTCTAAAATTAAATCACTTAATGGCTTCCCATTGTTTTTAGGGGAAGGAAGTCTACTTAACAATTGGTTTCTGGATCCCATCTACATCTGTAGCATGTGTTCTGAGCCATCTCACTAACTCCTTTTACTGTGTGATTGATTCATCTAGTATATGTCTGAACATTGGTATCTATAGAGCAACTTATGGGTATTCAGAGAACATATAGACAAGCAGTATGCTGCATAATCAACAGAATGTCTAAGAAATGCCAACAAAGTAGGCTCATTTGGTTAACAATTAAAATTTGTCTAAGTTGGAATTCATGGCTATCTCTGTAGGTCTGTTCACTCAACTAGTTGTGGAATTATTCCTTTTTGTGTGTGTGTGATAAAGAACCCTTCAAATACATTTGTTATTTGTACTTTTCTCTTGATATTCTTGGTTACATAGAGTTAATTAAGCCTCTGCTTTAGTTTTGAGATTTCAATTTTCTTTAATGCTCATGCTTACTGATATCTATCTTGAAGACCAAGACATAATGTGACATCTTCTGCAACTCCTAAGACCAATGAAAACGTGCAAGTTCTATCCAAATCTTTCACTGCTTCACTTCACTCATCCATTCGGGAAATGTTCCTTTATTGCTTTCTATGTGCTATACATTATAGGTGCTGGGATAGAGTAATAAATGAGTCTAAATTCCTAATATCTATGAGTACACATTAAAATAGCAAGATATGCAATGAACAAATAAGCAAAAAGATAATATTTTCCAGATTATGAGAAGTGCAATGAAGAAAAATAGCATATGATTAATAAAAATTTAAAATAATAAATAATAATGAATAATAAAAATGGAGCATCTGGGAATCTCCAAAGAATTGATATATGAGGGAATACTATCCATTACACATACATACATTCAACAAATATGTCAACATGAGTTTCTCTGGTTCTCTATCCCCTCCCACATCAAATCTCTCCATGCAGCATTTAGATTTACCCCATAAGTGACTGTAATTCTTTACATTTTCCTTTTTTTTAGAACTTCTTGATTAATAATTCTGAAAAAAATAGCATTAATGACATTTCTCCTAGATTAAGCACTTGCTATTCACTACTCATTTCTGGGAAACTGCCCTGAATAACTTTTAATTCATTTAACTCCACAGTGAATGAAATCTCACGAAGAATTCTAAATAGCTTTTACCCCATGTCAGTCAAGAATGAATTTTGAAAATAAAATATTATTTACATTTACCACCGAAAAAAAATATGATAAACAATGTATTTGTTCTTCAAGTATCTATCAGGCATAATCCTTTATATCTTTTTTACCTACCTAATTTAAAAAGTTTTACAGAGGGGTGCCTGCGTGGCTCAGTGGGTTAAGCATCCAACTTCAGCTCAGGTCATGATCTCATGGTTTGTGGGGTTGAGCCCCGTGTCGGGCTCTGTGCTGACAGCTCAGAGCCTGGATCCTGCTTCAGATTCTGTGTCTCCCTCTCTTTGCCCCTCCTCTGCTAGTAGGCTGTCTCTCTATCTCTCACTCTCTCAAAAATAAATTGAAACATTATTTTTTTAAAGTTTCAGACAAGAAGAAAGAGAAAAGTGTGCTGTAAAATCTCCAATACCCTGGATACAATACCTAAGATGCATATCGACTTGATCTATGTAATCTATTGAACCAACAATTTAAAAGTCATAGGAGGAAAAAAAAAAAGTTATAGAAGGTAAAAAAGGAATTAGTTTTTTTTTAAAAAAAGGCAATCAAATCACAAATGCAAGCAGAAAATTAACATTTATATTACTCTCTGTGTTCCAAAAAACATTCATAAAACATCCTATTTTCATTATTTTTCTTAGTGTTTTGTTACTCTCCACATGGGTACAAAGACATTGTATTCAGTTTATCTTTCACAAAACACAAAGGGATTTTAGGTGTTAAATAATTCACATGAAGCCTGGAGCTCACAGCTGTATTACCAGCAGCTTTGCCAAAAACAGATATGGCCATTTTTGAAATCAGAAATCACTCTTATTGGGTTTTCTCTAGCAGAGAGAATTCACAGCATTTAGAGAAGTTCCTGTGACATCCATTAGCATATTAAAATATATTTTACTGTTGGATGACCCCATACTATTGCAGCAGAATTCGTGATAAGCAAAGCTGAAAAATAGGAGAAGGTATACCTCCTAATTACGTGTAATAACTTTTTAGGGGCCTTTCCTTTAGATGAACCACAAAGGCCTTTGTTTTTGATAAAGGAGACATTCTCAGCATCCCTGGGAGATTTCTGCCTCCTTGATTAACAGTGTTAAATATTTCATAAAGACCAAGACAGATAAGAACCAAATGTGCCCATTGGATTTGAAAATCAGGATAGCACTAGTGATATTTTCCAAAGTATATTTAATGAAATGAGGGAAGTAAAACTAACCTAGGAAAATTAAGCTGAAAAAGTCTACAGAGAAGTATATTGTATGAAAGCAAGACTGTGGTTTATAGTTAAGTTGTTTAAACCAAGAATGTATCTTAGTGGTTGGATTCAGAAGCAAGCCAGGGGGTTGAAGGTTACAAGAGACACATGATAAATGAGATCCTTTTGGAAGTTGGGACATTGAAGCATTATTTCAAAAATGAGATTGTGATTGAGTCTGGCGATAGTAGTAATTTCCAGAATAACCCAAGTAAAAATAAGTAGTATGTAAAAAATACATTTTGCTAATATGTCAAATTATATTTTTCTAAGAAATGAACACTTGTGTAAGTATATTTAAAGAATATTTACATATAACAGAGATTAACTTAATAATACTAGTATATCAGACAGAACTTACAAACAGAATTTCTAAAACTTGAATATATCATATTCTATATTATTTGTTCTCACAAATATGATTTAAACAACACATTGGCAGCTTAAACATATTGTTTTCAAGGAGCAGTGAAAAACAACATCAGCAAAAACAAAGTCTAGTTCTAGAAAAATCAGGAGGGAAAGTTGCTGCAACGAAAGTAAACAGGACCCAGTGTTTCTAATTGTTTTCTAATGTTTCTAATAAATATGTACATTTTTAATACTCTCTACACCCAACACAGTGCTTGAACTCATGACCCTGAGATCAAGAGTCTCATGGTCTGATTGAGCCAGCCAGGTACCCCAAGACACTCTCAAAACAGTAGTAACCTGATAAAACTAATAAACAACTTGCTGGATTCCTGTTTTCAGATCTGGAAAGTAAACTTTGTTGCAGGC
The DNA here is from genome assembly GCF_024362965.1 of Panthera pardus. Classification (NCBI taxonomy): domain Eukaryota; kingdom Metazoa; phylum Chordata; class Mammalia; order Carnivora; family Felidae; genus Panthera; species Panthera pardus. Next base: position 16,749,357 of record NW_026526765.1, read on the forward strand.
CCCAGTAGTCCCAATAATAGAACAAAGGTGTCGGTTTTACGAAAATACTGACCTCCATGTCAGTAAGAACTAACACCAGATACAAATACGATAAGATTATATCAAGACCTAAATGATTTTATAGTTATTGTAAAAATCATGGGGTATGAGTGAAAATGATTAATGAGCACAATTTGGAGATTAATTTTCTGCTGAAGGTTAAAAATATTGGAACAAATGCTTGCACAAATTGTTAAATGTATTATAAATTACATACCAAAGTATGTAGTTAGAGACGTAGATGTATGTACTTATAAACGAGATTTGAGTAACATGCCTTTTGTTTTCTGTTTCTCCTGTGATACCATGAATATAGTATTTGATATTTACTACCACTATGCAACTATCGGGAAAATTGCCACAATTACATCAAATATTCTTCTCAAAGAGCTATATTAAATATATTTCTAACGTTTTTCTTGAATTATCTTAAGGGTAGCTAAAAGATGGGTGAAAAAATAGTGACGTAAAAGCAAATAAATGTTGAGTAATGACTATGATTTATGGCAAATCCAGTTTCCATGAGGTAATAGTTTGTTTCTGTCCTCAAGGGGCTCAATAGCTACTAGTCTTAGATTGTTAGGCTATTGATCACGGCTGTACATTATCTTTTTTGTGCCTCTTGTATCCTTATGTTTGCAATTGAACAAATTATTGTTTTGAAAGCAAAACGCTTTAGGTTAGGAAGATGGATTAACATTAAACATTGAGTGATGATCTTCCCATAGTGCAAATTTACTCTACATACACGACAAATAACTACAAAATCGAATCCTATTCAAGTATTTGTTGATTGAACTAGTGTTATTCATTTCCACTAAGCACATTATGAATTTGGATGAATAAATTAAGCTACAGTCATAAAATGGCACGTTGTACTATTAACATAGTGTGAAAGAATAAAGTTCATTATCATCTTAAAGGAAACAGAAGGTCTCCAATCAGTTTACATAATAGGATCTGGTTTTACTATTCGATGCATCAAATAAAGACTGAGTCGTTACTGACTGATCAAAGGTAAAACATATTTGCATTAACTTCACGAAGTAACAAACATTTAAAAAATCTAAATCCATAAGCTTATTAAAAAAAAAAGAAAAAATGTCAGAAATAGTTCCTTAGAGTTTGAAGGAATATAAATAATAGGGGGAAAAAAGGTTTTACAGGTACAGGAGAAGGTAAAATAAAACAAAGCAGTGACAAGACAAACAAAGAGAATGACCTCCCAACCAAGGAGGAGGGAACTATGATGGAAGTCAGGTCATTCGGAAGAGATCTAAGCTGATGCAACAACTCTAGATGGGAGGCGGAAGGCCCCTGTAGTCAGAGGGTAACTAATAGCAGAATTGCAACTGGCCACTGTGTCAGTCATCCCATCTCTCTCTCCCGCTTGTGTCCCTCAGGGCTCTCACGGGCCAAAGTAGAACACGCCATTACCGGGCTGCCTAGGACATGCTGCTCTGGGCAAATTCATGAGTGCTAGGGGGACAGGGAAGTCTTGCACCCTGCAGGTACACTAGCAGAACAACACCAAGATCTGCTCCTCTCCTACCAATAGCAAAGAATCGGACCTTACATGGAATAAATTAAATAAATAAATAAAATCAGAGAACCCACCATCATTGAACAGGATGTTTGAATCAATAAGCAGGATAAAGACTAAACAATTGATGTAGTAAATGACTGAGTTAATTACAAAAAATAAATTAATAAATTAATTACAGTAAAAAAGAAATTTTTGAGAGGGTATTAGCTTTATTAGAAATACTTCTGGAGATGGGGGACCTGGGTTACTCAGTTAAGCAACCAACTAATGGCTCAGGTCACAATCTCACACTTCATGAGTTCAAGCCCCAGATGAGGCTGTGCGCTGGTGGTGTGGAACCTGCTTGGGATTCTCTCTCTCTCTCTCTCTCTCTCTCTCTCTCTCTTTCCCCCCGCCTTCCCCACTTGTGCTCTCTCTCTCAGAATAAACAAATCAACTTATTTTTTTAAACAAGTATTTCTGGTGATCTTGGAATTTAAAATTTTCATCATCTCAATGAAAAATAATGAAATGGATGGGTTGAACAGCTGAACTGACAGTTTTGGATGAAAATAGTGATTCAAAGACTGAACATAGGAATTTTTATTAAAAGCTTAATAACATAAGAATATACATTAAGTTTTTTTAATGTTTTATTCATTTTTGAGAGACAGAGAGAGACAGAGCGCAAACAGGGGAGGGGCAAAGCAAGAGGGAGACACGGACTCTGAAGCAGGCTCCAGGCTCTGAGCTGTCAGCACAGTGCCCAACGTGGGGCTTGAACTCGTGAACCAGGAGATGATGACCTGACCCAAAGCTGGATGCTTAACCGACTGAGAATATATATTAAAAAGAGAAAAAGAGAGGAAAATATAAAGATTTAGAAATCCTTCCTTCTTCCCAGGAGCAGTTTCAGAAGGAAATAACAGAATGAAGGAAGCAGTATTTTTTTTTCAATTTTTTATTTAAATTCTAATTATTTAACATGTAATTTAATATTGTTTTCTCAAGTAGAACTTAGTGATTCATCACTTACATACAACACCCAGTGTTCATCCCAAAAAGTGACCCCCTTAATGCCCATCACTCATTTAACCTTCCCCCACCGACCTCCCTCCATAAACCCTCAGTTTCTTTTCTTGTAAAGTCTTTATGGTTTATTTCCTTCTCTCTCTCTCTCTCTCTCTCTCTCTCTCTCTCTCTCTCCCAGCCCCCTCTCTTTCCCATATGTTCATCTGTTTTGTTTCTTAAATTCTACAGATGAATGAAATTATATGGTATTTGTTTTTTTCTGACCAATTTATTTCACTTAACATAATACACTTTAGCTCCATGAACGTCATTGTAAATGGCAAGATTTCATTCCTCTTGATGGCTGAGTAATATTACATTATATGCATACCACATCTTCTGTATCCATTCATCAGCCAATGGACATTTGGGCTCTTTCCATAATTTTTCTATTTACTGATAATGCTGCTATGAACATTGAGGTGCATGTATCCCTGCAAATCAGTATTTTTGTATCCTTTGGGTAAATACCTAGTAGTACAATTGCTGGGTAGTAGGGTAGTTCTATTTTTAACTTTTTGATGAACTTCCATAGTGTTTTCTAGAGTGGCTGCACCAGACAGTATTCCCACCAACAGTGTAAGAGGGCTCCCCTCTCGTCTTCCTCCCCAACACTTATTGTTTCTTGTGTTAATTTTAACCATTCTGACAGGTGTGAGGTGGTATCTCATCGTGGTTTTGATTTGTGTTTCCCTGATGATGAGTGATGTTGAGTATTTTTTCATGTGTCTGCCAGACATCTGGATGTCTTCTTTGGAAAAATGTCTGTTTCTATCGAGGAAGGAGTATTTTTTGAAAGTGAACTATCATAATTTTTATGATCTACTCACAGGATTTGGCAATTTTTACTTCCTTTAATTGTGTTTGTGTTGTTACAAGCAATTTTTGCAAGCACAGCATTTTTGTTTTGTTTTTCCATTTCAATTTTGAATCATAAAATGACTTTAAGTGATGAACATCTAATATCAGTTAATGTTCATTTTTAATGCTATCATCATGTACGTAAATTGAGTTATATGTATGATCAATAGCTATGTTGTATTCATAGCTCAGCTACACATAGGCAGCTGCATTGTAACTCACTCCCTCGTCTGGCAGTATGTCTGTTTCACATTGAATTTAAGGTACCTACAATTTTCATAAAAGCTAAACTTTTAGATAATATTATTTAGAATATAAAAATGATGATGACCATGATAATAATGTTAATAATAGGAATCAACACAAGTTAAAAACCATGGTATCTACTCTGTAAAATAAGAAATGCTAGTGTTTATTGGGAATCCACCAGGTCTGACACTAGGTAAAGAGGCTTAACAGCTCTCATTATATCAATTTATCTAGGTCCTGCAGGAAAATATTTTTAAATTTCTACCATACAAGGAGATTTGATCGTCTGACATTTGCACCATCTAAGGGCTAGACGTTTCATTTCTGTAAATGAGTTTGCAGTTTCGTTATTCAACTGAGATTTGGATTTTTTTTTTTTTCTCTGCACCAGCCCACTTACTAACCTCAAGTCTAGACATAGTCCAGCTTCAGAACTCGCCAGAGCATCAGTGGAGGTTTCCTTCAGACTGTATCACACCTCCTTTTCCCTTTGCTGTTCCTGCTTCTCCCCTCCAACAATTGTAGATGCCCGGAGCACATCCTAAGAAACTCTTGGACGTTTATCTCTGTCTTAGAGTAGGTTTTCCAGGAGAGTTGATCTGCAATGTGTTCCAGAGTGAACAAACAGTGTATACACAGCAATAGAGGCATAAAAACAATTGCAGTTGATACAGATATAATTCTGAGGCAATCCTGCCCATGTAATTAACACCCAGGTATGCTACATGTGGTACATCAGGGAAAAAAGTAAAGACCCAGTTTTAGAGAGAAAGGTGATTTTCCTAGAAAGAGAGAAATTTTAAGAATAAGCTCTAATGTCGAATGTGGGAAAAGTGAATTACAAATATCACATTGATATGCAAACTCTTTAACTACTTTAATCCTCACATGGGTTGTTTATGGAATATTATGTATATGACATATTTTATTATATCTCTTTTAACCACATGACATTTACCTATCAATATAAATTGCATAGAAAAATTAAGATACAAAGACTATTATTAGGTTAACATTAATGGTTTAACAAATCATTGTAGGTTATTTAAAATATTACAGTTGCTCATAAAACTCGAGGGCTTTTAATAAATAATACAGATTATTTTATGTCTACATTAATGTAACTACATTAGATCAACATAAAATACAGGAAGGAGGAAGGAGACAGTAGAATCATGCAAGGTGGAGTTAAGAATGTGAATGAATTTCTTACCTAGTCAAGAATTCCTCAGGATCTTGAGAAAATGGGAATAGCGCAAGCATAGAATACAGAGTAGGTCTAACCCATCTGCTACACAATCATGTCAATGGAGCAAATGTAGAAAATTATTAAAGTAACTATTGCACCACGTTTAACACAAAGTATTTAGCTTTAAAGCTTCAATGATTATCATTTCACTAATGATCATTTGCTTAACATTTTAGGAGTTAATTACTCATAGAACTTCTCTTTCAGCAAGATGATGCAAAAGACAGAGAATAAAATACCCTACAAATGCAGGCAGGCAATCTAATTGGCTTCATATTATCACAGTGTAGAGATCCGACTTTTTTGTCTTTTTGTTTGTTTGTGTTCTTTTTGTTTTTTTAAGTAATGAAAGTTAATGGATTTCCTCTGAAAGGTTTAGCCATTGCTGGCACATTGTTCCTGAAAGTTTTCGTATATAATCCAATTTGGACATTTCTCCAAAAACAAACAAACAAACAAACAAACAAAAAAGTTCTGTCATTTTGATTGAGAGTACAATATTAGATAAAATAACTTTTTGTGTCATTATTAAATATTGTGTTCTTCTTCAGCTTAATAATAAACAAGGTATTAATCAGATAGTCCCAATACAATTACCTCTTTTTTCATTTGTGAGTTAATTCCTTAAAATGTCAAGATAGGGGTGCCCGGGTGGCTAAGTTGGCTGAGCATCTAACTCTTGTTTTCAGCGCAGGTCATGATCTCAGCGTCCTGGGATCGAGCCCTGCATCAGATTCAATGCTGAACATGGGGTCTGGTTAAGATTCTCTCTCTCTTTCCCTCTGTCCCTCTTCCCTGCTCATGTTTGTGCTCTCTTGTGGGTGCTCTAAAATTAAATAAATAAATAAATAAATAAATAAATAAATAAATAAATTAATTAATATGTCAAGATATTTATTTTCTGGAAAAACATAATTTTTATTTATGCAATCCCATCAAAATCATGGTGGCTTAAATGTATAGTATGGGGTTTCATTAGTTTCCAGACTCGCAGACATACATAGAATTGCACTTCAAAAACAGGCACGGTGAAACGACTAAATTAGACCAACAAAATGTCAGACAGAAGATTTTTAGGGCCATTTACTATGTTTCTATATAACTTTTGTCCACTGTCCTGTAGCAAGCAGCATGGAATAGAGCCCCTCTGCTTCAGGATAGCCAGTGAAGAATTAGTTTTGAAAGAAATGTTTTATTGCACATTGTGTTTCTTGCGAACCTATGGCTTCCATATAAACTGAACATAGATTTTAGGAATACAACAACCTGATAAATCACGACCGTATTTTGCTTATTCAAACTTTATGCAAATTTGTTATCCTTCTAAGTTGCTACACTCATATTGGTTCTATGTGGCATATGTTTGTCTCATTATGGATCCTGCCTTCCTGTGCCTGAATTTTTATATATTAAAATAGCTATTAATATATAGTATTTTTAGTTTCTTCTTATATTCCAATGACAAGATAAAATTGGTTTCATTAATTAATTGGAAGTTTGATAACTTTCTCTATATTGAACTTTGTCATGTTAAGGGGAACACTGACTTTTTTTTTAATTAAAGAGGTACAGTTCTGATAAATTTGAGCTCCAGTCTTTTTTATATAATTCTCTATTAGTCAAGTGTTTCTCTGTCTGTCTGTCTCTCTCTCTCTTTATATATATGAATATATATTTTTCTGTCTCTCTTCCTCTCTGTCTCTCTCTTTCTCTGTCTCTGTCTCTCTGCCTCTCTCTGTCTCTGTCTCTGTCTTTGTCTCTGTCTCTGTCTCTCTCTCTCTCTATATATATATAATATAAAAGTATATATATATGCTTTTTTCATATAGCAATTTTAACATTTGTACTGAGTTGTACTAAGTATGAGTAGAGAAACCATAGAGGGATGAATTTAAATGTTCATATTGACACATACTATATAACCTTAGAAATTTGCTTTTCTTTTCTTAGTCAATGTCAGTTTTATTGTTTTAAAAATATGAAATAATTCCACATTTATAGAGTTTCTAAATTAAATTAGATTTACGCACAATACAAAGTGCAGAGGTTTACACATGGTCAGTATAAAATACATCTATACGCACATGCGTACATGCACAAATAAATCAATTCACAATATTCTGATATCCAGGTCCAGGTGTCTGAAACGTCTGCTGTGTCATGGAAAAGTCTCTCACTACACGTGGAAACTCCAAATAGTATTTTGAGTTTAACTGCATTTACATTAACTTCAAACAGGAAGAAGATCCTGGCTGAGCCCTGCTCCTTGCTTTCCCATGGATTCCTTTGGTGATTACTCATAGACTTGGGGAAAGAATGTAATGGTTTCCAGAATGATCCTGAAACATACAGTAGTTGAGCAAAAGTCTATTGACTAGAATGTTTCCAAACCTTAAAGCCTGGAATAATGCTTTCCTACGGGTTCAAGTCAGAGACTTCGGAGAAGGACTGTTCTCGTTAGGGAGCGGTCTAGGTGCAGTTCAGGAGGGCTCAGCAGGATTCCCTGAAAGCACAGCCTGCTGATCGAAAAGCAATTAGCAAGCTGGACTGTGATAATTACCCGCACTATGGGAAGCTACTCCCAGATAGAGCTTCCACGGTGCCTAATAACAGGACTCTTTAACACGGTGATATATTTTCCTAGACACGCCAGTGTTCTCATATCAACCTTGTCACTTGTATCGGATGGGGAAATAAATAAACATCCTCACACATTTTTTTTTTTTCCTTTCCAAAGTATAGCTCACTGCTGTTCTGACAACCTGTAATGTCACCTGAATGTTACCTTGAATCATGATTTAATCAGCCAGGGCAAAGCAACATCTCATTTATTTCTCCTGTTTTACTTATTTATTTATTTTTTGTTGTTGTTTTGTTTTGTCATGCAGTGATTGCCAAGAACAAAAATTTAAATGGAGTTCTGATTAAAACTGAATGTGGAAGCAGATGGAACAGTTGTGTGTCTAGCATAATTCGCCCCTTATTACAAAAGGTCAAAGTGACTCAAATTTCTATTTACACGGGTAAAAACAATTCTGGGACACAGCAGAAGCCACATGATAATTTATATCAGTCATCAAAAATCAATTCTTTCTGAATAGTCAATCCTTAACATTTCGTTCTACTTATGCTTTTATCATTCATTGGAAATTATGTAAGATAATTAAAGATAGCATCATAGAAGCTAGACTGAGAACTTTTATTATTAAAAAAACAATGAAGACTAGAAGAACAGCTCTTCTCTAGGAGAACTTTAGGCTCATAAAATATCTTATAGTTCAGTTCTCATCTGTGCTTATTATTTTTTTTTCTTCTACTTTAGTTCAGATCTCTGTGGATATTTACAAATGGCATCTGCTAACTGAATTTTAACCTGACTGAAAGCTCATATTGGAACAATTACCATGTTTTATTCTTTGCTGATTCAAATTTCGGTTGCTAAAATGAAAGGATCATTTAGATACATCTTGAAAAAATTGTAGAGGAAAATTCGCACTGATGTATCTATGTTGAGTAAGTCGATGATAAGTAGAAAAGTAAAAAAACAAAACAAAACAAAGCTCGTTTAGCAATTCTTCCCCATCCCCCAGGGAATTTTATATTTTATTTTATTTTATTTTATTTTATTTTAATTTATTTCATTTCATTTTTATTTTATTTAATTTTATTTATTTTTTATTTAATTTTATTTATTTTATTTTATTTTTATTTTATTTTATTTATTTTACTATTTTCTTTTCTTTTATTTTATGTATAGATGTACAATATAGTGATCCAACAATTCCATATATTACTCAGTGCTCATCACAATAAGTGTACTTTTCATCACCACCACTTATTTCACCACCTAATTTCATCCCCCCACCCACTTCTCCTCTGGTGACTATCAGTTTGTTCTCTATAGTTACGAACTGTTTTGTTTTATTTGTCTCTTTTTTTCCCTTTCTTCGTTTTGTTTTTTAAATTCCACATATGAGTGAAATCGTACGGTATTTGTCTTTCTCTAACTTATTTCAGTTAGCATTACACACTCTAGATCCATCCATATTGTTGGAAATGGCAAGATTTCATTCTCATTTAACGATTACTAATTTAACATTGGAACTTTGGTTTTTTATTAATTTTTAAAATGTTTTTATTTTGTTCATTTATTTTGATAGAGAAAGGAGACGGGGGTGGGGGGTGGGCGGGGGAGAGAATCCCAAGCAGGTTCCGCACCATCAGCACAGAGCCTGACATGGGGTTCCCATTCGCGAACCATAAGATCATGACCTGAGCCAAAAAATCAAGAATGTGGCAATTAACCGACTGAGCCGCCCAGGTGCCTCTGTTTGTTTATTTTAAATGAACATTCCCACGTAAATAGGAATAGGTTTTCAATTCATTTTTAAATGCATTATATTATAATAGGATCCATCAACAGATTTATTGGTTATACTGTATGTTTTCCAAATGATTTAATTAAAAGTTGCTTATTTCTAATAATAACAAAATAATAGTAATATGCCTACTGCATTTTAGGCGGTGCATACAGTGTATAAATTACTTCTCTTTATCTCTTTTGACCCAGTCAAAGAGTACTGTTATCCCCATTTACAGACTAAGATACCGGCATAGAGAGGTTAAGGAAATTTCCCAGGGTCAGAGATTGCTAAGGGGATTGGAACCTGGAAAGACAATGTGCTCTTAGTCACTACACCGGACTGATGGAGAGCAGGATTCCATTCACTCCAGCATATTGGCCATTTGATCATGACAAGGACTCTCTCCTTGACTGAACTCTACTCAGGCTCCTCTGAGCTCTTCTTCAGCTGGGTCCCATTCTTGGGGACATCCTCAAGAGCCCGATTTTTAGCAAGAATCACGCTAAACCAGTTTAGCCAGAATCCCCACTCTTGATATCTAGTCACCCTCAATATCTGGCCAAATTCCTCATCCCCCACCATCCTCAGCTGATATCAGATCATGGTGGCCTGTGTTCAGCAAGAATGCTGCTAGATCCGATTAGTCAGAATCCCCCTTTACGCCCGATGTTTCCTCTCAGTAATTTCTATCCACCAAACATCCTGCCCTGGTCCTTGGCTCTATTTTTTTTTTCCTTACTGTATTTGCAGTTAAGCCCAATTGGTCTCCCCTACTGAAAAACTGCATTGTAGTGGTTTCTATACCTATCATGAGAGTCCTGAGTAAATTCTGCCTTACAGTTTCAGCAAACATTATGAACAATCCCCAGGTTGAGTGTCACTGAAAGGAAAAGAATACCAGAGGGTAGTGAATGTTCATTTTCTCGAAATAATATGCGTCCACAGGGTGTCAATGGTATCACTTATTCATACCTGGAAACAAGATCTTGACATCTTCAATTGTGTGAGCAGGACATTCTGGCTTTCTCTTTGCTGAAAATAGAAGAGTAAAAGGATCATGGATTTTCCACAGGTCACATACGTAAAACATATTAGGAAGTGGAAGAAGGAAGAACACATAAAGCAAAAGAAGGAAGAAAGAAATGTATTTCGTGATGTATCTATAGCTCTTAGGGGACTATTCATATGTTGCCTGAAATGTATTATTTATATGTTTCATCACTACTCCTTACACTAACAGCTCCTTGAAGGTCTGTTAAATTAACTTTAGAGGTATCTCAGCACACATATCTAGCAAAATGTTTTTTCATAGGTAATACTTAAGGGATACATGTTGAATCAATATGTATATAAATGCTATACATAAAATAATGGCTAATAGCACAAGCTCTGGAGACAGACTCATTGACATTAAATACCAGCTTCACACTACTTAGAAGTTCTTCAATCTAAGGTGAGGTGATTTATGTAAGGCATAGTCATCTGGTCTCTAAACCTGGGATCAAAAGAGTAAAGATTAACTGAACTAACGTGTTCTGCGTTGCACAGAAAATTTCACACAGTAACCTGTTCATAAGGTTACTTATTGTTAAGTGGAGTTTTAAAATAACGTGTGTAGATAGTAAGTATGTAGTATAAAAGGCATCAATAATCATCAATGAAACGGAAGTACTGCTTTTTAAATATGTAATGTGTTCTCTTCTGCCGTTTTACGTATCTGATCATCTCCCTGCGAACCAGAGGGTAGGACATAAAGACTGTTTTAGTAGAAATGAAGAGAAAAACAAAATTTTATTTTTTTATTTTTGCCAAGATATAGAATATAATATTCTTTCATAGATGAAATATATATATTTTTAAACTCTGTTAGCTCCTATTTTGTATATCAAGAGCCACCCTTACTAGTCTAGATCATAATGTTATCATTTTATGTTCTAAAGGCAGTGGGTTGCCCATTCTATCCAGGCTGAAAGATATTTGGAAGAAAATGGTGGGCGGAGGTAGGGGAGATCATTAAACCAAGTCTTGTTCAATGTGAAGAAATAATAGGTGCAGACAGACAGAAAAGGGTCATTTGTCATCGTTTCTGTTAGGGGTCATGGAGAAGACAACACTGTAGGGTTTTCAGCAACAACCTGGGGCAGCAGAAGGGAGTTGAAGGTAGCACTTCTTAGCCACTCTCAGTACCATGTGTATAAAAGTAATCCAGCTGTCAGTTCCTGCCCTGTGGGGAGAGGTGGAAGGTAGCTGATGCTGGGAGGCAAGCTGACAAGAGGCTTTGCAAAGGTGAGAGCAGTGGACGCAGTTCCTATGATTCTTTAGGTGAAATGTGTAGGATGGTCAACCCACCTGGAGAGAGGTAGCTCATCACTGCTGGACATCGGGTGAAGGTAAATGAGCAGGGGGACCGCTGGACCTTCGACAAGCCAAAGAAGAGCAAAATTTGTGTTCCAGCAGCTCATGCATTAGCAGCAGACCTCAATAAGATTCCAGGGATTGGGTCTCACCAACTGACCAAATGGACATCGGCCACATCACATCAAATAACCAGACATATTCATTTTGTTCTCTAATGCATTTATCCTCACACTAGGTAAAGCCTTTAAATTGGGACTTGTAATAATATAGTCAGTGATCAGTATCTAAGCACCCGCTCTTCTGGAAAGAGGTTAAGTATATTTATATAATATTTAATACTACAAAATTCTCTTTGTGTATTTCTGTATTTAGCTGAGCCCCCTTCTGAGTAACATTCTCTCTTTAGATGTGTGAATAGTTGTAATCAGGTTAATGTCAAGTCCTGCTGGCCTGGGAGCCCTCTGATCTTGAGGTGGTTGCTTAGCTTTTCTCAGCTCCATTATGGGTTTATCTAAAAGTGTCACTGTCAGGGGCAATCTTTCCGCCTGTGGTTTCAAGCCAGCCTTTCAAAGTTTAGAATTACTTCCCAGTTCTTTATAAAAGACACTACAAAATAATCATTATGTTTTTCCTGTTTTTCATATACTTACGTTTTAAAGAATTATTTTAAAGATTTTTTAAATCTTTTAAATCTTTTAATATTAATCTTTAATATTGTTTATTAAAAACAATAAGGATTTTTTTAGAAAACTCCCCAAATATTTAAAAATAATCAAGTTTTGATATTAATGAACTAGTGACTGCAAAACCTGTCAACATGTGTCACAAAGGGATACACATTGGATAAATCATAGGATCGATGGAACTACATTGTATTGGTGTGTTTGTTTGTTGTTTGGATTTTATTTTTAAAATCTGCAAAAAGTAAAACAAAGGTCTTGGGTTAGGGGGTCACACGGTTGAATTTTGTCTGACTCACAGAATTGGTGCCGTGTTAAAAGGAAACAATAAATACTTACAAACATTTTTTTTTTTTTAATTGAGAATTCACAAGTCAGATGTTGTACATCTTAAACTGAGTTTGAATTAGGTGCTGTATGGTAAAACACTTGCTGTTGAGTACCAGTCAGGAGAGAATGTGACTCTTGATCTCAGGGTCATGAGATCAAGCCCCATATTGGGCATCAAGCCCACTTAAAAACAAACAAACAAAACAACCACAAAAGCTATTCCTACACGATGACATTAACTTGTTAAAATAAAACATTTATGCCATCACCAGCCACTTTCCCTCATTTATGTGGCAATGCATTTCATTGTGTGATTCTTGCTATAAGTCAAGTTTAGCTTGCGTAAACCCACGTGTGACTAGCTTGTAACTTGGTGGTGCTAAATGATTTTCAAGATCTACCCTGTCAAGGTCAACACGGGGACTACCACTCTGGCAGGGATGTGTCACGGTGGTGTTAAGCCATCGCCTTCAATGGTAACTTTGGAGAGATGTTACCACAGAATTTTAGTGATGCCATTACCAACATGGATGTCAGAGTAACTGACCCTGATATGATGAGTGTGTGCTTTATTAAATGTGCTATCTTTGTGAACACACATGTCCTTGATATCTGCAGCTATTAGAGTCCTTTACATTTTAGGTAACTGCAATGTTTGGCTACTCTGAAATTCCATGCCCAAAATTACAAAGAAAGCCATGGTTTCTAAATAGCTTAGATATTATCTTCTGCACCAAATAAATGAATAAGAGAAATATAGTAAGCACTGGTCGTAGAAATCACATACTTGATTGAATTTTTGAAACATGCTTAGATATTTAATTTATGCCAACAAAAATCCATAAATTCCTAATTTATTTTAATTTGAAATTTATGACATGCTTTAGGTGAAAAGGTACATCCATTGAACAACAGATCCAAATGAGAATTAAAAAATATACGACCATTTCTGAATTTTCCTTAGGGAAATGCATGCCATTTTGACAATTCTATTTGGAGAAGTAGAGAATAAAATGTATTGTCAAAAAATAATTGAGTTTAATTTATCAAGCTGCATTTCCCCAAAACATTATACAAATGAATAATTTAATCTCTTGTGTTTATAAATTAATCTCTTGTCAGGCAAAGTGTTTAGTCTGGGAAATGTGTGTTGAAGATGAATTTTCCTCTTTACATGAAATGAAAACTTCCTTTGTCCCTTTCTTAGAAAAATTCCAGACAAGTTCAACATATGATCCTGTTTCATTTGCTTAATCATCCATGTTGTTTTTGTCTTTGGGACAATGAGGCTGTTTAACCCATTGATAAACGTATTATTTGACAGATAACTGAAAATATGCATCAGGTTGCATTACCATATACACAAATACATTCTCTGCGGTATGCCTCTGACATAAGTAATTGAAGCAGAATTTTCTTTCGCTACAAGTTTTAATTCTGGAAAAGTCATCATGAATTGGAATCTGATTAATAGTTTATAGACAAAAATGTAATCCATTCTTAAAATGGACCTCAGTGTTTGTACTGTTCTAAATTATAAACAAATGATAAAGCATTATAAAGGATATCAGAAGTTATTTTCTTCAATCACTTTATTTTTCTTACATAAAACAGAAACTAGCCACGGAGAAATTGGCACATGTAATAAAGATGCTATATAATAATAACGGATAGGAACTAAAAATTTTCAACTCCACTTGACCCAAAAAATTGCAGAAGAGAGGCAATGCACATTTGCTATCAATAAATAATTTCACCATTAAGATTGTCCCTTACAGGAGCGCCTGGGTGGCTCAGTTAAGCATCTGACTTCCGCTCAGGTCATGACCTCACGGTCACGGTTCATGAGCTTGAGCCCTGTGTCGGGCTCTGTGTTGACAGCTCAGAGCCTGGAGCCTGCTTCAGATTCTGTGTGTCCCTCTCTCTGTGCCACACACACATTCTCTCTGTCTCAAAAATAAATAAAACATTTAAAAAAAAAAAAAAAGATTTTGCCTTAGAATGAGACTAAGTCTCATGACTTTAATGTAATAGATCCTCTGGTTCTTTTTCTGAAACCCATTGTAAAGTTTCACTCTTTGACCACCGTCTCTCCTTTTCCCAAAGCCCCTGGTAACCACTACTCCACTCCCTCTTTGTATGAGGTTGGCATTGAGAGACTCTACATGTAAGTGATATCATACAGTATTTGTCTTTCTGTGACTTATTTCGTTTAGCATAATGCCCTCAAAGTCTAAAGCCACCCATGTTGTTGCAAATGCTAGGAGTCCCTTCTTTCTCATGACTGAATAATACTCCAGTGTATACACACACACACACACACACACACACACACACACACACACACAACTTCTTTATCCATTCACCCATTGAAGGACGATTACTACATGTCCTTATCTTGATGTTGTGAGGGATGTTGCAATGAACATGGGAGTGAAGTTATATCTGCAAAATTCTGATTTCGTTTCTTTGGTATGTACACACAGAAAGGAGATCATTGAGTGTATTTAGAACAATTACTTTGAATTTTTGTCAGGTAATTCCTGGATCTCCAAATTTTGGAGGCCAGTTACTGGAAATTTATTATACTCCTTTTGCCGAGTCTCGTTTCCCTGATTCTTCATAATCGCTGTAACCAAGCATAAGTGTCTGTATATGTAAAGAAGGAGACACCTCTTCTATACCTTTTGGACTGACTTCATATGGAAAGACTTTGATCAGCATGTGGGCACATGGTGGAGGGTGTTATGACCCCGGGTCTGTAGCTGCAGGATACCACCTGCATGGGCACGTGCTGGCACCGGGCCGAAGGTGGCATCAGGCTGCTGGCTTCCACAGCCATCAGCAACTGTGTGTGATCAGCACTGTGGTGAATCCCTAGTGCCTCCATGGGCCGATGCACGTCTCAGCAGCATCTAGATGTCCAGCAGCTAGGAACCAGGGTGGGCAGCAGTGATGGCCAGGGCCAGTCAGGTGTGCACATGTGACTGGGAAGTTGCCCCAGGGGCCTGAGTAGTGGCAGGTGCTAGCTGTAGATACACACACAGTTTGGCCAGTCTGGGTAGAGTAAGATCGAAGTGGGGCCTTTGAGCAGTGTTTCCAAAGGCTGGGGATGCTAGTCCCTCACACCGTTGTTCTTCCTTTCCCTGCAAGGAAAGGAACTCTTTCTAGCTGGGGAGTTCCCTCTTAGGACGTGGGATGATGTAAGCAAACTAAAGTTGTCTTTTTTCTCTTTTTGGGCAGTTCTGCTTGGGTTATTTTGTGCTGCTGCGTTGCTAAAGGTTTTTAAGTGGACACCAGACTCTCTCAAAGCTATTTTTGTTCATGGATAAATTTGGAACTGTTGATCTTTGTGGGAGATAGAGGGTGGGGTTTATTGTACCACCATCTTGGTGAAGACTTGAGTGCGACCTTCCCACCATGAAATCTGTTTCAGGGTCCTCCTCTTAGTATTTATGATAAAAATCTTATAGCATTTCTGAGAAATACTTAGATATTTCTGATAGATTCATTTATACATCTGGTGAGTTACCACATACCTTTCTTCTGTATTTATTTCTACCTTACCTATCTCAGCTTTGTGCAGTGAACACTTTGGCATGTTATAGGTACTCTATCATCACCTAAATTCAGGTGTCTCTATTTTCCCTTGCTAGGTATTATTACATTGTTTTGCAAGGAACTGTAACCTTAGAGATGTGAAGATATTTCAGTATTGTTTGAACAATGTTGTTTTCCTAACTCACTATTGTTCAAATTACATCTTTTCTGGGGAACTAGCAAAGTAACACAGTATAAGAGAAAATTTAGTAAAAAAGTATTTAAAAAACTCTATATTTTTACGTATAATACCACTCCTGCTTTTCTCTTCTCTTCTCTTCTCTTCTCTTCTCTTCTCTTCTCTTCTCTTCTCTTCTCTTCTCCTCTCCTCTCCTCTCCTCTCCTCTCCTCTCTCTTCTCTTCTCCTCTCCTCCTTTCCCTTCCCTTCTCCTCTCTTCCCTTCCCTTCCCTTCCCTTCCCTTCCCTTCCCTTCCCTCCTCTCCTCTCCTCTCCTCTCCTCTCCTCTCCTCTCCTCTCCTCTGCTCTCCTCTCCTCTCTATGAAAATGAAAGGAACTCAGGGATAAACTGAGTTGCCAGATAGCACAATCTATTCAAAATGCCTCTCAGTTCATACAAAAACTAATTGTTATTGGGAAAACTTGTCATGCTTTATATAGTTATTTTTAGAAGAACTTTTACTTGAATAAAATCTTCAGTTTTTGAACAACATTGAAATTTCAAGTCCCACTCAGTTCACAGGTCTGTTTGAACTCTTCTAAATATTAAGAATTGATGCAATTCTGATTCATGCTAGATCTTTCCTCCCTAATATACATTTAACATAATTAATACTCAATTTAGATTATATGCAAGACCATTTGAAGTCTCATAATGGAAGGCTGTGATAAAGGCAGCAACAAACCATCCAATAAATGATCATTACCTTCTCACTGACACAAACGCTCCCTGGACATACAGAATACCTCCCTTCCACATTATACTTGTCACAGGAAATAATTTGGTAACACCTAATTTTTGTGAGTGCAATTTGCAATTTAGTCAGAATTTCAAGAGAACAAATCCATTTTGAGTTGTTTACTCACTTATATTACTAGTGTCCTACTTTTTCGTTGAAACGATACTATGAACCATGCTGCTTTCAGATTTTCTCTGCTGTGACTCTTTTAGGTTTCTTCTCCCCCTGGACACTTTCTACACTTCCAACCTCCATCACTTGCCTGCCCAGTCCTCTCATAATTGTAAGTTGAAAGATCACACGTGTTGTATCTCTAATTTATGCCTTGTTAGAAATTTAAGTAGATCAAATTAATTTGCAGCAAGTTAATCTTTTTTAACTATCATGCTCATTTGCATTTTAAAATGGATATCAAGTAAGTGATATAAATCTTTAATTATAATCAGTCATCTCATCAAATAAGAAAGTCCAGGGAATGTGCAATAAACTATTTTCTGCCCTGGAACCCTTCCAAATCAAGATTCAAGACCCCTCAATCATCCTAGAAAATGGAAAGTAGAGAATCTAGAAAGTAATATCACAATAATATTCCATCCAATCTGAGTGCGTGGCTTCTTTCTTTCCCAGTAATCTCTAGTTCCATCATTTATTAATTTTTATTCCAATGACCTAGAACTTCAGCATTCTCCCTTTCTAGTCTCCCTATGAGATTTCTTTCTTCTTCTAAGAGGTGAATTATGCTTTGCTTTTATTTAGTCTTTAGTAGATAATTACTGTTATCCAAGGTAACACTAGCCCAGGCTGAAGATGGTTTTTACTATCCCAAACCTACCTGAAAATTCAGGTGCTGAGCCTTTTTCTATTATGCTAGGTTCCTCCATGAATCCTTTATTTAAACATGATTTTTAAAATAATATGTCTATTCTTACTCAATGATTATTCACACTATAACATATATTTTTCTACTCTGATGAAATGCAGCCTCCTCGTAACTCAAATATAATAAGTAATAGTTCATTTTGCCATCTTAGTAGTCATATGGAAATTCAAGATAATTTATGGAAATAAGGGGACAGTTAGGAATCACTATTAGTAGGAACAGATATTTATTCTTCCTTGTTGTATTTAGAAGAGTTACAGTATACACATACACATAAACAAATGACTGGGGTTTGAAATAAAAATGCTGTAGAGTAAATCTATTGTCAACTATAGTCCAAAATGCTAAAGGAGAAAACTCAAAGGAAAAAAAAAATGGTACGTCTTTAGTTTGCCTTAGTTACAGGATCATGGAAAATTTTTGAGAAAATGACCATCTTGAATTTGATTACAAGTTGCAATTTGCAGTTTTGGAAAATGAGCTTTCATTTTTGTTTTACTAGCAATTAGTGTCAAGCTTGGATACAGATGGTGTGTTGTTAATCTGTGAAAGTTGGGGCTGTCTTTCAGGTATTAAAACAAATCAACAAAGTTGATTGCTCTATAATTGAATATCCACAATTTCATTTTGCTCTAAGTGTATTTGCTATCGCTAATGCTTATTGACAAATTTGTTATCAACCTATGACTTTGAGCCTTTACAGCTATTTGAAAGACAGAACACCATCTGACAGCCTTGCAAAAGATTGAGGGTGACTTTACTTGGAGGAATGTAGTATTCTAACATAAAATAAATTACGTATAGTGTTTCATGTTCATAGGTATTAAAAACAGTTATTTTCTTGACCTTACCACACACAAAAATAAACTCAAAATGGATGAAAGACCTAAACATAAGGCAGGAATACATCAAAATCCTAGAGGAGAAAGCAGGCAAAAACCTCTTTGACCTCAGCCGCAGAAACGTCTTACTCTACATTTCTCTGGAGGCAAGGGGAACAAAAGCAAAAATGAACTATTGGGACCTCATCAAGATAAAAAGCTTATGCACAGTAAAGGAAAAAATCAGCAAACCTAAATGGCCCCGTATGGAATGGGAAAAGATATTTACAAATGACATCAGAAAAAGGATTAGTATCCAAAATCTATAAAGAATTTATCAAACTCAACACCAAAAAAATTAATGACCCAGTGAAGAAATGGGCAAAAGACCTGAATAGACACTTTTCCAAAAAAGACATCCAGATGGCTAACAGACACATGAAAAGATGCTCAACATCACTCATCATCAGGAAAATACAAATCAAAACCACAATGAGATACCACCTCACACCTGGCAGAATGGCTAAAATTAACAACTCAGGCATGACAGACGTTGGTGAGGATGTGGAGAAAGAGGAACCCTTTTGCATTGCTGGTGGGAATGCAAACTGATGCAGCCACTCTATGCTGAAACAATACAGAGGTTCCTCGAAAAATTGAAAATAAAACTACCCTACATCCCAGCAACTGCACTACTAGACATTTATCTAAAGGATATGGGAGTGCTGTTTTGAAGGGGCACATGCAACCCATAGCAGTGCTATCGACAATAGCCAAAGTATGGAAAGAGCTCAAATGTCCATTGACTGATAAATGGATAAAGAAGATGTGGTATATATATGCAATGGAACATTACTCGGCAATTAAGAATGAAATCTTGCCATTTGTGACAACATGGATGGAACTAGAGTATATTATGCTAAGAGAAATTAGTCAGAGAAAGACAAATATCATAGGACTTCACTCATATGTGGAATTTAAGATACAAAACAGATTAACATAAGGGGAAGGAAGCAAAAATAATACAAAAAACAGGGAGGGGGGGGCAAAACATAAAAGACTCTTAAATACAAGACCAAACTGAGTGTTGGTGGAGGGGTCTTGGGTAGAATGATGGGCCAAATGGGCAAGGGGCATTGAGGAGGGCACTTGTTGGGATGAGCACTGGGTATTATACGTAGCTGATCAATCACTGGATTCTACTCCTGAAATCATTATTGTACTATATTCTAACTTGGATATAAATTAAAATAAATGAAAAAAAATAAAGACAGATTATTTTCAGGAAACCAAAATTCATTTAAAAAGTAAGTCCTGCAGGGACTGGGTGGCTCAGTTGGTTAGATATCTGATTATTGATTTCAGCTTAGTCAGTCATGATCTCATGCCTCATGAAGTTGACCCCATGTTGGACTCTGCCCTGACAGTGCTGAGCTGAGTTGGGATTTTCTTTCCTTTTCTCTCTGCCTGTCTCCAACTTGCATGCGTGCACATGCAAACACATGGAAGCTCTCTCTCTCTCAAAATAAGTAAACATTAAAAAAAAAAAAAACACACATAAGTAAGTCATGTAGTGCTGCCTCATTCCTATTTCCTCCTACCCGTATGTTTTTATGTAAACCTTGCAGTTGTTGTTTTTTTATAAATTTTATTCTACTCAAATACTATTTTCATTTATATTCTTTAGAATAAGAAATTTGGAGTTTGGTTCTTACATTCTCCAAATATATGTGAAGAAAGCAAGCATATAAATGAATGAGAAGGTGGGATTAAATAATGCAATCAGAGTTAATATCTCTTAGTTTCCTCCCATCATAAAAGTAACTTATAATTAGTATAAATCTTTATAGGTCAGTAGGTGAGATGTATAGTGGTGTATTGTTTATAATAGATACCTACAACACTAACTAGTTGTATCATTTTTTTAAAAATCTATTCTACTGTGGCTTTAAATACATTAAGTAAAATTTTGTTCTACCAGGAACTTGAATGACATGAAATCTGAAGTTGTTGTCTAATAATAAATCATTTAACTAACAAGTGAACCTAATTCTAGCTAATTATTAGAAATCCACATATCAATGGGACTTTTCATTTTCAACATAAACTTTATGGATGAAATAATGATATCTTTTAAAATACAGGAGTTTTGACTGTATCTGGATATTGATTTTGTCATTTCAAAGATTTTCATATCATCTCTGCCCATGAAGTAAGTAATGACCCACTATTTACTTAGACAACTTAAAAAATGCAACGTGTCCTGGCATAAAGCAGCCACTAAAATAACATAGCTGACCAGTATTTATTATAGTCAGTATATCATATTTTTATGATTTATGTTAAAATTTACTATTTTTCTGGGGGAAAAGGTAAAGTGGGCTAAAAACACTTTAAATGTATTTCTTGCTCTTATTCTAGTAATGAGTGGGTCAAAAGATCTGCAGAACTGCCTTCTTCCATGTGGTCATTCAGGGATCCAGGCTGTCAGAGAACTTGCCATCCTTACTATATGGCTTCCAAGGGCTCATGTCCTTTTCTCTCCATCAAGATGGAAGAAGAAAAGAGTGTATGGGAAGTGCCATGAACCATATCTGGAAGTGGAGTTCATCACGTGGGCTGACATTCAATTGGCAGTTCAATAGAATAGAACTTACAGAGTATCTAAGTAAAAGAGAATGGGTAATGTAGGTTAGATGTGTATCCAACAATAGGAGGAGAACATTGATTTGGGACAATTGTCATAAATCTCTTTTACCAGTGCTCTTTGTGACTCCATTTCATGGTTTCAACATCCTTATTATATTTGTTGTTGATTTGTGCATAAATGAGATGAAATGTAAAAAAAAAAAATAATGGAAACTGATAGAGCCAAGGTACAGGTCTGTCTGATACCTGATACATCTGTTCTTTGTCATTTTAACATTCTTCAATATAATTACTGTTAATTGATTATTTTCATTATTATTTATATAATAACATTAGAATGTATTCTTTACAATAAGAATTTCCATGTCTAATAATGAATATGCTATCTATTCTATACCTAAATGTATATAAATTCTACCAGAGATGGTGTATCTTCTCATTTCACAAATTCTTTTTCTGTTATTATTCAGTTAAATGTCAGGTTCTGCTCTTTTTCTCAACAGACTTTATCCTTTCTCTTTTGTGGAAGTATTTCTTATTTTCCCAAGGATAATCTCTACATTTTAGACTATGACAAAACAAAACACATTAAGATTTTTATATCATAGAGAGTCATCCAAGGTTAGTGGACAGACTTTTCTCTCTCTACAGTGGCTCTTTTATTTGTTCATTCAACAGATATTTGTGGAGCCCCTATTAAGCATCAGTCACTTTCGTGATACAGAAAATAGAGTAGTTTACAAAGCAGAGAAAACCCTGTTTCCATAAGCGAGCTTTCATTGTAGTGAAGAACACAGATAATAAACAAATATATATTATATGATATAATGTAAGGTCATTCAAGGGATTTGTTGAAAAGGAAACCAAATAAGGTGGATAATTGTTTAATATATTTTTTTTATCCAAAACAATGGGATTTTAGATACAGTTATCACTAAAGTCCTTTATCAAGATTTGGCATTTGAACAAAAAACCTGAATTAAATTTAGGTAAATGGGAACTACCAGACTTACTAGTATTTTATATAGAACTTTCTCAAGTCGCTAGTACGCAGTTATGGAGTTTGTCTGTTTTGTGATAAATTACAGACTGGATCAACTATAGAAAGCAGCTTTGTAATGAGCAGCTGCAAGTAATGGAAATGTTAATTAAGTTTGTTGATGCACCTGCTGGTGCTGTTTGTTGCATTTCTAACTTGGAGGCAGCGGTGAACCAGGTAAGTTTGCAGGTGATCAAAATTTACCTGTGACTTATATATATAATCAGGTAAAGTTTTCTGCACATGGATATACACAACTGACCAAATAATTGAGAATTTGTTATTTTTTGACATAGATAAACTAAATTGTACCAACCTTGCCAAGAGAAGTTCTATAAATAGCAAATTTTATAATACTATTTTGTAATTATTATTAGTTCACTTCTTATATTGTAGATCATACTACTGAAAAGATTACTGGAACCATTAAACTAATATAATACGGCCATACTATTACCTATAAAATGAACATCAAATAGTCTTTCAAAACTTTCTGGAATTTTGCATTTGTTGACTATGTCTTCAGAAAAACTACGTATTACACCATTATTTATATAAAGGAAAGCTTTCTGATTTCTGTTCATACGTATTATGCAAACTTAGTGAGAAGTACCAAGGACCAAGAAGATGAATTCATTTTATGTTAAGTTGATTTGTGTTGGTTGGAAGAAATCAAGGTTAGTGTTGGAGAAACAGTATAAAACTCTAGTTTTTTGAGAGTAGCTTTTAAAATCATCAGATATAGCACAGATGGCAAGATATCAGAAATAAGAGATATCTTGGAATGGAATTTGAAGTGAATTTTAACGGTTATAAGTAAAGCAAAAAGTATTAAGAATACAATTTTATTGGCTGATGCTAGCGTTCAGAAGGAGACGTACCAAAAGAAATAAAATTCAAGAATACTTTATATTTTATACAAGCTATAATTTCCAGCATCTGGAAGCTTACAACATAGAGTAGACATCCACGTATCTCTCTCAGAATGGACTGAATCGCCTTGTCGATATCTACTATTGACATTGTTATTCTTAAGTGCCTAGAAGTAAAAGTAAATCATTTATAAAAATTCCCAAGTAAAAAAGAATAGGAAAGATGTGAAGTTGTACCTGAATCAGAATTTTAGATATTATAAGGAAGTCCCCTCCTTTCAATTCTATGTCAGTTCAATGGAAAGCACATGCTTTTTTGACATCTAATGCTTTTCTTTTCTTTTTTTTTTTCCTTTCCTCTTACTCCATTAACCATTCCTCAATCTCTTTTCCTGGTGTCTCAATTTCTTTTCTTGCCAATACTCAGCACATGTTACCTTTATGTGGTGTTTAAATTCTGAGTTTATAATTTCAAGTGTTACTATGTCTACTTAAAATTCTGCATGTTGGTATCAGCTTCATTCATTATTTTTATTATTTCCTATTTCCATCATTGATTAGAAGTTGTTTCATTTCCAACAATAAGTTTCATGTACTTGCGACTGTGTATGTGTTTTTGTTGTTAATTTCTAATTTTATGAATTCCAACAATAGAGGCTATATTTTATGTATTTCTTACGATATCTCAAGAATTCCCTGATAAAGGGTTAACATCTCAAATCAATAAAGAACTTATCAAATTCAACTCCCCCCAAATAACTAATCCAGTTAAGAAATGGGCAGAAGACACGAACAGACACTTTTCCAAAGAAGACATATAGATGGCTAACAGAGTCATGAAAAGATGCTCACATCACTCACCATCAGGAAAATACAAATCCAAACCTCAACGAGATACCATGTCATACCTGCCAAAATGGCTAAAATTAACAAAACAAGAAACCACAGATGTTGGCAAGGATGTGGAGAAAGGGGAACTCTCTTACACTGTTAGTGAGAATGCAAACTGGTGCAGTCACTCTGGAAAACAGTATGAAGGTGTCTCAAACAGTTAAAAATTGAACTACACTATGACCCAGAAATTGTACTACTAGGTATTTACACAAAGGATACAAAAATACTAATTTGTAGAGACATATGCATCCTAATGTTTACATCAGAACCCTGATGTTTACATGAATGGATAAAGAATATGTGGTATGTATATCTATATATAGAGAGAGATAAATATATATCTATCACATATTAATATTAATGTAATATATATTAATATAATGTTTCATATATGTATTATATATATTAGTAAGTATTAATATATCATATTTTTGTATTACTCAGCCATCAAAAAGAATGAAATCTTGTCATTTCCAATGATATGGATGGAGCTAGAGTGTATTATGCTAAGTGAAATAGGTCACAGAAAGACAAACACTATATTATTTTACTTATATGTGGAATTTAAGAAACAAAACTGATGAACATAGGGGAAGGGAAAAAGAGAGAGAGAGAGAGAAACAAACATACAAACCATAAGAGACTCTTAACTATAGAGAACATACTGAGGGTAGATGGAGGGAAGTGGGCAGGGGATGGGCTGAGTGATGGGCATTATAGAGGGCATTTGTGTTGAGCACTGGGTATTCTATGTAAGTGACGAATTACTAACTTCTACTTCTGAAAACAATATTACACTATATGTTAACTAAGTAGAATTTAAATAAAAATGTGATAGAAAAAGAATTCTCTTATAGCAGAGTACATAGTCAATTTTTAAATTTTGTATTTTTCTTGTTACTTGTGAAAGATCTATATATATCTTAATTTTTTGACTTCTTGATATATATGTTACTCAGATAGATGTTTTAAAATCTGCCAATTTAATTGTGTATTTGCTTGTAATTTCATCACTCTTTGCTTTATAATTTTAGGACTATCATTTTAGGTGTCTGTAAGTTTAAATAGTCCTGTTCATTGTGTCCTTTAATCAATATCTCTATAAAATTTAAGTACTTAATGTATCTGATTGTTACTATGTCTTATGTATCTTCATGCTTTTGCATTCAAATGGAGTGTATTGTTTTGTTTTTATATCAGTATTCATTTAGACTTAGCATGTTTAATTTCTTTTTTTCATACCATAGCTTTTTGGCTACTTCCTCCTAGGTTAATATTTTTCTTATCAAATACTTTGCATTTCTCATTTTGTTTACTTGTTTCTTCTGGAACTCCTTATAAACAATACCTTGCTTCTTTTCAAGATATTTTGGATATTCTTAAAGTCTATTTTATTCAGTTTTCCTCTCTTTATTGCTTTGGTTTCCATTCTGGATTATCATCTTAATTCTAGGTTAATATTTTTCTTATTATTTATTCAATGGATTTTCCCTCTTATTGACTGAAATAATTAGAAAGTATTTATTTTTCACAACAACCCCTTTAATTGACCCTTTATACTGCCAGCTCCTCTTGTAAATAAAGGTTTACTCTTATTATAAAAATGAAACTTTCTTTTCATTTCTGAGATTTTATATATATGAAATATAAATATTTATTGAATTTACCAGTCACTCATGCAATTGAGTTTTCTAGTGCTGTTTGCAAAATTTATCTTACTGCTCATTTTGTTTGTGAATTATTTTGTTCTGTGACTTGTTCCCATGTTTGGTTTTCTGCCTCTTCAATCCAGTTCTCTGGGATGCTTACTAATAAAGTTTTAATTTAGAAGGCCAGGTACTGGGGTGCCCAGGTGGCTCAGTTGGTTAAGCATCTGACTTTTGCTCAGGTCATAATCTCCCATTTCATGGGTTCGAGCCCCACATCGGGCTCTTTGCTGTCATCACAGAGCCTGGAGAGTGATTCAGAACCTCTGTCTCCTTCTCTCTCTGCCCCTCCCCTGCTTGCACTCTCTCTCTCTCCCTCTCTCAAAAATCAACAAACATTAAAAAAAAATTAAAGAAAAAGAAGGTCAGGTATGGTCCTTGACATTCCATCCCCTGGAGGGTTGGCTTAGCTAAGCTAAGTGGCTTAAAGGATTCTATATCAGGAGCTCAGCTTCTGTTGCAGATAGATCAGATATTCAGCTGTAGAAGTAGCTAGGAAATACTTGTGAGGAGGTAACCCATGCCATTAGTCCATTTAGAGCCTCTAACTATTCCATACTGCTTTGTGAAAGCAATGATGTGTCTGAGGATAGAAGCTGATTTCTATTAATCTACTGGCTGAGTCATCCTTTCCACTGTGTTGTTTATTACCTCTTATACAAATGATGATCTCTGATGGACAGTAACATATGATGCAGACATTCTCACATTTTGTGCCTATGCCTATTAAACCACCCACATGCCTATTCTCTAGAACTCCTTGTCATCAGATTTCCAAAATTGCTACTTCCCAGGCATCTGACCAACTAACATGGCCTGGGACACAGCTTATGAACTCATGCACACTTTTAATTCATTAAACTTCTCTTCCACCCAGTGTAAATGAAAAAGTACACCTCAATAAGTTTTGGCCACCAGAAGGATTTCTCCTCATTACTGATGGGGCACTATTTAGTTTTCACTAAATACAGGCGCTTTCCAATTTTGGTGGCTTGATAATAATTGCCTTCTGATGGAAAATTTAGGCTACATGGTCTCTTGATGGTACATGGTTTAGCACTCAGCTTTTCACCAGGATGTGGTACCATTCCAGGAGCATTGCTTGGATGGGGTTGACTTCTCAGTTGTAGGTAGAATTCCCTTGCTCCTAAACACTGGGATATGTACTGCATCTCTCCTGTTGGGTTTGCCAGAAGGCCCACCCATTGTCTTTATGATAGATACCTCTAGAACCGATGTCAGTGTTACTTTTATTATTGAATACATTATCCATTGTCCATCTCTATTTCTTTTTATTTTTATTAATTAACGATTTTTTAAGTTTATTTATTTTGACAGCGAGAGAGAGAGAGAGAGAGAGAGAAAGAGAGAGAGAGAGTGAGCACCAGCAGGGGAGGGACAGAGAGAAGGAGAGAGAGAGAGAATCCCAAGAAGGCTTCACACTGTTAGCACAGAGCCTGACATGGAGCTTGAACTCACGAACGTTGAAATCATGACCTGAACCAGTCAAGGGTTGGATGCTTAACTGACTGAGCCACTCAGGACCTTTTTCTTTTTACACCTTAACCTAGTTCATTCATTTTCTCTATGCTGGCACTGACTCAGAAAACATGTTACATGTTTAATATCATAGAAATCCAGGAGGCAATCAATCATCTGTTCAGGGAAGGTTCAATGTATCTGGTAGAAGCTGCTGAAATATTTTTTGCCTTCTCCCAATCCAGCCTGATTATGTTAAGATACTTTCGTAGGGTTCCTTCAATTCTTTGCTGGTAAAAATCCATTTTACATAAACAGAAAATCACATAGCAAATTCAGCATTCCACATAGGAAACAAATAATTCTGAGTATTTCAAGTTGAAACTGATTGAACATAGGGAATTGCTTGCTTGCCAAATCATTAGTGAGCTAAAGAAATGGAGGTTAGGTCCATTGTCTGTAACAACACATCGCTGCTGCCATTGACCTGGGGCACAAAACTGCTATTGTCAGTGATAACACTGCTGTCTACACAGAGCCACCACACTCATGCAGGTGGTGATTGAACTAGGAGATTCTGCCAGATGCAATGCAGAATAATCCACTAAAGATTACCTATAAATTGGCACTGCTACTGAAACGTCGCCTTCTCTGTCCTGCCTTCTGAATTTCGCCCAACTGCATCAAGAAGAGAGTCTGAATTTTACCCCGTCCTCTGGCTACATGCAAGTCTCTAAACATAGATTTTAATCTTCCATTCTCAATAATGCGAGAGTGATCTTAGAAAGGAGTGGGAATAGACGTTGTGTCAGCCGACGACACCTTAAACAAAGAAGGTAGATGATGAGAGTTTGTAAAGGAATTCGAACACCATCCTGTCTTACACACAGGTAAATGAATTAATGAGTAGTTATGTAAACCTGGCAAAACCGTGTTGTGATGGCTTGGCAAGCATCTCCTATATTAGTTTCCTGGGGTATCCATAATGAAATACCATAACTAAGGTTGCTTTAACAGCAGACATTTTTTCCCTCACAGTCTGGAGGCTTGAAGTCCAAGATCAAGGTGTTGATAGATTTGATTTAAGGTCTCTCTTCTTGGCTTGCACATAGCCACCTTCTCACCACGTCTTCGTACTTTCTTCGTGCGTATATCCTTGTAGTCCCTGTGTGGGTCCTAATATTCTCTTCCTATAAAGACTTCGGTCACATTGAATTATGGCCCACCCAAAGGGCCTCATTTTAGCTTAATCACCTCTTAACAGGCCCTTTCTTCGAATACAATCATATTCTGGGGTATTGGAGGTTAAAGTTTCAACATATGAGTTCTGGTGGTGGCACAATTCAGCCCATAAATCTCCCCTCCCACATGTTTAAAATTAATTTTACAAGCAGATTAGGACCATTTGTATTCTCATAGCTGTTATGAAATTATATGAAAGATCATGCTCGTGTACATTTACAGTAAATTTTACACTAAAGAATCAAAATGAACGAATATATACGTTCTCCACCCGACCTTACAAAATAGCTAGCTGAGTTATTTACACACCACCTTAAGGACATTCAGAAGCAAAGAAGCCCTTTTCCATTGTGCAGGGTATATCATTGCCAATTCATCATGACCCTAGCGATTCACAATGCCTCATTTTACCCTGAGAAACAAACCCAATTTCTAAGTTTCTGAGAAACAGAAATAGCTGTTGTTCAATTGGTTAAAACTAATTAATCTGTTTTCTTTATAGATAGAAAGAGGAAACAGGTGCTCCTATGATTTATGAAAGAATGTAGCTCACAATTATTACAGTGAAATACCAGAGTTATGTCAATCTACATTCAATGGTGCAAACACTATGACCATAGTGCAGTCAAGTTCGCAGATCAATGTTTTAAAATTCTAACCGGACTTTGACTAAAGTTATTTTAATTATGCTAATCTAAAACTTTCTCAAATGCTCCCACTGCTCATTATCTTTCAGCAAATCGTAACTGTTTTGTGGTACTGACAAACTACATTTTGGAATCGAAGGCCACTGGCATTTTTATAAATTATTTAAATGTAAAAATTGCTGCATAGTGGTTCATGAGAGTCCCTTTCATCACGGCGTTCACAGTGTGAAGATACAGTGACAGATCATTTCTAGGTAGAATCAAGGTGAGAAGTTTGCTCCAATTACCGCACAGAATTCCAGTAATAAAAGGATATTTTTTTGCTTAAATTGGCAACACAGAAGGAAAGGTCAGCTCTGGCATACGTTTGAGTATAAAAGTGAGCTTATTAATTTGGCTTCTTATACACAAATACAACAAATAGGTCATTTCTGATACACTAACTGACTTTTATCCGAGGTAAAATAATGAATAAATTAAGAAAAGGTGATGCAATCAATATTATACAAAGCTATTTCCAAGTATTTTTGGGTATATCACAAATGAATAATAATTAACAATGATTTTAGATGTATTTAATTAAACCACATACCAATTATTATAGACAGATAGATACATGGATACATACATATCCCATATCCTAGTTGTTTTATATATGTTACATGTGTTTATATGTATAATATGTGTTGTATATGTGTGATGTATTGTTATATGCTATATCCATTTACTGGATATATATTTACTGGATATATATAAACATACACACACACACACACACACACACACACACACACACACACATACACACAGATGGGCATTTGGTTTCTTTCCATTTTTTGACTTTGTGAATAAGGCTGCTCTACACTTTGTGTACATATGTTTTGAAATGTAATTCACATACCATATAATTCAGCTACTCAAGGTGTATAATGAAATGTTTTTTGTTTTGTTTTGTTTTGTTTTAGTATTTTGACAGGTTTGTACAATCATCACCACAAACTATTTTAGGATATTTTCATTATTCCAAAGGGGAAGCTCTATACCAATTAGTAGTCATACCATATCCTTCTACACCATGCCCCAGGCTTAGGCAATCAGCAGTATCCTTTCTATCTGTATAGATTTGCCAATTTGGATATTTCATATAAATAAAATCATACAATATGTCTGTCTTTTGTGACTGACTCCTTTTATTTATCATGTTTTCAATGTTCATTCATCTCCTTCTATGTATCAGGATTTCATTACTTTTTAGTGACAAACCATATTCCACTGTATTAAAATATATTATTTTATTTATTCATCAGTTCATGGATGTTTGTTTGTTTCCATTGTTTTTTTAATGAATAATGCTACTATGAATTTTATGTATGAATGTTTGTATGTATCAGGTATATACCTAGAATAAAAATTGTGGAGGTCATAGGGCAATCCAATGTTTCACCTTCTAAGAAACTGCCAGACTTTTCTAAAGTAAGAGGGTTCCCAGTTTCTCACATTCTCACAATATTTTGTTATCTGTTTTGGATTACAGTCATCCTAGTGGGTGTGGCATAAATGGCACTATGGTACAACTGTCTCTTATTCATACGTCAAGTAGAAACAAATACTCTTAAGTTATCGCTAATGATCACTTAAATTGGGCAAGATAAGCCATTGAGGTGTGCTGATCTTGCCAATTGTCAACACTCTGCAACCACTGATTTAAACAATTAGCAGAGATACCGAGCAAAGAAGAAAGAGTAAAAGGACACAGAAAGAGTAAAGCACTAATGAAAGAGTAAAGTAACTAATGTTACTGGATATACCATATTTTATTTATCCATTCATCACTTGATGGACATTTGGGTGGAACATGAAAGAACAGTAGGGAAAGGAAGATACATAGTAGCATGAGGCAGAGGTAGGCTTTCAATTCAAAGGAATCCGATTATCATACTATCCCAGGTAAATAATTTTTAATCTAGGATCCTATGCTTAAGCAAATGATCAGACAAATTGGAAAACAAATGACCACATTTTTAGGCATGGATATTTCAACAAACAAGCAAGCAAAAGAAAACAAAAACAAAGTATGCAAAAAAATCCCCAAGACGCTCCCAGGCACCAGGAAGTTAAGGTAATTGAATGAAGGAATAAAAGGAAGGCAGAGGAACATAGAGCATCTTCAAAGGAAGATACTCAGTAGAGCAGGGAAGGTAAGAACATCCATGGTATACTATGGCCTGCATTTCTCTCCCAGCAGCTTCCTCAGCAGGAAGCAGAGAGACTGTGTCATTAACAGCGTAGTCTCCTGAAACAAACGGAAATCTCAGGTTGTCTGACATGTTTGTGTGGAAATTTGACTGAGAGCTTGAGGAGGGTGTGGAGAGAGTTAGTTTGGAAATACAGCAAAACTATCAGTCACTCTATACACAAAAACTGAAAATAAAAAGTTGTACCTAAAGGCAATGTAATGATAGTACACTGAGCAGCCCAAATTCGTATCCCTAAAACCAAAATAACACAAGCCCTGCATATTGATTTAACCCAGTGCTGATTTAATGACAACTGAAGATGTAAGGAGAAGGAAAAGGGTATGACATGATAAAAGAAATAAATCCTCCCTTCCCACAATAGGAAATCAATGGGTGCTTGAAAATGATTAATCATTATTGCAGTATAAGCATACAACTTAAAATTATGAGGGGGTATATGAGAAACACAGTAAGGGGTGCCTGGAGGGCTCAGTCGGTTAAAAGTCTGGTCCGACTTCAGCTCAGGTCATGATCTTGCGGTTCTTGAGTTCAAGCCCTGCGTCAGTCTCTGTGCTCAGAGCCCGGAGCCTGCTTTGGATTCTGTCTCCCTCTCTCTCTGACCCTCCCTCCTCTCACACTCTGTCTCTGTCTCTCTCTCTCTCTGAATAATAAATTAGCATTAAATATTTTTTTAAAGGAAACACAGTAAAAAGAGTTGTAACTACTTACTTCTAGGGAGATGGATGGGGAGGAATTGACACTTGAGATTTTCTACCTTGAATATTCTTCTTTGATTATTTTTAATGTTAATTTGATAAGCATATATTCAGATTATTTTCATTCATATTACCTTTGAAGTATGCATTTTTTTAATATGTGGCAGGTCACCATAGTGCTATCCTCATTAAGAAAACAACAACAATGCAAAGATAAAAAACACTGTGTTACATTGCCTACAGTTCCTTTTCCAATTGGAAAATCCATTTCTGAGCCTCATCTTTTTTCCTCTTTCTTGCTTTAAAGAAATGTTTTATTCTTAAACATTGAAACTAATTCACAGTCAAAACTATTTATTTATATTTATTTACTTACTTATTTCCCTTCAGGTTTATTATCACTCAGTCTATGGCTAGCATCAAATCGCAGGAATCTCACATTACCTTGACTTGATGTCCGGTGTTCTAAACTTGTTTTCGTATTTCTGTCAGAGAAATCTGTGTTGGTTTCATGGCTATCCTTCTATCCAGGGAGTCTTTGTCCATGATCTTCCTCTCTTTTTCCTTTATGATTTAAGTTCCCATCCCTGGGCGTCACTCTCTGCATAAAGACTTTCTATATTAAAAAAAAAAAATCAGCATTATAAATATATGCTCTCCATTGGTCTCTTGTCACCATAAATAGTATGTTATACGTTCTCCACATCCCAAGCAGCACTCTGTGCATAAAAAGTAATAACCATGAATATAAAATCTGAGTAAACTATTAAAGCAATTCTTATTGAAATGCGGGTCAAGGACACTTCTGTGACTTGTATTCAAAGGTAATTTCCCCAATCTTGATTAGTCACATGGTGACCTTCTAATAATATTGTTTGTTTTCTTGACAACAAGAAAACAAATGTACTTATTCAAAATATCTTAATTTGTCTTTTTTCTACAATTCAGTGAATCATACAATTGACTTTTTCTGTATATATACTTAATAATCTGCACACGCATTCACTCACACAAACCGAAGAAACCCACGGAACATTAGGTACAAAATAGACTTTCAAAAGTTTAATTTCCAAGTACACATGTTATTTTATTTACATTATGAGATACTTTTTATTTCACTTGACTGAATTTCTTAAAAATCTATTGACTAGCTAGCAGGATTATCAAAGCATAATTTTTTAAATGATGTTCCCGAATGTAAACACTTACAGGAAATGAAAATTCATTTCTCTATCCTTCAAGGTCTTCTAGCTGGACTAAGAAGTAAATTTATATAAGGGGCGCCTGGATGGTTCAACTGGTTAGGCAACTGACTTCAGCTCGCCTCATGATCCCATGGTTCCTGAATTCTATCTCTGCTTAGGGCTCCCTGCTGTCAGTGCACAGAGGGCTTCAGGTCCTTTGTTCTTCCAGCTCTCCGCCCCTCCCTCACCCCCTCAAAAATAAATAAACATTAAAAAAAGAATTAAGTTTTCATAAGACAGGTTAACAGGAAGGAAAAAAAAAACAGTTTTTGTCACATGTGCACAGAGGTCCAACAATGAATCTCTAGATCTAGAGAAACGACCAAAGCTGGCAGTTTTTATACTTTTTTGACGAAGAGACAAAAAATCTGTGACACATTGACAGAACAAAGAAAACTTCAGTTTGGGAGCTCCAATTACTAAGGAATTTGAAACAAAATCTGGTCCGTGGTAGTAAATTAGTAAAAAATAACAAGGATTATGTATATAGCCTGCTTGACTCTGAGTATACTAGTATCTCTGGTGATTTCCCATGAGACGTTGATTTCCTGCTTTCAGAGGGCAGAGGGGCATCTGAGTGTCCTTCTTGCACAGGCTGTTTCTTAAGTAACTTTTATTTTAAACAGTCAATATGCCACTGTGTCACAGTTGGGGACAGCCTGCCCTTGACCCCTACACACTGAAAAAAGCGATATGAATTTCTGGCTCGAAATAGTGCAGCGATCCACATTTGATCCAGAAACGATACACAAATTTAGTTTCAATACAACAGATGTTAAGGAAACAGAAAACATGTTGACTGGAGGAAAA
The DNA here is from genome assembly GCF_024362965.1 of Panthera pardus. Taxonomy (NCBI): domain Eukaryota; kingdom Metazoa; phylum Chordata; class Mammalia; order Carnivora; family Felidae; genus Panthera; species Panthera pardus. The sequence continues at coordinate 16,783,836 of NW_026526765.1, forward strand.
TAAATCCGGTCACAATCAGAAATAGTGCCAGCGAAAACTAAAAGATAGGTTAGATAGGAACAGTAGCTACGTAATTATTCATTGCAACTTTCCTAGCCCTACCCATGTGGTACTGGGATAGGGTATTGTTTTTATAAATATTCAAAATATCGTCGTTCTGCAGAACTGACACTAGAGCCTGCAAGACAATATCTTTGTTCTTGTTACTGAAGGTTCTAATCAGTTGAAGACATGTCCTGGGCTATTGCCTAACTCAATTTTACATGCCATTTAGTTTGTTTGTTTGTTTTTTGTAGTAGTAGTATGGCTGTTTTCAAGATTACTATTCAGAGAATGACTTTCCCACTGGTTCACTGCCACGATTTTCCTATTTCGAGCAGATTTCTTTGATAAAGCGCATGGACTTAGGTGATAGCAAGACATCTTTGAGTGCTAGTGCTCCAACATCCTAAAGAACCATCAAAGAGCAGTGGATGATGCTCTAACCGATAATTATAACTTAAGAGGATAATAAAAAGTATTGGTGATTGGTGACAGTGAAGCACTCAGTCCTGGCAAAAGCCTTGGTGTCACATGACTAGTTTGCCAATATCTACGGCTGCTGTTCCCAAACTAGGTTTCAGAGACTCCTCGAACTGCATTAAAGAGGAGGAGGGGAATGCTGGATCCGTCTGGCTTTTTTCAGACATCAACTTTTAGTTCAACGGTAAAAATATTAGAACTCTGTGGTTTTACAGAAAGTTGGAAAATACACAGCTAATTAGGTTTTTTAATAATAATTTTGGATGAACTAAACTCAATTCTTCTAGCCTTGTACTCAATTTCTGGTTTGAAAACAAAAGATAAGTGCCCAGTGAAACCTATTAACTGCTTGGCTTGCTTGAAATTTCCTGGATCCATCTGTCTCTACTACGATGGATAGTGGAAACCACATCCCTTGTTTCATAAACAGATCTTGAGTTAGCAGATGAAAATGAACATCCACATATCTCAACCCTTCCCAATGTATTACAATTAATAAAACTGTGCATGATTTTTGTTTTGGTAACCTTCTTTACTACTGAAATTGCCTACTAGGTTTTTTTTTGAAAATATTATATTAATATTAATTTTCTTGAATTAATATTCTCAAGGTATTTTACATGCAAACTCAATTTTTAAAGCTTATGATAATTATTTCCTTTTTTGATAGTCACATTATCCCACTCTGTCAGTGGGAACTCTACATGTTTAAAACATCTTGAGGTTTCTGCATGCCAATTCATGGAGGCAACACTCTCAAAGGACATCTAGATATTTTTAATGGAAACTAGTACTACTGATAAAAATATGGGCAGTAAAATTCATTGACTATCATTCCACAATACTGGTGCTGGGTAGGGTGGCCCACTCTAGGACACTGGGGTTACTTACAAAGCCAAAAATTATTTGTTTGTATTTTTAGTGTAATGATTTCACATCAGTAATTCTCTTTTAAATTTAAGCATACAAAATATTGTACTCTCATTTACTTAATGTAAATTGCTAAACGGTTTTTTCTATAATAGGTTTACTAAAACCTTTATGTCTTCAGTTTCTTGTAATTGTATACGCTTCTTTTTTATAACCCTTAGACAACTCACTGTTTACCATTCTATGGTCATTTTATTGACCTTGAGGTTTTTTAGTAAAAGTCTTGCTTACTGTCTAATTACAACTTAAAATAACCTATAAAGTGTTATAAACTTCTTATCTAAAATAATCAAATTAAATAAGGATTTATATAACAGAAAATGATGTCAAAGTTAAATATAGTCTTTATTTTTCCAGATAATTTGATTTTATGAGTTCACTTCTCTTTTAATGCAGATTTTCTCATTCCTACATCATCACAATATAAATAATTTGCATTAATTCTGCCTAGAAAATACTGTATTTTATGACATAATTACTCAATTCAAACAAGGAATCAGGTATTAACATAAGAAATTGAATATTGCTCATGATTTGATTAGCAAATATATAATTGCAGAGAATGCCTCTTTCCAGCTATCCCTAATCAGGCTGTCTAGATTTTGAAGGTCAAAGGAAGAAAGTAATAGAAGTTAGCCAATCAGTCAACTCAGTAATGGTAGACACAAAGGTCAAATATAATTATAAAGCGGTGGGAAGGAAAACTAAGTAGATTCTTAATGTTTGATTCCTTATGGTTAGATTTTTAAAATATATATATTCATCTATAAGTGTATTCATTAGTGGAAAAAAACAGATGTTATTTATGTTCAATAGCTTAGCATTTGTGCTCACTAGTTGGTATGTGTGTTTCTACCCTGTGTTGGGGAAAAAGCTAAACTATAGATACAAAGTAAATGAAATATGTTCAGAGATCACCAAGACGAAAGATGATATCAATGTAAGCTTAAAAACAAATAGGCAAGCAAATAATATATCATTAACATATATATATTCCATTATATATATTCCAAATACTAACAGCACAGAATGTGCAGAGCACTCAGACAATGTTTCAAAGACAATAGGCTTCAGCTGGAGAGAGGAGAGCCATTGCTTTTTGCTCCGAGCAAAGCATCTCAAAGTATGGTCCACTGACGAGGGCTGGTCTAAAGCCTGTCCACTGCTCTGCTCAGAGAGCAGGAGACTATGAATGAGCACTTACGTTAATGATAAATTGAGAGAGCAATTTATTTTCTGATGACCCTAAAAATGCAAATTCATACTTGTATTTAATGTTTGTAATTCAATTTCTCTAGTGGTTAGCTTTAATTGTATTACATAAAAGTATCAGTCTATAAAGAATCAAGTTAAGAAAATCAAATGTAATATATTCTAAATCAATGACTCACAAATTACAGCCTATTGGCCAAAATTTGGCCGGCATATGAACATTTTCATATAGTTTTATTGGGACATGGCATTGTAAAGGTATACATAGCATTTTAATAGTAAATCCCTATGAAATAAAACATTTTTGCTGTTTAAATACTGAAATATTTTAATCTATTTTGAAATCATTATGGTTATGTAAGAATTAGTCATATACATCCTGTATATAAAATTTTTCATATACTAATTTTCATATACCAATTTTTCAATTTAAGATTGATTATATTCTTAGACAATGAAATACATAACATTGGCATCGTATATATAATTGATGCTTAAAAATCTGTGGAATAAACAAACAATAAGCTACTCCATGAAATAAAATAGAACACAGATACGTAAACTTTCCTGAAAGAGGTAGAATTTGGCAATAGATTGAGAAATCATCTTAAGATTCTTAACTTTATTGACAATTATGGTACAGGATTTCCTAATAAAATAGATACTGTATTTAATATAAGATTTCAAAATATGTTTTCCCTTAGCATCACTGGAAGTTTAAACCCTTCCTATTATTTATATCAGGTGATTTCAGGTTTAAATATAGTGTTTGTATATCACGATTGAGTGTGAGCCAAAAGTATTTAGTGGCTTTAAAAAAAATGGTCTTACTAAAAGTACCATAATTTTCTAGTTAATATATCTTTCAAGATATTTTTATCTGTTCTTTCTCTGTTTTTCTTCCTTGTCCTCACTTGGGACAGGGATTGACTTGAATTTGGTAATTTTTTGTCTTTTTTTTTTTTTTTTTTTTTTTTAAACTCTTGAAGCCAGTGTCAAATTAATTGGCAAGCTTTTCCCATAGTAGTTGGGCAAAGGATTCTACTGAGTTTGTCTGATACTCAGAGCAATTAATAACAACTATAAACTATTCTAGAATTAAGAATTTTATAGAGCTGAATTAAATAAAACCCAAATAATATACTGCCTGGCTATAATATCATAATATTATAACATCACACAATTAATGTCATTATCATCTAAAATATATATATATGTATATATATATATATATGTATATATATGTATATATATATAAAATCAAAACAGAAAACACAATAAAACAAAAAAATAGGAAATATTATTTTTCAGCATCAGAATGTTTTGTTGAATGATTAATATTTATGTCCATACATTTTGTTTTCCTAATGTTTCTTAAAATAGTGTTCTTTCTGTTCTTTAGTCATTACATATGCAAATAGTAGCAAATTAAAACAATGAAAATGCAATAAAGTCTCAGTAATTTAATTTATTTGTCCTATTCACTTATTTTTTTCATACTGCAGACTTTAAAAATATACCTTAAGAGGGCGCCTGGGTGGCTCAGTCGGTTAAGCCGCCGACTACGGCTCAGGTCATGATCTCGCGGTCCGTGAGTTCAAGCCCCGTGTCCGGCTCTGTGCTGACAGCTCAGAGCCTGGAGCCTGTTTCAGATTCTGTGTCTCCCTCTCTCTGACCCTCCCCCGTTCGTGCTCTGTCTCTCTCTGTCTCAAAAATAAATAAACGTTAAAAAAAATAAAAAATAAATAAAAATAAAAAAAATATACCTTAAGACATACTTTATATAAAATGAAACACTCAGATATTAAATATGATGCAATCAGTCTTCATGAATGTATATCAAGCCAAATTACCTTCACTATCCCAGAAATTATCCTCTTGGTGTTTCCTGCTCATTCCCATCACGTTTTTTAAATTTCATGTTACATGCATTAATTCAATAAGATAGGAAAAAGAAATAAAAGACATAATGATTAAAAAGGGAGAAATAAAACTCTGAATTCTGAGATGTCATTGTATTCATGGAAAACTGAAGAAATTTACAAGAAAAGTATATGACACAATATTTGAATTTAGTAACATTTCAGAATGCAAAGTTAATATTAAATTAGGGGCACCTGGGTGCTCAGTCAGTTAAGCATCTGACTTCGGCTCAGGTCATGATCTCATATGTCCTAAGAGCCCCTTGTTGGGCTTTGGGCTGACACCTCAAAGACTGGAGACTGCATCAGATTCTGTCTCTCCCTCTATCTCGGCTCTCCTCCCCCGCTTGTCCCCCCAACCTCTATCCCTCAAAAAGAAATGAACATTAAAAAATATATTAAATTAAATTATATTTCTGTATGTTAACAAAACATTGAAGCTGACATTTAAAAATACTATTTAAAGTAGAATAAAAACTTTCAAATGCTAAAGTATAAATTTAAAAAACAAGTGCATAATTTTATAAACTCTAAGCTATATATCTTTGATGATATAAATTGAAGAAGATTTAAATAACTATAGAAATATACCAGGCATACGGACTGAAAAGTTAGTATTATTAAGACGGCAATTCTCCTGAAATTGATCTATGGATTTAATTTAATTTCCCAACATAACACTAAAATATTAGCTGTGGGCTTTTCATGGATGTCCCTTACCAAGTTAAAGAAACTTCCTTCTATTCGTAATTTGCTGAGATATTTAATTAAAAAAAAATGGGTGTTTTAACCTTGTCATAACTTTCTCTGCTTCCATTGAAATAGTCAAGTGATATTCTCTCTTTAGCTATTCGTATTATAAAACATAATACTCTTTAAATGATAAACTATTTTTAGATTTTTATATGACTCTCACATGATAATGCTATTTTCCTTTTTCAGAATAATAAATTTGATTTACTAAAGTTTCATAGCTTTTGCATCTATCTTCATAAGACACAGTGTCCTGGAATTTCCTTTCTTTCTGTCTTTTTCTTTCTTTCTCTTTCTTTCTTTCTTTCTTTCTTTCTTTCTTTCTTTCTTTCTTTCTTTTTCTTTCTTTTTTATTTGTTTGGTAATACCATTGTCTGGCTTTGCTATCACAGTTGTGCATTCAGGAGAAACTATCCCTGCTTGCACCCTGATCTTGAACTTCCAGCTCCCAGTTTGTAGGAAATTAATTTCTGTTGTTTAGGCCATCCAGGCTATGGTATTTTTATGGCAATCATAGCAAACTGATATGCCTGTGCTCTTAATTATTTTTTGACATTTTAATAAGCTAAAATTTATATTTAAATGATAATATGTCTTAGATACAGTTGCCAAGTTAATATTTGAATATATCTTGACATTAGAGAACAAAAATGGAACACAGTCAGGTTAGGCACACTTATTTTTCTCCTTCTTATTTGTTTATTCTCAAGTAATCTTGGCTTCAGGAGTAGAATCCAGTGAGTCATCACTTATATGCAACATCCAGTGCTCATCCCAACAAGTGCCCTTCTTAATGCCCATAACCCATTTTCCTCATCCCCCTACCCCCGCCCCCATCAACCCTCAGTTTGTTCTCTGTACTTAAGAGTCTCTTGTGATTTGCCTCCACCTCTGTTTTTATCTTCTGTTTCCTTTCCTTCCCCTACAATCATCTGTTAAGTTTCTCAAATTCCAGATGCAGAGAAAGGGAAACCCTCTTGCATATATGGTGGCAATGCAAACTGGTGCAGCCACTCTGGCAAACAGGGTGGAGGTTCTTCAAAAAGTTACAAATACAACTACCCTACAACCCAGCAATTGTACTACTAAGAGTTTATCCAAAGGATACAGGAGTGCAGATTTGATGGGGCACATCCACCGCCATGTTTTATAGTAGCACTATCAACAATAGTCAATTTATGGAAAATGCCCACATGTCCCTCAACTGATAAATGGATTAAGAAGATGTGGTATATATGTATATACAATGGAATACAACTCGGCAATGAAAAATAATGAAATCCTCCATTTGCAACAACATGGTTAGGCATACTTAAAGTGAAAACTCTAACTCAGTTTATATCCTCTAAGTTAGTTAATTTTTAGCAGTGGTTTGAGATAGGTACGGTTATCATCCCCTTTTGAGAGTTGGAAAATGTGCACAACGATTAATTTACTTAATAAATTTCATGCATCTATTCAATGACACATTTGGGATTTGAACTCCAGCAGTGTAACTCAGGGGCCATGTTCTTACCAAAATATTGTAGTACGTATTTATATACCAGCATTATAACATCAGGTGCACTTTTTATTACCCCTGCTCTGAGTGCTTGTATTTGCCTGCATACTTGAAAATCAACTCCAATGATCCTATTTTTTATTTGACTTATGGAACTATGGGTGTTCCGACTCTGTAGTTTGTTTGTTTGTTTCCAATATTATTCTCGCCCCTTGATCTATTTGTGGATTTATATTCCTGGTTTTTTTTTCCTTTTTCTCTGTTGGTCTTAATTTTTTTGCATTATATTCAAATTGAACTGACAATATTAAAACAAAATAAAAGGAGTGCTAAAAACTTTCATATTTTAAGATATTAGAAAATAGCAATTATTGAAAATGGAGCTTGTAAACAATAGGCATCGATATTTATACATAATAAAGCAAGAAAGGAAATGGCAAAAATTGAAAATGAAAGCACAGATTGAGTATAAGATTTTATTTTGCAATTCTTTGAATATTTTAGAGTAACTTATGCATATATAGTTTTATAGGACACAGATTTATATAACTAAAATTATTTAACTTTGAAGATATGCACATTTTTTTATATTTAAATTGCCCTCCATAAGTTTCATATCAACATTTACTAGCAAATACTATTTAAAGGAACTGCCTCTGACTTAAAAATTATCCCTGAGAGGATATGTTAAGTCTATCAAGATATAATTTCAGAAAACAAAGTTAGACAATAAGTATTAATATTAATTTATGTAATTAATGATTAACACTAATCATGCTGAATGTATTATGAAATATTGTGTTCCTCTTCTTTGATATTATTTTTTGTATAAAACTGTATTACAATTAAATTTCACCATAAGTCATAATTTTTAGCAATAAAAAGTAACACTGCTCTTACAAGTACTTTAAATGTAAATGGACTAAATTTTCCAATCAAAGGATGTAAAGTTTCTGAATGAATAAAAAAATAAGACCCTGCCTACAAGAATTTCACTTCAGATGTAAGAACACAGATTGAAAGTAATAAATAAATAAATAAATAAATAAATAAATAAATAAATAAAAGAAAAGAGTCATTCAATGCAACTGGAAACCAAAAGATAAATGGAGTAAACTTACATTAGACAAAATAGGATTTAAAACAAAGACTGTAATAAGAGACAAAAATGGGCATTTCATAATAGATAAAGGGAAACAATCCATTAAGAGGATATAACAATTGGAAATAAGCCTATTTTGCTCTTTGAGCAGTGTTTTGAAAAAAGTGTGTTGAATTCCAGGGACAAACTTCCAGTCATATTTTACTTTACTAACTTGTGCTTAGTTTTAGAAATCTTCTCATCATACATAGTAAAATAGAACTTGGGCCAAAAGTACAGTGAATTTGATTTTTCTTACTCCATATTGGTCTTCATGTTCACTTACAACCGTATATCTAGTTGTAATGAATTATATATCTGGCTGTGTTCTTATTTCTCTGCAAATTTTCCACTTAGTCTATTAAAACTAATTTTATGAAAGTTCTCTAAAATGTTCAGTCCTTTTGGAATCTCTCAATGATTGTGGAAATTTTCTTCTTCCAGTGTGAGCATTTCATCCAGCAGCCGGAGGAAGGGGAGAGCAGCTGTCAGGGAAAGGGAGGACTTCTTTGAGATCCATGGTATTTTTGTATGAAGTCTCTGACACGGCTTACTCAAAATTTGTAGGGTACAGCTCAAGCAGTGTTTACAAGGAAATGAACAACTATAGGGGCGCCTGGGTGGCTCAGTCAGTTAAGCGGCCGACTTTGGCTCGGGTCACGATCTCGCGGTCCGTGGGTTCGAGCCCTGCGTCGGGCTCTGTGCTGACCGCTCAGAGCCTGGAGCCTGTTTCAGATTCTGTGTCTCCCTCTCTCTCTGCCCCTCCCCCGTTCATGCTCTGTCTCTCTCTGTCTCAAAAATAAATAAACGTTAAAAAAAAAAATAAAAAAAAAGGAAATGAACAACTATAAATACCTATGGGAAACAAAATTTATGGAAATTCCTCTTCTGATTGTCTATCCTGTATTTTAGTGATATGTGCCAGATATTTTAGTGGGGCAACAGACAGACTATCTCATTATCATTCTCAAGAGAACAGAAACTCTTTGCTTTAGAAAAAGGTTTGGTCTGTCATCTTCTCCTAAAGAGCTGGAACACAGGCTTCACTGACATACACACTTCACTAGTATCTTCAACTTTAACACCCACCTCCTCTTTGTCAAAAATCTCCTGTATTCTTTAAGTTCTGTGTTTTTTTTAATCTCCTGTATTCTAAAGATAATTCCCCCCTTTTGATGGAGTTTAGAAACTAGTGACTTGTACCACCAGAAACAATTGTGAAATTAATAGTGACTTAGAATTTATTTTTTCATAATTTTTATAATAACATTTACCTATTCTTTTCTATGGACGACAAGCAGTTATCACAAATCTTCTGAGCTTCCTCCAAAGGCTCTTAAAATATCCACCATTCATTTGTTGATTATCACTAAAAAGTGTTTGTCAGATCCTGTTTCATAAATCTGTTCTTTTTTTCAAACTCGTTCCTTCTCGAAACTTCCAAGACAATTTACTTCTTTCAACTTTTTTTTTTTTTTTTTTTTTTTTTGCTACACTCTGGATGCTGTGACCTCATCCATAAATCTCCAGGGGCTTTGACGCCCTAGCACAAATTTCAACTGGCACAATCTCACTCGACAGTCTCTTTACTGGAGCTCTTACACTACTCCCCAGACTGTTGTTTTTCATTTTTATTTTGGAAAATGCAAGGATATATTTGCATAAAAACACGATTTTTTTTTTTTTGTATTTAGTAATCTACTTATTCTCTCTTTTGCTCTTACTATCTATTTCAAATTAGAAAATCTTAAGCATTTTTGGTATTTAGTAATCTACTTATTCTTTCTTTTGCTCTTAATAGCTATTTCAAATTAGAAAATCTTAAGCATTTTTGGAACTGCAGTTTTTAAAGAAATGAATTAGTTAGTTGTCATTAATTTGATTATATCTAGCTCTGTTCTTATTTGTATTTATCACATGTCAAGTTGTCTGAACTTCTTAGATCTGTGGAGGTTTTGGTAGATTTCCAAACATTTGTGAAATTCTCAACCCTAATCTCTTCAAATATTTGTTGTCACCTGTTTTCTTTTTCTTTGTCTCCTCCCACGTGTCTAACACTTGTATATTTGAATTTTTTGTGTTATCCTGTGGGTTTCATGTGATTGATTCCATTTTTCTCACTCATTTTAACGCTTCAGTTAGGATAATTTATATTTTCAGACCTTCAAGCTTACTAATTCTTTTTCCAATTGTGTCTCTTCTGGCCTTAAGCCAATCATACGAACGCATGTGCATATTATGTATATAGACAAGCGCCCCATTGTTATAATTTAGATGAAGCCCTTTATGTGTACCATCTTTTCTCAGAAAGGCACACCATCCATTGGAATTTTTTTCACCAGATATCCCCTTGATCTTACTGTTTTGTCGATGATAAGGCTTGTTCTTATTTTGAACATAAATGTTTCTTTACTGCTTTTTCTGTTTTATACACACAAAAAAGACATTTTACTCCCTGATTTTAAAAACATAATTTTAGAAAGATCTAAGATGTTACCATGTAAAATCTACTTGGTTTTTACACTTACTAATGAGACATTTAGCCACTTTTTGTTCTTATACTACTTCTTATGGCCATTTAAAAATATGGATATTTGACTCAGTTTCATGCTAGAAAAATCAGAAGTCCTTGGAAAGATTAGAAGTCCACTTTGTTTATGTACATGACTATTCTTGATTAAGTCAATCATGTTGTAATTATTTCCAAAGAGCTGCAATATAGAAAAAAAAAAAAAAAAGAGAGAGAGAGAGAGAGAGAGAACAGACTGAATTGTTTATTGTCTGGGGACATTCTCCCTTTGAGGCTTTCTCCATGTTTACTAACACAGAGAGGCACTTGTATGACTTCACACATTTTTCCTCGAAAGTTTCTGATTAATCTCAGATATCGCACGGGGTCAGGGGCAATCTGTTGGTACACTGATATTTATCTTATGACAGATTGGGGTTATTACACGTCTTTATAAGAGGACTTTAGCCAAGTTTTTTTCAAGTCCTACAAAAACTGTTTAAAATTAAATTAGATGGTTAGAGTGTGTAGATCATTAAATTTTTCATTCAAACTGAATAGCAGAAATAACTCAGGTTTTAAGAAAGAGAGATTGCTAGGGCACGAATGAAGAGAGTGTTCTTTTTGACTTTGCAGAAGCAAAATGCTTGACTCAACAGGAAAAGCAGACTTTGAATATTAATAATAGTTTCAGGAAAAAAAAAAAAAAACACCTTCCAGGGTAGTCATACTAACTGTAGTAATGAAAATGGCAATCTTTTTACCTATGGGCTTATTTCAAATAATAGTAATCTGTAAGTATTCTTTTAAGAACTAATAATTATATGTATAGTTTTATGTATGCAAAGGTAATAGCAAGTTAATCATGGGTTTTGATGAAACATGCATATTTTCAATCCATCCTTAGCAATTCTAGACTTATGACTATATGCTTTATAGCTTCTCAGGGTATTTATTATGTAACCTTTTTATGCTAAAATTTTTATTAAATTTATAACTTAAATACAGAACAGTACACAATCATAATTGCAGTGGTGACGCATTTACATGACGTAAACACACTTTGTGTGACCAGCACCTACAGGAAGAAACAGAAAATTACCATATGCCCCCAAAGCCTTCTTCAGATACTCTTTCTTGTTGGTAATTACAACTAACCCTCACCCAAAATTAATAACAATCCTGGCATCTAAAATAATATATTGCTTTTGCCTCTTTTTGCACTTAGCATAAAAGGAATCATCCAATATATACTATTTCTTTCTAGTTTATTGTTTTTAATATTTTGCATTTGACATTCACCTATAATACTACATTAGATTGTAGTTAGTCTATTCTTATTACTGAACAGGATTCCATTGCATGATGTATCACAATTCATTAATCAGTTCTGCAGATGGACCTTTGGCTATTTTCCAGTGGTAAACTGTTACAAATAATGCCTATTATTAAAACAGACTTCTTAGGGCACTTGCATGGCTCAGTTGGTTAACCGTCTGACTCTTGATTTCAACTCAGGTCATGATATCATGGTTTGTGAGATTCAGCCCTGCATGGCATGGAGCTCCACCCTGACAGCAGAAAGCCTGCTTGGGATTCTCTCTCTCTCCCCTTCCCCCTGTTAGCACTCTCTTTGACTCTGTCTCTCAAAAATAAATAAATAAAACTTAAAGAAAAAAGAAAATGGACTTGCTACTGTATTTGGCTAGACATATAAGGTGGGAATATAAACAGAGATGAAATTAATTGGTCAAATTCATGAGTAGGGTAGCTGTAATAAACAGTACCAATCACCTTTGTAAAGGGGTTTTGATCAATTTACAGCAACAGTATATGGAAATTCCAATTGCTTCATGTCCTTCTGATACATGGAATTGTCAATTATTTTGACTCATCCTTCCTGTTTTAATTTGCATTTACTACCTGATGACTAATGAAATAAAGTACTTGTTTCATTATGTTTTATGTCCATTTGAATATTATCTTTTGGGAAGAGCTTATATGAATCTTTGCTAATTGTTTTAGAGCGCCTTACTTTTTGTTTATTTATAAATACTGTTTATATATTCTGGCAACATGCCCATTGTTATATACATATGCATATGTTACTGTGCATATATTTTATGCCTACTTTATTACGTAGCCCAGAACACTCTGCTCTATTTATGCACTTATGTCAATCTAGAGAAATACTAAGAGTTGGGGAAGATGGTAGATACAGAAGACTATTGAAAACTGAAAGATCATCTGAATGCTATTTCCTTGAAGTCTCTTCTAAGTGGCAATGATACATTAATTTGATGTTCTTGGGGCAAAATCTCAAGTTGAGAAATATTTTCTCACACACACAAAAAACCAAACTTCACTCTCATTTTGAGTATAAATTCTTACTCATGTTTTCAATTTGATTTTCAAAGGCCACTACACTCAGTCTTTCGTATCCTCATTTTCTTATTTATTTATTTATTTATTTATTTATTTATTTATTTATTTTATTATGTAATTTTAATGTTTATTTATTTTTTTAATTTAAAAAATTCTTTAAATGTTTATTTTTGACACAGAGAGACAGAGCATGAGCAAGAGACGGGCAGAGAGAGAGAGGGAGACACACAATCCAAAGCAGGGTCGAGGCTCTGAGCTGTCAGCACAGAGCCCGTCGCGGGGCTTGAACTCACAGATCGTGAGATCATGACCTGAGCCAAAGTCAGACGCTCAACAGACAGAGTCACCCAGGCGCCGTGATGTGTATTTATTTTTGAGAGAGAGAGACAGAGTGTGAACAGGGGAGGGGCAGAGAGAGAGGGAGACACAGAGTCGGAAGCAGACTCCAGGCTCCTGGCTTCAACACAGAGCCCGAGGCAGGCTAGACTACCACGAACTGAGCCATGAGATCGTGACCTGAGCCAAAGTCTGAGGCTTAACCAACTGAGCCACCAAGGTCCCCTCATATCCTCCTTTTCATCAAAATCTGTAAGTCATTTCCTTGAAATGTTCTAGAATTCATGTTTTCTTATTTTTTGTCTTACCTAGCCAATATTTTCTCTCCCAGTCTTCTGTGATTGCCTTATAATTATCTTAATAGCGATTGCGTGTACTATTAATTTTCTATTTGATGAATATTAAACAATAGCATTCAATTGTACCTCTGATATGGCTCAGTTATTCATTTTTCCTTTTGCCTTTCTTTCCTACCTCATATCTACATAATTTTGTTTCCGTGCCAACTGATTCACATGGTTTTCCTCTTTCTCCCTTCCAATCCATCCCATACAAGGCTAACAGACATATCTTTTGCAAAGATAAATCTATTTACTTTTAAAAATCTTTATGAGAATAACCCCCTTAAAAATCCTGCAATAGTAAAGTCCTGGCATTCAGACAGAGCCCTTCCAAGATTGATTGAGCCTTATGTTGTTAATTTATGCCTTAATAGTTTGGTGTAGTTAGAAGATGGCATTGAATTATATCATATCCTTATAGCAGTAAGAAAGGATCCTCTTAAAATCATTGTCCTAACATTTATATTCTACTAAATAAGCCTCTTCATTTTAATAACTATAAACCATATAAATTATCTTTCTGTAGAATGCAACTTATAATTGTTATTCTTAATTGCAATTCTTTTGACAATGTGTTTAGGAAACTGATTAAGATACGATAATATTTAATTTTAAAATGTTGTATTATCTCTCCAATCATTGTCTGTGCTCTAATACATGTCTTGTTCTTTCAGAAATAATTTTTAAAAATCACATTTTTCAAAAATCATTTCAGATTACTTTAGAGTAGACCTAGAATGACAACAGGGATTTTATTTCAATATTGATACTCAGGAAAAATCCTGTTCAAATTCCCATGTGATCATACTACATTGTTTGTGTCAGAGCCTTGAAAGTTTAGTATTAAATAACAGTCTTGATGAGACCCCAGGGGATTTAAATAAGTCTTGGAGTTCTTTTCCTCTGGTTTCTTAGGTTATCTACTGTAGAACATGAAATGGTTTTGCTTCATTTAAAAAGCTCACATCTAAATAAAAGATAGTTGTTTTATTCCCAAGGAAAATACTTGCATCTGAAATTCCATCTAAGGATATTTCAGAATAGCTTTGTCTTTATAATAAAACTTTTCGTGTGAACCACAGTGTAGTTTAAATCATTATTTGTAATTTAGACAATAATATACATACCATATTTGTTTTCGTATCTCATTTTTTGTTCCTATTATTCACTGTTTTGTTCCCTAAAAGATTACCTGGCATAGAGTAGGTACTTAACAAATACTGCTTTAATGAATTTACAGGTCCGTTTGCTTTTGACCATATTATCTAACTTCTCAATTTCTTGTAAAATTTTTTAAGTGGCAATAGTAAATTTTAAAGCACAGGGTTGTTATTAACTGAGATATCGACCATAAAGCAAGAGTGCTCAATGCATTGGAAACTCTCAGTAAGCATGAAATTTCCTGATTATCTTTTAAAATATTTTCAGAACTTTCTTAAAGAAGAATCTTAAGCAGCGCAAGTTACTACACTCAGTTTTGATTATATAACTGAGTACATCAATTACATCAATGTACATCAATTCTACCCTGAAAACACAAAGACTTATCTAGCACAGAGAACACTGCTGAGAACATAGTACTGACGGAGACAATTTCCATGGGAAATCTCCAAATTATTTTTGAACAATAACAACAGTGTTATCAAACGTGTATGTAATAGTTTCCTAGAGCTTCTATAAACAATAACCACAGACCTAGTGATTTGAAATAACAGAAACTTATTCTGTCATAGTTCAGGAAACTAGAGTGTTAGCACGATTGTTTCCTTCAGGAGGCTCTGATGGAGAATCTGTTCCATGTGTCTCCCATAGCTTCTGGTGCTTACGGATAATCACGGACATTCCTTGGCTTGTGGCTACTCTGATGTCTATCCCCATCATTACTATACTCTCCCCATGTGTCGTTCTCCGTGTCCTCTCGAAGACACCAGTCATTGAATAGGACCTACACTAATCCAGGATGACATCGTTTTTATATGATTACATCTTCAAACATTCTGTTTCCAAATAAAGTCATATTCATAGGTCCCTAGGAATAGACTTGAATTTATCATGTTGGGAGAATGCAATTCTAGTCACAAGAGTGTGTCTAATATTTTGTCATTGATAAAGAATTCAGTTAACATCCCAAAGCTCCGTTCACATTTTGAGAAGATGTCTTAAAATAATTTTACATCATGGCTTGCAATTAATTGATTTTACAGTCTATGCGTTAATAATTTGCCATCAAGTGAAACATAAATTTTACTGCACACACAGTTGAAGCATACACTATTCAGTTTGTTAAAAAAGTATTTTTTAGTAAGATTTCTTAACACTTTTTTCATGTTTATCTATTTATTTAGGGAAAAGGAGCATGAAGGGAGGGGCACAGAGAGAAAGAGAGAGAGAGAGAGAGAGAGAGAGAGAGAGAGAGAATCCCAAACAGGCTCCATGCTGTCAGTGCAGAGCCTCACGTGGGGCTTGAACTCACAAACTGTGAGCCAAAATGAAGAGTCAGATGCTTAACCAAGAAAGCCACCTTTTGCTTAACCAAGAAGAAGAGTCAGATGCTTAACCAAGAAAGCCACATTTTGGGGGCCACCTAGGTGCCCCCAAAATGTATTCATAATGCTTAATACATGTGCATATATATTCTTTCATAAATATCTGCTCTCATTGTTTACTGACTTTGTACTTTTAAAAATTAACAACTAAATATTATATACTTTTACATTCTTTTTTCTTCTTTTTGTTTTCAAGGTTTTATTGAAATTCCAGTTAGTTAACATACAGGGTGATATTAGTCGTTTCAGGTGTACAGTATACTGACTTATCACATCCATATAACACCCAGTTCTCAACACAAGTGCACTCCGTAATCACCATCACCTATTTAACTCCTCCCCTCACCAACCTTCCCCCTGGTAAACATTAGTTTGTTCTCTATAGTTGAGTATGGTTCTTCATTTCTCTCTCTCTCTCTTTTCCTTCGCTCATTTTATTTCTTAAATTGCATATATGAGTGAAATCATATGATATCTGTCTTATTCTGACTGACTTATTTCACCTAGCATACTACTCTCTAGCTCCATCCATGTGTTTGCAAATGACAAAATTTCATTCTTTCATATCTATATTATCTATATCTATATATGTATACATCTCTATCTACCTATCTATCTATCTCCATTCATCAGTCAATGGACATGGGCTGTTTCCATAATTGTACTATTGTAGATAATAGTGCTATAAACATTGGGATTTATGTATCTCTTTGAATTAGTATTTTTGTATTATTTGGGAAAATCCAGCAATTGCTGGATCGAAGGATAGTTTGTATTTTTAATTTTTTGAGAAACCTCTATACTCTTTTCCAGTGTCTGCACCAATTTTCATTCTCACCAATGGTGCCGGAAGGTTCCTCTTTCTTTGTATCCTCACCAATACCTGTTGTTTCAAAATAGTACTCTGATTACTATAAAACACTGAAAGAAATTGAGGATGACACACAAAAAAATGGAAAGATATTCCATGCTCATGGATTGGAAGAACAAATATTGTTAAAATGTTTATACTACACAAAACAATCTTTATATTTAACACAATTTCTATCAAAATGCCAGCAGCATTTTTTACAGAGCTAAAACAAACAATTCCAAAATGTGTATGGAACCATAAAAGACCCCACATAGCCAAAGCAACCTTGAAAAAGAAAAGCAAAACAAGAGTCATCACAATTCCAGACTTCAGGTTATATTGTAAAGCTGTAGTGATCAAAATAGTATAGTACCAGTACAAAAATAAGACACATACATGAATGGAACAGAACAGAATAGCCAGAAATGTACCCACAACTATATGGTCAATTAATCTTTGACAAAGAAGGAAGGGATATCCAATGGGAAAAAAAGACAGTCTCTTCAACACATGCTGTTGGGAAAATGGGACAGCAGCATGCAAAAGAATGAAACTAGACTACTTTCTTACACCAAACACAAACAATAAATTCAGCATGAATTAAAGACCTAATATGAGACCTTTGGGGCGCCTGGGTGGCTCAGTTGGTTAAGTGGCCGACTTTGGCTCAGGTCGTGATCTCGCAGTCCGTGAGTTCGAGGCCCGCGTCAGGCTCTGTGCTGACAGCTCAGAGCCTGGAGCCTGTTTGAGATTCTGTGTCTCCCTGTCTCTCTGACCCTCCCCTGTTCATGCTCTGTCTCTCCCTCTCTCAAAAATAAATAAAACGTTAAAAAAAAATTTAAAAAAAAGACCTAATATGAGACCTGAAACCATAAAAATCCTAGAGGAGAACATAGGCCATAGCAACTTCTTACTAGATATGTCTCCAGATGCAAGGTAAACAAAAGCCAAAATGAACTATTAGGACTTCATCAAAATAAAAATCTTCTGCACAGTAAAAGAAACAATCAACAAAACTGAAAGGCAAGTTTTGGAAAGCGAAAGTATATTTACAAATGACCTATCTGGTAAAGAGTATGAAAAATATCTAAAGACTTATAAAAATTCAAAAACAACTAAAGAAATTACAAAATACAAATAATCCGATTAAAAATGGACAGACAACATAAATATTTTTACAAAGCAGACATACAGATGGCATACAGAGACATGAAAAGATGCTCAACATCACTCATCATCAAGGAAATACAAATGAATACTACAATGAGGTATTATCTTACACCTATCAGAATGTCTAAATCAACAACACAAGTAATTATTTGATTTTTGGACTTGAACTTGGGATTATTTATGTACCTCATGGCAGAGAAATGATTCAGCTCCCAAAACAAAGACAGTTGTGGTTTTTTCATAGTTTTAATTCTCCATCTTATACTCACACAGCTACTGTGATTTTTTAACAAATATTTTTGTCAATAGCAAATGATATTCTTACCCTATGAACACTTAGAATATTTTTATTTTTACAATAGTCAAGACATGTAAGCAACCTAAGTGTCCATCAGTAAACAAGTGGATAAGGAACATATACATATAATATATATATATAATTTAATGTAATATAATAGTTATATATATATATATATATATATATATATATATATTCCTTATATATATTACACTTAGGTAAGCAACCTAACTGTTCATCAGTAGACAAGTGGATAAGGAAGATACACATATAATGTATATTGTAATTATATTATAATATATTATAAAATGTTATATACAATATATACATATATATATATATGTATATATATATATATATATTCCACTATATAAAATGGAATACTAAGCAACCATAAAAAAGGATGAGATCGTGGTATCTGAGACAAAATGAATGGAACTAGAGGGTGGGATACAAAGTAGATAAGTCAAACTAAGAAAGGCATATATCATATGATTCCACTCATTAATGGAATATAAAAAAAAGAATAAACAAAAAGCAGAATCAGCACTAAAAATACAGAGGACAAACTGTTATAAGCTGCCAGAAGGAAGTGGTGTGGGGGTTGAGAAAACTGGGTGAAGGGGAGAGGGAGATACAAGCTTCCACTTATGGAATGAGTAAGTCATGGGAATAAAACGTAGAACATAAGGAATATAAATAAGTAAGTAAGTAAATAAAATAAATAAATAAATATTTGAAATATATATATGAAATATATATAAACATATTTCAAATATACATATAGATTTGAAAACACTACTAAAATGCAAGCAGAGAGAAAATTTAAATGAAAAGTACTCAGTTTTGGACAACTGCACAGTAGTTGATATATATTGAAAAGTTTCTATCCATGGGTACCACAATTTTAAAAAATCAACCTGTTTACAGTGCAATTAACATACAACAAAATTCACCAATTTTAAGTGTACACTTTGGTGAAGTTTGACAAATGTCTACAGTTATATATTCGGCATCTAATTCATGACACCGGACCTTTCCACCAACCACCTTCAGTTACCAGGATCACTTTGCAGTCAGTTTTCTTCCCAGAGCCCAGCTCCTGGCAACCACCAGGCTCATTTCTTTCTCAATAACTTTCCATTTCCTAGAGTGTCACATAAATAGTAAGGCAGTAAGTCTGCCTTCTTTCTCTCACCATCATGATTTTGAGCATTAAGATATATTGCCTGCGTCAGCAGTCCATTTATTTTTATGGTTAAATAATATTTTAGTTTTTGGATACAATATCATCAGGGCATTATCCTATCAATGAATATATTGATATTACTTTTTGTTTAAAAACAGAAATTATTATTAACAAATCTATGTAAAAGCCTTTGTGTGGACCCCTGATTTCATTTGTCATGGGTAAATACCTAGGAGTGGAATCAATGCATAACATGGTAAGTAAATCTTTAATTATATAAGAAACCATGGCAGAAACCAGGGCAGAGAGAGAGAGGGGGCACAGAATCTGAATGCTTTTCCAGAGTGGCTGTACCATTTTATATTCCCATCAGCAATAATGGGATTTCTAGTTTTTCCTAAGTAGTGGCAAAATCTTGGTACAAGATGGTAGTCGTTTTGTTGAATTTGTAGTAAATTCTCATTATCATTTTATTTTCCATTTCCCTAATGAAAATTAAGTTGAGGATCTCCCATATGCTTTTTTTTAATAGTTTGTGTATCTTTGGTGAAGTGTTTGCTGAGATATGTGGCCCATCAATTTTATTAGATTGCTTGTATGCTTATTTTAGATCTGTAAAAAAAAAATGGTACTTATTTGTTTTGAGAGACAGAAAGGCAGCATGCATGAGCCGGGGAGAGGCAGAAAGAAAAGGAGAGAAAGAAACCTAAGCAGGTTCCATGCTGTCAACACAGAGTCCAAGGCAGAGCTTGATCCCCGCCTCAGGCCAAGAGTTGGATGCTCAACCAACCGAGCCACCCAGGCACCCCTGATCTGGAAGAAATTTCTTTATAGGGTGGATTAGAACCCTTTCTCATTTTCATATTTTGCAAATACTTTTCCCCATTCAAGGTTGTTTTTATTTCATTTTTTGAAAAAAAAATCGAAATATCTTACAGGTTCTGGAATTTTATTGTTTTGATTAAAAAGTTAATTTTCCATTTTTTCTTTATGATTGATGCTATTATGCTTATTTTCATAGATATTTCCATGAATGTTTATGTTTATGCTTAACTTTAATTATACTTCTACATTTAGGTCTAGAGTCCAATTTGAATGAATATTTATATATGGTAGGAGGTAAAAAGGGTATGGATGAAGGGATTTTGAAATATATATATATATATGTATATATTATACTTTTTACAAATAAATGTTTATTTATTTTGAGAGAGAATGTGAGCAGAGGAAGGGCAAAGAGAGAAGGAGAGACAGAAGAGGAGAGAGAGAATCCTGAGCAGGCACCACACTGTCAGAGCAGAGCCTTAAGAAGGCTTGAACCCGCAAACCATGAGACTATGACGAGAGCCGAACCCAAGAGTCAGACGCTTAATTAACTGAGCTACCCAGGCACCTTTTAAAATATATATTATATATATGTATATATATAAATATATATTATATATATTATATATTTTTTAATTTTTAATGTTTACTTATTTTTGAGAAATTGAGAGGGAGAGAGAGAGAGAGAGAAAGGGAGACAGAGAGACAGGACAAGGGAGGGAGGGGCAGAAAGAGAGGGGGACACAGAACCAGAAGCAGACTCCAGGCTCTGAGCTGTCAGCATAGAGCTCCACTCAGGGCTTGAACTCACGAACTGAAAGATCATGACCTGAGCCCCAGTCAGAGGCTTAACTGACTGAGCCACCCAGGTGCCCCAATACTTCTTTTAGAGTCACTTAGACTCACTGCAAAATTGAGCAGAAGGTGTAGCTCTTCCAATGTAAACGATTTCCAATTGGTAGCAGAGGTATTTGCTGAAAAGATTCTCTTTTCTCTTTGAATCGCCTTGTACATTTTCCAAATGCAATTGATCCTGTGTGTATGCACCGATTTTTATTTTTCTTCTCTTTTATGGCTCAGTTGGTCTATATATTTGCTTTTATGCTCATATTAACCTGTAGTGCTTACTATGCTGTATAATAATTCTTGAGAGGAGGTCATTTAAGCCCTCAAACTATATTCATCTCTTACAGAATTGTTTTGCCCATTCTGAATCCTTTTGTCATGTTTTCCTGTGTCTGTTGTTTCATAAAATTTCATGTTTTTTTCAATTCTCTGTGGCTAGTGTACAGAAATGTTATAAAATTATATATAAACATATATCCCAGCTAACCTACAGCTATGCTAAAGCTATATATGTCTAGTGCATTTTTGTTTATTTCTTCAGAATTTATTTATACACCATAGTCCTATTTTCAAATGAAGATGAACTTTCTACTTTCCCTACAGTATGTCTAGCTTCCTTCCACTGCCTAGGACCCGCAGTAAAATGTTGAATAACAAAGAGAGTGGGTATCCTTGCCCTATTACTGAGGCCAGTATCAGCCTCTTGAGTTTCTTTTTAAGTTTGAATGGTATTTTTTTTTCATTCTTTTCTTTTTAACTTATTTGTATCTTTCTATTTAATGTGAGATGTCTGCAGGATGACTAATTTTGTCCTTTCTATCATCTAGGTTTATACTTGACGTGGTTTCATTGGTGTGATTATTTCATTCACATCTCTTGTAATCTTTGATATGGTTTAAATCTGACATCTTCCTATTTGTTTTCTCCTTTTTCATCTTCTCTCTGTTCTTTTTTGGTTCATTTCATGCTTTCTATGAATTTTTTATGTCATTACATATAATCTCTTATTAAGTTTTTAGATATTTTTGTTCTAATTTTCTTTTCTAATGATTGCTTTATGGTTTGAAATATACATCTTCATTACATCTTATCTTCAGAGTATATTAAACTTCTTAACTTACAAAGTATGAACAATACAAAGGGCACTTTCATGTTTTCATTTTCTATTATTGTTGTCAAACATTTTACTTGTACATGTATCTCATAGATAGTTGTCTCTGGAATGTGAATTATATTTTATTTTTTTTAATTTTTTTTAACGTTTATTTTATTTTTGAGACAGAGAGAGACAGAGCATGAATGGGGGAGGGTCAGAGAGAGAGAGGGACACACAGAATCTGAAACAGTCTCCAGGCTCCGAGCTGCCAGCACAGAGCCCAATGTGGGGCTCGAACTCACAGACCGCGAGATCATGACCTGAGCCGAAGTTGGACGCTTAACCGTCTGAGCCACCCAGGCGCCCCATGGAATGTGAATTATATTTTAAATATAATTAAGATAATATAGAAAGCATCATCTTTTATAACTACACTTGTGTATCTTTTCTAACACTTTTCATTCATTTTTAGTGGGTATAATTTTATTCTGACTTTAGGACATAGCTTTGTATTTCTTTTGGGCAGGTTCCTTAGAAATGGATTCTAATCTTTGTTGCCTGAAAAAAAATCTTTATTTCCCTTTTATTTTTATAATACATTTCTATGTTTAGAATCCTATTATTTTTCTTATAGCAAATTAATACTGTCATTCCATTCAGTGTATGACTTTTATGGGTTTCTGATAAGAAGTCATTATTTTACTTATTTTTGTTTCTCTGTAGACACCTGTGTTTTTTTTCTCTAGTTGCTTTTAAGATCTTTTTTTTTTTTTTACCTCTACATAAGCTTTATTGTGGATTTCTTTATGTGTATTGCGATTGTAGTTCACTTAATTTCTTAAACCTACATGTTTGTACGGTATAACCAAATTTTGAAATATTTAGCCATTATTCTTACAAATGCTTAGTTATAACAGTAATAGCATATGTTCTAGGTCACTTGATAGTGTTCTTTAACTCACTGATGCTTTTTGTGTTCATTTTTTTAACGTTTATTTATTTTGAGAGACAGTGTATGAACAAGTGGAAGAGGGGCAGAGAGAGACAGACAGACAGAGAAAGAGAATCCCAAGCAGGCTCTGCACTGTCAATGCAGAGCCTAATGCAGGGCTTGAACTCAGGAACACTTGAGATCATGACCTGAGCCGAATCAAGACTCAGATGTTTATCCTACTGAGCCACCCAGGAGCCACTAGGGTTCATTTTCCTCTTTTCTCTTCCATTGCCTCATTTTGGACAATGTCTGTTGCTATGGCTTCATGTTCAATGATATTTCTGCTAATTTGTTGCTAGTACCATCCAGTGTACTTTTCATCATGGATATTGTATTTTTCACCTCTGGTGATTACATTTAGGTCATTTTTATATCTTCTATTGTTCTTTTCATGGGCAAGTTTCCTTCTACATTATTATGCATTTTGAGGATATTTATAATGGGCATTGTAATGTCTTTGTCCTCTAATTCCATTAGATCTGTCAATTCTGTGCCTGATTATTTCAATTGGCTACCAGTTCTGAATTTAAGTTTTGTGAACTGAATTATATTTCTTTAAAGAGTGCTGCACTTTTTTTTGGGGGGGGGTGGCATGTATTTAATTTACTTTTAACCTTTGTTATAATGATTCCAGGCCAACCCTTACCAAAGGCTGATTTGACCCTGTCAATAAGGTGATACTCTGCTCAGAATTCTCTCTCAGGGTGCATGTATTATTAGTTTTTTCTTTTTTTTTTTCAGTGTGGCTGAGGAGATTTTATGCTATTTTCATTCCCATGTGAGCTTCAGAAACTTCTTAGCTTACTCTTTTCTACTGCTTCTTAGAATTTCTCTCTACGAATGCAAAGATTGTCACTCATCCAAAGATTTGAGGAGACTCTTTTGAAGATCTCCAAAGATTTCTCTGTGTAGCTCCCTTTTATCTGATATTCTGCCCTGCCGATTCTAGCTACCTTGACATCTTCAAAATCTGGTCTTTGTCCCTTCAAATCAGCAAGAATTTCAGGCTCTCTTTGAATGCCTCGCGCTTCCTTGAGTCCTGAAAAGTGTGTCCACAGAGGAACCAGGGAACATCACAGCATTCTTCTGGTTTCACTTGTCTCAGGTATCACAATCCTATGCTGTTGTTTCCCAGTATCTGATAACATCTCACACTGGTGTTCAGGTTTCCTGGTGTATGTAGTGATGGCGGAGGGGAACACAATTACTGTAGTAGTTGATTTTCCATAGACAGTAGGAGGAGATTATGCAATGCCTTTACATGTATTAACTCACGTAATCCTCACAGGTCCAAGAAGTGAATTGTATCAAATTATTCTATCATCAACTTGGTTAGACTGAGAACAAAATTTTCCAAAATCTAATTCCCTGTCTATTCATGGGTTAGAGTTAACCGAATAGGTACTTTCACGAGGTATGGGATAAAGAGGTGTGAAATTGGCCATGACCCCCTGAATATTAGACGTGATGGCAGATGTGAGGTACCGAGGAGCTTTCAGCGTGTCCTGCTGCCTCAACTCATCGTCCAGATCTTTTTGAGTGCTGGCTCTGCTATCTAACAACAAATCCTGGTCCACCACTGTGCTTTGCATATACGTTTACAGAGCCACAGGCTCACACCCCTCCTTTAATAATTCCTTCTGCACATCCCTTTCGGTAGCTGAACATGTGCTTCTCAGACTGACCACATGCGACTCAGCTGAGGCTCTCTCACGTGTGTTCTGACATTCACGTTCCTGTGCTCTTCACAATTGCGCAAGCTTTAATTCCTATAACAAATCCCTTCTCCCACAATGCACTGCAGCTCCATTTCCATTAGTCAACATTTGCTGATATAGAAGGCATTATGGTGATCTCTAGTTTTTACATAAGTAAAATAAGAAATGGAAACAATTCATAATTTTTTAATATTAAAAAGCCAATGAGTGCTAGAGCTAGGATTTAAATCCAGGAAGGGTGTTTCGAAATTGATGATTTTATTCACCTTGCCATATTGCCTCTTTAAAGCTCTGCACTTATCAGTGGTAATGAAATATCTGTCATTTTTTGGCACAACGCTTTTATGACTATGTGTGTTGAAATATTCAGGGATTTATATTTATTTGCTAGAACCGTTTGCCAACTCTCACATACATATAATGTCTATAGAATATTAAAATTAAATTCAAGATTATATTTTGTTTTTGTTTTATGTCAGTGATGATATATACAAAGATAGGTATTTTGTGAATAAGAACATCAAAGAACGATCTGAAAAAGATATCTGAATAAGAAATAAATACCTATGTTTTTAAAAATCAAATATAAATTTACATTGCCTTAAATATTTTTTTTTTATTTTTGTCTGTCTTAATTATACCATTAGTTCTATTTCTCATAAGAATTTACTTTTAAATAAGAAACATTCATTATGTATTTTATATGGAAGGGTAGAGTCTCCACTTATTAAATAATGATCTTAAATGTCTGAAAATATGCAATGTTGCAGTGAACACTTACATTCATAATAAAACAAATTCAAATGAATAATGTATGTGTACATCTGTGTACTTACTAAAATATGTGGATAAAATATCTTTTATTAACTGATACTTTTGTTCCTAAACACAAAATAATGTTTTAAAAGTAGAAAACATTTTATTACTTTACTTACTTATTCGAGACATATGCAATTTCTTCTATGTTTTAGGCACCTGTTTTATAAGCAATGCTTTTCATTAGTGTTGACTGTCTTATTAAATGCAGATTATATATTATGTATAATTCAAATCACTAGGTAGTTAATTGTGCGGATAATGTTTACATAGTGTCAAATAAATTTGTAAACATTATAATACCAGTTTAAAATACGTTGTTATTTGTCAGATAATCAGCAGAGTACCTAGTTCAAATGGTAAGATACTGACAAAACTGGATTAGTACTTTATTTTTTTTGTAAAAAATGTCTACATTTTAATGTTCGAAAGAATAGACTTAATATTTTGTTTTCATTTGCAAAAGACTACATAGCTTTTCATATATACATTTGATTTTAAATTACCAATGATTTAGAAATGTTTAATCATATATAATGGAATACATACATAGAACAAATAGTACAAAGGCACTTAATGGGGTATCAGAACACAGACTTAACTCTCCTGGACCTATAACTCAGTTTCTAAATGATTTTGCACCACTGCTATCTCATCTGTAATACATAAAGGAAGACAGTGAAGTAAACTCTTCCAGCTATATGATTATATGAGCTTCAATGTACTTAGTTAATATTTTGAAATATTCCCAACATATTTTCTCTGCCTTCTTGGTTATATTTACTCTGAAAAATTCTCCAAAGGAGTAGGGCATGAGGATGAATCTGTGATCCAAAGAAATATAAATATTGTCATAAGTAAAATGACTTACATCAATTTAACTTTTGGAGCATACCTTTAAAGGAAACTCACAGCAAAAATAATAGCCTGACAGTAAGGGGTGTCTGATTACTAAGGCTACAGAGAGTTGGCTTTGTTTTGAATTTAAAAGTCTTACTTGGAGATCATTGGTTATACAACTGAAATTGTTTATCCCTGGGTAAGCATCCCATAATGACAAATTCCAGCAGTACCCAGGTTCTAAATCTGCCTTGGCCACATAAAAATGTCTGGTGTGTGTATGTGTGATGTTTGGTAGTTATATTCATCATTTCGGGCTGCCATAACAAAATAATACAGACTGGGTGGCTTAAACAATAGAAATGTATTTTCTCACAGTTCTAGAGGCTAGATGTCCAAGATCAAGTTGCCAGCATGACCAATTTTTAGTAAGACCTCTGTTCCTTGTTTGCAAATGGCCACCTTCTTGTTGTGTCTTCCCATGGTGGGGAAAAAATTGAGGGAGCAAGTTCTCTGGTATCTTTTCTTA
The DNA here is from genome assembly GCF_024362965.1 of Panthera pardus. NCBI lineage: Eukaryota > Metazoa > Chordata > Mammalia > Carnivora > Felidae > Panthera > Panthera pardus. The sequence continues at coordinate 16,811,108 of NW_026526765.1, forward strand.
TTAGGGCTCTGGTCGCATCATGAGGGACCACACCTCCATGACCTCATCTAAACCCAATTATCTCCCACAGGTCATATCTCTAATTACCATCCAACCTGGAGTTAGATGGCTCCAACATATGAAATTGAATGGCATACAGTTCAGTACATAGTTATAGTCTCCCTACCATTTCATGTTCACATTTCATATCCTACTATATCCTACTTTTTTTTTTTTTTTGCCTCAGAGAATCTTTTTTTTTTTTTCAACTTTCTAGGAAATAACATCTATATGTGTAAATGGGGTATCTCCCCACCTACTGGGGGGGGGATGGGTGTCACAAGAACAAATCTTCCATGTATTATAAGTTATCATCTTGCAGCTTCTTACCTACCCTTTCAATCTGCTAATCATATTTTGCCTTGTGTACGCGAGCTGCTATATTTGATATTTCTTTTTTCTGTTAAATCAGCTCTACTCATTCCAAGATGTTTCCTCAATAATAAAAATTTAATGATGCAAAAAGGGAGTTTGAAAGTAAAAAAAGAAATTAATAACCAGTTGATATTTATTTCAGCAAATTACAGTTATATTTTCCAAAGTATCTTACTCAAAGACAAGGATTTTTTTAAGTGTATCTTCAGTTGAAATAAGAAATTGCTTTTTCAGTTATAAATATCATGAAAATTACATAATTTATAAGTAGATATTGACTTTCTAAAATGAACATGGAGATTTATTGACTACAGTGTATATCTTTATGTAGGCAACTTGAGAAATAATTAATCTTGATATTCATAGAAAATTTAAATCAATAAATGCATTATTACTATGGCTAAAAACTATAAGCAAACTGTGAGAAGTATTAATATTACCATTTTTGAATTGCTTTGATGTTTTAAGAAGGCACTTGAAGACTTCAGTTCTAAAATAATTTTTCTAACTAAAATATGTGTTGTATAAGGTCCCAAGATCACAACCATGTGGTGAAGGGCTAGGCAACTCGCTAAACAAAGCCTAATAAATGCCACTATGTTTAGGCTTTTTTAAATTGAATTTAAAAATGAATGTTAATAATCAACAAATGATAATCATCATGCACCTATAATTTTCGTGTTCACTGGAAATTTGGTTTTAAATAATACAGTCTGCCCATTAAATCACCACCAAATTTCATTCAAGATTCAACTATTTCATATACTGGTGCAAAGTAACCTGAATTCTGATAGTTGTCTTTCTTTCATGATTTTGAGCATTATGACTTAATAAAAAAAAAATGATTTGACCATCAAAGCATTGAGTCAGATGTTGCAGGGAGAGAAACGAAAGGAAACACTGTCCTTGCACTGAAGGAGCTCATAATCCTTCGGGGTGGACATGAAAGTAAGAAAAGTATAGAAGTTACCATAATATGACATAGGCTGGAAAAGGCCTTTGAAGACATTGTTTAACATTAGAAAACTAAAAGGAAGTAAATATTGTAGTGATGAGATAGCATTCAAGGTGGGCCTTTAAATTTGTGGCGAATTTAAAAAGACAGAAGCAGAGATGGGGTGAAAGGGCACTGCACTCAGAGAAACAACAGAGGGTGTAAGGGGAAGTGTGTAAAAGTATGAAACATGCCCAGAAAGAGCAAGTCATGAAGTGTCATTCTAGAGTGAACACACGTAGAGGAATAACCATACGGCAAAATAAAAAAGTAGTTTAGAATCATATTGTAGACTAATTTAATTGCCAGAAATGTATTGACTAACTCAATAACTAATTCACTTTGGACCTACGATTTCAAAGACTATATCACATTAAGAAGCCATACTTCACATGACAAGAGACACCAGGCCTCAGGAGTATCCAGTCTTGGAGGTAAACAGAAATGAATCGTGTAATTACACGAGTGTATCTGAAACTACAGTTATGTTCTCAGAAGGCTATGATGGAGAGGTGCACGGTACTTGAAGATATATAATATACAATCTACTTCATTGGTGTACCAAAAAATAATTGGCTAGAGAAAAAGATTAGAGTTCAGAAGGATAGAAATAGGAGGAGAACAGGAAAAGGCCCAGTGCAGATGAATCACAGCTAGATAATTGTGGTCCTGTTGGGAAAGGACGTGGGAAAAGGAGGGGAAAGGATTGGGAGAGGTGGAAAAACTAAGCCATTTCCAGATCCTGGAGGGTCTTTCATTTCTTTATTGTTCTAAAACTAGTGGGGACTTATTTAAGTGATTAATAAGAGGGAAAGTTTTATTATCAAAACTTCATTTTAAAAACTTAACACTCACTGGTGTACCTGAGTGGCTCAGTCAGTTGAACAGCTGACTCTTGATTTTGGCTCAGGTCATGACCTCACAGTTCATAGGATGGAGCCCCCGTCTGTTAGCGCGGAGCCTGCTTGCTTGGGATTCTCTCTCTTCCTCCTCTCTCTCCTCTCCCCATGCTGGCACTCTCTCTCTGTCTCTCAAAATAAATAAATAAACATTACAAAAACATCACTCATTATTGAGTGAAGAAAAGTTGAAAGAGACAAAATGTTTGAAGGAAAGGAAATGAAAATGTCACTGCAGTGGATCAATTGAGAGAGAATGATTGCACCAAATAAGTGGTTTGGAGATACATGTAGGTGTACTAATTTAAGAAATATTTAAGGTTGGGGCGCCTGGGTGGCTTGGTCGGTTGAGCGTCCGACTTCGGCTCAGGTCACGATCTCACGGTCCGTGGGTTCGAGCCCCATGTCAGGCTCTGTGCTGACAGCTCAGAGCCTGGAGCCTGTTTCAGCTTCTGTGTCTCCCTCTCTCTGTGACCCTCCCCCGTTCACGCTCTGTCTCTCTCTGTCTCAAAAGTAAATAAACGTTAAAAAAAAAAAGAAATATTTAAGGTTGAAAGCAGAAAGTACATAGTGGAAAATTAAAAATTAGAGAAACAGTTATCCCAATCTATGCTTTGCACCGGATTTTAATTTTTTTGGTTGAATTATGGTTATATTTTTCGTGAAAAAGAACCCGGGTAAGACTGAAGAGTAAAATCCTTTAAAGGAGGAGCCCATAAACTCAGCTTCAGGTTGCTATGAGGTTCCTCTGAAGTAGACCTCCACGCAAACATGAGGATTGGCAATCTCAAAGAGTGAGTAAGGAGTAGACATAGAAGTCAGTGCTTGATTTTTGCACAGTTAAGTACTGGTGTTAGAGCAGTAAATGAGTATTACTAGGGAGCAATAAAAACGTAGGAATGTCCCCCAAAATGCTGACCTAGAAGAGTGGGAAAAGGCTGCGAGGAGATCAGAAAAGGATAAATGAGTGTTAAGAGAGAGCCAAGAGTGTGATGTCATAGAATTGTTTCAAGAGTCAACAAGAGCAGTAAATGCAGAGACAGCAAGTAAAAGGATATTGACCACCAGCTTTCCAGTTGGAGAAATCAATGAAGACGTTAGAAATGCTACTTCAGGCATGTTATGGGATAGGAAAGAGATTGTTCTGGGTTAAGGAAAAGAGGCAGGTAAGGAAATGGAGCCAGTGTTTACAGGTACATGTGGACGTTCAGAGTTCACGTGCACTGATGGCAAAGAGACGGAAATAGAAAAATAAGGAACTGATACAATAGTTTTGAAGAGATAGCATCTATTGCCATGGGTAGATGTTTTTACCTAGAAATTGGAGAGGCTTATGGTAAATAAAAACAAACGTCAAGGACAATCTTTGGTGACTGGGAGTAAATGATGAAATGGTTCATAGGGAGGAGGTATTTCCTCACCGATATGCTAACTGATTCGAATTGTAACCTCACGCTCAATTCAGCATATTTGTTCTCAATGATCTCCACATTGCTAAGTGCAATGATCAGTTTGCTGATGTCATTTTGCCTGGAACTGTTTGCAGCATTTAGTATGAATTATCAGTCCTTCTCACAATCTTTTCTCCATCTGGCTTTAGGAAACACTCTCCTGAATTTACCCAAGGGGGTTGTAATCCTTTTCTGATTTCTTGTCAAAATTTTACAGAAAGCCAGGGCTCAGTACTTGGATACCTCCAATTTACTAACTCCGTGGGTGATCTTTTCTACCAAATGGCTTCATGAGGCAATGTCTGTAGGCTAGCAAGTCCGACATTTGTATCTCAATCCTGTACTCTAACAAAGTATCTTTTTAACACTCTTTGACGTCTTTGCTTGAATATCAAACAGGCCTCTCAAAATTAACATGACCCCAACCCATCTCTTGTTTGGAGTCTCCCAGTAGGAACCTGCTTATCTGTCTTTGTTAAACTCATGAGTCCACCATCCTCCCCCTTCTTGTTCTTGAAGTCATGACGCACACTTCACATCTGATTCATCAGCCCTTGTTGTTGGCTATTCCCTCAGAATATATTCTGCATCTGACCACTTCTGTCTGTTGCTATTGCTACAAAATCCCTTCCTTATTTCTCCCATCTTTGTTCTTCAGACACACAGTCCTTCATGTTTTTTTTGGTATAAACTAAGCATTCTCATGCTTGGAACCTGTACATTTTCTTCTCTCTCTTCTTGGAATACCCTTAACCCAACGTAGCCACAAAGCTCGCTCTCTCATTTTTTAAGTCCCTGCACAGATATGTTCTTAACAAAATTCTCCCTGAACACCATTATAAAAAAGATTATGCCTCACTCCCATACTTCCTATAACTTTGGCATGATTATTTTCCCTATGGTAGTATACCATGAGATGTACAGTTTATCTTTTTCCTACTTTGTCCATTTCTCTGTCCCCTCTGAGTGCAGCAGGACTCTCTAAAGGAACTCTCTGCATGATGGAAATACTCTATATCTGTGCTTTCCAATTTGGTAGCTGCTACCTCATATGGATTTGGATAACATGAAATGTGGATAGAGTTACTAAGAAAATGGGCTTTAATTTTATTTAACTTTCTTATCTTAAATTGCAATTTAAGTAACCACGTATGGCCTATGGCCAGTGATTATTATCTTGGACCATGCCAGGCTAAAATGTAAACTGCTCAGGAAAAGACTGTTTTTTGTTGTTGTTGTTGTTTGTTTTTTGTGTTTTGTTTTTGTTTTTGTTTTTTTCTTTTGCTTTGTCTACTTCTATAATTATTTTGCATGGACCAGTGTCTAAAGGATAGTATGCGCTCAACAAATAGATGTATAGATTAAAGAAGAAAAGTAGGAGTCCCGTAAATAGTTGACAACATTAAATCTATATGAGAGATGATTAACACAGATAAAACTATAAATGTAGTAAAGAGATTTTTTATGAAAAATCTGAATTTACAAAGGCATCGAAGAATAAGCAAGCTGATATTTTGAAAAGATATGTGAAGAAACAGATACTTGCAATTAAATATTCAGAAGAGTTAGAGGAGAACGAAAAGTGAGAAAATAAGGTCCTTGAATTTGAAAAAAAAATGATAGTCATAAGCAATTATGGGTAAAGAAGAATCAGTGATTTGGTGAAAGAGTGCCAAGACACTAACCTACGTTCACAAAATTTTAGGGTGGGATTGGATTAGAGAAGGCTAGATAAATTAGGCAAATTGGCTCATTAGCTGTTTATTAAAAACTGGACAGAAAAACAGAAGTTGTAATAGTGGAAAATATTATAGGCTCTATTTGTTTTTTTTTTATATTTAATAGCAATTGAGTACACCTGTGACCCTTGTTGCAAAAATAATGAGAAGTATTCAAAAAAGCAGAAAATAATTGATAGACTGGGCTCCCAGAGAAGATAATTTTGGATTGGCCCAAATTATATAGATTTTAATTGGAAAACATTTTCTCTATTTTGCTGGAGTGGGAAAGGAAAATAAGAGACAGCGGAAAGCTTAAGGTTCAGGAAAGTCTTTTCGATCGTCCTGAATCATAAGAGAACATGGGGAATTACTTGTTTTAACTAGAGAATAACAGTGCTCCGGAAAATGTGATAGGGACTAATTAAGCACTGTTGAGCAGCAATGAAGGTCCAGCTGTGGTTACAAAACTTGAACGAATCATGTTCATGAACATTGCCAATCATATTTGGCAGCTTTGGTGTTAGAAGACAGGAGAAAATAGGGAGGCGTAATGGAAGTTTTAACTTAAAAAAAAAATAAGCCTGTGTCAACATGACAAGAATCAGGGGACCCGTATAAGGAAAGAAAGAGAAATACGCTGTGAGTTTTGAACTTTCTGGAGGAGGTGCTACAGGGTAATATCACATACTGAAGGACTCCCCGAAAGAGGTACAGTAAGAAGCAAGACAGAAGCTCCATCGGTCCCTGTCTACTGACAGGTTCAAATGTAGCACTGACTTTTGCTGTTGTATCTATAATGCAATTGCTTTAAATTAAAAATTAAAATACCTAGAATAACACCGAGCGCCATGAACTCTAACATGGCTTAGCTATTTTGTCACACGGTCGACACTGAAATCGAATTTCTAGGCGGTTTTTAACTCTTCTATTAGGAGCTTCTTCAGGGTGGGGAGAGCAGTGCCTCGTTCAGAGAATAAATTCCCTCCGTCAATCGGTGAATGCAATTTAACTTCTCAGTACTGGTTTTCTCATGTTAGTCTGTAAACATCACCTCTTCATCCTGGACTACACTCTGTGCACACGTGAAGACAACTTGGTGGGGTTTGAACTCCTCTGCTTGCCATAAGCATGGGCACGCAGTCTGCTCCCTGCACCTGCTTGCACTCTCTCTGGAGCGTCTGAGGGATGTCCTGGTTGATTACGGTCCAGTCCTTCTGACTGTGACAGTTAAAGGTAAACACGCCTTTATATTTTTACTCAGGTAATTTGTGCTAGATAGCACCAGATTAGCATCCTGACCTCCGACCTTGCTTTGGGTGTGCTCCTTCCGAAGCTGTCTTCCATCAGAGATAGTCAATGCCAGCGTTCTCCCCTGACGTTCCAGGCCACTCAGAAACTTCTTCTTATATGGATTTTGGCGATTTGGACTCTTCTCTATAAAATTCTCAGGTCATTTGAATGTTTTCCCCCCACCCCTGGTTCTCATATGTTCCTGCTTCTTGATTTACTAACTCATTCTGCTACAATCCATTTGCAATGGACTGAATGTTTATGCCCGCCGAGATTTATATGTCTCCCCAGATTTGCATGTCCCCGACATTTACACGCTGAAATCCAAGCCCTCCTGGTGATGTTAATAAGAGATGAGGAGAAGGGGCCTCTGGCGGGTGATTAGATTATGAGGGTAGGGCCCTCACAATAGGATTAGTGTCCTTATATAAGACACCCCACGCATATCCTCACCCTGTCTACCAAGTAAAGTTCCAGTAAGAAAAGCTACTGTCAGTAAGGAATTTGTTTCTCATCAGACACCAGACCTGCCAGTGCCTTGATCTCAGATTTCCTCCAATACTGTGAGAATCAAATGTTTGTTATTAAAAGACACCAGATTATGGTAATTTTTTTTTTTTTACAGCAGCTCAGACTAAGACATCCCAATTAACCTGCCAAAAACAAATCCTCAGAGATATATTGTCTAATGTTTGCAAATCTTACGATAGTATTTTGTCTATATTCCACGTCTGCATTTGTGGTTTGGTGGGATGTAGGGCTCTACTTTGAAATCCACTGACTTTACAATGTGGAAACACTTTTTCAACACTCAGTATATGGAAGATGAGTTTGGTACTCTTCCTTACTGTCCCTGCTCTATAACATGCTTTCTTTTTCTTTTTTGTTTTTTGAGTTTATTTATTTTTGAGAGAGAGAGAGAGAGAGCGAGCACACTTATGAGTGGGAGAGGGGCAGAGAGAGAGGAAGAGAGAGGATCCCAAGCAGGTTCCACACTCAGCACGTGAGGATTGAACCCATGAACTGTGAGATCATGACATGAGCTGAAATCAGGAGTCAAACACTTAACCGTCTGAGCCACCCAGGTGCCCCCTGACATGCTTTTTCATTTTATTTCTTACTATTTTTCCCATTTTCAAAATCTTATTTAAATTTAAAAGACCTTATCATTTTATTGTTTTCAGTCATAAATACCTTTTTTAATATATACAGTCTCTTCTTGAAATCACGGGGCGCCTGGGTGGCTCAGTCAGTTAAGTGGCCGACTTCGGCTCAGGTCATGATCTCACGGTCCGTGAGTTCGAGCCCCGCGTCGGGCTCTGTGCTGACAGCTCAGAGCCTGGAGCCTGTTTCAGATTCTGTGTCTCCCTCTCTCTGACCTTGCCCCGTTCATGCTCTCTCTGTCTCAAAAATAAATAAACGTTAAAAAAAAAAAAAAAAAGAAATCAGTTAGTAAAAAACAGTATCTTTCTGTGTTGATCTAAATTAATTTCTGTGGCAAGATGTCAATGACACTGTCATTCTGGCTGATTAAAATGTGTTTTCAATTATGTGGTCAGTGCTAGGTAGACAAAAGTCTGGAAGTACATGATTAAGAAATAAAGAAATAACTAGATATTGGTAAATACTCTATCCCTGTATATATTGGTTCAGTTGTAAATGTATTATATGTGCTATTTTAGTCTGTTTGGGCTGTTATCACAAAATAGCATAGACTAAGTGTCTTATAAATAACAGGAACTTATTTCTCACAGCTTTGAAAGCTGGAAGTTCAAAATCGGGGGGCCAGCAGGGTTCTGGTGAGAGTCCTCTTCCAAGTTGCGGACTACTGACTCCTGGTTTAATCTTCACATGGCAGAGAACAAAGAGTAGCAAGCTCTCTAGTGACTTTTATCAGGACACTATTCCCACTGATGGGGGCAGAGCCTCATGACCTCAACCAATTCTAGTCTCATCTGATAGGCTCACCACCTCATACTGTCACCCTGGGGGGGGTAGGGGTTCAGCATATAAATTTGGGGGGAATACAAACATTCATTCTATAGTACGCACATTCACAGGCGTGTGTGTGCGTGTGTGTGTGTGTGTGTGTGTGTGTGTGTGTACATACATACAATAAGAGAAAGTGGAAAGAAAGGGAGAAAGGGATGTCAGGAAGTTGGAAAAGTATGAATAAAGTATGAATAAAAAAAATGAGAGCCGTAAGTGGCATATCTATTTTTTCTATAACTAGACCCTGTGCAACCACTTTTATTTCTTCTTTTTAGCAAAACTGTCTGATTAGTCATTTTGTCACAGTACTTTTGAATCCTGTTTATTGCAACTCATTCTGCTGTATCATTCCCCAGTACAACTCTGCTTATGCAAATGAGACCTTTCTTTGCTATATCCCTTGGGTTTACCTTCAAATGTTCTCATTCTTTATATTATAATTGTGTCTCAATAAATATCATACCTTATGTTTCAAAGGGAAAGTTACAGACTCTGAAACTGTATTCTGGTTTTTGATTAATATTGCACTGCTTTGCTATTGTATCCTTCAAAACAAACAAACAAAAATATAATTGCCGAAGAGTTTGTAGGTATGTATATATGTTGTTTCTTACAGAGTGTCCAAATTTAACATATACATTGTTAGAAAATATTTTAAAGTTATGAATAATATAATTAAATGACTTTCTTTAGACTTCCATAAACTTAGAATACTTCTGGAATGATTGTGAGTTTGCTTCCAAAAATCACTTTCATAACTCTGTTCACACATCAAGGGGATTTTGGATCTTGATTTATTAATAATCTTCCTTTTCATCTAAAAAATTATGATTAATAAAATGTAACGATTTGCCAGCTTGGTGCTACAAAGTTCTGCTAGACTTTTAGGAAGAGGTAAGTTACACGTTTCCAACAAGAGAATAAAATGGTATCATACAATGTTTCACAAAACCTTAAAAATGCAATGACTGTCCAGGGTATCTATCATTGCATTTCTTCCCCTAGCCCTGCAGTCAGTCCTAGAGGCTGACCTCAATGAGCCACATCATCTAAATACCTTTGCCTTCTTTCTTCCAGTAGACTTGATGCAAAAGACATTGTAGGCCCATGTTCTTCTTCCTCTCTCCCTGCGAAGGCTCGTATGGGCAGAATTTCCCCAGCTCCTTCCTGGGTGCTATTTCCCACAGCTACTTTTCTCTTTTCATTCCATTAGCAGCTCTCCCCACCTGCCTCCTTAGAACTGATCTAATGAATGTTCTGTCACCATCGTTCTCCATTGTTAGTTATGCCTAATCTATCATCTCCTGTTGATTTCATTGAATTGACATTTAAAGATGTCAGAATCATGACCATCACTGTCGATTTTCTCTATTCCAATAAGAGCCTAAAGGATGAGATGCAAAATTGTTTCCCTTGAAGGTACTGAGAACAAGAAAGTTGAACAAGTGTGTGGGTGAATCATTCAGGATACGGTGGTTTACCTCCATAGACACTTGTAACAACTTCAACAGCAGATAAACTAATATATAGCAAAATGTGTTTAATGCCCTGTGAAAAATTTCAGATTGAGAGAAAAAAATGTATTTAGTTTGTTTCTAAATGTTCAAATTCCGTTGTTCAAAATGAAACAATTATTTACATAGGTCAGAACCAAGACAATAGCATTTCTAATGATCCCAGAATGATCTATGTCTAGAACGTGTGTGTATTTGCTTAGGTAATTCATTGTTTTTAACATCTATTTATCTTTGAGACAGAGAGTAAGAGGGACAGGGCAGAGACAGAAAGAGACAGAGGATCTGAAGCAGGGTCTGTGCTGACTCATGAACTACGAGATCATGACCCGAGCTGAAGTCGGTCGCTCAACCGACGGAGCCACCCAGGCACCCCTCACTTAGCTAATTCTTAAATATGCAATTCACTATTCTTCCTAACATATTTTATATTACATATAAATTATGTTTCCAACTTACATATATTCGATATATATTTCACATAGGATTATAAGGGAGTTTATTATTATATTCATTCTAAACTATTCCTAGTTCAATTAGTGACTGTTTCTTTAACAGATTAGAAACTACTAATGGCTAACATTTATTGCCCAGAAATAACTTAATAGTCTAAAACAATTTAAACACATTTAGAAAAAAATTTAATTTGAGATTCTTGACTTTAATAAGTTAACTCAACACTAATTGAATATTTTATTTGTCAAATACTATAATTTATCAATATCTTATCCTTGGAAAGATTTATTTCATCCTTGGAAATAATCTAAAAAACAAATAGTTCTGATTTGGGGTTTTGTGTTTGAGATTCTATTCCAGAAACTTTTGACATATTCATTTTCAAGAAAACATCAAATTATACCAATTTAAATTCTCTGTTTTGCAAATCTTCATTCTTAAAGTAACTGGCAAATGATACATACCTATTTAATTACTCAAGTCACTCCTTCACTAGAGGGTGAGTTGCTAAATGCTACCTATACGACTCATAAAACTTTATGAGCCCTTTGAAAATTCTAAATACTTTCATGTTGAAGTAACGAATGTTTACAGATTTGTAAGCTAAAGATCGTGGGCTGTATGCGAACAAAGTAGAGACCATTATCATAGTAGAATGGAAGAGTAAACCTTTCTTGCAACAGAAATGGCCAATTCTCTTGCTTCTTAATTTCCTCTTTCTCCCAGTTATAATAATTAATCATAGATGAAATAGATTCTATATATCAAGACACTACGATGGTTAGTTTTATGTATTTACTTGGAGGGTATTTTTTGATGAAATTAACATTTAAGTTGGTGAACTTTAAGTAAGAAGATTGCCCCTCATAATGTCAGTGGACTTAGTCTAATTAGTTGTAGGCCTGAATAAAACAAAAAGCCTCATCTCCTTGAGCAAGAGAGAATTCCAGCAGACTGCCATCAGTCTTCATCTGTACCACTGGCTCTCTTGGGTCTTGGGCCTGCTTGCTTACTGGGTAGCTCTGGACTTGCTTATGTCTGTAATCATATAAGCAAATATACATCCTACGCATTTATATATTTGGTCCATTTGGCTGGTTCTGTTTCTCTGGAGAATCCTGATAAATGCAAGTGCATTCCTCCATACCTAATTTATCAGAAATTTTGATATGACTCTAACTCATAGGAATCTATTATTTTCTGAGAATACTTTTCTGGTTTTTGTTTACTGTCATTATCTAATGCTTAAGGAGACAAGAAAAAGAACCATATTAAAATATAATCAAGTTTAGGACATTCCACTAATGGTGGTAAGATACATTGTGCAATTTCTCCTTCAAAAAATATATATAAAACACTGGGCAAGAATATTAAAAACAATATCTGTAAGCACATGAAAAGGCCAAAGTAGACAGAAATGAGAATATTTTACTCATAAAAGAGTGCTACTATATCTAGGTAGAATTTCAAGTTGATAGCTCTTGTAATGCCACAACTCAAGCTGGCAAAAAAGAGCAGTGTTACCAATTTGAGGAGGCAAATGGTGGTGTTCAGAGAAGCAGAGAACTTAGCAAGTAAAGAGGAATCTCACTGAATCAGAAATGACACATTATTTACACAAAGAAAAAAGGGACAGAGTAATAGTTTACTTCCCTTCAGAAATGGAGGAGGCCAAAAAACTTTGTATTTAAAATGCTGAGGTAAAAATCACTTCCAAGAAAAAAAAAATTCTTTTAATTTTTTAAGTTTGAAAAAAATTAAGTTTATTTATTTATTTTGAAAGAGAGAGCATGAGCAGGGGAGCAGAAGAGAGACAGAGAGAGGGAGGGAGAATCCAAAGCAGGCTCCACACTGCCAGCGCAGAGCCGGACTCAGGGCTCAATCTCATAAATCATGAGATCATGATCTGAGCCGAAATCAAGAGTGGGGAGCTGAACAGACTGAGCCCCATGGGAGCCCCACAACAAAGGTTACTATATACTGTGACTCTATCCTTGAAAAGAGAAATTGAAATGATGACATTTTCATAATTTATTTTTATGAAACTACACTTTAAAAATAGGTAAAATGGTTTAGGCCAAAGGCAATTTACACCAGATGGTAAATTTGATATGTAAGAATGCATGACTAAGAGTAGACATCATAAACACATGACAGATACACACACACACACACACACACACACACACACACACACAATTATATAACGTTGATCTATATATTACATAAAAATGTATTTATTACAAATATACAATGCTGTTAAATTGTGTAAAGGACATGATGATGTAAAGCAAAAATTATAATACTGTATGTTTGTATCATACATAGATGAAATGCATACACAACATAAATAGCGCAGAGAGAGGGTGCTAGTTGAAATCTATTTCTGCAAGGTTCTTATATTTAACCAAAAGCAGTTCCATATTAAAACCAATTGAACTGTAATAATATAAGGATGCATGCTGTAATCCCTAGACCAACCACAAAATTAATGCAAATACTGATAAAAGTCAATGGAATTAAAATGGCATATTAAATATTTGTATAATAAAAGTAAGGCAGAAAATGAGAAATAAAAAAAAATTAAAACATGAGGCAAGAGAACAACAAAACAAATAACAATAGCAAGACTCTTTATTGACTTTATCAGAAGATGCATTTAAAATATAAAGACTCCTGTGTCCCCCTAGGAAGTAGAAGACTGGAAAAAGCATCACAAAACATCAATCTTATTCTGTCAGCAAGAAAATTTGGGGTGATTTACAATATACTGGCTTTCTTTGAAACTTTTAAGGTTGAGTTTGAAGGGCAACAAAGATACCTGAAATCCAAGGGTATGCAAACACTTGTAAGACATGTGGGGCACATTGATAACTGGAAAAAGAAAGAAGCACAAAAAACTGAAAAAAAAAAAAAACCCACAATATTTAGAACCTAAGGGGGGAAAAAAACCTGAATACTGCAGCTCCCCAAGTGGCAGTGAAGACTTACTACATCTACAAGGAAGGAAGGAAAGAAAAAGCCCTTCTTTATGTCTTAGAAGAAGGGAGAAAAATCATTGTGGCTAGATCACTTAGAGATCTATCACTTGAGGATGGGGAAAATCATGGACAAATTTCCCCTTTTGAGACACAGAGACACAGTCTACCTAGAGTGAAGCTGTACCCGTGGAGCAGAGAACAGGGTAGGACAAGAGCACAGAGAGACACCCCGAGATATGGGAATGCATAGAAGGCCAAGTGCTAAGGATAGACCAAGAAAATTTAGAAAACGTCCTCAATATTGGAAACTTGTGGTTTGTAGAGTCAAGAAGACTGTGTTATTCTCCGCCTAGATGCAATTATTTCCAGGAGGAGAAGAGCAAGAACACACTTATCCTTCAGGACTTCTTTAAAAAATAAAATTTGAAAACAAAATGTATACAGACTTCGTTGTGAGAAGGGGAAATAGCATTTCTGTCTGTGAAGTCTAAGATGTCTCCGAGGAACGGTCAAATCACACATACTTGTTCCTACCAGATCACAGACGACAATTTATTTTTAGTATATGATGGGAGTGAAGAGGTTCAATACAAGAAGAGGCATGCTGAAGCTGGACTGAAGGAATCTAATGCACAGAGCTTAGTCTGTAGTGCACTTGGGGTATTGCCTTGGGAAATATCCTGAAAGAGCCCTGTGGACTTGATAGGAGAGCCGTTTTCTAGCTATCAGATGGATAGAGGTATGAGCCTGTTTGAACGCTCTAGTTACTTTTCAAAGTTATTTTAGGTACTAGCTTTAAAGTAGTTATACTAGATAGGTAAAGATTTATGTTTCTCTTCTTTTATCTTTTCCTTTCTTCTTATTTTTAATAAATGCCTACATAGTTTATGTTTTGAATTTTTGGCATCATAAAAAAGGGCACTGCCGATTCACCAGCGTGCTTATCATTAGTGGATAAATGTTATAATTTTCCTTGCAGGTGTATTATATGTACCTACACACTAATTTTACAGATTTGGAGATTTTTTTCCATAATTATGGCTTGCACATATCCCATGCATAAAAATTATTTTTCAGACTTGAGAAATCAATGGAACTATGTATGTGAATCAGTTCTTTCCCAAGTTTTTCCTCTCAGGAAATTGGGGTCAAAAGTGGACTGTGGCTAATGGATGTGCAGGTCTCATGACCTTTTAAAATCACAATGAAGAAAGTCTCTTTAATGGTCTTAAAAAATCACTACCTGGTTATAGCCATTGTTTCAAATAAATAAATCATACGCTGGAGATTGTACATTCTGGATCTGCTCAGCCCATAAAAACTTGCTTTCAAGGTTTACTGACATAATTACTAGATTGCTAAATAGGGAGGTATCTAAGGGTTTGAATCACGTGATTTTGGAGGCGAGCAAGTTCAAAATCTTCAAGGTGACTAGCAGAGTGGAGACCTAGGAGAGCTGATATTGCAATTCTTATTTGAACGCTCACTGTTGCAGAATTCCTTCCTGCTAGGTGGAGGTTATTTTTGTTCTATTCAGGCACTCAACTGATTGGATGAGGCCTACCCACATCATGGAGAGCCATCTACTTTACTTGAGTTCGCTAATTTAAATCTTAACCTCTTCCAAAAACAGTTTCAAGTAACAGTTTCAGAATAATGTTTGACCATATATCTGGGCACCATGGCCCAGCCAAGTTGCCACTTAACATTAACTACCATTAAGCCCATCCCTTGCCCAGTTGTTATGTATATGCATCTTCCTCAATCATATTTAATCTCCAAATAAAGACAATGATAAGGTCATACCATGTCATCCTTCACCTAACATGCTACAACTATCCTGTATACAATCAAAACCACACTGACAACACGTAAATTTTATCATCTAAAGTGAATATGACATATGTTACATGATAAGGAGAAAAGAAAGGGAAGAAAGCAAAGATATTTACTTAATATATACACACAGATATATTCATAATAAAATAGGTAAGAACGACTGATGACAGTTACAGTCTTCATTTCTGTGACTGGTCATGTGGTTATAGCTGGTATTTCTTCCATTACCCATTGTGTATTCCCTTTGCCCACAGCGAGCACCTCAGATAGTTGGGCTATGTAACCCCAGAAAAGCTAGTCCCCTCACTCAGAATAAAAAGGATGATATCTTCCCATTAAGTACAACAACTAAATGTGATAATAAATGTAAGCCATATAAAGAGAAGTGTTTCTTGCTCTCATTCAGCCTCCAGAGTAGTTGTAAAATTAAACATTAAATACATAAACATATATATAACTACATAATTAAAGTATTCTTAATAAAAATAAAATGAAGTGTCTAATTAAATGGAGAGTTAGGAAAATGCTCTGAGCAAATAACACTTAAGAAGAAATAAGAGTTGAATGGGAATTAGGTAAAGAATTAAGAAGGAAAGTATTGTAAGTGAACCATATATAAAGTCTTAATGCAGAAAAGAACTCAACACATTCTAGGAACTGAATTGCATATACATATACGTATATGTATATGTACATGTACATGTATATGTATATATACACACATATATACACACACGTGTACATATATACATATATATGTATACATACATATATATGCTGCCATATATTTATATTTATATTATTTATATTTATATTTATAATTATATTTATACAAAATCTTGTGAGGAGTACAAGAATAAAATGATTCTATTAGTTAAGATAATGCTAGCTCGTTGGGATGGTGAACCTTAGGTGCCAACTTGGCTAGGCTATAGGACCTAGTTATTTATTCGCAAACAAGCCTACATGTTGCCAGGAAGGCATTTTGTAGATATGATCAACATCTCCAATCAGTTGACTATAAGTAAATGAGTACTCTTCATACGTGGGCGGCCTTCATTCAGTTGGTTGAAGTCTTATAAGGAACAGCAGAGGTTTCCCAGAAAAGAAGAAATTAAGGTTCAAGACTGCATCACAATCCTTCCTGAGTGTCCAGCCTACTGCCCTTTGCTACATGTTTAGGATTTGCCACTTCCTCAATCATGTGAACCATTTCATTAAAATCTCTCTCTCTCTGTCTGTCTCTCTCTGTCTCTCTGTCTCTCTCTCTCTCTCACACACACACACACACACACACACACACACACACACACCCCTTACTGGTTATGTTTCTCTCAAAAATTCCTACTGATACACTAATGTAACAATTAAAACTTTCAATGAGATCACAAAGAAAAATCACCAGAAGAGCTTCTTAAAGTACAGGTTACCAGATACCAGCAGAGAGGTTTTGTTTTTGTTTTTGCGTTTGTTTTTGTTTTTGCTTTCAGTAAATTGGGCCAAGGGTGAAAAATTTGCATTCATAATGAGTTCACAGAAGATTCTGATATTGTTGATCCAAAGACCACCCTTGGAGAATCCCTACACTGTCTTCAAGCGTTTTGGTTACAGCTGGCGGAAGAGAAAATTGACAATGTTAGATTAAAATCAGCCACTGCGGGAGTATTTATATCATGCAAATCTTAAAAAGATTCAAGTCAAAACGTTCCTTTATCTGAAGAACTAGTTGCTAAACATTTACTAGAATGCCACAGAGTATAGGGAATAAAACCCAAAAAGTATCGAAAATGACTTGCAGATTCCTGGCTTTATTTCCTAAGTGGATTCACGAGGCATGTGCTATCATGAGGATAAGAAGGAGGAGCAGACTCTGGGAGTTAAGAATAGCTTTGGACAAGGGCGCCTGGGTGGCTCAGCCTGTTAAGTGTCCGACTTCGGCTCAGGTCGTGATCTCTCGGTCTGTGAGTCAGATGTTCGCAGCTCAGAGCCTGGAGCCTGTTTTAGATTCTGTGTCTCCCTCTCTCTCTGTGTCCCTTCCCCTCTTGTGCTCTCTCTTGCTCTCAAAAATAAATTAAAAAATAAAAAATAGAAAAATATCTTTGGACATATTGTTTTTTTGAGGCATACTATGAGCCATGCAGTAGCATGTATATATTATACAAAAAGCAAAAATATCTAAGACTGGACTTGGGATAATGATCATAGACTACAGTGCATAGAATTCTCCAGATAGCCAATCAGTTAAGGTGCTTTTAAGCATATTTAATAGAAAGTAAAATTCAAAATGACAAGCAATAAGAGAATTTATTACCATATGCAATTGAAAAAGTGCATTTATGGTAGTGACCAATTTTGCTTTAATCTGTATTCTAGCTCTGCTCCCTGTGACTCCAAAGCCAAAAATCCAAAAATTGTAAGTAGATCCAAATAAATACATAACACCGCACCTTAAAAATAATACCTTGTTCTTAGAGCTGTGCTGAGGCATAAATGTAAAAGCCTACTGTTTAATACTTTGAAACTATATAATCTGTAACCAAAAGTTTGCCAAACTGAGAAATGATATTATTCATTAATCTTAAGAATTAGAAATTTCCACAACTATCTTTATGTTTTACCTTTAACATTTATACAAGCACCAAAATCTGTTTATACAAAAAAGGTATACTTTTAACTATATCACATCTTAAGTAGTCCTGGAGGTTATAATCACTGTTACTTTTTTTAACTTGGAGGAACAAAGCCCAAAGCTTTAGCTTTAGCCAGTCCTCTCAATCCTATATTTTGTGGAAAATACTGTTCAATATCTATTATCCTCACTTGCCTTCCTTTTTTTTTTTTTTTAACCAGGCAATGGTATTCCATTTTATGCAAAAAAGGCAAGAAATACCTAGATCTCAGAGAAGATATTGACCTACCAGAGTCCCAAGTGATGAATAGTGATTAGTTGGAGATAGTAATAATCCCATTCTACTTTTATAGTGCTTCATATAAAGCATACTTATAATTTAGTGCTAGTCATGAGGAATCTGCTATAGAATCTTTATCATCTGTTGAAAAATATTTCCTAAGGCAAAGCTTTAAAGATGGTCAACTTTATATTCTGCCTGTTCTTAACAATTACATATACTAAACTGAAGGAAGCCAGTTTCTTCTGAGGAATGGGTCAAAAGAATGACATAGTTTCGATTGTAGCATCTCATTATTCAGTAGTTTAAACAACAATGTAACCAACCTCCAGTAATGTTAAAGCGTCAATACATCCTCTTATGATTTGTGACATTGTTAGCTTTTTATCAAAAGATCAAAACAAATTAATTACATATTGGTGCTAACACTGAAAATATCGATTCAAAAACAATCCAATCCATTTTTCAAAATTATTAACTTCCACGACTAAATGAAGATAATCGAGATGAACACTTGGTCTCAAGCTGGATGTTTAGGACTATGATCAAGAGGAAAACTGTCTGATGTATTTAAGTTATTTACATATCATCAGTAGTCAAAGTTTTCCTACAAGGGGTTGTTTTTGTGGAGCAAACACATTGTTATTCCAGAAAAGTTGTGAAAATGTTGGCTTCATTACATGAAGCTGATTAGGGAATTTTTCACTTGAAAGTATTGGCTAGATGTCTTGCCTGACAATGTGGAAATTAGCCATAAACTAAAAAATATATGTACAGTGCATCACAGGCAGAGCACCCTGCCAAGAGCATCTCATTTTTTCATGGAAAAGGATCAAAAATTTTTGGTTAGAGGGCATGTTAATTATTTGGGACCACATCATGCAGAGATAATTGAGTCCTTTACAAAATGACTTCTGGTGTTCCACACAACGTCCTGTGGCAACAATGATAGTTCCATATCACATAATGAAACTGTGAATTGGAACCATATCGGAGCTGTCACTATTGCACTACGTGATGTCAAGTCTGTTCTAAGAATAGCATGACAGCTAAGGTTATCCAATGGGAGTGTGGGGTGAAAATTGAACAGCGGCATCCATTATGTATCTTATTGTTCCACAAGTCTAGAAAATAAGTAGTCTGATGACAGAAACCACCTCTCTTCCAGTTCAGTGTAGAGTCTGCTGTTTGACAAGAGTATCTGAGGCATGATGAGTACTGTTGAATGAATTACTAAGTCAACCTACCATGTCCTATTAAAGAAAGCGGTGTGCCTGTGTACATATCGTAAGTCAGTAAGACATAGATGGTTACTTACAGAAAAAAGAGCATACTATAAGCACTACTCTTCGTATCTCCATTTGTCTTTAGATTTTACTTGAAACTGTAAAATTTTCTAAACTGAACTTTTCCCTCTAAAATGAAAAAGAACCAGATTGTTTTCACTCTCAACAACATAGATTTGGCAAATACAGTTTATAGGTAAAACAAACAAAGCATATATATGTTAAAAATGTTAAGTAATGTCAAGCAAGCAAAGAAAAAAAAAAACTAGAACTGTGTCAAACAAAAAAGCTTCTGCACAAAAAAGAGAAAAGTGAACAGTCAAAAGACAACCTACAAAACAGGACAATATTTTTGCACAGTATGTATTTGATTAACGAGTTAATATTCAAGACAAAAGGAGCTCCTACAACTCAGTAGCATCCATGGAGACATAGATGAGATAGATAGATAGATAGATAGATACATAGATAGATGAGATAGATGATGATAGATAGATAGATAGATAGATAGATAGATAGATAGATAGATAGATGATAGATGATAGATGATAGATATTAGATAGATATAGAGATAGATAGAGATATAATAACCTGATTTAAAAAATGAGCAAAGGATTAGATGTTTTTCCAAGAAAACAACGAAATTGCCAGATTAAAAGATGCTCTACATTACTAATTATCAGTGGATACAAATTGAAACCACAATGAACTATCACCTTAAATATGTTAGGATGATCATTACTAAAAAATAAAGTGTTGGAGAGAATAAGGAAACATTGGAATCCTGGACATTGTTGATAGAATGTGAAATAGCACAGCCACTATAGAAAACAGTATGGAGTTTTCACAAAAAATTAAGAATAGTAATACAATATGATCAAGCAATCCCACTTCTGAGTATCCAAAATGACTGAAACAAGAATCTGGAGTGGGGCGCCTGGGTGGCTCAGTCAGTTAAGCGTCCGACTTCAGCTCAGGTCATGATCTCACACTCTGTGAGTTCGAGTCCCGCGTTGGGCTCTGTGCTGACAGCTCAGAGCCTGGAGCCTGTTTCAGAATCTGTGTCTCCCCCCTCTCTCTGCCCCTCCCCTGCTCATGCTCTGTCTCTCTCTGTCTCAAAAATAAATAAAAACATTTTTAAAAATTTAAAAAAAAATCTTGAGTTATTCGCATGCCCATGTATATCTGCATTATTCACAATATCCAAGATATGGAAACAACCCAAGTATCCACTGACTGATGAATGGATAAGGAAAATGCAGTAGATACATACATTGAAATAGTATTGAGCCATAAAAAAGAAGGAAATCCTGCAATATGGATAAATCTGCAGCTTTATCAACATGAATGACCCTGGAGGACATTATGCTAAGCAAAATAAGCCAGTCACATAAGGATAAATATGACTCCACTTACATAAGGTATTTAAAATAGTCAAACTACAGAAAGTGGAACAGTGGTTGTCAAGGCTTGAGGGGAGGAGAAACAAGGAGTTGCTATTCAATGACTATAAAGTCTCAGTTGTGCAAAATGAATAAGTCTTGAGATCTACTATACAATAGTGCTATAGTTAACAATACTGTATTGTACAATTAAAATTTTGCTAAAAGGGTAGATCACATGTTAAATGTCTTACTATAATAGAAAAAATAAATTTCCTAAAATAAATATTGAAAAATAATGTACATTAAGTTGAACATACAATATTTCACGTGGGTTAAGTGTGGAGGCATGATGGGCAAAAGGGAGTAAGATATGACTCGTATTTTTTATTAAGAATTTGAATATACTGTGGCATTCATATTGCCTAGAAAAGGCAAGTCATAGTTTACAAAGGATGGTTACTGTCTATTTTTGGACTTGCATTGAAAATATTTGCCATCTATGCAAAAGTAGGTGTCAAAGAGTTACTCAAATTCATTCATTCATTCATGCATTCATTACTCATTCAGAAACTATGGTAAGTTTGTATGTGTGTATTTAGAGCATTGTGTTTCTGGACACTGTCCTAACCATTGGAATTAGAGAAAGCATTTACCCAGAGAGAAATATTTTTGCTATCTAGAGAGAAAAAAATGATATTTAGGTTGTCAGAGACATGGGAAAGAGAAATGTTTGGAGGTAGAAGAAGTTGTCAGTATTCTCAATTGGTGCCGAAAACTCAAGCAATATAAGAACTCAAAAGCATCGTTGAATTAAGCAGCATGTAGGACACCGTTGACCTTGACCAAAGCAATGTCCGCAAAGAAATGGAAGTGTAATCTAGACTGTGATTGTCCAAAACTTGAGGATTTTATACTATAGCTATAACTCCTAGTTTGCTTTGTTAAATTATACCTTTGAAAATTGGACTATTTAGTCAAGGAAGTGGAGCCATTAAGCTTAGAGTGAGACGTGATGGTAGGGTCCTGTTGTTTCTCTCAACTTCTTGGTACGCATGATATTTGAATATATGGAGTGCTGAATTTTGACGTGGGGATTAAACAAAATATGCAACCAAATACATAGAGCAAAGATACAAAAGGTCGGTCTCAAATGCTAGCTAAAATGGCACTAGCTCCGTTTTAGGATAAGGTATCCTAGAAGGGAAAATTCTCCAGGATGCCCAGAAATGATTTTTGGCAATTGCTTCACTACTCTAGTGATTCAGGTTCAACTCTTCTTCATAACATTTGATGAAGTCAACATTTATGTTGTGCAAATAAATAAAGCAGTTTTGAGTTTTATTATATCAAACAACATATGGATTCCTTGATATTTTTTATTCCACTTTCCAGCAAAATTAATAGAAACAGAAATTTGACTTGATTTCTTTTATTTTGGCAAGCTAGCTTTTCTCAACAGAGAAAATATTAATGTAGATATTTTATAGATACAATCGATGTTGATTACATAAGATATGTATATGATATATAACATCACATAAACTTTATATTATATGGAACATGTATATCTATTAGGTGTTACAAAACCTATATGAATATATGTGTGAAAAAAATATAATCACCAATTTGGGCTAAGTGTTAGCTAGTAAAGACAGTAACTTTGTTTTTCCTAAAGCAGTTTAAAATTGGATTAAAAAGGTTTTTGGTTTGGATGGTCATCTGATTAGTTTGTTCTGGAAAAGGTAGTGATAATTCTAAATTTTTATATATTTTAAATTTTGTAATGCACAAGAATATATATAAATCAATAAAGCAAACGTGTCTCTTGTTTCTATAGTTTATGCCAGCTACAAGTGATGAGTAATTCCTGTTTTATCATGTCCTCTTCATTGGCTCAAAACTTACCATTTTAGAATTATTTTCTTCTTCTTATGATTAAAAATGTATTTCTAGTTTATCAAACTCAATGCCAGTTGGTGCGTTCACTTTTTCCCAGGATAATGCAAGGGGCATAAAAATTTATGTCTAGTCCATGCTATTAAATTATATGGCATTGTCATTTTTTATTTCAATACCAAATACTTTAATTTCCACAGAATACTACACAGTCATAATTAACTTAAATTTAATGACATAGTTATCAGTTCAATTGCTGTTAATTTCCTTCTGTGTTTCTTTTTTTCCCTTACACTGTCTCAATGATCTTCTTTATTTTGTTATATTCCTCCAACTTTAGTATTCCCACTGGTGCTGGTATGCCCTCAACTTTACACTCAGTTTTTGTTTCTATAGCATCTTTATTTCAAATAAGAGTTTTTATCTTATTGTTAAAAGAATGCTTATTTTGAGATATTCCTATTTTTTAAAATATTTTAGTCATCTGTGGGGCATCTGGATAGCTCTCGGTTAAGTGTGCGACTTTGGCTCAGGTCATGATCTTGTGGTTTGTGGGTTTGAGCCCCGTATCGAGCTCTGTGCTGACAGCTCAGAACCTGGGGCCTGCTTCGGATTCTGTATCTCCCTCTCTCTCTGCTTCTCCCCTGCTCACGCTCTGACTCTGTCTTTCAATAATAAATAAACGTTAAAAAATTATAAAAAAATAGTTTAGTCATCTACAAAATCTTTATCTCATATTTTATCTCCTTAATGACTACGGTGTCTGAAACCCCTTTAGGTCTATTTCTAGTGTCTATTGCCCTTATTGGTTGTTACTTATATTGTCTTTTCTCCTCATAGGCCTGGTTAAGCTTTGTGCACGTGATAGGCTTTGATCACGTCACAAATGACATTTAAAACATGTTTTCAAATATTGAATATGAATAAGTGGATATATTCCCTCTGATTTAATGTGTTTGTCCAGACATCTCAGGCCATTAATATACCAACACTGTAATTTTATTTTTTTTATTTTTTTTTATTTTTTTTTAATAAAAGAGAGAAAGAGCACACAAGCAGGGGAGGGGCAGAGAGAAAGAGAAACAATCCCAAGCAGGCTCCACGCCATCAGCACTCAGAGACTGATGTGGAGCTTGAACTCATAAACCGAGAGATCATGACCTGAACTGAGATCAAGAGTCTGATGTTTAACCAACTGCACCACCCAGATGCCCCTCGACATTGGTATTTTAATTTCAAGGGTTAAAATTATTCAAAGTTAGTATTTGATTAAGTGCCAGAAAATGTGTGACTGGCTTTTTCAGTGTCACAAAATAAAGGTTAACACAACTCCTCAGCATGGGCAAATCCGGTCTCCAGATTCTGTTCTCATATCCATATGAGCCTCTCAAAAGTACATCATCTCAAGTTATCTGCTGTCTCTTTCATAAAAGGCAAAGGTACACTAGAGAAAAATATTTCCAAATTCAGATCTCAGAATATGTTTTGCCTTCTTCCCTGGGAAGATAGCCAAGAAATTCTTGGTGATTTTGTTAGTTCTCTGATGTCCACAAGCAGATTTTTAAAATATCTATATTGTCCAGTTTTCTTAATTGTCTTTAGTACAAAAATTGGTCTGTATGACCTCATCCACCATTAACAGATGTAGAAATCTTGCATATTCTTTATGTATTAAAAAAAAAAGAAAACTGACGTTTGACTCTCTGCAATAGGACAAAGAACATAAAAGAAATTTAATAAAAAATAACTTGAAAAGGAAACTTCTATTGAGAGTCTGCTCTTCTTAAAATTTCTCAAAAGTTTGGCTATAATTGAACCATTTTATTTACTGAACAATAGCCAATATAGTATTTTATGTGCAATAGATACATTGCATAAAAAAAGACAAGTTGAAATATCATATGTAGACAATGTTTTAGAATCATTGGCATTGTCCTTATTCTACATGGACAAATATAGTACATTAACATTCATTAAATGTCATGATTTTTTATAAAGAAAATATGTTAACACCAATGCCTTAAAAAAACAAACAAACAAACACCTTCCATACTTAAATCACCTCAATTAAATTTCTTATGCAGCCTGAGGAGGAAAAATAAAATATAATAGAACTCTACTGTAATTTCTTTGAGAGTTCTCTGTACCTAGTGTCTAAATAGCTTCAAATGTATTATTTAATATTTCTAAATCAGCCAAAGGAAACAAAAATGAAAAGATACTTCAAGATTAATTTGTTCTGACATTTATTTCAGAATTTTGTGACTTGAAGAGAAAATATTAGAATTAGAAAATTTAGAAGGTAAATCCCAGTTCTAGATATACACCAAAAAAAAAAAAAAATTGAAAATAAGAACTCAAACAGATGATTGCTCACCAATGTTTGTAGCAGCATCATTTACAATAGCCAAAAAGGTGGAAACATCCCAAATGCCCAGTAGTGGATAAATGGATAAACGAAGATAGTATATGCATACAATGGAGTATAATTCAGCCTTAAAAGGGAATCAAATTCGGATACATGATACAATATGGATGAGCCTTCAAGACATTCTGTTAAGTGAAATGATAGATGCAAAAGTACAAATATTGTATGATTCCATTTCTATGCAATATCTGATAGTTAAATATATAGAGAAAAAAAGAATTATGGCTGTCAAGGATTGGGAAAGAGAGGATTAGAGGAGAGAGGATTAAAGAATTATTCTTGGATGGGTACAAAGTTTCACTTTGGAATGATGGAAAAGTTCTGGAGATAGATTATGGTGATGGCTCTACAAACGACAATACATTTTTACCAACACACACCTATTAAAAGGGTCCAAATGTGGAACACAAACAGCAAAAAATGCTGGCAAGGGTGTGGAGCGAAACAAACTCATTCATTGCTGGTCAAATGCAAAATGGTACAGACATTCCTAAAGACCTTTGGGAGATTTCCTACAAAACTAAACATACTCTTACCCTATAATCCATCAATCACTCTCCTAGGTACTTTACCCAAAGCAGTTGAAAACCTTCATATACCCAAGAACCTATTAATGGATGTTTAAAGTAGTTGTATTTATAATTGCCTAAACTTAGAACAACCAAGATATTCTTTAGTAGGTGACTGGATAAATAAACTGTGGTATGTTCAGGAAATGAGATATTATTCAGCACTAAGAAATGAGCTCTCTGGCTATAAAAAGACATAGAGGAAACTTAAATTAATATTACTTATTAGGAAATCAGTCCTAAATGGCTACATATTATATGATTCCATCTATACATGACATTGTGGACAAGGCAAAACTATGCTACAATAAAAAGATCATGGTCGCCAAGGGCTCAGTGGTGGAAAGGATATATGGGCATAGAATAGGATATTTTTAGGGCAGTGAAAATACTCTGCATGATACCATAATTATGGACGCATACCATTATACATACCTTTGTCCAATTCCATAGAATATACAACAGAAAGAGTGAACTATAGTGTAAACTATGCATTTGGGTGATTACGATATGTAAATATAGGTTCATCAAATGTAACAAACGCATCACTAGTAGGGGCTGTTGATAGTGAAGAAGGCTCTATCTTTGTGGGTAGAGGGAAATCTACGAGAAATCTCTGTACCATCCCCTCATTTTTTCAGGGACGTAATCATGTTCTAAAAACAGAAAGTGAACTAAGAAAAACAAAAAGTTCTTTTTTTCTCTCACCTGGTCTGGGGAGTATATAAATTTAACTAATTGCCCCAACATGTCTGTATATAGTGAGGGATAATTAGGTTCCAAAGGAAAATAGAAGATGCTGGTACCATAGGAGCAAATATAACTTTTTCCAGTAACGATGGAAGAATTGTACCCTTGAGAAATATTCTAGGAGAAAATAGAGACAGTGCCACTGATATCAAGGAACTCAAAATCAAGCTGATACTCTGCATCATATCCAATGTATTTTTCTTTAATTTACATTTTTAATCTAAGTTTATATCATTGCATCAGAAAACATTCCTTGAAAGTGTCTATATATTTTTTTTCAAATGTTTACTTATTTTTAGAGACAGACAGAGTACGAGTGGGAGAGGGGCAGAGAGAGAGAGAGGGATACACAGAATCAGAAGCAGGATCCAGGCTCTGAGCTCACAGCTCTGTGAGCTCAGAGCCTGATGTGGGGCTTGAACCCACGAACTGTGAGGCCATGACCTGAGCCGAAGTCGGAGGCCTATCCAGGCCACCTAGGTGCCTCAGTTTATAATACTTTTTAAAGTGATGCACATACACAGTCATATATATAGATTTTTTATATATGTGACTTTATGTATGCTTATGTATACATAAATATAACATTTACATATCTATATTTATACCTTTAGTGATAGATTCATCTACTAAAAAATTGATTTAATAATAAAATCTAGACAATTCAAATTACTATTTTCCTAAAATCACATGTATCAATATAAGAAATTATTCTTTAGGGGCTCCTGGGTGGCTCAGTTGGTTAAGCAGCCGACTTCGGCTCAGGTCATGATTTCACAGTTTGTGGTTCAAGCCCCATGTGGGGCTCTGTGCTGACAGCTCAGAGCCTGGAGCCTGCTTTGGATTCTGTGTCACCCTCTCTCTGTGTTCCTCCCTCGCTCACACTCTCTCTCTCTCTCAAAAATAAATAAACATCAAAAAAAATTTTTAAAAGATACTATTCTTTAGACAATTCAATAAGGAAAATCACCACAGCTACTTTTTTTTTATTATTTAGAGGAGTAATCATGTATTTTATAGCTACCTTTCCAGTAGTAGTTCATGGAGCCTGCATTAGCAGTATAGCTTATATCAGACAACTTGTTTGAAATGCAAATTCTCTGGTCTCATCAAAAACCAATGTAATTAGGACCTCCAGTTAGAACCCAGCAATATAGTAATTTTTCACTGAATATATGTTGAGAAATGCTGCCATCCAGTTTCCAATAAAAGAATAAGAATATCGAACTGTTACGGACGGAAATTCAACTATAGATCAATAAATTCATTTCAGAGTACATTTCATTGAGAAACAGTGTTATTTCATGCTTCACGTTAATATAATATTATAGAAAGGGACAGGTGCATATCACATTCTTAAAGCTTTTGGAAACTTAACATCAAATTGAGTCTTTATCTAAAATTGCAAAGCAACTTGAGATATTGATGACAATGAAATAATTTGGGGCATATACATGTATATATATATATATATATATATGTATGCAAACATTTTGTTTTTATCTGTATCTATTAAAATGTAAAAATTAAAACTTGTACAATACAGTGGGAGCTTTCTTCATTTCCAAAGTAGAAAACTATTTAAGAAAGTAACTGAATTAAAATGCATATGCATTATCTATAATATTCTTGTAAAAAAAAAAAAAGTCAGCGTTGCCTAGTGGAAAAGGCATTGGACTTGTTCTCAGACACACAGCCAGATGGCATTTCTTGCTCTGTTACCGACTAAGTTATGAGTGGAGTAAGTCACCGACACTGGAGCCTCCGTGTAACTTTACTCTCACTACGGCAAAATGGAATTAGGTGGTGCACAGACTTCATATTTAACACAGAATATTTGAGGACATCACTTCAGGCTAAAGAGAGTGACTTTACTAAACGGTGAGATTTATGGACCGATTTAAAATGAAGAATTATCTGGAAAAAGAGACTACGGTGGACTAGCACCTCTGATACTGTTAGATCTTAGAAGGGTAAAGTCATGGCAAGGCATAGGCAAACAGTTCAAACAAAACAAAACAAAACAAAAAGGAAGAACAAAGAAAATGGGATAAAAGGAAAAGTATTTTAGGCAGAGGTGTTAAGGCAATGTGTCATGCGGTGGGCGATTTAGGATTTGGTAGCAGAGACAAATTAAAACAGGTATAGGTTAACTAACTCAAAACAGTAGGCTGATAAAAGGGGAAATTTCTAAGGGTGCTTGGGTGGGTCAGTCGGTTGAGCGTCTCACTTCGGCTCAGGTCATGATCTCATGGATCGTGGGTTTGAACCCCGTGTTGGGCTCAGTGCTGACAGCTCAGAGCCGGGAGCCTACTTCGGATTCTGTGTTTCCCTCTCTCTCGGCTTCTCCCCTGCTCACCCTCTGTCTGTCTCTCTTTCAAAAATAAACATTAAAAAATATTAAATAAAAGGGAAATTTATATATGGGTAAATAGACTGGCAACTGTATAGGGAAAATTAATCATTAAATTGTTCAAATGCAGAAAATCAGGGGCGCCTGGGTGGCTCAGTCGGTTGAGCGTCCGACTTCAGCCCAGGTCATGATCTCGGGGTCCGTGAGTTCGAGCCCCGCGTCGGGCTCTGTGCTGACAGCTCAGAGCCTGGAGCCTGCTTCGGATTCTGTGTCTCCCTCTCTCTCTGCCCCTCCCCTGCTCATGCTCTGTCTCTCTCTGTCTCAAAAATAAATAAACATTTAAAAAAATTTAAAAAATGCAGAAAACCAGGTGCCAAAAACATCATTCTTAACAGTCTGTGAATGATTTCCTCCTGCATACACCCCACTCCTCTAAAGGCAGGAAAAACCTTAAATATATATTGAAAATATATATTCTGGTTTAAAATGGTCTCTGTTTGTGTTGGTGTATGTGTGGGGCGTGGGCATGGTTAATATTTACACAATCAGAGCTCAGACTTCTATGGAGGCAAATTCTTCCCATTTATCTCCAAAAGAAGGCATCTGGGGACAGATTATGTAACTACATGGAATCCTGGGTCTCTATGTTGCTCTTTGGTACTCCATTAGTCTAAGATCTAAGTTGATACTACGACCTGGTCACTAGATGTCCAGAATCCATTCTACTTGCTCTTGTTCTTTTTCTTTTTTTTTAATGTTTAGTTATTTTTGAGAGAGACAGAAAAAGTGCGAACAGGGGAGAGGAGAGAGGGAAACACAGAATCTGAAGCAGGCTCCAGGCTCTGAGCTGTCAGCACAGAGCCTAATGTGGGGCTCAAACTCATGAACCCGGAGATCATGACCTGAGCCGAGGTCAGACACTTAGCTGATTGAGCCACCCAGGTGTCCCTGTCTTTTTCTCTTTTTTTTTAATGTCTCTACCCATATATAATACCTGAGGTCCACACCTACCTGCATGCAATCGCCAACTGTGATTTTCTTCTTCTTACCCCAGGACTTTTCTAGTTAACTAGTTGTTTTGCTGTTTACTCCCTATGAGGAATGTATTTCATATGTTGTCAGGGTGAGTGGGGCCACTGGTTTCAGTCTTTCATGTGTTCTGTAGATTCTGTACCGATGTGCCATGATCTATTTCCATAGAGGGTTACATCTAAAAACTTCGTCCCTGCATTCTCTTTTATGTATTTTCAATCTGTGATCGGTCAATGAGATGCATGAAAAAGAGGTCAGCCCGTAAGAAGCAGGGGAATTTAAGGGTTTCTGGCTGGCTCAGTTGGGAGGCATGTGATACTTGATCTCAGGGTCATGAGTTTGAGCCCCATATTGGATGTAGATATTACTTAAAAAAATAGATAAAATTAAAAAAAAAAAGAAAAAGAAAAAAAAGAAAAGGGAGTTTACACTCTGCCCCTCCTTCTCAACCTAGGCAATGTTTTGCCAGTGGCTACACCCTTCTATAGCAACAGCCCCTCTTGGAAACTCCATCTTTATGTTACCAGTTGTCTCCTGGATTTTGTCACAAGTTTCTCTTCCTTGAGACTTAAACTCCATGGTAGTAATGGCTCTCTTTTGTTTGTGGTCCCTGGAGATCCTTGTTTTCTTCCCTTAAACTTCATACAGCTCCCAAAACTCTTTGGTTTTCCCATCACTTTTATGTTAAGAACTTGACTTGATACTTTTGTTAGCCATCTCTCAATATCAGCCATGAAGTATTTATTATATAACTCTGCCATAATGCGCATGCAATAACTCCAGTTTATTCTTGGAAAATAAAGAAACAAGTCTCATTAATTGGAAGGCCATACAAACATATATAACATATTTACCATTTCTTGGTCCCTAAAAGGTTTTCACTTAAGGAAAAAAGCCAGGAAAAAGGTTTTTTTCCTCATTCTTCTCCCATCCACCCTTCCTTTACTACTTTCTCTTTCTATTCCCCTCTCTTTCTCTTACTAGAAGTTTCTTTCTTGTATTGTTCTTAGGCATTAGCACTCTGCTTCTTTCTGAAAAATAAGGTAAATATTGGGGCATCTGGGTGGCTCAGCTGGTTGAGCCTCTGGCTCTTGATTTCAGCTCAGGTTATGATCTTGCAGTTTGTGAGATTGAGCCCTATGTGGGACTGTGCTGACTGAATGGAGCCTGCTTGGGATTCTCTCTCTCTCTCTCCCTCTCTCTCTCTCCTCTCCCTCTCCCTCTCTCTCTGCCCCTTCTCTGCTTTTCCCCTGTCTCTCTCCCTCTTAAAATAAATAAATAAACATTAAAAATTTTAAAATGAGATAAATATTAAATATAAATATTAAATTTTAAGAAAGAAAGAAAAGAGAGAAAAAAAGAAAAGAAACAATTTCAGTGAAAAAAGAAAACATGTTGGTATATGTTTTTTACAAAAAAGGCCAGAGGATCCAAATTTTGAAATCCTCAATTTATAGAAATTACAAACTTACTGTCTTGGCTAAGTCATTTCAGAAACAAAAATTAAAAGCATTGTACTTGAAAAGATTAAGGAATTATAAAATCAGAGTGTCGTGTGTATGTGAATGAGGGTTACAAAAAAGGAAGAAGAAGGAAATGTGAGCCAGGGGCTTAACTTTTCAAAGAAATTGGGATACAGTGGAGCTTAAAAATAGTATATAACAGCTTTATCTAGATATGATTCATATTACACAATATAATTACATAGATCTAATTCATGCATAATACAGTTCACCAATTTAAAGCATACAGTTCAATTATTATATTTATAAGTGTGTGTAATCCTTATGCTAATTTTAGAACACTTTCATAATTTCCAGAAGGAAATGCCATAGCCATTAGCAAACATTTCCCAATTCCTCCAGTCTTGCGATCCTAGGCACCCACTAATTTACCTTACGTGTCTATATATTTGTCTATTCTGTACATTTCATAAAAAACAAGTAGCTTTGTTTCTCTACCACTGAACATGGACACTATCCAGATATGATGTAGTTTATACGTATTGATTAAAATCTAAGCATGTAACTGAAAGAGTGTGAATAGGGATAAGTTACAGCATAAGCATATAGGAGTTCATTGAAAATGCTCTAAACAGAATATGTTTTGTTTTTCATATTTCCTTTGGAATAGATTGAGGGTATCAATAGTTTGGGGATTTTCACATGGATGCTGTTTTTTCCATATTATTTCGCTTCTACCATTCAATTTCATACATATGTATCCACATGAATTATATATATGGTATATACTATACGATGTATATATAAGAGATACATATTACTTGGAGCATTTATGTTTCTAACTCATAGCAAACTCTGGCATAGAATCAGTAAATGCTTTATTTAGTTGTTTCTTCTAATAATTAATCAGTTTTGCAATCAAACAATCGTGTACTGAGTTCTTGCTGTCTTTCTGTTAGCATTCCCACAATTCTTTGTCCCTGTCTACTTCACTCTTCTCATTTTATAAAGATGAAAAATAAAAGAAAAAAATCAATAATCCGTCTCAGATACAGATGTAAGGAAGACGCCATGTGTATCTTTATAAGAATTTACTACATCATTGAACACTTTTGATTCTACTGTTTGGTATGAATGTCATCAGCGAAACCCAGTAAGACCAGATTTAAATCCTTGCTTTAAATTATCTCCAAGCACACATTTAAATTTTTAAGATTTTCTTCCCAACCTAATGATATTTTCACATTCTTTCTCTGGTTATTTTTCTCAACTCAGAGCTTCTTTACACCTCTATTTCATTGTCCTCAACTGAATATGATACAATCTTATTAGAACCATGATTATAACTTCAATTTTTAAACCAGTCATCGGTATAAGCAACACATATTTAAGTAAAGTATATTTTTCTCACGGATATTTTGGGGAAAGTAAGCTTAGCAATTTCCTGCAATGACTTATTTTTGCACGTGTAACAAGGTGATATACTGAGAAGAGAACCAAACATAAATCTAGCCAGACTACTCAGTAATGTAGCTAAAATATTTTAGATATAAAAGGAAGATATTACTTAGTAAGTAATAAGACATATAAAATAATAACATATACAATACGGTGGAAAATGTCACAGAGAATAAAACAGAAGACAAGTTAAGTGTTGGGGGAGGTGGTTCAATTTTTAAAGGGAAGGATAGGGATGTCCCCTTAAAAGGGATTTTCATGCAAAGATGTGAAAGATATGAAGAAGAAAACTGTGAGTCTCTGGGACAAGGACAATTTAGGCAAAAGAATAAGCAACAGCAAATCCCTGAGGCAGGAATGAGTGAGATGTGCCCTACAAAAAATGCTGAGGCCCATGTGACACAAATGGTATGAGAGAGAAGAGTAGGAAAGAGGTGAGTGAAGGAGGGTCAGAGGATTTAATGCCTTTCTGGCCCCCATGAAGATGTTGCTTTTTGATTTTTTGTGGAGATAGGAAACAAGAATTTGGAGCTAATGCGTGGCATGGCAATATATTTTAAAAGGATCCGTTGAAGTGTTGTATTGAGAATACCAAGAAAGTAGTCAAGAGTAGAACTAGGGTACAGTGAATAGATGTTTTACCAGCTCTGCGGGACCAGTAGAGTGGCCTTGGACATCAATTCACGATCACATTCATAAGACAAAATACGATTCACTGAGCAGCAATTTGTTTAGCTAAAAGGTACAAGAATGGGAATAAACATGTATAATGGAAGCCTGGAGGGAAACTTGAGTCTCTGCACTAAGATGTGTATGCTCAAAGGTGGATCACCTCAGCTCTGGGAAGCCATAAATATGGGGGGCCCTTCTGCTTTCATACCTTCCATTGCCTAGTGCATTTGCATGTAATCAATTTCAAATTACTTTCAATAACTTGTATTTGTCAGTTACAGATAACTGAATAATCAATGTCCGTACAATAATACAATACTGGATTCCATACACAGCACGTGTAGATGGACTCCGATTTATCTTAGAAAGAGTACACTAATCTTAGGCTGTCTTTAATTAATTACTTAATTAGCATAGCAAGGAATTTTCCATCAATGATTAAAATCTCAAATGTTCCCCATCCTAACCAGATTTAAGATGGAACCTCAGAAGACTTGCTTATTCAGTAATCTAATTCAAAGAAGCCAAATGGCTTTGTCTTAAAAGACTTCCCGGTTGGGAGTTTTATAGACTCTTTTGGAAGCTTCCTTTTATGGTTCATATATTAGAAACATTCCAAACAAACATTGCTGTTGCTATTGTTTTCCCCACCTCTTTTTGTAATGTTTACTGATAGCAATCAAGGCAGCTCATAAGCAAACAAAAGAAAATCAACCGATAAACAAGAGCTATCTGAATCTCCATTGCACTATTACTGCATAGAAAATTTCAAAGCTATTTCAAGTCACCAATTATCAATCTGGATCATGAGATGCCACTTGGCCTCTCTTACAGTAAATCCCAATTTCTGTTAGTAATTCTCTTCTGCAACTAATTTAGTTTAAAGGAGAAGAGAATTTATCCAATTTGGAAGGTGCATGTTGCTGCAACACATTCTTTCCTTCTTTCATAAATATATCTTTGAATGTTTACTATTATGTTATATAGACATATTAAGGGGTTAAGAATTCTGGATAGATTTTCCATCTATAAAAATTACTATTTGGTCATTAGAAACTGGGTATATTCTTCTCCCATTGTCCTCAGCTTTCAGCTAAAATTCTGAGATTATACAATACACAATTTTTGACATTCTAAAATAGTATCCTGACTATATTTACAAAGTAATTACATTTGCTAACATCCAGTCCAGGTAAGTTATTGCCTTTTCTTATCTGTCTGGAAAATACACAGAATGGAAGATAAGCAGGAGAAACTTGCCTCTTAATGATGGATCCTGCGCCTTGTCAATTTTTTTCCCCCAGTAGAATTAAAGACAAGAAAGATAAGTCAAATTATTTGCAATTTACCAAAATATAAATATTTTGCTTATAAAATATGCAATATAAAATACATACTTCAAAGAATATAATAAAGTAGATTCTATTACATTTTTCAACACTTTGAAATGACATTTAGTCTTTCAGGAACCTCATCATCATGACTCACACAAATCTACTTTAATGTTAAATCACTCTATGTAAGATGAGCAACTACTCAGATACTTGTTTGTAATTTCTCCAGTAGGACACTTTCAAGCACCATTCTCAATATTTGTGTCATTGTTTAGACATCAGAATAGATAACATACATTGTGATGCATAGGGACTTTTAGGTAATCAGCAGTTGTACAATATAGTCTATGGGAATTAAATATACAAATAGAGATGTACGAAATCAGTACCTCTGTTAGTTTTTTGAATCAAACCTCAGGTATGCAAAGACTGCCTAATGACTAGAGTCATACAATTTAATATGCCCATTCACTTGAAAATAAGAATTATTTCTAAGAAAATAGGTCTACAAATCTTGAAAATTACATTCAAATGTGTCCATATTGAGGGGTTAAATGGGTGTTGGGTATTAAGGAGGGCACTTGTCATGAGCACAGGGTGCTATATGTAAGTGATGAATCACTAAATTCTACTCCTGAGAATCTGGTTTTTATATTTATTCAATTATATCTCTGCAAAAATAAAATGTTAGACATGTAATGTATTATTTGAGGAGGCATTTAAAGGGCATTTGATTATTCTATAGTAAAAGAGCATATATTAATTATATAAGAAAATTACATGAACCCAAATCAGTAAAATATATAATTTCCAAGATTTTCTTCAGTTTCTACTAACTCTCAATTATTCCTACAGCATGACAAGTTTAATTGGAGAACAAAATATGAGTAAATGAACATTTCTTATTAAAATCAAAAGGATTATACTTAGCAAAACCATCCCTGAATTTTTTTTTTATTTCTTACTAAAGGTATTTTATTAATGACTAATTCCATCATGATTAATGCCGTACAAGTAGTTTCTGCATTTCTTTGTCTAAATTACAATTCATTTGTATGACTAAAGTCCATGATTATCTGCTGTTTATATTACTGAGCAGAGAGAGGATATAAGGTATTTATAGTACATTTGAAACTCTTCTTATGTTTGGATCGAATATATGCACATTTGCTTGAGATAAGTGTTATATTGAAAAGTGACAGGGAAAGTGACAGGGCAGTAATACTCTTTAAACACACACACACACGCACACACACACACACACCAGCATCTATCTCAGTGGAGAGAGGAAGGGTATTCTATCCCAGAGACCACAGAAAACATTTGTAGAGTGGGGAGAATTCATTTTCTCTCTGACTCAGACAATAGACATTCCAATGTTCCCCCATATTCTTCCCACCACAAAAGCTATGTGCAAATCCTCAGGGACAGAAAATAAGTTGCATTTCAAAGAATTTTAAAAATGTATTAATTGCAATTCACTTTTGAAATTAAAAAAAAAGAAAAGAAAAAACATACACCTATATCTATTAATACTAAGCTTGTAAACTAAGCTTGATGTAAACTAAGGAAGTATGAGATTTTAGAAGTTTTGGGATTAAGTCTTCATTTTTTTTTTTTTCGTTTACTAAGTACAGTGGGTTATAAAAGGATACTGTATAAAATATTATTTCCATGTCTCTACTGATGAATGGTATCTACTTAACTAAGATATGCATAAGAACTGCAGTTGGTCATGAATTATTAGAGGCAATGATGAGAGAAATATTCTTGCAGTATGGTTTGCACTATAATGGACACTTCCCATTAATAAAGAAATACAATGGAACTGCTAGCAAATGTTTATGATAAAAAAACAGAATATCCAATTATAGTTGTGTTAAAATATAAAAAGAATTTATACCTTTACCTGGCTGAAAAATCCAGAAGTGACTTTGGCATTAAACAAGATTTTGGCTCAACTAGAATGACCACAACCTCATTTTTATTCACTTCTCACCTCTGCACCTGAGATATTTTGGAAATTTAGGAGAGATACTGGGGAGACAACATGGTGAACAATTATAAAATTAAAGCCTATCTGTTGATAGAGCAAGAAATAGGCAAAGGATGAATTGATTCTGTTTAGGAGGATTAAGGATAGAAATAAAGAAGAAAAATTACTTGGATTGGGTAATTGAATCATGTGAAAGGGATTTTGGCATCACAAACACAAT
This sequence comes from Panthera pardus, assembly GCF_024362965.1. Taxonomy (NCBI): domain Eukaryota; kingdom Metazoa; phylum Chordata; class Mammalia; order Carnivora; family Felidae; genus Panthera; species Panthera pardus. Next base: position 16,848,410 of record NW_026526765.1, read on the forward strand.
ATTTGTGCCATACACACTCATACACACATATAAATCTATACCTATGATTCTATACATGCTATCTGTGTGTTTATGTGTGAGTTTATTGGTGGTTTATTGTGCTAAAATGCATATACACATGATTATTCAATGTGGCCAAGACATAAGGGTAAAACTCGGTTCTATCGTTTTCTAGCTATGCATTCGGCTAAGACATATTTAAATTTTGTGCACATCAGTTTCCACATCTAAATATGGCAATAACTATATAGTTACTATAACTACAAAGAGTTGTAGTAAGATGAGAAAATAAATTAATGTTGCTAAAGTACTTACAGCAATGACTGACAATAATAAATGCCATATAACTGTTTATTATTAACAAATCAGTCACTATTTTTAAATGACATATTGATTAAACATTCTTTTATGGCAACTTAGGAATATGACTCTATGTTGCAAAGTAATTTAGAAATTCGTATTTCAATATTGAAGTGCAAAATGAGTAGTCTTTTTATTTTTATTTTGCCCTCTCAATATGATAATTTAATCTTCCATGAATTGATAAGTAATGTAATGTTTCCAAAAAAGTAAGTTGTGTCTCAATATGTATAGATTCATTTTAAATGTTAATTTGACCATTTGGAAGGTCAAAATTGTATTTCCCATTTATCGATATTGCATACTAACATCTTGGAAGAAACTAGCTCAATTAAGCAAAAGTGTTTGACATTTTAAAATGTTAACCCATGTGCTTTATTGTCCAATATAATGAATAGATTGCCAAAATACTCAGTCAGTTTTGAATTACTTTAAGAGAAAGAGCACAGCGTGAATGACAATATTTTTCTTGAAATTTGTAAGGCTCAAGGCAATTAAACAAAGCTATTTTATTACAGATAAAAATAAGACAAACACATACTTCTGAGAAGTAAAGATATATTTGTCCTAAAACAAAGTTTACTTGTTTTTAGAAGGTGGAATTCAAATATAATTGGAGGCTGTTGATTATAATTCCAATTCCATTTTCTCAAAATAACACATATTTAAGGAAGAAAAGTAAAACTGTTTTTAATAGATTAAAATTTGTCTGTAGCCTGGACTATATCAAGCTCTTTTGCTTGTATATATGGTATTAAAATATGATAAATACATCTTCTTAGGTAATTATTTTAACAGCTTTATTAGGTATAATTAACATACAAGGAAGTGTACATATTTAATGTGTACAATTAAAATGATTTTTTCAATGTTCATTCATTTTTTATAATTTTTTGTTGTTTATTATTTTTGACAGAGAGAGAGAGAGAGAGAGACAGAGACAGAGACTGAGAGCAAGCAGGGAAGGAGCAGAAAGAGAGGGAGACACACAATCTGAAGCAGGCTCCAAGCTCTGAGCTGTCAGCACAGAGCCTGATGCAGGGCTCAAACTTATGAACCACAAGATCATGACCTGAGCCAAAGTCGGACCTTAACCTACTTAGCCACAGAGGCACCCAAATGTGTACAATTTGATGAGTTGGGACAAATGGAAACACCATGGTATCAAGGTAATAGACATAAACAACAGCCCCAAAGTGTCCTCGAATCTCTGATTTTGTCTGTTTTGTTTCGGTGGTAAGAACACTTAACAAGGAATTCAGTCCCTTAACAAATACTGTATTTTAACCCTAAACCATATGTCATACAGCGGATATCTAGAAAGTACTCATCTAGCACAACAGAAACTATATACATATTGAACGATTCCCCATTTCCCCCACCCCTCGGTCCCTGGCAAATACAGTTGTATTCTCTGCATTGTGATTAGTTTAGCTGCCTCATATAACTGGAATCAGGCAGTGTGCGTTCTGTGACTGGCTTAAGATACATCTATGTTGTCACAAATGGCAGAATTTCCTTTTTATTCCCCCAAAGCCAAATTATAATCCATTGTAGGAGTCTACCACAACTTTATCCATTCATCTTGGGTTTTTTCCACATCTTACTACTGTGAATAATGCTGCAATGAACATGAGAGTGCTTGAAGTAACTCTCAAGGTCATGATTTCAATACTTTTGAATATGAAGGATTCATCCAGAAGTGGGACTGCTGGATCATGCTGAAGTTCTATTTTTAATTTTTTTAAGTAACTCCATAATGTTTTTCAGAGCCGCTGCACCATTTTACATTCTCAGCAATAGTGTTCAAGGGTTCTAATTTCTCCACATCCTCTTCAACGATTAACCCTTTCTTATAATAGTCATCCTAACAGGTGTCAGGTGATGTTTCAGTGTAGTTTAGATCTGCACTTCTCTAATAATTAATGTTTTAGAGCATATTTTCATATACCTGTTGGATTTTCTATGTCTTCTATGGAGAAATAACTGTTTGAGTCCTTTGTCCTTTTTTTTTTTCTAATCCTAAAATTCATTTAGAACCAGAAAAGACCCAGAACAGGCAAGGCAATCTTGAGAAGGAACAACAAAATTGGAAGCATCACACTTCTTGATTTCAAGATATATTACAAAGCTACCATAATTAAAACGGCAGAATACTGGCAAAAAAATAGACATATTGACCAAGAGAATAGTGAGCCCAAAATAACCCATGTATATGTGCCCAACTGATCTTCAGCAAGGGCATCAAGAGTACACAGTGGGGAAAGGATAGCCTTTTCACCAAATGGCATTGGGGAAAGGACATATCCACCTGCTGAAGAATAAACCTGGACCCTTATCTCGCACCATACATAAAAATAAACTTAGAATGAATTAAAGATTTATGAATGTAATACCGGAAACCCTGAAACTCATAAAAGAAACAGGGGGAAAATCTTCTCAGGGCACCTGGGTGGTTCAGTTGGTTGGGTGTCCAACTTCAGCTCAGGTCATGATCTCATGGTTCCTAGTTCGAGCTCCACGTTGGGCTCTGTGCTGGCAGGTTGGAGCCTGGAGCCAGCTTTGTATTCTGCATCTCCCTCTCCCTCTGCCCTTCCCCTGCTCATGCTCTGTCTGTCTCTCTCAAAAATAAACAAAAAAAATAAAAAAACAATTCTGACAATGATTTTGGCAATGATTTTTTAGATAGGACATCAAAAACACAGACAAAATACAAGTGGAAAAGCATTAAAAATGAAAAAAAATCAGAAAAAAAGCGGGACTATATTAAAGTATAAGTGCTTCTCGACAGCAAAGGAAACAATCTGCACAGCTGAAGGACAAACTGCAGAATGGGAGAAAATGTTTGCAAAACAATTATCTGATACAAGAGGATAAAACCCAAAATATATAAGGAACTCCTACAGCTCAATAGCAAACACACAAATAAATAATTAAAAATGAGTAAAAAACTTGATTAGATGTTTCTCCAAGAAGGACACACAAATGGTCAATAGATATTAGAAAAGATGTACAATATCACTAATCATCAGGGAAACATAAATCAAAATCACAAAGAGGTATCTCACATCTCTCAAGATGGCCATTACCAAGAAAACAAAAGATAATGAGTGTTGACAAGAATGTGAAGGAAGGAAAGGAACACCTTGTACACTCTTCAAGAACTGTAAATCGGTGCATCCCTTAAGGAAAACAGTATGAGGATTCCTTAAAAACTAAAACTAAGGGGTGCCTGGGTGGCCCAGTCAGTTAAGCATCTGACTCTTGATTTCGGCTCAGGTCATGATCTCATGGTTTGTGAGTTCAAGCCTCGTTTTGGACTCTGCACTGACAGCATGGAGCCTGCTTGGGATCCTCTCTCTCTCCTGTCTCCCCCTCTCACTTTCTCAAAATAAATAAATAATCATTTTGAAAATTAAAAATAGAACAATTTTATAATCTAACGTTTCCACGTATGGGTGTATATCCAAAATATTGAAATCAAAATCTTGAAGGGATATTTATACCCTCATGCTTATTGAAGCATTTTATTCCCAATAGCAAAGGTACGGAAACAACCCAAATTTCCATGGAGGGTTAAAGAACATTTGGTATATACATGCAATGGAATATTATTGTATTTTCTATTAGTTTTTTGCTATAAAATATAAGGAAATTCTGCCATATACAACAACATGGGGATCAACCCGGTGACATTATGCTAAGTGAAATAAGCCAGTCACAGAAGGACAAATATTGCATGATTCCCCTCCATAAGGTATTTAAAATAGTCAAACTCTCAGAACCAGAGAATAGAAGGGTGCTGTCAGGGGCTAGGGTAGGGGGAAATAGGGAGTTACTATTCGATGAGTATAAAGCTTCAGTTACGCAAGATGAATAAGTTCCAAATTTCTGCTGTACAGCATTGTGCCTATAGCTAATAATATTGTACTGCTTATTTTTAAGTGATCCATCCCATGTGTTTTTTAAATTTGGTTTGGCTTTCGCTCCTGTTTTTTAATAAATGTGTTTGCATTTTCAGAACTAAGAATAAATGTAAATTTAACAGGAACAGCATAGTAAGTTCAATCATGACCTCTATAATGATTCAGACACAGTTACTCCACTTCTAAACTAACAACTTAGGTCCTTACCTGTAGCCCCCTTTAATCCTCTAAAATCAGACACAGAATAGCACCAGGTTTCTGGTATCTTCAACGTTTCAAGAGGCAAACGCAAGGTCAGAGGAGGGTTAGAAGAACCACAGTACAGAACATATTTTTGTTTAAAGTAGACAAAGAATCAATAGCAAATCCACCCTTTCCTCTGCATTAATATCTGGGCTGAAAGAAATGGGAGGAGGTCCTTTGGGAAGGAGAAAAAGAAGGAAGGAAGGAAGGAAGGAAGGAAGGAAGGAAGGAAGGAAGGAAGGAAGGAAGGAGAGAAGAAGAGGGTAATACCGAGTTTGGCAGGTCTCATGTTCCTACCACAATTAAATAACAAATCATTACAACGTTTTCATCCTTTAGTATTCTACCATATCACAGTTACTTTGTGATAGTTAGACAATAGATGATAGAAATTTTAAATTAACCACAAATGAATATATTAATCTAATAATAATAATAATAATAATAAATCATTGTGCTGACTTCCAGACTGGGAACAAAATCAGACCGTAGAGAGTCAGTTGTTCACTATAATTACTTGTGGGGATTGAGGAGAAGGTACTGTTTACCTAATGCAGTGTACATTTGTGACAGAATTAGATTTTTTTATTTCTCATTACAGCAGTATAACAGAGTTTGCAACCTGGCACACTGTGGACTGAATCCAATCTACACAGTTTTGATAGAAACAATAAATATGAATGTCATTAAAAAAGCATCAGTTCTCTGATTCGCCACAGGCCATATAGTTCTCTATTATGTTTCATTCAGTTCATTCATACATTAACTTTTACTGCTTGTTCCTTGTATGTGAGACTGAGATGACAGAATAAAGCGGAAACATTCACATACCAATATAATACCAAAGGCTACTGCGGACATCTTGAATCTTCACAACAGAATAATTCAGCTTGATTATCTCTGATTCTATTTTCCCCGGGTTTCTACAACTGTGATAACCATGTAATTCTTCTGAAAATTCACCCATCCAGTGGCCAGATCACTATGCACATTATGCAGACAATACCATTAACGAACCAAAGGCCCCACATAATGTGTCTTAATATGATGCCATGACCCTAGACTCAGAAAGGAGAGGCTTCTATATGACCTGCTGTGGGTAAGCAACACCTAAATTAAAAGAATTTCCACTGCTCATATTGAAAGATCCATAAGAAGTAGTTCACATGTGTAACTGTGATCAACCATTACGTATTTATTTTTCTAAATCTCTAAATGCATTCATGTTGAGTTGGCTTAGGCAGTAGTAAAAGTGTAAAAATTATAATAATTATCACTTGTATTATATTAACTAGAGCTGACTTTGGAGGATCTGATCAAATTAGAATGGAAGCGATTGAATCAGATTATCAAGAATTTATTGCTTGAAATGAACCTGTGTTCATGAGAGTTAGCTGGATTCTTCAGAAGCGTTATGATAATGGGAAGATGCTTTCATGGAGGTTGGTAAGCATTCAGCTGAAAGTTACGTTTTTAGCAAGATTATAGAGAGAAGGGTAGAGGATTTTTACATTGTAGTGCAATAAGGATAGTCCACTCAAAACCTTGAGTTGTGACACGTGCGACACGTGTAACGCCTATTCAATGTAAATTGAGAATCCTTCCTAATGAGGAAGGGCTCATTATAATTAGACAAGTCATGTGAAATGAGAGAAATCATAAAAAGAGAAGCTGGACTTGACATATTGTAGATAATTCCACATTCAAGATACAGAACACTTTTGGGGCGGCTGGGTGGCTGAGTCGGTTAAGCGGCCGACTTCGGCTCAGGTCATGATTTCACAGTGCGTGAGTTCAAGCCCCACAGCGGGCTCTGTGCTGACAGCTCAGAGCCTGGAGCCTGTTTTAGATTCTGTGTCTCTCTCTCTCTCTGACCCTCCCCTGTTCATGCTCTGTCTCTCTCTGTCTCAAAAATAAATAACGTTAAAAAAATTTTTAAAAATAAAAAAAAGATACAGAACACTTTCAATGCCCCCCAAATGTTCTCACACCCCTTTGTAGTACATCCCTCCTTCCTCCAATCCTTGCCCAAGCAACCACTGACATCACCATAGAGTGGTCTGCCCTTGTTTTACTATTTTTTTTTTTCTGATACAAACTGCTGTATTTTTGTCTGACTTCTTTCACTAAGCAAAATTATTTTAAGATTCACTCATGTCACTGTATGCATGAATGGTTCATTCTTTTTTGTTTGCTACTATCCCATTTATAGGGCTATAATTTATTTTGCTTAACCATTCAACCCTTGATGAGTACTTAAGTTGTACCATTATGAATAAAGTCACTGTGGATCTTTGTATGCATCATTTTTGTGGACATGCTTTTATTTCTCTTGGCTAAATACCTGGGCATGCAAATGTTGGGTCCTATGGTAGAAGTACATTTAATATTTTAAGAGACAGTTGAAGAATTTTATAAAATGGTTGACTCTTTATCATTCCACCAGGGGTTTAGGAGAATTTCAGTTGTTTCATATCCTTGCCAACACATTCTTATGTCAGGCATTTAGTTTTGGCCATGTAATGTATGTAAAGTACCATTTCGGGAAGTTTAAGTCTTAATTAGAAACAGGCCACATGAGGGGTGCCTGGATGGCTCAGTTGGTTAGGCATCTGACTTCGGCTCCGGTTGGATCCGACTTTGGATCTGTTCATGGGTTTGGACTTGCGTGGGCTCTGTGCTGACATCTCAGAGCCTGGAACCTGCTTCGGAATCTGTGACTCCCTCTCTCTCTGTCCCCTCCCCTGTTCATGCTCTGTCTCTGCCTCTCAAAAAATAAATAAACGTTAAAAAAAATGGCCACATCATATGTATGTATGTATTTAGTTAAAGTTTGTTTCATTTTTACCTAATTAAAAATAAAAATGATTTTATGGAAAGGTAACATACAAAAAAAAAGTAGAAAGATGATGGCATATTTGCATTACTGTCTGTTTAGATAAATACATTACTTGTTTCCTATTGAGCAATTGTGGTGTTACATTTTTTTCCTTTCCTTTATTTATTTATATGAAATTTATTGTGTTATAAATTTATGAATAAAGAATTCAGTATATGAATCCAGTCCTTCCACATTAGAATATGCAAAATGAATACCTTCTATGATTTGATGTTCACTCACATTGAGATAATGTCTAATGTATCTATTTAAGAGAGCAGGAGTTTCTTTTTATATTTTATATAGTTTTCTCATAATGAATGATAACCTTTCCTTTCCAGTGAAACACTATATTCTAAAATACATATCGCCATATGTTGACATGGAGGTATATTTATAGAGTTAAGAAAGCATTTGCCTCAAGGAAATATACAACAGATTTCAAAAGCTATATTCATCAACGGTCTTAAATAATACTAAAATATCTCAATATAAATACGTTCCCCCAAATTAAAAACAAAAAAAGAAAATTATACCTAATATTGTAATGTTTTTAACACAGGACACTTTTTGATCAATGGGCAAAAATAGAACTTGAGAATTTCTTTAAAATTATGACATATGGCAAAATTTTAGGGCAGTTAAAATTGGAATAATACATCATTAAATAAATATAAAATACTAAAAAATTAATTAGAACACATCTCAAAAAATATGAGAAAAACAATGTCAACACAAAGGTGGCAGTAAGAACACAAAAGCAAAAATTAATCAATTTAGGAAGTAGAATGTAATGACTAAAAATACATTTAAATAGCTAGTTTTTTGTGAAATGAAACATAGCTCTAAGTACTATATTATCTAATCCAGAATTTAAAAAGACACAATTGCATGAAGTTTTAAAACCTTTATAAACCTCTTTTCAAATAAATTTGTAAAGCTCAGTTAATTGGATTTTAAAACTTTTTGGAAAATTGAAAAAATGTAATTCACTAAATTGACTTCAGAAGAGAAAGACTCTAAACAAGCTACTTGCAATTCATTAATTACATAATTAAAGAGCTCCCACAAAATACTTTCTTCCAGATTGTTTCACAAAGAAATCATACTAAACCTGTAAAAATATGATGATTTCCGTGCAACTGAAATTATCTCAGAGTATAGAGAAAAAATTAAAAACTTACAAAGTTATTTCACAAAGCGTGTTAAATATGGACTCTTAAAACCTAAAAAAAAATATTGCCACAAAAACCACAATATTGTTGAGCAATTTTATATATAATTATTAAAAATTGTTAATATATATTATGTTAGAAGAATGTGTAATATATGTACATCCATCCAAACTTTTAATAATAATGATAGAGGTAATTGTAGAAAGTAATACATTTAAATTAATAGCTGCAATGAGCATACTTAAGAAAATCCAGTCCCTATCACACATGGCTTAAAATTCTGTACAAATGAATTGCTATATATTTTCTTAAAGCATATGTATATAAGAATGTGCATATGTGTACTTCAACATCTTACTAACTAAGGAATTTAAGAACATTACAAACATACAAAGTATCTTCATATTTGGGTAGAATTATTAGCCAGTGCTATTTTACAAAAGTAAGTGACTAATATACAATACAGAAAAGAGATAAAAATATTCCTATTTAGAGATCACATAATGTTTGACAACCTAAAATAACCAGTAGAAAACTCCTAAAGGCGGTGAACAAAATTCGAAAAGTACTATGATACAGAATTAACATTTAAGTAGCCCTTATGGTATATGTAATATATATCAGAAATCATACTAATATAAAATTACTGAATGTTTATCCTTTGAAAGCAAGAACAGAACAAGAATGCTTTCTGTCATCTTTATATTTATGATTATGCTACTGATAATAGTAATTACAGTGAAAAAAGAAGATGTAGACATAGATGGCAGAAAGTTAAGAAAAATGCACCTATTTGCAGGTTATGTGACTATCTAGAGAAGTAGTTAAGCCTTCTTCCCAAAAGACTTCAAAAAAAGAATATCTTAATTTTGCAAGATTTCAGAAATCAAAGTTAAGAACCATATCATTAGTGCTTATACATACCAGCCACAAACTAGTTGAAAATGATTTTTAATTCTATTTATAATAGTAACAAAAACACACATAAAACTCTTAGAAATAATTTATCAAAATTTGTGTTGACTTCTCTACTGAACGCTATAAAAAATGCTGACAGTAATTAAAGAATACCTAAATAGAGACCTTCAAGAATTGGAAAGACTGCAAATGATAAAGATTGCCATTTTCCATTAATAAACTGATTATACATTTTATATGGAAATACAGATGGCTTAGAATGACCAAAACCAATTTTAAAAACCTCACAGTTTTGTTTGTGAAAATACAGTGCTTGATTTTAAGGTTTACTGTAAAGTTACCGAGACAATAGCTGTTGTCATAAGGTTTGACATTTCGATCAATAAAATAGAAAAGTAGTCTAAAAACTGATGGACACAGATTTATTGAGTCAATTCTATGAGGAGAGAAAAGTGTGTTCAACAAGTGGTTCAGGAATAACTGCATATTCTTATGTAAAACAAAAAATTAAAAAATAAAAAAATTCTAACACCAAGCAGAAAAGTTAACTAGAAATGAATTATATGCCCAATGGTAAAATGTAAAAATATAAATCTCCTAGAAGAAACTATATGATAAAATAGTTTTGATGATCAGGTATATAATGATTTTATAAATAACAAAAAAAACCCCACAAAAATTGATAAATTGCAATTTCATATTATTTTTAAAGTACATAGTTATGAAAATAAAAAAAAATCCACAGAATCAGTAAAAATATTCACAGAACCTATTATCTGGCAAAATTTTATATCCCCAATGTGAAAAGAACTATTATGACCGAAGAAATGAGAAGAAGCCACAATACTTCTTGACCAATTAGACATCTAAACAGATATTTCACAAAATGAGTTACATAAATGGGCAAATATATATGAAAGCATTATTTATCGAACAAATTCAAATTAAAACAATGATCTATTATTTGATAACCTTTATACATACCAAATTAACAGACTGACAATACTATATGTTAACAATGTTGAAGAACAACTCTAACTTTCATATACTGCTTGACGGGGGTTGGAAGGGACAGGGTGGTAGATGTAAGCATTACCTCTTTGCCAAAGGTTTAAATATTAACCTACTCTAAAGTTTTGACATTCTACTCCAAAGTATGAAAAATACAGATGAAAAATACATATTCATGCTAAGACAGATGAAAAATACATATTCATGCAAAGACTTAGAGAAAAGTATTTGTAGTAACTTGATTTACAATAGACAAAACCTTAAAATGAATCATAGGAAGAGGAAAGTACTCAGTAATTAAAAATAAAATAAAATGACCTACGTGCAACAGCATGGAATATTTTTAGAATCATTATGCTGAGAGAAATTGTACACACAAGATTACATGCTATAATATTCCATTTTTATAAAATTATTGAAACTGCAACCCACTTTGTAATGGGTATATATATATATATATATATATATATATATATATATATAGTTTTATACTGTAATGGGTATATATGTAATGGGTATATATGTAATATGTGTGTGTGTGTATGGTGTGAGATATACATATACACACACACACACCAGTAGCTGCCTGGAGATGGGGGCAGGGTAAGATACAGCTCATAGAGACAAGGAAATTCTAATTCTCAGATAATCACTTGAAACCATTGCTTCTGTTAAATCAAGGGACATTTAAGACAATATCTTCTTTAAGTGTTTAACAACTTGAGGCATCAAATCAGTTCACAATAACTATATAGATTTTGCAGTGATCCTTAAGTCACTGTATGAAAATGCCCTTGAAGTTAAAATAATAATCCCATAATTCATAATGATTGACAAAGATCTACTCTTCCGACTGGTGGATAATGTGGACTGAGAAAAAAACATGCCCAGGTTTGCATCCTAAAGAAATTCATACATAACTAAAACCTCAGAATACAATTAGATGAGCAATACTGTTATTGAGAATGGGAGACACCTTTGAAACACAGTGTCTAGGGTGGCGGGGTGGAGTGTTTAATTCGATCTTCAAATCAATGAAGATTTTTGAGGTAGAAGAGCTTTAAGTGCTGGAAGATCCTTGTGGGAACTGTTGTGAAAGAAACTAAAAAGGGAGTAGAGATGAAAATCGTTTGAGTGTACAATAATCTAAATTAATCTGCCTAATTTTTGAAATGTCCCCTTTCAATTGAGGTTGAAAACTCAGGATTATTGAAATATTTGGAGTGCAAAACAAAGGAGGATTTGGGATGAAACAAGAAGGAAACCAAAATAATGTTTTAACCAGGACCAAGAATTACCAAAACAATACTAGTAGTAGTATTAGTAATAGTAATAATAATAATAATAATAATAAATTTTAAAAAGTCTTTAATGCTCAGAAGGATGGAAAAAAAACAAAGAGAAAGCTGAAATAGTAATATTCTGAAACTAGCAGTGATAAAAATTTATAGCTGTTTTATGGTCATGTTGAGCATGACCTATGGTAGAATGTGTAGTTTACAGGGAGGTAAAATGCAAGAAAATTGAACTCACCTTCAGAAAACTTCTAGGATTCAGTAAGGACCTGTAGTTTTGATAACTTGGGTGAAAATAAAACTTAGCTTGTATTTACAGTTGCATAAAATTCACAGTGGTTATGTAGTGGTAGAGTTTACGTAAAATCTCCTGTATATCATAAACCAATTATTTTTATTCTTCCCAAAGAAGAGATATATTTCCTACATAAGTCAATATGGGTTTGTTTATTTGTTTGTTGGTTTTTACATCCGTGGAAAAAGTTCATGCCAGAAGATAGAAAGAGATGGAAATTTGGAACCTTTATTAGAGAGAAAATACATGTTTCCCATCATCTGGTGAAGTGGACATAATTCCTTCAAATATGTGTTACTTATCTCTTGCACGTAAATGTCTGTTTCCAATTTAAATTGTGTAACTATAGCTTCAAGTTTTTCCTTGAAACAACTTTCCACTTTTCTCCATAACTCTCCTTAGTTTTTACTATAGGAGCCTGCACAAATTGAACCGTGGCGCAACCCAACAATTTCACCTTCGGTAATCTCTCCCCGCGGATGCTGTTTAAAACCATGCGGATTCACAGATTCCATCCCCGTATGCCAGTGCTGATGGGACAGAAAAGACATACCAGAGTGAACATTGCCATTTACACACCAAAGCCTAAACTTCATTCCATCTTTCATGCATGCTTCTCTGTTAAGATCCATGATGAATCAATAAATAAACTCCAACATTTTGATATACCTAGGATCAAGTCTCTCCGAGTGATTCTGTGCCGTGAGGTCTTTGTTTGATGTAGTCTATTCAGTAAGCAACAAAGAGCCACCAGGATTTTTGTGAGTCGGCTATTCCCTTGAGGAATGAACAGTTCTCAGAAGATAGCCTAAGTCACTATAATAAAGACAGAGGGAAGAAAGAAAAGAATAGCAACAGAGAAACCAGTTAAGTTTTATGCATGTAGTCCAGAAACATGAAAACAAGGGCCCATCCAAAAACTTTTAGGGACACAGAGGATACACTAGATTTAAAAGATTAATTCTCTATGTTAGAAGAAGAAAGTATAGGGAGGAAACTGTTAAAATAACTGCAAAACACATTGGTCTGTTGCTGAGATGCCGAATGTCTCCGTACTCTCTAAATAGTTGAGGGCTGACTTTCTGCTAGAGGTTCTTCCTTGATCTAATTCACAGTGATAAGGCAGAGAAGGTACTAGGGAGAGAGAGAAAGAGATCATTCATACTTAGAGGTGGCCAGAGAACCATTCCAGGCACCAAGCTAGAGGTTAAGGCACTGTGTGGACTTTTATCCTGCTTCAGGTTATATGTGACGTGTGTATTAACTGTAAGACTATTATAGGTAATTTTATGTTAGAATTTCTGCATTATATTGAATAATTCTATAATAAACATAATGAATTTGAAAAAATGAAACTGAAGTTAGGTGACAGAAATCTGTCTTTAGAAATACGCTTTTATTGTGTCCATTACTTTCCACAATATAGGTTTCACATAATGACCTATACCATATTTACTTTTTGAATTTAGGAAAATGTTGTTATCTCTGAAGACCTTTCACACATATTTTTTCTCCACGCAAAGAGAAGGATTTGGTCACTTTCCTGGCAGAATTTCTCTCACTTCTATCTGATTGCTTTACAAAAAATGAAAGAAAACAAAGGATTCTTTTTTTTTTCCATTCCATCGGTTTCTGAGAGCTGCCCCAAAGCAATTATGGCGTACATAAATATTTTTAGATAGCAACTGTTTTCTTCCTTCATGTACACTATACTTTGTAGTCTTTGCATTTTTCTCTCTGTGTATCACATCCATGGCCCTAGGGAAGGAGGTAATGAGGTTCAACAGAAGGAAGTCCATGGAAATAGTCAATTTGGGGGCTCTGACTTTTATAATCCTAAATTTTCACTTAAAGTAAAAGATACAGAAAAGGCATGTTTATGAAAGATGTTTTCTGCCCAAGACTAGATACCACCAGAAAAATGTACAGGGAAGAGGCAAGAGTCTACAGTGTTGGTGGATTTGTGGAGAATGTCCTCTGTCAGAACTAGGTAAGTGGACATCTAAAGAGCAGAGTATGTGTTCCCCGGACCCCAGAATAAATCTGGGGAATGGACTAGTTCCTTGCGTCGACGTGATAGAATGAGTATCTACATGGTTTGCCTGGCCAGAGATGTCTGAGACAAGGTCACATGTTTTTCCAGTTGCCCCAAACAGAAAGATACCGCAGAATACTTTTAATGTAATTGGAGGTGGCAGAGATAAGGCACAGAGACCACAGGCCTAAAGAGGAGATGAGAGAGAAAATCAGCAGTGCCCAGCATGGACACGTGAATGAACATCAATCCGGAAGAAGGATGTCAGAGAGGAAAAATAATGCCACGAGGACAGATTCCTTCTCTATCTCAGAACATGTGTTCTCCAGAATTCCTACAGAAAACCAAAGAAAGCTGATGAGACACTAAATTAATTAATAGTAAATGGCTCCATATGTGGAAAATGGTGTCTGAAATTGATTTTAAGTTCAGATACACAATCCATTTCTGTAGACCAAGGATATTGGAAGAGATCCGTGTCCTCTACACTATTAGTTAAAAACCAAAATTACCAAAGTAAAAGGAACATATTCATAAAACCATTTACTATCAACTTACTGCTTTAGAAATATTCTTCAGAGATGAAGTGCTGAACAAGACTGGCCTTAGGAAATATCTGTCAACTTTTACCTTCCCTCGTTTTGTTTTCTAAACTCTTAGAGGAATTCAATGCTATTCTCACTACAGTTACTCTCACCACTTCCACTCCTATGAGATTCTATTAGAAAGAGCAAATTCATTCATACTAGGATGTAAATAATTTTTCACAATTGATGTTTTAATTTCTCCATTCAGGGATATGCAAACTGTGGCATGGCATCGAAGACACTCAGAAATGGCCCTCTGCTTAGTTTCTAGTCCCTTCATTCTTTCCTAACTCATCAGTAAATCAAATGTAGAAAGTGCTGGTAGAGGGTTGCCTGGGTGGCTCAGTGGGTTAAGCGTCTAGCTTTGGCTCAGATCATGATCTCGCAGTTTACGGGTTCGAGCCCTGCGTTGAGCTCTGTGCTGACAGCTCAGAGCCTGGAGCCTGCTTTGGATTCTGTGTCACCCTCTCTCTCTGCCCCTCCCCCACGCGTGCTCTGTCTCTCTCTCTCTCTCAAAAATAAATAAACGTTAAAATTAAAAAAAAAAAAAGAACTTGCTGATAGAATGTTCATTTGCCAAGAAGTCAAATATAAACAGCTGAGATAGTTATGGGCAGTGTCCCTCTTCTTATAGTTAACTCATTCCATTTAAAATGATTTGTACTGTATTGGGCGCCTGAGTGGCTCAGTCAGTTAAATGTCTCACTTTGGCTCAGGTCATGATCTCCCAGTTTATGGGTTCAAGCCCCGCATCGGGCTCTGTGCTGACAGCTCAGAGCCTGAAGCCTGCTTCACATTCTTCTCTCCCTCTCTCTCTGCCCCCTCCCCGCTCATGCTCTTTCTCTCGCTCTCAAAAATAAATAAGCGTTAAAAAATTAAAATGATTTGTACTGTACGAGATGAATGGCAAAACTCTTGCTAATAAATGTAAATAATCTTGTCTTTATTTATAATGATCTTAACTAGCAAATAAAAATCACCATTATAGGCTGAGAAACTGTACAAGAAATATATTTTTATACCTTTAATGGCATTTTTTCTTGGTGTTTTTCTACTCTTTGAAGGGGCTTCAGATTTTCATTTTACACAGGGCTTTACAAATTATACTACTGACCCAGAATTACCATGTAGTCACATTTTAAAACTTGAAAGAAAGTGTTTGTACTGATTCAAAATAATATAATTGAAAGAAGTTTCAGCAAACTCTAAAGGAGTTGATTTTATTATGAAATTATAAAATAGCTAAGCAGAGAATTTCCCTAGGGTTACCTAAAGCACAGAGGTAGTATTTTTAAAAATTTCCATGCCTGAAAATGACATAAAATGCCTAATTTAAATGATATTTTGTTGATACCCTCTCCAAATGAGATTCCAACGTGTCACTGGCATTGGGAGGATATGTTTAAGTTCTAAGTTGAATCTGGATTATTTGAATATTATTCAGATAAACTTATACATATATGTCAATAACTGGTAATAATATGGATAAACAAACCCTATTTACCAGCCTAGCTATGATCATCAAGTCAAATTAATAGTTATGGCTCTTATCATTATTTTTTTTTCATTTTTTTAATGCTTATTTTTGAGACAATGAGAGAAAGAGAACTTGAGCGGGAGAAGGGTAGAGAGAGAGAGGGAGATACAGAATCCAATGCAAGCTTCAGGCTCGGAGCTGTCAGCACAGAGCTGGACACAGGGCTCAAACTCACGGACCGCGAGATCATGACCTGAGCTGAAGTCAGATGCCTAATGACTGAGCCACTCAGGTGCCCAGCCTTTATCATTTTAATTAGAGTGGCAACACACAGAGTATTGTTTGTGTATAAAAACTTCATCGCCAGGAAAAGTAATATCTTGCTATTGCTTTTACATTCTGTCCAAAAGATAAGCAGTTTTCTCGTATTTTGATTATAGTTACCTAGGAGACTTATATTCTAGATTCAAAAACGAAGATGATCTTTTTCTCTCTCACATTGACGTCCAACAGACAGTAAAAGTTTGTATAAAGATGTTGTCATTAAGTATATGACAATAACCAATCTTGTTTTTTTTAATATGAAATTTATTGTCAAATTGGTTTCCATACAACACCCAGTGCTCATCCGAACAGGTGCCCTCCTCAATGCCCATCACCCACTTTCCCCTCCCTCTGACCCCCCATCAAACCTCAGTTTGTTCTCAGTCTTTAAGAGTCTCTTATGGTTTGCCACCCTCCCTCTCTTTTTTTTTTCCACTTCCATTCCTCCACGGTCTTCTGTTAAGTTACTCAAGATCCACATATGAGTGAAAACACATGGTATCTGTCTTTCTCTGACTGACTTATTTCACTTAGCATAATACCCTCCAGTTCTATCCACATTGCTACAAAAGGCCATATTTCATTCTTTCTCATTGCCAAGTAGTATTCCATTGTATATATAAACCACAATTTCTTTATCCATTCATCACTTGATGGACATTTAGGCTCTTTCCATAATTTGGTTATTGTTGAAAGTGCTGCTATAAACATTGGGGTACAAGTGCCCCTATGCATCAGCACTCCTGTATCCCTTGGGTAAAACCCTCTTGCGCTGTTGGTGGGAATGCAAACTGGTGCAGCCGCTCTGGAACACAGTGTGCAGGTTCCTCAAAATATTAAAAATAGGTCTAATCAATCTTGTTTTAAAGTTTAATGTGTTACGTTATGTGATAAGATCATTAGAGAAGTGATAAGATTTTTGTTGGTAGAATAAAGTTTTAGGAAATATATGCACTGGCATTCAAAGAATCTTACTGTCCTTTACTATGTGAATATCTTCAGAAAGAATCTCAAAGACAAGAAGAAAAGTGACAATTCTTGCAGATATAGAAGTTTTTTGTTTTTGTTTTTGTTTTTTTTTTTTTAATTAGCTAACAAGTCGTGCAAGCTGTGGACTATCTTGGAACTAACAATGAGAAGAGGCCGTTACCTCAGATACCTAATTAAGGTGACCACACTTCTGAACTGGCCAGGCTTAATTAGTTAGGGAAAGCATATTTTTTTTTTTTTAAAAAACAGCTGGGTCAATTTAAAAAAAAAGAAAAGAAAAAGAAAAAAAGGACTATCATTGAAATAGGTCCCTATCACCCATAACAATGTTTTTTAGGACAATTAAAGAAAATAACTGATAAAAGTAAAATTGGATAAATCCTGTGTTTTTTTTTTTTAATCATCAATGAACAGCAGAATAATACAGTTATATTTGGAATTGTCATAAGGAGTAAAAAATGGACAAGATTTTATCAGAGACATAAGTGATATAATTCTGTTTTCAATTTTTGTTCTACTTCATATTTCATATATATTCTCTAACATAGGTCAGTGTTTATTTAGAATTTGCAAAGTTATAGCTTTATGCATTTTCCCTACTATGAAATCTATATGCTGGCCCTATTTTTTGAAAGGCAGTGACTGTGCAGGAAAAAAAAAAGAGGAAAGAAAGAAAGGAAATGATGAAAACACACATATTTAAGGGGATACAGAGTTAGGAGATATGGGTAGTTGTTCTAGTGATACAGATATGTAATTTACTTCGATAATAGGAAACGTGTCTGCTCATATATGGAAGAACAGTGAGCACCAAAGAGTTTTTAAATCTTTTTTAATGTTAATTTATTTTTGAGAAAGAGAGAGAGAGACAGGGCACAAGTGGGGAGGAGCAGAGAGAGAGGGTGACACAGAATCCGAAGCAGGCTCCAGGCTCTGAGCTGTCAGCATGGAGCCCATTGCGGGGCTTGAACTCATGAATCGTGAGATCATGACCTGAGCCAAAGTCAGAAGCCCAACCAACTGAGCCACCCAGGCGCCCCCCCTTTTTAAATTTTGTTTTTAATATTTATTTTTTAGAACAGTTTTTTTTTAATGTATAGTACTTTTTTTTCCATTGGCTTAGGTTAAAGCATAAAAAGTCATGAAAATTATTATGATCATCCAACAATAATTGACTATAACAATACATAGGTATGGCAGAGAACTCACCATAGCATTCTCTTGGGAACATAGAAAAATCACATTCCCAAACCTCTTTTGAAGTCAGTTTGGAAGCCATGCAACTAATTTTTGTAAAATGGAATATAAAAAAAGGTGAAGCCAGCCACTTTCCAGTGGGCATTTAAAGAATATTCAATAGGCTGCTTCTGCTCTCTTTTCCCTTCCACGCTTCCTTGAAGCACTGACTTAGAAGCCATAGCTGCAAGAAAGGAGAAGTCACAGAATAATCCTGTAAGAGAGAAGCTGTGAAAAATGTGAGGTAAAGAAAAATTTATTCAATTAAGACCCTGAGACTTGATAGTTTATTACCATAGGAAAGTATAGTCTAGTCTAATCTTTTCTTTATTTTTTTTTCTTTATTTTGGTGTTGTTTGCATAATGGAAGTAATACATGATAATTGCAAAAAGTGAAACAGTACAGACATATCAGAATTTTCTTTGTGGTCAAATATGGGATCAATGATTTAGTTATTTTATTATTTTTATTTTATTTTATTTTTTACTTTAAATTCAAGTTAAATAACATGCAGTGCATTCTTGGATTCAGGTATAGAACTCAGTGCTCATCTTGAAAAGTGCCCTCCTTAATGCCCATCACCCATTTAAACCATCCCAGCATCCATCCTCCCCTCCAGCAACCCTCAGTTTGTTCTGTATTTAAGACTCCCTTATGGTTTGCCTCCTTCTCTGTTTCTATCTTATTTTTGCGTCCCTTCCCCTATGTTCATCTGTTGAGTTTCTCACTTTCCACAGACCTAAATGTGACACAGGAAACCATCAAAATTCTACAGGAGAAAACAGGCAGCAACCTCTTTGACCTGAGCCACAGCAAATTCTTACTTGTCTCCGGACGCAAGGAAAATAAAAGCAAGAATGAACTATTGGGACATCATTAAGATAAAAAAAAAAAAATCAAAGGAAACAGTTAGCAAAACTAAAAAGCAACAGATGGAAGGGGAGAAGATATTTGCAAATGAGATACTGGGTAAAGGGTTAGTATCCAAAATCTATAAAGAACTTACCAAACTCAACATCCAAAACACAAATAATCCAGTGAAGAAATGGGCTGAAGACATGAAAAGTCACTTTTCCAAAGAAGGGATTAATAATGTTATATATTCCATAAACATATGGGAAGAAAAGTTTTTCTTCACTGTTCAAAAGGTCTTTTTTCCTATATTCATGAGTGCATGCACACACAAAGACACACACACACACACACACACACACACACACAGTTTACTTATTGTTCAATTCCTATATGTTCTTACTTATTTTTAGTCCATTATAATCCATAAAATTTCTGATCTATATAAATTTATACTAAAAATATACTTATTTTTAGTCCATTATAATCCATAAAATTTCTGATCTATATAAATTTATACAGAGGTAGGTCACCGCACTATTAAAATACATCTCAAAGCATCATTTCTCATGACCAGACAACAAGGAAACAACTACAAGATAACAGATGTAAAAGACTGAAAATATACAAACCAACTGCTATAAATTTGGAGGCAGACTATATGCTTAGTAGACTTAGAGACTTAAAGAAGAAAAATGTGCTTGTAGTCATTGGAAATTTTTTTTTAAAGATCTGAGAAGAAGGATAAGAGATACCTTAGAAATTCAAGGCTTTCCAAGAGTGGAGTAGAATGTTTCTGAAATATTGTTTTATAAATGTTTTATGAAAAGAAGCCAGTAAAATAATTTTGATTTAATAAAGTGGTCTATAAAAAATATCAAATTAAAGATGTCCCCCCTGATATCTAAGATTTTTTTTTTCCAAATAGCCGTTAGTGTTTTGCCAGAAGCTAGCAAGAAAATTAAAGAGTCAAGGGTTCAGAAAGCAGGAAAGTAAAATATACTTGACGTCTGTGCCCAGGAAGAAATTTTAGATGGCAGAAATAGATCAGAAGTTTATTAGGTTTTTGCAGGCTTATCATAGAAAACATTAGTTCATAGAGAACTAAAGTATTTACTTTAAATCTTCAAGATTTGTTTTAAAGCATTGAGCCCAAACTTCCTTTAGGGGAGGAAAGGTTCATTACAGTTCCCCAAGGAGTGCATGGTCTCCATTCCCAGATTAGGTATGATGAGGTAGAGTAACGAACAGGGAATTCTCGGAGGTGAGACACCGAGTTCACAACAGTGGACAAGAGGTTCCTTCTAGTGAACAGAATCAGAGTTTTATCAAGATGATTCTCTCACAACCAAGTGTGTATGCCAGAAAACTTTATTAAAATCTCTTTTTGGTGAGATTTAAATTGTTGTTTTCCAGTTGGTATTGTATGCCTCCTATTCTTTGCCTTTCCTGATGGGAGAAGCCATCGTATATGTACTGTGCCTTCCCCATCACTGCATATTGGGTGTTAGTGTTGGAGGGGGAAAGATAATTTGCCTTTTAAATTTGTAGGTCTATAGACTAAAAGGAGACACATCTGGATTTGATCGTACCTTGAGACATAGACTCTGAACAATAATCAGTGACCAGATGGGACTTTATATGGTTTCTCCCAGGGAGGGGGTAAGAATGTTGTATGCGTGAAAGTAGAATGCTTTGGTGACCCAAATGCTCCGTCAAAGATTATAAGACATATTCAAACCACTATCTTCTTGGGTACACAGAAATCTGACCTTCTGAATCTTTCTTGTAGTTTGGTCGGAAATCATGTGATTGAATTCTGACTAGTAGAATATAGGCATATGTGATTCGACCCAAGGTGCCAGTGTTTTATATCACATACGCTTGTCTCTCTTTGACCTTCAGCAGGGACCATGGAGTCTGGGTGTTCCGGATCTACAGCTACAGAATGGAATGTCCTGGTTCCCAAGTTATCAGTGGAGAAGCGCTGGCCTGGGCCGGGCTGTGATATGAATAGGAAATAATCCTTTGCTCTGCTGATACACTGATGTTTGGAAGCATGTCTTTCATAATATAGCTTATTCTATCTTCTCTAATAAAATTATACAGGTATATTGATAATACAAAACATAAAACAATACTACACAAACAAAAATAGTAGTAAATCTTAATGAGAATATGGCATTAAAGCAAAAATGTCCCAAAAGCTCCATGTAATTGTCTTCTGTTATCACTGAAACCAAAAATAGTATTTCCCCCCCTATCTGTGTCTCCTTTAGTGAATGTGAAGAGAAGAGCAGTTTCTGGCTACATGTTGGCAATGGGAGGATATAAATATCAAATTGCCTCTAGCATTGGCAAAGGCTCAGGAGTCCATCCTGAATTGAAGGATTATCCAGCACTCTTTTATCGAATAGAATAAATCCTTGCACAGTGCTTTCAATTCAATAACTGAAAAAATGTGGAGAGCAAATCCAACAATTTATATTACCAGCAGCCCAGCTGAGCCCACTTTCTAAACCCATCAGAGCACAGAAAAGTGGAACAGACCAGTAACTCTCCTGAGAAATGAAGGACTGATGGGAAGAGACACAGTGAACCATAATGAGTGGGATGTGAGATAAAAAGAAATAGGAAGAAAATACAGAACACATGCTCAAAGATAGAATATGAATATTCCACCAAAATTAGAATATAAAGGATATATCAAAAGTGACAATCCAAGAAAAAAAGAATAAAATAGCACAATAACAATGTTATCAAATATACATCTTAAAGAAATAATTTTAATGGGATACATCCATTTAATAGAATGAAAGAGCAATTTGGTATTTAGATATTCCACGTATGTACATATAGAAGAAAGAAAAGGGATGACTAAAAGTAAGCCAGAAAAACTCAAGAATGGAGAGGCAGATTATGAATTGCATATAATGATGATTTAAGAAGAAAACATTTTTAACACAAAACATTCAAATTTTCAAATGTCATATAGTTGAGACTATAATGTGGATATAACTGACATGATGTTTACATACTAAACAATTTTAATAACAGCAAAATCCAGATGGAAAGTTAAAATGTTCAAATAAAAGGAAAAAGACACAGAATAAATAAAAGACTCAGTAAGTGATCTATATCAGAACACTACAATAAAATAATGGAAGGAGAAAAAGAGAACTGGAAAATATGTTTAATGTCTCTAAGCAAATATATACATATCTTTTTAAGTGCCCCTATATTGAAAAAATTAGTCATTAACTGCTGTAAACCTTTAAAAATCTTAAAAGAAGTACCAATAATCCCAACTATCTTTTCGGAACATGGTGTAATGAAATCCACAAAACATTTGATTTGTGTTTTTATTAAATAAAAAGTATACTAATAAAGAAATATGTTCTACCCTGCAAATGTATATATTAAAATAATTTATAGTTTTATATACACACTCCATATTCTTTTAATATCATTTGTATCTGTTTATTTTTAAATTCTAAAATGATGATTTATAATCATTTATTACTGATTATATTTACATGTTAATTTTTTATTTACTTTGATATTTTGTTAATTTTTACATTGAGGTTGATTGATCTTCCAGTTTTCCAATAGTTTATTTTGCTTTGTATTTAAGACTAAGAATCATCGTGTTAAGACTATCATATGAACATAACAAAGATTTTGATTTATGTATTTTAGATACATAAATATCTGTATTATAGCTTAATTATTTATATAGCATTCTGCAAATATGGCCTTAGTTTCCATTTTTTCCCAAAATATTTTAGGGTGATATTTTTATTTTGATTTAAGATTTGACAATTTTATTATTTTTATTATTAGTATTAAATTCTAGGTATATTCCAATCACAGAATCTGGAAAAGCTAGCGTAGCTTTATAAAAATTCAACACAATGATCTTAAAGGCAAAAGACTTACTGTAGGTGGTTCAAGATGGCAGCATAGGGAAATCCTGAATTCACATCCATCACTAGACAAGACAAAGCTACATTATGCATACAACAATTCCCTCTGTAAAAGACCTGAAAACTAGCTGCAATCTTCTCCTCCCCAAAAGATAAAAGAGCTTCATTGGGATACACTTAGGAGAGCCAAAGAGTGGTGGCTTTGGTGAGAGTCTCACCAAAATCCCCAACCAGGATGCAGTGACCCACAGTCTGGAGGGATCTTGGAAATACATAACTTCCTTATGAGGAGTGAAGAATTTGTGCCCCACATAAGGCACACCAAACTTTGAACCCTGAATCAGAGAGGCAAGCTACCAAAATATCTGGGTTTCAAATCAATAGAGCTTTTATCAGGGAGAATTCTGGGGCTGTAGGGAACAGAAATTCCTCTCTTGAAGGGTCCATGTGCAGATACACTCACCTTGGGAACCACACCAAAAGCAACAATTTGAAAAAGGCCTAATCATATGGAAAGGGGATTCATTTGCTAATCATAAAGTACCTGCTGGAGGCCAGGAGCCCATAAGAACTTTTTCAGGGGCTGACGCACCGACAGCCACCATTTTTGGATTCTCCCTCTACCTTGCTAGCACCAGTGCTGGTGAGCAACATTTCTGCATTCTCTATCAAAATGCTAGAGACAGGGGTGGACTGGTGCACCCCATCCTCGTGCCTCTTGATGCCCCACCAAGGCTGTACACAGCACACACAGGGGACAGCCATTGAGCATCCACTTTGGTGTCTGAGGGGTGTTGCATTTCTGGACCCCACAAGTCCAAACAATCAAAGATACAGTTCTCTTCAGGCTCTCACCCCCAAGGCACTTCACAGAGAGCAAACCAAAACACAACACCAATCTTCCTGTGAAAAAGACCTATTTGCTTGTCTTGCAGCTTTGACTAAGTGGCAGGATATATAAAAACATGTAAAATGTGGCTTCAAAAGCATGAAACATTGGGGAGGAAAGGAAAATCTAGAGATTTAGAATGCATTGCTACATGTGAGCCTCATAGTAACCATACACTCACACACACACACACACACACACATACACACACACAGAGCTATAGTAGATATACAAAAGATAATGAGAAAGAAATCGAAGCATAATACTACAGAAAATCATCAGATAAAAGAGACAAAAGCTAGAGAAAAATAATAGGAACATAGAGATATTTCAAAACAACCATATGGCAATAAGTACATACATATCAATAAGTTATATGTAAATGGACTAAATTCTCCAACCAAAAATATAGAATGAGTGAATGGATAAAAGAATAATAATAGTAACCCATCTATTGGCTGTCTGCAAGAGACCTGCTTCAGATCTAAGAACACACACAGACTGAGAATAAAGAGACAGAAAAGATGTTTTATACAAATGGAAACCAAAAGAAAGCTGGAGTAGCTATACCATCTTCCAAGACTGCATAATGAAGAAATAGAAAATCTAAGTAGAGAGATTTCTAGTAAGGAAATTAAATTAGTAATCAAAAACCTCCAATAGACAAAACTCCAGGACCAGACTGCTTCACAGGTGAATCCTGCCAGTCAAAGATTTAAAAAAAAAAATTTTTAACGTTTATTTATTTTTGAGACAGAGAGAGACAGAGCATGAACGGGGGAGGGTCAGAGAGAGAGAGGGAGATACAGAATCTGAAACAGGCTCCAGGTTCTGAGCTGTCAACACAAGCCCGACGCAGGGCTTGAACTCACGAACCGCGAGATCATTACCTGAGCCAAAGTCGGACGCTTAACCGACTGAGCCACCCAGGCGCCCCAAAGATTTAATACCTATCCTTCTCAAATTCTTCCAAAAAAATTGAAAAGGACAGAATGCTTCCGGATACATTTTATGAGACCAGCATTACCCTGATACCAAAACAAGATTAGGTCACCACCACAAAAGAAAATTACAGACTGATATCCCTGACAAACATAGATACAAAAATCCTCAACACAATATTAGCAAAATAAACTCTAAAATACATTAAAAGGATCATTCACCATGATCAAGTGGGAATTATTCCAAGGATAAAAGGGTAGTCAGTGTGATATGCCAGATTAACAAAATGAAGGATAAAAAGTATATGATCATCTCAACTGATGGGAGAAAAAGCAATTGAGAAATTCAATAGCTATTCATGATAAAAACTCTCAACCAAGTGTGTGTAGATGTAATGTACCTCAACATAATAAAGGCCATACACGTCACCACTCTGCTGAAAATGCATACAGTCTTTTGGTAGATGTAAGACATAGACAATGGAATACATAGATGGCATAGGTCTAATAGGAATTCAGAAAATAAAATAATACACACTAGAGTATAAATCCTTGAAGGACGAAGCTATATTTGCCTTCATTATATCTTCAGGGCCTAGCAAAATACCAAGGAAACTTATGTATGTCATAAATACCTGATACAATTAACAAAATAATCATAAACCTACAGGTAAAAGATTGACCTTAATTTATGCATTCATGGAAAGTTAGAACATAAGTAGAGCAGCAGCCTTCACACAATCATAATTTTGTTTATAGAGACTCACATTCAGAAAATAATTTCCAAGAATACATGATTACTGTAATTAGAGAGTGTTTATATTGCGGCAGTCACCATGTTTCTATGTATGTTTTAGAATTAGCCATGCTTCCAGTATGGGAAATTAAATAATATAAATAGATTCTATTTCATTAACTTAAAAAAAAAACTTTTAAAACAAATCAATCAATTATACAAAATCTTTTAAAATTTATGATATTATTTAATAAGTTTTTTTTATAAATTTTTTTAACGTTTATTCATTTTTGAGACAGAGAGAAAGACAGAGCATGAATGGGGGAAGGTCGGAGAGAGAGGGAGACACAGAATCTGAAACAGGCTCCAGGCTCTGAGCTGTCAGCACATAGCCCGACGCGGGGCTCGAACTCACAGACCGCGAGATCATGACCTGAGCCGAAGTCGGATGCCCAACCGACTGAGCCACCCAGGCGCCCCAATTATTTAATAAGTTTCAAGTAGAGTTCAGGAAAATATATTTCTGTTCTACTCTTACTTCTTCATATAAAGGTAAATATTACACACAACAATAAAAGCGTGGATTTTCTACCAGATATCAAAAATGAGAAATCAACATGTATAAATGCAACATGTACAATGTAGCACAAGTGACTGCAAAAGCCAATATAATTTTAACATCGGAATATTACATATTAAGCTATATATTAAAGACGTTTACATTTGAAATACATTAAGTAAATGTTATTAAACAGGCTTTAAAATGTTATGCTATAGTAGAATGGACACTGAGTTGGGTGAATGATATTACCAACCACTAGTATAAACGTTGGAAACTATTACTTTCCATGCCTCAAGATCCAAAACTGTAAAAAAAGAGGTGTGGGTTAGACTATATTAAGGCACTTAGGCTTTATGACCCAGATTCACTCAGTTCATAAACTGTTCTTTGCTATTAAAGAACAGTGTCTTTGGAAGCTGCATTAACTCTTTCTAGCTAATTAGTTTAATTTACGTTTAAGGCATAACTTTATATGCAGGGATATTCGGCTTCGTTGAATTCCAATTATTTCCCCTTATGCTAAACTAGTTAGCTTTCACTCATCTCTTGGCCTCCTTCTTTTTTGAGTTTAATGAACTAAACCCATCATAAGATTCACAGCAAATAAGATGAAACATTTATATTAAAACCATTTGATGGACACTAATCAAGTAGTCACTCTATAATCTGTTGTCTACATTTTAATTGCCTTGGTTATTTTTTTCCAATTATCCTAGAAAATAGAAACAAATTATTCCAGATATTTAGCTTCAATTCTACACTTAATCCTCAACTTCTGATCCACGAGTAGCCATGAAAAAACTCAAGTCACTTCTGTATCTCCTTACTTTAATTTTGGCATGATTTAATGATATTATGAAATCTCCAGTCATTTTTGAGAACTATTCAATTTATTAGTTTACTCAGAAAAATAACTTTGGCTCTTAATAGTTTTGTGTTTTTCATTTGGCATCTAATTCAACATTATTGTTTGGCTGTAAGATGTACTTCCTTCTTCGTGCATACTTGTTTTTCATTTGTTCCCCATTTATTTCTAGCTTTCTAAAATAGAAATACATATTATAAATTTTAAGGATTACCTTTTCAAATATAAGCATTTAGAACTATACATGTTCTCTTAGCATAACTTTGTTTGCATGACGTTAATTTTAATATGGTATGGTTTTATTAGCAAGTATTTCAAAGTTTTGCAAAATGCCTCATAATTACCTTTTCCACCATCAGTAGTGGATTTGTTAGGTCAGGGTTGGGAGTGCAACACAGCAGCTCTGTTTGTTTAGAGGGCGGACTTCTTTAAGAAACAAAGGCAAGGGTACCTGGGTGGCTCAGTTGGTTGAGCATCCGACTTCTGCTTAGGTCATGATCTCACGGTTCATGAGTTGGAGCCCGGAATCTGCTCTGTGCTGACAACTTGGAGCCTGGGACCTGCTTTGGATTCTGTGTCTACCTCTCCCTCTGCCCCTCCCTTGCTTATGCTCTGTCTCTCTCTCTCCAGAATAAATAAATATATATTTTTTAACTAAAAAAAAGAGACAAGGGCAAAATCTCACCCATGCCCAATGGCATGGTCAGTAAAAGTAACAAACTTAGTTGGAACTTAAAGGAAAAAATCTAAATCTTCTATAGCCTGAGTTTAAGGTTCTGTTTGGGAAAGCAGACCAGCCAAAAATTTAATGGGAAACCATGGAAATGAAGAGAGATATGAAGGTTTTAAGGGGCATTTGGGTGGCTCAGTCAGTTAAGCATCAAACTCTTGATTTGGGCTCAGGTCATGATCATGGTGGTGAAATTGAGCCTCGCATCAGGCTCTGCACTGGGTATGGAGACTGCCAGAGATTTTCTTTATTCCCCCTCCCTCAAAAAAAAAAAAAAATTATAAAAGCTCTCCACACATCTCTCCTGACTAAGTAATCAGGCACACACGGGAAAGAAATGAGTGAATGGAAAGAGGAAAGCTAAATTGGAAACACAATTTAGATCCTGCTGATCCCTGAATGTTCTACAAAACCCACACGCAAACCACTGACTGTGGCCAAAGACTTCCACATGTGTCCTGTTCATGCACAGCTTCCGCCCAGTCATTGGCTGATCACTAACCTAAGCAGATACATGAACAACTCCTAGAAAAGAAAGCTAAAAAGAAATCATAAAAAATGAATTAAAAAAATAGAGCAGGGATCAGGGATATTAGTAGTTCACAGAGCAGGGGAGACATCTTATAGAATAAGTTCAGAAAGACATAGAAGACATAGAAGTAAATAAAAATTATTTACTTCTAAGACATAGAAGTAAATAAAAATTAATCCAGAATTGCTACCTATGCTACCTACAATGCCCTAGAAAGAAGAAAAAAGGGGAAAAAAGAGCCTAAACACCTCTTTTCTCTGTCCTTCACCTTATTGTTTAGTTTTTGATGTCTTACTGATATTTTTCATCATGGAGCCATGTTATCTTTTTTCTGTAGTTAAATGTTTTATTATTTTCCTTGTAGATTGCTCAGAAGTAAGGGCAGCAGAATCATCTCTGGGTTGATGTTGCTGAAAGCCCAGAGCTGTGCACCTTGACAATGACAGGCAGAAAATGGAGAAACGTATAGGAAACAAGTTTAATGGAACAACAGTATCCAGGTTCCGAATAGCACAGCTACGATAGAAAGTCCAACAGGAGATGGGCTCTGTTTCAGAAGAGCGATATTATAAAGCCCTCAAAATTTCCCAAGATTAAAAAGGGAAGGGTGGGGCAAGAAAAAAACTTGCAGTTTTACACTGGGGACTATTGAGGTACAAAGTAATGAAAGTTAGGTATGTCAGCAATTAAGATATCTATAGTGTATTAACTTATTTAATATTTTGTCCATGCCCTGAAACAACATAGAATATAGACGAAATGTCAGTGTATTCTAAAATAAATTGGAAGACGTTATGTACATAAAATTTCAGTCTGCCTATTTTGAATTATCAATCAGTTGTGAAGCTTTCCTCATATCATTAAGGTTGTATATACGATTGCACATTTTTGAGTTTATAAAATGTCATCATATGATTGGGTTTGCAACTTCTCTTTGTTATGCCTCTTATAGTCAACTTTATTTTTTCAATTCTTTGATGACTTACTATAAGGGCATGTAATAAATAAACTTAATTTTAAATATGTCAAACTGAGCCTATACATAAAATGCTGCCGGTTGTTGTGTAGATAATAGTTAAATGCAACCTATTCACACCTAGAACTGAAACAAGGCTTAGGAGAATTCTTGCTGGCCTAAATTTCTACTTCAGAGCTAATTGAGATAAAGAGAATGTTTCTAATTTGCTCCTTATGTATTTGCATTTAATCCAAATAAAATTTACTTACGTAAGAATTATTAATCTTCATCTGGTAGAAAAATCAAATATATAGTAAGTACTTCAGTGAGATTTGAAACATGGTTCACTTCCCAAGCTTTCAAAAATTCTGAATTTTAGCATTATTTCTGTGACTTCAGTGTGCATCTTATTATGAATTAGAGAAAAAAAAATCATGTATACCTATAGTGCACCATGACTGTGTTTGCCATAAATTAGAATTTTGTAAGATGTGCAATCTTTCTACTTTCATTTAAAATATGAATCAGGACCACCTGGGGAGCTCAGTCGGTTAAGCTTCCAACTTTAACTCAGGTCATGATCTCACGGTTACTGAGTTCAAGTCTCACATTGGGCTCTCTGCTGTCAGTGTGGAGCCTGCTTCAGATCCTCTCTCCCTGTCTCAAAAATAAATAAGCTTTAAAATGTGAATCAGTGCCTTGTTGGGAAATAGTATCAGGTGAGCATATCCTATTTCAATGCTCTAACACTTTTAACCACTCGGTTTCCTGATACTTGTCCCTTCCTGGGTTACTCCCGAAGGCAATATTGTATGTGTTCTGTGATCTTTATCTCTATATATTCTCCAGTTTCCGGACCAATCAGGCTGTTGGATGTAATGTGGGGATTGAGAAACATTTCTTTCCTGTGTGACCTTTCTGATATTTCCCTTGAGAGGTAGTTAAAAAAACATTGACCAGAACCTCTACGCCTGGGGTTGCTTTGCCGAATAAGAAACATGCAGGACTCCCAATTTGTTCCAGGAGGCTGTGTCTTACTGGAAGCAAACACCATCATTCTCTTCTCACTGACTTCAAAAACCTTGACATTTCTGCCTTTGTATGTGGGTTTAAAAAATAGGTCTTAAATTCCATGTTGAAAATCATATTTTAAATCTCACCATCTATCAGGAAAACAAGACGGATGGCCTTATACTTCACAAAATAATCCCAAATACTGAATGCATATACACACTCTTATTTAAAGCCTCTCTTACTACTGTTAACCGATAATCTTTAGGGAACCATTGTCAAAAAAGAAAGTTATAATAGAAGACTATCCCATGCCAATTTTCTACAACATAGTTAACACTTCTCACCTGAAATTATTAGAGATGTTTTAAATAATATTAAGAAAATGTTTGCACAGCACGTCAAATTGATTGGAAGGAAGTTTGTTACCAACACAAATTATCTTAAGAAGTAAAACACAGGATAGATTATACAGGGTACATTTCTTTGTATTTTAATCTGCACACCCATTGACAATTCTACTATATCTCAGTTTTTCTCCCTTTAAATTAGGGATTTGATCTTTTTTTTTTTTTAAACACTTATTCATTTTTGAGAGACAGAGCATGAGCGGGGAAGGGGCAGAGAGAGGGGGACACAGAATGTGAAACAGGCTCCAGGCTCTGAGCTGTCAGCACAAAGCCCGATGAGGGGCTCAAACTCACCAGTTGCAAGATCCTGACCTGAGCCGAAGTTGGCCCCTTAACCGACTGAGCCACCCAGGCACCCCTTGGATTTGATCATTTTCTAATATTCTTCTGAATGCTAAGAAAATATGTGTCTTCCTGAAACTATTATTACACTGTATGTTAACTACCTGGAATATAAATAAAACCTTAAAATGTTTTTAATTAAAAAATAAAACAATGCAAGTTAATGATAATATAAATAGTAGTTGTTATTCTAGCATAGTTAATCGCTATGAAAATAAACCATCTACTACTAAAAGGTACTAGGTAGAGTCAAGTTAATTAATTATTATAACAATTTTTGGTTACTCCCTTGGCTTCTAAATATAAATAATACTAAGTTTTATTAAGTACTATTTCACTTCAAGTCAAAAAAAAAAAGTAAATGTCTTAAGTAGAGAATGCTTTAATTTCGTGAAAAGAATTTGTGTTGCAGCTGAATTAGAAAAACCTCACTTGGGGTTATTCAAGTTAAAATGATGTCTATGGATAAAACTAGATTTGTCTTGTTAGATTTTTTTTTTGAAGGAAAACAGAACCTTCTAAAAAATTGTAAAAATCAAATTTTAATTTATGGCTCCATGTTTGTATCTTTTTTTTTTTATCTACAATGATTTTTCCCTGAAAAATACTTTCTTTCACCTTGTATCATTTTTCTGAAATGTGTACATTTAATTATATAAATTGTATTATTCCAAAGACAGATATTTGATTATCACACATTAGCAACATAATTAATTTATCAGAGATACGTTCCTTGAGCAGTTTTGTCTACTGAAGCAGCCACTGAATTATACGGCACTATTACATAGTAAATCCTATAATGAAGATGTATAAAGGGCTGATGACAAACAGCACGCAGCACAGCTAAATTTTCCTGGTGGGACGAGAACTTACATATAGAATGTTAATTTTTCAACTTGAAGGATGTGAAGGTTTATACAAAGATAAGAGTAAATTTATTTCAGAAATAGAAAGCAAACCTTCCAACGCACGGAGCTGTAAAAGACCAATTACCTCAGGAAATGGCATATTCTATGTGACTTGAGTAGGAAATGAAGCTACAGGGACATTATAAAGTTGGGAGTTTTAGATGTCCCACTAAAGACCTTTAAAATGTGAAATCTTGATTTATTTATAGTAAGAGTAAGGGAAGCGTGAAGTCTTTAGATATGTACAGGTCTTTAGAAAAATAACTATGGGACAAGGTAAATAAAAACATATTTTGTATTATTTGCACTATACAAGACTAATGGACAAGTTGAATATACATCATCGGCATTAGAGATTAGCTTAAAACATATGAGTAAGAGATTTTCAATTTTTTTAATGTTTATTTATTTTTGAGAGACAGAGACAGAGCACGATCAGGGAAGGGGCAAAAAGAGAGGGAGACACAGAATCTGAAGCAGGCTCCAGGCTCTGAGCTGTTAGCACACAGCCCGATGTGGGGCTTGAACTCACGAACTGTGAGCTGAAGTCAGGGGCTTAACTGACTAAGCCACCCAGGAGCCCTAAATATGAGATTTTTAAAAGCCTTTGTAAAAGTCATCCTATCCCAGGGCTATAACCTGCAGTACACTGCACACTCTTCATACACACACACATGCACATGCACACACACACACACACACACACACACACACACAAACACACACACCACAGTCATCATCATGCATATAATCATCTTCACATATAATCACCAGAGATGAAAATATAAATTTTGGGAGTGTCTGACTTCAAGACACGAACACTACCCCATAAGAAAGAATATAATTTCAGCTTGTAAACATTTGCAGGTGTGTTCAGTTTGAAAACTCACTATAGAGTTCTGGATAGTTCTCACTGAAATCAAAGACTGGAAAAGTAAGCGACATTTGGGGAGGGTTGCAGGGATGCAGGTGATGGGTTATTCTACCAGACTCTAGAGAAGTACCAATACAATAGTATTTACGCGTCACTTTAGGACTGAAACTACTTTAATGTATATTTGCTCTCTATATTTGCAGTGTACATTTTATCCTCCCAACCGTCATGAGGTAGACAGGGAAAAATGGACTTGAAAAGACACTGGCTATCATGTAAAAAGATGCGTTATGCCCCAAATGATATAACTACATTCATTCAAATCCTTTACCTACTCTATTTTTTCCTTCTTCTTTCAAATTTCATAATGAAGTCCATATTCTACGATGAAGCCTTTTATTCAGATGGACATTTGATTTTACTAATGAAATAGGTGCAGGTAATTAGAAAAATGATATATTCATACTGTTAGATAAAATTTGGGCAATTTATATAATATCTTGTTTCTTTAAAAAATATTAATAGAATTCAGATAGCAGATAGCATCTTTCATACTGTATGAATTTCATTTGATAACTGTAATAAATTTACCACCAACTTGGTAGCTTGAACAGTAAACACTTATTCTCTCAAAGTTTTGGAGACCAAAGGTTGGACATCAGTATCATGGGGCTAAAATCAATGTATGTTGGCGGTTTTGCAATCACTCTAAAGGGTTAGAGCAGAAAGTGTCCTTTGCCTCTTCTGGGTTCTGCTGCTGCTGGCATTCCTTGGTCTGCACCATGCAACCCTCCACGGTCACACTGCCTTCTTTGTGTCTGTGTGGAATCTTCCCCAGCTCCATCTTCCAGAGGTGTACGTAACTGCATTCGGGCATCACCCAGATAATCCTGGATAATGATCTTATCACCAAGTGTTTATTTCGGTCAGTTCTGAAAAGACTTCACAAAGGCCTTTGTTTCTCAAATAAGATAACATCCATGTCATGGGTATATGCTCAAGGGATTAGGTTCCTATATCTGGGGGACACTGTCCAGCCTATTGTAAGGCTCTTTCTGGCCCTCAAGGATTCATGACTATAACACCTGCGAAATATATTTACCCCATCCAACATCTCCACACATTCATCTACACGAGTCTAAAATGTCATCTAAATACCATCAGTTGAAAAATCCCAAACCTTGGGGCCCCTGGGTGGCTCAGCCAGTTAACCATCTGACTTTGGCTCAGGTCACGATCTCACATTTCCTGAGTCCGAGCCGCACATCAAGTTCTCTGCTGTCACCACGGAGCCCACTTCAGACCCTCTGTCTCCCTCCTTCTCTGTCTCTGCCCCACACTCTTTCTCTCTCTCTCTCTCTCAAAAATCAACATTAAAAAAGAAAGAAAAATCCCAAATCTCATCATCTGACACATTTAAATCAAGTATATAAGACCCTGGGTATGATCCATTCTGAGGCAAAATTGGCTTCGATATACCTTTGAAACTTACAAAGGTATTGGTTGCGAACATACCGTTATGGGACCGACATAGTGTAATTATAGTCATTCCCATGCCAAAAGGGAAATGAAGAAAGGAGTCATAAATTCCAAGAAATTTAAAGAAACATCAAGACAGATTCTATCAGGTTTTAAGGCCTGGGAATGATGTTCTGTGGCTCAAGACTCTACTGTCTGCACCACAGTTCCATCCTCCACCACTATGCTTGGGGCTTATGCCCCTTCTTCTGAGCCCATCGCTATGGCCTCTGGGCCCAGGTTCCCGCCCTCAGAATCACTTTCCTTTGACTTGAGGGGTCACATATGTGTGCTGCTCAGTAGTGTTATCACACGATTTCCCTCCCGTGGAGTTTTGGTAGTTGAAAGGCCTTTCTTCATTTTGTCCTGGGCCTATCCATTCCCGTCCAAGGTGGCAGTGTTTATGGTGGCCTAGTATTTCTCAAAAACCTTGCGGTTTGCTCAGAAATATCACAGGTTTTCATGCCTTACAGATAGCATCTGCCACAGACCCTCTCTGGAGAATCCCATCTCTATTCCAGGCTTCCCCTGAGGTAGCTGAGTGAATTTCTGTGTCATGTGTGTAATCTCTTCAGCACTGTTAAAGGGTGCCCAG
Source organism: Panthera pardus (assembly GCF_024362965.1). Classification (NCBI taxonomy): domain Eukaryota; kingdom Metazoa; phylum Chordata; class Mammalia; order Carnivora; family Felidae; genus Panthera; species Panthera pardus. Next base: position 16,883,810 of record NW_026526765.1, read on the forward strand.
CCACACTCTAGGCCTTTCTCTCCAAATCATGCTTCCCTAGTGTTTGCCCTGATTGTATCACATTTTGTCATCATTGCAATAGGCTGAGTTTCTCAATTAGCAAGTGATGGATCTTCCTCGCCTCACAGTTTCTTCCTTCATTTATCTCTGGGTGTTTTTGCTACAAGCTGGCTACACCTTCAAAGCTTTACTTGGAAGTATTTTCAGCTAAATAGCCAGGTTCCTTGTTTGCAAGTTCTGCTTCTCCAAACCACCAGAAGGCACAACTTAGCTAAGTTTTCTGCTGCTATGTAGCAAACACTGCATTTCCTTCAGTGCCCAGTGATACGCTCCTTATTTCCTTCTGAGCACTGTCAGAAATATCTTTAATTCACATTTCTACCAACAACATGATTATGCAAATCTAAGGATTTTTTTTTACCATGTCCCTTAAGATTCTTCCTTCCTTTACCCATTATTCAATTGCAAAGCCCTTCAACATTTTCAGGCAAGTATTACACGATATCCCACATCCCTATATCAAAATCTATATCAGTTTCCAATGGCTTGTATATCAAACTACAAGCCTAGTGGCTTAGAAGAACACAAGTTTATTATATCATAGTTCTGGAGGCCAGAATTCCAACCTCAGTGTCACTGAGCCAGAATCAAGGTGTTGACAGGGCTTTACTCGTCCAAAGGCTCTAAAGGAACATTTGTTGCTTGCCTCTTCCACGTTCTAGAGGCAGTCAGCATTCGTTGGCTTTGCCACATGCCTCCAGTCTCTCAGTCCTAGCTTTGCAAGGCCTTCTCCTCTGTGTATATTCAAATCTCCTTCTGCCTCCCTCTTGTAAAGATAAATGAGATTGTGTTTAGGACCTACCACCTGAGATCCTTCACCATTTTTCCCTAAGTAGACATTTACAGGTCTAGAGATGTGAGGACCTGATATCTTTGAAGGACGTTATTCAACCCACTACACGTATTTGCATATTGCGGCTTGCCAAAAAGTAGTTTCATGTTAATTAATGTCATAAAAATTTTGTTTATATTTTTAAAAATTTTTATTTTATGAAAGACAGAAGTGAGACAGAGCACGAGCAGGCAGGGACAGAGATAGAGGGAGACACAGAATCGAAAGCAGGCCCCAGGCTCTGAGCTGTCAGCACAGAGCCTGATGTGGGGCTTGAACCCATGGACACAAGATCATGACCTGAGCAGAACCACCGGATGCTCAGCCGACTGAGCCACTCAGGTGTCCCTCCTAAAAATTTTGCTATCACTACCCTTTAGATTTCAAAAGTTCCCCCTTCCTGTTAAAGCATGTTCTTACCTTAATCATTAAAATAACTACAGAATAATCAATTGCTCATAATTATCAAGTTATCAGGGATATTAAGACATGTACAATTTCTATTGTCTGATTTCCCTATTGGTACATGATACGTAGACTTTCTTTAGAAATATGGTGCTTTCTCACTGGGGAACTTACACTTATTTACATTCTATTTTCAGGCATTCAGTAAATGGTTTATCATGTGATTATCACTAAAGACCTAGATTATTGAATTATAAAATGAAATATTCTATTTATATTTAAAACACATGGCACTTCATTGCCCTCTGGTAAAAGCCACAGCTAGAACATTAATGCATACATTTAATGTTTTCTGTTAAGTAGGTTATTGCAAGACAACCTGCTGATTTGAAGCAATAAACTAATACAAAATGTAGCAATTAGATATACTATGCTGCAGGAATTGCCAGTCCCTTGTATTTTAGCTCATTAGACTACAAGTTTCTTCGAAGGACCAAATGAGTCTCCATTATTTGCTTCTCGGGAGTGATGCTGTTGTAATTTGATTTTTGGAATGATACTTCCAGATATATAAAATACTGTATGTATTTTGAAATGCAGATACTTTCTTACCGATACGCCTGGCCATACTCTCTGCTTATCATAATGAACATTCAGTTTGAATCACTTAGGAAATCTGAACCAGCAGAAGGCAAGATCCTTTCTGCTCGCTCATTAGTTAAATGCAAATGTAGTAAGTAATCAGGGTCTTGTCTCTGGGATATAAGATTATGTATATTTGAATAACAAAGTGCCATGGCACAAACTAGTGTAGGATATCATAAAGCAGACTTTGGAATGGCATTGCTTGAGGTGAACTCCAGCTACACCCCTGACTAACTATATAGCATTGATCAAATTATTTATCTTCTCTCAGTGAAACAGGAAAAGTGCCTGTGGTCAATGCTATCCTTCTCCTTTTTTTTTTTTTTTTTTTAACATTTATTCATTTCTGAGAGATGGAGAGACAGAATGTGGGAGGGGGAGGGGCGGAGAGAGAGGGAGACGCAGAAACCGAAGAAGGCTCCAGGCTCTGAGCTGTCAGCACAGAGCTTGACGCAGGGCTTGAACTCACGAACCATGAGATCATGACCTGAGCTGAAGTCAGACGCCTAACTGACTGAGCCACCCAGGCGCCCCTCTATTTGATTATTCTTTTATTTTTCTTTTCCACCAGAGACTCATACAATACCTCCTAGTGTCATAGTGACTGCCATGTCCCTCTACACGTAAGGAATACACACCTCTACACCACTGACATCAGGAGTAAGCAGGTCAGTTGTCTTTGGCCAATCAAATGTAAATGGACTGACATGTACCACTCCATAGCAGAAACTCTGAAGATCATGAAGTTTTGCCTTCACCTACCCCACTTTTGCATAAGGAAGCCGTGTCTCAGGTAGAAATTGACCCATAAGCCTGAGTCTCAGAATTAAGAAGTTGTAATAGAGCCACACACAGGACATAGCATGAACAAGAGAGAAGAATATTTGGTCAGCCACCAAGATACTGAAGATAGTGTGAATTGCACATAACTTAGCAAAAGATGAGTAATACTCGTATCTACTTCATATGCTTATATTCAGTAAAGTTCAGAGAAAACAGTGAGTAAAAGGCCAGGTACATTGAATATATATAGTACAAGTAATCTTTGTTATTATCACCATTACTAATTTAAAAATCCAAGGAGTGATGGTGGGAGAGATGATCACATGTTAGATTTTAAAAGTGTAAGAAAAAATCCTGTTTCACTGGTTAGAAAATATTATAATGAGTCTAGGACTGATGGGCATGATTTTGCAAGTTCTGTTGAGGAATAAGCAATAGAAACTGATATTTTAAGTTGTGAGTTTTTATTTATTCAAAAATATCAGATAATCTCCCCAAATCTTCCAGATTTCCTACAACTCTGCCACGATCCTCGCTAACCCTCTCCAACAACCATAAAACCGATGAATGCATCATTTCAGGGCTGTGTTTGTGTTTTGTTCTCCCAAGCATATTAAACAGGATTTCACTTGGAATAGGACGAAAGTCGTTTTCAATAAGGATTCATTAAGGGTCAAAATTACTCTTAGAGGGACTGGACTGCATTATTTATATAACATGCAAGGATATGAGATTTAACAAAATGCTCTAGGGGTACCTGGGTGGCTGAGTCGGTTGAGTATCCAACTTCAGCTTAGGTCATGATCTCAGGGTTCCTGGGTTCAAGTCCTGTGTTGGACTCTGGGCTGACAGCTCAGAGCCTGGAGCCTGCTTCGGATTCTGCGTCGCGCTCTCTCTACCCCTCCCCCACTCATGCTCTATCTGTGTCTCTCAAAAGTGAATAAACGTTATATTTTTTCATGCTCTAGAAAGTTAAAATAATGTTCTGCTATTAAATTATAATTCTACCCCCTGAAACCTCACCTATTTGAAATAGAAGTTGCCACATTTGTCCTTTGAACTTCAAGAGCCTCTAAATTTAAGTTCAATTGATAATTTCAGGTATTATCATGTCATCTATTGTTTGTTCTATAGTTTTTCACATATATTCATGAATATATAATATATATAAATACATATGCACACGTTATAAGTAGATCAATAGATATTCATGAGAAAGAATTGGTTTTATTTCTACGTATCTATAATAAATACTTGGTTCAACTTTGTCCTACATGTTAACAAAAGACTAGATACAGAGTATTAATACTGGACAAGAAGAGTATTTTATTTCCTCCTTCTTACATGATGTTTGATTCACTGATCTCCAAACTTCATCAACCCAGCTCTCTTGATGTTTTTCTCATAAAGGAAGGATTTCTAGATTCTCCAATGCAAAAATTTACTTTCGGTAGCACTGTTCTTCCATTAGGTTCATTAGACCTAAATTTCAATGATAACTCAAATAAATATTTGATTTGTAAAGGACCATTTAAAAAAAAAATAATGTTTTATTTTTGAGACAGAGAGAGACAGAGCATGAACAGGGGAGGGTCAGAGAGAGGGAGACACAGAATCTGAAACAGGCTCCAGGCTCTGAGCTGTCAGCACAGAGCCCGACGCGGGGCTCAAACTCACGGACCTCGAGATCATGACCTGAGCCGCTTAACTGACTGAGCCACCCAGGCGCCCCAAGGAGGATTTTGTAAATGTTTATAATCAATGTAAAAGTAACTTTAGAGTTACAATTGATATGGTAATGTCAAATGCCAGCTGAAATTTGAGCTGCCCTGATTGCCATTTCAAAATTAGAATAAATCAATTGAGGTTTATTGAGTCAGTTGTGGTTTTAAAAGGTTTTTATTTATTATTAATATGTGTTGGGTACCAACAATTCACAAAAAGTTATAAGAAAACTAAACTTATACATAATGACAATTCGATTGAGATGCCCCATAAAAGAGACTGGCTGTAATGTGGCTGTTAGCTAATATCTCTTAAAATGACTGTTTTGTTCCAAGTGATATGTTAGGTACATATTTCTTCTTAAAATATTTTTAATGTCTTTTTTTTTTTATTTTTAAGATAGAGAGACAGACAGAGAGACAGAATCTGAAGCAGGCTCCAGGCTCCAAGCTGTCAGCCCAGAGCCCGATGCGGGCCTCTAATCCACGAACTGGACCACAAGATCATGACCTCAGCTGAAGTCGGATGCTTAAAGGACGGGACCACCCAGGTGCCCCCGGAACATCTTCGTAACCAATAAATGGCTTGATATAATAAATACTATAATTTCAGAGTTAAGAAGGGGTTAAAGAGCCTTAGATAGCTTGATTGAGTCCATAGATCCAGGACTGTGCAATCAAGGGAATACAGGTTTCTATCATTGAAAAAAAGGTTTATATCACTGCAAATTCTGAGCTTTAAATATTATAGTATCTGCTTTCATATGCTTTATCCATATAACATTGAGTCAATAAAAGGCTTTGGCTTTTGCTTATTTTCGTTTTTAGGATGAAAGTGATATGTTCATGTGAGGAATATTTGAAAAGTGTGGAATAGCGTGAATGAACTAAAGAAGGAAGACATAATTGCAGCAGCTTATTTTCCTTAGACTTTTTCCTCTTCCATGTTTTTTGTTATGGTGTCACGATTAAAATACAAGATCTGTCACTGTATGTCAAAGCTTTTATTTAATATTGTGGCAAAAGTATTTTCTTAACTATCCTGATGCATAATAATTCGATGCATAATAATGGCACATGTATTATACACAATACATATATTGTTACACTTAAAAGTGGTTTCTATTTTGAAAATGGAAGATGCATTGATATTGTAAGTGAGTGATATTTAGGCATCTGGTCATTTTTTCAAGATGCCGTAAATATTAGTCATTTCAATGGCTTTAAAAGGACTAGAATGTCAAGTGTAGAAAAGGGACAGAAGAAATACTAGCGCATTATATGGCATATTTCAAGTAATTATCACAATTACGTTTAAAAATAAATTCCTGGGGTTCCTGAGGCTCAGTTGGTTAAGCATCCGACTTCAGCTCAGGTCATGATCTCACAGTTCTTGAGTTCGAGCCCCACATCAGGCTCTGTGCTGACAGCTCAGAACCTGGAGCCTGCTTCAGGTTCTGTCTCCCTCTCTCTCTGCCCCTCCTCCGCTCTCACTCTGTCTCTCTGTTCCTCTCTCAAAAGTTAATAAACATTTTAAAAATTTTAAAAATTAATTCCCATCACCTCCAATTTATAAATTCAGTATAAATCCACAGTTAGTGTTTTCTCTTCTCAAACCTCACTCTTCTCTTTGTAGCATATTGCTTCCTGTGATTAAAATGTAAGATAAGGCAATAGAAAACCAGGACAGAGTCTTAAGCAAAGGGAAAGGCTAAATTTAGCAAAAATAATGCCAACCAAAGATATACGCCAGTTCTGTTGCAGAGAATTTCCTGCAATGTTGGAAACTTTCAAAAATTTATACTGTCCTATATAGTAGCCAGAAGTCATAGGTGGCACTTAAAATTTGAAATGTGGGGCGTTATTTCCCTTAAATGCAAACATAATCCCCTGTGGCTCATGGCTGTCCTGTGAGCAGGAGTAAGGCTAAACTGTGAGCAAAACTAAACCAATGAAACCAGTTGGGGGAGAGAGGGTAGCAACAAAAGTTAAACCAGCTGTGAAGACTAAATGTGGAACAGTGTAAAGGCAATGGTTACAAAATAAACAAAGGCAAAATTGGAAGGAAACTCAACATATAAACACAGGCAAGGGAAGGAAAAATAAGATAAAAACTGAGAGGGAGGCAAATCATAGGAGACTTTTAAATACAGAAGACAAACTGAGGTTTACTGGAGGAGTCAGGGTAGAAGGGTGGCTTAAATGGATGACATTAAGGAGGGCACTTGTGGGGATGAGCACGGGGTGTCTTAAGTAAGAGATGAATAATCACTGGCTTCTAGTCCTGGAGCCAAGACCATACTGTATGTGAACTAACTTGAAAACAGGGGCACCTGGGTGGCTCAGTCGGTTAAGCATCCCACTTCAGCTCAGCTCACGATCTCAGAGTCTGTGAGTTCAAGCCCTGTGTCGGGCTCTGTGCTGACAGCTCAGAGCCTGGAGCCTGCTTCAGGTTCTGTGTCTCCCTCTCTCTCTGCCCCTCCCCTGTTCATGCTCTGTCTCTGTCTCAAAAATAAATAACATTAAAAAAACGTTTAACTAACTTGAAAACTAATTTTAAAAATTAAAAACAAAATAAAATAAATTCAAAAAGGTTGGAAAGATAGTGTGAAGAAAAAAGTGAGTGGAAATTAGAGAGTAGAAATACGAAAATGTACAGGAGGAATGCAGAATCCAAAACCATTCATTCATGGAAAGCTGGAGAAATGATTAACAATCAATTCACTACAAAACAACAGATCCTTTCCTGTTTATTTTCATTTTCACTCATCAACTTTGCATGCTTGCTTTTTCCTCATAAAATGTGTAATGAGGTTAATTCTATTTTCTAATGAAGTTTGGGAAGAGATTCCATTAAAAATGTTGTGCAAAGTGAAATTGTACTGGATTTTATAATTCACGGTCTAAATGTATTACTTTTTTAAGTTTACTTCTGTGAGACTGTATCATTTTGTTTTTTGTGTTTTTGGCATTATATAAAAAGTTCTATATCAATGTTTACAAGGTGACTCATATGAACATCAATTTTATATCAGCCACGTTTTACCTCCCAATCTTGTTTTTAATTAATTTTTTAAAAAATATTTATTTTGACTTTGAGAGACAGAGCATGAGCCTGGGAGGAGCAGAGAGAGAGGGAGACACAGAATCTGAAGCATTACCTCCCAATCTTAAAATTAGATCAATATTAACTATTATGGGTTTACACAGATTTTTTTTAAATTTTTTTAATGTTTTATTTATTTTTGAGACAGGGAGAGACAGAGCATGAACAGGGGAGGGTCAGAGAGAGGGAGACACAGAATCCGAGACAGGCTCCAGGCTCTGAGCTGTCAGCACAGAGCCCGACACGGGGCTCGAACTCACGGAACGCGAGATCATGACCTGAGCCGAAGTCGGCTGTTTAACCGACTGAGCCACCCAGGCGCCCCTACACAGATTTTTTTAAACCTATTATTATATTATTATAGCTAAATACATAAAACAGAACTGCATTTTCTGTCGATAGTAAACACATGTATTAAACTCTATTAATCAATTTTTGGGTCATTTTTGACTATTGACATGACCTTCACCCTATTTTATTATTACTGCAAAGTGATTCTTATGTAAATAAACGGGATAAAAAATATTCACAAATCTATTTTGTTTAAAATATGATATTTATAGGGCCTCCTGGGTGGTTCAGTCATTTGAGCGTTTGACTTTGGCTAGATCATGATCTCATGGTTTTTGAGTTCAAGCCTCTCATTGGGCTCTGTGATGAGAGCTCAGAGCCTGGAACCTGCTTCGGATTTTGTGTCCCCCTCTCTCTCTGCCCCTTCCCTGCTCATACTCACTCTCTCTCTAAAAAATAAACATAGATTTAAAATTTTTAAATATGATATTTACATATTTAATGTAATACATTTAAACTTTATAATTTCATCCAGTAGTTTTGCATGCTGTTACTATGAGTGTCTTAAGTATATGTATTCTTTTTATTGCATTATAGCTTAATATTTGAAATATAATAAATGAGAATCACAGTATAACCAGTTGTAAAGTAAAAAGGCAGGGCTCCCGTTGATCTCTGTATGTGACCATTTTAATTAACCAGAGTGGATTCTTCTAAGCCTTACTTGACATATATCCATAATTTTTACAGTGACAATGTGCTTTATTTTTATTCAGCTAGTCATTTTCATGTCTTTTTGTTGACTTCCTTCCTTGCTTGTTAATACATGGACGTCATTGGCTATATTCATAGTATTCCAGAGCATATATATTTCATATTCTACTTAATATTCTTACTTGATACATATTTAGGTTATCTTCTACTGTTAGATATTGCAAAGCATTTCTAGTGAATTTTTTCCTTATATTTTTGCACACATGTGTGACTCTTTGGGATATATTCCTAAATGTAGAACGGCAGATTCGGATAGTAGTTATACTTTAAATTTTGTTTTTAAATTTATGTGCCATTTTGATTCTAAATAGCTCTATGTGCAATCTCATTTTTCCCTGGGGTCACAATAAACTCTGTAATAGAATTATTTTTTTTAAAATGGCAATCATAAATAATATCTTAGATTTTCATTCTTTTATAAGTAAAGTGATTGAACATCTGTTCACACACTCATTAGACAATTTATGAAAATAAACCCAAGTGTTTATTTTTCAAATAATTTCAAACTTATGAACTTGTAAGAAAATATAGAAATATTTAAGATGGACTCTAGAATTTTCTCCCTTAATCAGCTGCCTTGATGTTTGGATTTGCCAACAGAGGGTGCTGAAAGGACACTGTAAGATCAGAGAGAAGGAAAACACTATTTTTTTTCTTCTTTCCTCCTTGAAATGGGCTGTTTTTCCACACAGTAGCCAGAGACTCAGCTGGGATAGGTGGGGACTTGGTGGTTTTCTTTCCAGTGACCCTGACAGATAACTGCAGTTGGTGCTTACAAGTAAGGTTCTCCATCAGCTAGGAGTGGGCAGTCCCTCAAACCTGCTGTCGTTCATATCCTACAGTTGGGTCCATCATCAGGCAGTGGACTTCTTACAGACCAACTGGGACTTTTCCTTCTCCTCAAATGCCTGAAAATGTTGAACTGGTTCCGTAGCTTTGAATTCCTAGTGCTATCCTTCTTCGCTCTCCATCAGCCTTAGAGCTAGTAATTATCCTGTGAAATCCCCACTTCTGTATTCCATGAAGTTCTGTCAACTTTTTACTGAAATATACACATACATTTTTTTTTTTTAATGAAAATTTGTGTTCCATTTACTGATGTGGTTTCTATCACCTGGCAGGATCCTGGCTGATAAGTTCAGCTTTTGTTTTGTTGTTGTTGTTGTTGTTGTTGTTGTTGTTGTTATCCTTCTGACTTTCTACATAATTTTTCCCATTTGAATTTTTCCCCAAGTAGTGAACAAGTTTATTCAACTACAAGTATTGAATGTTCACGTGTTTTCCCATTACTTTATAAAGACACTTTTTTTTTTCATTTAAATATCTCTTGGCCTCCTTTTCGTTCTGCTTAATTGCCTTTTGGTGACCACTTCATTGTTGTTTAAGTTACCTGCTCTTTACTTTACATGTTAATATATTTTAAAGCAAATAATCCTATATTATCCTGTCTTCCATTGGAAAGAAAAAAAAAACAAAAAACAAAACACTGACCTTGAGATTTTTTTCAGGGTATTTTACTATTTTTTTTTTTCATAATTATCAATCTCTTCCTGTTTAAAACTTGTTTTAGAACAAACTTCATCTGTTTCTTTTTTTTTTCTAGAACAATGGGTTTTATGGTTGTGTTATTGAATTGTAAGGGGAAACTTCAAAATAGAATTTTAGAATTTCATCAACACAATAATAATTAAAAAAAAAACAATTTTACTGTTAAAATTGCCTATCTTACTCATTTCGCAGTTTCCCAATCTAGACAAAAGTTATCCTGGCCAGTAATTTGTCTGGGCATCTTAACCTCTCTTCTGTATCACATCAATGGGGAAAATGTGAAAGTTAATCTTTATCATCCCTACAGGGATAAACTCTTTCCTTGGGTAGAACCAACTTTGATGGAATTTTACTGAATTTCCTCTAAAGAACACTCAGTTAGTTTCTTAAATATTTTGTTTCTTGGAGTGTATTGCTAAATTTCAACAAAGTATATAATTATTCCCCAAACAATTAATAGTATTCATCTGATCCCGATTATTCTGAGAGTCTATTCAGAAATTCTGCCAGTTTTTCAAATAGTATATTATCTTAATTTCAGTCACAAGCATGGGCTATATTTAGACCCCATTTTTAATCAGATCATATCTAATCTGCCTCTAATTAGACATCTTTTGTAGCACTAGAGAACCTTTTGCCAAATCCATGGGGGTACTTCCATAAAAATTCTAAATATGAAATTTTTCTAAAGGGAATAGGATAGGGCCCTTAGTATGTAACCTCCATCATGCCTATTAATGTATTGTCTGAATAGGTAGAAATGATGAGCCTGCTGTCCTCTGGAGATGATGCCTTTGTGACTAATACTCCTAGAGGTATTAAAAGGAGGCCAAATTAAGTTGAAACACTATGCATTATTAAACGAATGTGTCACAGAAACTATAGTGACTAACTATCATAATGTCCTGCCACCGATCTTAAACCTTTTCCTATGTTTGGTGTTTCTACCAAAAAAGGACTGAGGAGGCCCACAACACACTGTAGAAGGAAAACAATAATTTAGTAGGCTTTATTAGTGCTTCAATTATCCACTGCATTCACTACAAGAGGATTTTTATATCTTTGACTTTTGCCAAGTTATTTTAAGCGCCTCTGTAAGGCAAGAGTTCAATTTCCTGTTCCATTAACACATTAACAAATGTCAGAGCAGAGGGTTTCACAGACATCACACCATTCTGCTCTTCACCCTGGGGTCCTGAAATGAGAACAAGTAGAGTCTCAGTTAACATAAAACAGGAGTGTGAAATAAGATCTATTTTATCGCGATAGATTAAGAGTATGTGTCTGTTGCAGCACAATCTGAAGGAAAGCTGACTAACACACGTAGTGCCTCACTTAGAGTATGGACAGGCCACATAACCACAACCCACTGGAAACACCCATGAAGTAGGAACTAGTGAGAAGGATGCAGAGTAAGCGGAGAACACATTCTGTTGGCTGGGGCAGCTGTGTTAGCAACGTGTGTTTTCTAGGAGAAAAAGCATCTATAGCTTGATACTACCCAAGGAGGCACCAATGAGTAGCTGTTTATTCATTCATTTGTTTGTTTTTTCATAAGAAGTAGGGTCTCTGCTGTTTCTGTAGTGTGGTTTTGATGGCAGCTTCTGCTTGTATGTAGCCTCTGTTCTTCCACATCCAGCATCCTGTAAATTTCCATGAGCAAACCAACCGCTCTGTGCTTAGATCACCTAATCGTTTTCTGTGCCTTTCAAATAAATGTCAACTACTTCAAACATTGTTAATAGAAGGAATTGTGGGCAATCATTCAGGGAAATGGAAACAATCCATTATTGATTGGCCATATTAAAGATGAAAACGTTTTACCAAGTTCATAGATACAGAAAATAGATTAACGGTTGTCAGGGGGTGGGGGAAAGGGGTTTGAAATGGGTGAAGGGAGTCAAAAGGTACAAACTTCCAGTTAGAATATAAGTCCTAGAGATGTAATGTGCACTGTGGCAAATATAGTAAATGATACTGTATTGTATATTTCAAAGTTGCGAAGAGAAATCTTAACGGTTCTCCTCACAAGTAAAAAAAAGTAAGAATCTTTAGGAATGGTGATGGATGTTAACTGGATATACTGTCAAGATCACTTCCCAATATATACAAACATCAAATCATTACATTGTATACCTGAAACTAATGTTATATGTCAATTATGTCTCAATTTTTAATACAAGGAACACTGATGAAGGCATTTTAAATTCTGCTAGTCTTACTGGATGATATTCAAGCACGCTGGTCTGCAGTGGAATAAAAAAAAAAAAAAAAAGCTATAACCTGTGATCACCTGGAAAAAGGTGTAATGACAGCAAAGATCTAGGAGACTGACCACTCTCACAGACCAGTTTGCAGGACATAAAATATTTAAGAACTGTGAGGTGAAGGAATTCTTCCAGTCGTGTTGAATAGCTTACAAAAAGAAATACAGGTAAATTTCATAAATATATTCCTCAAGGCGATGGTCGAAGCCTAGGGGTATTTATAACTGTACTAAAGCACTATTTATTATATGGAACATCTGGGTTACAACAGATGAAACTAAGTGGAAAGGTTGAATTGGTGAGTTGTCAAGTCACGACATCCATGAAATTACTATCTGACTAGGTAATTAGGTTTTTTGTGTTGATGTGTTTGCTTTTCTCCATCTTAATATCTGAACATGACTTCACATTTTGGGAGAAATGAAGAAATCCCCCATACAATCTTACATTGTAAAAAATTGTGAATCCTGCCTCTTCAATTTGAAAATGCACCTTCTAGTCTCCCAGAGTCTTTCCTGTTATTTTCTGCCAATCAGATATATTCTCCCCAGAAACGGAACGAGAATGTATTGAAACCTCAACATTTCAAGATTCCTATTCTCATCCATGTCAGCCAGACTCTTGATAATAGCAAAGGATACATCCAGTGAATTCTGATTCTGGTAATGATAGTGTTGCATATGGTGGGCTTATCTCTGAGAAATACAATTATGCATGGGTAGATAGATGATACATAGATGGATAGATAGATAGATAGATAGATAGATACTGAAGAAAATATTATACCCAAAAAGTAATGGCAGTGTCAGCAAACTATTTTCTCTGAGTTGAGTAAGGGTCATCTGCTATCTAGCAAATTTTTTTTAAATTAGTATTATCACCAGCTCCTTCTTCAGGGACTTTCCTATCTTCCCTTATGAAAACTTCACAATTTTTATATTCTCTTATACTCTAAGTTTCTGACACCCAGGTCTGTTCCACAGTGGCTCCAATTGGTGACATCCCCGCTGCCCTACCATCTCTTGAAATAACGCATGTGAGTCTTGTGCCCCCGGTGATGTGCCCACTGCCTGTCTATGGATTGCTATTTCTGTAAAGCCAAGGATCCTTATCCTCACATTTCTTTGTGCCACAATTGTAGAATTGTCCTCAAAAGGTTGCTGAGCTGAGGCTGTGATAGATGTTTCTGGAGCTTGTGTCCCAGGTGTCTCAGAGGTAGCTGGAACTGAAGGGCTTCTTTCTTTTTACCTTTTTTTCGAATCCAGAAATGTGTTTTTCTAGCATTTTCTTGTACATTTCATATTTTGGTGCCTCTCATCACAGAAATATGAAATCAAGTCCTCCTGTTGCTCCTGGAAGCATCCCTTATTCAACCAAATCTTGCATACCTTTTTCTCTGTTAATAATTACACCAACACAACATTTTTTTCCATTGATTCTGCCAGGCATACACTTTATAATTATCTTGCCTGAACCCCCTTTACTATCTTTCATCTATCTGGACCTATTTAAGAGACTTTATTATATAATTTCTCCAGCATCACTCAGAGTCCAAGCAATATATTAACGTTGACAACTGCAGTAACTATCACCTTGACGACATTTAATACTGCCTTAGATCTTTTATACTGGTCCTCATCTTAAACTTGTGTAGATTTTCTGTAGGCACTTGATACAGCTATCACCAGCCTTTTTAGGGTGGTTTCCACATGCTAACAAAATCTTCTGTCCTTTCTATAATGTTCGCTTTAATAGCAGCTTAGCACGACACTTTCTTCCCCTTTATTCTCTTAGTTTGGCAAGCATATTTTAAAAATAAGAACCTCTCTTTTACTCTGTAACATAAGAAAGTCAGCTGTTTTCTAAGAATATCAAATATCATTTTGCCCACTGATACCAAAAGGCACATAAGGGCTCCTTTTCATTTTTTTTGTAATAAAATTTTGCACCAGCCAAGCATGTTCAGGAAAAACTGTGTGTGAGTGATGAGCTGTGACAACCTGTACCTTGAGATCCTTCCTGCCTTTGGGGACACTTGGATTGTTAAGATCCCTATGGTCATTGTATCTTAATTTATGTTTCCGCCTCTGTATAAAGAGACAATCAATTGTGGACAAAACTTCTTTGACCTGAAATGAGCCACCAAGATCAAAACATCCCGTTGTTAGGTTAAAGCCCCTCATCCCAATATCGGGGAAAAAAAAATCACAAATTTGGCAAATTTGTATATATATATATGTATATATATATACATATATGTATATATGTGTATACGCAAATGTATGTATATATATGTATATACATTTATATGCATATGTATGCATAAATATGTATGTGTATATATGTATGTATATGTATATATATATATATATATACATGTGTATATGTGTATATATATGTGTATATACACATATATATACATATAGTCTGTCAAGCACCAGTACCACCATGCTGCGGTCTCTAACAAATTCCCTGTGCAAATACTAGGCTGTCATGAATTCCACTATTTGCTTTTATTTTTTATTAATTTTTGCCCTTTTATGGAGGATGCGAAAAACTTACAGCTATCAGAAACCATCTTCCCTACCCAATCTTTAATAGAAAACTGTGGAGGAGTGGTAGGTGAAGTTAGAAATATCAACATGATGACTGCGAGCCCAGAACAGGATTAGGGCAGTACTTATAAGCTTGTTAAATAATAAAGATATAAAAGTCTTACATGTTTCAAAAAATAGCTGTGCAATAAGCTAGAGCCTTTTCTGCTTGTGCAAGTGTAAACCACTATAGTCATTTTGGAGGAAAAGAGGAAAACAATGGAAGAATTAACAGGCCATCCCATTACCAGTTCTTGTCATACACACTCGCTTAGGGAGAAAGCATAAGAATACCCATTGTAATTTTGATTATAATAGTGAATAATTAGGGGTAAATGGATGTGCATCAATATGAACAATTAAATAAACTGAAATGGAATTGTAAACCTACTATAGAATACAATAGAGCAGTTAAAATGAATATAATAGATATGTATGTATTAACATAAGAAAGTTTCATCAGATCAATAATATGTAATTTTAATTTACATAACCAAATATATCATGAGTACCTATTATGCAAATCTATATAAATTGCCTAGAAGGATGAACATCATAGAAGAAATTTTTATATCCAGTAAAGGGGAATGAAATTGAATTTGTTTAAGTAGGACTCCCTAGAAGATATTTCAACACATGTTGAATGAATTAAAAAAATAGAATAAAAATAAAACTGAAATGAATTAAATGAAGAAACAGGGAGACAAATCTACCCTTTTTGCTTTATTGATTTAACTACATTGCATTCAGTGATAATATTTTCTAACGGTGATCTCAGAACCCTCCTACTATATGTATATTCATATTCTCTTTATGGTCCTGCCTGTGCCCAGGCAAAGATGCGCTAGGTTATAGCATAACAAATAACTCCCAAATCTTTTTTCTTACAATAACTAGGGTATATTATCCTACATTCTATCCTAGGTCAATCTCACCTTGTCTTCACTTAAGAACCCATGCTGCTAGGTTCTCAAACAGAGATAAAATCAGTTCATCACAAACTCTGCCCCAGCCCTTAAAATTTCTCTTCAGAATTGTCACATTCATGCTCATAGTTAATTGGCTAAGTAAGATACATGGCAATCCTGAATCCCTTGGAATAGGAAGTATTCTTCCTCATGGAAGAGCACTGGATATTTTTTCTTAATTTTTTAATGTGTATTTATTTTTAGAGGCGGGGAGGGTCAGAGAGAGAGGAAGACACAGAATCTGAAGCAGGCTCCAGACTCCAAGCTGTCAGCACAGAGCCCAATGGGGGCTCAGACTCATGCACCAGGAAGGACATCATGACCTGAGCTGAAGTTGAACGCTTAACCAACTGGGCCACCCAGGTGCCCCAGCAGTGAATACTTTTTAACAGTAATGCAATCTAATATAGCTGGTTTATCAAAGGAGTTTGTACAATATGGAAATAGGGTTCTAAAATGGTATTCACTCCATTCAGCACTTTAAAAATTATTCTAAGCCAGTTGTAAAATGCTGAATTAATGCAAGTTGTATCGTAACAAGTCAACACTAAAAGCACAAGGTAAGTGAGCCGTAAGCAACACCACTTGGAGATAGTGATGTCAATGATTCATGACTGATGGCATCAGAATGGGGAGGGTGGTGAAAAATCTAACCACTTATGAGTCTATTGGAGAGACTGTTATTTCTTTAATTTTCTGTGCATTATGAAGGGTTCTGGATAATGGATACTGTCAAAAGATAAATATAGCTGGACATTAGGTAAAGTGGTGAAAGCAGATTTTATTCAGTAACTACTGGCAGTAGGAGAAAGAGCTGAGCTCCATTTCGACTTATGCATAGAAGACTGGGCATTTTAAAGAATAAATCAAACAGTAGAACAGTACTTATCAGGACCTGGAGGGTGGGGGAATTGGGGAAGTTCTGTTGAAAGGTAAACTTGCAACTGAAAGAGGAGTATGTTCTGGAGACCTAACGTACAACACGGTGATTATAGTCAACTGCACTCTATTCTATAATTCAAAATTCCTAAGAGACCAGATCTTAAATGTTCTCACCATGAAAAGGAAATGATAGTTACCTAATGTGAGAGATGAAACTAAAGCCACTATGGTAATCAACAGGTTGTACACCTTAAATTTACACAAGGTTACATGTCAATTATATAACAGACAAAAACAAGCAAACAGAGACTGAGGCAGTGGGGACAGGGCTCAGTGGAGCCTTGAGTGGTGTCAGGGAAGGGAAAAATTATCAAAATCCAGCAGGAGGGTGTGATCCATCTGAAACCTACCTGGATCTGCGAACCAGCAGTTACTGAAATTAGTTTACATTCATTCATAAATGGGAGACTGGGGTCCTTATCATCAGTTGTTGGCCGGCACAAACAGTACATTACTTGGCAGGCTTGAGTTTTCTCAGGCAGGGTAGTGTCATTTCAGGCACACAGACTTGTGCTGTTAGCAACTCACTATTTGGTTGCCCATATAATCCAAGCTGAGTCTCAGTCAAGATGAAGGCTCAGAGGAGTCTGACTAGAGTTTACTCACGGAGAGGATCCTTGTAAATACCCATATACTGAAAAGTTTTCTATTGCATTCCAGGAAGAACACACACACACACACACACACACACACACACCAAGGCAAAACAAAAACACTTTCATTATTTTTTTTCCTCAAAGAGTACTATTTATTTCATGAATAAATCCGAATCTCATATGACTATGACCTTAGTGTCCTTCTCTAATTTTCTAATAGGATATAAATTTCTTGGGGGTGGGGGGGGAAGAATTTTCCTTTTTTATAGTTATCTAGATTATTTATATTATTCATTTCAGTGGTAGTAAAGCCCAGTGATAGATAACAATCCTTAGCTCTCAAGGATTGTTGAAAAAGAAATGGGTGCATTTTTATTGTAATTTATTCAATTAATTGACTAATGATCATGAACTGTGTCAGTACTGACTAAAGGCTGGCTGAAGGTGGGACACTGCCGAACACCAGAAGCGATTACAAATTTGAATCCAGTCTACATTTGCCAAAATATATAGGAGATTGTATTTGCCTCCTTTCCTCAGTTTGCAGATATCACTGAAATCAGTATTGGCCTATGACCAATCCTAAAACAAAGCAAATTAGACAGAAATCAACAACAACAACAACAAATTCCCTCCTATTATGTTCCCATTTAGCCCCACAATCTAAAGCAGAGAAGATTCATAACACAATTGTACCATCATAGGGACATTGACACAACACTGAATTACGGGGGCAAATGTCAGCTTTTCCTCTAAGTGAAGAAAATCTCCTGCTCCACCTTCCTATAATAGTTCTTTCCCAGAAATAGAGTTTTCAGAAAATAGCTTCAGAAATCCATCCATGCCGTGTGTTCCTCTGTGACCATTTTAACCTTTTCTTTCCTCTGGTGATTAAGGGTGAGCATTGCACACATAACGCTTGTGGCCCTTTCCCTGACTTCACCCCTATGTGGTCAACATCATCCCAAATTAAATACACTTTTGGTTCCATGAAAAGTAAAAAAAGGAAGTTTATTAAAATGAACTTGCTGGCTGGGTCACACTTTTGCTAGGTTTGAAATGACTTTTTAACCCTGGCTACTCTTAGAGGGAAGAAAACCCAAGAGAGGGCCATATATTTTAACTCCATTACTTTAGAAGATAAAAGAGTTTTACTAGGTCTAACAAGCAGAAATATCTTTATGTTCAAATAGTCCCACAACTCTCATGTTAAATAGAATCGAATCTGGCAAAAAAGACTAGTTCATCCTATCTCCTTGAAATTACATTAAAAATAATCAGACATCCAGTAAAATATACCCTACCTAATATGGATTATAGTTCTCATGAGAGATAAGCAAACTAGGACATTTGACTTCTTGGATTACAATTCCGGCTGGGATCTAGATTGTTCTTCTGTTTTTCCTTTATGCCATTCTCCTACTTTCTTGCACTTTCTCTGGCATTTCTTCTAACTTAACTCATTTTTGTCCTAAATCTGAGCCACACAAAATATTGTTTATTGACACAGATGGCAATAAGAAAGAATAACATTTCTCTCTGGTGTGTGTGTGAGTGTGTGTGTGTGTGTGCGTGTATACATGTGCCAACAAAAGTACTTGTTTTGGTTGTAATGTTGAGACCAAAACTTTTTTTTTCTTTTTTCAATTTTTAATGTTTATTTTTGAGAGAGAGACAGAGTGTAAGAAGGGAAGGGGCAGCGAGAGAGGGAGACACAGAATCCGAAGCAGGGTCCAGGCTCTGAGTTGTCAGCACAGGGGCCGATGTAGGGCTCAAACTCACAAACCGTGAGATCATGACTTGAGCCGAAGTTGGTTGCTTAACCGACTGAGTCACCCAGTCGCCCTTAGACTGCAAGTTATTTACCCTTCCTTCCTTCCAAATTGAGAAACTAACACAACCAGCCAAGTGAAAAGCAATGAATAGTAACAGGTTAACTATTATGGGTAAACTATTAAGCTTGAGAGAGCATAGTGTGAGGGATACCCAAAGCAAATATGGTATTTTCTTTAGATGTAGGTCTACATCTTGGGGGACACCTAAGGGAAAGACACAACTACTTTCAGACACCTGTGATTTGCAGGTGTTAGGGGAAAAGAAAGCATCGGGAAAAAAAAAAAAAAAAACGCCACAGATTGGCCTCAATGTTCATGTTAATTCAGTAGTCTTACCATCTACTTTGACTGGTCTTCCCTGGACACTTGTAATTGTAAGGGTGAGTAGAATTAACCGTCCTTCCTAGCAATACTCTTAGAAGATTGAAATGTTACAAAACTTTTCTATTTTATGAGCTCCTTTTTTATGATTTTTAATTTTTTTTAGAGAGAGAAAAAGAGCACATACCCGCTCGAGTGGGGGAGGGGCAGAGAAAGAGGGAGAGAGAATCCCAAGCAGGCTCCTCCTTGTCAATGCAGAGCCCCCTGTGGGGCTCAGTCTCACAAACTGAGATCATGACCTGAGTCAAAATCAAGAGTTGACACTTAACCTGCTGAGCCACCCAGGTACCCAAATTTAATGAACTAATTTTAAAGGATGTTGCATTGGATGTCCTTGTAAGATAGTTCTTAAAATCGATAGAAGAATGAATTTTAATTAACAATTCCCATAATAATAATAATAATAATAATAATAATAAAATAAATGAATGACTATATTCTGTAATGGGAAGATCGTTATGTAGAGAAATTGTGATCGTCATTATCAAATATATCTATGAGAAAAACATGGTTACAAAAATAGAAAATATAAGAAAGATTTTGGTTTTAAAGTATTAAAGCCAGTTTAAGGATATATTGTAGGAAATAATATTGTGGAAAGGGTCCTGCTTAGAAAGCACGACAGCACTCTCTATTTAGGCCCAGTTCTAATTTTGTACCATTATTGTCACCATCATCATCGTTCCCTTATTATTATTCCCTGAGATTGTAATCAAGGGAAGTAAAACATGTGTCACAAGTATATCTTGCCTATATGCCACTTTCGGTTCTTTTAAAATCAGCATATGCTTTTTAGTCAGCATGCATATGACTTTTGTAACTTTCCACTGTATTAGCAAAATAGTCATTTTGTTATAAAAGTTTCAGTGTTTAAGACATTAGTAATTCTTTACTTCATTAGTAATTCTTTACTTCATTAGTAATTAGTAAGACATTAGTAATTCTTTACTTCAATCTTGATCAAATGAAGGAACCATTTCTGCAATTTTATGGTCTGGTTATTTCCCTTTACATCTAACATTTTGTAAGTGTCAATCACATGGATGTCTAAATAAGACACATCGTAATGATACATACTTAGGCTCCTTCTATTCTGCTGTCAATACACCATGTCCTTGAGTTTCATCTTGATGCTATAAGTTAGGCTTGTTTGCTTTTGTTTTCCCAGTAATATCAGACAGATGAAATTCCCTACAGTGAAATTCTTACCAGTTGGGTTAATTTTCACATTATCCGTTAGCATATAGACTTTTAAAAGATATTAGGGTGCCAGGCTATCTTTTCTAGTATTTCTCCCTCATTTAGTGGATATTTCCATATTCATTACAGTTCACATATCCTTCATAGTGCATTATTTTTCAAGTCTTTGTCTTTTTTTCAAAACTGTTCCCCTTGCACTGCAAAGACTTTAAAAATCATTTCCAACAGATTAATGATTCTTCTGGTGAAATGTTTTGGTCCATTTATGTCAAAATAGTATTATTGCATTATATTTGTAACTTAGAATTACTGGGTAAATATTTATGTTCAGAAATTATTAAGTAAATGGGAAAAACAGAAATGAAAAAAATCTAATTACATTTAGGAAAAAAATAAGGTCATTAATTAAACAGCTAAATCAAATCATATATTATGTTTAGCAACTTGCAATAACTGATAAACTTCATGACAGAAAAATTAATAATATAACCCATTTTATGTTTTAATGTATGCACTTAAGTTAAAAGACTATAATCAATAGAGAATCAGTTAAAAGGAAAATTGACACTTCCTCAAGAACGAAGAGGAAACTGTATAGATAAGTTGCATTCATCATTAATATTTCTTTTTTTAAATTTTTTAATGTTTATTTATTCTTTGAGAGAGAGAGAGAGCATGAGTATGAACAGGGGAGGGGCAGAGAGAGTGAGACACAGAATCTGAAGCAGGCTCCAGGCTCTGAGCTGTCAGCACAGAGCCTGGTGCGGGACTCGAACTCACAAACCACGAGATCACAACCTGAGCTGAAGTTGTACACTTAACCGACTGAGCTACCCAGGCGTCCCGTGAACATTTCTTTACATTAAAATATTTCCATAGGGGTTTTTTAAAGCCTACAAAGTGACTTTTGAGAGACTATGGACAGTTCTGAAATAACTAGTTTTGGAAAAAGGGAAAAAAATCTATGTCTGAATATATTAACTAAAGTTTCTTTCTTTGAAAATAATGATTACCTGTGGTATTTTATATGTTTCAATTTTTTTCTCTCCCTTCCACGTTGCTTTTTAGTATTGCCAGCCAACTCTGTTTCAGGTAAGAATATATTTCTAGCAAAACATAAGGAACTTAATGATTTATTCTTATTGGGGGCCTGGGTGGCTCAGTCAGTTGGGCATCTGACACAATTTCAGCTTAGGTCATGACCTCGTAGTTCCTGGGACTGAGCCCCTGGTCAGGGTCCATGCCAACAGTATGGAGCCTGCCTGGGATCCTCTCTCTCTCTCTCTCACTTTCTCTAAGCAAATAAAATCAACTTAAAAATGTTGCTATTATTAAATAACATCCAAATTTGACTCAAACATTTTCAGCTCTAATAATTTTATACCTTATAGGTGCACTAAAACCCCAGGCATTAGCTTGATCTTTTTTGTGCTATTTGGCATAATAATATTTCTTGATTATCTATTCACAACAGGCAAAATTATAATCTTAATGTCTCCATCACCTCTAGTGGCATTTTGTTTCAAAACTGCTTTCTTTCAAGAATATGCTTTTATGAATAAAAATATTTCCAGAAAAGGGAGACCAAGATGTGTTTATTATTAATTTACTTTTAATTATATATTTAATTTATTATTTTCTTATTTAAAGTCCTTAGTTACTAATTATTTATTTACTGCTATGAGTAATGAGGATTAGATGTAATATTAGGTTTCAGTACTGAGGTTTCTGGCAACAATTAGTTTACAAAAACAACATAGAACATCTAAATATAATTATATCTGTGAATTTTGCAAATTAAAAAGCTTACATTAAGAAAATTGTCCATAAATATTTTTTGCATTTTAATACAATGCATTAAAGAGATGAGAGCTTGTGATTTGTGTCAGAAAATGAAACACTGGAGGAACTGCATATCATTTTTCTATGAACAAAATCAATTCTTTAGCTTCTATTTTTTTTGAAATGTCTTTCTTTCAGAGAACACAAGATTTACACCCTTAAGTAAAACTAGTTGTTCTCATACTTAACAGCAAATATTTAAATATTAGTAAAAGCCTCAGCTCAAGCAAAGTGATTTAATGTTTATAATGTTCTTAACTCTTTGGAGTTTAGGAAACCATTAAAGACCTGTGCATCACGACATTTTGCATTTTAGAATTCATAAATTCAAGGAAATTGGCCTATAATGGTAGTCCTTTTAAAACAGCCTATTTTTAAAAATATTTGTCTTATGCAAACTATGAAAAGATGCAGTAAGTTCAGAGTTTAAAATAAGCTAAAAGATGTATGGCACAAAAAATACTTTTGTTCTTATTTTATTTATCTCATTTTTGTTCACTTAGTCTTTTCCAATTCCTTAAAATTTCTTTAAAGAAAGTTTTCTTCTTTCTTAAAAAGTCAAGTAAATACGGCTTTTTATTTTGGGGGACATACCAGTTATTTCCAACTCAGAGATCATTCTTAAAAGTGCATAGTCGGTTTCTGTGCTATCAAAAAACAAAACCGAATAGAAATCCACTTTATGCATGAGAGTTAAACACATAGGGTTAACTAGCAGGGACAGACTTCATCATCATTGTGAAGATCCCTGCTCCACGTACGGCTAAGAGTATTTACATGTGTGTCCACTAGAACCATTTAATAAAACTCACCAAATTCTTGGGCACTTTTCATGCTTGTGCTGAGCAGTCCAGACTACGATTTAAATCTATTAATGGAAAATCCCAATAAACACACTTCCCCTATTCATCTGATGTGCTGTGTTCGGATGAAAGGCAATGCTGTGTCTTCAATACGCTTAATACATGTATACACAGTCATAAAAACACCTTCCTATGGGGTTTCTGGGTGGCTCAGTCAGTGAAACATCTGACCCTTGATTTTGGCTTATGTCATTATCTTGTGGTTTATGAGATCAAGCCCCATGTTGGGTTAGGTGCTGACAGTGCAGAGCCCCCTTGGGATTCTCTTTCTTCCTCTCTCTCTGCCCCTCCCCTGCTCTCTGCCCCCCCCCACTCTCTCTCTCTCTCTCTCAGAATAAACTTAACATAAAACACCTCCCTAAAATAAATGATCTATATTTCTTCTCCTTCTCACCTGCTACCTAGCCCATAACCCAAATTCCTAGATTCCCTAGGTAGAGTTATTTCCTGCCTTCTATTCTAATGTATTATTAGAACAAAGACACAATTTCCTGTTCCCCTTAGGCATTTTTCTATTTTTTGAATTAGAAAAGAAAACTGAACAGTAGTTTTATATATGCATTCTGTCATACCTGTTTTAATTGTCAAAGTGGCAACATGTACAGTGATGACTGATGTCCATTATAAGAAAGCAGGGAAAAGAATATCAAACAATAGTATGTGAAAACTGTGTCTCATGACATTTGTAAATTAGATATTAAAAACTTTAAGCTTTGAAAACGAGTTAGATGTAATATAGGGTCAACATCAGTTTTTCTTTTTGAAAAGTGTATGAATCTTGTTTGTTGTCATTAATCCTCATGTCTTACTTCCTTAATTTTTTTTTTTTGCTTCTTTTTTTTAATGTGCTTGTTTTTCGTCCCTCTGTATCCCCTACCCCTCTACACCCCGGCCTCCCCTGGCCTACTCTGCATCTGTTAACCTGGCCCCTGATGACACCATCTCTCAGGCTGCCTTGCAATGAAACAAAAGGTAAAATGAAATACCGAGGGTAGAAAGAGAGAGATCTGAGTATTTTTCTCCTGCTTTTCTCTACATACTAGTACTGATTTGCTGGAGGTTCTTTGATGATTTCACCTATGTCTGGCCTTAAAGTACACTCTTTCTTCCCTTAGCTCCTTCAGCCGTGGAGGTACTAATAGCATTTTACCTTTGTGGATGGATCTCTGCATAGTTCAGCATTCCTTGTTCCTTCCCCGAAATCTGATGAAATCTATTTTCCTAGAAGCCTCATTAAGGTCTCTTCAATTTTATTCCTTCTCTATAAAACTATTTTTTTTTAATTTTCCCTTTAAATGATTTTTTTTAAAAAAATGTTCCTTTAAAGCAATTAAATTAAGTCTTTTGGGGTGCCTGGGTGGCTCAGTTGGTTAAGCGTCTGACTCTTGGTTTCAGCTCAAGTCATGATCTCATGATTCATGAGTTCCAGTGCTGCATCGGGCTCTGAGATGACAGTGCGGAACCTTCTTGGGATTCTCTCTCTCTCCATCTTTCTCTGCC
This sequence comes from Panthera pardus, assembly GCF_024362965.1. NCBI lineage: Eukaryota > Metazoa > Chordata > Mammalia > Carnivora > Felidae > Panthera > Panthera pardus. Next base: position 16,908,966 of record NW_026526765.1, read on the forward strand.
CTCCTGCTCTCTTTCTCTCTCTCTCATAATAAATAAACTTTTTTTTTTAAAGTCTAAATTAAGTCTTTTGCCACTCAAGGCTACCAATTTTTCCATCCCAAAATAATAATTCAAAAAGAAAATTTTTAACCTGCCTTCCTAATGTATTACCAGCTGTCTTCTTCCATAACTTAAAGATAGATTACTTGGGGCTCTGAACCTAGCTCACTTATTGTGTCTTCCGATATTCATTTCCTTGGAGAATGCACGACAACGTGTGGATTTATGTATTATCTGTATGCTGATGATTTGGGGATATAACAAGTCACTTCAAAACACTGTAGTAAAAAATGGATTAATATCTCTCAAGCTAAATAGTTGTTATTTGAGGTCTTTCATACAGCTGCTGTTAGCTCTCAACAGGACTGACTGACATCACCTGAAGGCTTAATAGAGTTTTATATGCAAAATGTCTTTTCCACTCATATGCTTGGAGTCTAGGCTCCTATGGCTGGATCAACTAGGGACCGTGAAGATATCCCCTTCTCTCCTTGTGGCAACATTACACGGGACATAACAGCCTCAAGTTAGCCAAACTTCTCAGGGCAACTGGCTTCCTCCAGAGGAATTGCTACAATAAATCTAAGCAGAAGCTATAATATTTCTCATCTAGGCTTGAAATGCATCTGATGCACCATCACTATGGCCACATTCTATTAGCTATAAATGAATCAAAACCCAAGCCAGATTCAAAAAGGGGGGACTAGCCAGCACCATAAATACAAGGAGGTGTGGTTCATAAAATGGGAAGTATCTTTGGGAATTTTCTGCCACTGACTTCAAATCTCCTTCTCTTATTCATTGTTAAGATATTTGGAAATATATATATATATATGTGTGTGTATATATATATATATATACACACACACATATATATATATATACATATATATATTAAATTTGCAAGAATATATATATGCAAGAATATATACGAATATATGGAAGAATATATATATATATATATATATATATATATATATGAATATGGAATATATAGAAAGAAATAAGATAAATCTCTCTGCCACGTGTGCACATAACATAATGAGAAAGTGACAGTCTATAAGACAGGTAGAGGGTCTTCATCAAGAACTGAACAGTGGCACCACAATCCTGGACTTCTAGCCTCCAGAGCTGTGAGAACTCAATTTCTGTTGTCTAAGTTGCCTAGTCTGTGGTCTTTTGTTATAGTAGTCTGAGCTAAGACACTCCTAAACTTGACCCATATATCCACCTATTTACCTACAATGACTGCTTTATAGAGATTCTGAGTTCCCCAGTGCATGTTCCTTATTTTCCTTGCAAATTATTTTCTGCCCACAATCTTCCCCATTTCAGCTTACAACAGCTTCTTTGAACTTATAGTCATTTAGTCTCAAAATCTTAGGGCATTCTTCACACACCTTCTCTCATAACATCTCATTCAATATTTTAGGGAATCATATAATGTCTTCCTTCAAAATCATATTAAGACCCCTACCAATATTTGCCTCTTTCACTCCATCCTGATATGAGTATCAAGTGTTATCACCCATGGTATAGATTACTGCAGTGGCCTTCTGAATAATTCCATTGCTCTCATCCCTGTTCGTTGTTGTTTAATTCTCAATACAAGGGGGATCCTTAGAACCCACAAATCAAATTTGGATTCCTCCTTGTATAAACCTCTGAACTCAGAAATCAAATCAAAGTCTTTAAAGTACCTAAGGCTCTAGGCATTTTAGTCTCTCCTTTCCTTTCTGACATCATCTCTTCTATTCCCTCCATCTGTTCACTTCAACTCACTGAGCCCGACCGACCTACTTGCTGTTTCTCATGTACATCACTTCTTAGCATTGGCTTTCCTTTCCATCTGGAAAAAGATATATCTGCATGTATACCTCTCTCCTTCCATTTTGTGTTTAGCCTTTCTGAAGATATATTAGACCAACCTCCTTAGAATTATCAAGCCTCAGATTTTGATGCCCTAGTCTACAGTTTCTGTGATGTGCATTACCTTCTAACATACCTTACATTTTCTTTGCTATGTTTATTTTCTGTATCAGACCTCTAGAATGCATGATACATTAAATAATGGATCTTTTGTTAAAATCTTTATTTTTGTACTTAAAATACCTTCAGGAGTGCCTGGGTGGCTCAGCCAATTAAGGATCTGATTCTTGATTTCAGCTCAGGTCAGTTTGTGAGATCAAGCCCCGTGTTGGATTCTGCACTGAAAGCACAGAACCTACTTGGGATTCTCTCTCTCCCTCTCTCTCTGTCCCTCCCCCACTCACATTCATATTCATATTCATATTAATTCTCTCTCTCAATGCATAAATAAACTTTTAAAAATAAAATTTAAAAAACACCTTAAATGATGTCAGCACATGATATACATTTAGTAATACTTGTTCTGATTTGCAAATGTTTTTTCAAATATCCAAGTAGAAATTGACGTGAAGGGGAAATGTACGTGTATGTAAGTGAATGCACATCATGTATGAAAGTAAGAGATTAAAAATAAGTGCATGTGCATGTCTCAAGGAGTAGCTGGGAGGAGAAAAAGAGTAGATATTAACATTTTACACAGGAAGGGATATTACACACACACACACACACACACACACACACACACAAGATCATGTTCAAGACTAGGAAATAGAAGAGAATTGTATAAAAGTGATGACTCTGAATTTTAATGTTTTAGACAATCTATTTCTTTTGGTTGCCAGGAGGTGCACCGTAGGAGAGTAGATGGGCGTAAAAGAAAGCTGTAACAGTCAATGTTTTCTAGATACCAAGTATTGAGGTACAGTTTATGGACATCATACTGTTAATTCCCTTTGTATTTCATAGGGTAATTTGAACATCAAGTTGATAGAAAGAGGTTCCAGTAGTAACTCCTCCCCCATCTATTGGCAAAAACTAGGATGGCAGAAACCTTGCCTCGATTGAATTTAAGAGAGGGAGAAACTCTGATTTGAAGCATAGAGAACAAACTCCTGCTGACAAAAGGGGGAAAATATTAGTTTGACTTATGAACGTAAGAGCATAACTTTGGAAATATTTTTCTTAGAAAACTAAGAAGGCACATCTTTCAGAAAAAAATAATTGTTTGAATCTTACTATGATTCAAGAAGAAAACTTCATAAACTGAAAGAAATACAATTGAAAGGAAAATCCAACAAAATCAAATGGAAATGATAGAGATAAAAGGCAAAGTGTTGCAATTCCTATGAAAGGTAGAAAATAGAAATCTAATCTTAAAATTGTGCTTTCCAGAAGTTACCAGAATAACTGAAAAAGAGATGATCAAAGAATATATGTAAAACATCATGGTCCCTATACAAGGCTGAAAAATACAGGCTAAAATTCTTATTGGCTTTGAGGAAAACATAAAGAAGTCATTCACAAACATTAATTCTGATGATAATTTGTAAAAGTATTGACTACTAAAAGTACCAATGTTGAGAAAGGGAAAAACATTAAAAAAAGAAAGTTTTGAATAATCAACAAATATAAGCAAATTATAAATCAAAAATCCTTAGTGTTTGCTTCTGAAATGCTATGATTTGGTGTTCCCTGAATACAAGTAAGGGAAGCTGAGAGTCAATAGGATTGTCCTAAGGAAGAGAACAGCATAACAGACATGAAATATCAAGAAGGTAAAGATAATTAGGGGAAATCAATGTGAATCACAATGACAGAAACACAAACTCTGAGGATAACAGGGATCAGCTGATGTTGATGGTACAGTAGACACTGCCTGCCAATATCCATTTCCTTATAGATAGAAAATTTCCCAATTGTTAGCCGGACTTCCCCTTTACAACTCCATTCCCTTGCTTTCATTCCATTTAGCTGTAGGTTGGACACTAGGTTTGGGACGATGGGATGTGAAAGGCATGATGAGGAATTTCAGGTGATTTCCTTAAACACAAAGTTGTTGGCCCTAAAATTCCTTTCCTTCACTTTCCTGTTTTTAAGTTTATTTATTTATTTTGAGAGAGAAGGAGGGAGAGAGAGAGAGAAAGGAGAGACTGAGAGAGTGTGCTAGAACCCAAGCAGGCTCCATGCTCTCCAGGGGTTTGAAGTGGGGTTTGAAATCCCAAACCCTGAGATCATGACCTGAACCAAAACGAAGAGTCCAATGTTTTACCGACTGAGCCCCCCCAGGTGCCCCCTCCTTCACTTTTCACAATCTGGAGCAGGAGCAGCTTCCTGAAACTTGCTTGAATTATGCAGATAAGAGAAACCTTTTGAGAAATTTTTAAACAGAATAATGAAAGAGACCAAGTTCCCTGAAAAAAGGACAAGAAGAGAGCCAAATGAAATACCCTTCTTTTTCAACTATTGTTTGTTTGTTGTTTGTTTTTTTGGGGGGGGTCTATTTCATTCAGTATCATAGCCTATATCATAACTAGTACATCGGCATGCCACTGCAACTATTACATACCATATGTATCACTATTATAAGTGATGCTTAATAAGTCGAGCTAAATTTGGCAAAAGTATTACATAAATAATCATAGAAGTAATAATATTAGATTTGCATTTTAGAAAGATCTTGATGTCTACAGAGTGGGGATCCAATTAAATTGGATTACCAATTTAGGAAGCCAATTTACTAATATAAGAAAAGACTGGTTTATAACTTAGTAAATGAATGGTGTGGATATGATTCACATGGAAAAGGAATAGAAGAATTAAAGGTTTGAGAGCAGGGTTTTGGGGTCAGTGAGAAATCTAAATCATCCAGGAATGCTATGGAAATAGAGGTGTGGTATCTAAAGCATCTATGTTGAATATTTGCATATTATCAAATGTTCATTATAATTGAAAACATCAAAGAAAATAAAATCACACAGCACAACGACATAAAAAATGAGAACATGAGATGGACAAATTCAGGAAACAAGGAAAGTCAACATTTATCATCCACATAAAACAAAGATTACAAAAAAAATCTACAAAAAATTCTACCATATAAAACAAAGATTACAAAAAAATTCTACAAAAAAATTAGTAATTACTAAGTAAGAAGAAAGTCACAAGAAAAAATTGCTATAGGAAGGATAATGTGGTCTAGAATGTCAAATATATTTTTCAATTTTCTTAATGTTTAATTATTTTTGAGAGAAAGAGAGAGCACGAGCAGGGTAGGAGCAAAGTGAGAGAGGGAGACACAGAATCTGAAGTAGGCTCCAGGCTCTGATCTGTTAGCACAGAGTCCGATGTGGAGCTCTAACTCAGGAACCATGAGATCATGACCTGAGACAAGGTCTGACACTCAACCAAGTAAGCCACCCAGGTGCCCCTGTCAAATATTTTTTAAGAGCCAATGCAAATCATCACCTAAAGGGTTTACCTGAAGGGAACACAATAGACATTGCTGGGGGCTATAGGAGGGTAGTCTCCTGGAGAAGTAATGTTGACTGTCAAATCACTGTAGGTTGAGAAGCAAAAAAAAAAAACAAAAACCTGAGATTCCTGAACAAATGAAATTGTTGTGCTTAGCTTATAGCTTAACTCTCTTTATTTTTTTTAATATTTATTTATTTTTGAGGGAGAGAGAGAGAGAAAGTGGAAGAAAGGCAGAGAGAAAGAGAGACACAAAATCCAAAGCACACTGCAGGCTCTGAGCTGTCAGCACAGAGCCTGAGGAAGGGCTTGAACTCAAGAGTTGTGAGAACATAATCTGTGCCGAAGTGGGAAGCTTAACCAACTGAGCCACCCAGGTACCCCTCTAGCTTAACTTTCTAAATCCAGAAAAGAAATCACAATACAGGGGATGTGAACAAAAAGAAAATAGTGTATTCATTGATACCAATGAAATAGATCAGGCTAAGGTAACTTAATCAAGTGTTTTTGTCTTCTCATTATCAATGTACTATCCTAAAATAGTAATCTCATGCATTTATGTTAAATATGATGAGATCAATATTCTGGAAGCCAAAATCTACTCTTGCCCCAAATCTTCAAGTAATTTCCCACTGACTTGAGAGCAAACTGAAAAGTCTACAGATGGGCAATCATGACTCTCCAGTATTTCTTTCATCCATATAATTTTTGAATTACATTTCCAAACATTTTCATTTACTGGTCCTTATATTATATTAGCTAAATTAAAACATGTACCTCCTAGTTTTTCTTTTGAAATTTTCTATTTAATTTTCCATAGTTTTACCTTTTTTGAAATATCATACTGTTAGAACCATACAGTATACAGTCTTTTCAGATTAGCTTGTTTCACTTAGTAATATACATTTAAGATTCTTGTTTGTCTTTTCATGTTTTGCTGTCTCATTTATTTTTAGTGCTAAAGAAAACACTTAACATGATAGATATTTTAATGATGTTCCATTCAACTAGCAGGAAGGCTCCATAAAACTATGATTAATCTTCCCAAATTTATTATAATTGTGTATATCTGGCTCGCTTTATTTCTAAATAATTAGAAAGTCAGGTATATCAATATTTTAACATTTAAATATTTATAAACATTAAAATGCTCCTTTATTTTTACTTTCTAATTAGTTTAAATTGAAGGGCAAATGTTGGAAAGATTGTCCAAAAGATGGTTGAAGTAGGAAAACCAGTTGTGTATTTTAGCTATCATTTATTCTAATATCTTAAAATAAAACTTAAAAATAGTATAAAATAGTGATAAAGTATTTTTAAGAAATGTCACTATTAAGTAACATCTGAAATGTCCCACATTAGGCAATAACTCTTGGCATATAGTTTCCTTTTTTTATTTTAATAAAGATTTTCAAAAATCATGAGTTAATAGAAGTCATAAGGCACTGTTGATTTTAATACTACTATTATTTTATGGTATGAACCAAATTTTATCACTTGAGAAGTCAGCTTATTAAAAGTCTATGTACTTTAGGAAAAAACAATTCAAAGTGTACTGGGTCAACATTGCAAGTGAAAATAATGAAAAATGTGATTTTAATACCTGTATTCTTTTTGTGGCCAATTTCCAGGTATTGGTATATAAGGAAAATTTTCAAAAGAATGCAATCACCCTTTTATGTTAATATATACGTTTATATTTGCATATATAAATAAACATATCTATAGCATTAAGTAGGTCAAGCTACTCATCTTCCCACACGCTACTCACATGTCAACAATGAAATCTCAGTAATCAGCATAATGGAATGGCCAAGATCATTCCCTTTCCCCAATTTTCTATGCCATTCTGGGAACAGAAAATGACCTCTTAAATATAAATTTAGTGTAATACTACACCTCTGAAATGGAGACCATCAAAATACGTAAATTAGAATGCTAAAGAAGTATTTTGACACAAAAACTGATATACAAATAAAAATATGCATTTGTATCTATTCAAGCGTGGTCTGTATTTCTTTGTATTTAAAGTTGGATTTTATTTAAGCGAGAACCATATATCATATTCCCAAATAATCACACTATCATTTGATGTTAACATGTCTAGAGGTGTAATTATTAAAGAGGCCAAGAAATTCTTATGATTTATCTGCAATATTTTAACAGAGTTGTAAAACTGACAACACGGTCCGTGCTATAGCAGATTTTGTATCTGTGTAGCTATTAACAAGAGTGCCAGGATTCATAGCATTCCCGGCCCATTCTTTAGAGCGTAGGGTTGTGTTTACACTGAGTGAATTTTTTTTTAAGTTTATTTATTCTTGAGAGAGGGTGAGCACCAGCAGGGAAGGTGGAAACAGAGGGAGAGGGACGACCTGAAACAGAGAGCTCGACGCGGGGCATGAACTTATGAACCATGAGATCATAACCTGAGCCAAAGTGGGATGCTCAACTGACCAAGCCACACAGGAGCCCCCATACTGAGTGAATTTTAATCACACCTCAAAGGTCTACAATTCTTTAATGATTCCTGCCATTTTGCAAAACTCATTTACAGGGATGTATACAAAAAGTTGTGACAAATCTGATCTGGGACACACTATGTTGGATAAATTTGCAATCTCCTTCGAGGGAGAATTTTGCATTCCTGATAAAATGCTTAGGCAACTGATATGTTTAATGGGATGAAAAAGATTGAGGGACATTCACTGACAGAAAAATCCAAGTAACATCGACCATGTGCTTTTTATTCAAATAGATATTTTCTTTGTTTCTAATCCAAGTCATTATCTAAAGTTTCTTTTTTGTAGATATCCTTATGAGGAAAGGATCTATCCTGTAATTAGCATCTAGAGTTCCCCTTTTTGGCAACATGTATGAAATAGAATTTTAATGTTCTTTGTAATTATCCAAAATTTGTTTATTTGAAATAAAAGTAGTCTTCACGAAATCTTCAATGAACTGTGACAAAAACTGAAACATATAGCATTCAGGAAAGAAATATTTGGAAACTTATACACAAATAATTACATTTTCCACTGAGATGATTTGTTTACATCACATTATTTCTCGAGTCAATTGTGTAACTTCCCCAGAATACTTTGAGAACTTCCTATAACAAAAACTTAACTCACATTTAAAAATATTCAAGATACTTTGGGTGACATCATACTATGTCCGCTCTAATATTGTACTTTCATTGTTTCCTGTTAGAAGTACTCATGTATTGGGGTGCTTGGGTGGCTCGGTCAGTTAAGCGGTTGGCTCTTGACTTCAGCTCAGGTCACGATCTCAAGTTTTGTGAGCTCAAGCCCGCATCAGGCTCTGTGCTGACAGTGCAGAACCTGCTTGGGATTCTCTCCCTCCCTCTCCTTCTGCCCCTCCCCCACTCATACTTTCTCTCTCTCAAAATAAACTTATAAAACATGTATTAAAAAATCCTGATCATATGGTTCAATCTCAAAAGAAAGACAGCATTCTTTAACACTTAGTATGTACCATAAACAGGGCGGAAATTCCATCCTCAGTAGAGGAAATGAAGAACTACAGTTATAGAAATATTATGGTAAGGTGGACAATTGGGTGGATGTTGGGATTTTTTTTTTTTTCTGTTTTTCTGGGAGGAAGACCGTGGTTACATATTATTGATCTTTTGGATATAGGTCTTGCACTTTCTTGTTACCTAAGAGTTAGCATTTTTCAAAACTAGCAACTGACTTTAAATATCATCACTTATTTAAAACATGAAAGAGGGGGGGCACCTGGGTGGCTCAGTCGGTTAAGCGTCTGACTTCAGCTCAGGTCACGATCTCGCGGTATGTGGGTTCGAGCCCCGCATCGGGTTCTGTGCTGACTGCTCAGAGCCTGGAGCCTGTTTCAGATTCTGTGTCACCCTCTCTCTCTCTCTGACCCTCCCCCGTTCATGCTCTGTCTCTCTGTCTCAAAAATAAATAAACGTTAAAAAAAAAATTAAAAAAAAAAAAAAACATGAAAGAGGGGCTCCTGGGTGGCTCAGTCGGTTGGGCGTCCGACTTCGGCTCAGGTCACGATCTCGCAGTCCGTGAGTTCGAGCCCCGCATCGGGCTCTGGGCTGATGGCTCAGAGCCTGGAGCCTGCTTCTGAGTCTGTGTCTCCCTCTCTCTCTGCCCCTCCCCCATTCATGCTCTGTCTCTCTCTGTCTCAAAAATAAATAAATGTTAAAAAAAAATAAATAAATAAAAAATAAATAAAACATAAAAGAAAACCAACACCCTCTCAGATGCTAACAGGTGGTTTTCATAACTCCTGCATCAGAAGTCACAACCTAGGAAAACATCTTTGTGGCGGCATTCTCCCAAAATCCTTTACTAATTTCTCCAAAGATTTTAATTATGTTTTCTTCATTGCTTAAAAGAAAACTTGTGTAAGGCACCTAATGATGATAGCTATCTATGGACTCACATTTAAGTGAAAGAAAATGGAGCCATCAGTTTGAAACTGACAATGTTTTCTTTTACACTCTTTGCCATTCAAACATAAACGGATTTTATTATTCCAAATTTATTTATGTAATTGGTTCAAAGGATGAAATAACCTGATTTTCATTGGAGTGTGAGAATAATAAGAAAAAGCATATTAGCATAACTACGATCCTCCATTGCTCCTAAGATATGTGACACACACTCTCGACTGAGAATGGATTAAAAGAAAACCTTCCACATGTTTTCCCAAACTTTTAATTTGTTGGTTTTGTTGTTAACTTCCTTTTCAGTCAGGCTCTCCATCCATAGGGGGATTGATTCTCAATTGCAGGCATCTATTATAATAGAGGATCCAAAATGAGTATGAGCCACTTAAACTCCTAGAGGTCCCTAGTCGAATTCGTCTCTTGATGTTACTGTTTTCTAGAAGGGGAAGGCTTTCTTAACAAGGACACTTCTATTATTATTTTTTTGACTGTAACTGCAGTATTTGTGAAAAAAGCTGAGAATTTTCCTCTTTTGTATTAAAAAAAAAAGGATTGTGTACAAACAAGAAGGGAGTAGAATAATTGCATTATTACACAATGTTTTTCTTTGACTTTAACTTCCTTTATCGGGGCTGAATTTTAAGGGAATTCAAGAAAAACTGTATTAGAGATTTATATGTAAAATGACGTTCTTTTGGTACAGAAAACCATTTTTGTCAGTTTTATGTCCAAAATCAATGTGTATCTTTCATATCAAAAAAGCTTAAATATGAAGACAAACTAGTTTTAGGGGCACCTGGGTGGCTCAGTTGGTTAAGCATCCGATTTCAGCCCAGGCTAAGATGGCACAGTGTGTAGGTTCGAGCCCCGCAGAAGGCTCTGTGCTGACAGCTCGGAGTCTGGAGCCTGCTTTGGATACTGTGTCTCCTTCTCTGACCTTCCCCCACTCACGTTCTTCCTCTCTCTCAAAAATAAAATAAACATTAAAAGATGAATAAAATGACTTAGTTTTTAAAATTAGTGTATACATTTCTGGGAATTTACCATAACATATTGAATAGGAAAAATTATACTATTCACTGAGGATTCTTCCCCATGTATGTGTTGCCATCGTTAAAGGGCTTATGATAGGGGAAAAAAGTTAAAGACCTTTACACAGCTTTCATAAAAATTGTTTTATAAAACGGTGGCCATAAGAGATATAAAAATCATGAATAAAGGGAGTCAGATGGTACACTTTATAAATAGAACAAACAGCATCATACATTTATGGGATACTGCAAATCATCCGAATCTTAGATATCAGTGACAATAACCATTTTAGTTTTTCAACTCAGTATTACTCAATAAAGTAGTGCTGTTATATTTTTAAAATATGCTCCCACTTGTACACTTGTCAGCTTTATTTCGTATTTTCAAGGACAGAGTTAGTGCTTCTATCTACAGAAGACAATCACAGTCGAAAATATTTTCATGGATGTGACACAAAAATCATAACATTTCAATCATCAGAATTATCCATCCTGATTTTTTCCGTATACTTTATATTTAAAAATTTTAAAAGTGACTGGGTTGCATTTAAAAAACAACAGTAATGTTCAAAGAACCATTAATGTTCTGTAGGTTGAAATTTACACAGCTGCACTAAAGCATACCTATACTTTGCGTCACTACGATTACATATAGTTGTTTTTTCCTCCTAGTAAATAATAATTGTTAGGTTCTTAACATTCAGGTTAATCGTGAGATGACCAAAAACTTCCAACAGTTGGGTTGACTGTGGGAATTTGAAGTCTGTGATGTGCACTAGGAGGAGAAGAGTGAGAGAAGGTGAGATTTGTCATAGATGCTGGGTGACAGAAGGGGAGACACCTGAATTAGATCTGGAAAACTCTAAGGCCGTGTGCTTCAAGTTTGAATTCTACATTAAAAACTTCATTCTAAGGGCATTTGGGGGAGTCAGTCAACTAAGCATCTGACTTTTGTTTTCGGCTTAGCTCATGATCTCATGGTTTGTCATTTCGAGCCCCACTTTGGGCTATGTGCTGAAAGTGGGGAACCTGCCTGGGATTCTCTCTCTCTCTCCTTGTCTCTCTGCCCCTCTCCTGCTTGTGCCCTCTATCTCAAAATAAATAAATAAACTTAAAAAAAAATTTTCTCAACGCTCGTTTATATTTTGCTTTAAATGCCACAAAGAAAATGAACGGTAGTTTGTGGAATGTTTGCTGAAATTGTTCTAATGTCACCAAAGGGATATGAACCATGACTTCCAGTAAAGAGTTTGATATTTTTCTATTTCTTGATTAAAAAATGAAAGTATTCACACTAGTAAGTAGACTATGATTATTAGCATTGACTTTTTTTCACACGTGTTCTAATTATTTCAATGTTCTAAGTATTTTCCTCAGTCTAATTTCTCATTCTAATTCTACGAGGCCCATAGTATTTAATACTTTTCCACATAATTAGTTGTTAGGAATAGGAGTATAATGAACTTGAATTTAATTGAACTTTGGCCAAAAGTTGCATCATGAAAAAAAAAACAACTCAGCTTTGGTTTTATAGAGTTTTATAAGTATTGTGCTGTATTATACTCACTTGACATGTTTTCTGGGTCCAATAAAATTATCTACTTTGTCTTTACAACTTACAGAGAACACACAATGGTCATTTAACGATTCTTAAAGCAGCTCTACTATTAATTAGCTATGTCATATTGAAATAATTGCATTAACTTTCAAAACATATTTTCCCATATATTGAATGGGGATAACTTTGATACTAACCTCATAGTATCATTTGCAGAATAAAATAAATTGCATATATCTTCAATGAGATAGTTGTCAAAATGTAAAAAAAAAATGCTATTATAGTTCAATCACATTGGTATTATCTTTTTCCTGCCATATGTATTTAAGGCTGTTGGAGTTATTAAGACCTAAGAGTGGTAAAGCAAAGCATTATTCTGCTTTGATTTTCACTGATGCTGATGCTCACATTACTGTGTTTATCAAAAACCAACCTCCATGCTTTGGAGCCAAAACATAATGCAAAGACAGAGTTTGGGATAAAGAGGGACAATAGCTTTATTGTTTTGCTGGGCAAAAGTGGCTATGGAAGGTTAAGGCCTTCAAAAAATGCAAGCCCTCTCAGAGGAAAGGGCTTGGGGGTTTTAAAGGCAAATGCAGGATGCAGCAAGTTTTGACAGGAATTGTATATGTACTCCCAGGCCCTTTTGTGATATTTTTATGGTGGTCCAGCGTTCCTGAAACAAATAACAAAGGGGGTGCCTGAATGTCTCAGTTGGTTGAGTGCCCAACTTTGACTTTGATTCAGGTCATGATCTCACGATTTGTGAGTTCAAGCTCCATGTTGGGCTCTGTGCTGACAACTCAGGGCCTGGAGCCTGCTTCAGATTCTGTGTCTCCCTCTCTCTCTGCCCTTCTTCCGTTCACAGCCTCTCTCTCTCTCTCTCTCTCTAAGTAAATAAACATTAATAAAATAATACTTTTCCAACACATAGTGCTAGAATGCCTAAAATTTAAAGCAAGAAGATACCACTAAACACCTACTAAAATAGTTAAAGCCAACAAAATAACAAAAATATTAAAAGGATATTACCAAACACTGGTGAAGATGTATCCCATCTATTAAAACAGTTAAAACCAACAAAATAACAAAAAATATTAAAAGGATATTACCCAACACGGGTAAGGATGTGGAGTAATAGGAATTCTCATCCATTGCTTATGGAGATGCCCAACAGTATAGTCACTTTGGAAGACTGGCAGTTTTTTACAAACCAAACACTGTTTTAATATATACTCCATCAATCACAGTTCTAGGCATCCATTCAACTGATTTGAAATGTGTCCACACAACAACCTGCATCTAAATATTTATGGTAACTTCTCTTCACAACTGTCCCAAATGGGAAGCAACCAAAATATCATTCAATAGGTAAATGGATAAACAAACTGTAATTTAGTGATTTAACAAATGACTTATTCAACCATTTTAAATGTGTACTGTTAGGTGAATAAAGTCAGTCCAAGAAGCTACCTACTCTATAATTCCACCTATGTAAGATTCTGGAAAAGGCAAAACCATAGACACACTACAATGTTAAGTGGCTATTAAGATTTTGGAGGAGAGGGGAAATTGAATAGGCTAAGAAAGAGAATTTTTAAGGGAATGAAACTATGTGTATGATTCTAAAAGTGTCAATAGATGATACTATATGCTTGTCAATATCCACCAAACACATTTCGAAGAGTGAACCTTAACACAATCAGATGAGATCACTTATAAAGTCTAGAGATTCTCAATGTGCTTTGCAGAATATGATAAAATAATCTTTATCACAATACATGATACAACTTTAGTGATGGACGTGTATTGAAACAATATGTAAAGAAATTCGATTATGTCTGAATTTGATGTTCAGATGGAATGCAATGTCCTTTAAATCACTAAGAGGATTTTTTAAGTGGAACTTGAAACCTGTATCTAAAATACATCTGGAAATTTAGATGGCAAGACTAGTGGAGACACACTTGAAGGTCAAGATCAAGGTTTTGCTCAAATTTCAATGTGATCTGGAGTCATAGCAAATAGAAATTATTTTGATCTTAATTAAAACAAAAACACAGCGTATCAAATATGTTGAATGCAACCTACACATTAGAGGGAAATTTGTAGCACTACATGGTCATACTATTAAAGAGAAATGATTCAATAAATCAACACTGTTTTCTCCTTAAGAAACAAATAAGAAAAATTAAGGAGTGTCTGGGTAGCTCAGTATGTTAAGCATCTGACTCTTGGTTTCAGCTCAGGTCATGATTTCCTGGCTCATGCGATCAAGCCCCTTGTATCTGGCTCTGTGCTAACAGCACAGAGCCTACTTGTTATTCTCTCTCCCTCTCTCTGCCCCACCCTCTCTCTTTGCCCCGCCCTCTTTCTCTCTGCCCTTCCTCTCTCTGCCCCTTCCCTGCTCATGCTCTCTCTCAAAATAAATAAATACATTAAAAAAAAAAAGAAAAGAAATCAAGCCTCAAATAAGCAAATTAAAGGAAATATTAGAGCATAAAGCAATGAAGAGAAAAAAATAAAGAAAATCAATGAAACAAGAAGATGACTTTTTTAAGTGAATCAATAAAATTGATAAATCTCTAACCACACTAATCAGAAATAAAAGGAAAAACAGTATCAGAAATGGGAGGTTACTTTCCTACTAATTCTACAGATATTGAGAAAGGGATAGGAAGGAAGTATGAAGAGTTTACATCACTAAATTCAATAACTTAGATAAAACAAGCAAACTACGACAGAGACCCAAAAGACACGGAGTAAGGAATTAGCTTACAGCACCATATCTGCCTTTTTTCCCTACTGACGTATAGCTAACATACAATGTTTTATTAGTTTCAGGTATACAACATAGCAATTAGGCAAATTTAACCCTTACGTGATGCTCATAACGATAAGTCGCTGTGATGAAAAGTATAGCATAGAGAAATAGTGAATGGCACTGTAATAATGTTATACGGTGACACATCTGTTTACAAAAAAACAAAAACAAAACCGTTTCATGATCATATCCTGCCAATCTCCTGAAAGAGATAAATTGCCCTTGCCAGAATGAACCTACTGATTTGTTACTACTTTGAAGACAATTTCAACAAATGGGATTCTATGTGATTATAACCCAATGATCATCTAACTTAGAGCAATGCTCATGAGATTAAATATTATTTTAAAAAAATGAGACACTAAAATATGTCCGTGTTTCTATTTCAGTAACGAAGAACATGCCAATTTTTTTCTCAAACTATCTTTGAAGGAGAATTCCACTCTCGTCAAGAGGATTACAATGGTAATAGTGCCAGCAGCGTGAAATGTTCTGACTCTAAAAATGAACTTGATAGAAACAAGCATCTTTTCCCAGGTAGGAGGCAGAGTGTGGAAATATGAATTAAATGACCAGAGATTTAACTTTGGCTATTAATACTCAGCTTGTGAGGATCTGTGCCCTAAGGATGAATGCTCATGTTCAATGTGGGAAAGTCATGGGAAGACACAGATACTTGGGTACTTGGTGTTCTTTCCAAGCCCCACATTTAAACTCTGACGTTGCCCCGTTAGAAAATAACGCAACTACATCATTCAGCCACTTAAGATCTGTGAAAGACTCATCCTGAACTGACCAGCCTTGGGAAAAATAGACCCCCTATGTAAACTAGGTAAAAGTTGATTGCAGGAGACTCCCATAATATTAAAGGAATAGAACAGAATTAGGAGTCCATGGCCCAACTCAGACCTCAAGATTATAGAGTTGAAAAAAAAACAATGAGAAAAGAGATAGACAATGAGTCAAAGATGAACAAGAAGGGAGCTTCAGTTGAGTAATTAGATTATTATCCTTATTTTACATATATATATATATATATATATATAGTAATATATAATATAGTATTATATATTATAAATAGCATAGTATATATAGTATATATATTATTATTTACTATCCTTACTTGATAAAAATAAAGCTTTTAGGGACAAATTTGCAAAGATTACCAATTTTGATCTCTGCCAAAGGTAAGACCAAATATATCTATATCTATATCTATATCTATATCTATATCTAACTATAGATAGATATAGATATCTAGATAGATATGGATATCTAGGTATATAGATATATCTTCACCTAATTTACACCTAAAATGAGTATAGATCGTTATAAATATAAATGATCTGGTTCAGATGAGAACCTAGATTTAATTACATTGGGACCTTTTCAAGCCAAAGATAAAAGAAGTAAAAGTAAAAAATGAAATAGAGCTCAGTTGAATGTGAGATGGAAATCAGAAGAGAACAGAAAAAACAAGAAGGGGGAAACAGTTGTGAAACATATTATGTGGTCCCACAAGTTTTGAGTGTTTTATTAAAACTGATGTTTGCGTTATTAGGTTTTATTACCTTTTTCTTTTTTTTTTTTTTTCATCTTAGTGAAGAAAACTGGTAAAAGAAATGATATGAAGAGTGTTTATGTAGACTTCCAAAGTACAAAGAGGAACTCAGCTGTGTTTTATGCAAAACATTCAAGGGATAACATTTTCCTTAAGTTATCTTTGGTATTGATAGCAAATAAAACTTGTGAGCAAAAGAAAGTTCAAACAATAGTGTTCAAAACTTATCACATCCATGAGTTGACTTCTAGATTTTAAATTTGACTGTATGAAACATAATACCTGTATTACACATTCAACAGTTTTAAAAAATATTGAAATAGTTATTTAGATTGCCATCTGTTATTCATATGAACAGCTTATTTTTTATTCCACAGTTACTTTCACTTGTTTTTACGTAAATTTTTTTTTACATTTATTTATTTTTGAGAGACAGAGAAGAAGTGGGGGAGGGGCAGAGTGAGAATGAGACACAGAATCGAAAGCAGGCTCCAGGCTCTGAGCTGTCAGCACAGAGTCTGACGCAGGTCTCGAACTCACAAACCGTGAGATCATGACCTGAGCCGAAATCGGACACTTAACTGACGGAGCCACGCAGGCACCCAAAAATTACTTTTATTAATGTGACTTAATACATAGTAAGAAATTATCTTAAGGAATCTGTATTATATTGCACACAATTATGCAAATGTATGACTATGCTTCGAAGGTTAATGCAATGAAGATAGACATGTTGCATTGAAAGTTAATGCAATGATATCTTAACATATACCTGTTTATACTATAGAATAAAATTCTGAAATTCAGTTTTTTAAATCATTGTACATGAGTAGTAAGAGCAAGAAATGTAGGGAGAGGGAGGGAAATAAAAAGAACATAAACATAAGAGTCACGTAGCTGCTCATATATTGGAGTCCCATATAATTTAAAATGCATTTAAATGAAGAATGGCCTTCCAGACATCCTATTTATTCAGAGTCGTGGGTCTTGAAACCTATCCTTTTGCAAGACTCAGAATGAGCTGCAAATGTAGCATCCCAGGAGAGGGATCCTTCTATTGCCTTAGGATTCCACTGAAGACTGACATCAAACATAATTGGGTTCTTTCATCTCTAACTTAAGAAACTGGTCAAATTTTCCTCATATGCGCCTTGAGAGAGGTTGACCTGTCTTTATGTATCTTTAATAGGAGAGTTATTTTGTGCAAAATACTACCCGCCAACTTTATAACTAAGCACCTAGAGAAGAATATGAAAGTTGTAATTAAATGAACACGACATATGATGATGGATGTTTGCTATGTTAGAAATTGCTTTTCAAATAAACCTTTAAAATAATTTTATTTTTCTATTGATGTTAATACCTAAAACAATATATACAGCTTAATTTTGAGAATAAAAATTCTATCTTTAATCCTACTCGGGATGGATTAGTTTCAAGACCCATGGTTCTGAGACTTGTCCATTAAGGTAAATTTAGAATTTAAAAGTGAAGATGTCAAGAATTTTCAACTAGTGTTAACACTTCTTTGATTCAATTTTCTTACCCAGAGCAAGAACTGTACATATTCAATAATGTTTGGGTGCAAAATGGTGTATTTTCCAGGATTATTATGATAAATTTATGTAAACGATGCCTAAATTAATGATTTAAACCACAGGAAATGTATAAAACAAAGTGATATTTTACAAATAGCAATTCATAATGTATAAATATGTATGACTTTCAAACCTCCGTTAATAAAATAGGTCTATGAGGCTTCTAGTTTCTGTTAAAATAAAAAGCAAATGGAGTCAATCCTTGAAAATTCCCTGAGCAGACAAAACCAATTTAGGCACAAAAACAAAGCTTAATTTAGCTTCTTTTGCAAATACTAACTCGACCTGGGTCATTTCTTGCTTATGCCTCAAGAAACTATAAGCAAAACTTAAACAGTTTTCCAAAATTGATATGAGGTAACCACTAACCAATTCCCTATCACTTAATAAAATTCTAATATTGTAACCAATCACTGTGAAGGATAAGCAGTCACTGTCTCCCCTCTATATAAGCCTCTTTATAAAAAATAGGCCTCTTGGGCCTCATTGTATGTTTTGTTTGTTTGAACGCTCCCAGTTCATGAGCTGCCTTTTTGGTGTGTGCACAACAAACCTCTACTAATTTACTATTAAACTTCAGTACTTCTTTAGTTTCAAATCTGCTATTTCTGAAATTTCGACATGTTTCCACGCCACATAGAAGAACCTTGGAAATCTCCAGTTCATCATAACAACAACAACAAAAAGCTGAACAGGCAGAAAAATTTTTGATCCATCACAGAGTGGAAGACACAGGGTAAACTTCCGCCCGCAAGATTAGAGAGAAAGACTGGCAAATACAAGGAGTCTCAACTTACCAGAGCAGAAACTCACGACCAGAAACCGCATCAGGAACCCATGCCGGAGATGAACTGTAATTCACAAATTGTAGAACATTCAGTGTGGACAAGTCTAAGAGTTAAAATCTCTGGGGAGTCACTCATAGCATTCCCACAATATTGTGAGATTTACCTCCATGAGCATAACCAGGTTTTCACAGTAAATATTGGAGAAAAACTCCCGAAGGCTTTGGCAGAGGAAGGGGAAAATGAACCATTTCGAAATATCGCCCCTTCTTCTGAATAAGTCCTGCACTCAGGTGAATTAGTTAACCAGGGCCTCACCTGCTGAGTTATTATCAGAGCCTAACTCACCTGGGGAAGGGAAAGACCAAATTTCAGCTCCCTTTAGCCCATTTAAGTAGGGAGAAAATAAACAAGAAACACTTGTTAAGTTCACAGCCCAGAGGCATAGGCTCCCTAAAAGAATGAGACTTAATTATAGCTCATAGAATGCTTTCTTTCTCCCCACACCTCATATCACATTACTAAAGATCAATTTTGGACAATTTCCATACCCCATGCCAAGAAAAAATTACAAGGCATACCAAAAGGCAAAAAAAAAAAAAAAAAAAAAAAAAAAAGGAACTTGATGAGATACAGCAAGCATCAAAACCAGACATGGCAAGGGTAATTATAATTACCACTCCAGGAATTTAAAACAGCTGAAGGTTCTAATGGCACAAGTAGACTGCATGCAAGACAGATGGGCAATGTAAGTAGAGAGATGGTGATTTAAATAAAGAGCAAAAATTAAAAAAATGCTAGAAATCAAAACCACTGTAACAGACATACAGACTGTCTTTTATGATTATTAGTAATCTGGACACGGCTGAAGAAAAATACTCTGCACCTAGAGAATGTATCAATAGAGTCCTCAAAACCTGAAAAACAAAGAGAACAAACAGTGAAAAAAAAAAAGAAAAGAAAAAAGAAAACAGACTATCCAGGAGGTGTGGGAAAACTACAAAAGGTGTACTATGTATAATGGGAACACCCATAGGAGAAAAAAGGAAGAGGCCAAATAAATACACAAAATAAGAAAGACTGAAAAATACAAGGGTTTATATCTACCATATGCATTACCATTTTCCATTTGTTGTCTTTTGTACCTGTTTTTGTCTCCCACACTTTTTTCTGTCTTTGTGATTTTAACTATTTTTTAAGATTAACATCAGATATCAAACTAGACGTACAGTATCTCAGGGAACACCAAACATAATAAATGCCACACACTCACACACAGACACGAAACCACACACTCATCACAGCATATTTTCAAAACAAAGAAAAAATGTTGAAAGAAGCCCGAGAGTCGGTGGGGGGGGGGGGGGGGATGTAGGGGAACACATTGCCTATAGAGGACCAAATATAAGAATGATATCTGAATCTCCTCAGAAACCATCTAAGCCAAAATAGAGTGGAGTAAAATATGTAAATTTTGAGAGAATCTGTTTTTTAATATTTAAATGTTGAGAGAACAAAACCAACCAACCTAGAAATCTCTACCCAATAAAAACATCCACATGAGGGACACTTTCAGACACATGCAAATTGGGGGACTTGTTCTCAGTAGATCTGCCTTGCAAAAAAATGTTAAAATAAGTTTTCTAGAGAGATGAGAAATACTATGATCAAAAAATCAGATCTACATAGAGTGCCAAAGAAGGAATAAATAAAAGCAAAATAAAAACTTATTTTTTATCATAACTGATCTAATAGATAACAGTTTGTTCAAAATATTAATATCACCAGCACATCAATTATATATACTTATCTATATGTCATATACATATGATGCTTATTTATGCTTATATATAAGCAAAATAAATGGTAGCAATGATAGGAAGAATAGGGTGGGGAGAATTAGGATAATTTTTTTAGTATAAGATACTCACACTATCTGTAAAGTGATAAAGTATTATTTGAAAGAGGACTTGCATTAGCTGTAAATGTATATTGCAAACTCCAAGGTAGCTACCACAAAAAGTAAACAAATAAAAAAAAAGTATCCTATATGCTAAAAGAGGAGAAAAAAAACATAATCTTAAAAATATAGTTAAAACAACAAAGACAGAAAAACTGTGGAAGACAAAAACAGGAACAAAAGACAACAAATAGAAAACAGTAACAAACGTGGTAGATATGAATCCAACTATATCAACAATCATTGTGAATGTCAATTGTCTAAATGCGCCAATTATTTTTTTAATGCACCAATTAAAAGACAAATTGTCAGAGTGGATCAAAAGAGAAACTTAAGTGTATGTTGTCTATAGGAAGCCCAATTTAAAGATAAAGACACGCAGAGATTAAAAGTAAATGCAAGGAGAAAAATATTTTGTGCCAGCAGTAATCAAAAGAAAGCTGGAGTGGCTATATTGTTTTTAGACATGGCAATACAAGTTTTCAGGAATAAAGAAGGTACTACATAAAGGGGCCAGTTCTCTAAGAAGACATAACAATTCTGACTTTGTATGTGCCCTACCAGCAGAGAATCAAATTATGTGAGTCAAGGGGACCATGTCTTTATAATCCAACTTTGACCGACCATTGGGCATTAGGCTCCTATCCTGGAAGGTGCAGGTTTTTGGTCTATGCACCTCCCTCAACTAAAGGCTATTATTCCCAGGAAAGGGCTCAGTTTTGAGTTGTCAGCCAGCAACATCAGCATCTGGGTCACTGAAGGACCGAGTCCTGAAGGAGGAATTGTGCCTCCCTGCAGCCAACTCTATATGTATTCTTGATAAAGTAGTAGAACACATTCCTAAAGTAACTTCTCTATCAATATACAATGGTAATTTTCATGAGAAATTGGACTGTGGTCAAAGATAAAGAATTTGTTATTAAAATTAGATTTATTGATATGGCCGTTTTCTAGCTAGGTGTTCATTTGGACAGAAGGTAATAGCAGAAGGTCATCATTTCCTATTCTTCATTGAAATAAGATGCCACTTACGCAGGACGGCGAATGTGTATATAGGCGGAGCACCACCCTCAGCAGGAGGCGGGTGAAGCACCTTGGGGTGTGTGCTCTGCTGAGATTATTGCGAGTGCTAATATTCTAGCACCACTGTAGAAGCCTGTTAAAATGTTGTATTTGTCTATTTTTTTTTTTTAATTTTTTTTTTCAACGTTTTTAATTTATTTTTGGGACAGAGAGAGACAGAGCATGAACGGGGGAGGGGCAGAGAGAGAGGGAGACACAGAATCGGAAACAGGCTCCAGGCTCTGAGCCATCAGCCCAGAGCCTGACGCGGGGCTCGAACTCACGGACCGTGAGATCGTGACCTGGCTGAAGTCGGACGCTTAACCGACTGCGCCACCCAGGCGCCCCTGTATTTGTCTTTTTGAAAGCCCCAGCAGCACAGAATCCGCCGTGCACCGTAACTTGCCCCACCTTTAGCGCGACCATCAATAATTTTGTGTCTCAATAAATGTGGACAACTTCATTATATCATGAAGTATATTTTGCAGACATACCTGGGTTTTCAATTTTTTGAAAATTACTCAAACATGTGCTGTTATAATATGAAATCATTTTCATTTCTGAAGTGATTTTGTTGTTTACGTAAAATCAAATCTCTTGCTTTCAGATCCAAAGTAAATTAGTAGTTGTTTTTTACTTCATGTATTTTTCAATGGAAATCAAACCTGTTGTCTTCATTTTACTGGTTATCTATTACTGTGTAACAAACAACCACAAAACTTAGTTACTTAAAAGCATAACTTTTTTTTTAAATTTTTTATATCCTATACTTCCTTGGATCAATGATCTAACCCAAAGAATCAGATAATCAAATAAGACTTACAAATCTATGTGTTAATTGAACATGAGATTATTGTCTTTACTTTATTAGTAAATAAAGCACTAAAGTATTTACTTTACTTCAGAAGTGAAGAAAGTCAGACAAAGCAGAGAGCAGCCTGGGTCATCAAGAACTGTTAACCTGATCAGTTGTTACCACCTTGGAGCTGCATTTTCTAGTTAGAATTATAGATCTTGTTTCCAGGTGTTTCCTTGTGGCTGGTAACCTCACGCAGCAGAAGGAGCAGTTACGTAATGAAGCATTCCAATTCCTACCTGGAGGAATTCTTTGTTTTACATGATGTTCTCTGGAGACCTGTGCCTCGTAAATCCTTAGATCCTAATTGATCTGCTATAAATAACTTAGCCAGGATGATCTGTCTAAGGATTTTCCATATTTAGCCATTTTTCCTCTTATCAAATACCTTCTTTTCTTTCCAACTGTACGTTATCCTCCTACTACTGGGAGTGAATGGATCACAAGCCAACTACTTTAAACACTCTTTTTTGAAATTATTTTGTTAATGTTTATTTATTTTTGAGAGAGACACAGAAACAGAGACAGAAATGGAGTGTGAGCAGGGGTGGAGCAGAGAGAGAGGGAGACAAAATCTGAAGCAGGATCCAGGCTCTGAGATGTCAGCACAGAGCCTGATGCGGGGCTCGGACCCACCAATTGTGAGATCATGACCTGAGCTGAAGTCAGACCCCCAACTGACTGAGCCACCCAGGAGCCCCACAAGCCAACTACTTGAAATCTTTGTCTAGATTCAGGGGATCCAGTGCCTAGCCTGGGTGTCAAGTCACTTCCGTTATATTCTATTGGTCAAAACAATCACAGACTACTCAAAATTCAAGGAGAGGAAAAATTGACCTTGCAACTCAACGAGAGAAATGTCAATGAGTGACTTTAATTCACCATATTTATAATTAAAATGGGATGGAATTAACAATTTAAATGAATTCTGATGAATAATCTTTGCTATACTAAACCTTGCTGGGGTGTTTTAAGTACATGTTTTAGATTAATGTTAGATGTGATATCTTTTAGGGCGATAATCTTTACAAGTAGGCATTGTAAGTATTATAATTTTTAGATTCACTCCCAGGAAAGGCAAAACGTATTGTTTTTATCACATTCTTTCATTCATCTGTTCATTTATTAAAAGAGTATTTTATGAGCAGCTACTTTATAACAGGAATTATGCTGAGCAGTGAAATGCATTCTATAATGAACGGAACACTGTACTTATTGTCTGATAGCCTGTCATAGGGAAGCCATTGAGCGAATGACATTCGTTATTCTCTGTGATGTTTATCAGAACAGAGAAAAACACAAGATTTAAATAGGCAGGAGTAATATCTAACCTGACTTCTTTTTAAAAATTATTTTCAATGGGATTGGCTCAATGAACAGTTTTCCAATTTAAAGGGGCTGGAGCAACAAAAATATAGGATGAAACATTTATAACATACTTTATTCAGAACTGATTCAGAAGGATGAAAATACAGTGGCACACAGGTGAATGCAGACATCTATCTGAAACTGGAGAAATAAAAGATGGCAAGCCATGAAGACCCAATTTGTAGTAATAGTAAAGAAGTTAGCGTTGGATCTCTAAGTCAACAAGGACTCCTAGAAGCACAGAAGCAGAGGAATGACTCCATCAAAGCTATGTTGTGCAAAACTTCCCTGGAGCTTTATCTTGGAGAATGGATAGTTGAGAGAGATGAATTGAGGTAAAAACAAAATGGAGACATTTGGCAGGTATTTTCTTACAATTCTGGTGAAAAGCAATAAATATCTGAATGGAGATGATTCTTGGGAGATACACACTTGAACATATATGAAAGATGTTAAGAAGATAGACTTGACAGCTTCCGAGCCTTTCATTATTGATTAGGTGTAATGAGGAGGGAGAAGATGATTTTGAGATTTTGGGCTGGGACTCTAGGTTATTTTGTGATGGCTCATTCAGTTTAACATTTCTGGCAGTACGTTTTATGATATTATATTTATTTTAGAGCTATTGGCACTGAAGTGCTGGTATAACATCTTGCAAGAGATTGTATAAATTATTTAGGCTATAGGGCAAACACTTGGTTGGAAGATACAGAAGAGCTATCAGCTATACAGAAGATGCAGACTGAATGGGCAGAAGTGGAAAAGAATGCAAGGAAAATAAAGTCAGAGAAGGAAAGGAAGATCAGATGCCGAGTCCCTGAAGACACTGATATTGGGGGAAATGCTATGCCCCCAAAGGCAGTAAGAACAATGTCTACAATGGTAGGATGCAAAATGGAGATATGTAGCACCAAGGAAATAAAGGAAGAAAGCATTTCAAATGTATACATTTTTTCTTTTTGAATTAAAATTACTTAAAAACACTTAAATTCTCATTGAAAAACTGATAAGAGGAGCAAAAAGGTAATTAAGTAAGTGGAGGAATTTGTATCCCGGCTAAACCCTTGGACAGAAAAAACAACATCCCCTACTGGGTAAGACAAACAGGCTTAGGGGTGGAGCAGCTATTCTCATGTTGATATCTATTTGTGGAAAATACCATATGGTTCTTTAAAATGTTTGTAAGAACCTTACCTGATAGGAATATTGCATAGGTAGCCAAAGAACGTAATATAGAGCATAAAGATGGAGGGGGAGTTATTTCCCCAGCGATTTAAGTAAGCGATGCCGGTGTCTATATAATTTGAGCAAAAGACACATTTCTACAGGTGCACCCACAAACTCAGACTTTTCCTTTGTTTTTGCTGTTTACCTCATTGAAATCAGAATATAAGCATGTTTTAGAAAATTGCTTTTATTAGTAAGAAGAGATTATTGGTATATTCTACATTTTTATCTCCTTTTTTAAATTAGCTAAAATATGGATATAAAATCCTCTAAGTCAGCCATTTTCCTATTGCTCAGAATATTCAAATTATCACTTTTATAAATAAAATTGAACTGGTTAGAATCTTACATATACTTTGCACATATGAGTGGGCATTACTCTAGGGTAAATTCCTGAAAGCAATATTATGCAAATAGTAAGTTACATACCTATTAATACAACTATCAACACAGCAATAGTGTATCCAGGTATACATATACCCCTTCAAAAATAATGTATATATTTGGCGCTCCTGGGGCGCTCAGTAAATTGAGCGTCCAACTTTGGGTCAGGTCATGATCTTACGGTTCATGAGTTCAAGCCCCGCGTGGGGCTTTGTGCTGACAGCTCAGTCTGGAGCCTGCTTTGGATTGTGTGTGTGTCTCTCTCTCTTCCCCTCCCTTACTCACACTCTCTCTCTCAAAAAATAAACATTAAAAAATAATAACATATATTAAAAAATAATGTGTATATTAAAAATGGGGAACTCATTTATTACATATCTCTATTCTCACAAGAATGGAATGATAAGGAACAAAATAGCTATGCATGGTTTAGATTTAGAAGAGAAGCAGGAGGGCGGGAGGGATGCTCACTCTCAGGTCGATGTCTTGAACTTTACCTGATTTAAGTCAAGGTACAGGAACTTGTCCAATCTTTGCTGTGACAAAAAATCACGAAATTAATAAACAATGACACAAATACAAAGAAAAAAAACCATGAGATGATTTGGATGTAATCACTCTTAACTAAAGCTTGAAATGAATCACAACTCAATCTAGACATGGAGTAGAGAGCTTATCCTTAGGCTGCAGGTATACCTTGCAATTTTGAACAAAATTATTTTCTACTCACCTCGCATCTAACAGAGTTGAAAATTAAGTGAATTTCAAGTGAAGTCAGGTGAAGTCATTCCATATTCATGATTCAATGTCTACCAGACAGAAATAGGATTATTTAAATTAGGATTTTGAAGAGCGTAATGGGGAACTATATTAATGATTTGTGAAAAGTGGTCCAACAGTCTGAAAATGACACAAGTAAATAATGTCTAGTCAAAATTTGGTTCTCGTATGGATACTGCTATAGAAAATTATATTGACTTAAAATATAACCTGTGCTTAAAGAAAAGATTCGAGAAATGTAAGAGAAAGGTAATTAACCCATGCCAGCCAATTTATTTTAATTGCATTCATCTTTTCCAGTTTATAAATAAGTGCTTCTAAGATGCTTCTTTCATTTTAAATTAAAAGCATTGAGCATGCAGTATTATAAGGCATCCACTTTGCATTATTAACAGCTCAGTGACTTTATTTAATTTTTTTTCCTATTTTAAATGTATGGTAAGAAAGCATGAGACATTATACATGAAAAAAGTCATGGAAATACATTTATTGAGAGCTACCTCTCATATATACATGTATATGCCAAAGTAATTAAATTTACACTTATATAATAAATGAAAGGTCAATAACATTAGTTCCAATATTTCATCAATCATCACTTCTCTTTTAACAGAAAACTACAAGATTTAACTCCTTTATTTCTGTTATGTTCAAATGAATCTTCTGGATTGACCTTGTTTTATGTATTATCTGTTAAATTTTAGTGCAGTTTAAGAAAAATGGATCCAACACTTCATGTGAAATTTTATATATTTACATATTTTTACATCCAATGAGGTCTTTATAAAGCCATTATTGAGAATTTGGAAAATACAAGTACTAGTATTTCCATTATGCAGCATCATTATGAAAACATCAGTTTGATGTTTTCTTTTCCAGGCTATATTTCTGAGAGTGTATGTGTTTGTGTAGGCATATAACTAATTAAATGAAATTGCATTCATTTTGAGCAAATAATTTATGTACAATGCTGTTACTTGGAATTATATTCATTATATTTTTGCATCCTGTCAAATGTTGACTTGAAAACATGCTTTTAATAATTACATAGTATTGAAACACACGTGCAGGTCATAGAATATAGGATAACTAGGTTTTAAATATTGTAGTTGTTCAGAAAAACTAGTAACAGTCTAGATATTATGGAAACAAAATGGTATAGTTGTGAGGGCAGAGATAACTCTAGGCTTGGAGAATTACACCTTTGCCAGTTAAAGTGTTTACATTTTAAATTTAAATTTAGTGTTTAAATTTAAAGTATTCACTTTTGAATAGCATGTTTTATTTTTACTAGGAATTATATTATTCATTGGAAATTATCTGTGTGCCTATCTTTCTTTTTTTTTAACGTTTACTTATTTTTGATTGTGCAAGTGAGGAAAGGGCAGAGAGAGAGGGAGACCCAGAATCTGAAGCAGGCTCCAGGCTCTGAGCTGTCAGCAGAGAGCCCGATGCGGGGATCGAACTCACTAACTGTGAGATCATGACTTCAGCTGAAGTCCTACACTTAACCCACTGAGCCACCCAGGAGCCCCTGTATGCCTATCTTTCTAGAAAAGTATGGGATCCCTTAATGATGGAAACGATGTCTACATGGTTATTTCTCAACCCAAAGCAGAGAATTCAGCACATAAATATCATTTATTCATTGACTTTTTCCCCAGCTTTATTGAGATATAATTGATATATAACACTGTGTAGGGGTGTGTGTGTGTGTGTTTAAGTTTATTTACTAATTTTGAGAGAGAGGGAGGGAGAGAGTGACAGTGTGAGTGGGGGAGGTGCAGAGAGTGATAAGGAGAGAGAAAATCCCAAGCAGTCTCCACTCTGGTAAGCTGGTAATGCAGAGACCTGAAGCAGGGCTTGAACTCACAAAACCGTGAGATCATGACCTGAGCTGAAACCAAGAGTTGGACTCTTAACCAACTGAGTTACCCAGCCACCTCAACACAGCATAGGTTTAAGGTGTACAACCTGTTGATTTAATACATTTATATATTGCAATATGATAATCACTGTAGAATTAGCTAATACCTCCATTCACCTCTTATAATTATCATTTCATTTTTGTGTGTGTGCTAAGAACATTTAAAATCTATTCTCCTAGCTACTTTCAAATATATAATCCAGCATTGTTAACCAAATCATCATGCTGTACATGAGATCCCCAACCTTGTTTATCTTATAACAGAAAGACTTTCAAAATAATTCATTGAATCATTTATAAATCAATAAGTGATTAAAGTAAGACTCTCAACCCGTGCACTCTTGATGCAACTTATGTGTTGTCTAATATTTATTTTGTGTTAGGATAAAAATATGAACGGATTTTATATGTACGTATTAAAGATCTTATACAACTTCATGGCGGGATGTGGGCAATTTCCAGGCAAGATCAGTATGCATTTTTTTTTTTTTCTGATGTGTAAGGTAGTACAACGAATTGTCTCATGGGTCTTCTATAATATTTTATTAGTCACATTCATTTATTTAGTTATAAATCAATTTTGGGGGTGCCTGAATGGATCAGTCAGTTACAATGTCTGACTCTTGATTTCGGCTCAGGTCATGATCTCATGTTTCATGAGATTGAGCCCCACATCAGGCTTGTGCTGGAAGTACAGAGCCTGCTTAGGATTCTCTCTCTCCCTCTCTCTCCCTGCCTCTTGCTGGCGTGCGTGCTCATTCTTTCTCTCTGTCTCTCAAAATAAATTTTAAAAAAATCCTTTAAAAATTAAATAAGTAAATAAAATCACTTTTTTTAAGGTAAATGTAGTAAGACTACAGTGTGATAGAATCTCATGTTTTAAAAGGTAAAAATCAAATAACTACCTTTACTTCACGCTTTGCCACGTTATCTAATCCTTCAAACATTGTGTCTTCACCCATGAGAATATGATAAGGAATATGGATCTACTTTGCTTCACAGTGATTTGGTGGGGATCAGACAAGAGAATATCAATGACTATAGCCATAAAATGTAATTTAGTATATAAATGAGTTATTGCATTTCTTTATTAAATTCAGTGTTTAGGTTATGAAGAAGTAACACTTAGAACGCTTTAAAGTAGATGAACTTTAAACTCTTTGTAATTCACCAAGGAATTAGCTTAATTTTTCAAATGCAATGGGTAGGTTTTTATTTTTATCTAGCAAATACAATTAAATTGTTACTTCTGCATACTTTATGACATTGAATACTTTGTGTGATTTATACTTACAGGCACAAATTCTTTATCCAAACTCATGACTTTGGAAAGGCTTTGGGAACCGAAAGATGTGTTTTTGTTTTTGTTTTTGTTTTATTTCTCGATATGTTTGATGCCCAAAATTACTTACAGTGGCACGAAGGAAATTTTAGATCTCAGCATTCCTTGCAAGAGCAAATGCCCGTGCTAATTACTGATAAGTAGTTTATTGTTGCTCTTACTTTGCTTGATTATTCCGTGAAAATCTAAAAATGTAATAATGTAGAAAATGTATAAAAATACCTGCCTGGATAAAATCAGATGGCAAGATGGCAGCTGTCAACATCAATATATAAGAAATGGTTTAACACATCGTGCTGTTGAGCATTTCTCCGGGGTCTCTTTGCATTATATGAGATGCAGACATCATGAGGTACAGCTTGAATAATCAGAGCACAGTTACTGAAGTTTATCGTGAGAGCAATGACCAAGAACCAAGGAAAAACAGAGAAACATCCAGTGAGGTGGCAATGAAGGTCTTGACACTGTGTTACCTGAGAGACCACTCAGTGAGGAAGTGAGCACGTCACTTAGCAGACAGGTTGTCATGAAATTATATAGATTATACCATGATGTCTCAAACTTTGAAAATGAGTGTGGATATTCAGGAGTCTGAATATGGAAAGTTGAAAATAATCATAGGGTATAAAACCAAAATTTATTGTGAAAAACTTCTGATCATGAAACAGCTGAAAATTATATTGGAAAATTTATCATTGAATATGTTAAAAATCTTCATTAAATATATTACAGAATCCTTAGTCCTGGCGAAAAAAATGCAGATTTATAACACTAGTCAAACAACTCTGGCCTAAGATTGTATCCTCCAAAACATGTCATTATTTCTGAGTAAATATTATAAAATATTGAAGGATACTAAATACACTATAATTGTTGTTGGTATGCAAATACTGATGACGCATAAATTAAAAAGTCATAGTTCATGTAGCAAACACCAACACCTGAAATACTTAAAAGTATATAAAATTTAGATAAGCATATTTATTTTAAAAAACAGAATCACAGGTAACAAGTAAAATATTTTCTTACCCCTTTAATAATTACATTGCATCAGTAGCACAAACTGATTATAGGCAAGATGGGTGGGAATAAAAGTGTAAAGTTTTATTTTCCTGGCAAAATGTCCCCACACATTACTTTCCAGGTGTGAAAAATGTAGTATTTTCAGCATTTACTCCCAACCGATGTAAATCTGAACACAACTTTGGGAGCAAGGATACTTATCTTCCATGAATAACACATATAATCATTCTGATTGATTGATTGATTGCTTTATTGTGTGCTTGCTACAATCAACAGATTTCTCAGACTTGAGAGTTCATGAAAGTGGTTAAGAATGCTGTTTACCCAGTTGCTAATAACAGTTTGGTAAGCCACCATTAGCAAATGCCTGGTGCAGACCTTGGCATGCAATGATGTCTGAAAATGAACTTTAAAAGGAAGACTTTAAAACAATTTGGGTTGCTAATGAGAAAAACCACCTCGCACTCTGCTATATGTATGCCAACATTTATCAGCTGAAAGTGTAAAATAAGTTAGAGAGAGCTGACATCCTAGACATGATACACATTGACTGGGAGGCACTGCTCATGCATTTCTTGAGAGAGTGAAATTGCTGAAATAGGGTTGAACAGAAAGACCCGAGACTAGTAGTGTTGGTGTGCATGACATTGTGAACTATTTGAAAAGAAATATCTTTTGGCATGACAAAAATATGCGCTCATGCAATGTTTGGTCTTCGGCTGTTGAGACAGAAATTTCTGTGAATGAGATTAATGAGTCAGACCCCACTGGAAGAGGTCTTTATAAAGACTAGATACCCTGGTCAGCTTCGGTAATTGAGCACCTGGTATCCTTCTCATCATCAAACGTTCAACTCTAACATGATGGTGATGACAACAGTGATTTACCTTTCTTTCAAAGATCCTCAAACGCCCAGAGTAATTAACATTTATTGCACGTGTCAAGTATTTATCTTGGTCTACGACTTATTACATACTGCTCTTAGAAATAATATATGCTATTCTAATTATATAACCAGGCCCTGACAGGTTGCCAAACTTGTAACCAAGTGCAAGCTTGTTCTTCCCGCTGCACAATATGCTATTAAGAGGCAAGATGTTGGGGCAAGGAAAGTGCCTTTTTTCGGAGAGCCAGCTAACTGAAGAGATGGAAACCTACTGTACCAAACAACTGTCTCCCCTTGACAGTAAATCCAAACTTTTTGTTGTTGTTGTTGTTATCAAAAGGGAAAGTGAGAAACGGGTGGAGTCAAAAGTTGACTGAAGTCTGTAGACATCCCAGGAAGGTCCTGTAACTTCTCTGTCCTTGGTCAGTTGATTTTTGCCTGTACGAATCTGGTCGTGTAATTCCTGTGAATCTTAATCATAGCATAGTCATTTCTGCACATACTTCCTTATCTCCTCGGGTGTAGTAGATTTCAGGTTAAAAGTAGTTTTTGCAAATCTTCGCTGTAATATGCCTGTATGCTGGGATAAGAGGAAGTTGCTAAGCTATAGGTCACAGCAATAGAAGCAATATGGGGTCAAACATGCTAAGTTTCTCCCCATTATAATTATGGTCTAAAATTATCCTCCAATTAAAACAGAACTGCTACTCAACAAATAAAGGTTAAGTGAACTTTAATAGTATTAATAGTCTTTTGGAAATCACATTAACTGTAAATATTAATTTGTATGACGCTGAAAAATGCTCCAAACCCCACTTGAGTTGTCAGTAATGCATAAAATATGCACTGTATAAAGTTATTTAATTAAAAAATCTGAATTCTGAAAAACATCTGATCTCAAATATATTGGGTAAAGTTTCACGGGCCAGTTTTAAATAATTAATTAACTTATGCAAAGTAAATATTTGCTCAATAGTTATTTCTCTCAAACACTTGACATAACTATATATATTTCACATGGCAAACATAAAAAAAATAAAAGAATGATGCCCTAATATTGTTAACCAGTAATCTAAAATAAAATACTTTCCAAAATATTTATGTTATCATTCAATTTACTACTTATTATTTATTCACTCATAAATGGGTATCTTCTTTCTTACATTGTTCCTAAAACTAAAATCTTTTATTTATTTATTTTTTTAAAGTTTATTGGTTTTTGAGAGAGACAGAGCTTGAGTGGGGGAGGGGCAGAGAGAGGGAGACACAGAATGTGAAGCAGGCTCCAGGCTCTGAGCTGTCAGCACAGAGCCCCATGTGGGGCTCGAACTCACTGACAGTGAGGTCATGACCTGAGCCGAAGTCGGATGCCCAACCGACTGAGCCACCCAGGCACCCAAAACTAAAATCTTTTCAAACCAATAGATTATGAATGTTAAATTCCTATGATAGGTTCAACAGCAGTGGTTCAGTAGAAATAACAGTAGACTAAGAGTACTGAATTATTTTTTCTTCATATATTAAGTATATCATTCATTCTCTGATTCATACTTGAGTATTAAGGTCATGAAGGAGTATAAGGCTATACATAGAATTTAGTCATATTCTAGAACCTTTGAGTCCAAACGCTGTAAAATCATATATGTATGAATATGAATATGTATGAATCATATAAGAATATATAAGAATAATGCATAATATATAAGAAGATGTAACATACCATGAGAATATTATAAGAACATATTACTGCTTTGTCTTCCTCTTTTAACATTACTGCTTTAAGGGCACCTGAGTGACTCAGTCAGTTGATCATCTGACTCTTGATTTCTGCTCTGGTCATGATCCCAGGATTGTGGGATCGAGCCCTGCTTCAGACTCCAGCGTAGAGCCCGTTTAGGATTCTCTTTCTCTCCCTCTGCCCCTCCCTTCCACTCTGGCTCTCTCTCTAAAATAAAACAAAACAAAACAAAAAACAAAAAATCAATCAATCAATCAATCAATACTGCTTTAATAATCTGTACCATGTCTCGGGGCGCCTGGGTGGCGTAGTCGGTTAAGCGTCCGACTTCAGCCAGGTCACGATCTCGCGGTCCGTGAGTTCGAGCCCCGCGTCAGGCTCTGGGCTGATGGCTCGGAGCCTGGAGCCTGTTTCCGATTCTGTGTCTCCCTCTCTCTCTGCCCCTCCCCCGTTCATGCTCTGTCTCTCTCTGTCCCAAAAATGAATTAAAAACGTTGAAAAAAAAAAAAATAATCTGTACCATGTCTCAATTTATATGTTTTTCAAAATCTCTCAAATTGTAGCATTATCAGAAACATATTTAACTTTTGTTGTGAGGCTTTTGTTTAATAATTCTTAAATGACTGCAATAAGTAAGTAGAATTGTTATTTTTTTTATATTTTTATCTATCTTATTTCTTGAATTTCAGATTTGATGAACAATTTTATATAACAAGAAACTCTTTATCCTGGCTTAAGACTTCTGGTGACTCCTAGAAAGTGGTCTCTCCTCCACCACCTGAATTGAAAACATTATCTACACAGAAAATAATTTTTAAAATGCATCTTTATAAGATACTATGTCATGCCTATTATGTGTATAGCCTGTGATGCAAAAAGAGGCAATAATTACACTAGAATTCCTGGCCTTCGGATCTTATCAATCTTAGAAAAATACCTAGAAGATTGACTGAAGATAATAAACGT
This sequence comes from Panthera pardus, assembly GCF_024362965.1. Classification (NCBI taxonomy): domain Eukaryota; kingdom Metazoa; phylum Chordata; class Mammalia; order Carnivora; family Felidae; genus Panthera; species Panthera pardus. Next base: position 16,943,668 of record NW_026526765.1, read on the forward strand.
TTGCTGTCACAAAGATATAAGAAAATATTTGGGGAAAATAATGATGCGAGAGTTGCAAGTAAGATAATAAAGGAAGGAAGCAATTAAAACTACCTCTTTTAGTCCACACATCATCTAGAGCTTCTTGTTTATACAAAAAAGAGCCTAATATTTTGTGCCTCATAATTCCAAAAATTCCTTTGAAACCTTCAGGAGACAGAGAAGCCACTATGAACTCAAGTAAACGCATTTCAAGCAGGTATTTGGAAGAGAAAAGAGAGAAATGCCATTTTAAAAACAGATTCAAATATATTGTCGTAAAAGAGTGAAGTCACACTATTCGATTAGAAGAATAAAAGTGCGATGATAAAAAGTTGTATATAGATCAAAAGAGTAAACATTAAATTCTCTTTCTGTGTCTGTGTGTCTTTTTCTGTCTCTGCCTCTGTCTCTCCTGCCTCACGATCTCTTCATTGATATAATATGGCAATTCCTAGCGACCATTCCCCATAGTTCTTTAACTGTGAAACCACATTAATGGATTATATTTTTAATTTACTTTGTTTTAATTAGTTAAATCCAATTTAGCTTACGTATAGTGTGATAGTGGTTTTAGGAGTAGGATTTAGTGATTCGTCACTTACAGGTAACACCCAGTGCTCATCCCAACTAGTGCCCTCCTTGATGTCATCACCCATTTAGCCCAAACCCCACCCAACACTCCCTCCAGCAACCCTCAGTTTGTTCTCTGTATTTAAGAGTCTCTTGTGGTTTGCCTGCCTCTTTGTTTTTATCTTAATTTTCCTTCCCTTCCCCTATGTCCATCTGTTTTGTTTCTTAAAATTCCACATATGAGTGAAGTCATAGGATAATTATCTTTCTCTGACTGACTTATTTGCTTCGCATAATACATTCTAGTTCCATCCACATTGTTGCAAACGGAAGATTTAATTCTATTTTATCACCAAGCAGTATATACATTATATATATATCTATATACATACACATACATATGTGCGTGTACATATACACATATATATGTATATATACACACACATACATATATAGTCATATATATGTGTATATATATATACATATGTGTATATATACATGGGTATATACACATATATATCCATATATACCCACACACACATACACACACACACACACATAAGCACATACATATACAATATCTTCTTTATCCATTCATCAGTCAACGGACATTGGGCTCTTTCCGTAATTTGGCTATTCTTGATGGTGCTGCTATAAACATTGGGGTGTATGTGCCCCTTCGAAACAGCATTTTTGTATCCTTTGGATAAATACCTAATAGTGCAATTGCTGGGTTCTAGGGTAGCTCTGTTTTGAATTTTTTGGTATTAATTTACTTTTAAGTTTTGATCCTTGATAATATTGATAGATATACATAAACAAGTATAGAAAGAACAAATCATGGGTCATTTTCCCAAATTCAGAAATGTATTAATATTATAAAATCAATCATGTACACTATATATTCAATAATATATTATGTATAAATTATTCATTATCCAAAAATTATATATATAATATATAAATGAATATGATTTCATTTAGCTTCTTATATTTCATTTTATGTTGCCCTAAAAAATAAGACAATAATCCACTGGTACACAGAAGTATACCTATCCAGAGTTTTAACAGCTGGCATGATTGTGTCCATATCTGTTTTGAAGTATGCCTCTGTACTAATTGACTGGTAAATGTTGTATATGTACCTGAAATCTTACAGCAAATAAATTGTCTAAAGTTGTCTACTTCAGATTTTATCAAAAATTGCCTCACTCATTACATCCATGATAACCACTTTTTTTTTTGTAGTCACACATACAAATACACACAGTATTCTACTTATTTGCTTCCTCCAAATTCTTTTTCCCCAAAAAGTCCCAAAGTGTTTCAAACTCAAGTGGTTATCTATCTTATATTTAAAATAATGCTATGGTGAACATAGCCACTTATATTATTTAGAATTAGCGAAGTTTCAAAATAGAAATATCCTATTAATATATTTTGGTCTTCACATCTTCATATATATATATATGTGTGTATATATATATATATGTGTGTGTGTGTGTGTGTGTGTTTGCATTGAGTATACAAATACTAAAGCAAAGTACTAAATAAAATATTTCAAGAATTATTCCTACCTTTAGCAAGTTATTTTCATTTGCTGCTTGAATACAATAAGTGTGTTATAAATAATGTATTCTAAAGAGTTCAAGGAAGTTTTCATCATCTAATTTGAGCTCCTGATGACATACCTTTTTATAATCTAAATTCTCATCCAAATAAGGACAACGTGATAGAAAATGCAAAAAAAAAAAAGTACACGTGTAATCATTTCTGCAAATCTTTATAGAATGTGGTGTTTTATTACTCTTGAAGACAAATAAAAATTTTACATGAAATTCTATTCAAAATAGCACTATTCAATTTAAGACTTTAATCATTTACCCCTGGAGGTCAAAAAATGGTAGTTAGCCAATTGTTTCTGTCACCAGTAATTTTAGTCCTATGATTATGAGTAGTTGTGACACATTCATCCAGTATTGATTAGACTATGAAATGTCATTATGAAGTGGAGTTAATAATCTATAGAGGATTTATTTTTTTTTAAATCAAAGTGGAAAATTCAGAGGTGTTAAAGAAATAGAAGATGTGAAATCAGTGTTTCGTAGTCAATGGGCATGATTTGGGTCGTTTTTATCTATATTTTTATATGTGAAGTGTCAAATGTCTGTTCAATTAAAAATAAAAGAAATATATTTATATTAAAAGATGTTTTATATCTAATCAATACAAATATGTTTTACTTGAACATTAAGCATTTTAATTTTACTGGATCTTCTGTGGGTGGGTGTGTTTCAATGTCTTCAGTTCAATAAAATAGTCTACTTGCATAATAATATCATATGTATCATATGCAGCAAGACCTCATATGATTCTAATAGTATTTGTAGAGTATGGAAAATATATTGAATCTACATGGAAAATACGTACATTGATTATGACAGTAGGTAGGATTCTCAATTTTAATTAACAAAAATTTATTGTTAAAATACTTAATATGAAAGTATTCATGTTGTCACAAAGGCTAAGCAAATAAAATGAAGAAAAAAACAACTAGGGTGTATACTTTGAAAATAACTTAGTAACAATATCTTATCCCTGAGATAAAATGTATCATGCATTTCTGTGTACGATTTCCACGTGAGTAGAGGTAAAGTGTTCAACTCTAAAAAGTTGCAAGGGATTTCTCTTTCTGACAGCCACAGTTTGGCTAGTTTGAAAAGACTTTAGAAGGCAGAAAACAAAAACAAAAACAAAAACAAAAACAAAAAACAAAAACAAAACAAAAACAAAAACAAAAACAAAACAAAAACAAAAACATGTTATATAAATTATCATTACCTTTATTTTTAAATGTTCTTTAAGCTCACAGGAAATGAGGAATTTCCCAAAGGCAAGATACAACAACAAACATAACCAAGAGACAAAAACAAATGGGAGAGCAAAATGTAGAACTATGCTTCCTCACCGGGACCAAATGTCCATCCTAGGCAGATGATCACTGTTAAGATCTATGCCGAAGGATGAGAAGTTTGACTTTGAGTCACTATAAGAGGGGTAGGCAATTAAAATTGAGGCATAAAGGTTATTTGTTATAAATAAAAGAGAGATCTGAAAAAAAATAAAAAAAAAAACAACCTTTCAGAGAAAGACTCCAAGAATAAAATGTGTTTTTCTTTATTTTTTAATGTGTGATAGAAAGACAATAATTACGTTTCCTGATAAAACCTAAGGTGAAAATTTAAAAGAATGCTCTCCAAACGTACAGGTAAATTATGGCATATTCATAGGATGGAATATTATATAGGCATGATCAAAAACAAATTGTCGATCTACACAACACCATGATTGAATGGTATAAATCTTAAAAGAACAGGAGGTTATGATTTGTATCATACAGTTTTAGGGAATTTGAGCAATGTCAGACCATATTAGTGTTATTAATAGTCAGAAGAAGGGTTATCCTGGAAGAAGATAATGATTGGAAAGTTTCTGTTATGGGGCTCCTGGGTGGTTCAGTCAGTTAAGTGTCCGATTTTGTCTCAGGTCATTATCTCACAGTTTGTGATTTTGAGTCCCATGTCGGGCTCTGTGCTGACAGCTCAGAGCCTGGAGCCCTGCCAGGATTCTGTGTTTCCCTCTCTCTCTCCCCCTCCCCTACACACGCTCTGTCTCTCTGTCTCTCTGTCTCACTCTCAAAAAAAATAAATAAACATTAAAAAAAAGCTTCTGCTATGCTAAAAATATTACATTTCGTTATTTGGATGCTGGCTGCCCAGGAAAGTTTAATTTAGGAAAATCCATCCACATATACATTCATGATCTGCACACATTTCAGTATATATATAACTATTCTCTAAAGCTTTTGATTAAATAAAAAGGGAAGACTTCAATATAAATTATGGTGTAAAGGATTATATGTATTTGGTATGATACTACTGGATTCATTGATCATGGCTATATTTCCATGTATGGACTTCCACCATCCACTCTGCTCAATGGGCTGCAGAGGTTTGATTTCAGATTCACAATCAAATGTCTAACACAAAACAGGCATTCCCCTGCTGTAAGTTGACTTAGTATTTCCTAAGAGTTTATTATAGGAAACAATGCAGCATTCAAAGTAACAGTATAACATAATTTTGAGACCCCCAGGTGCAAATTTCAACTCTCTAACTTGACAGTTTGACATGTGGTTATGATAAATGAAGTAGAGTATTTGTCCACACTTATCAGTGATGGCTTGCCAGTTTTAAGCTGGTCAGAATGTACCCATTCATATAGCTTGAGCCAGGAGCTCACTTGATCACTCTTAATTTGATGAAACTGTCTTCCTGTCAAGGTTCACTGCTTGAGCATGGCCAATTTCCTTGAAAATAGCTCCCTCTTGTGTCCTTATCTAAGTTAACAGGTTCTTATCATACCCAAGGTGACCCTCTAGAAAAATCCTTTCCATGTCCAGTTGGTACCATTCCAGTTTCCAAAACTCTGAGAATATCCTACTACTTTGGGGTCAGTGATAGCTGGCTGAGTCATCAAAAGTGCCGACTACGTTTGGTGATGGTGAAATTCAAGTAAATTATATGCATCAAGTGATGTGTCCCATGGGCAATTATCAACTGACCATATTTAGAGATATATTTCAAGGTGCACTTGAGTCGACATGCAAAAAATTAAAATTAAAGTTAAAATAAAAAATTAAAAAAACACGCTTCCCATAATTGTCTTTTCTGAAATTCCAGAAAAAAATCATCACTCATCTGTAGCCATTATATTACATCAATACTTACCCTCTTGGACATTATTCTTGTTTCTTCGACAGCCACTGGTATAATGATCTATCTATACATGTGGTCTAAAAACAATGCAGAAACTGATGGAAGAGAGACAGAAACAATGGTTTTGCCTTTGTACCCATGCAGTTGTCCAAAAAGGATGTCATCTTGGTTTATAGCCATATCATGTAAGAGCTGCTCACTAACAGCATAAACCATACAGTCTAATTCTAAGATAGTATTTCTGTTAAGCCAAAAAATGCTACAGAAATGATAAATTCACCTTCTGTTAATGAGTAGTATCTCAAGAAATTCTGGTTGATATATTTTCTCCAAATGATATCTTTTTCTCCCCAAAGTGGTTTGGGGATAAATATTATATTATAATTGAGCTTCAGGTAGATTCTCCTTACCTTTATATGTAATGTTTATTTATTTTTGAGAGAGAGAGAGAGAAAGAGAGAGAGAGAGAGAGAGAGAGAGAACAGAGTAGGGAAGAGAAACAGGGAGACAGGAAATCCCAAGTGGGATTATTATTTATTTGTTAGTTTGTTTGTTTGTTTGTTGTCAGCGTGGAGCCCTACACAGGGCTCAGACCAACAAAACCATAAGATCATGACCTGAGCTGAAATTAAGAGTCGGATGCTTTATCAACTGAGCCACCCAGGTGCCCCTAGTCTCTCCTTTTTTATGAAAAAGAAATCTTGGACTTCTCCCGACTTTGAACATAACTCAGCACCACATCCAAAAGAAATAGAAAAAAAAATAGTTATCTTGCTTTGTGAAATGAAGTCAGATAAGAAGTGATGTTTTCCTTTTCTGGGTTCCTTAACCATCTGTGTGCATCTTTTCAGTTGGCTACAATTTCTTTCTACCTCCACCCCTGTGTACTATACATTAGCTGAGATTTTGTATCCCGGGTTGTGATACTGAAAACTCATGGGGATAACCTTAGCATAGCTGCCATTGTGCATATTTTCAGTAAGAAGGAGTCAGTTTTATAATGTAATGAATTTCTGAATAACAAACTGAATAAAATTATCAACATTTCTTATTTTAAATATGTATAGTATTGGACATGTATTCTTTTTAGATTTACAAAAAAAATAAGAAGACGAAGGAGAAGGAGGAGGAGGAGGAGGGGAAGAAGAAGAAGAAGAAGAAGAAGAAGAAGAAGAAGAAGAAGAAGAAGAAGAAGAGGAGGAAGAAGAAGGAAGAAGAAGAAGAAGAAGAAGAAGAAGAAAGGGAAAGGAAAGGAAAGGAAAGGAAAGGAAAGGAAAGGAAAGGAAAGGAAAGGAAAGGAAAGGAAAGGAAAGGGAAGGAAAGGAAAGGGAAAGAAATAGGAAGATAGTACAAAGAGTTCCCATACCCCATACCCAAAGTCTCCTATTATCTTATATTGGAAGAGTGCATTTGTCACCATTAATTACCCAATATCGATGCATTATTATTAACGAAAATTCATTCTTTGTTCAAAAACTATTTACTTAGCTTTTACTCACTTACTTTTTTCAATTCTAAGGTACCATCCATAATACTATATTGAATTTAATAGTTATGTCTCCTTAAGATCCTTTCAGCCATAATGGTGACAAAGACTTCTTGTTTTCATTGACCTTGATGTTTTCAAGAAAACTGGTAAGCTATTTGGTAGAATAGGCCTCCATAGGAATTTTTCTGATATTTTTCTCATCAATAGACTGGAGTTTTGGATTTGGGGGAGGAAAACTATAGAAGTAAAATGCCATTGTCATTACAACAAGGTACATATTAGAAACATGACTTTGAAAACACAAGAGGAGCACTAGGGTGGCTCAGTCGGTTAAGCATCCAACTCTAGATTTCAGCTCAGGTCATGATCTCAAGGTCATGAGATTGAGCCCCAGGTTGGAATCTGTGCTGGGCTTCCAGCCTACTTGAGATTCTCACTCTCCTTCTCTCACTGTCCCCCCACTTTGCACGTGTGCATGCACTCTCTCTCTCTGTCTCTCAAAAAACCAAACCAAAACAACAACAGCAACATAAAAGAAAAAGAAAAAAAAAACAGAAAGAAACATGGTTCAACATTGCTAATATTAACCCTGATAACCTAGTATTTTTGTCATGTTTCTCCACTGTTATACTAATCTTTTTTCCCCCACCCCCTTTCCATTCTATACACTTTGGAATAGAGTCCTTATGGACAGCTCACACCTAAGGCATGATTCACCTCCTTAGGGGGAAAGAATCTACAGGAATTAGCTATAAATTTTTGATACAATAAATTGTCTATTTTATACCACTTATTTATTGAATCATGTAATCATAACACTATGGACCTCTGGATGTATATTTTATAAGGATTATAATCCAATTGTATTTTATTTTGTTGCTTAGATTTTCTAGTTTTAACTAGTGGGAACTCTTCTGTTGGTTTTGTGTCTCTTTGACATACTGCCATCATTGTTTCTTTTACCTCAATAGGCTCTTCCTCACTTTGGCAATGCAAAGTGCTTCAAGGTCATTTTATTTATCTCCTGCCCATGTCCTAGAATCAGCATTTCTCCAAGGACACTGTCTGATTTCTTTTATTGGAGGATCATACTAGAAACCAATATCTGTTGCTAAGTGTGTTCATTAAACCTGGGGTATCATTACTTCTAGATTTTCTCAGCCAACAGGGCAAGAGAATGTATGCATGTGTACCACTCCATGTATATACACTTTATATCTATCTATGCATTTATCTATGTGTGTGTGTATATATACACACACGTATGTATACATACATATATATTAGACATTCAGATACATAATAGAAATACAGATGTAGATATCTCAACATATATAGAGAAATACAGACAAATATAATTAATATAAACGTAAATCCATATGATGTTTCAAAATTTATCACTACATAGATCATTGTAGTCTTCTATTCTTTTTTTATTTTAAGTATTTATTTTAATTTCTGTAGCCTTCTTGCCTTGCTCCAGAGAAGCCTTGGTTCTCTGAGAATTCTTACATCAACAGTAAGAAATATGGCTCCAACTATCTGCCATCCATTTACTTAATTGTTCAATTTCTGTGCACATGTACAGTGATATCAGAATTATTAAACCATATCTCCATGGCGAACAACTTTATTAACTAGAGAAAAATTCTTACATGTAGTTGCTTTAGGCTTTAGCATGACAGACTTCACTGTTTTTCAAAGCTACTTACTTCAATAGTTTTCTCTCTCCACTTTTCATAAAGTTGCTTCATAGATTTGTAATTTAATTAAATTCTCTTATCACATTTTGATTCCATCGTGGGATCACCTGACCTCCTGAATGATTTTTGCTATTTTGTATATATTCAAGTTTATTCTTTATGCTATAAAGTTTGATGAGTATTGATAAATACACCATGTTTCTACTATTGCGACATTATACAGAGTAATTTCACTGTCCTAAATAGTCCCCTGTGCATTATCTATTCCCATACACCCCCTCTTCAAATCCTGCCAAGTATTATTTATTTCTTACCTTTATCGTTTTTCCTTTTTCTTTAATCTCATATAAACAGCGTCCCACAGTATGTTGACTTTCAGACTGTTTTTTTCACTTAACAATATACATTTAAGCTTCACCCATGTCTTTTTATAGCTTGATAGCTCATTTATTTTTATTGCTGAATAATATTCCATTTTATGGTTCTACCAAAGTTAGTTAATTCATTCATCTATTGAAGGACATCTTTGTTGCTTCCAGTTTTTGACAGTTATAAATAGAGTTGCTATAATCATTTGCATACAAGTTTATGTTGACATAAGTTTTCAAATTAGTATAGATCTAGGTGCAGAATTGCTGGGTAATCTGGTAAGACTATATTCTGCTTTGTCAAAATGTGCAATCCCATTTTGCATTTCCACCAGTAATTAATGAGTATGCCTCTTGTTCTGCATTCTCATCATAAATGTTTATTGTCACTTTTGGGGTTTTATATATCCTAGTAGGGTATAGTATTATCTCATTGTGGTTTTAATTTGCATTTCATAACAAGTAATGAGCATAGTTTCATATGCTTATGTGCCATCTGTATATTTGCTTTGATGAGGTGTATGTTTAGAATTTGTCCCACCATTTAACTGGAATGTTTGCTTCCTTAATGTTTTTTGTTTTTTGTTTTTTAGTTTATTTATTTATTTTGAGAGAGGAGGAGGGGCAGAGAGAGAGGGAGAGAGAGAATTCCAATCAGGCTGGACATTCATCACGGAATCCAATACAGAGCTCCATGCCACAAATCATGAAATAATGACCTGAGTCAAGATCAAGAGTCAGATACTTAACCAACTGAGTCACCTAGGTTGGCTATTCAACCTACTGTTGAATTTTAAGAGTTCTTTGTATATTTGTACACAAGAGTTCTTTGTATATATTTGGAGTTCTTTGTGAAATATGTGTTGTAAAAATATTTTCTCGTAGTGTATGGCTTGTTTATTCACTCTTTAATAGAGTCTGTTGTGAAGCAGAAGTTTTTAATTTTAGTACATTCCAACTAAACAATTTTTTTTCATATACCTGCTTTTAATATTGTACCTAAAACCATGTTTCCACTATTTACAAGAATAGTGGAAAGCCTAAGGATATGTAAAATTTCTTCTATGCTTTTATAAAAGTTTATAATTTTGCATTTTACGTTTTTGATCTATTTTGAGTTCAAACTTGTGTAACTTGTAAGATATCTACATAGGTTAATTTGTTTTGGATGTACAATTGTTCCAATACTATTTGTTGAAAATGTTAGGGGATTATCAACCAATTTTACACCATTAAGTACAATGTTAGCTGTAAATATTTATAGATGTGTGTGTATATGTGTGTGTGTGTGTGTGTGTGTATATATATATATATATATATATATGTATATATATATATATCCAGTTGTGTAATTTCCTCTCTATCCCCAGTTTGCTGAGAGTTTTATCATGAATGTATGTTGGATTTTGTCACAAGGTTTTTCTGCATCAATTGATATGATCATTTGATTTTTATTGTTTAACTGTCAATATGGTTGATAAGTGTGGTTAACTTTTAAATGTAGAACCATCTTTCCATACCTAAAATGAAACCATACTTTGCCAAGATGCATATTTCTCTCAATTTATTGTCATAGTACATTTACTTAATATCTTATTAGGATTTTTTTTTTGTCTATATTCCTGATAGCTACTGCTCTGCAGGTTCTTTTCTTATAATTGTCTTTTCTAATAAATTACTGAGTCAGAGTAGAGAAAGTGCCTTTGATAAAACCCAATCTAAGAAGTTTTCTGAATGGAGGTACTTAGGCTAGAGATGCAGATATGTGTCTGAGCATAGCTGGCCTGAGGGATGTGACAGCAACTTCTCCTGGAAACTGCAATTAACTTGCTGTGCACCAAGACTGGTGTGGATAGAACAGCTTTTCTCCCTCCCTCTACCTCATGAGGTCTCCCAGGCAAAATCTTGTCATGTCCTCTGATAGGCCTGAAAGGTCACTTACGGGATTTGAAGTAAAACCAGACTCCTCCTTAGCTTCAACCCTTGGTCCTTCAGAAGCCTTAGTAACTAATATGGCTTACCTACCATGGACTCAAATGAATGGAACATTCAGGTGCTCTAAAAATAACTGGTGAATTTACACGAGGCAGATTATTATCAAAATTGACCCAAGCAGCCTGACAATGCTTGCCTAGAGGAATAAACATAGCTAGGAGCTCCAAACACTGCCAATCAGGAAAAGATGTCCCAAACGTCACTCACTTTCTGTCCAAGCTTCATAGAGGACTAGTGTATTTTGTCAGTTTCATTGATCCAGATTTAATAGTAGGAGTTGGCAATCAAATAGATTGTTCCAGAATCATTTGTTGAAAATTTAAGGGGATTATCATCCAGTTTCTTACCACTACATAATGGAATCTTACCATCAAGTATCTCAAGTGTCAGAATCAGTTATTCCCCAGATTTATCTATAGGAGTGAGCCCTCTGTTTCTGCCATATTAATTAATCATCATCATCTACTGCGAAGGTGCCTTTACGGTTTTAAATTCTTTCTTGGCTTATTTCTCTGAGAAGAAATACATCATGACATCATCACTATAATGAATCAGTTTTATTTTGATACTGACTACATTGAACTCTGGCTTCTGGATTCAATATACTAGACACTTTAGATACTCTACCTGAGTGGTGATGGTGATGTATTTTGTAGCAATCTCTATAAATAAGTGATTTTTTGCTTTGTTTCCTTTCAGTGTTAAAATGGAATAGGAAACATTCACCATGTCTGTGGGACTTCCTGCATAGCTTTCATCGTGTATGATAATGTAGAAGATAAAATGCATGAATTTATTTTAGCCACAAAAATCAATAGTTATTCCTCATGAGCTCTAGTATAAGAGACACTCAAGATACAAGTAAAGAAATTTGGTGGGCATCCGCACCCTTTCTCCCAAAATTCCCTAAAGGTGAGATTTCTCATCTTTGCAAACTATGGTACTATTTAGTATTCCTGATGAGGGAGAGTTCAGGAATTTTAAGTATCACCGTATAGCATGACCGATGACAACTGGGAAAAATGCACACTTACTCAAGATCCAACCATAAGAAATAGTTGGCAAAGGTTTCTACACCTTGCACTCATCCAATCATGTGTTTCTGAGTAAGTGATGCCACCACAGGGTCTCCTGTTTTCTCCTTTTCCACTTTGCTATTTCGTTTTAACACTAGTGTCCTCCACTGTAGTATCATTTTACCCACCAAGATCTACATTTGACTTGTTGAGAACCCCTTCCCACTTCCCATGAAAACAAACAAACAAACACAGTGGAAAAAAAAATTCAACTCTGCTCTGTTGAAATACATTTTCCTAACATTTGAATATTTTGAGGAGAAACGTGACCTCCACAACCCTCCTTATTTCCACCCCTGCCTTTCCCTCAGCTTCGTCTCCCATCCGTTTTCTTCTCAGTTAGTCTACACAACTTTTCCAATCAACCTTCAGTTTACTAAAGATTCACTGGTTTCTCCTCTCAGGTTTCTTTTACAAAGAATATTTTCCTCCTCTGCCACCTTCCCTAGCTAGCCCAAATGCAAGTTTTAAGTTAAGTACTGAATAGAGTTTAAACACCTCCATTAGGGAAAATTCTCATGATAAACTTTACTTAGGTCCCCTGTTGTCCATTCTTATAAGAGACTGTACACAAATTCCTCACACATCAAAACTGTTATTATTTACTCAATATTTGTCTTTGTGCCCTGATTAGATATTAAATTTTATTATTAGACATGATGCTTTTCTTGATCATTGCTTTTATGTTACAAAGAATTCAGTGAAGAGTAGGTTCTTAAATATGTGTTAAGTAAATGTATAAATTATTATTTTTTCATCTGGCATATTATTTTGCTAGGGCTCCCAGGATAAAATACCACAGACTAGGTGCCACAATAACAAAAATTCATTTACTCACAATTTTGGAGTCTAGAAGTCCAAGATCACGGAATTGGCAGGCTTGGGTTTTCCTAAAGCCATTCTCCTTGACCTGCAGATAGCTTCCTTCTTGCTGTGTCCTCACATAGTCTTTCCTCTGTGCCTGTGTGCATCCTTCCTGTCTCTTTTTGTCCAAATATCCTCTTATCAGGGCACCAGTCAGATTGGATTAAGGTCCTTCCTAGCAACATCAATTTGAATTAGTCACCTCTTTAAAAGCCTTATGACCAAATCCCAAATACAGTCATGTTGTGAGGCACTAGGTGTTAGGGTTTCAACATATGAATCAGTGACGTTGAGTAGGCAAACTGTAATCCATAGTGTCTGGGAAATGGAATCAAATATAGTTGACAAAATTCACATAGCTTTTTCTTTTCTTTTGTTTTGTATTGTTTTGTCTGTTTCTCTTGAAGGTGAGTTCTCAAGGACAATGATAGTGCTTATTCCTTCCTGTTTCCACCTAATAGCCAGGCACTTACTAGAGAATGGGGGAAAAATGTTCGTTAAGTTTAACTGCATTACATTGAATGAAAGGTAAGGACACAAATGAGCTAATCTACCATGGAACAATAGAAGTTTACTTAACATATAAAAATTCTTAATGGATTCATTGTATAAAATTCTCATAGAACCTGAGACAGAAAACAGCAACTTCTCTGATTGTCTTTGCAGTCCTTAAAATATCCCGTTCATCTTCTTACACAATTTTAACGTGCTGTTGAATCTATAACCATTCCAAGTTAACTGGTCTGGATATTTTCAATGTTGTACTATTAGATTTTCTAGCTTGGATTCTGCTGTGAAGTAATGAGAACAAATGAAAAACACCAGAATTGCCACAAAGAAGTAATCAAACCAGCTTCTCTCTCTCTCTCTCTCTCTCTCTCTCTCTCTCTCTCTCTCTTAAGATGAATCAAGTCTTGGTGCACCTGGATGGCTTAGTCATTTAAGCATCTGACTTGGGCTTAGATCATGATCTGATGGTTTGTGAGTTTGAGCCCCACATCGGGCTCTGTGCTGACAGCTCAGAGCCTGGATCCTGCTTCAGATTCTGTGTCTCCCTCTCTCTCTCTCCCCCTCTCTCTGCTCATGGTCTGTTTCTCTCTCTCTCTCTCTCAAAAGTAAACATTAAAAAATTTTTTAAAAAGATGAATCAAGTCTTAGGCAATTCATCATATGTTTGCTTAGCAATACTAACCTTGAAATTCTCATTAGCATAAACAGATCATTTTATTATTTCTTTCAAATCATGAATATATATTTATACCAAACTCTTTTAACTGTATGCAAAATCGTTAAACTATACCTAGTATGTGTGGGTTTTATCTATTAGCACTCTTTATACAACTTCAAGATATTTAAGTTGTAGCTACACATACAGGATGAAATTAAATCAGGCTTTCTGGAACATTTACATCTCCCAGAAGTGGAAAGATATTTGATCATTTTTGGAATATGAAATTATGATGAAAGTTGATGTGATATGTTTTCTGTAAGTATTTGTAGCCTGAATAAGTGAACCCCAAACATTTGCTCTTCCATATAAATCAGTCAACAAGTATCTTTCATATATTGAATTTTTTCATTAAATGTAAAATTGTTTGCTGCCTGCATTTTTCTATTTGAAACTTTGAGACCTACAAACCCTATGTCTATTTTTTTCCACAATATTTGTGTCTATGTGTCTTTCATAATAATTGAGATGATTATTTTTTGTTCATTTATGGGGTGATTAGTAATTTGGTTGTGTGTTGGGGGGGGGGGAGTGTGTATGCCAAGATTGGTTGACATTTTTCAACTGTTTTATCATGTCTGTTGAAGTGACTTTTTTGACCCAGAGTGGTTGCCTGATAATTCTCAATATAAATGATGAAAAGGGACCCAAGGACAGAACAGTGTCACATAGGGGATGACAATTGTGAACAATGTTATAAAAGGACAGGTAAAGAATTCTCTGGAAACGTATAAAAAGATAGTAGATACTAAAGCAACCATTAGAATAAGAAGGAATAGAAAGTCCTCAGCTCAGTGAGGCTCCCCTGCTCTCTATGGGCCTCAGTTCCTGGTTCCTCAGGGAAGGAACAACCTGCCACAAGCCAAGAGCCCCGGCTATCACTTCATAAATGTGGCTTGACTCGAGGATTATGGCCTTGCGGTACCTGTCACGGACAGGAAATTGGTACTTAATGTAGATTATCCAGTTTTACATTCTTTGTGGTGGTAGGGCTAGTCAGGCACCACATTTTCTTTACTACATTTAGAAATTTTACTTCATTTTATTTTTAAAATGCTTAAGATACATTTGCCTAATGACAAATGATGCTAAGCAACTCTCCATCTTACACGTTATTCAAACATTCTCTTCTGATATTTATCTATGCAAGTTTTTATCATTCTTTCATAGAAGGGTTTAAGCCATGAGGTTGTCATTTCTCCATTTTCAACTCTCTGTACTTTAACACACCACCATTTTTTTCCACTTGACTTGAACTCTTCATTCAAACTAAACTAGTCAAACACAGGGGCCCCTTGCTCCACCAGGGTCTTGTCTCCTACTTGAGTGATAATATCACTAAGTGTTTGCTATTATGTGTCATATGCCATTAATTCCCTTTCCTAAAGGAACAGAGTCATCTTTGCTTACAAACACAACCAGTTCAGATAAGCAATCTCAGATTTCCAGTTTTAAGGATCTGTTACCTAATGTTGCTGTTAAATATCTCGTTAATCAGTATTCAATCCAGGGAAAATGAACTGTCTATGTATTTTATCAGAAAGAGTTAAGTAGAATAATTTAGGTTAATAGTCTTAGGAATGGCAGTATATTCGTTTGCTGGGGCTGCCATAATAAATACCACAGTCCGGGTGGCTTAAACAGAGATTTATTTTCTCATAGTTCCTGAAGCTAGAAGTCAAAGATCAAGGTTCTGGCAGGGTCAGTTTCTTCTGAGGTCTCTTTCCTCGGCTTACAAATGGCAGGCCTCTTGGGGACCCAGGGTGGTTTGGCCAGTTGAGCATCCAACTTCAGTTCAGGTCATACTGGAGCAATTCATGAGTTCAAGCCCCTCATCAGGCTCTCTTTTGTCATCACAGAGCTCTTCCAATCCTCTGTGCCCCTCTCTATCTCGTTGCCCCTCTCCAGCTCATGAGCGCACACCCACACTATCTCTCTCTCTCTCTCTAAAATGAATAAACATTTAAAAAACTGGCAGTCCTCTTGTTGCCTCTTCATAAGATTGTCCCTCTGTGCATGTGTGTTCCTGGTACATCTCATTATATAATAATCTCCTCTTCTCTTTAGGACACCAGTTAGATTGCATTAGGGCCCACCCTAATGTCCTCATTTTAAATTCATTATCTCTTCCAAGACCCTATCTCCAAATATAGTCACAATCTGAGGTACTGGGGGGTTCAGGACGTTACCATATAAATTTGGAGGGGATGCAATTCAGCCTATAACAGGTAGGATAGACCAGGTTTCTAGGTTGTTCTTCCAGAAACGACATCCAAAACACCACAGAACTGATTCTCCAGAGATACTATTGCCTCCACTACCATCTGAAAGATTGGGAACAGGAAGCCACACATGGAACAGCAGAATTCAAGCACACACTGTCAAAACAGGCATCGAGGGATTGGGAAATAATTGAGAAATGCTCTGCAATGTTTGTCTGCTACCCTACCCAGAACTGACTAAAATACTTTTAAGTCATCATGTCTTTATTAAATGTTTTTACCTTTTTAGCCTATTTCACATTCTGGTTGCTTCCATTTTCTTGATTCTTTGAGCACAGATGGGCAGGTATGGTACTTTAGTTTTGTTCAAATATTGTCATTAATTGTGTACACATCTTTCTTGCTTCATTATCATTTTTCTTATTGACAGTCACAGACAGTCATCGATTGTTAGACTTTCCCTTTGAAATGTTCACTTTGCAATCATTTTAAGGAGCATGTTAAAAACTGTGCATTTGTAAAACAAATTTCCCATCCAGAAATAAAGCGGTTTTTGGCTCAGAACATTTTTCACTTTGTTTATTACATAGACATTTTGAAATCTGTAATCAAGTTTGATTTTGGTTTTAGAATACTCCTCAGATTCACTGCCATTCATTCTGCAAGATAAACATCTTAGTTGAATATTTGTCAGAGACACATTCCAGTGGAAGTTTATACATAAGGAAGTGGGAGACGGAGACTGTAAAGAACATCTTTCAACAGATTAACGTGAGTATGGAGAAATCATGGAAATTCAACAGCCGAATTTACATTTATAGATAATCCTTTCAGTCGTTTTTTGAGACTAGATTTCCTATAAAAAACTGGATATGGTAACTCCCAAAATATGAAAAGTCGAGGATTTAACTCAGAGTGTTTTTCTAAAAGCACTTTTTATTGCATTGTTTACTTGATGGGATTCCATATTAATTATATTTCTCACTATGTTGGGGGAGACTCAATAGGAAAAACTGGTGAATTTTGGGTGGAGAAACCTAAATTGCCTTTGCATAGCTGATTGTGGGGTTAAAAACATTGGCCCAGCAGACATCTCTTTGCACCCCCGTATTCCCTTTCCCTTGTCCTATATCATTATACCTGCAACCCAGAGAGAGGCAAGGTCCACCTAAATGAGCAGGTTCTTGACTTTGATTTGCTCATATTCTTTAAGGCTCAGTTCTCTCTGTTGAAAGGTCAAGAGCTTTTCTTCTTTTCTTTCTTTTCTTTTCTTCTTTATGCTTTTCAAGCAAATGTATATAAAATATACACCCAAGGGGCGCCTGGGTGGCTCAGTCAGTTAGGCGTCCTATTTCAGCTCAGGTCATGAGTTCAAACTCACTGCTTGTGAGTTCGAGCCCCGCATCAGGCTCTGTGCTGACAGCTCAGAGCCTGGAGTCTGCTTCAGATTCTGTCTCCATCTCTCTGGCCCTCCCCTGCTCATGCTCTCTCTCTGTCTCAAATATGAAAATTAAACTTAAAAAACTAAAAAAAAAAAAAAAAAAAAAATATATATATATATATATATATATATATATATATATATATATATGCCTATCTCTGGGCTTTATGGCAAATCAGTATATTTGCTTACTTCATTTAACTTTTTTTATATTCTACTTCCTTTTTTTCCCCAAGTACATAAGATGTTATGTACTTGGATATTCTCTTTATTTTGTGTTTGGTGACCAACTGAAGGATGGCAAGGTCTTGCGTGAAATGTTTACAAAGCTTAGCATTGATACCTGCAGAAAGGTGCAGAAGAGATGACTTCCAGATAATATTTAAACATTCATTATGCCTTGGAGCACCTTACAGAAGGACAGATTATGCTCCAGGAAGAGTTACTTTCTTTTATGTATTTATTTTAATTCCTGTTAGTTAACATACACAGTTACATTCATTTGATTTGCTCATGTTCTTCATATATGGCTCATATACCTACTTTCCCTCTGGTAACCATAAGTTTGCTCTAATTTCTGTATTTCTTATCAAATTCATATTGAAACACAATCATTACCAATAGAGCAGAAAAATGACTATGTGACAGGACAAGAATTTGGAGATTCGCATATCAGTTGGGGATAACTGGCTTTAGAATTGGTGAAATACTTTCCCTAATAATTATTATTTTTTTTATTATACTAATAGGAAATTAACAGGAAAATGGAGCTAATTCTTGAGTGTAGATAAGAAACTGAATATCAAAAAGAGTGATCAGCTATATTTTAAATAATATGTTCTTACTCTTACAGGACCATTTCCCTGAAAAACTGTACAAAAAAGTCATCTGAAATTCTTGGGAAAAGGATTGCATAATATAATAGATATTTGCCTTATTTATTCAAAGTTGGAACTCTCACCTTTTTTAGCAAGTCTTCTGTGTTTCGAGTCTTGGTGAAATCTGAAAGTAGGAAAAGTCTTCCTCTCACTTGTATTAACTAGTTTTCAAACATAGTCATGATAGACCATCTATCCCAATATTTACATCTTGGTGTGGTTTCCTCACATGTTGAATTAGGCAGGCCCTGCGACTGACCAAAGTGGCAGAGGCAACATCGTGCCTGTTCCGTGACATGGCGTATGAAGCCATATGGGTTTCTACTTTTGCACTCTTAGGAGTGCTATTAAGTAAAAATTACAGCAACACTGCTGTTGAGAACACATGGGAAGTACCCACGAAGAGACCATCTAGACACAGTGAAACAGGCTTGAGACAGACTCAGGTCTTCAGTGTTTTGCCGAGCCTGTCTACCAGCTCCCCAGCAGGGCATCAGATACATGAGGGAAGCCATCTTGAAGCAACCATCTGACTGCAGACACAAAAGAGACTCAATAGTGATAGTGAAGAGCGTAAGGACACCCAGCTGGGCCCCAGTCAAACCACAGAATTATAACAAAAAAATGTAATTACGGTTTTGATTAAGCCACTAGGGAAGTTTCTAGGGAATAAGCAACACAACAGTAGGTAACTGCAAAACCACACACAGGCAGCTATGGTATAGGCACATGACCACACAATCGTTTGCTGTACCCTGGGAGAAATCCGTCATTGTTTCACTGGTTTATTGAACCTGACAGCAGTGAAAATTTGGTTCATATTTAGGTATGGGACTCTAATAGCTCACAACAAACAGTGGCAAAGGAAATATCTGTATTATTACCGGGAGACGCCTGAAGCATTATAGTAGAAAGTGCATTAAGAGCACTTCTGGCAGGAATGTTTTTTTGTCACTTTCACTTAAAGGACAGTACAACTTAAGACTTACAAGGGTCTAAGGGAACTTCATCGAGTGAATTAGCAAACCAACCTGAAAGCACAAACTTTCCCACCAAAATAATGAGAGTATTTAAATAAATATTACGGATAGTGAAAATGTGTGATAGTGGCTTCTGTATTGACAGATTCCAGGGGCGTTTCACGAAAAAAGAAAAGGCATAACTAGATGTGCAGGCATCGAGATACAGTGCAGTAGGTCTAACAGCTCGTTTTAATTAGTACTTAAGCTGATAGACTAAGAGGTGGCCTCCACTGCTCCACATACTATTTTAAGTGGCAATTAACGGGAGAAATTCTTTGGCGAAATTTAGATAAAGAAATTGTAGGGCTTTTGGGGATATTACTTCTGGAGCGACATTTTCTTGTGTTACATATAGCCAATATTACTACTCAAAAGACACTTTCTGCTGAGAAAGTTTACAGTCTAGAGGAGCATAAGGAGACATGACGATGAAATGCAATATGGAGAGGCCATCTTGGAACGGAAAAATAAAAAAAAAGGACATTAATAAAAATTAACAACACACAAATCATGTAAGGATCCTAGCTAGTACAATATCTGGTCACCGGTTGTCACAAATGTTCCATTTTAATATGAGATGGTAACAAGTGGAAACAGGGTCTTGAATACCGAATAAGGAGGGTGCCTGGGTGGCTCAGTTGGTTGAGCAACTGATTTAGGCTCAGGTCATGTTCTCACGGTTCATGGGTTCAAGCCCTGCATCAGTGTCTCTGCTGTCAGTGCGGAGCCCTCTTCGGATCCTCTTTTCCCCTTCTCTCTGCCTCTCCCCTGCTTGCACTCTCTCTCTCTCTCAAATTAAGTAAATAAATTTAAAAGAAAAAAAAAATAGAATATGTGCTTCAATAAGCACATACTAAATTTCCTTGAAGAGACCAATGCAAATATTAGAAATAAGTGATTTAATCTTCTCTTTATCTTTCCCTAAAGTGCATTTCAGTTCATGGTAGCTTTGCATTAAAACAAAAGGATCAGATCAGGCCATAGAATTAAGAAAATGGTTCTGAAATAATGCTAACTCCTGAGGGCTTAGTAAGTATCTTGACACTGGGGGAGAGGTGATGTTTATAGCAGACAGATTACATAGACAGTTTTGTCCACATAGACCCAGCGTCTAGGTCCTTTTTGACAAACCTCAAGAAATATATAAAAAAGAACATAAAAACATTATAGAAAATATCCCGAAATGAGATACAACACATAAGAAAGAAAACAAACACTACCGAAACTAGAGTGAGGTAAGAAGTAAGTCTGAGCAACAGAACAGTTTGTTTGTAAACATCAAGAAGTAAGATTAATTGAGGTTATAAACTCATCAGGGTCTCTATGTCTGTCTAAAATAAACAAATTGGACCCAGTTTATAATAGAGGTTGACATACCATAGATACACACACGCACACAACACACACAGTTTTTAAAATGGACTTAAAAATTGTAGCTTTCATAAAATCAAAACACTTGACCCAGATAGTGTTATAGGCATATTTTGGAACATGACTATTTCTGGCCTTTATTTTCTGTATTGTGCACACACACAGACACACACACACACACACACACACACACACACACATATCTATGTATGTATAAAAATATATATATAAATATATACAAAAATTATTATGAAGCAATATTTTAAAATGCAATATTGTAAGAAAGAGAGTATACTTTCAACTGGCCAGAGCTTTGGATTCTGTGAAAAGTCTTAAAGCACTGAGTGGGCTAAACTTAAGGTAAGAATGAATAGGTCGTAGGGAGAAACCACTTGGAACCATGTAGAAGATTCATTCACGGTCCTCATTACATGTCCTGAATCCCATATCTCTCACTCAGCTGGTTTAAGATGCTAATCTTTTGGATTGATAAAATCTTTCTAGTAATTGTTGTCATCAAATATTTTCTTTGATTATAAAACAATGAAGGGAAAATTTAATAAAACAAAACAAAAAAAACTTTAAAAATTTAAGATACTGCAACTTTGGAAATTAATAATATTTTGATAATATGAGTCAATAAATCATAATGAAGATTTGAAAATCTATGAAACTGGAATGCCTAGGTGGTTCGATCAGTTAACCATCTGACTCTTGGTTTTGGGTCAGATCATAATCTCATAGTTCATGAGTTTGAGCCCCACATGGCCCCTGTGCTGACAGTGGGGAGCCTGCTTGGGATTCTCTCTCTCTCTCTCTCTCTCTCTCTCTCTCTCTCTCTCTCTGTCTACCTCCCCTGCTCACATTCTCTGTCTCTCTCTCTCTCAAAATAAATAAATAAATAAACTTGAAAAAACTGAAAAAAAAAAAAAAAAGAAAAAAAGAAAATCTATGGAACTAAGCAACAGTGAAATTCCAGACATCAAACTGTACAGAATTAAGTCAAAACACGTTCATGGATGTTCATATCTTATATTCTGCCTGAGACAGTGTAATAATAACACCTTCAATATCAAACTTACACATTGAAAAAAATAGATTATATCTAAATCACTTAAAAGAGAAGATATAAAGTTTAATAGATATTAGTAAATGAGAGAAAGAACTTTTAAATCTGTGAAGTTAAAGCTGTTTGAAATTATTTTGTGTGGAGTCATAGACAAATTTTGTCAAAAAAAAAACACTGAAAGGGTAAACAACTCTTAAAAATGTAAAGAAAATTAAAACGGCGTTTACATCAGAAATTAACCTATGACAGAAAATTATGAATTACTGCAATCCTATTCACTTAAAAACTTATTTTAAATCATCATTTTAGACAAATATCTAGAAAATATCACTTACTAACTTTGAGCCAGAACTTCAGTTAAACTTGAGTATTCCTAGAAAGTTTTTACAATGTAGTCAACAATAGTAACTTTCATTAAATCAAAACACTTAACCCAGACAGTGTTACGGGCATATTTTGTAACATGATTAACTCTGGCCTTTTTTTTTTTTTTTTTCTTTCTGTACTTTACATTTTGAATTCGTATTCTGTAAAATTGCTAATCAAATCATTATGGGAGCACCTGGGTGGTTCAGTCACCCGTGTCCAAGTCTTGGGTTCGGCTCAGGTCATGATCTCGTGGTTTTGTGGGTTTGAGTCCTGTCAAGGGCTTTGTACTGACAATGCTGAGCCTGCTTGGGATTTTCTGTCTCCCTCTCTCTGCCCTGCCCATTCTGGTGCTATCTCTGCCTCTCTCGAAATAAATAAATAAACTTAAAAAATCATATACGAGGGGCGCCTGGGTGGCTCAGTCGGTTAAGCGTCCGACTTTAGCTCAGGTCATGATCTCACAGTTCGTGAGTTCGAGCCCCGCATCAGGCTCTATGCTGACAGCTTAGAGCCTGGAGCCTGCTTCAAATTCTACGTCTTCCTCTCTCTCTGCTCCTCCCCCGCTCATGCTCTGTTTCTCCTTCAAAAATAAATTTAAAAAAAAACATTAAAAAAATGTTAAAAAAATCATATATGAACAATTCACAAAATGTGAAGAGATATATGATTCCATTTTAATGACTTTATGGAGTAGTTAAAACCAATCTGTAGTAAAAATAAAAATGGAAGAGTGGTTACCTTTGAGGAAGCAGAATCAAGAAGTTTCTGAGAAAGGGGGCGCCTGAGTGGCTAATTCAGTTAAGGGTCTGACTTCGGCTCAGGCCATGATCTCAAGGTTTGCGAGTTTGAGCCCCCCATGGGGCTCTGGACTGACAGTTCAGGGCCTGGAACCCACTGGGGATTCTGTGTCTCCCTCTGTCGACCCCTCTGTTGCTTGCACTCTGTCTTTCGCATCGTCTCAAAAATAAACAAACATTAAAAAAAAAAAACTTAATAAAAAATGTTTATAAAAATAAGTTTCTGAGAAAGGACTTGAGGCAGCTTTCTGAAGAGATGGTAATGACAATTTATCTTTAGTAGAAATTTCAGTTATACAATATTTGCATTACTCGAAAATCTCATGACTGGTACACCCAAGATTTGCACATATCACTGCACATAAGTTTTACCTAAAAAAAGTCATACAAGTAATATTGAATTCTAGCAGCTGACATGCTTGGTGAACTCTTTCAGGTCAAAGTAGATTTATGTCTGCAATTTATTGTGAAACGCATCAGAATAATAAGATAGATTGGCAAATGAACAGAAGTATGAGTAGACATATATGTTAATTTGAGAATCTAGAGGATAGGTATATGAGTGTATCCTTTCACTTGTACAATTAAAATTTTTCATAATAAAATATGAAACTGAAAAAAGGGCAGATCTTATCTTTCCATGTACTGTTAGAATTAGACTGTTTAGGGGCATTTGGGTGGCTCGTGGGTTAAGTGCCGACTTTGGCTCAGGTCATGATCTCACGGTTTGTGAGTTCGAGCCCGGCATCCGCCTCTGTGCTGACAGCTCAGAACCTGGAGCCTGGAGCCTGCTTCAGATTCTGGGTCTCCCTCTCTCTCTGCCCCTCCCCTGCTCATGCTCTGTCTCTTTCTGTCTCTCAAAAATAAATAAACATTAAAAAAATGTTTTAAAGAATGAAGACTGTTTATAAGAAATAGCACGATAATTCCAATGCTTGATCCTTTTTAAATATCTACAGCAAAGGACTGTGTTCCAAACTGAACATGTGTGGAGACCATATTAGATTGACCAATCTTTACAAGGACTTAATGGTAAATTCTCTGTATTTCTAGCTAGTTACCTAATTACTGAGAGAGAGGGCAGTTTTTTCCCCTACTTGGAAAATAGTTATTTTTCCACTTGTGACATTACATATCAATCAAAATACATAAATAACTTAAAAAATTCAGAAAAGTCAAAATTTAGGCAATCCGTTTTCATTAAGGGGCCATAGGCACTTTAACTTTTAGAGGTTTTTCAAGAGTAAATGAGTTCCCTCCTCACTACCATGCCTTTCACAGACAATGTCTAATAATGTTTTATTTATTTATCTGTTGGGTTTTTTTTTTCCCCCTCTTAGCCTTTAGAGAAATGTATCACCTTAAGTTGTTTTCTTTTCCTCAAGCAGTAGTGGAAAATTATCTGGCTGATCTACTAGATTTCTCTCTGTAATTTGTAACCTCTTTTCACTGCTCCCTCCTTCTTATTTTTTGAATACAATTAGAAAAATGAGGCAGGATTGATAGAATAAATATAATACTCAGTTAACATACGCATGTAAAAACAAGCCAGAAAATCCTCTATAGCACAGATGAAATAAAATATCTGATCCAGGAGTTTGTGGAGAGAAAAATTAAATGAGTCCCAATTAAACCTAGCACCAGGCTTAGTAGTCTTAGTGTTTATTTTTCATTAGACATTGGAAGAGCACACTCTTGGGAGTAGAGTGTTTTAAAGGAAAATTCTTGGCTTCGTGTTAATTAAAAGTCGGAACTAACCTCAGACTGAGTAAAGAAATAGCAATTGCTTTTTTTAGCACAGACAAAGCACCAGCTAGAGGTTCATGGCATTTAATTGCTATGTGTGAACTTGAAGTTAATAGTATTCCATTCTCATAATTTATCACCCTGCACTAGAAAAGCCTCATCACTATGTGTTACCTACTGGGTTTGAGTATTAAAATGTTTTTTCAGGTGACAAATTTCTCTTTGTATTTTGTCTTCCTTTTATTAATTTTAAATAAAATAATAAAACACATTTTTCTTAAACATGAAGGTTCAAACTTACATAAACAAGTTTTTTTCCAAAATTGTCAACTTGTGTATTTTAAATTATCACATTTTCATATGGAAATCTTTGCCATTAAAATACTAAAGTCCATTGCAATACATTTACATTAGTAAAATAATGTTGATTCATTCTTTACTGGAAATAATGTGGTTGCATTGCAAACTTTGAAAAGAGGAAAAGACAGTTTTATTATAAAAATATTTTGTTATGTAATTTTCAAATAATTTTGTAAGAGTCATGTAAGTATACTATATAGAGAATACATTTCCAATCCCAAAACAGAACGTTTACAGAACTTTGATTCAATGTATCTTAATATGCTAACTACTTTAGATTAAGAGTTAAATGTTTTTAAAAATTATCACACACACACAACTTTCAAAATATAAACCTATCTCTATTCAGGGAATAAAGCAATGGTTGAATGAAACAGAATCACTTCTAGTATGTAGTTGCCTGTTTCAGAAACAAAACAATTTCAAAGGCTCACACTGAAATAAATTCTATAAAATGTATCCCAGAAAAGATAACTGACTTTTTAGACTAGAGGTTTAAAAAACTAGACTTGTTACAGATGTCATATTTGCTGAAGTATTACTTTAATTAAATAAATAATATGGAAAACATGTATTAAAAATACAGAAATATTAGAACAGTGAGTATAAAGTCCTACGTTAAGACTCATATATTAAGGCCAAAATATAAAAATGTGCCTATGCTTCAAAACAGCAAAATTTGCAACAATTTTTTTTGTTGATTTTTGGTGAGGAAGTAGTAAAATTTGAAGTTTGTAAGCACAATAAGATTGTTCAAAATGCTAAAATAAAAATTATTTTTACTCTAAGTATAATGTACAATCATTGCGTTGATTTTATACAATACCAAAGAATATGTAAAATAATAAAAATAAAAATAACACCCACAAATTCCCAAGGGATAGGGAGGAATGTTAAAATAGTAAGAAATAATCATTGCATTAATTTATGTCTTTTTTTCTTAATGTTTATTTACTTTTGAGACAGAAAGAAGCAGAGCACGAGCAAGGGAGGGGCAGAGAGAGAGGGAGACACAGAATCCAAAGCAGGCTCCAGGCTCTGAGCTGGCAGCACAGCACCCGATGGGGGACTTGAACCCACGAACTGTGAGATCATGACCTGAGCTGAAGTCGGACACTCAACCGACCGAGCCACCCAGGCACCCCTCATTGCATTAATTTATACAGTACCAAAGAATGTGTAAAATAATAAAAATGAAAATCAACCCCACAAATCTCCAAGGGCTAGGAAGGAATGTTAAAAGAGTGAAACACTTTTGGGGCACCTGGGTGGCTCAGTTGGTTGAGCGTCCGACTTCGGCTCAGGTCATGATCTCACAGTTCGTGGGTTCGAGCCCCACATCGGGCTCTGTGCTGACAGCTCAGAGCCCCGAGCCTGCTTCCGATTCTGTGTGTCCCTCTCTCTCTGCCCCTCCCCCACTCACACTCTGTCTCTCTCTCTCCTTCAAAAATAAATAAACATTAAAAAAAATTAAAAAAAAAAAAGAGTTAAACACTTTAAGAACTCAGTTGTGTTCCATTTAGAGGAACAGGGATTAACAAGAAAGATTAAGAGATTATAGTACCTAACAGAATGCATGCTTCTTCAATGAAATGTGGGTGAGTACTGAAACTCAATTTTTATAATATAATTTTGCCATATATAATGCAGGTCAAGTTTCAGTCTGGTACCATTTTGCATACTCTCATCTAAATTTAAAATGAATATAAAAGGCCAACAACCCAGAAGGACATTAGCCTATGTAGGCACAATAGTTCACAGACAAATATATGTAATTGCCTTTTAAATATACGAAAGTATGGTCAGATTTCTTCTTAGACCAGAACTCTAAATCACAATTACAATGAGATATCTTTTCACAGTTTACTGGTTGGCAAAATCTGTACATTTGAAAACTGTGTATTGTGGGGAGGCTGTGAAGAAATTGTCAATTGTTGAAAATACAAATAGTTCCATTTCTATAGAAGAAAAACACTTATAATATTATAAAATTCCTGACTCTCAAGTTTGGGATTTTAGCAAACCAGCTCCTGAAGCAAGAATGAAATGCTAATTGTCATTTGGTAAATACAAATGCAGGACACCAAGAATGAAGAGAAAGGAGAAAGGTAGAGAGAAGGAGAAAGAGGGGGAGGTCAATGCAATACCGGGATAGACTCTCCCTGTGCAGAGTCAGGAAGAGCCCTACTATTCAGCCTAGAAGAATGTCTTCAATTCGTACTCATGAACTATATCTCAAATCATTCCACGAGATGTAGAAAAAAAAGAGAGGGCTTATTAAAATGTGGCTCTTTCCTTTTTCCTAATTCTCATAAGTAAGATTCATTCTTTACAAAGGCAACTCTCCCACCATTTAACCCCTTTGCTCAACAAGCCACAAGGCATTTCCACCTCCTTTAGTGTTTCCTTCTGCAGACAAAAACTCTGGGGCATCTTCTGGCTTTCCTGGCTGCAGGTAAGACACGGGGTTCAGCGCTGGTGGGCAACCAGAGTCCATCAGCTGTGAAATCAGCTAAGGCAGAGCACGAAGCTAAGGGTTTTAATGAAGGAAATATGAATCTGAAGAGGCACATTAAAAATTGTTGATAATATACACTACTTGTGCCTCTCAGGTCCCATTATTTGTCAACATTATAACTAACTAGCTTCCATGGTTAAACATAAGGTCACTATTTTTTTTTAAGTATACTCTTTCCGGACAGGTTAGATATGCATCCAGTCAGTCACAGAATCTCTTTCAGGGTGGTCGTAATTCACAATCCCCTTGGAAAACTTAAAGGTAATCGGGAAACAGAAGCACAGTCTTTGCTGCCTCAGCTGGTCCCAAGACTATAGTGGATATTCTTCATCCTTCCTACATGAAACCACTCTACATTTCCTTTACCCTTTACTAACACTTTGCCTGGTTTAGTTTGTTTCTTGGTGGAGAGACTGAGGGCTTTCAATCTCCAAAGGGACTAAACTCTTTACTTCCTATGACAGTTTACTACTTGACTAGGAAACACTGAAAGACCCAATTCTCTGGATTCCAGAGTAATCCTTCTGGTCCTTTTTAAACAATAGTAACCTTAGTTTTTCATGGTAATGAGGATTGAATATTATAAACAGCAAACTATTTTTTTTCTTTGCCTGCTTTTGTCTACCATCACACGGAACCCCACTTTGCCAAATGTTGCACATCTTCCAGATCAAGGAAGCGCTTACTGTAGCCTCTGATGAAGTGTTCCCTGCCTGCAATGAACAGTTCTTGTATCCCTGCAGACCCCAAGTTCTTAAGAATGGGAAGCCCAAATGCCATAAATGGATAACTGGTTTTGATAGTGAGATAAATTGATAATTCTTACACTGGTTGAGTGAACCATGTATAATATCTATTGGAGACACAATATAACGTATTGATTTCTTCGTTCAATGCATCTGTAGTACTGAGTAATATTCCAACACTTGGATGTAC
This sequence comes from Panthera pardus, assembly GCF_024362965.1. Lineage (NCBI taxonomy): Eukaryota > Metazoa > Chordata > Mammalia > Carnivora > Felidae > Panthera > Panthera pardus. The sequence continues at coordinate 16,972,489 of NW_026526765.1, forward strand.
CACAGTTTATGGACCCATTCACCTACTGAAGGACAGTTTGGTTGCTTCCAAACTTTGACAATTGTGGATAAAACTGCTACAAACTTTCAAGGGCAGTTTTTTGCATGCACATAAGTTTTCAACTCCTTTAGGTAAACACCAAGGAGAATGATTGCTAGATTGTATGGCAAGATTATTTAGTTTTATAAGAAACCATCAAACTGCCCACCAAAGTGGTTGTGCCATTTTGAATTCTCAGCTGCAATAATGAGGGTTGTTTTGCTTCATATCCTCAACAGCACTTGGTGCCGTTGGTATTCTGGACTTAGGTCATTCTAATAGGTGTGTGGTGGCATCTCGTTGTTATTTTAATTTGCATTTCCATGATGATGTATGATGTGCAACATCTCAGATATTTAAAAAAATACAATGATATAGATATCACAGAAATGTGATTTCAACGTTTTTATTTATTTTTTATTATTTTACATTTATTTATTTTGAGAGACAGAGAGAGACAGAGCACAAGTCGGGGAGGGGCAGAGAGAGAGGGAGACACCGAATCCGAAGCAGGATCCAGGCTCTGAGCTGTCAGCACAGAGCCCGACACGGGACTCCAACTCACAAACAGTGAGATCATGACCTGAGCTGAAGTCAGACACTTAACGAACTGAGCCATCCACGTGCCCCTCAACGTTTTTTTAAAAGCCCCCCTTTTTGGGGGCGGGGGGAATGTAATTGATAAAAACCCATGAATTTTAATTGGTTCATAAAATGGATCTTAGACCTAGATCCAGTCACAAATAATACACTAAATCTACAAAATAAACCCACAATTGTTGGACAGCCCTGGCAGCTTATAAAAGAAAAGTGGATTCTTTTCTTATGAGGAAGGATCTATATAAATCATATGCAAAAACAATTAATATAAAGCCACTGACTTGTATTTCAAGCCAATAACTAATACATATGAGATGGTTTGATTCATAAAAAGCCATTAAAAGTGCTACAGAATGTTTCCTAGATTCCAAGTATAAATACATCGTCTTTTTAATTTTAGCATTATGAACATAAATATTGATTACAACATAAGCTTTAGCACATGAAGAATTACTTTTAGCTTATTATAGAATGTATCTATATGAAATAAAAGATTATCTGATGATACCAGCAAAATAAAAAATACCTATACTTGATTCAAAATATTGATAAAAATCACGATGTTAAACAAAAATAAATAAATTTAATTTCACATACCACAAAATATTTTTAAATTCATCATTGTTTATAATTTTATGATTTAGAGTTGTTGCATAAATAATAAAACTGCAATCCTTATCTATCAATATTTAAATTCTTTTTGCTACACACGGATTTCAGGTCAAAATATCTCAAATATTTGAGTGCATTCAATCAGTACAGGAATGTGCATAAATCTTTCTAAGAGATAAATTTAAAATTAATTTATGGCAACTCAAAAGAGAGACTACACAAAATCAAAATGAACCTGGAAACACTGCTGATCCAAAATGATAGATTATAATACATCTAGCTGACAGTGCAGAATCCAAATCATCATGAATAAATATATTCTAAGGAGAGCCTTGAACAGCTTAATAAAACCCTGTAAATCACTCCTCAACTCCATCTACTGTGCCAGCAACAGCACAGATACACACCGGTAAATGTGATCGAGCTTAACTTCTGATGATGAGAAAAAGATTAAATAAGATTCGAGACCATAGTACTTAGATTTCTTTGTGAAACATTTTGGAGCCAACTTACGTTAATAAATAATTATTTCTTCTCTTTATAATAAGGTGCATGTGAATTTTCACATTCAGTTGTTTTTTTTAGTTTGAAAGTACTTTCATCAGAATTTTTTAGATATGTGTGTGTGAACACTTTATGGATAACCTTCATGTTTATTACATATGAGTTTGATGAGATAATTTTGGGGGCCTGGAGATGATGATCCTAAAACAGTGTTGAGCACCAAGGAAGATTTAGACAAATGTGCACATTTGTAGAATAAACGTTTGAATTAATGACTTAATAAATTCATCAATATATAAAAGCAGAAATTATTTTGCAGAGAATCTTTCAACCCTGATTTTTTTTTTAAATTTTTTTTTAACCTTTATTTACTTTTGAGACAGAGAGAGAGACAGAGCATGAACGGGGGAGGAGCAGAGAGAGAGGGAGACACAGAATCGGAAGCAGGCTCCAGGCTCTGAGCCATCAGCCCAGAGCCCGACGCGGGGCTTGAACTCACGGACCACGAGATCGTGACCTGAGCTGAAGTCGGACGCTTAACCAACTGAGCCACCCAGGCGCCCCTCAACCCTAATTTTTTTAAAGCACATGTTATTCAGAAACCTTGAATAATGTCCATAAATACCTAGTTTTGTTTCCATTTCTTTCTCCTTTTAAATCCACTATTTTAAACGGGCTTCTCCGAGATCACCTAGAATATAGGCAGCCCTGAGGTATCATCCTCATTCTTTTTTTAACCAGAATAGTATAATTTGTATCAAAATTCTATTTGGTCCCCTTAAAATATTCCATTTTAAAAATAGTTTCTCCCTTTCAGCACTAAAAAGAAATGGGCTATCAGGTCGTGAAAATGAGGAGGCAGGAGGGAAGGTAAACTTGCGAGACAAGCTGACCAAAGTAAAGCCATTTTGGTTTTAGGCTGACCCTTAACCTTTTTTTTTTTTTAATTTTTTTTTTAACGTTTATTTATTTTTGAGACAGGGAGAGACAGAGCATGAACAGGGGAGGGTCAGAGAGAGAGGGAGACACAGAATCTGAAACAGGCAGGCTCCAGGCTCTGAGCTGTCAGCACAGAGCCCGATGCGGGGCTCGAACTCACGGACCGTGAGATCATGACCTGAGCCGAAGTCGGCCGCTTAACCGACTGAGCCACCCAGGCGCCCCATAGGCTGACCCTTAACCTTAAAGCCAGCAAGTCTTAAAGAGAGTCACAAGATTTGACTCACAGAAGACACAAGACTCCATTCCCCCTGGTAGTAAAAGCCAAAAAGTCTGGACAATGTTAAAATTGTTCCCTGTGGGTAATTTCACAATCCTGAAACAAAGGATAAAATAACCACCCAATGCAAATGATAAACCCAGAGATAGAGTAAGCCCCTTTCTACATGGTTAATTTTAAAAACTTATAAAATCCTTCATTAGAGACAAAGGGAGGATGGGTACTCTTCCCCATCTAGGAGGAGAGACCATTACTTTGTGAAGTAGCTCCTTTCTTACTTCTGTACTTAAGGAACCTTTGTCCCTTTCTCCAAATGGCTTCCTCTTGAATTCTTTCTAGTGCAAAACCAAGAACGCTCTTAGCCAGGAGCCTGAGGCCCTCCCTCTCAGGGCCTTGCCCATCCTCTGGCATCAAAAACACATGGAAGGGGGTGCTTGAGTAGCTCAGTTGGTTAAGCGTCCTACTTCAGGTCATGTATGATCTCATGGTTCACGGGTTTGAATCCCCTGTGTGTCTCTGTGCTGACAGCTCAGAGCCTGGAGCCTGCTTCAGATTCTGTGTCTCCTCTCTACACCCATCCCCTGTTCATTCTTTGTCTCTCTCTCAAAAATATATGTAAAAAAAAAGTAAAACAAAATTTAATTTAAAAAAAAGACATGGAGGGATCTTAAATGCATTTTAAGTGAAGGAAGCCATTCTGAAAAGGCTACCTTCCAATTATATGACTTTCTGGGAAAGTCAAAACCATGAGAACAGTAAAAGATTTGTGATTGTCAGGGGTTAGGGCAGAGGGAGGCATGGATAGGCAGAACACAGGGAATTTTTAGGGCAGTGAATATTGTCTGTAGGATACCATAACGACGGATACGTGTCAAACCCATAGAATTTATGGGTTTGCCCATATTTATTTATTCATACCCATAGAATGTACACCAAAAGGGAACCCTAATGAACGCCATGGAATTTGGGTGATAGTGATGTATTATGTAGGTTCATCAGTTGTAACAAATTATGCCACCCTGGTGAGTTATGTTGATTAATGTCCCTTCCTTCGTGATCTTCTAAAACAGCTCCAGGCTTGGAGAAAGCAATTAGTGCATCCACTCAGCAGAACCTGCGGCTGCATCTGGCTCAGAGCTCAGCCCTGCAAGGCTACTCTTGGACAGGGTGAGAAGCAAACCTTTTGTCCCATTTCTTTGCAGCTGTGGCGGTGGGATCTCACATACTGTGAGAGGGCCAGGGCTAGGAGCCCTCGCTGCTCCCTTCTTTGGTTCCACTAGAAAACGATAGTGCTTGATGTCTCATCAAGACCCCCTAAGAAGTGTTATATTGATGAGGGGAAAGGCTATGGATGCCTCCCTACAGTAGGTGTAGAGTCTCTATATCTTACTCTTACCTTTCCTGTGAACCTAAAACTTCTCTAAATAATAAAGTCTACTGAAAATAACAATACAGAAAAGTTTCCTTTATTAAAAAATAGTATCATTGGGTTTTGAATTTACTTTTAATGTGTACTTTATCATCCTTTTCCCAATTTATTATTTCTTTATTCTAGATTTATTCTGGTATAGGCTTTCTGCTGCTTTTTACAGTAAAATCCACTTAATATTCAAGAAGACATAATTTTTTTTTGGTCATCTCTTGTCTTAGAAAATTCAGTAGATCGTTTTTAAAATGAGTATTTACTTGCAATAAACCTCAGGCATACTGTATGCTTTCATTTGTAATGTTCATTTTATTAACAGATGGTTAATATTTTCTCCTTTTCGTCTTGGGAGAAGAGAATAGTTCCATTTTTTTTTTTTTTTTTACCTCCAGACATGAATCACATTGTGAATTCTCATTATACACTACAGACATAATTTGCATTGTCTCTTTAGTTCTCCTCATTGCATACTTAGGTGAATTTCAGTTTTGTTTTGTTTTGTTTTGATCAGATGAAGATATTGAATGAACATGTTTTTTATCCACTGCAGGGCCAATACCTCTCTATTCATCATAAATATTAGTGTTCCAGAGACCTCGGTCATCCATCTGTCCCCTTATCTTTTCAATTCTGATGTCATCCGGACTGATCTCCTCTACCCAATTTGTTTCAACACTTTCTCTGAGCTGATAAAATGCACACCTGTATTTCTAACCAGTTCTTTTGTTTTTCTGAAGTTCTGAAACCACACCTAAATGCCTCAATATATTTCAATTGGGATGTCTTACAAGCACAATTTCAGCATGCCAAAAATTAACATCATTTTTCATCTAACTATGAACTTTTTTCATTTTTGAGGTCTTGTGTGAAGTCAATTAATACCTGTGTCTTTTCCCTCCTTCTAGGTGTGAACTGACTGAACAAAAGTGCCACTTTTTACTGAAACTACCAGGAATTCCTGACTTTGCCTTGGATCTTTTGACTACCCTCCCCATTTTCAAACCTCCAGAAACTGATGTGTCTAAGTCATAATAACTTCTCAGTAGTTAACATGCTTTCCTAAAAGGATATTAAATTATTTTGAATGTAGTTTGACTTTCCTGGATTCACTCAAGGAAGTTTTGCCCTTCACTGCAAACTTTATGCAACTAGATCTTTGCCAACTGCTCCTACTATATGAAATGCATTAATGCTCTCCTAGTAACATTTTCTCTATTAAGTTGCAAGCTTACTTTCTGGCATTTCTTTACATTTACCCAATGTTAAAGTCTTCCTTCTCTTGGATATATTTTCTAACTCTTTCTATCCTATGTCCTGTGTCATATGAAACAGAAAATAGTACTAGGAGAACACTAGTTTATTTCATATCATAAGAGCACTTGGTGAAAATACAGTTGTGTAGGGTTTAATATTGATGCCAATTGTAATCGTAACTGGTATGTATTTTTTTCTGCCACTACCTGGAAGGTGGATGATACGTTTTTTTTTTGTTGTTGTTTTTTGTTTTTTTTTTTTTAATTTTTTTCAACATTTTTTATTTATTTTTGGGACAGAGAGAGACAGAGCATGAACGGGGGAGGGGCAGAGAGAGAGGGAGACACAGAATCGGAAACAGGATCCAGGATCCGAGCCATCAGCCCAGACCCTGACGCCGGGCTCGAACTCACAGACCGCGAGATCGTGACCTGGCTGAAGTTAGACGCTTAACCGACTGCGCCACCCAGGCGCCCCGGATGATACGTTTTTGATTCCTGGATTCTTAGCATTTAGCCCAAAGTGTTGAGACATATTAGATTTCTAGTAAGTGAGTGTAATAACAAAATACACACATTCGTAATATGTTAATAATACATAGATAATATTTTCAAACAACTAGTAACTTATTTTACATTGTTTTTTAAATTTTAAGTAAGCTAAACATGCGAAGCATGTAGATTGCAGAATTTGTAGTAAATCTTTCAGATGGCCGTGCATCTATACCTATAAAAACTCACCTCCCCGAAATAAACAAATTATGTCTAATGACTAGAATGTGTGTTTTGGCTCAAAAATTATGATGAACAAATCATAGTATATTGTGATAACTAAAAGGATAAAGCTAGATACATGGTTCTATATTTAACTTGTTTTAATAAAATATAACTATTTCATCAATAGGAGATCAGACTTTTCTCATTACAGAAGAAGATAAAACCTTTGAGACTGAAGCTTGTAACTCCTACGCATGACATAAAAGTCTTCAGTAAGCATCTGGCTATGATTTGATTCAATAAACTTGATGTGGCTAGCAAACAAACAAATAAACCAGATACTTGAAATAAGGTTACAACAGCTGGAGTTGCATTAATCAAAGTTATGATGATGACTGAATCCAAATATTACTTTTCTGGTCCTTAAAATGGAGAAGACACTAGATTGATTGTCTTTGATACAGGGAAGCTTGGAAGCATAACAAAAAATTATATTCAGAGAGCAGGATGTGAGAATTTGGAGTAGGCACACTGAGTGACAGAAATCAATACAAAATGTTTTTGTTGTTGTTGTTGTTGTTGTTGTTGTTTTTTATCCAATCACTTGTTGATTAGCTCTCAATCCAGCTGAGGCAGATGGGAAATTTAAGGAAAAACTGGAGACATCGTGTATTTTTACACAATACCTATCACCCACAACACCATGCCAGATGTTCACATTTAAGACGATATTAGTGTTTTAATGTTTATTGACTATATATGTATTCAACACATTGAAAATACTTGGACTGTATTTTATTTTATCGTTTTTAGGAATACATTTTAAAAACATATACTTCAGATATTTTTTCCTTGAGTTTAAAATAGTTTTAGCATATTATATTTGTCCCTAGCAGTTTTAAAAATTATTATTCAAAGTTTATCCAGAAAATCTGCATTGTTGTCTTCTGTCTTTCACCATCTCAAATTTGGTGATGTCAAAGGAGCATCAGGGTAACTAATACGGAAGCCTAATTTAAAAGGAAAAAAACTTAGGAAGAAAGAAGCCGAGAGAAAGAGTCAGATTCCATTATGTGACTTCGTGATTCATTCCTTCAAGAGCAAAAGGAGGTGATACCAGGGTAAGGAATAAAGGGAGATATTATAGTCATTTTATATATATATATATATATATATATATATATATATATATATATATATATTTTTTTTTTTTTTTTTTTTTTTTTTTTTACATTATGTTTGTACCCCATCACTATTGACAGGCAGAAAGGCGGCAGCAATAGTATCTAAAGGATAGAATGGTCACTTCAAGCCAACTTGCAGAGCTTGACATGCATGGGAGCGGGTAAGAGGGGCAGGCCCACTGATCAGTTCACGTGCATTTTTCTCCTTACCTTTAGTATATTTCAGTTCAAAAGAACTTTTGAAAAGAGCAGTCCCTCTAGCAGAAGGCAGGGAGAGTTTATTCTGGTATTCACAGCTTCGAGAAAAAAAGCAGGAAGTGGCTGAGACAGACTTTAACATCAGAGCATCTGAACCTAGGCTAAGATCCAGGGAAACATTCTCTAAATTGTCAATCGGTGCACTAATTAGAACCTGAACTCCAGTCCTTATATAGAACCAATAAGAGAGCATCTAGCCCCAGAGGATTAGGGATTTAATGGTTAAAGATACCAAGCTACCATGTGATTTCACTCATACATGGGATTTAAAAAACAAAACAAATAAGCATAGAGGGGAAAAAAAGAGAGAGAGGCAAACCAAGAAGCTGAATCTTAAGGAGAGAATAAACTGAGGGTTACGAGAGGGGAGGGGGTTGGAGGATGGTTGAAATAGTTGATGGGGATTAAGGAGGGTACTTGTGATGAGCAAACTGGGTTGTATGGAAGTGTCCAATCACTAAATTGTATGCCTGACACTAATATTACAAAGTAGGTTAACTAACTGGAATTTAAATTAAAACTTAAAAAAGAAAAGGTACCAATTAATTCAGTTGACCTAAATGAAAAACAACAAACTAAATTACCTATAACAAACAAAGCAGAATCATACACCTGGGATAAGTAAGAATTCAAAATAAATCTTTATATATTCTGAAAGAGTTTAATTATGTATGTTAGAGAACAGAATCAGAAATCCAAAAGATGAAGCAAAGAAAGTACTGGGTGAGAAAAGATAATGGTGAAATCTACACAGAGGATGAGTGCGGGAGGTCAAATAATAGGTCAAAGAATTATTTTAGGATAGGAAGGGAAAAGAAATGCAATGTTCCTAAGAAAGCTTAAGGGACAGGGTATTTAGATTTAATATCCATATAATAAAAGGTCAAATGATATTGCAAAATATTAATGGCAGAGAGGAAATAATTGAAGAAACGACCAGAATTGCCCATACTTAGAAAATACATTAGCCCTCACAATGAAAGAGCTAATGCATTTCTACTTAGTAATAATAAAAACATCACTGAGTCATACCACAGTGAAAATTAATAATAATAAAAAAAGAAAAAAATAGGAGAAAAATCATTAAGCTTCTGAACAAAAATCAGGTCATCCAAAGTAAACAGAATCAGACTGCAATAAGATAAATCCACAGCAATAATGGATATGGCAATGGATTATACTTTCTGAAGTAATGAAGGAAAGTAACTTCAGTTTTATAACAAGTTAAATAACTATTTAAATATGAAAATAATATAAAAAATATTCTTAGTCACACAAAATTCTCTTAAAAAAAAAAGTAAAAGCTTGGAAAAAAATTAGTCCTAAAGGAAATGCATTTACAAGGATGTAGTTATGAGGTAAGTAAATAAGTCAGTACTTTTTTGTTAATAAAAGTAAATTAAAATAAAAAGAATGTTTATAAACTCCACACATACACACATACTGACAAATTAAGACATTTAAATAGTGACTCTTCAAAACCTAGTCTCACCTCTCCCTTTAAAAGAACCCTGTGGGTGTGTGGCTGGTTCAATCGGTTAAGTGTCTGACTTTGGCTCAGGTCATGATCTCACAGTTCATGGGTTCCAGCCCCAAAAAATTCTTAAAACCTGCCAACATGAGCCAACAATTTATTTAATGCTCACATGTGGAAACACAGAATGGTGAAATATTTACAGAACTGGAGAAAGATACAGCGGATGAAGATGACCGGAAGGAAATGAGAACAATTTTATTATCAAAAAATAAGATTTAAAGCAAGTTATCTTAATTTACAAAGACAGATACTTATAAATATATTCAAATATCATTCAATGTTTAATTTGTTTGTGCTTTGAAAACTTGAGGATATAGAGGTAAAAGTTTTAAAAAAGGGACACCTGGGCCTGGGTGACTAAGTCGGTTGAGCATTCAATTCTTGATTTTGGTTTAGGTCATGATCTCAGGGTCAAGGATTCAGCCCTGCATTAGGCTCTGCACCGGCCATCATGGAGCCTGCATAAGATTCTCTCTCTCTCTCTCTCTCTCTCTCTCTCTCTCTCTCTCTCTCCCCCTCTGCCCCTCTCCCTGGCTTTCTCTTTCTCTCTATTAAAAAAAAAAAAAAAAGTAATCATTCCCATTAAATTTTATGGCATTCTGGGGCACCTGGGTGGCTCAGTCAGTTGAGCATCCCACTTCAGCGCAAGTCATGATCTCATTGTTTGTGAGTTCGAGCCCCACATTAGGCTCTGTGCTCACAGCTCAGAGCCTGCAATCTACTTCAGATTCTGTAACTCCCTCTCTCTCTGCCCCTTCCCTGCTCCTGCTCTGTGTGTCTCTCTCTCTCAAAAATAAATAAACATAAAAAAAAAACCTAAAAGTTGTATGGCATTCTTACATATGTAATTAACATATGGAATAGAAACTTGTACACTAGTCTTGTCCCAAGTTTTGTCCCAAGGACTTTGCTCCTATAATTGTCCCTTCTCTGTTCCTCCTCTTCATTTCTTTCTTATTTAATAACGATCAAAGTAACACCACAAAGGATCGGTGCACACAGTGAGTGATGAGATCCCACTCAGAATCAATCCCCGCCTCTGTCTAGTGTAAATTTCAGAACTGAAGAGGTTGGAATGCTAAACAGTTTAGTTGCAAAGCCCCCTTGTGATGAAGGTTTCGGATGTCAGATAGGTTGTGCCAACCAGCTGCATCGTGTGAGATTGGGAAGCAGCACTGGGAAAAGAGTATGTCTTCTTGCATTTTTAGCTATTGCTTTCAGGCAAGCAAAGTCACCGAAAAATTGGAAGCTTTGACAGCAGACTGCCCTATGTCATAATCTTAGTGAGTTTATAGATAGAGGCAAATGGGAGAGTAGCCACAGTTGGCAGGATCCAGCTTTCCGAGTCTGGAGACTAGCTTTGTTGCTGTCAAATAGTGATTGATAAAGCGGTGATTGCTTTCTTTTTTTTTTTTTTTTTTTTTTTTAATTTTTTTTTTCAACGTTTTTTATTTATTTTTGGGACAGAGAGAGACAGAGCATGAACGGGGGAGGGGCAGAGAGAGAGGGAGACACAGAATCGGAAACAGGCTCCAGGCTCCGAGCCATCAGCCCAGAGCCTGACGCGGGGCTCGAACTCACGGGCCGCGAGATCGTGACCTGGCTGAAGTCGGACGCTTAACCGACTGCGCCACCCAGGCGCCCCAATAAAGCGGTGATTGCTTTCTAACCATTAAATACCACCTGTCTTGAAGCCAGTAGTTCCAGCAAAGAATTTGTGGGTTCCCTGTATCAACTAGGGAACTATCCAGAAAGAATGTCCACCTCATGTATTTCAAATAAGCAACCTTTAATGGATTACTAACAGAGGTGTGGGCATAGGTAAAAGATCGCTGAAGGAATGTTGAGGCACCCAGCAGGAGGCGACAAGGTGAATATAAAATGTTACTGGAGCCCAGAGACAGTTCAAACTGGAGGAAAACTCCTGGCAAGAGCTGACATCTTGGGGGGACACAGTTTCTGCTAGCAGTCCATACTGTTGTGTTAGTATCCAACTTGTTGTATTAAATCTGTTCAGTCTTGAAGAGTTGTGCTATTTTCCTGTAGCAAAATCCTAAACCCTGCAAAATAAAGTTGTCCTGACTCCATATTCTTACTGTGTCATTACGGTGCAATTATTTATCGAAACTGAAAAGAAATTTACCCACAACCATCTCCATTTCTTTATTGGACTCTCACTCCGTAGAGACTTTTATCCCCACCTCTTTGGACCAAGGTTTTTTCAGGGTCATTAGTAGCTTTCATTTTGCCAGATATGTGGATCGATTTTCATTTCTCATCTCCCTTGATAGTTGGTTTCTTCAATTGCCACAACACTCTGCCATTTTTTCCTCCATCACTCATGACTTCAAAGATTCCATTACTCATTTTCATTATTCCAAATATTAAATATTTGAGATATTCCCAGTTTCAGTTCTCAGACCTCTTCTCTTCCTTATCTTTCCTCGCTCTTCAGCTGATCTCATTTGGTGCCATGATTTTAAACACAATCTTCACTCTGATGACTCAGAAATCTATTTCTTCAACCCTTCTTTTATATTTGTGTCTCACATAGAAAGTTCTCTTCATCATGAACATTATTACATCTAATATTTGTTTCAGCGGTAACTGACCTGATGCAGATTGATCTTTCACAGTCTTACAAAGTAGAATTTCTACCTCTTAGCATTCAGGCAAAAATATTTGGAGCCATCCCCGATCTCTTTCATACTTAGGAGAAAATCTGTTAAGAAATGCTGCTGGATCTATGTTTAAATACATCCAGACAGAAGCTCTTAATATCTCACTAAGTATACTGCTAGCACTTTGACCCAACTCATCATAATACCTTTGCTTGGGTTAGCAAGATAGTTTCTTATATTGTCGCCTCATATTTTAGAAATGTTCTCCTTACTGTATTTTCCACACAGAATTCAGAACGATCCTTTACAGTTGTAGGTTAGGTCATGCCATTCCTCCACAGCGAATATTCTAAATGGCTTATATCTCACTCAGAAGAGCTTCCCACGTCATGGCACAGGCTAAAAGCCCTACATAATATGGCCAACTGTTTTCTCTCATTTGTCTCTCCCATATCTCCGCCAACCACGAGGGCCTCTTCCTCAAACACAAAACTTGGATTTATTTCAGGGACTTAGTGCTTGCTATTTTCTTTGCTGGGATATTCTCCTTCTAGAAATCTGATTTGCTTCCCCCCATTTTCCTCCATATCCTGTATAAAATAACATTTGCCTTTGATCTCCACTCCTTAAACTGCCTGTATGACCACTTTGTATATGTGTATTGTTTTATTGTATGCTTGTGTGTGTACATATATTTCTTTGCTGTATCTTTCTTCCAATACTAGAATGTGAACTACCGAGAGTAGGACATTTTGTCCAATTTAGTGCTCATAGTAGGGAGACTTCTAAGATGGCTCCCATTGAGTCCCATCTTTTTGTTTTCTTGCCCTTGTGCAATTTTCTTTCCTTAGGTGTAAATTGGACCTGGTTACTTGTTTTTAATGAATAGAATATGACCAAAGTGATTAGATGTTACTTCTGAGATTAGGTTACAAACCACTGTGACTTTCATATTTCTGGTCTCTCTCTTTCTCTCTCTCTCTCTCTCTCTCAGATCTTTAGATCCTTGTTCTCCTCCACACCATTGTTCTGATGAAGGAAGCTGGAGAGGCCCATGGGGTAAGAAACTGAGAACAGACTCTGGATAATGACCAGAAAAGGACTGAGGGCTTTAGTCCAACAACCATTGAGGGACAGAATCCTGAATCGCATTAGGGAGTTTGAACTGGATCCTTCTTCAGTCATGTCCACAGAGGAGACCAAAGCCCTATGATTTCAATTTTAGCTTATAAGAGACACTGAAGCAGAGGGCCCAGCTGAGTCATCCTGGGATTCTGGACTGTCAGAAAGTGTGAGATATTAAATATTATTTTGATTCAGTTTAGGAGTAATTGTCATACAGAAGATAAATAATAGAGTGTTTTATTCCCTCCATAAAGGAAGCACTCAACAAATATTAAGATAGCTGTATGCAACTGTCATTTTTGGAGATCAAAAATGGTCAACTGTCAATAGTTTCAGCTTAATATATATTTGTTGAATGGAGTAATGAAGAGCTTGCAGAAATATAAACAGAGACTAAAAACAATGAAATTGCATAAAGCACTTAATTAATTAAAAGCAGATAAGAGGCAACCAGTAAAATTTAGTGGAAAAAAAATATATAAGGTCAGGAAGCCCTTTTGAATTGTTACTTTGACACTTTCTGACAATGAGATATTTGGTAAACTATTCTCAACTAACTTTGTAAATCGAGAGTACCAACTATTTTGGAGGATTGTTGTAAAGATAAAGTGATAAAAACTAGGGAAAATAATATGCTTATTGCCTAACAGTGATTTTTAATAAGTGCTTATTCCCTTCCTAAGCATAGTGTTTATTTTACTAAGTACAGATTTGGAGGATGGGGGTCCTATATTTTGAGAAAGCTGAATATTAAAGAAACCAGCCAAATATTTGGCATAAGTAGCTTTGAGGCCTAAGTGATCTTGCTTTTAAAAATACAATCTAGTTTTAACATTAATCATTTATAATTTTACTTGAAATATTTTTGTGGAGTCAAGATAACACTGTTAAGAGCCATTTAATCAATCAGATTTAAGGTAAATATTCCCCGATAGTATCATACTTCAAGAAAAAAATGATAATCATACTTTTGAATCAAAGTCATATATTTAGGTTCAGAACTAGAACTTTCAGTAACAGCTTCTATAAAATATTCAAAAGCAAGGAAATATTTGTCTTGAATGTCAAGGAAGAGGCACACATTTCAGAAGTAAATCTTGGTGATTTATGTCTAATGCTTTTTTTAATATTTTTTTAAATTCAGATACATTACTAAGTTGAAACTTTTACAAATAATGAATGGAAGAAAAAGGAAAATCTCTTTGTATGTTAGAAAGCCGTGAGAGATATTTTCAGTTATTGTATTATATTACGTTATTATATTCAGATGTTACAGTCATTCAAGTAGAAAAAAATAATAATGAGGAATACTTTAATATGTTTGGAAACTTTGGAAATAAGCCTACACAGTAAATATATAATGTTTGATTTGAGGAAGAACTATGAACATTAACTAACTGCCAATGGTCTCAACTTATATTCACAACTTTTTATTTAAAGTTTGTTTTTCATTAAGAATATTTGTATAGCATGCTTTTCATTTTAAAGTTATTTGAAATTCCAAAGTATTTTACTCAATTTGGATGATTCCAGATATGTATTTTTCAGCAGATATCTAGTTATTTAAAATATAAAGAATTGGGGATCCTGGGTGGCTCAACCGTTTGAGCATCTGACTTTTGATTTCGACTAGGTCATGATCCCAGGGTAGTGGGATTGAGCCCCCCATCAGGCTCCACATTCAGTGTGGAGCCTGCTTGGGACTCTCTCTCCCTCTCTCTCTCTCTTTCTTTCTCTCCCTCTGCCCTCTCCCTTGCTTGCATACTCTGTTATTCTCTAAAATAAAATAAATACTAAAATAAAATAAAATAAATAGAATTATGATTTCACATAGATAAAAAGTGTTATTATGAAATTAAAATGCATATTGTGAATTGTGATCTAAATATATTAGTATAGTATTGACACAGTTATGATATCAAAAATGGAAACAAAATGTGAATAAATTTGTATATGGCAGAATCATCTTAGAATGCTAGAAAATATCATCCTTATAGACTTTAACATTTTGGCATTTCTTGCTTTATTTAATTATACGAAACTTAAACCTGTTGATAAAATTTGTATTTTTACGTATGAAATGTGAGGTTGATTGCTGGTGATAAAATATAATTCCACTGCATCTTTTCTTGCTTTTTACCTTAGAATTTAGTAAAATTAAATAACCATATTTATTTCAATAATTTTATATAGTGCTCTTTAAATTATGAACATAATACATATTTATTAATTAAAAATATGTAAAAATAGAAAGAGGTTGAAATTCATAATATTCCCAACATTTAAATAGAGTTGTGGCTGAATATTCTGGGACTATCAAAGGATACGCTTTACCTACAGTTTTGATAGCAACAATAAGTTTTTGGAGTTGAGAATTGTGGGCTTAGAAATCAAAGTGGACTCCAAAGTAAACAATGAGCTGTATGGCAGAGGAGCGAAATACCAAATATATAAAAATATGAATATATTGTATAAAAATACATGCATATATACCCATATATGTGTGTTTATATGTATATATATGTGTGTGTGCTTACACATGTATACACACGTATATACACGTACTTATATGTGTAGATACATACGACTTGACTCTTTCACTAGGGCTTGTCTGTAGACTTGAGATATTAGGTATCATGGGATCCATTTATATTTGCACAACCAAAATTACAGAAGAGATCATTTCTCATGGGATGAACACCAGACAAATGGGAATTGGTGACCAGCAAATGACTTCTTCCCATTTTCTTCCCCTAAAAGACCATCATGGCAAGAAATTGTTCATAAAACCTATTGTAAGATGTTTTTGTTGTTGTTGTTGTTGTTGTTGTTGTTGTTGTTTTAATTTTTTTATGTTTTTATTTATTTTTGAGACAGAGAAAAACAGAGCATAAGTAGTGGAGGGGCAGAGAGAGAGGGAGACACAGAATCTGAAGCAGGCTCCAGGCTCTGAGCTGTAAGCACAGAGCCTGACGCGGGGCTTGAACTCACAAGCCTGAGCCAAGGTCGGACGCCCAACCGACTGAGTCACCCAGGCTCCCCCTATTGTAAGATGGCTTTACAAAACTGTTACAAAATCCTAGAAAGCTCAATAACGCACCATGTATTCCCTGTCTCACCTCTCTTTGTTAAATTGCTTTTTTTTTTCTTTTACTCGATTCCCTGGAATTATAGTTCCTAATAGAATGGTAGAATATATACAAACTTTTCCGTGTATATCTACTTGTTAGGGAACCATAGATGAAGATAGTTGGTTCCAGAAGTGTTCCTAAAATCAGACTCCCAGAATGGCATTATTTTACATTTATTTATTTTGGATAGAGAGAGACAGAGCACAAGTGGGGAGGGGGAGGGACAGAGACAGAGGGAGACACAGAATCCCAAGCAGGTTCCAGGCTCCAAGCTGTCAGCACAAAGCCCAAGGAGGGCTCAAAACCACAAACCGCAAGACCATGAACTGAACCGAAGTCTGAATCTCAACTGACTGAGCCACCCAGGCGCACCACAGAATGGCATTTATGAAATAGCTTACTTAGTTTCCTGATGGCAATAATCGGATTTTAGTTAACCCCTGGCTTGCAGTGGCATCATGATCATTAGCATTCGCAACTATTATTAGTTGAGATCGGGTATATCTGGCAAGTTGTATGTTGATAAAAACAGTAATTGTGGGGCTTCAAGATTATGGAGCCAATGATAATTACAAGTATATTATAAGAAACCTTGTCCAAACCAGTCTCACAAAATTTTTTTTTTTATATTTTCCCCCTAGGGTTTTTACAGTTTTAGCTCTTATATTCAGAACTCTGATCGATTTTGTGTTTTTTTGTTTGTTTGTTTTATGATGTGATTACGGCCTGAAATTCATTGCTTTCTCATCTAGTTGCTATAGCAAAAACCCATTTAAATATCTTCCATATGGAGCAAAGTGCCTATCAGCAAATATGCAATATTTGGTGACAGATATAAGCAAAGTAGTTGAGTCTATTAAGATCTATTAACTTCACAATTCAGGAAAAAAAAAAATAGAAAAAGTAGGTAGATTCAGAAAAAAATTAGAAAACCTAGGTACAAAAGAAAATAAGAACATTTAAAAAAAAAGTGCCAAGTGTATATTAGTGAATTTTGTTACAGTACAAGCATTTGCTAAAGCTCCCTGGTGTTACGAGAGATATCTTTATGGCCTTCTCATTGCATACCAGGGTTGTGGGTTGGCTCACAATGCCACATTTATTTTATCTATCTTAACATTCTAAGATGTAAGTTAAAGTGCACCCTTATTTGAGGTGCGTCATTCTTTTGGCAGAGAAAATGAGCATGTAATCTGGCAAACATATGCAATGGCTTAAACCGTTGTTGTCCAGAATTGTCACATGCCATTCCTGCTTAAAGTTCATTGGTTAAAGTAAGTTCAAATCTAAGTTCCTCCCCCAGAGGAAAAACCCTTCTACGGCAACAGCAATATATAAGAAAATAGAACCCTGCTTCAAAAAAGAAGGAGCAGAATAATTGGGTAAAATATTGAGAGAAAAAAATTAAAAACGAAGAAGAGGGGCAACTGGGTGGCTCAGTAGGTTAAGCATCCAGCTCTTGATTTTGGCTCAGGTCGTGATCTCATAGTTGATGAGTTGGAGCCCCACGTCGGGCTCTATGCTGAGGGCATGGAGCCTGCTTGAGGTCTTCCCTTCTCCTTTCTCTCTCTGCCCTTTCTCCCTCTTTCTGTCAAAATAAGTAAATAGAAATTTAAAAGAAAAACAAAGGAGGGATTTAAGTTTGTACTTTTAAAAGAATAGATATAGTTACTTTTGTGTATGTGTGGTATTCTCATCTACTTAATATCTCTACTTAATATCTTCTTTCAGCAAATTTCAAGTATGCAATATAGTATTATTAACCATAGTTACCATGCTGTGCTTAGATCCCCAGAAATTACTCATCTGGTAACTGAAGGTCTGTACCCTTTGTCAATATGTCAATAAAAGCTGGGAAAACAAAACAAAACAAAACAAACAAACAAAAAAAACATGTATAGTTCTAGAGTTTGACGATAATACTACTTTTTCTTTTATAAACTCTATTTATTTCATTCAAAAGATATTTATATCATCCACCTGTCTCCACTCTCCCCACAGAAAAAGTGTTCATTAGGGCCTGAAAAATTGTCTAAATTCTCTTACCTGGATTATGTTGAGAAGTGTGTTGATTGAATGCTTACAGAATGTAGATGGTTCGAATGTAAATGGTAGAAGCAAATTTTTAACTAACATAAAATGACTGGCACATAAAAGTGAAATGAAAACAATGTTATTTAACTTTTGTTTTATCTCCTAAGGTTAGGAACGGAAGGATTCCACAGCTTTCCCATGGAGACAGCTGACAACTGTCATCCCCAAGTATTGAAATTTGTAGCTAATATTTTATGTCCTTTTTCTTTCAAGATTCTGTCATGGGAGATAAGTAGAGTTATCTGCTTTCATTGTGCAAAATATAAGCATGACAGTGGGGTATCTAATAGTAAATTGTTTCAGTTTCTGCAAATTTGAATAAAGTACATAGAGAAACGATAACCACATGGACTGTTAGTGCCCATCTTTGTTGATCTAATATTCCAATAGAGCTACACGTGGTATCTATATAGAAACTCATTAGTATGACCAATGATTAAATTCAGGTCAGAGATCATGTGATTAAAATTAATTCTTTTTTTTTTAATTTTTTTTTAAACGTTTATTTATTTTTGAGACAGAGAGAGACAGAGCATGAACAGGGGAGGGTCAGAGAGACGGAGACACAGAATCTGAAACAGGCTCCAGGCTCTGAGCTGTCAGCACAGAGCCCGACGCGGGGCTCGAACTCACAGACCGCGAGATCATGACCCGAGCCGAAGTCGGACACTTAACCAACTGAGCCACCCAGGCGCCCCTAAAATTAATTCTTAATAGGAGTGCTTGTAGTTTTTTAATTTTATATACAAAATTTTCTTCATAGTAAACATTGTTTTCTCAACAATTATATTAAGCGCAGCAGAAAATACAGAATTAAAGTATTACTTTATAAAGAACCAAATTTCAAGCTCCAAAACTAAAGTTTGGTGACATTGCTGAAGATTTCACTATTTTCCCTTAAACTCTATTTATTAATTCTATAATGTGCTCATAATTTTATGGAAAGAATTGGAAATGATATATTTTAATCGTGTATAATTATGTTTTAAGTAAAACTTTTGAAGTGTATTTGTCAGTGTTTCAACAATAGGATGGCTATGAAAAGACTCTCCTCAGATGTCTGACTGTGGGCCCATGCTTCTGATAACATCACCATATTCATGTCAAGGACATCCATCCCAGACTGCTTGCAACCAATGACTGAAGAGGGTAGATACAGTAGAGCCAAAACACTCCTGACTCTAAAGTCATTGCTAGATATTTGCATAGCTTTGGCCAAAGCTTCCTCAGATTTAAATGGCAGTCTGAGGCATTTCCTGTTCAACTCTCCTTATTTCTCTGTCTCATTTTTCAGGTTTAATCCCTGCATACAAGTCTGAGGCTTTTCCTGGC
Organism: Panthera pardus; assembly: GCF_024362965.1. Classification (NCBI taxonomy): domain Eukaryota; kingdom Metazoa; phylum Chordata; class Mammalia; order Carnivora; family Felidae; genus Panthera; species Panthera pardus. Next base: position 16,992,141 of record NW_026526765.1, read on the forward strand.
CTCTTCCTGCTTCAGCTCTTTTACCTTTTACAGGTATATCCCCAAAAACAAACAAACAAACAAACAAACAAAGAAACAAACACAACCGTCACATCCAATTCCCACTGAGAGAACTGAACTTATTCAGGTACCAGCAATGGTTCCAGAAAAGAAGGTAGCAGATGGTGTTTGGAGACTGATACACTTACTGCCAGTCAAGAAAAGGAGATGCCATCGTCAGTGGTGGGTGAGATATGGATTGTTGCCAGCACAAGATAGGGTCCTAATTGCTCATTATTTCACTATGGTGACCAGGAAAAAAATGGTCTGGTGGAGGGGACTGCCTTTGCAGTTGCAATGATTGAGGCTTTTAAAAGATTTGAGGGGAATCAGTGCCTTCAAGGAACGAGGCATTAACTGATTCTTGATGAGCTGTATTGATGCCCTGCAGAGAAATGATAATAAGCTAAGGTAATTTTTGGTAAAATCTGGGACCCTGAAATACGCGGTGAAGACATTTAGATACATTATCTAAATAGATGCTTTTGAAGAAATTGTCTCCGCTGGATTCTCTGAATCCTCAGAGTTCATCGAGGGAAGGCACCACTTTTCTCTAGTGAAAGCTAGCACTTTATCCATGCTAGAACACACCATAGTGTCCTCTCCCACAAGGGCAACAGGCTGCAACCTTCCCTCAAGAATTCCATTTCTTCTCCCTCGGGTCATAGGCTGATAACTAATATTAAATCAAAACATGGTTCAACTGGAATGTGTTGAGCCTAATAAAGAAGCAAATATAAACTAAAGAGGCTGTAAAATTAACCTACAAGCACTGTCAGGAGTCAGGGAGTAACCTCCGGATTGCCTTTTGGGAGTACTTGATGATTGGCTAGACTATAAGAGTGGATAAGGAAAAATTCTTCTGAGGACATAGGGATTTCACACTTAGACAAGGATACCAAGCATCCCGGGGAATAGAGCAAGCTCACTGCCCCAGAAGAATGAAGAAATTAATGTCCCATTAATTAATGTGTTGAGCAACGCAGACATAGCTGAGTTGCCAAGACAGGATAAAGAAGCTTCAGGAAAAGAGAATGCTGAGCAGCATGGGAGGACCCGCAGTACCCACCAAGGCCATCAAAAATGCATTGATGAGACACCAGCAATGCAAAAAGTGAAGTAGTGGCTCTCCTTTGTAAGGCTCGTCGGTGATAGGAGAGGACGTAGCAAAGCTGGCATAGCTAATATCTGTGGATATGATAGAGGGGACTAAAAATAAGAGGAGTGAGCACTAATGTCAGAAAAACAGCCATGGTTCATGGCTTAAAGGTAGCAGTAGAGATAGTTAATTGAGTGTGGTATTCCTACAGGCAAAAGTGGCAGGCAGCCACTAAGGCCCTGTTTAACATCTACAGTAAGAAAATGGCAAGAATGGAGGGACAGGACAATGAAGGTGGTCACTCCAGTAAAGAGCCATGATCCCTTGCTCAGTTCCCCAAAACTGTGCCAATTTTCAGATCTGTAGCCCATTTACTGGTGAGATAGCCAGATCGCTAGGAGGAAGGTTTATTCCAAACATCATAGTCAGTGCATATTGTAATAATTTCCCCAGTTCTTCCCAAGGGAACTATGGACATTTACTTCAGTGACAGCAAATTGAGGAGAGAGCTGCGGTTTGATTCTCAAGCCTGTCTGCTGGTCGAACTCTCTCACCATTCAGGGAGAACATTTGTTTCCGATGAAGGCCTTTAATGGGTTGGGTGTGGCCCATCCATATTGTGAAGGATGATTTGCTTTCCATAGTCTACTGATTTAAATGTTGACCTCATCTAAAAACTACCTTCACAGAAATATCTAGAATAAGATCTGGCCAAATATGTGGTTACCATGGCCTAGCCAAGTTTACACGTAAAATTGACAATCATGCCATGTAATATATTTTCTTTCTTCATTTTCTTCTTCTTTTCTTTCACCTCCTCCTCTTTCTTCTTCATATCTTTGTGCCTTTGTCTGGAAAGGAGATTAAGAGGTGATGACAAGGAGAGCTATGTGCAAATCCTAGCCAACTGCATTTTTATGATAATCAATACAATTTAAGAAAACAGAAATCAATTGCTGTCAACCAGGCTCACTAATCATGATAGAGAGGTTTTGTGTGAAATAAACATTTGACTCTGTGCTTTGCACTTGCTTATTCTTAATGCACCTCCCAGTTCACTTAATGGAATCCAGTTTTTACCGGCAACAATGATAAAAATGAAAAAAAAAAAAGAGCCTTAATCATAGTTTTCCTGACAGCAACATGTAAGAAAAATATTTTGTCTGATAAGTCTGAAACTTATTTAAAAGATACCAATCTTTACTTCTGTGATCTATGTTAAATGTCAACTATGCTTGACCATTTATTGAGAGCTAAAATTAATGCTCAATTAATGTGGTAAGATACAATTCACAGTCTATTTTTCAAGATGATCTGTGGGAGATACACGTAATGTAACCAAAGCAAGTTGTGCTTTTTATCATATGGTTTCAAATATTGAGAACTGTTCCTTATGAAAAAAATAATAATCTATCATTCTTATTGGTTTTCTTTTTATCTAAATATGTAACAATGTTCAGAAGAGGGCTAATTTCTACTTTATGCACTTTGCAAAAGAGACAGTCTGGAAAGACAAGACCCTGAACTTTTAACTAATTGGCATAATTCACTCCTGGGGAAATTTCGATATATTCATCTGATCAAAAAATATTTATTATCTATCTGCATTATGCCAGGCGCTGTACTAGACGTTGCAATTATTGTTATAAATGCCAGGTTATCTTGCCTGCTGTCTCTTCAAGCTTATAGACTATGGAAAGGAGGTAGTAATAAAATTGTAAAACCAGTTATTGTAGAAAGGAAAGTACAGGGTGCTATGTCTTGGGTCCCTTAAGAGTCAGGGAGCTTGGTTTATTCAGGTGTAAAGACATGTTTGGAAGATAGCAAAAAATATTTATGTCTTATTGGTAGAGAAGTTACTAGTATTTTAGTATATATGAAAAATGCAAACTGCCTTTGAATAATGTTTCTTTTTCATGGTCTGGCCCCTTCTCTGTGGTTTAAGGAAGATCAGTTTTTTGTTTTTTGTTTTTGTTTTTTGTTTTTTGTTTTTGCCCTAGGGAAAAATTCAACAGACTTGTAGCCTAACAAAAGTTACCGCTTCAGAGACCCTTTGTTTTATGAAATAGTTGCAATGATAAGAGTAGAGAATATTGAGTAGTGTGGAAGATACTCCTTTAGGGGTCGGGATGTATCACAGATCATGACCCTGGTATATTTTCTTTGGAGGAGATACATGATTAGAAGTTTCTTCATTTAGAATTCTTCTCACATTAAAGGTTCGGAGGACCACAAAGAGGCACTCACAAGGAAGAAAGGAGACATCTTGATTTAAGATCCAAACATAACTTCAGTATCTGTAGGTTTATCTAGACTATCCGAATGTTGTGAAGCGTTCAAGTCCTTGCAGGATCAGCCAGCCAGGCCCAGTGACCGTACTGCAGACTAGGGACGGGATGTGAATATGCATGAGATCTGACCTTGGACCATAAATAAGCATGGGCCTTTAAGGAATCCTATAGCATATCTCTAGTAATGTGGCTTACCAGAAGGATCATCCAAATAGAGAACAAGATTCACTAGAGATAGACATTTTTTTTCTAATTAAGATTTATTGGAACTCTGGTCTAATTTACAATGTTCACATCTCTAGCAATCAAGGAAAATTGTGGCTGATGATTTTGGAATTTGGAACTTCTGGCAAAAGGGTCTTGGGTCCCTTTAGGGCCACCTAAAAGTGCCCCTTGGGATTTGGGACTTCCCGGGGTTTTAACCACCCTGGCATAACTAGTAGGTGCATTGCATTTATTTTTTGTTTTATTTCTGTTTTGTTTTCTGTTACCTTTATTTTTAATAGTGATACGTTGCATTTCAAATAGAATCAAATCCACCTCTATCTCTGCCAGGAGTATGCAAGCAGGAATGGTTCCTTTGGCCTATCTTTTCAGCAGAGTCCTGAAAATTTGTTTGGAGGTTATTGTAGAAACCACTAAATCACTAAACCCCTTCTCATTCTTGAGAACACAGCTCAACTACGTTTGCCAGCCATGTCAATGCGGTTGATATTCCATGTGGCTCCGTGGCCAAATTCTCTCAAATAAGAAAGTTACATCTGCCATATGTTTTTCTTCCAGGTTGGGCATTTAAAAGCATCCCTTGTGTTTTGTTTTTTTGTTTTTGTTTTTGTCCGCCTAACCCCAAAGTCTTTTAATTTCAGCTGGCTGTCTCCCTCTGGCCCTGGAAGATGGCAGAACCATGGGTGGAATAAACTCCATGTGGAAGAACAGCAACACAAATAACAGAACATTACTCTATAGTGTAAGAGTGATTCTATTGGAGTTTTTTTTTTTTTTTTTTTTTTTTTTTTTTTTTTTTTACAGTACTTTAGTCCAAAGTAAGGGTTACATGGTTATAATGGTAGAGGAAAGTGGCTTCTAGAAAGCAAATGTAATTTTCTTGCTGTTAACTCTGAATGGGGACCTGATTAAATATTTTTTTAAAAACATCTGAATTAATTTTTTATCTAAACGGGTGAGGAAATTCAAAATCGTTACACAATAACTAATTCCAAACTAAATCGCATTTTAAAAATTTAAGTAAACCAAAAGCTCCTCACAAAAGTTTGACTTTTCAAATTAGCTATCCACTCACAAACACGCATACGTACCTACATAAGTAGGTAATAGTTAAGGTCATTTGTAACTTTGCTTTGCAAACCTTGTGCCATGGAAATTGAATTTCATCACACTCCCTGCTATTTTATTAATTATGATAGTATTATCCATTTACTGAAGATGGTTTTCAAAGTCAAACAAAAATGGATCAAATTACTGAAACTGCTGAAATCAGTGTGTTCTTCCTTAGATTTTGGAATAAACTAAAATTTGCCATGATATAAATTCTCTATAAGAAGAGATGACTTGGGGCACCTGGGGGGCTTTGTTGGTTAAGTGTTCAACTCTTGATTTCAGCTCAGGTTATGATCTCACAGTTTGTAAGCCTGCTTGAGATTCTCTTTCTGCCCCTCCCTCCACATGAGCTCTCTCTCTCTCTCTCTCTCTCTCTCTCTCTCTCTCAAAACAAATAAACACTAAAGAAGAAGAAGAAGAAGAAGAAGAAGAAGAAGAAGAAGAACAAGAACAAGAACAAGAACAAGAAGAACAAGAAGAGGAGGAGGAGGTAGGGGCACCTGGGTGACTCAGTCGGTTAAGCCTCCAGCTTTGGCTCAGGTCATGATCTCTCAGTTCCTGAGTTCAAGCCCTGCCTCTGGCTCTGTGCTGACAGCTCAGGGTCTGGACCCTGCTGGGATTCTGCGTCTCCCTCGCTCTGCCCCTCCTCCCTCATACTCTGTCTCTCTCTCCTCAAAACTGAACAAACATCAAAACGAAAAAATTAAAAAAAAAAAAATAAAAAGAAGAGGTGGCTTGAAGAAACACATGTAAGATTTTTTCTTAAATATAAATTAATATTCTTCAGGACTTATGTTTAATTTTTCCCAAAACTATTACTTCTTAATTTTAACAATGGAAAACATGCACTCAAGTAAGTAATCCTAAAGGCACTAATTTTTTTGGCTCTAACTGTGTATTCAATATTCCATACAAATTGGACAAAATATATCTCTTAAATTAGGCAGAATTATAAACTTGATTTTATGTCTTAGAAACATGATATTTAGAGGAGTCCAGGAAGACAAGATGTTAACATTATATGAATCTAGAGAAAGCACGTTTTTGAAAGCACAAACAGTTCTGAATGCTTGTATTAAGAGGGCAAGATTGAACTGGGATGGAGATATGCAGCATCCTTTGGGTTAGAAAAATCCCTTTAAAGATTTTTTTTAAATATATAAGCATATGTATATTAACAATGCATTTGGGGGGGATCTGATTAATTTTCATGGTAGCTTCCAAATATCTTGTCAAGCGTTTCAAACTGATTTGCTCAGTGTTCTGTTTACAATTGTAATTTGGGTTTGCCTTTATAAATTTAGATGCCCGGTAAATATTTTCTCTAACCTGGATTTAGAAAATATTATTTTTGAAAAACAATTATACAAGTGTAGACCTGTATGTCTATGTTTCCTGAACAATCGATTACTGGATCTATTTGTACATTAATCCAGTCTTTGGGAAGACAGATAAGCTATTCTGACATCTCTAATTCACAGCAAAGAAATAAAGTCAAATCCAATACCATTAATGATAGTACAAAAATATTGGTCACAATCTTCATTTTATAAATAATCATGGCTACAAATGAAACAATCTTTTTAATATTTGGGGTAGGGTTTTTTTTTTAACATATTTGAATGCATATCCAAGGACAGCAACAAATGTGTCATCTTTGTATTTCAACATTTTTAGTGTTAGGGATGAATTTATTTTACAGGATAGTCACTTACCTTGGCTCTGTTAGATTCACCCGTTATTTTATAATAGGTTTGGTTCAGCTCAACATCTAAATTCTAAAGAATTAGTTCTGCTCATTTCCATTTAGATGAGTACATGATTAAAGTACAATGGCACTCTGACTTCTTAGTATAAACCTTTATATTTTTAGATAGGAAAGTGTAATCTTTTTACATAGTTTAAAAGACTGAAATGTGGATGCCACTCAAATACTAAATATTTGTTTTAGTCCACATTTTCATTATGATGTACTTATATTCTCCAGTTTGTGAAAGTGCTTAATGATTTCTAGTAACATTTTTTTTTTAGCAGAATAGTATTTTAATTTTTATACAGAACTTGAAAATTAATAGCATATGACAAGAAACATGTGAAAGATAAAGGGGTAAATAAAACAATAAAATATAAGACGGGGTGCCTGGGTGGCTGAAACCACTGAGCCTCTGACTTCGGCTCAGGTCATATCTTACGGTTTGAGTTTCAAGCCCTGCGTAGTTCTCTGTGCTGACAGCTTGGAACCTGGATCCTGCTTTGGATTCTGTGTCTCCCTGTCTCTCTGCCCCTTCGCCACTTGTGCTCTGTCTCTTTCTCAAAAATGAAAGCAAACGTTATTATTATTATCATTTTTTAATCAGAATTGAGGATGTGAACTGAAATATTCAGAAAAAGGGGGGAGCCGGGATGACTCATTCCGTTGAGCGTATGATTTTGACTTAGGCTCATGTCATTATCTCAGGGTTCCTGGGTTTGAACCCCACATCAGGCTCCGCACCGGCAATGTGAAGCCTGCTTGGGATTCTCTCTCTGTCTCCCTCTCTCTGCCCCTCCCCCACTTCCTCTCTCTCTCTCTCTCTCTCTCTCTCTCTCAAAATAAAAATAAAAATAATCTTTAAAAACTAATTTAAATAAAATAAAATAAAATATTGGGAAACTTCATCATGCTCTGAATAATTTTTCAACTTTCCTAAGTATATACATATTTTCTCGTTCATACCAACATTATAATGGATTTCCCTTTGTCAAAAAATACATAAATTTGTAAATGCTCTTCTTATTCTCTATTAGTGACTAAGGAAAGAAATGGCCCCTTTGGTTGCTTGTTTTTTTTCTGTTTCAGTATTCTTTTCCTATGCATTGGATCACTACACCAGCATTTGAATATTCTGTAGAATCCCTCACCTTAAATAGAAAATCAAAGGAGGGGGTGAGGGGAAGACATCCAAATAATTAGCTTAGTCTTAATATCTGGTCCAGAAAATAACCTGATAGGCATTTTGAAACAGATATAGCCTTCTAAAATCCGGCAAAATTTCTTACTTGCCCTCTTTCTTTTATTCTTCCTCCCTTTCTTCTTTCCTTCTTTCCTTCCTTCCTTCCTTCCTTCCTTCCTTCCTTCCTTCCTTCCTTCCTTCCTTCTTCCTTCCCCCTAACCAATTGTTAGCCATTGTCTTCCTAGAACTGGATACTAAGTCTCTTCAAACCTACAATTCCTCATTGAATTTATGATTTGCAAATTCCTATCCCTATAATGCTGATATAACTATTCCTTTAATCTTTAGTTTGATTTTATACAAAATAAGGATAATAGCTATGGTAGGCATAGTGGTTGCCTATCCAACTTTCAATTTCTCTATTAGGTAATCAATTTTGTTCATGTTTTAAATCTCTTTCATTTGACTCACTGATAAATCCTGCTTAGTCTAAGCTACTCACTAGAATCTCATTCTCCTTGCCAGTGATAAGGTAGAAAAGATTATGAGACCTTGATCCTGCATAAGAATTAAAATATATCTTATTCACCATTATATTGTTATTCTTACTTATTCATATTTTGAAAACTGTGAAGGAAGAATTCTGGGGGAATTCCCCTCATTGAAAAAAGGAAGTCACACAAGAAAAGTTAGAGTTATATTTTCTACTATACATTCTCATGTTGACACACAATCAAAGCCATTTTACTCTCATGAAGAGAGGAAGCTTGGGAACAAAGCTGCTGAGAATTGCAGATTCAAAAAGAAGAGAAAAAATCTGGGTTTTTGATGATATCATTCAGCCACTGAATTAAACAACCCTGGGGGTCCCTGACTTCTAGAGCTTTTTATACAGGAATTATAATATAATATATATATTATTTTATTTATTATTTATCTACTATATTACATATATTAAATATAATATAATATAATATAATATAATATAATATAATATAATATATATAATATAATATAATTAATATAATATAAATAACAAATTTTCCTTATTGAATTGGGATTTCTTTTTTTTATGCAGAAGAATCATATCTTATGTAGCATTTACCCACAATTCTAGTAGGATGATTCAGTAATTTAATTCACATACAGCACATAGCAGAGACCTTGAGATATAAAATGCTAAAAAAAATGTAAAATGTTAGTATTAAATTTCTTCTAATATTATTGTTGTTGTTATCAGTATTAATTTTACTACTTCATATGGTCTAAGTAAATGTAAATTCCATGATAGTGTTATCATGTACTTTTGTAAAACAAAACAAGAAATATAACAAAAAAATTATATAGCAGTGAAGATAAACACAAATCATCTTATGTAATTTAAGCAACATCTTCTGGCTTAGAAATGTTTAAATGTGGAGGGTTTTAAATGCCTGCTCAGTTCTGTATCAGGTTATCCATGATCTGGATATATTCCTCATCCTTACGCTTCATGAATATTTTTAGTTAGGCTTGTATCTCGTCTTCATGCATTTTACTCAACAATGGCAGGTAATAATATAAAATTTAAGCAAGTAGTAAATATGACAATAAGATATTGATTATTTCAAATTTTATGTTTCTCACTCATAAAGGAATAAGCTTTTCAAAATAGGGAACCAGGTGGAAAAGATGTGATATTCAAAACCAAATATTTTATTTCAGTTATATTAAGTGTTATATTAAGTCTCTACAGTGTTATAGTACTTGACTCACTCTTGTAAATATTCGATCCTAATTAATTTTACTTAACAATAAGTAATTTCTTATTGATTTGAATGCCAGTGTTATGACAAGAGTGGTCAAAATTTCAAATAATATATGGGAAACTGAGCAGGTATGGAGCAAATCTAAGGTGAGAATGTTAAGCTTAATATAAGGACTGTACTGTCTAAATAACTCTATCAGAAAATCAGTGAAATAAAATCTATGCCATATAAGTAGTGAAGTAATTGTTGCTTCAATCTTACTGTAAATTAAATATAAATATCACTGATAAATAAATATTGTTATGTGGTTTGAGTTGGGTAAAGATGTATACAATTTTATAACATGGTCGTTGAAAACTAAAAAGCAAACAATTAAGTACATGACTACATTTGAGTCTAAGTATTTTGTTGTTATTGTGACAATAACTGGTAATTCTCCACATTTCAGAAATTATTGCCTAATTATAGTTTTCTTTGTTCCAACGAGATTTTTCAATGTAAAAATTTGACAAAAATTTTGATCATTAGATCATTAGACAAAGCTAGCATCAAGATACAAAATCATTTGTTTCATGACCCTTTGTACTAAGAGATAGGCATTATCACTTAGGTTAATTGAGCTTCCATTAAAACTGGCTTTCTATAATTCACACTACAAAATATAGATAAAAATAAAATGGATGGTTCTCAAACTGGCAGAATTGTACTATGCAATTTTAATAAGCTTATTTATATTAATTGCTAAGAAATGTATAAGGCAATGAATTTATTTTAATGGTGTCATTTATTCTCCTAACTAAAGAACTTGCATTATTGATAATAGGATGGAAACACCTTTCTACTTAAAAACAAATAATAGTTAATTGAAAAAAAAATACCTGAAGGTTAGTAAAAAGTAAGTGAAAAAAAATGGAGGATGTTTTACCCATTCACAGTTAATGAAATATTATATATATATTTTTTCTTTTCCATTGTTGCCCTCCTATTCTTATGTAATAAATAAAGTTATATTTCTACTAAGTACAATTTAGAACATCAAGAAGGAAATACACTCTACTTTTACTCTCCTTCTATGTTGAAAGTTTGTGTACTGGTACAACTTTCATTCACTTATTGTTAACTGATATTTTCTTTGCATTTTTTTATCAGTCTTGCTGAGAGTTCCTCTCAGGTTCCCATTGCTGCTATAACAAATTAACACAATTTTAATGGCTTAAAACATCACAAATTGATTATTTTACAGTTCTGAAGATCAGAAGTTCCTAATGGATGTCGCAGGCTAACGTTAAAATGTTTGCAGGGTCACATTTGTTCTGCACATTCTAGGAAAAAAAATCCATTTTCTTGCCTTTCTCAGCTTCTGAAGGCTCTCCGATCCTTGACTAATGGTTCCCTTTCATGATCAAAGCCTGAAATGAAATCATTCTGACTTTGCTTACGTTGTCACATCTCCTTCGGACAGACTTTTTGTCTCCCCCTTCTGCTCTCCCAACAAGGACCTTTGTGACTATGCTGGGCTCACTGTGGTAATCCAGATATTCTATCTCAAGATGGAAACGCTAAACTTAATCACATCTGCACTCTTTTGCCACGTAAGGTAACATGTTCACAGGTTCGGGGAATTAGCACATGTACATCTTTGGCAAAAATATTATTCAGCTACTACAGAGTTTACCAATTTTATTAAACTTTTTGAAGATTAGTACTTATGGCTATGTTATTTTTCTCTATTTTATATCTTTGATCTCTCGTCATTAAAATGTTCATCCTTCTTCCTCAGGGTTTAATTTCCTTTTCTCTTTATAGAATCTTACGATTGAGACTTAATTTATTTATTTATAAAACTTTTTTATTTAAATTATAAGTTGCATCCATAACTTGCCTGAATTACATAAATGTGGGTGCGATGAATTTCTATGTTAATCTTGTTCCAATATATTTTTAATTCTTACTGAATTTCCTTTTAAAAACTGGTATTTAGACACATACTGCTAATTCTCGACGCATAAGGATTTTCTCATTCTTCTTTTTTTTTTTTTTTCTTAAAGTTGTTTTATTTGTGTTATGGTCACAGAACATATAATCCTTTGTGATTTCATGAGACTTGTCTTACAACACTAACGACTGTATCTTGTAGCTATTAGATGTAATAGTCTACAAATTCCTTTTAGGTAAGTTAGATAATAATCTAGTTTAAAACTTCTGTATCATTGCTGATTTTGGCTTCTTTTTTTTATAATGAGAAAGTGGTGTTTAATATCGCCATAGTTGGGTGTGTATTTTTTGGCATCTACTGCTAATTCTTCTCCTATGTCACATTTTGCTTTAATTACTGCTTTGCTCCAGAAATTCAGCTTTTTGATCTTTAACTCTTCAAAATGACTTAAAACAATACAAATTGGCCATTGTGAAACAAGTGCCATTTGTTATTGTTTTGGCTTCTTTTTACTTTCCATTCATTCTCCTTCTGTGTGTGTTATATATCCACAATATTTTTATTTATTTATTTATTTATTTATTTATTTATTTATTTATTTATTTATTTTTTGCTTTAAAGAGTTAACAGTTATCTAATACATTTTTCAAATATTATTATATATTTAACTTCACAATTTCCCTTTCTAGTGATCTTCACTTTTTTTCTGCAGGTACATACATGCATGACTAAGTTTTATTGCTCATTTTTTCTTTTGTTTTGCTTTGTTTTACCGAACAAGCTGCAAATAGTATTTCTGTAGTCCAGCTCAGCTAGCAATACATTCTCTCTGTTCTTGTTTACCTGAAAATTTTATTAGTTAGCCTTAATTTTGAGACAAAATTATTATTAGATATAAAATTCTGGATTTACACATCTTTCCTATAAACTCATTAAATATTTACTTTTACTGTCTCTGGCTTCAATCGTTTTTGATGAAGGTAACGGTCATTATATCACTGTGCTAACATATAATGCATCTTTTTATTTTCTTGTTTTTCAGAACATTTCTTCATCTATAGTGTTTGACCATGATGTGATTCTTTCTAAATGTATTTTGTTTGTAGGTTGAAGAGCTTTTTTTTTTTAAGTTTATTTATTTATTTGAGAGAGACAGAGTCAGTGCAAGTGGAGAAGGGACTGAGAGAGAGTGAGAGAGAATCCCAAGCGGGCTGCATGCTGCCAGCTCAGAGACCGACATGGGCCCCGAATACTACACAGACTGAGCCACCCAGGCTCCCGGCTTGAGGAGCATTTTCTTTAATGCATTGTTTAGAACAATTTTAAGTTTACAGAAAAACTGAAAGATATTACGGTCAGTTCTCATAGGCCAAGCCCCAAGTCACATTCTGCATCCATCCTGGATCCCGCGGACCTCTTAAATGATTTTTAAAATGTGTTTATATTAATATTTACTATTTGGCCTATAAAACTCTATGGGGATTTATAAATGCATTGTGTCATGTATGTAGAGTAAAAGTATTTTGCAAGATAGTTTTTTTTTTAATGTTTATTTTTGTTTTTGAGAGACAGAGAGAGAGAGAGAGAGAGGGAGGGAGAGACAAAGCATGAGTGGGAGAGGGGCAGGGAGACACAGAATCCAAAGCAGGCTCCAGGTTCTGGACTGTCAGCACAGAGCCCAACTGGGGCTCTGTCCCACGAACCAGGAGCTCATTTTCACTTCATGACCTGAGCTGAAGTCAGATGTCTAATCAACTGAGCCACCCAGGCACCCCTGCAGGATAGTTTGAACACTCTAAACAAATCCCTGGTGCTTTGGATTACCTTTGCTTGTTTGTAAATATCAGTCGACTCAATTTGTGTGCTTCTATTCCTGGGCTGTTTATATGCTTCCACTGATCTACATTTCTGTCCTTGGGCCAAAACCATGCTTTTTTCATCACAGTGGCTTTACAGTAAGTCTTAAAGTCATGAACTACAACTTTGAGGGCACCTGGATGGCTCTGTCACTTAAGTGTCCTAATTCGCACGTTTTGATCTCGCGGTTTGTGAGTTCCAGCCCCACATCTGGCTCTGTGCTAACAGCTGAGAGCCTGGATTCTACTTGAGATTCTTTGTCTCCCTCTCTCTCTACCTCTATCCGCTCTCACTCTGTCTCTCAAAAATAAATAAATATTAAAAAAAATTATAAACAAACAAACACATATTTTGAACTACAACTTTGCTCTGAATCTTCTATTATTGTTTTGCCCCTTCTAGGTCTTTCTCCTTTCCACAGTAACTTTTTATTTAAGTTTCTTTTTTTTAATATTTATTTACTTTTGAGAGAAAGAGTGCAAGTGGGGGAGGGGCAGAGAGAGAGGGGGACCCAGAATCTGAAGCAGGCTCCAGGCTCGGATCTGGCAGCACAGAGCCTGAAACCAGGCTCGAACTCATGAACCATGAGATCATGACTTGAGCGAAAGTGAGATGCTTAACTGACTAACCACCCAGGTGCCCCCACAGTAACTTTTTATTAGCTCGTCAATATGATAGCTTACTGGAATTTTGATTGGTGTTGAATGGAATCTGGAGATCCAGTTAGAAAGAGTAGACATCTTAGTGATACAGTTTCTTTCAATTCATAAACACAGAATTACTCTTGATGTATTTAATTTTTTATTCATTTTACTAGCATTTTATACTTTTCTATATATGAATCCTATACATATTTTATTAAATTTATACTTAGACACTTAATTTTATGGTATATAAGTGGTATTTTAATTTCAAACCTCATTTTTCACATATCTATATTTGTGAAATAGATTAATATTTATGAAATATATGTATTTATATATTTATGAAATATATATTTATTCAGACATCTCTGTCATGAGAGAAAGAAGACAGTGAGATAAACATTTATAGTATATTATACAAAATGCATATACTAAACCATATTTTCTGTGACCCTGTTATATTCCTTTATTATTTCTAGGATTTTACTAGAATTGTATTTAGTCTTCTACATAGACAATCTTGCATGTGGATAAAGACAGTTTTATTTTATCTTTTCAGATTTGCACATAAACTTTTTCTTGTCTTAATTCACTGGCTAAAAACCCAATTAAAATGTAGAGTGGGAAGAGTGAGAGAAAATATCTTCCTTTTATTTGTATTTTAGTGGGAAAACATACAGTAACTCAATATTAAATATAAGTATATCTCTTTGTGTTGCTTTTATTTGGTTTTGCTATCGTGGTAATGTTAATGTCACAGAACAAGTTCCCTCCATTGCTATTTTCTGGAAGGGATGGTAGTAAGAAGTATCATTTCTTCTTTAATTGACTGGTGAAATTCTCTAGCAGAATTATTTGGGTTGAAAGTTTCCTTTTTGGAAGGCTGTCAATTATTGATTCAATTTCTTTAATAGATGTGAGCCTAATGAGATTATTTATTTCTCCTTCTTGTGTAAGTTTTAACCATCTGTTGTCAGTCAAGAAATGTTCTATTTCATCAAAGTTATCATAAATCTCTTCATAAAGTTATATGTATATGTTCATAACATATGTATATGTTCATAAAGTCATCATAAAGTTATCATAAAATTATCATAAAGTTGTTCCTTTATGATAAGTACGTTCCCTTCCCTTCCCTTCCCTTCCCTTTCCTTCCCTTCCCTTCCCTTCCCTTCCTTCTTTCTTTGTTAGCCTGGCTAGAAATTTATAAATTTTGCGGGTCTTTTCAGAACACAACTCTTTAGTTTCACTGATTTTCTTTATAATTTTTCTGTTTTCAATTTCAATAACTTATGCTCAAATATTCATTCTTTCTTTTTTTATTTCTATGTAAACTAATCTTAAATTTCACGTCATTCTTTAGTTTCCTGAGGTGGAGCTTAGGTTATTGATTACAGATCTTCCTTCTTTCCTAATATATGAACTTAATGTTATAAAATTTCCCCACAATATTGTTTCTCTATATAAATTTTGACATGTTTTATTATTAAATTTGATGTAATTTATTTTTTAAGTTCCTCTTGAGACTTTCCTTGACCCACGAGTGATATAGAATAGTGTTATTTAGTTTCCATATATTTGGAAAATTTTCTAACTATCTTTTGTTAGTTCCTTCTACTTTAATTACACTGTAATCCAATAACATATTTTGGATTATTTCTATGTTTAAATTTGATAAATGTGTTTTGTGGCCCATGACGTGGTCTTACTAGTGAATGATACATTTGGGCTTGTGCATTTTTTTGCTGTTGGAGGAATATTCTATAAATATCCATTATGTTAGAATGATTGATACTGTTCAGGTCCAACTACGTCCTTTTTTTGTGTCTGCTCAATCTATCAGCTTTACTTTGCATATGTTGACAGATTGAAGTCACATTTTACACTTTAGGGTTATAATGTCTTTTTGGAAAATTGGCACTTTGTTAATATGTAATGCCCCCAATTTTTTCTTGGTAATTTTGTTTATTCTGAAGTTGGCTTTGTCAAAATGAATACAGCTAGTCCAGTATCCTTTTGATTTGTGTTAGCTTGATATATCTTTCTCTTTCCCTTTACTTTTTTTTTCTCTTACGCTTTATTTTTAGAGCAGTTTTAAATTTATGGAAAAATTGAGTGTTCAGAGTACATATATATTCCCAATTCCTATATCCTTCAGTATTCCCCATTATTAACATTTTGCTTTGATGTGGTACATTTGTTGTAATTGATAAACTTAAAGTGACATGTTGTTATATACTAAAGTCCATATTTTATAGGATTCACTTTCTTTGTGATTCTATGAGTTTTGCCAAATACACAAAACTATGTACCCATCATTACCATATCATGTAGAATAATTTAACTGTCATAAAAATTCCCTGTCCTCCAACCATTCAGACCTTGCCTCTCTCCTACCTAACCCATGGCATTCACCCATCACTCCATTTTTCACTGTGATTATGAAAAATTCCAGATTTTCTCCAAACTTAAAATGGCATATCACACTTTAATACATGGAGGGAAAATATCATTAACATAATTTATTTTTTTCAAATATCATCACTCTTGGTTTATGGCACTCCTAAATGTTTGATAATAATAAAGCATCTTGTCTCTGAGACTTGCTTGCCTGTGTTTAACTCACATAAGAACTTTTGAAAGAGACCACAGGCTTCCAACTCTTGTGCTGGACAGAGCCATTATTATTATTATCTTTTTGTCTAAAGTTATTTCCTTTCCCAATTATTCTTGTGACTTGTGCCCTGTGTGGCTGCATGATACCAATGTTGAGAGCTCATTACTTATTCATTCTCTGCTCATCACCACTGCCCCCATGGTGTGAGGCAGCATCTGTTATGCACTCCTTGCTCAGGTCACAGGATTACTCTGTATAGACACTTACTCTGGGCTAAGTGTGGTTCTTGAGTGCATCAGAGGGGCTCTTTAGCCCTAGTTTGATGTTTTGGACTTATTGGTATTGTGGAAGTTTTGTGGAAATCTTATAACCTAGAGATGCTATGGTGTTTGCTTGTTTGTTCATTTATTGGTTTGAAACTTGAGTAACACAAAATCTTATTTTTCTGCTTAATTCCCAAAGATTGACATATGGGTGAGTCAATTTGTCCCTTTAGTGTATGCAATATACTAACACATCAACATGCTTCTTCTTCCTTACTAGTCTTTGCTGTCTCCATTTAGTACCTACATGGCAAGAAAGATGTTCTATGAGTTTATCTCAAGCTTTACTTGAAAGAGGTTTAAAAAAAAAAAGCTAAATACTAGAACTATCCATAATGTCAACTACTTATAAGGGGTATAGATACAGACACAGATGTACAGGGTACCTGGATGACTCAGTTGATTAAGCATCTGACTCTATTTTAGCTCAGATTATGTTCTCATGGTCTTGAGACTGAGCCTGGCATCAGGCACCACACTGGGTGTGCAGCATTCTTAAGATTCTCTCTCTCCCTCTCCCCGTTTCTCCCCCACTCACTTGCTTGCTCTCTCTCTCTCTCTCACTCAAAAAAAAAAAAAAGATACAGATATACATGTGCGTATCTCTTTATATGGATTTATCTAAATGTTAAGATTATTTTTATAGTGAAATGTTAAGATTTCAAGTAACTTTTCCCTTATAAGGATTTCCTAATGTTCCCCAAAATATTCATTTAATTATAAAGGGGGATATATAATCTAACGTCCTAAGTATTTATATCAATATTGACATTAAATTCCAACTCTTCATTGATCACTAAGTGTATAAACAATGAGATGTGCAAAATTGTACAATTATATTAATAGCTTTAGATACAGATATTGAAATCTACATGCAAGAAAATGCATGCAAGACAATAAACAGGTAAAACAATTAAAGTGATAAAAATTATAATAATATCACAATGTGAAAGGAATGTTTATATTGAATTAAGTTAAATTTTACTCACTAAATGTGAACATCAAAGATCTTTAGTTTCTTTCAGTTGGACAGAATTGATCAGAGACTTGTATTGTTGGTAATGATTTTGTAGAAAGACGCCTTTAATTTTCTGTAAAGTAATACCATACAGTAGGTAAATTCAATCAATTTTATGTAATTTGCCTCTTTGTAAATAACCTTCAAGCCTGAGAGAAAGGAAATTTTTTAAAATGAATTTTAAATGATCTGAGTGTCTCTTGTCAAGTATATAAAATTAATCCACACCATTTAACATAATAATTCATTTAGTTAGCAAGAATTTTTCTGACCCATTGAAATCCAAGACCATTATAGTGCTGTTGATGATTCATAATGCTAAGGCATTAAGAAATGAATTCTTTAACAGAAAATCTAGATGACAATGAGATTGCATGAATAACAACTGAAGACACTAATTCTAAAAGCAAAGTAGTTATTCTGGCTATAATTTCTTATAGTTTGAAACATAAGATAGACATTTTCTTTCTCAATAGTGAAATGTATATATATAATTCCTGTTATTATATAACAAAGCTGCTTAACATTAGTTTTTGAACAATATTCTTGGATGTATGTTTGCCAATAAATTTCTGAATCACAATACCCAGTTTCATTTCCTCCTACAGAGGAATATTTTACTCTTCTGATGAGGCTGTATTCTTCCTAAAGGTTTTTTAACCCAGTGAGAAATTGAACCGGGATCTGGAGAAGTTTTCTCCATCAGTTGGGCATGAATATTTGTGTAAGTTACCTCGTCCTCATCTGGGCATGATTTCCCCATTTTTATGTTTCTTATGTTTTGCTTACTCAAAGAAACAAGCCTTTGTTTCCTCCCTCACTTTAGAGAGGCCGTTGTATTTTTGTCCATGTTGATACAAATTTTGCCAGCCTCTTAAGCAGACTTCAAAATAATACTTGTTTTCTGCCTCACTTTCACCTCCATGCCCTTTGATGACTGCTTCCCAAATGTATGAATCTTTCTGGAGTTCACTTATACAAATCAGAATTCCTCCAAGATTATTCCAAAAATTTTTAAACTTTCATGAAGTTTCTAAATCAATTAGAGCATATCTATTCTCTTTACAGACTTACTCATACCATTGCTGTTATCTTGTTTGCTTTCCTAATTCTTTGTTGGTTTATGCTTTTTTATTTTATAACTTTATTGTTATTATAGTGAGTCTTGAGGGGTAATGGAGGTAAACACATATGTTCAATCCAACTGTCTTTTCCAGATGTCTTTTATTGTTTTTTTTTAATATATTCAGTTTCAAATTACTTTGTATATCTTTACAAAATTAATGTTCCATTACTTTCTCCATGTCTTGCTTAATGAATTTTAAAGCACCACTAGGATCTACAGGACAAGATGCAAATAACTTTCTTCTGGAACCACTTTCTGCCACAGTGCTTGATTCCTATTTTGTCAAACTTGACATTGACCATTTCCATCCACAATGGCTAATGCCACACCACCTTCCAGATCACTCTTACTTTTTTCTCACCATTGTCTGGACACATGTGCTACTCCCACTTCCAGTGTGGGTTTCTGGAGGGCTTAATTTATTTGTTCAAAGTCAAATAACGCTAAGTGCCAGAGTCATCATTTGTACCTAAAACCACTGATTTCAAAGCACAAGTTACACCACGATGCTCTGTGACTGTATGTTCAAGTCTGAAATCCTGTGGATTGCACCTCTACTACATTAATACGTTGTTTAACAGATAAGCTATCAACTTGAGTTTTTCTCTACTAAAAATTCTCTGTCTTCCCATTATGCAAGTAAACTTATATGTATAAGAGAAAGAAACAGGGGCGCCTGGGTGGCTCAGTCGGTTGAGCGGCCGACTTCCGCTCAGGTCATGATCCTGCGGTCCGTCTAAAAGTTCTGCCTCTGACGCTAAGGATGAAAATTTACAGGTAGAAATATTCAAAATTTTCTGTGTGACTTGAGTATTTGAGTCTTTTTCAATTCATTAAACTCCTGAAAATGCTTCCCGTTTTGAGGGTCGGGGATTCTACTCAAGCAACTGTGTCTCTACCACATGAAAATTAAAGAATGAAAGTTTATTTTTCTGGATTCAAACGCAAGGTCAAATGTCCCAGTTTTCTGCTTAAAAAGTCCTGCAGACAATATTGCAACCAGCTGGGCCATTCCAGTCTGAAGTGTGCACACTATATGGGGAATTTCTGAGAATGCTGGGTTGTGACAAGAGTAAATATAGAAAGTTGTATATATGATCGAATTATACATCACCAAAGTACAACTGTAAAATACATGAAAGTCAAATCATCGTGAAAGGTCTTCAATGTTTACTTCAAAGATTGTGTTTATGTTGAATATCTGTGTAGATCAATAATAATCCTGGCATTTTTACTGACTGTTTTGTCAAAATTATGTTTTGACAAATTCTTAAATATGTAATGACGGTTAGCTCATTTTATTATTTAACATATAGATATGTACTCAGAGATGTAAAGAACATCCTTCAAGTATGATTAGCTGTCTCTTGGAAGGAATCAGATTGCAACTGCACTGTTGGAGATCTGTATAGTTCAACATACCTACTCTGGGGAGAAGGATACCTCAACATTCTGAGATAGAAATAATCCATTCTGTTATTAAGGGACTTCAGAAAATATTTCAAAAGAGCCCAAATAACACCTTGTCAAATTTTTAACACTTGTTGAACTAAGAAAATATTTTCTATATAAAAATGTCCATTGTGTATATCTCTAAATGCTATTATTATAATCCTCAACAGAGAGGAAATTAGCAGAACTCAATTTTAAATATAATAATCACTGCTACCTGTGGCCTGTCACTGATTAACTAATAATTGTATATCATTAAGAATGCTAGTATTTTTGGGGCGCCTAGGTGGTGCAGTCGGTTAAGCGTCCGACTTCAGCTCAGGTCACGATCTCGCGCTCCATGAGTTCGACCCCCAGGGAGTTCGAGCCCCATGAGTTCTAGCCCCGCGTCGGGCTCTGGGCTGATGGCTCAGAGCCTGGAGCCTGCTTCCGATTATGTGTCTCCCTCTCTCTCTGCCCCTCCCCCGTTCATGCTCTGTCTCTCTCTGTCTCAAAAATAAATAAACATTAAAAAAAATTAAAAAAAAAGAATGCTAGTATTTTTTTAATTGTTTTACATTTATTTACTTTTGAGAGACAGAGAGAGACAGAGTACAAGTTGGGGAGGGGCAGAGAGAGAAGGAGACCCTGAATCTGAAGCAGGCTCCAGGCCCTGAGCTATCAGCACAAGGCCCAATGTGGGGCTCGAACTCACAAACCATGAGATCATGACCTGAGTATAACAGCAAGCAATATAAATCTACTCTCAAGAGTGAACTGCATCCTCCATTCATTCTACTATGTGGTGTTTATGACACGGGTCATGTTTTGATACATTTTTCTTGTGCACAGAAAAAGTGATGTTTTAATGATTAATGAAGCAGAGTCATATCATCTTTCCCAATCAAGAAATCTGATATATTTGTTAGATGACATGTAGGTAAACGTCAAAGTATAACCCTTAAAGTTACCTCTTATCAAAAAACAATTATACATTTATGTTGAACCAAGATAATATCTCAATGGCAAATTATTGGGAAAAAAATTATTTTTACAGACATGCTGTCCTCAATATGTAGTAATATTTTCTACCCCATGTTGATGGACCACACACTGGACTCTAAACCCGTATCTTTCTATAATAACACTGAATGTAAATGGATTAAATGCGCCAACCAAAAGACATAGGGTATCAGAATGGATAAAAAAACAAGACCCATCTATCTGCTGTCTACAAGAGACTCATTTTAGATCTGAGGACACCTTTAGATTGAGAGTGAGGGGATGGAGAACTATTTATCATGCTACTGGAAGCCAAAAGAAAGCTGGAGTAGCCATACTTATATCAGACAAACTAGACTTTAAATTAAAGGCTGTAACAAGAGATGAAGAAGGGCATTATATAATAATCACAGGGTCTATCCATCAGGAAGAGCTAACTATTATAAATGTCTATGCGCCAAATACCCGAGCCCCCAGATATATAAAACAATTACTCATAAACATAAGCAACCTTATGGATAAGAATGTGGTCATTGCAGGGGACTTTAACACCCCACTTACAGAAATGGATAGATCATCTAGACACACAGTCAATAAAGAAACAAGGGCCCTGAATGATACATTGGATCAGATGGACTTGACAGATATATTTAGAACTCTGCATCCCAAAGCAACAGAATATACTTTCTTCTCGAGTGCACATGGAACATTCTCCAAGATAGATCATATACTGGGTCACAAAACAGCCCTTCATAAGTTTACAAGAATTGAAATTATACCATGCATACTTTCAGACCACAATGCTATGAAGCTTGAAATCAACCACAGGAAAAAGTCTGGAAAACCTCCAAAAGCATGGAGGTTAAAGAACACCCTACTAACGAATGAGTGGGTCAACCAGGCAATTAGAGAAGAAATTTAAAAATATATGGAAACAAACGAAAATGAAAATACAACAATCCAAATGCTTTGGGACGCAGCGAAGGCAGTCCTGAGAGGAAAATACATAGCAATCCAGGCCTATCTCAAGAAACAAGAAAAATCCCAAATACAAAATCTAACAGCACACCTAAAGGAAATAGAAGCAGAACAGCAAAGGCAGGCTAAACCCAGCAGAAGAAGAGAAATAATAAAGATCAGAGAAGAAATAAACAATATAGAATCTAAAAAAACTGTAGAGCAGATCAACGAAACCAAGAGTTGGTTTTTTGAAAAAATAAACAAAATTGACAAACCTCTAGCCAGGCTTCTCAAAAAGAAAAGGGAGATGACCCAAATAGATAAAATCATGAATGAAAATGGAATGATTACAACCAATCCCTCAGAGATACAAACAATTATCAGGGAATACTATGAAAAATTATATGCCAACAAATTGGAAAACCTGGAAGAAATGGACAAATTCCTAAACACCCACACTCTTCCAAAACTCAATCAGGAGGAAATAGAAAGCTTGAACAGACCCATAACCAGCGAAGAAATTGAATCGGTTATCAAAAATCTTCCAACAAATAAGAGTCCAGGACCAGATGGCTTCCCAGGGGAATTCTACCAGACTTTTAAAGCAGAGATGATACCTATCCTTCTCAAGCTATTCCAAGAAATAGAAAGGGAAGGAAAACTTCTGGATTGATTCTATGAAGCCAGTATTACTTTGATTCCTAAACCAGACAGAGATCCAGTAAAAAAAGAGAACTACAGGCCAATATCCCTGATGAATATGGATGCAAAATTCTCAATAAGATACTAGCAAATCAAATTCAACAGCATATAAAAAGAATTATTCACCATGATCAAGTGGGATTCATTCCTGGGATACAGGGCTGGTTCGAC
Source organism: Panthera pardus (assembly GCF_024362965.1). Taxonomy (NCBI): domain Eukaryota; kingdom Metazoa; phylum Chordata; class Mammalia; order Carnivora; family Felidae; genus Panthera; species Panthera pardus. The sequence continues at coordinate 17,015,376 of NW_026526765.1, forward strand.
ATTCGCAAATCAATCAACGTGATACATCACATTAACAAAAAAAAAGAGAAGAACCATATGATCCTGTCAATCGATGCAGAAAAGGCCTTTGACAAAATCCAGCACCCTTTCTTAATAAAAACCCTTGAGAAAGTCGGGATAGAAGGAACATACTTAAAGATCATAAAAGCCATTTATGAAAAGCCCACAGCTAACATCATCCTCAACAGGGAAAAACTGAGAGCTTTTTCCCTGAGATCAGGAACACGACAGGGATGCCCACTCTCACCGCTGTTGTTTAACATAGTGCTGGAAGTTCTAGCATCAGCAATCAGACAACAAAAGGAAATCAAAGGCATCAAAATTGGCAAAGATGAAGTCAAGCTTTCGCTTTTTGCAGATGACATGATATTATACATGGAAAATCCGATAGACTCCACCAAAAGTCTGCTAGAACTGATACATGAATTCAGCAAAGTTGCAGGATACAAAATCAATGTACAGAAATCAGTTGCATTCTTATACACTAACAATGAAGCAACAGAAAGACAAATAAAGAAACTGATCCCATTCACAATTGCACCAAGAAGCATAAAATACCTAGGAATAAATCTAACCAAAGATGTAAAAGATCTGTATGCTGAAAACTATAGAAAGCTTATGCAGGTAATTGAAGAAGATATAAAGAAATGGAAAGACATTCCCTGCTCATGGATTGGAAGAATAAATATTGTCTAAATGTCAATACTACCCAAAGCTATCTACACATTCAATGCAATCCCAGTCAAAATTGCACTAGCATTCTTCTCAAAACTAGAACAAGCAATCCTAAAATTCATATGGAACCACAAAAGGCCCCGAATAGCCAAAGTAATTTTGAAGAAGAAGACCAAAGCAGGAGGCATCACAATCCCAGACTTTAGCCTCTACTACAAAGCTGTCATCATCAAGACAGCATGGTATTGGCACAAAAACAGACACATAGACCAATGAAATAGAATAGAAACCCCAGAACTAGACCCACAAACGTATGGCCAACTCATCTTTGACAAAGCAGGAAAGAACATCCAATGGAAAAAAGACAGTCTCTTTCACAAATGGTGCTGGGAGAACTGGACAGCAACATGCAGAAGGTTGAAACTAGACCACTTTCTCACACCATTCACAAAAATAAACTCAAAATGGATAAAGGACCTGAATGTGAGACAGGAAACCATCAAAACCCCAGAGGAGAAAGCAGGAAAAGACCTCTCTGACCTCAGCCGTAGCAATCTCTTACTTGACACATCCCCAAAGGCAAGGGAATTAAAAGCAAAAGTGAATTACTGGGACCTTATGAAGATAAAAAGCTTCTGCACAGCAAAGGAAACAACCAACAAAACTAAAAGGCAACTAACGGAATGGGAAAAGATATTTGCAAATGACATATCAGACAAAGGGCTAGTATCCAAAATCTATAAAGAGCTCACCAAACTCCACACCCGAAAAACAAATAACCCAGTGAAGAAATGGGCAGAAAACATGAATAGACACTTCTCTAAAGAAGACATCCGGATGGTCAACAGGCACATGAAAAGATGTTCAACGTTGCTCCTCATCAGGGAAATACAAATCAAAAACACACTCAGATATCACCTCACGCCAGTCAGAGTGGCCAAAATGAACAAATCAGGAGACTAGAGATGCTGGAGAGGATGTGGAGAAACAAGAACCCTCTTGCACTGTTGGTGGGAATGCAAATTGGTGCAGCCGCTCTGGAAAGCAGTGTGGAGGTTCCTCAGAAAATTAAAAATAGACCTACCCTATGACCCAGCAATAGCACTGCTAGGAATTTACCCAAGGGATACAGGAGTACTGATGCATAGGGGCACTTGTACCCCAATGTTTATAGCAGCACTCTCAACAATAGCCAAATTATGGAAAGAGCCGAAATGTCCATCAACTGATGAATGGATAAAGAAATTGCGGTTTATATACAGAATGGAATACTACGTGGCAATGAGAAAAAATGAAATGTGGCCTTTTGTAGCAACGTGGATGGAACTGGAGAGTGTGATGCTAAGTGAAATAAGCCATACAGAGAAAGACAGATACCATATGGTTTCACTCTTATGTGGATCCTGAGAAACGTAACAGAAACCCATGGGGGAGGGGAAGGAAAAAAAAAAAAAGAGGTTAGAGTGGGAGAGAGCCAAAGCATAGGAGACTGTTAAAAACTGAGAACAAACTGAGGGTTGATGGGGGGTGGGAGGGAGGGCAGGGTGGGTGATGGGTATTGAGGAGGGCACCTTTTGGGATGAGCACTGGGTGTTGTATGGAAACCAATCTGACAGTAAATTTCATATATTAAAAAGTAAATAAATAAATAAATAAATAAATAAATAAATAAATAAATAGAAATGTGTGTAATGAATTTATTCCCGTTCTTGGGATTTCTTGCTATGGCAGGCAAGGCGAGAATGACCTGGGAGTCACAGAGCAAGAGTGTGGGGTCCCACCCTCAGAACAACCTGAACCCAAAGTCAGTGGTCTACAGCTGCAGTCTTGAAATTATTAGGAATGTTCCCTTTGAATTTGTATTTTGTAAGTGAATTCTGTTATAATAATGGTGCATGTGTTGGGAACTTGAAGACTCAACTTGCAGGGGCCCACCACTTGTTTCTTCATGGCCTGGGATTCTATATCCCATGGGCTCCAGCCTCACTGCCCTCATCCAGTGATCTCTGTCCTCCACTCCCTGTGTGTGTCCGCACCCAGGGTATTGGCATTGGCAGCCTCTGTCCTATGCTAGCATTGCCAAGGTGGGTTTGGTGGGTGACTCAGCCTAACGGAGCCTCTTTCCAGCTCCTAATCCAGTTACTGAGGACACTGGAGCATGGAGGTCTTTGGCTATTATGATGCCAGAAGATGTAATTTTCAGTGGTGGGACTACTGCAAATGCCCTGGAGAGGATCCATGGTTTTCTAACATAGCCATACATGCTACAGCAGAAATTCGCCATGGAGAAAGCATCACAGAGTGAAAAGAAAGGATCCCAAACGCTAAAGATGCTAACAAAGCAGAGCGAGGGGATATTATGCCTTGCGACAGGGTTCCCCATCCACTTTTATAAGATTGGCCCCACCTCACCATTTCCTCATCCAAAAAATGAGGTTTTCCTCTTTAATATTTTGTGCTCCTTCCAGTTTTATTACTCTGTGATTATGTTTCTTAAGGCATAATAATAGGAGGAGAGAATGAGCTTAAGTTCAGTCTGCCTTTTCTGAAAACTCACATATGTGGATAGTATATGTGTACACATATTATATATATATGTGTATATATATATATATATATATATATATATATATGGTGCTAGCCTATTTATTTTTGTTTCCATAAACTCTCTATTACAGCAAAGTTAGTTTCTGCAGTACTTCCCACAAAGTCTTGCTCTGTGGTCAAAAAATTCTTATCACTTTTAATTTTTTTCAAAATAAAATTAGATTCTCTCTCTCTCCCTCTCCCCCCTCCCTTCTCCACAATAAAATTACTGCTGTTTATTTCTCCCAATTAAAATTTTATTTCTTCCTTGTCTTTCAACTTACATTCACGATCCTCATATTTTATCACTTAAACATTTTTTTTTTCCCAAATTCATACACCCAGAGTCTTTAATACACTGGGGAGGGCTTGTGAAGAGAAGACTGGTAAAGGCTGGTTTAAGGTGAATATGCTTATGGCATATTCGAATGGAAAAGAAGGAAGTCTAAAACTTAGGGGAGGAGATGGAGTTGGAGACAGAAATGAAAGTCCTCAGAAAATACTTTATGTGACCTCAGTGTTTAGATATTTTTCTAGGGAGAGCATACAGATGAAGAAGAAGAGATGAGAGCTTAGGACATAGACCTATGGACATGTCGCTTAAGGACATAGCAGAGGAAACAAATGCATCAAAGGACACTGTAGGAGCACCTGGGTGGCTCAGTCAGTTGAGCATCTGACTCTTGACTTTGGCTGAGATCATGATTCCAGTGTTGTGGGATCGAGACCCACATTGGGCTCTGTGCTGAGTGTGAAACCTCCTTAATATTCTCTCTCTCTCTCTCTCTCTCTCTCTCTCTCTGCTTTCTTGCCTCATGCATGTGCTCTTTCTCTCTCTCTCAAAAAATAAAAGGACACTAAAAAAAATGAGCTTTGTAGTGGGAACAGAAATCACAGAAACAATTTCAAAAAAAAAAACAAAAAAACAAAAAAACAACAACAAAACAAAAACAGAAAACAAAGATGAGTGAGTAACAACGAAAACTCAAGAAAAAAAAATCAAGCAAAATGGGCTCATCAAGTGTGTCAAATGCAACGATCAAGTCAAGGATAAAGAACAGTGTAATAATTACAGGTGGTAGAAAAACGCTAGTTATTTGTGACTTGGGTAAAAATTATTTCAGAACTTTGTGGAACCAAATTTGTTGAGGGAGAGAATAGGGGATGTGATGAAGTATGGAGACAGTCCATTTATACAATTCTTACTGTGAAGTTTTGTTGTAGAAATTAGCAGAAATATAAGCCAGAATATTATGTGCATTCAAGAGACTGTTGTTAATTTTTTGTTTTATCACTGAAGGTAGGTGATATTACATATGTATATATGATGACAGGGAAAGAAGCTAATGACTGTAAGACAATGTCTGTAAATGTAAGAAGGAATGAACCCCAGACACAAGTTGAATGGCTGGGCTAAACGCGGGAGTGCTACCTTTCCCAAGTAATAGCAGGCGTAGCAGAGTATGTGGATTCGGATCCTGTAGACTGGACTCACATACAGTAGTTACCCCTTATCTGTGTTTTCACATTCCAAGGTCTCAGTCATTCACAGTCAATCATGGTCAGGAAAGAGATGATCGTCCTCTCGATGTATGGTCAGCAGGTCAGTAGGAGCCTAACCCTACATCACAATGTCTTTGTCACTCACCACACTTCATCTCATCATGTAGGCATTTTATCATCTCACATCTTCATTAAAGAAGAGCAAGTTCAGGAGCACCTGGGTGGCTCAGCTGGGTAAGCATCCGACTTTTGGCTCAGATCATGATCTCACCGTGCATGGGTTCAAGCCCCCATGTTGTTCTCTGTGCTGACAGCTCAGAGCCTGGAGCCTGTTTCAGATTCTGTGTCTCCCTCTTTCTCTGCCCCTACCCTGCTTGCTCCTCTCTTTCTCGCTCTCTTAAAAATAAATAAAAACAGAACAAAACAAAAAAGAACAAGTATAGTACAACAAGATATTTTGAAAGAGAGACCACATTCACGTAACTTTTATTGTGGTATACTGTTATAATTATCCTATTTTATTATTTATTATTATTGAAAACTCTTCCTGTATCTAACTTACAAATTTAAATTTATTATAAGTATGTATGTATAAACATAGTTTATGTGGGTTTCGGTGCTGACAGTGGTCTCAGGTATCTACTGGGGATCTTGGAATAGATCCCCAGGAGATAAGGAAGGACTACTGTACTCTTCACCCACTTTGTCTATGAACTATGGAAAAGAACAGGTGGTAGTTAGCAATGTGAGAGTGAAACATTCCTCATGGGGAACAGAAAATACCACATGCAAGATAATTGTCTGGATTTCTGGAGTTCGGATTTGAGAATGCTGTCATAAATTGGAAATAAATCCAGTCATCACAGTTAATCTGACAATAGTCACCTGCTCAGATACAGATTCATAGAATGGATAGCTGGGTTTTACCGGAGGGCCATGTTTTGCCAGAGAAAAACAGTAGAAGGGAGAAGATTCAGGGGTGGGAGAGGAATAAAAAGCAAAGAAATCAGTGCTTAGAGAGCTGCTCCCTGCAACTGAAGCCAGGAAATAAGATGAAAATGTAACAGGGTGTCGAGGGTCCATCTCACATCCCAATTCTAATGTAACCTCAGGTCCAGTGACCAGGTCACGTGCATGCTGATGGTTTCCTATTCCAATGTCATTTTTTCTTAGTCCATTTGCCTCAAAGCTTTCTCTAATACTTAAGTTTTCTCCATGTATCTTCAGCACTGTGTGACATCAAGTGACAAGAGTTGAGCCAACCAATGCAAACCTTATCAGTGAATATATGGAGTCAGTGGGTAAAATCACACATTTGTACATCCTTCAATGAAAAAATTCTAAAGTGTGCCTTCTGTTGGTGGGAATGCAAATTGGTGCAGCCTCTCTGGAAAACAGTGTGGAGGTTCCTCAGAAAATTAAAAATAGACCTACCCTATGACCCAGCAATAGCACTGCTAGGAATTTACCCAAGGGATACAGGAGTACTGATGCATAGGGGCACTTGTACCCCAATGTTTATAGCAGCACTCTCAACAATAGCCAAATTATGGAAAGAGCCGAAATGTCCATCAACTGATGAATGGATAAAGAAATTGCAGTTTATATACATAATGGAGTACTACATGGCAATGAGAAAGAATGAAATATGGCCCTTTGTAGCAACGTGGATGGAACTGGAGAGTGTGATGCTAAGTGAAATAAGCCATACAGAGAAAGACAGATACCATATGGTTTCCCTCTTATGTGGATCCTGAGAAACTTAACAGAAACCCATGGGGGAGGGGAAGGAAAAAAAAAAGAGGTTAGAGTGGGAGAGAGCCAAAGCATAGGAGACTGTTAAAAACTGAGAACAAACTAAGGGTTGATGGGGGGTGGGAGGGAGGGGAAGGTGGGGGATGGTTATTGAGGAGGGCACCTTTTGGGATGAGCACTGGGTGTTGTATGGAAACCGATTTGACAATAAATTTCATATATTGAAAAAAAAATAAAATAAAATAAATTGAAAGTGAAAAAAAAAATAAAGTGTGCCTTATGCGGTTTTGCAAATTGTCCCATGTAAAACTGCGCTCCATTTGTAAAATTGTAAGCATCTCATTACTGGATACTCTATTGGCTCTTCTCCCTTCACTGATTGACATTCCCAAGATCTTCAACTGTTCTTCCTGGGATCACCTCCCAAATAATCGACATATACACAAGCACTGGTCTCAATGTCTCCTTTAATGGAGCCCAAAGCAAGAGAATGTGGAGATGGAAAGTGAAGTGCTAAGCACAATGAATGAGAAGCACTGCTGGGGTGGAGAATCCATTAACTTTGTGTACTCAGTCGTATAAGCTGGAGAATCTGGGTTGCTCAGTCAGTTGAGCGTCTGACTTCAGCTCAGGTCGTGATCTCATTCACGTCATGATCTCATGATTTGTGGGTTCCAGGACTGCATCAGTCTCTGTGCTTGGCAGTAAGGAGGCTACTTTGGATCCCCTGTCTCCCTCTCTCTCTGCCCCTCCTCTCTCTCTCTCTCTCTCCTCTCTGTCTCTCCCATCTCTTTCAAAAATAAATGAATAAATAAACAAACAAACAAACAAACAAGTAAAATTGTATCAGCTGGAAAGGTGGGAATTAATGCTTGGAGAATTAGAGGTAGAAAAGTGATATTTGAGAGGTGATGGGACTCCAGATTTTTAACTCAAAGGTTTTGATTATAAACAGATGCGTGTTTTGCCAGGGGCTGGCTGGAAAATCCTGATGAGAAATATTGGTCAGATTCTCTATATGAATGCTGAAGCTACCAAGAATATAGCAGGGGTTTGGTAGTTAGAATGCAGAGATAAAAATATGATTATTGATGGAGATGACAAGGAAGTTGGTAGAAAATTTAGGCTGGTGACATTTGCTTCATAGAAGTTACGACCTAGGAAGGAAGTAGAAAGACAAACTGAACACCACAAGAGACTGTGAAGAACATCCAAACCAATGTATTGCCTTAAATTATTTGAATGTGGATTTAGGAAAATGCTTCCACTGTGAATGTTGAAAGAGATCAACATCCCCTGGAGACAGTAGAATTCTTGGAGCACAGGGCTATTCAGGACACTCAGGCACTGTTACTTGCCCCCAGGCACAGCCCATTGCTGGGAATGAAGGTCTTCTGCAGATGGCACGCTCTTCTGTCAGGGACTTGGTGGGTTGCTAAATCCGAGATGTAAAGACTCCAGGACCACCGGTCTTTTTTCAACAGGGATTATCAAAAACTCTGTACAAAGCTATAGGAATTACAAATAGCAAGAGTTCCCAATACCAACATGGCTTCAGGTTCATTTAGCAAAAGAAATTAAGAGGTCAAAAACATTAATCTTTACCATGCAATAAATGTCTTGTGACCCTGGGCTAGATTCTTAATCTTTATGTTTCCTGCTTTAGTTTCTTCAACTTGTAAAATGTAGATGAGATAATGTTGTGCGAGTTAATTAGTTAGTGTTCCTAAAAAATAGATCATTATTAAATGTAGACAGAAGTGCTAATTACTCACACTGACAAAAGGGCAAGTTTGGGGCCAGAGGACACTGTGTTCTTGATAAGAGTAGCAAGTGCCCTTCAACTTCTAATTTCATGTAAGTATCTTATCTTTGTTACAAAGATATCTCTTGTTTTGATGACCATAAATCAAACCGATGCTTCTAGTTCGTGAACATTAGTATCAGCCAAGTAGATATTGTGAATGTTCTCCATTTAACCTAATATAATTAATCCCATGATAATAGACAAAGTGATGTAGCAAATAGTGCTTCTGATCTGGGCTCAAAAGAAATACATGTAGTGTTCCCTAATTATGTGACCTTGTGCTAATCACTCACATGGTCTGAAATTCAAATTTCTACTGGGTGAAATATGCATAATCATCTCTTCTTCAGGATACTTGTAAAGCTTTGGTGATATCTTAAAGTATTGTACAATATTTTTTTTTGAAATGCAAGCAATAAACAAACAGTACAATCTACTTGCTCTGTTTCTTTCAACCAAACATGAGAAGCGGATTGTTGTGCTGGCCTCTTCTTTCTGTGCACATTACTTTCCTGAGCATCTCATTACCATGATAGAAAGGACTCCTTAATAAATGCATGTGGAAATTCATTCAATGATCATGTTGAATGCTTCAAAATGTTAATACTTTATTGGAGGATAGGGGCGCCCTGGGTGGCTCTGTCAGTTAAGTGGCCAACTTTAGCTCAGGTCATGATTTCATGGTTCATGAGTTCGAGCCCACGTTGGGCTCTGTGCTGACAGTGAGGAGCCTGTTTGGGATACTCCCTCTCTCTCCCTCTCTTTCTGTCCCTCCCCCACTTGTGCTCTCTATCTAAATAAATAAATAAACTTAAAAAAAATTTGATCGGGGATGAACAAAAAATAATGGACAGGCATGTAAAAAAAGCAATTATAGAACAATGAGCTATTTAAGAGAGGAAGGTATAAGAAAAAATATTTAAGTATGTTATGTTAGTGTTTTGCATAACACATTTGTGTGTAACGAATTTCCACAATCTCAGCAGCTTAAAAATATACGTACGTTATCTCATAATTTCTGTAACTCAGGGCATAGCTTAAGCTGCTTTTTTTGCTGTCTATCTCACAAAGTTGCAATCAAAGTATGGGCCAGGCTGCATTCATATCAAAATGGGAACAGTCTACTTCTTTTTATGTGTTTATTTTTTTTAATGTTTATTTTTGACACAGAGAGAGAGACAGACCGTGAGCAGGGGAGGGGCAGAGAGGGAAGGAGACACAGAATGGAAAAGCAGGCTCCAGGCTCTGAGCTGTCAGCACAGTAGAACAAGGTGGAGCTTGAACTCAGGAGCTGTGAGATCATGACCTGAGCCGAAGTCGGACAGTTAACCGACTGAGCTACCCAGGCACCCCATGATCTCCTTTTTGATTCACTCAAAAGCAACTGATTTGTAAACTTAATAACACTTGCAAAATCTCTTCATGTTTTCCATATTGGCTGGAAGCAATCCAGGTCTTGCCCACAACAAGGGCGGGGAGGATTCTATAGGATGTAAACATCCTGGGAACTTCTCCTAGGATCTGGCCACCGCAACCATGGAAGAGTCTAAGCAATAAATAAATAAATAAATAAATAAATAAATAAGCTTCAAATAAATTTAATATTAACAATAAAAATAACAACGGACATTATGAGCCCTTACACCCCCCAAGATAGATTCTAAATTAATAAATAATTCAATTTTAAGTTAGTGTCATTGAATCTATATCATAATATGAAGTAATACGGTACAACAAATAGAACAGGAAGCAGATAGGAAATGGTGTGAGTGAGAGAAGCTCTTGTTTTATAGAACATGATCAGGGGAAGCCACTCTGATGCAGTTATATTCAGGCGGAGACCTTAAGAAAGCCACCCATTCTAGGTTGAGCAGTATGCTTGCTGAGATGTCAGCTTTGGGTGAAGAGGTGTGTAGAACAGTGGAAGTAGTAGGAGATTACGTAATAGAGGGGGTGGGTCATCTTGGGCTTGCAGGCCACCATTATGTCTTTAAATTTTACTCTAGAAGAAATCGGAGAGCATTAGAGATGACCATTTTAGAAGGATGGTTCCAATGGCATCACATATAAACAGCCACCTTGGGAGTGGATGTGGAAGCAAGACGCTCAGTGAAGAGACCACCACAGAGATACGGTTGAAAGGTAAGGTCAGTATTGGGGATTGAACACGTGTTAAAGAGTGCCTACATCCCCAATCTATTTTCAACATAGAGCTGGGAAGATTTGTCGTCGAATTGGATGTGGGTTGTAACTCCAAGGATACTTACCAGAGAAACTGGAAGAATGGAGTTACAATTTACCTAAGTGGGGAAATCTGTGCCAGAAACATTGCATGAGACATACATTTTTAAGCCTCAATTCCTGGAGCTTAGAGAAAGCTGAAAGATTATGAGGACCACCAAGGGAAACTGCATAGAAATGGGTAATACTTAGGAATAGAGATGACCTAGGTGGAGTCCCAGAAACCAATAAAAAGAGCGTTTGTAAATCTAAAGATTGTTTAGTATTTTTTTTTAAATTTCTCCAGCCACCTTCAGGTGTTAGAACAGTTGGAAGAAGTGTTAGATTAATCAGAGTTGAAGTTCTGCAGGTAATTAGTATGGGTAGAGTTATGTGATAAGGACAAAAGTTTTGAGGAGGTGTGTATGACAGTGAGTGTTAGGGATCATGGATTGATAATTTGGAAGTTTTCTTCCAAGGAAAGGAGAACAGAGATCGGGGGAAGGAGCGGAGAAGGACAAAATGTTGCTATGTACCGTAATGGGCCAAAGAGAACTGGAATGTGCATACAGAAATGCAGTTACTAGGAATGGTGAAAGTGGGACTTAAACCCGGTTGCTACTGGGGCTCCCACTTCCGCTCGAGCACAAGGCAGTGCCTGACATGTTTACATGGCACCAGTGTATCGGGAGGACAAACTCCCAGAGGTTCCGTTACTTGGGATCCATGCCTGGGAATTCAAGTCACTGTGACTCCTCTTGCATCCAGCATCCATATTGTTCAGTTCAGTCCTTTCCCATCAGCCCGAGCCCATCCCCCACGGCACCCCCAGCAAACTGTGGAAGCCAGAGTCTTCAACTCCTTCCAACCTATTTCAGCCTTGAGGAAACCAACCAGTCGCTCCCTTGCTTTTCACAGGTATCATCCTCTTTGTTTCAACTTAAATGCCTATTTCTTACTCTGTTTATAATTTTATAAAATATTTAAAGAGTCTTTGGCTTTCAGCAGCTTCTTTCTGCTTTCTCACGACAAATATCCATGAAGCAAGAAAACAGAAAACAATTATCTGCTAGAAATTGTAGTAGCAGATATATGTAAACAAATACGTATCTCAATACTACCCCATTTGCGCATATACTTCTGATCAGAAAACTTTCATATTTGGGAGTTAAGTAGTGTGTGGTAATATTCTGTATCCTCAGAAAGGTTTTTAAAAAAGAGATCTTTGAATGCTTTGTCAAAATGGGCTGCATCTTGACTATTAATTGTTCATTCCTTTGGCGTAGCATGGAGTCCCTACTGAAATGCAAACATTTTCTGGGAAAATAGCACTGATGTTACTAGTTACTATGCCTTCATGTAAATGAATTTGTCAGCTCTGAGACTATGACCACTGACAGCCGTGGACTGCAGCTAGTTAAGGTTGGATATAAAGTAGTGTTTTGCTAGAGGGTGGGAAAGAGGAAGTGTCTGAGCCTAATTGATATTCTTAGCCTGATTCACTATGTAGAAGAAGCCAGACTGTGAAGAAGTCTAGGAATATTTACCTCCTCTGCTCCTTTTTTAGTTCTAAATATAGCTCAATTTTTGAAAATAAAGGGCCATATAATATTTTCAAGATTAGTTTCATTAATAGTATCAGTAAAGGATTAATTATTTCAAATTAAAAGTTACCCTGTCACAAAGGGGAAATCATTTGTCTGGAATGAGGGAACAGCCTGGCTTTTAATATAAAATATTTTTTTACAAAAAGAAAATTATGTTGAGTTGCACTCAGGGCAATTAACTTTTCAGATGCAAGAGCTTCAAACTATTTATGTTTCTTGCAAATACATTACTTCCAAGTAATTTGTTGCAATTTTTTGAGCCACAGCCCAATTGCTATGGGTATTATAGAAGCAACAGTTGCTATTCAGGAGGGTGATGCTTTACACTCTGTCCTTTCATCAACTCCTGCCTGCAAATACAAGCACAGATCTAGAAAATTTGTACCCGCTTTGCTTTTAACATCATCACGGTGCCTATACACTGTGGGAGTCAGGCCAAGTGTTTGAATCTACACTACAAAATCTCTTAGATCTACCTCACGCAAATTATTTCTTTCCCTTGGTTTATAGAGAGCCATTTAGTGAAGTGAAATAGATATCCCATGGATAAAGATGTAACAAATGTCTGTCACAGCCTGGGACATTAAAGTTCTATCTTCTAGCCTTTCTCTCTTGGTGCCATGGGTTCAAGTTAGTGACGTGCACATCCATTCATAGTTTCTCATCCCAATACATGTAAGATCCCCGAAAGTGAGGGCATGACTTAGCAACACTTTCTTCAAGGGCCAGACATTCAAAATATGAGTGGTAATTATATTTCATAATTAAATTATTTTTTCTAATATAAGCCTTATGTTTCCCTTTAACCTTCATGCTAAGAAGACGTGATTCACATGATTTGACAAATACCTACCTGATTACGTGTTTACTCACATATGACTTTTTGACTGCTATTGTAGTGAACAGTTACAATTGTGCACACAAAGGAGAAAAGGTACTTCTATCAAGGGATGCTGACAGCTGGAGGAAATACAAGAGGCAATTTAGGACAACTCAGTGGTTGAGCTGAGAAGGCTCTATATTCCAGTAACGTTTGTTGTTGTTCCATTTTTTTCTTCTTCAAAATCTGTGTCTGAGCAGCAACTCTATGATTGGTTAAGCATTCATTTATTAACTAGTAATTATCCACTAATTATTGATAAGTAATTGTTAATGCAGCATATACATTTTGTAAAAAGTTATATACATTTTAGAAAATATCTAACTTATTCCTTAAAATGTTTTTGTACTCTGTAAAAAAATATTATCAAGGGTTTGAATGATGATGTAATCTTTTTTATACCAAATATAACCTGGACTTTTTGGGAAAAGAACCGTTTAAGGGTATGCAATTTTCCTGAATTGTGGATGTCAGGCTTGGCAAACTTGTTATTTCCATAAGTATATGAAAGCTACGATGTCGAAAAATGAGTCAAAATTATAATGGTGCAGATTGGAACCATTACCAGATGGAGTAGAGAAGAATGGCTCGTTAGTTAAATATTAAATTTGTCTAGGGGCAACTGCGTGGCTCAGTCGGTTGAATGTCTGACTTTGGTTCAGGGCATGATCTCATAGTTTGTGGGTTCGAGCCCCACATCAGGCTCTGTGCTCACAGCTCAGAGCCTGGAGCCTGCTTAGGATTCTGTGTCTCCTTCTCTCTCTGCCCCTCCCCAACTCGTGCTCTCCCTCTCTCTATCAAAAATAAATAAACATTAAACAAATTGTTTTAATAAATTTGTCTAAAGTGATCTAGAAGACAGCACCTTTTAAACATGACATTCATACAGGTGACATAAAAAGGTGTAGTAATTTTTCTTTTTTAAGTTTTATTTATTTATTTTGAGAGAGAGGGAGAGACAGAGCGAGGGGCTGAGAGCATCTCTCTGAGTATATAGCTTGCCCCATGCACAGCTTGATCCCAGGAACCATGAGATCATGACCTGAGCTCAAATGAAGATCTACCTGCTAACCCACTGAGCCACCCAGAAGCCCTAGGGGTAGTGTTTTTCAAATTTAGTTCAAGATAATAAATCAACTCCGGAATCATCTGTGAGCTACACCTAATCACTGCCTGTTGCTCATCCTTTTGGGCCTAGCTCTGAGAAACATATTTTGGAAGGACAAAAGACAAAGAAGTTTGCAACACTAGGCTTATGAAGTAAGCCCTGCCTAAATTCTCCTCTTTAATTGTACTGTGTACTGAGATAACATATTTGAAAACATTTCATATAATCTCCACACCAAACAATTCACACTGAAATGTAGTTATTGTATTAAAAATTATCTTGCCAAAAGCAATTCTTTACGGAAGAGGAGTGAATGTGTGCTTTCAAACTTATAACTCAGAGTAATACCTTTTTAAAAGCCTTTGAATATTGGATGTGACCAGTGTGTAAACCAGACAGTCTCCAATTCAAAGATGCTTCAGGGAATTTCCTCAAATAGATGTCCTTATTTGGGTTTGCTATGTTTCTCACCATCCCATGTCTGAATTACAGCAGTAGCCTCATAATTAGCCGGCCTGATTTGGCCCTTGTCCATCTCCAATGACTTCTCTACACAGTAGCCAGATTATCATTAAAAAACATAACCTTAGTCTTTCACTTTCACTAAAAATTTTGAATTAGGTCCACATTTCACTTTGAGTATAATCCAAACTCTTTAAAAAATTAAAAAATATAAAATGACTTACAACCTTGGGGCACATGGGTGACTCAATCTGTCAAGTGCCCGGCTCTTGATTTCAGCCCAGGTCATGATCTCATGGTTCATGAGTTTGAACCCCACATCAGACTCTATGCTGCCAGTGTGGACCCTGCTTGAGAGTCTCTCCTTCTCCCCCTCTCTCTCTCTTTCTCTCTGTCTCTCTCTGCCCCTCTCCTGCCCTCTCCCTCGCAAAAATAAATAAACATTGACAAAAAGATTAAAATTACTTAGAAGCCTGTATTATTCATCCCCTTTAGGGCTCAGACGTCTGACATCACTCTCCCTCGCCTTCTGCAAGAGCATCAGAGCGCTCTCCAAGTATGCCATGCAAATTACACCTTTAGGATTTTGCTGTGACTCTTTTTGGGCCAGTTTCCCCCAATTATCTTCATGGTGAACTCCTTCACATGTCAAATTTTTGGTCAAATATCAGCAAAAAGGGGCCTACCCATATCAGCTGACATAAACGTGTAACCCACCAACAACTCTTACTTTTTTATTATTATTATTTTTTTAATTTTCTTTTTTATTTTTTAAAATTTACATAAAAATTAGTTAGCATATAGTGAAACAATGATTTCAGGAGTAGATTCCTCAATGCCCGTTACCCATTTAGCCCATCCACCCTCTCACAACCCCTCCAGCAACCGTCAGTTTGTTCTCCATATTTATGAGTCTCTTCCATTTTGTCACCCTCCCTGTTTTTATATTATTTCTGTTTCCCTTCCCTTAAAGTCCTCATATGAGTGAAGTCATGATTTTTGTCTTTCTCTGACTGAATAATTTCATTTAGGATAATACCCTCCAGTTCCATCCACATAGTTGCAAATGGCAAGATTTCATTCATTTTGATTGCCAAGCAATATTCCATTGTGTGTGTGTGTGTGTGTGTGTGTATGTATATATACATATATACATATATATACCACATCTTCTTTATCCATTCATCCATCAATGGACATTTGGGCTGTTTCCATACTTTGGCTATTGTTGATAGTGCTGCTATAAACATGGGGGTGCATGTGTCCCTTCAAATCAGCACACCTGTATTCCATGGATAAATGCCTAGTAGTGCAATTGCTGGGTTGTAGGGTACTTGTATTTTTAGTCTTTTGAGGAACCTTCTTATTGTTTTCCAGAGTGGATGCACCAACTTACATTGCCACCAACAATGCAATGGAGATCGTCTTTCTCCACATCCTCGCCAACATCTGTTGTTGCCTGAGTTGTTAATGTTAGCCATTCTGACAGGTGTAAGGTGGTATCTCACTGTGATTTTGATTTGTATTTCCCTGATGTGATGTTGAGCATTTTTTCATGTGTCAGTTGGCCATCTGGATGTCTTCCTTGGAGAAGTGTCTATTCATGCCTTTTGCCCATTTCTTCACCGGCTTATTTGTTTTTTGGGTGTTGAGATTGATGAGTTCTTTGTAGATTTTGGATACTAACCCTTTATCTGATATGTCATTTGCAAATATCTTCTCCCATCCTGTCGGTTTCCTTTTAGTTTTTCTGATTGTTTCCTTCACTGTGCAGAAGTTTTGTATTTTGATGAGGTCTCAGTAGTTCATTTTTGCTTTTGTTTCCCTTGCCTCTGGAGATGTGTTGAGTAAGAAGTTGCTGCAGGCAAGATCAAAGAAGTTTTTCCTGCTTTCTCCTCAAGGATTTTGATGCCTTCCTGTCTTATGTTTAGGTCTTTCATCCACTTTGAGTTTATTTTTGTGTATGGTGTAAGAAAGTGCTCCAGGTTGATTCTTCTGCATGTTGCTGTCCAGTTCTCCCAGCACCATTTGTTAAAGAGACTGTCTTTTTTCCATCGGATATTCTTTCCTGCTATATCAAAGATGAGTTGGCTATACGTTTGTGGGTCCATTTCTGGGTTCTCTATTCTGTTCCATTGATCTGAGTGTCTGTTCTTGTGCCAGTACCATACTGTCTTGATGATTACAGCTTTGTAGTATAGCTTGAAGTCTGAGATTGTGATGCCTTCTGCTTTGGTTTTCTTTTTCAAGATTGCTTTGGCTATTCGGGGTCTTTTCTGGTTCTATACAAATTTTAGGATTATTTGTTCTAGCTCTGTGAACAATGCTGGTGTTACTTTGTTAGGGATTACATTGAATATGTAGATTGCTTTGGGTAGTATCAACATTTTAACAATATTTGTTCTTCCTATTCAGGAGCACGGAATCTTTTTCCATTTTTTTATGTCTGCTTCAATTTCTGTCATAAGCTTTCTATAGTTTTCAGTGTGTAGATTTTTCACCTCTTTGGTTAGATTTATTCCTAGGTATTTTAGGGTTTTTTGGGAAACTGTAGATGGGATCGATTCCTTGATTTCTCTTTCTGTCACTTCATTGTTGGTGTATGGGAACCCAACTGATTTCTGTGCATTGATTTTATATCCTACAATTTTGCTGAATTCATGAATCAATTCTAGCAGTTTTTTGGTGGAATCTCCTGGCCAATGTGGATGCCTTTTATTTCTTTGTGTTGTCTGATGCAGAGGCTAAGACTTCTAATACTATGTTGAATAACAGTGGCAAGAGTGGACTTCCCTGTCTTGTTCCTGACCTTAGGGGGAAAGCTCTCAGTTTTTCTCCATTGAGGATGATATTAGCATTGGGTCTCAAGGTACGATTTCGAGCTTTTATGATCTTGTGGTATTATCCTTCTATCCCTACTTTCTTGAAGGTTTTTTCAAGAAAAGGATGCTGTATTTTGCCAAATGCTTTCTCTGCATCTATTGAGAGGATCATATGGTTCCTGTCCTTTCTTTTATTGATGTGATGGATCACATTAATTATTTTGCAGATATTAAACCAGCCCTACATCCCAGGTATAAATCCCACTTGGTCGTGGTGAATAATTTTTTTAATGTATTGTTGGATCCAGTTGGCTAATATCTTGTTGAGGATTTTTGCATCCATGTTCATCAGGGAAATTGGTCTATAGTTCTCCTTTTCAGTGGGGTCTCAGTCTGGTTTTGGAATCAAGGTAATGCTGGCTTCATAAAAAGAGTTTGGAAGTTTTCCTTCCATTTCTATTTTTTGGAACAGTTTCAAGGCAATAAGTCTTAACTGTTCCTTACATGTTTGGAAGAATTCCCTTGGAAAGCCACCTGGCCCTGGACTCTTGTTTTGTTTTTTTTTTGTTTTGTTTTTTTTTGTGTTTTTTTTGCAGATTTTTGATTATTAATTTGATTTCCTTACTGGTTATGGGTCTGTTCAAATTTTCTATTTCTTCCTGTTTCAATTTTGGTAGTGTATATGTTTCTAGGAATTTGTCAATTTCTTCCAGATTACCAATTTTATTGGCATATAATTGATCATAATATTGTCTTATTATTGTTTTTATTTATGTTGTGTTGGTTGTAATCTCTCCTCTTTCATTCTTGATTTTATTTATTTGGGTCCTTTTCTTTTTCTTCTTGATCAAACTGGCTAGTGGTTTATCAGTTTGTTAATTCTTTCAAAGAACCAGCTTCTGGTTTCATTGATCTGTTCTACTGTTTTTTTTGGTTTTGATAACATTAATTTCTGCCCTACTCTTTATTATGTCCTGTCTTCTGCTGGTTTTGGGTTTTATTTGCTGTTCATTTTCCAGCTCCTTAAGGCATAAGGTTAGGTTGTGTATCTGAGATCTTTCTTCCTTCTTTAGGAAGGCCTGGATTGCTATATACTTTCCTCTTATGACTGCCTTTGCTGTGTCCCAGAGGTTTTGGGTTGTGGTGTTATCATTTTCATTGACTTCCATGTACTTTTAAATTTCCTGTTTAACTGCTTGGTTAGCCCATTCATTCTTTAGTAGGATGTCTTCAGTCTCCAATATTTGTTACCTTTCCAAATTTTTTCTTGTGGTTGATTTAAAGTTTCATAGTGCTGTGGTCTGAAAATATGCATGGTATGATCTTGATCTTTTTGTACTTACTTAGGGCTGATTTGTGTCCCAGTATACGGTCTATCCTGGAGGACATTCCATGTGCACTGAAGAAGAATGTGTATTCTGCTGCTTTAGGATGAAATGTTCTGAATATATCTGTTAAGTCCATCTGGTCCAGTGTGTCATTCAAAGCCATTGTTTCCTTGTTGATTTTTTGATTAGATGATCTGTCCATTGCTGTGAGTGGGGTGTTGAAGTCTCCTACTATTATGGTATTACTATCGATGAGTTTCTTTATGTTTGTTATTAATTGATTTATATACTTGGGTGCTACAACATTTGGCACCTAAGTGTTTACAATTTTTAGGTCTTCTTGGTCTACAGACCCCTTGATTATGACATAATTCTCTTCTGCATCTCTTGTTACAGTCTTTATTTTAAAGTCTAGATTGTCTGATATAAGTATGGCTACTCTGGCTTTCTTTTGTTGACCATTAGCATGATAGATGGTTCTCCATCCCTTATTTTCAATCTGAATGTGTCTTCAGGTCTAAAGTTGGTCTCTTGTAAACAGCATATAGATGGGTCTTGTTTTTCTAATCCATTCTGTTACCCTATATCTTTTGATTGGAGCATTGAGTCCATTGACATTTAGAGTGAGTACTGAAAGATATGAATTTATTGCCATTATGATGCTTGTAGAGTTGGAGTTTCTGGTGGAGTTCTCTGGTCCTTTCTGGTCTTTTTTGCTTTTGGTATATATATATATATATATATATATATATATATATATATATATATAGTTTCATCTTTTCTCCCCTCAGAGAGTCCCCCTTAAAATTTCTTTCAGAGCTGGTTTAGTGGTCATAAACTTATTTAAATGTTGTTTGTCTGGGAAACTTTTATCTCTCCTTCTATTTTGAATGACAGCCTTGCTGGATAAAGAATTCTTGGCTGCATATTTTTCTGATTCAGCACATTGAATATATCCCGCCACTCCTTTCTGGCCTGCCAAGTTTCTATGGATAGGTCTGCTGCAAACCTGATCTGTCTTCCCTTGTAGGTAAAGGACTTTTTTTCCCTTTCTGCTTTCATGATTCTCTCCTTGCTTGAGTATTTTGTGAATTTGACTATGATATGCTTTGTTGATGGTCGGTCTTTGTTGAATCTAATGCGTGTCCTCTGTGCTTCCTGGATTTTGATGTCTGTGTCTTTCCCCAGGTTAGGAAAGTTTTCTGGTATGGTTTGTTCACATAACCCTCTACCCCTTTCTCTCTCTTCCTCTTCTGGGACCCCATGATTCTGATGTTGTTCCTTTTTAATGAGCAACTGATTTCTCTAATTCTTAAATCATGCTCTTTTGCGTTAATCTCCCTCTTTTTTTCTGCTTCGTTATTCTCTATAAATTTGTCCTCTATATCGCTGATTCTCTGTTCTGCCTCATCCATCCTTGCTGCTGTTGCATCCATCCATGATTGCAGCCTAGTTATAGCATTTTTAATTTCTTTCTGGCTATTACTTACTTCTTTCATCTCTGCAGAAAGGTATTCTAATCTATTTTCGACTCCAGCTAGTATTCTTATTATCGTGATTCTAAATTCTGATTCAGACATCTTGCTTGTGTCTGTGTTGGTTAAATCCCTGGCTGTCATTTCTTCATGCTCTTTCTTTTGGGGTGAATTCCTTCGTTTTGACATTTTGAAGGGAGAAAAGGAATTAATGAGATAGAAAAATTGAAATTAAAAAAAATTAAATTAAAAATTAAACACACACACATACAAATTGAATAAATGATGCTAGATCCTAAGTGTGTTTTGGTCTGGGTGTTGAAAGTGGTTTAACAGATTAGAGAAAAAAAAGGGGGGGGCAAAGGAAATCATTTGACACTTTGAAAAAATGAATACACTGAAGTAGACTAAAATGAGATGATGGGGTAAAATAGAATTTTAAAAAATATACACAAAATTAAAGAATATAGTAGAAAAAATATTTTTAATAAAAATTGAAAATAAAGATGGATTTTTTCATTTTCCGTATGTAAGAAAAAAGAAATGAAAAGAGAAAAAGATAATAATGAAGAAAAAAAGAAATCGTTGGAAAATTTTAAAAGTGAATACACTGTAGTAGACTAAAATAAAATGATGGAAGTAAAATAGAATTTGAAAACATTTATATAAAAGCAAAATATATAGTGATAAAAATTAAATAAAAATATTTTTAATAGAAATTGAAACTAAAAATTGTTTTTCTCTTTCTGCATTCAAGAGAAAGAGAAGAAATTAAAAAGAAAGAAAAAAAGGGAATTGTTTGAAAATTTGAAAAAGTGAGTACACTGAAGTAGACTAAAATAAAATGATATAAGTAAAGTAGAATTTGAAAAATTTACATAAAAGTAAAACACGTAATAATAAAAAGTAAAGAAAGATATTTTTAATAAAAATTGTGAATAAAAATGAATTTTTTCTTTCTGTATTCAAGAAAAAGGAAAGAATTGTAAAAAAGAAAAAGAAAAAAGAAAAAAATAAAGAAAACTGAATAGATGAACCTTCTAACAGATTGAAATAGGACTGAAATTGCTTTGTTTTCCCCTAGAAGTCAGTCTATGTAGTTCTTTATAGTCCATAAATTAAGCCAGCGGTGAGGTTTGTGTTCTTGAAGAGCGAAGTTGGCCCAGTTGGGCGGAGCCCAGTGTAACAGTTCTGCTCTCCACTAGATGGCGTTGCTAACTTACTGGGGTGGAGCTTTGCCGCGCTTGTAGGTGCCTGTGTGCACATGCGGGTATGGTGAAAATGGCGTCACTCAGCTACCCAGTCTGTTCTCCTGGATCAGCAATCACGCACCAGTCCTCCGTCTTCAGCTCTCGTCCACTCCCCATTTTTTCACTCTCTTTGACCAGGCCCCAGGCCGTACCTCTCTCCTAAGTTTTGTCTCAGATGCGGCTGTTTTCCCTGGCCCCTTACTTCAGAAGGACTGCATCTTTGACCCGTTCTACCCCTCTGCGGGAGGGTCTCACCTAGCAATCGCAGAATGAGCCATGTCTGAATATCGGCTGCACCCAGTTACGCATGCTGGACCCTGTTGTTGCTGGTGCCCCAAGACTGCGGCCAGGTGCCAGATCATCCCAGAAAATGTTTGCAAGACAGTGTAGCAGCAGCGTTTCAGGGATTATGGAAAATCGCAACACACACCTGGCACCAGGCTTCACCCTTAACGACCTTGCCCCAGCACCAGCAAATGTGGCCGCCTTCTGGGCTCTGCTGGGACCAGGTGGCTTCATCATTTTCTACCAAATGTCCTTCCAGCAGTGGAACCGCTTTTCCCCGTGTGGCCCGAGAACCTCCCTGACCCCACTCTGTTCCCGGGGATTCTCCCTTCCCACCAGAGCACCGCCAGGTATCGAGCTGTGGAGCTGCAGACTTTGTGCTCCCCCTGTTTACAGTCTTAATGGAATTTAAACTCTCTCCTTTCTCCTTTCTCCCTGTTTAGTTTAGTCCCTGTGGCTATTTCCAATTTTCCACTTTCTCTCCAGCTGTTTTTGAGGAGGGGTGAGTTTCCTGTATTCTCCCCCCGACCCAGTCTCTGTCCTCTCTCTGCCTGCAAAAGTGGTTCCCTACTTTTCACAGCTTCTCGCTCCCCAAGTTCAACTCTCTGTGCCACATACCTGCTGAATTCTGTGGTTCAGGTTGTGCAGATTGTTGTGTTAATCCTCCAATCGGTTTTCTAGGTGTGTAGGTTTTCTTGGTCTTGCTGTATTTCATGGTCGCGAGACACACAAAAAGCTTCCATGCAGTTCTGCCATCTTGGCTCCTACCCCCACAACCCTTACTTTTAATCACAAACCCTTTCCTTGTTTTTCATTTTTAAATATGTAAAAAATCACTTCTTAATGTAACATATCATTTATGGATTTATGTTTTTCGCTGTCAGCCCATCACCTCTAAAATATAAGCTCCATGAAAATAGGTGTCTTTGGTTCACTGAAGTATCTGCAAATTAGAACACGGCTCATTGTAATCTATCAATAACTTTCTTTATGTTGAATTACAGGAAAAAGGGACAAAAATATATATAATGATTTGACCTAAATAGTGGGTAGTAAACTGTCAATTGCCCTTGGAAACCTTTAAGACAAAAGTTAGACACTCTTTTCTTTTTCTTGAAAAATGAGCAAATTATAGAGAATTGAGAATTCACCTTGGGGCAATTTAGACTCCTTGTGTTGTTTGAATGTTGATGAAGCAATGTCTTTCTTTAAGTTCATCAAATCAATCAAGCAAGCAAATCGGAGTCGAAAGCCAGACTTTCTTATGAAGTACATATTAAATGATCTTTGAAATTAAGCATTAATGATCATGAACAATGAAATAAGTTTCAAATACCATGTATCGGAAAGACCTTCATAAGAAAAAATGTCATTTGACTCATTTCAATAAGCATTATTATATTCCACAAATCAAGGGATAATATAATTTAATTTTTCATATTAAAGGTTTGCAGATTTCAACTAGTTTAACGTTCACAGACTCATAATTTTTGTTCACTTGGTATTTTTTAATTAAACACTTACATTGTAATATTGTTCCTTTAAAGTAAAATAAAAGTAATATGCTGCAATATTCAAATAGCATATATCGTGAATCTGCTCCATCAACATATCAAACAGACCTTCTGCTGTAACATATCTTGTTGTTCAAGAAGTATGTGTTGTTTCTTCGTTTAATCTCAAACCTTACTGAGTATTACATACAAAAAGTTTTAAGTAGTGATCTGGTAGAATCTTGTCACCTTCCTCTTCCTGTCCTTTGCATTTCATTATAATGAGGAACTAAAGCATAACACTGAGCAAAAGCCCACTGCAAAATCATTCCTTTCCCTGTTGGTAATGGTCTTCTGAGAGTGAAAATGTGAAATGATGAAAAGGTTAGAATATGCTTTAGTTCATTCTTACAAAGGTTATAATTTCATTATTTGGGTCCAAATCAAATCAATTCTTTCTTTCATTCTTCATGTTAGCCAGATTACTGTCAAATAAATACGATACAATACTTGTTTCAACACTTAATGATAATATGTGATCATAAACCGTTAATCTTAATGACTTTCAAACTTACTTCATACTTGAAGATTTATTCCTTTAAGTGTCAATCTATCATGTAAACTATTGCCCGTGCAAAACAAAAAGTAGACTCTCTGATCTCAGGATGTGTGTCTCATATGACTGTTAGAACATTACAATCAGGATATAAAGGGTTTGAAAATCAATCGCATGCTTTCACAATGCACTCTGCAGCATTTGAGCTGTGGTATTAACCCACAAGCACAGAAAAAGGAAATCATCTCAATAACATAAGTGATGTTTTGTAATATTTTGTATTTCAATACCAACAGCAATCTAAAAACTGTTGCTGAGATGTGATTCTTAAATGTTTCAACCTTTAAATGATCATTCATTGTTCAAACATTTTCAGTTCGATTAAAGCTAGTAAGGATGGATTATCATCATAGTGAATTGTTTTCAGTACGAATAGACAAATATACCTATGTCTCCTACCCTTGGGACAATTACTTTTTTTTTTTTAATTTGGGACAGTTGCTCTTTGTTTATAGATTTGTGGCATTGTATCTGAAATAGGTCCGTAGCATACTGTCTCTTATGTACTTGAGACACTGACAATGCAAGTTACTGTCAAAACATAACAGTGAAGAGATATGATCTTTTGAAAATGTAAAAAAAAAAAAATAACAAGTCTAATAATTGCATGGAGAAACAAAAATCCCTAGCATATGCTAATCAAAATTTCCCATTCTAAGCACAATATATGCAGTGGTGCCAAAATGGTACATTTTCAATTAAAGTTTTGTTTGTTTTGAATTAAATTTTGTTAGTGTGTAATTTGAGAAATTTAAATAATCAAATTTCTTAAATGACCATTAAGTTCAATATACTTGAAACTTCAATGTTGTCAACTCACAGTCCTGTTTAAAAATATACTCTATAACTCATTATTAACTGTAAATTTTTTTTAATTTTTAAAAACTAATTAATTTATAATTGAAACTATTATTATTGTTATTTATCCTGGAGGAAGCTTCAAGAAACTGATCAAATCTCAGGGAATCTCTGTGTACTTCTAGATATCTATATATACATAAGAATAGCCAATAATTGTAGATATAATATTCTAAAAAATAATTTTCAGTGCCCTTTTATTTAAACCACCTTTTTATAGGTCTGTTTATTTAGGCCAATTATAACTCTTATTTTCATATTTATTCTCTCTTCCCACAAGAACATCAACTACCATGCAATTTCTTATTATAGGAAATAGAAATTTCAACCTCCTTCAGCCTTTTTTCATGAAAACAATGGCAACAAAAGTCCTTCTCAATTGTTTTATTTTATTTAAACAGGCCTAAATATAACAAATTACAACTATATAATATCCTAGTGAGGTATGTTTTTTAGCATATGATATGTGAAATTTATTTTAATTATATATTTCAGTGATTTAAGCTGAATAAAGGAAAGAAGAGAAATATATTTTCTGGAAAAATAAATATATTTTAAAAAATACCCAGATACTGGAGGGGAGTTAAACCTTGGAAACAAGGAAAAACACATGAAGGTGAAGTTTCCTATTAACTTTGTATTTAGGTGTTAGCCTGAGACAAGTCCAAAGTTACACATGAATAGCAGTCTTTCAATAGAAAGACCTAGAGTCTCATTTTTTGAAGAACTAGACCACAGCGTTCATAGGAATTACAGATATTCGAAACTGAAGAGAAAAATGTCAGAAAGGAAAGAACCAAGGAGGGGGAGTATTCCATATATATTTTCTGCCCAAATATATGCTGACCCCTGAACCAGACAAACATGGGACTGACTTCAAAAGGCCAGCTAAAGTTAAAAAAATAAATAAAATGAAAATTCGAGCTGCTTCTCACTGCGAAGAAGAGAGTTTTATAGTTGAACTGTCCATGTAATTGCCTGCTAAAACAGAACAGAAAATATTAGCACTCTTAGGAAGAATATATCAGAACTCAGATTTTCTACATCATAACATTCAAAATATCCAGGATCCAATTTAAAATTTTAAATATATTAAAAAACAGGACAGGATAACCAATTCTCAAGAGAAAAAAAAATATCAGAAGAGTCAAAACTCTAGATGATACAGAACTTGACATAGGAAGATAAGGATCTCAAAACAACTATTTGAATTATTTATTCTTGTAAAACCTTTGTCTTCTCGCAAAGTCAAGTTCTGAGGTGAGCAGAAGAGTCACGAGAAAGAACCCTACACAATTATATGGGTGTGTTAAAAGGAAGGGGGTAAACCATTGCATCAGCTTGTCGGTCACATCTTCCAGTTGGCTTACAATCAGCCTAAGGCTTACTGATATTCACCCGGTCTTTGTATCTTCAGCAGTAATAAGAATAATTCAAGATTTTTATATGCCGTTTCCTTGAAATTCCAAAAGCCTTACACTGAAGGAAATATTTTCTCCCAGAGCTTATAGAGAATAGCTCAACTGGATCATGTGATGACAAATGTCTGCTAAATGGAATAGTTTCTATAGCCATTCTTCACCTTCAAGGCACTTGGCAAAAACTGCTTACTTTTTCTTGTTTATATTCACAGATTTTACCTTTCAGCTCAACACCTGAGTGGACAACTCATCTCTTGGTAACCTAAGGTATTTCTACCAGTGTGTGTGTTTGGGGGGGGGGGGGTGGATGTGGGGAGGGGGGCGGTTATGTCTTATAGGTGAGATTTTCAGGCTTTTTGTTTTTTTCTTAAACATGCTCAGATCAACTAGTATTTGTTTAATAAGCATGAGCCTTTTTGTAGCATCATTCACAATTTTGAAATTTACTCTCCAGGGGCACCTGGGTAGCTCAGGTCACGATCCCGCAATGTGTGAGTTCGAGCTCCGTGTCAGACTCTGTGCTGACAGCTCAGATCCTGGAGTCGGCTTCAGATTCTGTGTCTCCTTCTCTCTCTCTCTCTCTCTCTCTCTCTCTCTCTGACCCTCCCCCACTCATGCTTTATGTCCGTCTCTCAAAATAAATAAATATTAAAAATTGAAAAAAAAAATCTCCAAAGTTTTGGCCACAGCATGCCTCTACAAAGAAATCCATTTGTTGGGAAGATACAAAATTTCTTCATTCTATAGGAGGTGCTATTTTATAGTTTAGTGTACTTTAAATTTTACTGGAGCCATTGCCACATTTACAAGTCGTTCCCCACAACATTACCCTCCAGACTACTTCCAATAGAATTCAAGAATTTGGATTATCAAAACACACATAAGTCTCATTGATAAAAAGATTTCCCTGGAAAGACGAATTGTGGGGGGATTCCTTGATTACGAGGGTAGCAAAATGACTCATAAGTCTGTAATCCTTCATCAGTAAGCACCTCAGATATGTCTGTAGGCCTAGACACAGAAGCCTCCTGTTTACCTAACATCTGACTTTAAATAAGAAAAACTGTATTGTCAGACATGTCTGCAAAAGACGAACACCCACAGAATGTAAAAAAGAAGGGCACAAAAAATAACAAAATTTTTAAGAGTCTCCAAATATGAAGACTTCCCAATGTAATTCACTTTTGATCAATATAACTCATAGACTTGCAGAGTTTGCTACAATAGCAAACTTGTGGGAGAGTGGCCGGTGAGACAGGAGCCAAAGTTAGAGTGCATAAAAATTCCTTCTTTAAAAACAAAATTGTTCCACAATTTTCCATTACACTAATAAAGTCTCTTTGCCCTTGGAACTCAGTGGAAAGTGCATGGTGGAGGTTGGGAGAGGTAATTTGGGAGGGAGAGACCAATCGGCCTCCTATTCTCCCCTCTCAGCAAAACGACCTTCAGAATCTGAGACTATTTCAACCAAGCAGCACAATCTTACCATAAATTGCCCCCTGAGGATGAAATATCTACAAAAAATTACTAATGGGGTTGCTTGGTATCTCTCCATTGTTACTCATATTTTCTAATTTTGTGTCTCCATTCCAGAGATCTATATTGTTTGGGTTTCTGATGTCTCCTCCCGCATTCAGGGTCTTAATTGTTCTAAACAGCCTATCAAAATATGTTCATTCCATAAACACAGTTTCCTTCCTAAGATGAATTCTGATTTAGTTGTGAGAGTGATAACACATTCATCGCCCTACCTTACACAAGTTACATTAACTTCTCTATGCTAAGTGGGGCCTGTCAGGGCACATAACTCTGCAATGTCAGTATGGAGGAGAAGGTTTGCTACTAAAAAAGCCAAAATGTGAAACTTCTTGAACTTAACACATGGACCCAATTTTCAGAGATGTTTCTGTTTTCATAAAACCAAGCCAAGCATTTTTCTCTAAATCACAATGATAGAAATACAGGCTGAAGGCAAGTCAGTGTTTATATAAATATATCACTGGAGATAATATTTGGAATGATGGAAATCAGTATATAAAGGCATGTTAATATGTAATACAAACCACGAACAGCTAAAATCCAGGATAATCTCCCATTTTAAGGTTATCTGATTAGCAAGCAATTCTGTGTGCACCCTTAGTTTCATTTTGCCATATAACCTTACATATTCACAAATTATGAAGATAAGGATATGGACATCTTTGGAGGGCTAGCTTTTGGATTGCCACGGCACATATTCTACATTCGGGAAATTAAATCTGTTAGTTTTATCTTGTGGAAATTCTAAGAACATAGAGAGGAATCCTTGTACAGGATGTTGAAGTTCATCCTCATTCAAGAAAATATTGCCCTAAACCTACATAATATTAAAAGCTAGAGGGGCGCCTGAGTAACTCAGTTGGCTGAGCATCTGACTCTTAATTTCAGTTCAGGTCATGATCGCAGGGTCGTGACATGGAGCCCTGCATCAAACTCCATGCTGAGTGTGGAGCCTGCTTAAGACTCTCTCTCTCTCACTCTCTCTCTCTCTCTCTTGTTGGGCTCCATGCTGACAGTGCAGAGCCTGCTTGGGATTCTCTCTCTCTCTCTCTCTCTCTCTCTTTCTCTCTTTCTCTCTCTCTCTCTCTCCCCCTCTACCTCTCTCCAGCTTGTGCTTTCTCTCTAGAAAAAAAAAGAAAAAAGGAAAAAACAAAACTAGAGATAAATTCATTTTATTGAAAGAATATGTGAATTATAAGAAATATCTCTAAAGCTCATGCCAAGCTTAGTACTGTATGTTTATGAGAAGCACTTGTAAACTGTGAAAAATTATCTTTTTAATTCCTTATTCAAATCCTCAAAGTCATATACAAATATACACATATATTTCCATACACACATATTTAGCCACACATGCACAAACACGCTTACATATGTATTCATAAACATATTTGTATGTGTTTATATATTCTGTATGTGCATTCATATTCAGCGTGTGCAAATACTCCTACTCTATATAATATGTATTCAACCTTCCTTTTTCCTCAGATTCTAAATTTGGTAGTTTACCTGCTTGCTAAAATTGATTTGTAACCGCCAAGTCAACACTTGCAGGACTTTCATGGTCATTCATGAACATGTGCAGAACAACAAAGAAGTTTGAGGGGTCTGATATGCACGGTCTCAGATGAGGTGGCACAAGGCACCACTTGGCCTTCTTATTTCAGCTTTTGAACTACAAAGAAGTGTGCCTTCTTTTGCAGCCTATTTAATGCCATATTTTTAACATTTCAATGCTGCTTGTTGTTGATTTCCCTATTTAAAATGGCCCCTAGGGAATGCAGCTACTGTGAAAAACAGATGGAGATTCCTCAAAAATTAAAAATAGAATTACCATATGATCCAGTAGCTTCATTACTGGGGATTTACCTGAAGAATATTAAAACAGTTGAAAAAGATACACCTATATTTATTGTAGCATTATTTACAATAGCCAAAATACGGAAGCAACCCAAATATCCATCCATAGGTAAATGGATAAAGAAGATGTGATACACACACACTCATACACACACACACACACACACACACACACACACATACACACACACTGGAATATTACTCAACCATTAAAAGAATAAAATCTTGCCCTTTGCAATAATGTGAATGGATCTAGAGGGTATTAATGCTAGGTGAAATAAGTCGAAGACAAATACCATACGACTTGACTCACATGTGGAATTTAAAAAAACAAAACAAATGAAAAAGTTAAAAAAGGGACAAACCAAAATCAAACTCTTAACTACAGAGAATAAACCAGTGGTTACCAGAGGAGAGGTGGATAGGTGGGGGATGGGTGAAATAGGTGATGAGGATTAAGAAGTACACTTACGTGATGAGCACTGAGTAACGGATAGAATTGTTGAAACACTATATTGTACACTTGAAATTAATATACCGCTGTATGGTCATTCTACTGGAATTAAAAGTAAATACGTAAAGAAAAGAAAAACTAACATGAAATGGCCGCCAGATGGAGGATTAAATTACTGTCTGGGGTTCCTTTGGGGCACCTGGGTGGCTCAGTCGGTTGAGTGTCTGACTTCAGCTCAGGTCATGATCTCACAATCTGTGAGTTCGAGCCCCGCATCAGGCTCTCTGCTGACAGCTCCGAGCCTGGAGCCTGCTTCGGATTCTGTGTGTGTGTGTCTCTCTCTCTGCCCCTCCCCTGCTCATGCTCTGTCTCTCTCTGTCTCAAAAATAAACAAAAAGATAAAAAAATCGAAAAAAAAATTAATGTCGGGGGTTCCTAAATGCGAGAAAGCTGTGATGTACCTTATAGAGAAGATAGGTGTGTAAAATAAGCTTTGTTCAGTTACATGTTACAGTTTTCCTGGTAGTGAATTCAGTGTTAAGGAATAAACAATATATATTGAATAGAGTATCATTAAACAGAAACATACATAAAACAAGGTTATGTTTTGATAAGTTAACAAAAATATTGCGACTTAAAGCTCATAGAAACCTCATCCTATATTTCCCCAAAGCAATAGTTTAGTGTTGGCTAATTTAATGTTTACAGTGACTTTATAAAACATAATTATTACAAATAATGTGATATGTGTATATATATACACACACACACACACACACACACACACATTATGTCACATTATGTCTATATCTATATCTATATCCATATCTATATCATCTATATAGAATCTATATTGAATCAATAGAATAATTAAAGACTTAAATTTTGCTAACATGATTAGTACCCTCGATTTCCTAAGACAATTATAAAATGTAGCTAATCACCATGCATATGGAATAGTGAATGTGCTGGAAATTAAGGATGACACCAGTGAGGATATTGTTGACCCCTTTCCTTGACTTTTTTGCGCCACCTAGAGTGAGGAGTTGTGATGGCAAGAGAAGAATGGGCCAAGAGAGCATATGGCAAAATTTTATATCAAATATAACAGAATAAACATTCCACAATACGTATATCCTAAAAGAATAATCCCAGTTTTCCTGGTTTGAATAACAGACTTATTTCTTTAAAAAAATAATCCTATGTAGTCATTGTTAATAATATAAAGAAGGAGGGGCACCTGGGTGGCTCAATCATTTGAAATTCTGACTCTTGATTTCAGCTCAGGTCCTGATCTCCCAGTTCATGAGTTCTAGCCCCATGTTAAGCTCTGGGCTGACAGTGTGGATGGAGCCTGCTTGGGATTTTCTTTCTCCCTCTGTCTCTTTGTTTCTCTCTGCCCCTCTCCTGCTCTTTCTCTCTCAAAATAAATAAGTAAATAAAAAAGAAGGAGACAGAATCTTCAAAACTTCATGTCCCCTTTTAATTTCAACAATGACTATTTCCGTGATTTGAACAATATACATTTGACAAGGGAAAGCCACAGAAAAAATAAATGTTAACATGTAATTAATCTTGAATCTGTTTAATTTAACCTCATCACTCTAACAGCAACTGCTAAATATGTTTAGAATTCTTATTTATATTTAAATTGCATTGCCATGGTCTTTTGACCAAAGGTATGTTTTCGCAGTGAAAATTGCCTTATTTTAAGAGGAATTCCCTTCCAGGTATGCCGCCACTTAAGAAAAAACAAACAACAAACAAAACAATGCTGATTCTCATTATTGAAGATTTCATAAGAAGTAAAAAGAGGCAAATTAAAGAAATAATGTGGACATAAGTTGTTTCATTTTGTTATTTTCTTCCTTGGGTTGCAAATTCCATTTGGGAGTGAGTTTGATGATTTTATTTTAGAAAAAAGAGCTTAAGAACCAATTAAATATCTAGTTTGGGAACTTACTCCAGCCTGAGGAGATACAGCAATTTAAAGTTAATTCAAGTTACTTCTTTAAAAGCACATATCTATCTCCTTAGGGAAAGAATTCATTGTCTTTTTCCTTGGTTAGATTTAATTTTTCTAAAGATGGGATTCACCAAAATTTTAAAAACTTGCATTAATTATTTTTTTTCATAAAAAATATTGCTAGAGGGAATAGTATTTCCCAGATTTAAAAGTGTCTATACAGTGATGTGACCACACAAAATCATATTATTCTAACTTGGAGGGTATGTTAGCAACAGGAGTGAGGGGGGCCTTCCCTCCACCTTTTGAATAACAGACTGAAAAGAGAATGAAAGAGTGTGGGGTATACAGTCTTTTAGCTGCACATGGCCATATAGAAATTCTCAGATGTGAGAATAAGTGATTTATTTATGAATAACAATGAGCCTTCCCAAACGAAAGCATGCTAAGTAATGATTTTATCGGCAGGCGATTGATAGTACAGTTGTCCAACGTAAGAAGTGATTAATGGAAATTACACTTACAAATAAACATTGTTCCTGAAAAAAAAAAATGCATTAGATTTGGAGGCCTTGGGAAAAGATTAAAGTGAGTATTTTACATTTAAAGTGATTCAGTCCTTGAGTGGAATAATAACAGCACGACACCTAGAGCTGCATAATGTTTTTTGTCTAATTAATTTACTCAGTCCAGTTTTATTGAACACTTGATTCTCTGTTGACCACTGAAAGGCTCCTAAATTGTGATGACACACACTGAACTCTGGGGTAAAGACGGGCAAACGGAACCAGTGAAGCACAATGGGGTAACGTTGATTGACTTCAGGTTTCAGACACGGCTTCATGGAGGTGATGGCGTCCCTTGTGGCTTGACACATGAGCAGAGACAGACTGCTAAGGAAAGTTGAAAAAGATATTCCAGAGAGGAGGGAAACAGGAACAAGGAGACAAGGACTGAAGGGCAACTATTAATTGTCGTTTATAAAAAAAAAAAACATAGCATAAGGATGTAGTCAGAAACACTAAAAAAATTAAGAAATTGTTTTCTAGATGAGAATAGAGGCCTTTCCCCGCCCCCCGCCCCCCCCCCCCCCACAACGCTTCTTGGCGCATCAAGATGGTAGGTTCATGACAATCAGATTTTTTTCAAAATATGTGATCTTGATATTTAACACGTTAACGGGTTAACCAAGTGAGGCATAACATAGGAAGAGCTGAGAATTGTAAGTTGAGAGAGATGAATCTACAAGATAATTGACATGATGAGATCTAATTAGGACTTTAAGAAAAGGAGAAAATATGAATAAATACATAGATCAGGAGAGTGTAAGAAGCAGCCATTATATGCCTCTTACAAAAGCAGGTAGCATTTGGAACTGACAGATTATTTAAATTGAGTTAAAAATGTGAAATGATGTATTTCATTCAAAAGTACACATATCTAATTAATTTTCAGGTTTCATAAACGTTTCTGTGAACTTCTAACTTAAACAAAATCACTCTCCCTCTCTCTCTGCCCCTCCCCTGTTCATGCTCTGTCTCTCTCTGTCTCAAAATAAATAAACGTTAAAAAAAAATTTAAAAAAAAATGGGGCGCCTGGGTGGCTCGGTTGGTTAAGCGTCCGACTTCGGCTCAGGTCATGATCTCACGGTCCGTGACTTCGAACCCCGTGTCGGGCTCTGTGCTGACAGCTCAGAGCCTGGAGCCTGTTTCTGATTCTGTGTCTCCCTCTCTCTCTGCCCCTCCCCTGTTCATGCTCTGTCTCTCTCTGTCTCAAAAATAAATAAACGTTAAAAAAAAAAAATTAAACAAAATCACTTATTGCATTTTCTACAAGCCTGGAGTACATTAGGTTTTCCATCCATTTCATCACGTAATTCTCATAAAGGAAATATTCTGAATTAATGCAATGAAATATGTGATTCGGATATATTTGAAAAGCAAAGAATCAGACACATTGTCTTCTAATTCCACTTTAATCCATTCTGTCTACCTAAATATCAGAGAAGTGGTTAGAAATCACAGAGGTCACAGCAATAAAGTAATGAAAAAACAGAAATGAAAGTAATCGAATCCCAATTTTTGCACAGAACAATTCCTAAAGGTAATTAGTTCCAGCAAATTGCTCTCCTGTTTCTTTACGGTCAATAGTCATAACCTTGATTCTACCAAACCTTAAAATGTATGCAGTATTTTAGAAAAGGTTTTTGATATGCAATTTGTCATCTAATTAAATAAACTGGTCCTGCTCATTGTATTATTTTGAACCATTCTTTGATAATTTGGAAAACAAATCATAATCCTCATTTGTATATAACAAATCAGTATTTTCTCAAATACAGCAAAATTGTAAAAAAAAAACATTACTTAATGGCAAGGTGTTTTATTTTGTGATACAAATATTGAGGCTGTCACCATTATTGTCTTATATCTATATTTCTTTACCTTTTAAAACGATTTTTTTAACGTTTATTTATTTTTGAGACAGAGAGAGACAGAGCAAGACAGACCATGAACGGGGGAGGGTCAAGAGAGAAAGAGACACAGAATCCCAAACAGGCTCCAGGCTCTGAGCGGTCAGGAGAGAGCCGGATGCGGGGCTCAAACACATGGACTACGAGATCATGACCTGAGCTGAAGTCCGATGCTCAACCAACTGAGTCACTCAGATGCCCCCCTTTTTTTTAAGGTTTATTTATTTTTGAGACAGAGAGAGACACAACATGAATGGGGGAGGGTCAGAGAGAGAGGGAGACACAGAATCTGAAACAGGCTCCAGGCTCTGAGCTGTCAGCACAGAGCCCAACGCGGGGCTCAAACTAATGGACCCCGAGATCATGACCTGAGCTAAAGTCGGACACTTAACCGACTGAGCCACTCAGGCGCCCCAAATTTCTTTACCTTTTAATTTAATTTGCTCTTGGTTGCATTTCAGTTGTTTGGTAAGATTTGACATTTGGAGGCTTTGTGTTTATTTGATTTATTTTTTTAGGGGGACATAAATAATGTCAATACAAATCATATTAATTTACTAAAAACAGACAATTCAGAAGGCATTCCACAATTCTGGTGGCTCTGTATCTTTATTTTTCCACAAATATAACTCATCTAATCAGCAAAAAGCCTGTCAACATTCTTACATGTACCATGTTAAATTATATAGTACACATTAAAATCAGCAATCTGTCATTATAATTAAGTTATATTTTATCACATTTTTGAAATAAAATTCTCACATTCTTCAGCTATATCAGGATAGCTACACATATATATTAATATGTAAATATATGTAAATAAATCAGAAAACAAGAGATGTGTGCTTTTGAAACAAAAAATATATGTTTAAAGACTTTTCTGAACCCAAGTATCCTTTTCACTTTATGATCTCATTCACTGAGAAAATCGTTTTTAGTTGTTTTGTTTTCATCCATCCATAATGCTTTAAAGTAAGTGTTACTTTCTTTGAGCATATTTTTTTATGCTGTCTTCCAATAATGTGATTTTATAAAAACTTTCTCTGTTCTTCTGGAGCACCTAAACTAGTATATTCATTTGACATTCTTCAACATCGATGTCTTTATTTGCCTAACAGAAAATCTAGAACAGTTTAGTTGATAGTGAAGTTTTTAGTAATAGATGGATTCAATGCCACTGTATGTTCAGTTGTTCAAATTTTGCTCTATAAAGTTATTAGGAAAGAGAACATGGTTAAATAGGTGGATAATACAAAAAGTACTGCACAGAATAATAGGAACTGTGTTAATTAAAATACATAATCAGAATGTGAACCAAAGCAAAAATAGTCTAAGCCTAGCCTGAGTGATTCCAGCAAAATTTATGTCATTAAGAAATAATATCAAATATGGTGTTGTCTGGAAATATACAATGCCAATTTAACATCTTTGGTTACTAATTTGATCAAATTTCAAAAACTCTCCTTAATTTTGGGAAAAAAATACTTTTTACTTAAATTATGAGGAATATGACTCTTAAAACATGGAGCTAAAGGCCAATATTTAGGTTAATCTATGTGTTCCTTTGATTAATACTTTCCTGAGATTGGCCTACTGTTATTTCCTGAACATCCATAGATTGTTTCATATACACACGCGTGTGCACCCACGCGCACGCATACACCCCCCCCCCACCCCCCCACACACAATCTCTTCATTTTCATTTACCTTGATAAAAAGAAATTTATATTTGTACCAAGTTATACTCTGAATCGAATATAAAATAGGCCCTTAGTCTTAGTTTTCTTCTTTCGTGTTATAGATTTAAATAGAGTAAAATAAGAACATTGCTGTCTCAATGTTCATGGTTCTTATAGCTAGTTTTAAGGAAATATTTGTGTTTTTTATTTACAGTACTAGTCTATCTGAAAAAAAAACAAAAGAACTATTATCAGAGATATTTAAAAATACATACAGATGATCGTTGACTTAAATATGTTTTGATTTACAACTTTTCAACTTAATGATGGTGCAAAAGCAATACACCTTCAGTGGAAACAGTACTTTGATTTGGAATCTTTTCCTGGGCTGGGGATATGTGGTCAATGCTCTCTAATGATGCTGGACAAGGGCAGGGAGCCACAGCCCCCAGTCAGTCATGTGACAATGAGGGGAAGTAACCCTAACATTTATAACTATTCTATATGCATACAACCATTCTTTTTTCCATTTTCAGTACAGTATTCAATAAGTTACATGAGATAGTCAAAACTTGATTCCAAAATAGGTTTCATGTTAGAAGATTTTGCCGAACCTAGTCTAGTGTTCTGAGCATGTTTAACGTAAGCTAGGCTAAGCTATAACGTTTGGTTGGTTAGGTATATTAAATGTATTTCTGACTTATGACATTTTTCATTTACAGCTGATGTATTGGACATAACCCCGTTGTAAGTCAAGGAAGATATATACCTTAAAAACTTAATATATATTTCTTACATATAAGACAGGTACATACAGATTTCATAAGCCAATTGTGACCACATTTCTTACATTATCTTTTAAGCAAATATTTTAACGCTAGCTCCATTAGTTTTGTTGAATTTCGCATTATCTCTATAACATAAGATGAATAAAATCTGAGTCCTCAATGGGTTAAAATGTTTGCAATGATTTAGCATTTTAGTTTGATTCAAGCTTGTAATAAATAGAGATTGTAATAACTAAGGCTTACATCAGAATTTACAGATATTTTATACTGACAATTCAAAGGAAAAAAATGGAAAAACAAAACTTGGGTTTACTGGGATGTCTATGATAAATAGGTTTTATTTTTTTATGTCATCTTCTATGCGAGCCAGATTTTATGACATCCTACTTTTGACTGAAAGATTTTTTCATAAGTATTTACATTAATACAAGTAAAAGTGATTTTTTTTTTAAATTTCAGATTATTAGGGTAAAAGGTTTTAGTAAATTACAAGTAACTAAGACTTATACGATACTTTGTACATAGTACTGTTGCATTCACTCTATTTAATCCTCAAAATAATTATTTGAGTTAGGTAATGTCACTACACCATTTTACAGATGGGAAAACTGAGGTCCAGTTAGGATATTTTTCCAAGGTCACAAAACTCACAAGTGATAAGCATAGGATCTCAATCTGGATACTCTGGGCCAAAGATTTTGCTTTTAGTCAGTACATAATGTGGCAAATTTGATGGTAAGATTTTTTTTTTTTTATACTTCATGGATGTCAACAATCCAAATAAGATATGTGATTAATTAATAATACACTGATGAATATTGTTAATTATAATTGTTTTGAGACTTTTTCACAATCTGTTAAGCACTCATGTACTTTTACTTGATTTTCAGTGATTGTATTTTATTTTTTTCACTTATTAAGCTAGTTCTTTTCATCACAGAGGCAGGTTTTTGTACATTTTCCTTTTTAAGAATGGACTCTATATTTCTGTCATAACCTAGGAACTCTCAAGCACTATTTGCACTGCAGAACATATTCTGACCTTGGTTAAATAGACCTGTGTGGAAATATTTAGTCACAAATGATAATCTTTATGATGTCAAGAGAATCAAGAGTAAATTTTATATGAAACAATGTAAATATTTGTTGTACAATTATCTCTGATTTTAGATCCCCATGGTATCACAATGCTTTTTGTTGGCATTTAGAAACATCTTTTGTTTTCAGTTAAGTGTTTCTTTAAGGACATAGTGTTTTGTTTTGTTTTGTTTTTTAATGGAAACTAAATCTTTATTTATGTCTGGAACATATTGATGGGATATAATATACTGAAAGATGGTTATGTTTACATAGTAAACAAGTAAACAGTCCCTGCAAGTTTAAATAGTAAACTTAATTATGAACTAGACTTACCTACCCAAAAATGGTTTTCTCTTACTATGCAAAATTTTACTAATATTGTCACATATACATTTTAAAAAGAAGGATAAAACAAGCAAAAAGCATTCACTAGATGGCATGCTACTCTTACAATTTTATATTCACTGTCTGTGTAGTAAAGGGAGTGAGGGAGGGATGAAAAGACCATGTAAAACTACAAGTTTTTAAAATTTAGTTTTTTATATATAATACGAATTATATTTATATAAAACATATAACTACACATATAATTTAACAACATACAAGTTAGTAGCAAGTCAATTTATTTACTATAACCAACTGCTTTGTATTTTGTACATATGAACGCAAGCTAAAATATGAAAAGCTGTAGCAAAAAATTAAAAGCAAAATACATTAAAATAACTTAATAAACCTGGATGTCCCTTCCAGACTGAGGCCATAATTAGTTATTACAATGATTATATCACAACCTCAGAGAAATTATTTCAGTGGCCCATATTTTGAGAGAGCTTTAAACATGGAATGGGTTACTAGAAGAAAATGTGAAACATGGCTTAATGATCCGATCATTCAGGAGGAATTGCAGAAACAATTCACAAATGGGGAAAAGGCATATGGGTCTACCAAACAATTTAACGTTTCTTTCAGCCTAGAGTATTTAGAATTTAAAGATAAAATAAGTACTTTGTAAGTGATTGTCAGTAAAGTAACATAACATGCAATCCAATTGTATGATAGATCAAAAGTAAAATAAAACCCAACAAGACAAACAAAGATAAATGCCTCGTGTCTCCTTTTTCCCTAGTAAAAATGATTTAAGTTGGATCCATGGTTCTACATAGTACAGGGTTAGACTTTTGAATAAATTCCAGAGATTACGGAACAATACAAACAGAAGTGCCAATCTTAGAGCAATAATTTTCTAAGTGTATGGGAAAGATCCAGAGGGGGTGTTATGGGCTGGGAAAGAGTTGGAAAATTTTCTTTACCATGTTTTCCCTATACCAATACTTCAGAGAATAAAGACTAAAGTAGGTCAAATTCTCTCCTTTCCACCATAGCAATCACACTTGTGATCAAAGGCACAGTCTTTAAATAGAATGGAATTGAAAACATGCAAAATTTTATGTTTTACTGACGTATTATTCAATCCATAAGATGGACATTGACGAATGATTTTGGTATTCCATCTGTGGTATCATAAATGATTTAATTAATATTTTTGACAGAAAGTAAAGAACATAGAAATGGAAACAGTACTGTCCAACAAGGGCAAATCTAATAGACAAGAAAGCAAAAATTATTACATATGTTAATATGGATTTCTATTGCTTACTATGAAAATCTTTTACTGTCATCAGAGCCATGATAAGCAGTGCTATCAAAATAATGATAATTAAGCTTTGGTATTCTGTATGTATGAAGTCAATATGCCGAGGAAGTGCTTCACTTAAGCTTTTCAATTATTTTCTTCTTGAAATTTCTAGACAACTTTTAACATTGGGAATTTGGTTTCACTGAATTGCAATCAGAGTTGAAAGGATAAATTAAAATTATTGAGAATATATGCATTTTGTTTATTTATACAAAACTTTCAAGGGAAAGTGATGCTTGTCAACAAAATTAGACAATAAATATTGTAACCTTGAATCAGACACTGCATTTTTAAAATATTACCTCACAAAAAAATGAAATTGTTTTTCTTGGTTTTTGCAGAGGTATATCTTGTACTTCAAGTTCCACAAAAATAAACCATTTAATGAGTATCCACTATCTAACAAGCACATTTTCTATAAATAGAAACACTAATAATGTGCAAAAAGGTCACTATCTGTTTTTATCCCTTTTTTGGTTTGAGAGGTAGACTTGTAATTAAAAATATAAAAATAAACAATGCTTAGGTTTTCCGGATATAATATAAAAATGTACATGATGAAGAATTAGGGAGAAGGAAGGAGAGTTTCTAACTCTTTGGAAAATTCAAGTGAGGATTTATTAAGGAGGTGAAACCTACTAAGTGGTTCTTGTAATGTTAGTGTGCTTATTTGAGAAGAAAAGAAAAAGAACTCTCCAGGATATACCAAAGGGAAAGAAAAAGTGTAGGCACAGAGCAGAAAATTGGGATTTATATGAAAAAATAAAGTTTTTCATATTCATGAAAATCATGAATGAAGAAAAAAAACCTTGCATGTAATATTCAGAAACTTAAGTCATTTTTGGAAGCATTGAATGACATTAAATAGGGAAAAATGGATAGAATAGATAATACATTTTGTAGAAGATTCATTTTGGAGCCAGTGACCTGTAAGGATAAGATAAAAATAT
The DNA here is from genome assembly GCF_024362965.1 of Panthera pardus. Classification (NCBI taxonomy): domain Eukaryota; kingdom Metazoa; phylum Chordata; class Mammalia; order Carnivora; family Felidae; genus Panthera; species Panthera pardus. Next base: position 17,056,034 of record NW_026526765.1, read on the forward strand.
AATAAGACATTTTATTTATATCTATATCAAAGATTATATACAATATTGTCTATGTTAAAGATTATATTAAAATCTATGTTAAGACAATATAGATTTACATAAAAGTATTGACTCTGTTAAAGCTAATGGATTTGGTTGTTTTGTTTGTTTTGCTTTTTCTCAACATTAAATATTTTATTTTGCTTACATGGTTTCTGAGGAGAATTCTTATCATTGTTCATCAAAGGAAAGGTGTTTGTTTTTCCCTCTGAATTCTTTCAAGATTTTTGAACTTTGATCGTAACTTGAAAATAATGTGGCAAACTGAAGGTTTTATGTTTGTTTGTTTGTTTGTTTTGACATTTATCCTTCTTGGTGTTCTCTGAGATTCCTGGATTTGTGGTTTGGGGCGTGATATCAATTTGGGGAATTCTTAGGCACGTTGTTTCAAATATGTCTTCTGTTCCTTTCTTCTAATTCAGAAATTCCTATTACATGTATGTTACACCTTCTGTAATTGTCTCACAATTCGTACATATTATGTCGCTTTTTTTTACTCTTTTTTTTTCTTTTTGCTCAACAGAGAGAAGCTCAGAGATTTCTTCAGCTGTATCTAGTCTAAAATATTACCATCAAAGACATTCATTTCTATTATAGTGTTTCTGATGTCCTGCATTTTTTTTGGTTCTTAGAATTTCCATCTCTCTGCCTATATTGCCCACCTATTCTTGCATGCTGTTTACTTGATCCAATAGAACCCTTAGCACATTCATCTAATTACTGTAAATTCCTGTTTTGGTTATTCCAATATCCCTGTCATATCTGAGTCTGGTTCTGATGATTTCTCTATGCTGTTTGCCTTTAGTATGTCTTGTAATTTTCTCTTGATAGTCTGACATGATGTACGAGGCAAAGGAACTACTGTTAATAATCCTTTAGTAATGTAGTAGTAATATGTGGGGAGTGGGGAAGCATTCTTTACTCCCTATGATTGGAGTAAACTTGTGACTCTGGATTCTGCACTTCACCAGTGCATCTCGGTATTACTTCCCACCTCCGTCCCCCCCCCCCTCCCCACCACACACACACAAATTATTTGGGACAATAGTGGGCTGGAGTCATTTATTTCTCTTCTTTCACATAGAAAGCCAGAAAAAAGCCAAGGTTGAGCATTTTACTGCCCCTGAGTCAGTTAGGTTGTGATACAATGCCAGCAGGTTAAGCTCTGGTGAAATAGTTCCTCCTGAAAGGAACCCTTGTTTTGAACAATACTGTGTCTTATTTCAAAATGGTTTCTTTCTCCTACCTCTGCCAGAAGGTGGGTTTGACACCTTCCAAGTCCTCCTCACTCAGCTTGTCCTCTAAACTCCCACTAAGCTCTTAGAGACCTTCACTGTTCTGCATCATGCAGATATCTGCCTACCTTTCTCAACTGCAAAGGGTAGTTTTTGGATTGAATTGTTTCAGAAGGGAAGGAAAGGGAACAATAGAGAGGGAAAGATAAAAGTCAAGATTTTTATGTTGTTGCTGCTTCAAAATGATTCTGACATTTTATTTTTAATTTATTTTTAATTTTTTTTTATTTTTTTTATGTTTATTTATTTTTGAGAGAGAGGGAGCCAGAGTGTCAGCTGGGGAGGGGCAGAGAGAGATGGAGACACAGAATCCGAAGCAGGCTCCAGACTCTGAGCTGTCAGCACAGAGACCGATGAGAGGTTCAAACCCACGAACTGAGAGACCATGACCTGAGCCGAAGTTGGCCACTTAACCAACTGAGCCCCCGACGCCTCTAACTTACTTTTTTATTTATAAACATCCTGCAGTCATATGTCTGCTTCTGCCCGGTTGAATAATCTTGGCTTCCATTAGGGACTTCCTGCTCTTCTCCACTCCCTGTAAGGAACTAAATTCTAACCAAACTTGCTTCCCTGGCTGTTAATACCCATTGTAGATGGTGCAAGGTCCTCTCCCAGCAACAATGCACCTGTATATGAGGAGGCGGCAGGGTCCCTTACTGCTCTCCCAGGAGAACAGGCCTCTGGTATGTTTCAAGATCATATCCCACTCATGACACTGCTGAGCAAGGGCAAACATGTCTCAGAGTACTATATCAATGTTGAGAAATTAAAGAAACCTCCATACAGGAAAAATTTGAGAGCTGAAAACTTTCAGTTAAGAAAAAAAAAATGGTTTCTCAATACTTTCAGTAGAACAGAATAAAAACCTTTTAAAAGCCCTTCTCAATAAGCTGCTATGCAACATTGCACAAACTCAACCTAGGAAGACTCAGGGTCACTACTTTTGTCTTACCATCTATCTCATCTTTATCACTTTATTGACTTTCTCCTTTCAAATGTCTTAAATATTGAATTCCAATTTCCTCCTTAAAGACGAATTTCTCATAAAGATGTGCAAACAGCTACACAATGGTTGTTTGGGAAGAATTCATTATTGTCCATTATTGAATTCACAATGTGGGTACAAACACTTTGGGATCAGCCAAGAAGGTCTATTAAGTTGCTGCCATAGTTCCCATGTGGGAAGTTTCTAAATGCAAGGTATATTTCTGGGTAGTGTGTTTTGGTATGATATCATTAAAAGTTTCCCACTATTTTCGAACAATATCTTTGTAGTTTATCATGTGTATATGAACTGTATTTTTTACAGGACACATAATGCTCGCATCAGAAAAACAGGATCGCATGGCTTTGAGTAGGAAAAATGCAAGTAGGTACGTTTTCTTTCAATTTTAAAAAAGTCTGTGTTCAGCTCTATTGAAAAATGCACATTACATAGTGCATGACATTTATGCTGAAATCAGGTCTGAGTAATGTAAGAGCAAAGATTGAGTTTTGACAGAAGATTTTGCATTTATTACCTCTTTCTAAAGAAAAGTAATGAAGCAAGAAATAGTCACAAATAATAAGAAGCAGTTGAATACACAACAATCTCCACTATCCTCTAAACTTTCAACCTCGATAGAGAAATATGCAGTTCTTTCAATTTTGTGTAAATATATGTAAAGCAGTCTCTATTTTTTCGAAGACTCTTTCTTACATGACCTTCAAATGTCAGACATTTTCTATAACTTCAGATAATGAATATAATGTGAGCTTTGACTTAGCACTTGATGTTCATTCAGATTCACCTCTCATAAATGACTTACTCATTTTTAGATTTACCTAAAAATCTAGTTTCTTTAATTCAGAAACTACATTGTAATAAGCTAATGGGAAATTCAATCCCAGTTATGATTAGAACTGTCTGCTTAAGGACTGTACAACCATATTGGATTCATATAAATATCTCCAAAGTACTTTGGTGTTTCTTTGATCATGGTGATTAGTTCCTATAAATTACCACCAAGAAACACATTGGGCTATCTGGAAAGTTCCCATCAGATTTCTGGAAATCTTCCATTTGGGGCCAACTCATGGGGCAAGGGAAACTTTGATGATTCTAGGGAACACCTACGGTCCTGTTATCTATATATTCACCGTCTGGTAGAAAGACATGCAGATCTCTATCCCCTTCCTAGTCAGGTAAGAAAAAGATCTCATTTCATATTGTCCTAAAAGCCCTTAACACTCTCCCCATCCCTCCATCCCTAGTCAAACCTACTGCATTCTATTTGTTATACTTGAAATTTTTAAAAGGTAGCAGCTGCTAATCTAATCAAGTTTGTTTGCTTTCTATATGGCGAATATCCCTGCGGTGAAGATTATGAAGTCTGGAAACTGCTTAGGATAGAAGTGGAATAATAGGGAGAGAGAAAAACAAGATGCATCACTCAACTAATGAGATTAAATTAATAAAAAATCTGATAGCACGTAGTTCAAAGAATTTTCATTACGTGAACAACAATATCAATGGTTGCTTATGTGAATTTACTACAAAAACAAATAAGACATGATGGTAATTAAAGAAATGCATAATTATGTTATTCTTCACAGAAGAAATTTAAAACTTCATTAATGCTGCAGAAGGCAGTGCATATAATTGCTTCTTATTTATTTTTTTCTTAAATCAGTCCTTAGTGGCAATAATTGGAAGAGTTAAGTGGGGTGGGAAATATACAATCACAAAATATCCATAGCAACGTTCCCATAACAAATGTGATGGAGCATAGCCAAACTTTAGGGGAAAGATAGAAAACAGACATGGTTTCAGTGAACCTAGTTTTATTCATTATTCAAACTTATTCTGAGGACAATATTTCAGATAGTAAAATTAACTGATCTTAAGACAATTTGAAAGTTAAAACTGTACGCCACAAAGGTCTTACCTTCTTGTGGGGGAAGACAGACATTGAACGCACGGTGGATAAGGCACACTCTGAGTGAAAGGCACATTTCTAAGAAAGGAAAGGGAGCGCCTAGTGATTCCTATAATTGAAGGTGTTTGGGAGACAGGTGTTATTTACCCAGGGTGTCTAGGAAAAGCTGTTTGGAAAAGAAACTTTTGAGCTGTGACCTAATTGATGAGAAGGAGCCATCTATGTAAAGACCTCAGTTAACTTTCAGAATCAAAGTAATAAATGCAAACTACTTGCATAGAAGAAGGTAAGGGTACAGTTTCTGAAGGATGCTGTTACAAATTACTACAAACGTAGTCTTTTGAAACAACAGAAATGTATTCTTACACAGTTCTGGGCACTAGGAATCTAAAGTCACTGGGCTAAAATAAAGGTGTCACCTGGGTCGCACTCCCTCCAGGGGCTCTAAGCAAGATCCCATTTCTTGGCATTGGCCTTGCCTCTTCCAGCTCTGGTGGCTGCCAGTATTCTTTGGTTTATAGCCACAGCACTCAAGATTCTGTCTCATGGTCATACTACCTTCTCTTCTGTGGTCTAATCTATATCTGCCTCCCTATTGTAAGGACATTTGAGATTGACCTGATGGCTCATTCAGAGAATCCAGAATAATCACCCATCTCAAGATCTTTAATTATTGCTGCAACGTCTATTTTCCCTGTAAGGTAACATTCAAAGGTTGTAGGAATTAGGACAAACACAAATTTGGGGTCCATTACTTATATTACCACAGCACGTGTGGCTGAGGCAGAGAAACAGAAAGGACAGGATTAGAAGGTCCAATAAATAGTGATGAATGAGATTATTATGTTTTTTAAGTCAAGGTGAGAAATTTGCATTCTTTTAAATTCTTTTTATTTTTAATATTTACTTTTGAGAGAGAAAGAAGAGAGACAGAGGGTGAGCAGGGGAGGGACAGAGAGGGAGACACAGCAGGCTCTGAGTTGTCAGCACAGAGCCCAACGTGGTCTTGAACTCATGAACAGCGGGATCATGACCTGAACAGAAGTCGGACTCATAACTGACTGAGCCACCCAGGCATCCCTGAATTGTATTCTGATATCAATCGTAAGCTACTAGGGGATCAGTGATGTCAGTAGATACTAATCAAAGAGTGACATAGTCACATGTGTTATTTGGAAAACTCAATCTCAACTATAAATGACTAGATACAAGTTTACTGTGGCTCAGGCTAGATTTTAGCAGTAGAGATGGTGCCATGTCCTCAGATCTGGAAGGCAATGTAGATGTGCTTAGAGGATTCATTGAATGACTAGACGTTGGGCATGAAGAAACAAAACAAGTAACACAAATCAACGCATTGCATTTCAATTTGTAGTTTGAGCAACCGAGCGGATGGTGAAGCTGTCAACTAAATAGAAGACTGGTGAGAAATAGGTGGGTTTGTGGAGGACGATTACAAGTACTGACTGGGTGTTTTAAGTTTGATTTGATTATTATACATCCAGGTAGATATCATAAAAAGTACAGTTAAGTGTTCAACTTCCAACCACAGAAGAGGCCACAGGGTGCAGATGTAGCTATGGAAGCATCTATAGGGATACAGAGAGAGGAGACTAAAAAAAAAAAAAAAAAAAAAAGAGTGATTGGGCATAAAAAGAATGGGAAAGGGACATGGGAAAAGAACCTCAAACTTTCTGCCTTGGAACTTGGATTTGGCTACAATTTATTAAAATAGAGCCTATTGGGGCACCTGGGTGGCTCAGTCAGTTGAGCATCCAACTACATCTCGGATCATAATCTTGCACTTCGTGGGTTTGAGCCTCGCATCAGGCTCTGTGCTGACAGCTCAGAGCCTGGAGCCTGCTTCGGATTCTGTGTCTCCCTCTCTCTCTGCACCTCCGCCCCCCCCCCCCCCCCCGCCATGCTCTGTCTCACTCTATCTCTCAAAGATGAATAAATGTTTAAAAAATTAAAATTAATTAATAAAAATAGAGACTATTGGGACAGGTCATGAACTGACAGCAAAAACAGAGGCTCACTATGGACAGGTGAGGTTTCGCATGCCTCTGAGATATTTCCAAAAGATAGAGTAAAAATGAGGAAAAAAGTCCTTAAAAGTGGAATCAGGGCTGAAAACACATATTTGAAGTTCATTTCTCCATTTTTTCTGCATCATAAATATTTTAAATGGCAAAACAAGAGGCTGGAGAATGATTACATGTGATTAGATATGAATAATTAAATGTGAAGACTGTAGGAAGGAAACATAAAAGAAGATCGTAAGTCCCATTAAGGACACACACTTACTCATTATTAGTCATAAACACATAATATTCTTACATAACAAACCTAGTAAGATCTCGATGAGACATAGAAGAGAATAGAAAAAAAGAAAGTTTTGTGGAAAATGCTAAGTATTTCCTAAAGCTGTCATAATTCATTCTTATTCAAATATAATTTTCTGATTTTATCAAATTATCCATCATAATTTTAACAGAAATTTTCTTGTCTGCTCCTCCCTATTAGTCTCAGAATTTTCTCTTGTTCTGTCTTTTTGCCTTTTTTTTTCCTTTTCAACTTTTCAGAGCATTGTATTAATAATGTGATATATAATAATTTAATAATTTGAACATATATAGTCAATTTAGTCAATATGCCTCTTTACTAAATCCAGGTATATTTAATCAGTGCCAAAGCAAAAGGGAAACAGTATTTCATAAACCATTAAATTTGAGCATTTTTTTAAATCCTAAAATATCTGATATAATTGATTTAAAGTGATTAAAATATATTTAATACAGGTAAGTGGTAACTATGTTCTAATATAACAGCTTATATTAAGACACGTTAACACATTTAGACTTCTTATTGATCTAAACGTTGGTTTGTTTCTGAAATCATCGACCCTAACTGTTACTTTAGAGGCCACTTTATTCAATGTACCAAGCAATACATAATCCTTGGCTAATCTAGCAATTTCCTCTACTTTACAATTAACTCACTGTATGCCGTTCTGGTGATTTCATCTAAGATTGATATTCTTTATTTCCTACCTTCTGTCTATAATGTTCTGATTCTAGTGAATGAGGGCGCAGGAGATACTCTGCATCGATTACTTCTTTCACTTTTTAGTGCCGAGTAGATTCTCAGATGACCCTACTGGTCTCTGCATCCTGATATTCATGCCCTTGTGTAATCCCGTATTTGAGCAGGGGTGAGACCTTTCACTTATTACTCCCAGAAATACATGTTAAATGTGATGAGATGCCACTCTATATTTGTTAGGTTATAAAAATGGTAACATGTTTAGCAGAACATGTCTACTGCCTTCTTGGTTTACAAGCTCTCATGAAGCAAGCAGCCATCTTGCAGAGAGTCAAGGGCAAGAATCTGAGGTCAGCCTCCTCCCAAAAGGAGGCTAGGGATTAAGAGTGGCCTCCAGCTGACGGCCCTCGGAAGCTGAAGCCCTCAAGCCAAAAAACCCACAAAGAACGGAATTTAGCCAACAACAGTATGGGCTTAGAAGCAAATTCTTTTCCAGTTGAGCCTCAAATAAGACCCACAGGCAAAACCTTCAATGCAACATTATGAAGACCCGGAAGCAGTGGACCAGGTGAGCTGTTTCCACCCCTGACCCACAGAAACTGAGACAACTTTTAGCTGCTAACTTTTCTAGAATGTGTTGTGCAGCAATAGGTAACTAATGGATTTCAGAACATAGTTTCTGTTCAGACAAATTTCGTAAATAGCCTTGATTTTGTGTTGGTTGTGTATACATAAATCTCCTTAACTCTCTTCTTCAATCCCAGCGCTCGTTCTTTTAGAATTACAGATATGTAAACCTTTAAGACAGCAATCTTATCCCCAAAATTTCTTGACTCCAAGCATATAATTCTTACAAAAAGGCAGCCTTCTTGTATGTTTAATGAGTAACAGGGTCCTCAAATTTTTAAATGTGTGGAACAGGCACTACTGACCTTTGAGTCAAATTTCCTTGTTGTTGGGGCTGTCCTCCACATACACATACGTGCATATATATTTATGTGGAAATAATATATAATGCAGGCATATATAGTGTATATAATACACAATACATACATATATTTGTGTACACACACATGATTTGTGTATATATATTTTATACATGAACACATACATATTTATATATACATGTATATATGTATGTTTATATCTAATTCTACCTAGATAAAATTATCCATTCATGATAAATGCATGCTAAAATTATGCTGTATTAAAAATGAAAACCAGGGGCCCCTGGGTGGCTCAGTCAGTTGAGCGTCCGACTTTGGCTCAGGTCATGATCTCACGGTTTGTGAGTTCGAGCTCTGCGTCGGGCTCTGTGCTGACGGCTCGGAGCCTGGAGCCTCCTTCAATTCTGTGTCTCCCTCTCTCTCTCTGCCCCTTCCCCGCTCATGATCTGTCTCTCTCTGTCTCTAAAAAATGAATAAATGTTAAAAAATATTTTTTTAAAAAGTGAAAACCATAGCCATGATAATTTTCTTAGAATTATTTAGCATTGCAAATGCTAACAAAAGTCACTATTACTGGACATTTTGTCATCCATGCCCAAAAAGAAAATTATGTTTCTATTTTAAGTCTGACATATGGCACTAGCCTTTGTGTGACAATCTTGCTCACATTCAGCATTTGTGACACCAGATTGTCGCTTTCTCTGGAATGTGAGATGACGGGAATAGTAATTTTGAATTAAATATAAGTCAGTGGACTGTCAATCCTGGGTAGGCCTTCTATTCACCTGCTTGAAAGTCCAGATGTCAATGCCATGATGTTTAATCCTTTTTTGTAGACTAGGATGGAAACTATTTTTTTTTATTTTTCTTTTCCCTTCTCTCCTTTTCAAATTTTAATAACTCTATGGAAGCACAGAGGCTGTAATTCATGAGTTTCATGGAGTGTTTCAGCAAAAAGCTCTGTCATTTTCAAGCTTCTAAAATACCTTCTTTCCCCATTAAAGGCTAAAATAGGTTTGGCCCTTCCTCTCTGATTTGAAATATTAAAAGCAAGTAATGCTTGATTGTAATATATGTGGGGTGTGTGTGTGTGCGTGTGAATATTTTTTGTTCAGATTTTAAGTTTGAGAATTTGAGAAAATTAGAAAAGCTCTTTGTTGGAATATTGCAAATATATACTTTCTATTTTGACCAGAGATATCAAAACGCAAGATTTTTCAGTAAACATCAGGATGCTCAAAATAACTGTCTTAAAAGCACTATGAACAATCAGAAATCTATAAAGCTGGCATGTGTTTCTACAAAGCTTTGGGTGGGAAATTTTCCCCAAAAATTGTAATGGCATTTCCAAAGGTTGAAAACTAATACAATAAGCAACTCATATTGGGGGTGGGGGAGAGGGGAAAGTGGGTGATTGGTACTAAGGAGGGCCTGTGTTGGAATGAGCACTGGGTGTTGTATGGAAGCCAATTTGACAACAAATTATATTTAAAAAATAATAAGCACTCATGTTATCCTCCAGCTACGTTAAAGAATTTTAACAATTTTCTGCATAGTTAATTTTTTTATCTACATATCATTTGTTTTGCTATACCATCTGAAAATAAATAATAGCTAGCCAGAGGGGAGGGAGTGGGAGGGATACACAAATGGGTGACAGGGAGTGAAGGATACAAGCTTCCAGTAATGGAATGAACAAGTCACGGAAATAAAAGGTACAGCATAGGGAATAGGGTCAATGGTATTGTAATAGCGTTTCGTGGTGACATATGGGAACTCCATCTGTGGTGAGCACAGCATGATGTATAAAGTTGTTGAATCATTATGCTGTATACCTGAAACTAATGTAATATCATGTGCCAACTGGTTTCAAAAAGATAGATATAATAAATAAACTGTACATAACCACAGTAAAAAAATAAGAGTTTTTCAAAAAATATTTTCGCACATCCTAAATAAAAACAATTTTCCACATAATTTATGAATCTATGTAACACCAATTAAACAAAAATTCCATCATGTCATATCCATATGATATTTGATATCCACAAAATTTCCATATAATATTTAAATTTTACTGGTACGACAAAGAATTTTATTTTTCTCTGCATTAAGATCTAGTTAAGATTTATGCATTATATTTAGTGATTGTGTCCTAACGTAATGAACCAGCTATGAGACATGTCAACTGCCAGTTCTTCAAACTAACTATCAAAAAACCACTTATTAAAGCAAAGATAATTTGTTAGATTTATTGCAGTAATAAGGCACCTTGATAGATTTTGGTATTGTTTTAAAAAGAGAAAATTAGGGGAAGTTATTTATGGGTTTTTAGGACCTCATTGAAAAATCAAGATATTGGATGGGAGTTTTCCGTTTATGACTTGAATGCTTTATTTTTGATTGAAGAATAATTGACATACAGTATCCTACTAGTTTCAGGTGTACAACATAGTGATGCAATATTTATATACATTAAAAAATGGTCAGCACAATAAATATAGTTATGTGTCATCCCATAAAATGGTTAGCATATTATTCACTATATTCCATAAACTGTACATTACATCCCCGTGTCTTATTTCTTTTATAACTGAAAGGTTCTGGGGCACCTGAGTGGCTCAGTCGGTTAAGCGTCTGACTTCAGCTCAGGTCGTGATCTCACGGTCTGTGAGTTTGAGCTCCACGTTGGGCTCTGTGCTGACAGCTCAGAGCCTGGAGCCTGCTTCAGATTCTGTCTCCCTCTTCTCTCTCTCTCCTTCTCCCCCACTCGTGCTCTGTCTCTCTTTCTCTCAAAAATAAATAAATGTAAAAAATATTTTTTTAACTGAACGTTTCTATTTCTTAATCCCCTTCACCTATTTCACCCATCTCCCTACCTGCTTTTCCTTTCGCAACCATCTGTTTGTTCTCTGTATCTGTGACTCTATTTCTGTTGTATTTGTTTTGTTTTGTTTAGATTCCACATATAAGTGAATCGTGTGGTATGTGTCTTTTCTGTCAGGCTTATTCTACTTAGCATGATATTCTCTAAGCCCGTCCATGTTGTCACAAATGGCAAGATTTCATTCTTTTTCATGACTAATGTCTCATTTTATATATGGGGGTGGGGGGAAGCCTGTGTGTGTACACACACACACACACACACACACACACACACACATGCACATCTTTATCTATTCTTTTGTTGATAGACATTTGGATTGTTTCCAGACTTGGGCTATTATAAATAATTCTGCAATTAACATAGAGATGCATATATATATATTTTTTTTTTTTCAAATTAGTGTTTTTCTTTTCTTCAGTTAAATACCTAGAAATGGCATTGCTGAATTCTGTGGCAGTCCTATTTTTAATATGTTGAGGAATCTTCATATAGTCATATGTTTCCCTCGTGGCTGCACCAATTTATACATCCACCAACAGTGTGCAAATATTCACTTCTCTCCACATCTGCCAACACGTTTTTATTTCTTATCTTTGTCAATAATAGCCATCCTGACAGGTATAAGGTGATATCTCATTGTGGTTTTGATTTTCATTTCCCGCGACTGGTTAGGTACAATGAGATGAGGGTCTTGAAGTGAACCTTGATGAGGAACTGGATACTCCTAAAAAGTGAGCTGGTTTAGTCTGTTCATAGTCCTGTCTTCCAAGAGCTAGTAGTTGCTAGAGCTGTTTTTCTTTTTCTTTCTGTTGTTATTGCCTGGACCTAGAATTCTCTAACATAGACACAGGAAAATGTTTTGGTTTCAATTTTTAGAAGCTGTTGAGAGACCAGAGGACAATGAATCTGGTATGCAAATCAAAAAATTCCTCCTAGAAAGTTTTCACCAAATCTTTTTCATTAGACATATTTTCAAGCATGTAAAAATATGGAATGGTGCAATTATCACTCATTACTCACCATATAAATTCAACATTTTAAATAGTGTTATATTTATATATTTTTACCAACCTCTCCATGTCCTAAGAAAAGCACCTCTCAATATATCACAGTTAATATCAAATCTAAGAAAATCAACATAACCTACAATATCATTCATTATTCAGCATAAATTCACACTTTCTCAATAGTGTAAAAGTGACTCTAAAGCTTTGTCAATATTCTCCCAAAGTAGGATCTGATTTTAGTTCTTACATCTATCACTGGTTTCACCTTATATTCTTTTATTCTAAAACATTCTGTCAACTTGTATGCACAATTTGCTATAATTGTTACACTGATGAATCATTTGAGCATGCCCTATATACTGATATTTACATGCAATTCTATGTAATATTAATTTCTTCTAAGAATATTCCTGGAATAAGTGTTAAAAATGTATTTTTGAATTCAGGTAGCATTATTGGACACTCTGAAGGGTCATTTGAGACTGCCAAAACCGGAATTTAATCGGTAACAAAAAATAATTAAGATCATGAATACAGAGCTTACATTGCAATTTGTCCTTCTCAGGAGCACATGTTTTACCGAATTTATTCCAACAGTTAATATTTTCTTTAATGGAATTGTATTTCATATCCTAAGTGGCTGTAAAACCACCTAAAAACCGCCTGGCATATATTTAATTTCTTGAGGAATTATACCCATCCAAAATGTTCCACATTATAGTTTGTGTGACTGAAAGAGTTTATAAGGCCATCTCCGTAATTTCCAAGCAAATTTAAATAATTACATCTGTAATACCTAATAGTTGTTTATTGAATGCCTGAGGCAGAAGAGTCACAGCGAAGACAGTAGGGTCAGACAGCAGCAGAAAATCTCTGATGGTCTGGTTTCAGAAGAGTTTTCCTTCCCCTCTCCCCAGAGTAGAGTTTATTTGCTTATTTTTTTTCGCTTCCCGTCCACCTGGTCTACTAAGTTTTCACCAGCATCTGGGAACACAGGGTTTACTGGTGTTCACCCAGCAGTCTCTCTCTCTTTTTTCCCCCTCCTTTCCATCCTCCTCTTCTTCCTCCAACCTCTTTTCCCCCTCTTCGTCCTCCTCTTCCAACCCTTCCTACCCTTTCTCATCCTCGTCCTCCTCCTCCTCTTCCTTCTTCTTTTATTTTTCTTCAGTAAAGGAGAAAAGCATCCATGGACTCCGCTCTGGCTCTGCCCTCCGTGTGCATGGGCCACTGGCGGAGGCTTCCTTTGCTTTGAATCTTTCTCAGGCCCAGTGGAAGTCTTCAGAGACCAGCCTGAAAACTGGGTGCAGACTTTTATGTGTGCAGTACCCAGGGCATGTACATCACCACCGTTCTCCACTCAGCTTCTAGGAGTTGTGTGGAAAGCTGCATCCAAGCTAAAATTTCTTACCTCGTTGGATGGTCCACAGGCTTCCTTTCAGACCACGAACCTTGAAGTTGCCCTTTCAATTGGATTTCAGGCTCATTGATAACTGCAAACTCCATTATCTTCTGGGTTCAAGAAAAAGTTATAATTATGGATTGGCCACTTTTTAGTGTTTGTTAGTGTGGAATCTTTTTTTTTTCTTTCTTTCTAGATTTCTATATTCTTGGCAGTAGCTGGAAGCTGTGTTTTAATTGTGCTGTTTGCCTTCTTACTGAGTAATGATAGTCATGTTTGTTTTAATATAGTCTAAATATAAATCATTTATAAGCAGTATGGATTTGAAATACTTTCTAAATTTGATGTCTTAGTTTGTCATTTATCATTTTCCTGAACTGTGTCCTCCAAGGAGCAGAAGTTTTATATTTCGATGGAGTTTTGTTTTTTCAATAGTGCTTGCTTTTTATAACCTAAGAAAACTTTGATTACTTTAAAGTAAACAGGGACTGCATCCTTTTACTTCTAGAATGTTTGTAACTTTACTTTTAATATTTATGTGCATTATCCATTCAAATAATTTTATTTATTGCATGAGGTAAGTATGAGAATTTATATATATTCTGTCATCTCAGCACCATTTGTTGAAATAACCATCACTCCCCATTGAATTCCCTTGATAAATCAATTTGCCATCGTAGTAGTTTCCTGGGGCTGTGGAAACAGTACCACAAAGTGGATAGCTTAAACAACAGAAATGTATTGCTTCTCAGTTCTGGAGGAAATAAGTCTAAAATCAAGGTTTCAGCAGCACTGGTTCTTTCTGAGTGCTGTGGGAGAGAATCTGTTCCTAGCTTCTGGTAGCCTTAGGCATTCTCCTTGTGTCTTAACCATTGTCTCCCCTCGATATGTGTCCTTGCCTGTGTTTATGTTTCCTGTTTTTAATATTGGGTTAGGACCTGTCATCTTAGCTTGATTATCTTTAAAGAGCATATTTCAAAATAAGACTGCATTCTCAGGTACTGGGGGTTAGAACTTCGATATCTTTGGGGAACATACAATTCAATGCATAACAATACATAAGTGTTGGTTTATTTTTGGACTCCTTATTCAATTTGATTTATCTATATATTTATCAACACAATAGTTTTATTCCTGTAACTTCTCAATAAGTGCTGATATAGTAGATATACATTTCAGAAAGATGTGGTCAAATACTTCTCATGCATGCATATGCTCACTACTCTGCTGGATAATTTTTATGATTGTATTTAGAGTACAGATAAATTGGGGAGAATTGGTATGTTCATAACATATTTTCCAATCTGTGAGCTTATTGTACCTTTGTATTTATTTGGGTTTTCTTGAATTTCTCTGAAAGTTCTGTATTTTCCAATATATAGGTTGTGGTGGTTTTAACATATGCCCACAAATGATGTAATATGTTTCCCTTCAAAAGATGAAATCTGAATTTCCTCTTTATGAATTGTGCTGGACTTTGAGACTTGTGTAAATGAAAAGAATGTGGCTAAATGGATGTTACATGACTTCTGAGTTGAGGTCAGAAAAAAAAATAATAATTTTGTGTGCTTCTCAATCTCTTGGATCACTCATTCTAGAGGCTACCCTGCCATGGCAATAATAGAGAAGCTCATGAGTGGAGGACCTAACGCTTCTTCCTAACACCTTATACCAATTAGTCAATCATGCAACTTATGAATAAACAAATCATCACTGCACTTTATAGTTACTAGGTTTTGAAGGGTTTTGTCCTACAGGAATGTATACCTAATACACATGTCTTACAGATCGTTTCTTCAGTATGGGCCTCAATTTTATTTTAATGTAGGTGAGATTCTGAATTTCAATTTTCATTGTTCATATTTTTTACGTAGCTTTTTGTCTGTGTATATGAGGAGTATTTTTTGATAAATCTTTTTTTTATCCTTTATTACAACACACACTGAATTTGGTTTAATGTAACAATTTTTTTTTAATTTTTTAATGTTCATTTCTGACACAGAGAGAGACAGAACATGAGTGGGGGAGGGGCAGAGAGAGAGGGAGACACAGAATCAGAAGCAGGCTCCAGGCTCTGAGCCATCAGCACAGAGCCCGACGCAGAGCTCGAACTCACAAACCATGAGATCATGACCTGAATCGAGGTCGGTCGCTCAACCGACTGAGCCACCCAGGCGCCTCTAATGTAACAGAAAATTTAACAGAAATATTACTCTATAATGCATAAAATAATTACATTTATACAATGGAATGATATTTTATTTTTTGAAATCACAATGAAATCTTATTTTTATAAAAACAGCAATATAGATAGAATATACTAATACAGTGTACTAGGTACTCTCTACTTATATTACTTCACTGATTTTTCTCAAACACCCCATTCTTAAGTATTTAAAAATATACAGGAAATAGGAAATATTATACCATTTTATTAATAAGAAAAAAACAGCACAGAAAGTCTATGACGTTTCCCCCAATGTCACAGGACTAGAAATTGTACAAACAAGACTTCTCTGCAGATTTAGCTAACTCTGGAATCCACATCTTTAATACGTTACACTGCATTATCTATTTCGTAAGAAAGGAAGATTCAAAAATAAAATCATCAATATCTTTGTGTCTTGTGATATGGGAGTTAACAGGGAACTATTTCTTTGACACCTTTTTTATAATATATCAACTTAGAAGCAACAATGTTATGGCATTAGGTACTTTAAATCTGGAAACAGATTTTAGCTGAATCTGGAAACATGCTTTTCTTTCTTTCTATCTTCAACTGAGTATCAGTTCCTTTAAATAACTTCATTAGTAGAAAGAAAATGGTAGGCTATGCTCATATGACCACAAGCACTTGTATTTAGTCTTTTCTATCCTCCAAACTCATTTTACGTCATTTATTCTTTTTACGTCATTATTCTTTTACGCCATTCATTTCATTTATTCTTCAGGCTCTTATGTGAGGTTGAAATATTTTATGTTAGGCTTCCTAACAGATGAGTCACACACACGAATGTAAGTTTTGACTTCACCAAATGTACTTAAAACGAGATTCTTCAGACAGAGGAAGTCTACCAGATGCAACTATAGAAAGGATCTTTCAGGAAGAGGGAAACGATATCAGGTACAGTTATATGTTGGCTGAAGCTGCCATCATCTGATGGTTTCACTGGACTGGCAGTTGATGTTCGCTGCCTATCGGACAGGAGCCTAGATGGAGCTATTGGCCAGTTGCTTCTCCAGCGTGGTGATCTTAGGGTGATTGTGGCTGACTCCCCTAATTGCAAACATCCCAAAATAATCAAGAGGAAGCTTCATGGCCTGTCACTCTAGCCTCAAAAGTCACACAATGTCATGTGGGCTGCATTCTATTGATTGTAAGCAAGTTACTAATGCCAGTACCCACAGACCAAATTTCCTGAAGACAGGATTATCAAATAATTTGTAGACTTTGGAAACCACCATATAACTAATTACTGAAAGAGAAGGATTTTATAAACCTAATTAATACAAGTTAATGACACCAAGAAAAGTAAGATTTAAACAATCCAAAAGAAGGCAGGAAAGTAAAAGAATGGTGGGGGGGAGGCAATGAGAACAGGTCATAATAAAAGACAGCATATAAATCATAAATAGTAAATCAAATGGACTAAGTGACCTAGTGTAAAATGGAATTTGAAAATGCAGAAGAAGGGGTACCTGGGTGGCTCAGTAGGTTGAGCATCTGACTCTTGATTTCGGCTCACATCATGATCTCATGGTTTGTGATGATCTCAAGCCCCAAGCTGGGCTCTGTGCTGACAGCGTGGAGCCTACTTGGGATTCTCTCTCTCTCTCTCTCTCTCTCTCTCTCTCTCTGTCTGTCTCTCTTTCTCTTTCTACCCCTCCCCCACCCGTGCACATGCATACTTTCTCTCTCAATTAAATAAACATTAAAAAAAGGAAAATGAAAAAGGAAAATCATGACCAAGAATATGTAGTTTATAAGAGAGACATCTAAATATACTTATATAGAAAGATTTAAAATGTAAAAAATATTGAAATAATTAGAGCATACAACAGAAAATAAAGCTGTGAAAATTATAGCTACTATTGGTCAAAGGAATCTCAAAGACAGAAAGTATTATTATAGGTAAGAAAATCTCAATGAAAAAAGATTTAACTCACAAATAAGTCTATATAAGGCAGATTAAAATGCAAAAACTAGTTTATAAAATCAACAGTATAAAGAAGAAAAGATATATATGATCACAACAATAAATACAGAAAAAGCATTTGGTAAAAACCAAACTATTCAGGATAAAAACTCTCAGCAACCTACAAGTGGAGAAGAATTTCGTCAATTTGATTAAAAAAACATCATCAGAAAATGTTCAGCTAACATCATCTTTAATCATGAGAAACTAGATGCTTTTCTTCTAATACTAGGAACAATGTTAAATTTTCCCTCTTACTGCTCCTATTGAACATTATACTAAAAGACCTAGCAAATGCAGCATGAAAAACAAAACAATTAAAAAGTACATAGATTGGGGAAGAAGAATTAAAGTTGTTTTTGTTCACAGATGCTGTAATTGTTCATGTAGAACATTCAAAAAATCAATAAAACCTTATGGAACAAATAAATTATTACAGAAAGTTTGCAGGATCCAAATTATTGTACAAGTCAATTGATTTCTTATGTGCCAACAATCAACAATTGGAATTTTCAATTATAAAAAGAGCACCATTTACATTAACAACAAAGGCAAAATCAAAATCAAATACTTACATTTATGTCTAACAAATTATGTACAAAATCTACATGTCAAAATCTACAAAACTGATGGAAGAAATTAGATAAAATCTAAATACATTTTTTTTTAATTCCATGTTTATGGATAGGAGCAGTTAATTTGAATGTCATTTCTTTCTTTTTATTTTATAGATTTTGTGTAATCCTGAACTAAGTCCCAGGAAGTTATTTTATGGATATAGATAACTGACACTAAAGTTTATGTGAAATAACAAAAGACTCAAAATAGCCAGTACGATACCGAAAAACAAAGTTGGAGGACTGTCATCACCTGACTTCAAGATTTTGTTTAATCAAGACAGTTCTATACTGGCAAGATAATAGCCAAATAAATCAATGGAACTGGACATAGAACCCCAAAATAGATCCACACAAACATGGTCTGGTGATTTTTTTTTACAAAGAAGCAAAGTCAATTCAATGGATAAAGATAGTATTTTCAAGTGTCAAGCTGGAACTACCAGACATCTACATTTTAAAAAATGAATTTGGATGCCAACCTTACCCTGTTTAAAAAAATAAATTATTCAAATTGGATCATAAGCCTAAATGTAAAATGCAAATCTGTAAACCTTCTGGAATCTAGCATAGGAGAAAATCTAAGGGATTTGGGGTTTGATGATAAGTTTTTAGGTATAACACCAAAAGCACAATCTATGAAAGAAAAAAAAACATAACTTAGGACTAATTAAAATTAAACTTGTCTACTCTGCAAAAAGATACTGCTAATGAAATTAAAAGAGAAGTCACATACTGAGAGAAAATATTTGTAAAACATGTATCTGGTAAAGGATTGGTATCCAAAATATATAAAGAATATTTATAATTCAACAACAAGAAAACAAAAAAAAACAACTAAAAATGGACAAATGTTATAAATAGATATCGCACCAAAAAAGATATACAGATGATAAATAAACAATCAAAAATAGAATCAACATTCGATGTCATTAAGGAATTACAAACTGAAACAACAATGAGTTACCACTGTGCATGAAACAGAGTGACTAAAATATATAAAACTAATAATACCAAATGCTGGTGAAGCTGTGGGGCATCTACTGGAAGCAGTCAAGGTGTCTTTTAATAAGTGAATGGTTAACCTGTGGCACATTCAGATAATGAAATATTATTCGGTGATAAAATGAAATGAGCTATCAAGCCACAAAAAGATGTGAGCGGCTATTGAAGACGTATTGCAAAGAAACTAGTCTAAATGTCATATACAGTATGATTCCAACCATATCATGTTCTTGAAAAGGCAAAAGTATAGAGACAAAAAGAACATCGGTTGCTAAGTATTCGGAAGAGAGGTAGAGAAGGATGAATATGTGAAGCTCAGAGGATCTTTAATGCTGTGAAACTACTCTGCACAGTTCCTTCATGTGGATACATGGTATGCATTTGTGAAAACCCATAGAGCTATACAACAAAAAGAGTAAACCCTAATGTAAACTATGGGTTTCAGGTAATTATAATGCATCAGTATCGGTTTATCAGTTATAACAAATATACCACACTAATGCAAAATATTAAAAATAGGTTAACTGTATTTAGGTGGAAGTTGCAGATGGCGTATATGGGAACTCTCTGTACTATCTGTTGAAGTTTTCTGTAAACCTGCTCTAAAAAATAGTCTGCTCATTTTTTTTTAATTCGAATCAACTGTCCATGTGAACACATTCCTAGGGCCTCTCCCAAGACTTTGAAGGAAGCAGTTCTGTGAAGTCCAATACATGTAGAAAATCTCCCTCTGACTCTGCCTCCTAAGTCCTCATAGCATTCATGACACTTCCAAGAGAGTAGTGGCAAAGACATTACGGTTCCATTTTGTCCCTCGTAGCTGGCAAGAACTCCAGACATATAAGCCAAAGAGATGATTGAAAGAATAGATGACCAGTTAAATGAATGAAAAAAATCAAATATTGGGGGAATTTACTTTTTCTTTCCTTTGTGGCCACCATAATCTTGTTTCAATGCCACAGTCATACCAAATTACTTACCATTTCCTATTCTCATCCTTATTACTTTTCTGACGTTCCCACCTCAGTCCTGTTGTCTAGGCTGTATACGTTCTCAGCTCACCTCAAATAGCCACATTGTCACTTGTTCCCTGTTCCAATGCTTCCATAGTCATAATTGTTCCAAGTTCCATTACATCCTTTCAGCAGGGTAATGTAATTATGTTATTGTCTCTGTCTCCTATGGAATTGTGAGCTGATCAAGACGTATACAAAATCTTATTTATGATGGTTTACATGTTTTCATAGTGTCTGATTGAGTTTTAAATTAATTCTTGGCACTGTGAATAAACTGATGAATGTTGCTGCTTTTGCATGAATCATATCGTAGAAAATCTCTGCCTACCCACTTTAATAAAAGTGGTCAATTGCGGAAAAACTTAAGACTTTGCAGTGAAGTAAACAAGATATAATTGTCAAAAGGCAAAATCATGTAATTGTGCACAGGTTTTACATATTTTTTTTAAAAATATCACTTTGGTTGCATGCTTATTTACTTTATGACCTTGGAAAGTGAATATAATCACTCTCTGTTTTCCCTGTAAAGGAGAATAATATATTTTCCACTTAGTTGTTGTGAGAGTAAGTGAGGTAACCAAATGTAAAAGACTGAACAATGCCCGGTTCACAGGAAGTATTCAAAAGATGTCAGATCTCTTCAACTTTTTTTTCTAAGGCTTAGAAACAAAGGGCCTAATCTTGGCTCTGCCATTTGCAAATGGTTGATCTTGAATGATTTATAATATTTCTGATCCTTAGTTTTTGTCATCTACAAAAGAATCCTAATGTCAGCATATGGATGCTATGAGTATTAAATAGCATATGTAAAGTGCTTAGCAGAATTCCTATAATATATAATGGTCAACAAACTTTAACCAGTTTAATAAAAAAGATGTTAACAAAATGTAGTTGGGCTGTGGTCCTAAAGAGAGCAATTAAGTAGAAACTGTAGTGCTGAACCAGTGATCAGTGGGCTTTGTAAAGTTGCCATGGTTAGCATTCATCCATCTTTCAAAACTCTATACAAGAGTTCTGGTTGAAGATAATGAGGAGCAGAGGAATTTATTGCAGAGATTTTCAGTGTATTTGCAATTCTCTCCAGGTTTTGGAGGTGAGAAAGACAAGAACGGATCCCAAGATTGCACTTTAACTCAGTGGAGAGGCACTCAAAGAAAGTATTTGGAGAAGCCGACATGGGTGTCCTAGAGATTGATGGATGTGGGAAAGCCATACCTGACTTCTCATCCAGTAAATCTAAGGATAGAATTCCTTCTTCCCTGGGGCAAGTAAAGCGGAGGTTTCCCTAGGAGTCGGCTGTGCTGCCACTGATGGAGAAACAAATGTCTGTTCCTTTGGAAACCAGTATATATGGAGAGAAAGGTTAATAAAGAGGGAGAGAAAGGACTGTGTCCCAGAAGACAGCCTGAAGACAGGATGAGACCCCAACTGTCAGAGGGGACTACAAGAACCATGACAAGGCACTAGCCTGAAGCAATGCTAGAACCAGAATAACTGCGACAAATGACCACCTTGCATGTATTGTCCAAGGAGTTTGTTTAAGTGCCAACACTGGCAGCTCGGATGATAAGAAAACCAGTCACATTAAATTGTAGCTTTTTTTATGTTCCTGCTCTTCCCCCAAGCTTAAAAAATTGAGTCAGGGCTAAATTGGATGAGAGTTTAAAATATTCAGTATTTACCCTGGACTAAACTGGACTTATTTCAGGCTAGTATTGACTTCTTTAAAACCCAAACAAATAGAACATTTATGTAATCATTGTAAATAACTGACAAAGTTCAGGAGCCCATTTTTTTTTTTATGTCATGCAGAAGTATAAAAAGAACAAATTGTCAAAGCAGAAATAATAAAATTGGTTATTAAATTCACACACTGTTGCATCCATGTCATTCAATGAACCCATTATTTGTGTTAGCGATACATCGTAGGTATTATAAGAGATGTACAAAACAATAGATGCTTCTTTTGAGTTATACTCCTATAGAGAGAATATTTAAATCAATAAATATGCTTAATTCTAAATGTCTCACTATGTTTCCATTTTACTTTTCTTGTAGAAATCTTACTAAGGTTGGATGAGTTATGCAACGATTGGAATCATAAATCATATGGCAACGAAGATAGAGTCCATCAATCCTGAAATGGCTAGATCTACAACAAGAAGGTGGTCATTACACTGAAATGTTTATTTGAGAATCCTATTTTGGTTTAATTAAAAAGAAAAGGAGACAGAGATATAAAGATGGGGAGAGGAGGAAGTCAATATAAACATAGGTGGTTTGGCCAAAATTCAGATCCTAGATAACATAAACTACAAATGGCTTTACTGTTCTTAGAGCCTCAATGCCCTTTCAATCTTGTTTTCTGGTCGCCAGCTTTCTCAAAGAATTGTGTGTTCATTGAGGGTGTGTGTATGTGTATGTGTGTGTGTGTGTGTGTGTGTGTGTGTGTGTGTGTGTTAGAGAGAGAGACAATAAATACACATGTGTGTATGTATGTGTGAATATGTGTGTTCTTGGTGGAAGTCGGGGTGTTGGTGGTAGTGGCATTGTGTGTGTATTTGCGTTTGAGCTGAATTTGGACTTTTTTGGGGGGGTTATTATGAAAGGAAGTATCCATCCCCTTGAGAGTTACTGACATACAAATTATGTGGGGTCTTCTCATAGCGTAAGTTTAACCGAACAGCATCTGGTCCTAGTGGCTATTTGGGAAAGTTCATCTGCTGCATAGGAAAAGAGGCATTCATTTGAAAACATGAGTCATGTAGCTGTTCCTCGTCCTTTTATGTGCTTCTGCCATCCAAACCACTGCCGGGACACGTCTCAAAAAAAGAATCATCACTGCCTATAATTACACATTTAATATACTGACTCATGAGAAGTTTTTGGACATTCAAGGCATCAGTGAGTCAATTATATTTCTAATCTTTATAACTCTACAAAAGCAGTGCTGCTGAGCGTCATTACTTTTGATTAATAGCAAAGCATAATTATTAGAAGAAAACGCCTGTATTTCTCTTTGATTTTTAACTGCATGCACATATGCCAATTGCCAGAGAGAGTTTATTCAGCTGGACATTTGGGACATGTGAGCTGCATTTTTACAGCTGTTCCAGACTGAAAAATCTCAATGTCTGTATTTTCAACATATGTAGCCAGGCAACAAAGATGACGATTTACCGCTGGCAGCCCTCCTGAACTTTCCTTCTTTCCTTGTGCCTTAATGAAATGATAGATCTTAGTATACTCTATAAGTACCAGGAGTTGCAGTTCCCATAACTAAGCCTTTTGGAAGGAAAGTGTTTTTACTTTAATTTCAAGTTCCCCATTTTCTGTACCCAGAAATTTGCCAAAATAAACTTGGGGGGAAATTGTGACTCTCTACCATATTGTCTCCATCCCCCAAACCGATGACATTTAGTTTCTATGGCATCATCCAATTCTCATTTGTATTGAAATGATCTACTACTGACTTTGTAATGGCAAATGAGGCTTGCAGAAAACTCCAACCAGAGAGTCATGTTCTTCTGTAAATGCGATAATTGCCCCCATTTGACTACTGATTCATTTGGCCTTCATATGGGTAATTAAGAATCACAGAACTGTGGTAATCACCTAACCGCATGGTATGCTGAACATTTGCAACATCCTGTTTAAAGCACACCAATTAAATACGTTCTGCAAAGCCTTTTTCCTTTTTTTTTTAAATCAAAAGGTAATTTCTTTTTTTTTTATATTTACGCTTGAAGGATGAAGGCAGCTACTATATTGTTCCTTGATCAAATATTTTAATCAGTCATAATGTGGTGCCATGTTAATTAATATTGAGTTGTGCCACATTTTACTATAATGTATGTGGAAACTTCCTCTAGTTGCTTATGTAGAAAATACAGAATTCCAGATATCGATCTTCATTTTGATACAGTACAAAGAAGATTTTACTTTATATTAGATGATTGTTTTACAAGACTGCCTGAAGAAAAAGAAAAGGATAAAGGATGTTCATAGAGGATAAAATGATTGAAGAATTCAATTGTGTATGCAACACTACTTTTCTAAGAGATTCTATTTGATTAGTTGGTTAAATTGATTTTGATACTGTTTCAGTTTTCATTTATGTTAGAATAATTTAACATAACCTAAAGTTGAATTATATGAATGCTTTGCATTTGCATGAAATGATATTTGCAGACTTCAGCATTTCGCTCTATTCATACATTAATAATATTGCATTTATTCCAAAAACCTAAATCTGCATTTTAAGAAGGCAAATAAATGGGGAGGGGGGAGAAGCAAAGGGTGATTTGATAAACACTCTTCAATCTCTTAACTTCCTGCCAAAGTATCTGTGATTTTCTTTCCTCTTTTCACATATGCAGAGAGCAACAATGAGTTCAGGAATGATGGTTTTCTCCAACAGCTCCAGGGAATAAATTCTGATGGCTTTCAGAGTTTAATTCCACTCGCCTTTATCTGTTATTAGTTTAGGGTGATAAAATGGCCAAATTCTAGCCACGGAGACATCAAAAGATACCTTATATGGGGCTTCTGGGAAAGATTGTAATAACTTAATTAAAACAAACATAGATAAACATAAATATTAAGACCGCCTTGGGACAGGGGATGCTGTCTTATGAAGACAGGAGCAGAAGCAGCTTTATTGGAACAATGTTAACTCTGGAGAGTTAACCCAAGAAAACTGCAAGAATTTAAACTCCTTCATTGTTGAGCAATTGAAGTGAATACACTGGAACTACCTTCCACCAGAACTTGTATGCAATGGGAAAATCAACATCTTTAATGATGATCATATTTTAGGTGAGTATGTTATTCTTTGTAGACACAAGTAATAAGCAAAAAGTCAGACATATCATGGAAATGTAGGACATAGTCTCTGGATTATAGAGAATTTTCACTGATTCTGCCCCTAGCCTCTCTCTGCATCTCAGAGCGGGTAGTGATTTATCTAATTCATATAGTCGGGGGAGGGGGGGAACCTATAAATGACCAATTCATTTCCACATTTTTCCTATTGGGAAGAAGGTACCACATAAGGGGAATTTGCCTGTTCACCCTGCCATTGGGTGGGTGAAGCTGTCTTGTCCTGAGGTCGAGATTCCGGAAGTGCTTTTAGGCTCTCATACTCCAATGACATACTGCTCTATTTATTGTTGGATGTTTTGACCTCATCTACCCTTCCTTTTTTTATCTGTCAATTAGTTTAGAACCTGGGTAGGGAACCAGGGTGTTTTTATTGGTGCTTTGTCAGTAGCAACAATAGGTGAGGTCAGCGATTACAAATAAAATGAGATGCCTTCGGTGTAATTTTTGCAATCTACTTGGAACATACATATGGATTTCTTAAGTGATGACATTGAAGAAACAGTTTCTCCCCAATATCCAATACTCCACCCAAGTTCTATGAGAACAGAGATTTTTCTCACTTATCTGGCTTGGTTTTTCAGATTCATTTTTTTCTTTTCCCTCATTGTCATCCTCTTATATATCACAAAACCTGTCTCTTTTATCTTAAAATGTTCTTTGAGGATTTTCTTCTCCTTTTTCACCTCAAGTGCTGTTTTCTAGTTTTATCATGTAAGCTACCGCAGCCCACCCCTGTATCCATTCAAATAAATAAGAAATCTTGGAAGTAAATTCCTAAGGAGTGACTACTAATCTTTATTTACCAATAGCTAGTTGTATGACTTTCATGTTTAAGCCCATGAGTTCTTCTGACTCAGATATCAGCCTCCTTTCCTAACCCTAGCTTATATTTTGCTCCAAGAGTACCCTGTGTAGACTTCTTTAATATTACCCTCTACATTTAAATGGAATTTTGTTCTCATTATATTTAAGACTCTTAAGGATGTGGATCACATATTATTTGACTTTGTATTTCTAGCATCTGTTGCAGGTTTAACCTGTAATGTGTTCAACAATTAGTTCCTAAACTGGTACATACAATTTGAATCTTTATGAATCTCCTATATCTTTAATTAAAAGGAATATAAATATCTATTCTATATCCTGTTATCACTACATTTCCAATGATATAACTCAATGGTAAAATAGACAATAAAGACAAAATTTGGCCTCAGCATAAGGGGAATCATATCCAATATGAGAAAGAAAGAGATTATATATATATATAAACGTACACAGAAATAAGTTCTTTATTGGTCATTGTTCTTAAGTAGATTGCCAAATGGCAAGTATTTGACAGAGTACTTCAAATAAGTTTTTCACAAATTTGTCATTAGTTCTTAAAGATTGGGTGAAGCTGAAAGTTTGCATTTATTTTTGTATTCTGAGTTGTGCCATATTTCAAAATTTCTTAGAGAATTGCTTAGGGTAGGGATCATGGATATCAATATTTTTTATGTTCCCATGGTGATTCTGATGTGCAGGAATGTTCTGGCACCACTCTTCCCATCAAATGAATACTCATATTTTTATATTGGTACATTTCAGGTAAATAGGAAATGACAGTGCTCCAAATCCAATTTCATTAAAAATATATCATCTTTTAGAACTGTCAGTGGTGGTAGGTGGGAGAATTGGAATCAAAAAGTCAGAATCCCAATTAAGGCTTTTTCATTGTCACGATTCCCATATATCCAACAGAATTGCTATGAGGATCACCTAAGATAACTTGACAGTACTTTTAAAATTCTGAACTTTTATTGCTAGTTTTTTTTTTTTTTTTAATATTTCAAAGTAATGCTGCCAGCGTTAGGGTATTTCGTTATTTAATCCCTTACCCCCAGCAATGATAGCATAGAGCTAAATGCTAAAACAGTTGTTGTCAGAAGGACCCAACACTCAGGAACCTTTACTGTTTCCAGATCTAGGACCTAAGAAAGAAATTTTATCTCATTGACTTTCAACTGTCTTATCCACAGAAGAACTATGAAACCAATCACAAGGCTATCATTATGAGATGGCATCATATGTTTAAACTGTTTGACTATTTGCCTGATAGGCAATGAATGCTTGTAATTAGTAGATAATATTCTTTAAAGCTGATATTGTTGATAAATCTTTTCGTACATGTTTGAAAATCCTCAAATCCACTTTATCTCCCTCTTTTGTGCTGTTCTCAATTTTTTTTTAAGAGAGAGAGCTCGCAAGCAGAGAAGAGGGGCAAAGGGAGAAGGAGAGAGAAAGAGAAAGACAGAGAGAGGGAGAAAATCTTCAGCAGGCTCCACTCTCAGCACAGAGCCCCACACGGGGCTCAATTCCACAACCAGAGGATGACCTGAGCCAAAATCAAGAGTCGCTTGTTCAACCCACTGAACCACCCAGGCACTCCATTCTCAGCCTATTGATAATCATTTTTATAGCGAGAACTGTCCTTGTGGCTTTGTCTTTAAAACATAACTGTAAGGTATTGAGAATCAGCTGTTCTTTTATTATTTATTTATTTTTAAGTAATCTCAACACCCAACATAGAGCTTAAACTCACTATCCCAGATCAAGAGTCACATGCTCTACCAACTCAGTCAACCAGGCACCTGCCCTTCTTGTGGTTCTTATTATGATTGCAAGATACCCTCAGCAATAACCATCAGGAAACTGAAAGAAAAAGGTTTATTACTTACAAATCCTGGAATTTATACCCGGGGTCATACAGGATCACAGGTAAACACAAAGAGAAAAAGGAGTAAAGACTTGGAATTCTGACTTTATGGGGTTTGAGGATTTTATTGCCAGGTTTCTTGGCAGGGATTTAAAGCAAGGGAGGTAAAACAACAACAACAACAAGAACAGCAACAACAGCAAAATCACAAATGGCCCAAAGGGTCAGTTATCAAAATTAACCAGGATCTCTAAAACAAAGGAAGCTCAGTGGACAGAGGTGGCCTGACCTTTTATCTAGGCAGTGGTGGGCCATGTGTTTATTCAGATAGCCATCTTTGACAACTTAAGTCATCATTTGCATTACAAAAAAGAAAAAAAAAGAAGAAACACCGTCAGAACTTACACTACTTTATCTAAACCCATCTGCTAAACATTTCCAACAGGAATCTTAAGTTTTAGCCCATTAAATTTCACAATTATTCATTTGGATCTTAATCTCTTTAGTGTTTTTTTTTTTTGTTTTTAAAGTTGCTTTTTTCCCACTACATCTATTAACAACCAAATGCCTTAGAAACCCACCTGCTCAATATGTAATCAGTCCGTGCCTTCTTAAATTTATTTATCAAATATTTATTGACTATGTATTATGCACCAACCTTTCTGTGATAAGCACTGGTATTAAAGAAGTTAGTAAAGCAGAAGTGGCAGTTATACTCACTTAAATATGGGAGAAAAATGATGACACATAATTGCAAACACAGAAAAAAGCAGGTCAAGAGTGGAGAATATTATGTTGGGGGAATGGGGGCATGGAGGGTGGCAATCCTGATATGTGCTTCTGGAATGGGCACTCTGAAAACTGAATGCAGAGGGGGAATCAACCATGTAGAGTAAAGAAAATAGTCCTTGCAGTAAAGGGAAACGAAGAGGGAAAGGCAAGCTTACAGAATCACTTTGTGACTGAGTGAATACCTCAAGTAAGAGGGCCACTTGGGCCGGCAGAAAGTGGGGCCTCAAGAATGAGCAGGTTAGTAGCTAGATCATGTTGAGGTTATTACTTGTGAAGAATGTCACAGTATCTTTATAAGTTAAATGATAAGGCACTGATAAGTGTAAATATTGAAGAGACAAGTCTGGAGGCTGTCTTGTAATTCCCAATGAGCGATGGACATGGAAGGAAATGAAAAATACATAGATATCCAGATATAGATATATTGCTACCTCTGGCGCTCTGAACTCTGACCCTCTGGATTTTTCCTGTAACAAATTTGAAACAACCGTTGTCCAAAATTCACAATCTCTGTTGAAAACATGCTATAATGAATTTGAATTTTCAAGTTTTATGGACTGAATGTTTGTTTTCCCCAAAAATGTATGGGTTGAGGACCCAACCCTAAAGTCAACTCAGGGATCATCAGGACTACCAATTCCACCACAGACCCAGGGCCAGTGGGTCTGAGGCTATTTCCTCCTCAGTATCCAGGGCTGGGGCCACCTGTTTCCGTGGCCTGGGAAGATCCAGTCCAGTATCACAGAGAAAGGCTGCCTTCACAGGCCACTGCATGAGCAGGACCCTCACGACCGCGGAAGTGTCACAGAAATGCTGCAGAGCTGAGAGAGTGACATTACTCCTCCAGTCGGTTTGCCTAGAGTGCTAATGGCCAAACCAAAGAGGATTATTCTCCAGCCTTAAAATCTAATGGAATTTGCCTTACTCATGTTTGGATTTGTGGGAGACAGGTCACCTTTGTTTTCTTTCCAGTTTCTCCCTGTTGAAATGGGAATGCCCATGCTTTTCTCGTCCTACTATTGTATCATAGAAGCTCACAACTTCTCTGGTTTCACAGCTATATAGGAATTTTGCCTCAGGTGAATCAGATCATGAGTTCTTGCATATCTCATTTAGATGACATTTTTTAGATGAGACTTCAGTGTAAAATTTAGAGTTGACGTGGAGCATGTGGGTGGCTCAGTCAGTTGAGCATCTGAATTCAGCTGAAGTCATGATCTCGTGGTTCATGGGTTGGAGCCCCACGTTCAACTCTGTGCTGAAAGCTCAGAGCCTAGAGTTTGCTTCGCATTCTGTGTCTCCCTCTCTCCCTGCCCCTCCCCTGCTCACGCACTCTCCGCCTCTCTCTCTCAAAGATAAATAAATATATATATATTTTTTTAAATTAGAGTTGATGCTGGAATGAGTTAACACTTTGGAGCTGTTGGGACAAGAATAATGCATTTTGCATGTGAGGGTATGAATTTTGGTGAGCCAGGGGAGAAATGTCCTGGACAAAATGTTTGTGTCTCGCAAAGTTCATTTGCTGCAGCTCTAACCCGCAGTGTGACTATACTTGAGGATAGGGTCTTTGTGGAGATAATAAGGTTAAATGAGGTCATAAGGGTGGAACCATAATCCCATAGGACTGGAGATTATGAGAAGAGGAATAGAGATCAGGACTGACTGTCTTTCCATGCGCACACAAGGTGTGTGAGGACACAATGAGAAGGTGGTCATCTATAAGCCAGGATGAAGGCTTTCACCAGAAACCAAGCCCACTGGAACCGTGATCTCAGATTTCAAGTCTCTATCTATGAAAGAATAAATTTCTGTTGTTCAAACTACCCGGTTTATGGTCATCAAAACATCTAGTTGTGTACATGTTTGGGGGAAACTATGTAGACAGCTCTGCACACAGAGTGCTACTATCCTCCCCATTAGAATCAATCTCATCTTTAGTTCTCAAAATAGTTTGTTCATTGTGGCTATAATCTTTCCTACATTAATAAACTGTAAAAATATCTTCTAAGCACTTGCAAGTATCAGTAAAGAAAGTAACTGAGCTGGGATGCCTGGGTGGCTCATTCGGTGAAGCATCTGACTCTTGATTTTGGGTCAGGTCATGATCTCGTGGTTCGTGGGTTCAAGCCCCATGTCAGGCTCTGTGCTGACAGGGTGGAGCCTGCTTGGGATTCTCTCTCTCCCCCTCTCTCTGCCCCTTCACTTTCTTTCCCTCTCAGAATAAATAAATAAACTTAAAAGAAAGAAAGAAAGAAAGAAAGAAAGAAAGAAAGAAAGAAAGAAAAGAAAGCAACTGAGCCTGAGAGACATAGAAAGGCTCACACATTAGAAATAGGTTTGATAGGATAAAATACATTGAAAGAGATTAAACCTAAAAGTCTAAGGCTGGGAGTACATAAATACCAACTACCAGAGGTGCGATGTTTCCAGAATAATGGTTATATGGATATTTTAGAGTCTTTTGCTAGCAAAATTGGTTGGGGTTTTTGAATAGGTTGGGATGGCAATTATTATCCCTTTCTTTTAAAAGGACAGAATGGAATAGAAGCCCTCATGACACAGCATTTAACTATTCCACTTTGTGCTTCAAGGGTGCTGTTGACCCATATAATGAGAGAAAACTATATTTTGTAAATAGAATATGAAAATCTTTCTGATGGATTACATGAGGAGTTATTAATGAGAATATTTAAGAGAAAAATTTTGTAGATTTTTCTCATTTGTGTGCTTGCTTAATTTTCTACTGAGATTGAACAAACAGATGGTTCTCTGTACTGAAAACTGAGCTTTCTGAGGAAAAAATAAGTATCACTTCCTTGGGTATCGCATATAATGTTTCTCTTCTTCCCCTTTGCCACTTCCATTGTTTAGGGACTTACTATATTTTATAGCTATACACTACTACTTTGGTCACAACTGAGATGCCTAAATCCTAAGCTTTAATTCCTATATTAAGGTTTTTGTGTCAGAATGATATTTGAATTCCAGGTCTAAAACTTCATAGCTCTATGAATTGAGAAAGCCATATAACTCCACTGAAATTTAACTTCCTTGCATGAAATGGAATAATAATGAGCACCTTGCAGAGTTGTTAGAAGACGATATATATAAATGCACCAATTTTAATACCTGGTGTATATTTGCAGAATTGGTTTCCACAGGAAATATATATATATATATTTTTTTTTTCATTCACCTATATGAATCCTGACTGCACATATTTTCCAATTTTATCTTCTTCTTAAGATAAACCTTAAGTACTCTAATTTGTAACAATGTATGCTTTTTACAGAGTATCTAGTATTTACTATCTAAATGATTCAATTTGGCTTTTAGGCATATGCTTTCTCTAGATATTTATTTGATTGGAACACAAAATTGCATACCTATATTAGTCTACAGTTCAGTCAAAAACTAGTATTTCCCCATCACACACATACACACTATAAATAGCTTTTCTTAAACGAATATTTATAATCTCAAACGACCAAAAGAGATGCATCATTTTATTTTCCTTTATATACACAGAAAGACAATTGTGGACTTCAATAAAATTGTTTCCAGTCCCAGAAGGACAGCTGAGGTTAGCTATTGTGATTTCTTCAGAGATTCAAATCTTAGGCACTTGTTAAGCATGGATAACACATGTCTGTCTATGAATTATGGACCAAATCCCATGGTAAACACCAAAGACAATGCAAAATCAACACCATCATCATCATCATCATCATCGATGTGTAGGACCAAAAAGATGACATAATTGGCGAGAACTGGGGAAAGTGTTGGCATTTCCCTCTTACTACTGTGTAGATCAGAGTAAATTTTTTTTAATGTTTATTTATTTTTCAGAGAGAGAGAGAGAGAGAGAGAGAGCCAGAGTACACAGGGGAGAGATAGAGAGAAAGGGAGAGAGAGAATCCCAAGCAGGCTTCAAGCTGTGAGCACAGAGCCTGATGCAGGGGTTCAAACTCATGAACTGTGAGGCCATGGCCTGAGTTGAAATTAAAACTCGTGCGTTCAACCAAGTAAACCATCCAGATGCCACTCTTCTAATGCTCTATTTTTAATATTTGAACTAACACTGCTAATTTTTAAAGGGTTCTATTTTTTTAAATGGATGTTATGTAAAATTGGTTGATTAATGATGACATTATCAACCATGCAGTTCTTTTTTTTTTTTTTTTTCAAGTTTATTTATTTATTTTGAGAGAGAAAGAGCAAGAGCGAGCCGAGGAGGGGCAGAGAGAGAGGGAGAGAGATTGAATCCCAGGCAGGCTCTGCACTGTCAGCACAGAGCCCCAGGCAGCACTGGAACTCACAAACCCTGAGACCACAACCTGAGCCAAAATCAAGAGTCTGATGCTTAACCGACTGAGCCGCCCAGGCGAATTTTAACCTCCGTTCATCTCAGCCTTCAAGAAACATAGTTCAGGTGAAGAAACAGAAGTGGCACACGGTGAAAATTAAACAAAGGGCCCTACAAACATCAAGTTTTCAGTATCTCATGGGAAGGAGGCCAGCAATTCTTCCTCAGTAGCTTCTTATCGTTATCCATAATGGAAAATAATAAACAAGCAAACAAACCAATAAAAACCCCAGAACCACCTTCTGATGTCTTACTACAATATATCACTGGTAGGTTTTCTTTTCATCAGAACCTGTTCCGAAACAGGAAACAAAAAACTTGGGAGGAAGAAACGCTTCTATTACTTCTAAACTTGGTCATAATGATTTTCCTGTAACAATTATTATTTCTCCTAGCAGGAGGCAACCAGCATACACACTATTTTTATGTGTTTTCATCCAGGCTTTTTTTTTCCCCAAGCATATAGTTTATTTTTATTTTGAAACGCTACATGTATGCTTTTACATTTTCCAGGTTTCTTGTGCAATTTTAATTAAATTTCTTTCTATGTGTTTCTTTTATTTTGTAAACATTATATAAGTAATTCATAATAAAATACAAAGCACATTATACAATAAAATTATAAAAAAACTCTGGGAATTTCAGAATATTTTTTGAAATATCTCTTTACAAGTGGAAGGAAAGGTTACATTCATTGTTTTACAGTTTTTCTTACATATTCTCCCAAATTATATTTTGCTAAATGCTTTATAACAACTTAGACTCCATACAAAGTATAATAGAGCATCTGTTATTGTACTTTTAATATATTTACTAATCCCATAAGTGAGATATAATATTTTATTGAGTACTAGCAAACATAAAAATATTCCTTTATTTTACATTTTATTTTATTTTGTATTTTGTTTTATGCGATTTTATTTTATTCTATTATTACTTTAAAGTTTATCTTGAGAGAGAGAGAGCATAAGCAGGGGAGGGGCAGAGAGAGATGGAGAGAAAGAATCCCAAACAGGCTCCCCCACTGTTAGTGCAGAAGAGCTCGGCACTGGGCTGAAACTCACAAACTGTGAGATCATGACCTGAGCGGAAATCAAGAGTCGGAAACTTAACCCACTGAGCCGCCAAGCGCCCCTCTGTATTTAAATCAATTATGTTTCTATGAGCTCTTCCTTGCTTTTCTTTTAGTATCATCATGCTTTTCTTAACCACGAAAGGGCATGATTTAATCTTAGTCACATTTCTTATTTGTTGACATGCCGTTATATTCTTACAGTTGACATAGATGTTTTAAGTTATACATTTAAGTGCCTTGCTCTTTCTTTTTATATTTATTGTATTTTAAAAACGTCATCTATGTATTCTTTTTTTGTTGTTCTATTTTTTTTTTTTTTTTCCAGGGGAAAGCGCGAACGCAGTTCCCCACTACCACAAATTATGCAGTCGAGTTTCCCACATTTGGGGAAATCGCAGGGGTCAGCACATCCAGAGTGCAATGGATAAACCTCGCCCTGGGAAAACCACCTTCGTGATCATGGTATCTCCCCTGCCAGGTAAGTATTTTTTTGTTCTATTTTTTAATCCACCCAACAACAAGCTGTCTTTAAAATACCTAAAACAATCATATAAACTACTAACCCGGGTGTTTAATTTATAAAAGGTTTTGTGAAAGCATATGTGAACATGTGTGTATGTGTGTGTACTCGTAGTATAATTCAAGTGGCATTTTGACATAGTGCATATGATATGCTTTGAAACAAAAATAAATAAGTAAAGATTCTAAGTAAAATACTCTATTATTAAATTTATCTTGGAATAAAATTATTATAACATGTTCAAATAGCAGTGTGGTTATTGAAAAGAAATAATATGCATATTATTTGATCAATATTTACAACTTCTAAGAATTTACTTGAGAAAATAATATAATAATTGTTCAAAACTCTTCATCTTTATAATTCATAAATGACTGAACATGTTTGCAACCATTTTCAATATAACAACAAAAAATACATACCAATATACAAGTAATTAAATAAAGTAACATATGACCATATTAATAAATACTAGGGGTGCCTAGTTAGCTCAGTTGGTTAAGCATCCAACTTTTGGTTTCGGTGCAGGTCATGATCTCACAGTTCATAGGTTCAAACCCTGTGTTGGGCTCCCCACTGCTGGTGTGGAGCCTGCTTGGGATTCTCTCTCTCTGTCTCTCTCTGCCCCTCTCCCACTCACACTCTTTCTCTCAAAATAAAGAAATAATAAAACTTAAAAAAAAAAGAAACACTACTCAACTATTAAAACATACTTAGATAAATTTATATTCATATAATAATTATACTAATAATACCTAATATTTATATGATACTTACTATACAATAGTCATGGTTCTAAGGACTTTACTTACTATAACTTGTTTAATCCTAACAACAGTAAAAAGTAAGACTATTTTATCACCAAGATTATACTGTTTCTAGAATCCAGGATTCTAATCCAAGGTCTTTGATTCCAGAGTCCAGGGTCTTAACCCCTTTAATGCACTGAGAAAAATCAAGTTAAATTAAAATACCTGTGTTGTAGTTATATTTTTGCTTTGGAAAAAATAAGTAAGAAAATAGCATACACAACCAAAATTAGACTATGTATATATAGTATAGAGAGAAGAAGAAGAAGAAGAAGAAGAAGAAGAAGAAGAAGAAGGAGAAGGAGAGGAAGGGGAAGGAAGAGGAGGAGGAGGAGGAAGAGAAGAAGGGGGAGGAGGAGGAAGAGGAGGAGAAGGATAAGAAGAAGAAGAAGAAGAAGTAGGAGGAGGAGGGGGAGGAGGAGGGAGAGGAGGAGGGAGAGGAGGAGAAGGGCAAGGAGGAGGAGGGAGAAGGAGGGGAGTGAAAGGGGGAAGGGTAGGAGGGGGAGAGAGAGGAATTCATGAGGAAATTAAAAGAAAATAATAATGTTTATTTTTGAGTGGGGGGAGGAGCAGAGAGAGGGGGGAACACAGAATACAAAGCAGACTCCAGTCTCCAGGCTGTCAACGCAGAGTCGGATGCGGGGCTCAAACTCATGAGCCATGAGATCTTGACCTGAGCCGAAGTTGGACCCTTAACTAACTGAGCCACTAGGTGCCCCATGAGCAAAGTGTTATTAAAGTCTTAAAAAATGTTCACCAAAAATTAATGGTAGAGACATAT
Organism: Panthera pardus; assembly: GCF_024362965.1. Classification (NCBI taxonomy): domain Eukaryota; kingdom Metazoa; phylum Chordata; class Mammalia; order Carnivora; family Felidae; genus Panthera; species Panthera pardus. The sequence goes on from NW_026526765.1 coordinate 17,092,333, forward strand.
GGATGGTGGAATTTATACTGATTTTTTTCTTTATATTTATCTGTCCTAATGAAATTGTGGACAACTATCCCATTAAGTGCAGCTGGACCAATTTAAAACCCACAAATATATCATGTGGATAGGAATAGTTCCAGACACTCAGAAAAGAAAGGAAGGATTCTCCAAGAGGAAATTTAGCCACAGGATTCAGAAACACTGACTGCAAGCTTGTGATAATGTTTTTCAACACTAGATAGTGGCCAAGATAGAATTTCAAGTTCCTCCGAGGATAAGGCTAAGACAGCCTAAAGTTTGTATGAAAAGTTTTATAAGTTTCTACTTCATGTGATTTGTTTTACCTCACTGTTGTGAGCTGAGTTGTGTCCCTGACAAATTCGTATGTGGAAGTCCCAATACCCAGCACTTCCAAATATAATTGTGATGGTTAATTTTATGTGTCACTTGACTGGCCTAAAGGATGCCCAAACAGGTAGTAAAACATTACTCTTGGGCGTGTCTGTGAAGGTGTTTCTAGAAGAGATTAGCATTTGAGTCAGTAGACTAAGTAAAGAAAATCTCCCTCACCAAAGCACTAAGGCATCATCCAATCTATTGAGGTCTGAATAGAACAAAAAGGCAGACAAAAAGTGAATTTGCTCTTTGAGCTGTGACATCCATCTTCCCCTGCCCTTGAGCATCAGCTCCCCTGGTTCTTTTGCCTTAGATCTTGGACTAAATTACACCATCAGCTTTCCCGAGTTTCAAGCTTGCAGCTGGCAGATCATGTGACTTCTCAGCCTCCATAATCACTTTCTATAAAATCCTTCATGATATCTCTCTCTTTCTCTCCCTCCCTCTCTTGATCCCCTTAGTTCTGTTTCTCTGGAGAACCCTGACTAATATAGTGACCATAACTATATTTAGAGATAAGGTCTTTAAATATGTGACTAAGTGAAAATGAAGGCATTATGGTGGAGCCCAAGGCCTTTACGACCGGTATCCTTATAAAAAGAGGAAGACATTGGTATTAGAGTGGCAGTCGGTTAGTTTCTAACAGGACGCCTGGAGGTCAACAACAAGGAGGATGTTATGACCAGCTATCTGGAAAGTCAGCGGTCTGTCCTGCCAACACTCTACAAAAAGCCAAATCAAATTATACAGGCCCCAAATGGTGGGTGCCATGACAGGAAATCCCTGACCAAATAAGGAAGAAAAAGCATGAAACTTTGCATCTCCACTTCAAGTAATAAATATTCCACCTTCTAGTTAACAACTGTCAATAAAAGTTACGAACTCAACTCCTGTGGTGCACAGATCGCTCTCTCGCTCACTCTCTGTGTCTCACATTCGCTCACTCCCAAATCTCTAGAGTATTCTTTTGCTTTAATAAACTTTCACACTTGCCTTCCCTCCACCCCCCATCTCTCTCTCTCTCTCTCTCACTGTCTCTGTCTCTTTTCCTACCTCACCTGCTTGCGAGCTCTTGGTCTCTCCCTCAAAAATAAAAATAAAAAAATAAAAATAAATAAATGAATAAATGAACTAAAATAAACTATCCCACTTGTTTCACTAGTCCACTGTGTTGCACATCTGTCTTTGAATTTTTTCTTGTGATAAGACCAAGAACCTTCAGCAACACCTTTGGGATGCTCTGGATGGAGGCCCCAGGGCAACACAGGGAGATGCTCCCACAGGGAAGACCATGTGAAGAGGCCTCATGAAGGCTGCTATCTTTGAGCCAAGGAGAGAGACCTCAGAAGAACGCAACCCTACTGGCACCTTGATCTTCAACTTCCTGCCTCTGAACTGTTAAAAAATAAATTTTTGTTGGGGCGCCTGGGTGGCTCAGTTGGTTAGGTATCTGACTTCAGCTCAGGTCATAATTTCATGGTTTGTGAGTTCAAGCCCCACATCGGACTCTGCTGTCAGCACGGACTCCACTTCAGATCCCCTGTACTCCTCTCTCTCTGCCCCCTCCCCCAGCATGTTCTCTTTCTCAAAGTAAATATATAAACTTAAACAAAATGAAAACTAAAAATTTCTGTCATTTGAGTCACTCTGTGTGTGATCTTTTGTTATAACAGCCATAGCAAATTAATACACCCATGAATGGAGTTCATGTTACTTGAGGGAACTTCTTCTCAGAAGCGCCATAGAACGTGATATTGGATTAAGAACATACTACAAATATGAGTTGATTGACTTTAGTTCTAGAGGAATAGTTCTCAGTTACAGTCTCCAGGACAGCATCGTCAGTCTCATCTGGAAACTTTTTAGAAATGCACATTTTTGAGCCTCAAGACACTATAGAATCAGAAACTCTGGGAATGGGCTGGAACATCTGTTCGACAAGCCCTCTGGGTGATATGAGACACTTTAGAGTTTGAGAACAAGTGTGTCAAACGTTCCAAACTAGGGACCAGGCATGTGACATCCATGAGTGATGCAGCCCAGGTGTAAGTCAGCAGGAAAAGTCTGGCATCTGTTATCTTAGCACACTAGTGACGCACACGTCTCCGCTGAGGTCATGGCCAGATATGCCAAAGAGCTAAGATGAAATGGTCTTTATTTTTCTAAGGTATACAAGCAAAATAGATGTGTAGATGGATACTTCATGATTTTTCAACAGTGGTGGCCAATTCTAATAACTGCTGCCTGAGCAAACAAAACAGGCTTACAGGACCTTTCCATCCTGTGGTAACCTTTCATTAAAGTCAAGGGGTTTGTAGGCGGGGAGGGTGAGAAAACATTTGTTTCCGTTTCGCCTATAAGATGTTCTTCCTACTGGATTCAAAGAGAGGAAGAAGAAATTGAAAAAAAAAATAGCTTTTTGTTTCCGTTAATGATTTTTATGTGTGTTGTAGTCGAGATTTAAATATACTGGGTGCATATAAGCCCTCACTCTGCAGATACACACTTAGAGTTTGCACTGGTTTTTGTCCAGTGCTCTGATTATCCCAGGGCAGAGCCTGGCTTTGGCTCCTTTTCAATCGAGGCAGGCATGTCTTTAGCAGCGTGTCTCAGGTGGGCTGAGGTCTGTTTTCAGAGCCCATGACCCACAGAGTGACACTCCCCCTGCCATCTGTGACTTGTACATAGGGATTTAAAGATGGAGATGTGCTGACTGAGGCAGTGTCGGCTCCGCTGACCATCTGCTACAGGTGCTGGAAGCAGCGCTGGTCATATTCAATCTTCGAGTGAAAGTCTGAATTAGCTGGCATGAGTTTCCTACTGAATAGCTGGGCCCCCTGTTTGAATACCGCTTTCTAGTGCAGGACCAAACCTGGTTTTCTGGACGCCGTTGTTTGCTTGCTGGAAGGAATTTTTTTGGCACCTTTTCAAAATGAATGCAGAGAGGGAAGAATGAAAGTGTTGTGTTATTAAGTTCTTAAAGCTCACAAAGTAGGAACATTCCCAGGTATCCTAAACAACTTGTCTCTGCCCCGATCTGCACCCCTATTCCCACCCCAGAGCTATAGCTGAGGGCTTGAAGATGATGTTTTCTGCTAAAAACACTACTATCATCATTGGTTACTGGAAGAACATAACGTGAAGTCACTTTAAGGAAATGATATTGGGACGCCTGGGTGGTTCAGTCGGTTGGGCGTCGGACTTCAGCTCAGGTCATGATCTCACGGTTCGTGGGTTCGAGCCCCGTGTCGGGCTCTGTGCTGACAGCTCGGAGCCTGGAGCCTGCTTCTGCTTCTGTGTCCCCCTCTCTCCACCCCACCCCTGCTTGTGTTCTGTCTCTCTCTGTCTTTCAAAAATGAATAAACATAAAAAAAAAAGGAAATGATAAAAAGTGAGGTTTTTCTGAGTAAATCTATAAAAATAATTACATAATGCCTAAATACCTAAACTATTATGGTCAAATATGACAGTTTATTTACATCAGTGAAATCATATCTTCAGTACTTCATTTTGGATAAATTTTACTTTGTATTTTATTTTTTTAATGTTTTAATGTTATTTATTTTTGAGACAGAGAGACAGAGCACAAGTGGGGGAAGGGCAGAGAGAGAGAGGGAGGCACAGAATTAAAAGCAGACTCCAGGCTCTGAGCTGCACTGAGCCTGCGCAGTCAGCACAGAGTCCAATGCGGGGCTCAAACCCGGGAACCATGAGTTCATGACCTGAGACAAAGCTGGACGCTTCACCGACTGAGTCGCCCAGGTGCCCCTGGATAAATTTTATTTTATAATCTAAGTTATTGATTATATTTAGAAACAGTCATTAATTAATTAGACACTTGGAAATTATTACCTTTAGGATAAAAGGGAAAATATTAGCTTAGAGGGATAAGCCACAGATCAAAAGTATGAAAGACTTGGGGGTCACCTGGATGGCTCCATCCTGATACCAGCTCAGGTCATCATTGAAGGGTCTTCCTCTCTCAGTCATGAGATCGAGCCCCACACGAGGTACCACGCTGAGCATGGAACTGGCTTGGGAATCTCTCTCCTTCTCTCTCTGCCCCTCCCTTGCTTGTGCTGGCTCCCTCTCAAAATAAATAAAAAAAAAAACTTTTCTAAAAATATTATAGACTTGGAATTCAAACTCTATCCTGTCTTAATCCAAACAATAAAAATGGTAGTGTTTTTCTCCACAATTAAGTCATAACGTTCCTAAACACACAAATCCCACAAGAGTCACGTAATTTTATATGGCCTATAACTTACTTTATTAACTCGTTTCCAAATTCATCAGTAGACTCATCTCTAAAAAGGCTGTTCTAAACACTCCTCGTCTGATTAGAAGGGAAATCACCCCTCTTCCAAATTCCAAAAGCGTTTGCTAACTATAGTACCTTCCCCTGGTTTTCTTTATAGACTTCAGACTCGGATTAGTTACTCTGTTTAATTTTCAGCAGATTTACTATTGTGTAAAAGGAGAAACATGAGATTAACATCTTGAGCATGTAGTAGATGAGAAAGAAAACAGCTCCTCAATAGCATATTTTCTGTGGATTTCTATCCTATAAGAAATTGTCTCTTTCTGTGACATTTGTGGCATTTCTGAAGTTTCTGTTTCTCTCTCAACTACTGTTAACCTGAAATCAGCATGTGCCAGACTCAAAAAGAAGAGCAAGTTGAGTTGAGTTCCTAAAATAACTGAAATTGAATGTGCCAGGACTCGCCATTGTTGAGATGGAAAGATTCTGAGGAGGAACTCTGTCTCTCTAATCATCGGGACCACATGATACAACCTAAACTTTTACATCTCAGGCAATAAAACGTTTCTTTTTATTTCACTTTTCCAAAGATAGCGGTGACTGAATAGGTCTTCAGTATTTAATTTCCAAGGGAAAAAAACAAAACAAAACAAAACAGTACTTTGTGTATCATATGGGTTTTTCTGTATAAAACCTGACCTTCAAATGTAAGTTTCCAGTATCCTTTTAAGCAGTCTTTTTGAAGTTTGCCAATTTATGACTATGACTTCTTTCCTCTCCTTCAGGTCATGATGTTTCATTTTTCTAAATTAAGGGTCGCCTGAGCACACTCAAAGCTCTTGGATAGGGTTTAGGGTTTACTCATGTAGAAAATAAGTACTTAGATCTTGATATTTTAAGAAGTTGTGTGGCAGATTGAGTCTCTGGCTTCTCTCAATGGAATTATTATAAAATGCAAACTCAATATTATAAATTGTGAGCCTTAGTCTTTTTGTCACCATAAGTCTCTGTGTTTACTTCTCTTTCAGGAGAATGGGATGAGAGTTCTAGGAACTTCTCCTTCATGATATATCTCATACAGTCTTTTCTCCAAGTCTTAGTTTATGCAAGTCAATAATAGTGCCTACCTCTGAAGGTTATCATAAAAATTATATATGATTTTATGTACAAAATCCCTACTTAAACAAAATAGGAGATCAAAAAATAGTAATTATTTTTACTGTTATTATCATTTATCAGATGTAGCACAATCTGGTCCTGCAGAATAAGACTATGTTATATTAATCTATGGCTATATAATGACTTACCCCGAAGAAAAAACATTTCAGTTCCTTATGATTTTTTTTTTTAGATTAGGAAATTCAGATAAGCCAGGGCAGCAATGACTATGTCTTCTCTGTAGTATCTGAGATCTTGGCTGGGATAGCTGGAGTGGTTGTGGTCAGCTGAGATTACTCAACTTAGGTCTAAGTCAGAGTCTCAGTTGCACTGCCGTCCAGATTCCTCAGTTCTGTTCCATGTTGCATCTCTGAGTAGCTTGATTGAGCTTCCTTCCAATGTGGTAGCCTTGGGAAAGTGGGATTTGCTATATGGTGCGTGTCTTTCCCCAGAAACTGCTGAACTTCTTACACTTCAACTACCAGACCTGAAATAACATGAAGGGTGCAAACTTGCAACTGGTAGATAAATAAATCTCCTGGAATAAATCCTGGAGATTAAGTGAATATAAACAACAATATCGTATTATAGTAATCAAACGTCATAAGAGACTAGATCCTAATTGTTCTTACCGCAAAAAAAGAAATGATAATTATAGGATGTGATATAGGTGCTAATTCTTGCTACAGTGGGGATCATATTACAATATATAAACAGACCAAGCTAGCATGTCGTACACCTTAAACTTACACAGCACTATATGTCAAATACACGTCAATTGTAAATAACTGAATAAATAAGTAACCAGATCTGATATGTGGACGGCATCAGTGACTCACATTATGTTAACGAAAGCAAGTAACAAGCCAGCCCAGGTTAAGGGTAGGTGAAACAGACTCTAGGTTTTGATTGAATATAATTGCCTGCATACATGGGGTGGGAAGGATTGAATAGTGGTTGTCTTGAGAGGATGTCTGCCACAGATTTCTAAACTTACTCATTTGGTGAACAACCAATGAAAAGCAAAATCCTTTATATTAAAAATTTGATTTGAATATCACACTGTTACTATCATAGAAATTATAAAAGATGTAACTAGTTTTTTTTTTTTTTTCCAAAAAAAGATAGTAGTGATGAGCAGATAAAATATATTTTACGGGCTGCCTGTGTGGTTCAGTCAGTTAAGCATCTGACTTTGACTCAGGTCGTGATCTCATGGTTCCTGAGTTCGAACCCATGTAGGGTTATGTCCTGACAGCTCAGAGGCTGGACCCTGCTTCAGATTCTGTATCTCCCTCTCTCTGCCCCTCTCCAGCTCTCTCTCTCTCTCTCTCTGAAAAATATATAAACATTAAAAAATAAAAAAAAAAATTGCCTCCTGTGGCAGGTATTGAAAAATCATATAACACGGTCAGAAGACATTCTACAGATTCATTTTAACTCCAAAGAAAATTTTTGAACAAAATATATGCTGCATTTGATTTAGAAATATATTCTTAGTTGCCAACTCAGTTGGTCAAAGAGTATCTTTACCTTTTCTAACTTCATATAAAAATCAGCACTATGTCAGAATGATGCAATTTTTTTTTATTTTTATAAAAACTCGTACACACACTAACCTAAACTACACTGATTAATAGCATTTTCAGCATTTTTGTTAAGAACCATATCAATAGTTATCTCTTTGTAAATAGAAAAAATATTTTATAACGGAGTCTTATTTTGTATACATATTTAACGTAGAGAAATTGAAATAGAAGTCACTCAGCCAAAATGAAAAAGAAAAAGGAAGGAAAGATGAAATATAAATAATAAATTCCTATCCTTGGCCCCTCTCACAAAAGAACATAAACTAGATGAGAAGGGAAACTTATATCTGAAGCTCACTCGGTTTGTCTAAAATCCACTGTGGCTTTCGTAACATGAGCATCTGATCTGAGTGTGATTCTTTTGTAAGGGGCACATATTTTTAGTGGAGTTCTGACTCTAAGTAAAACAACTGCTCAGTTGTTTCTTATCTAAAGAAAAAGCATTCTAACATAAGAGGAAAAAAATAGTAGTCATATTAAGAACAGTATAGAAATTTCCTATTAGAGATTTTAAGAATGATTTTGACAACGCTGTGGGGCACTTGGGTGGCTCAGCCAGTTAAGTGTCCAATTCCTGGTTTTAGCTCCGGTCATGATCTCACAGTTTGTGGGTCTGGGCTCTGTGTTGGGCTCTGCACTGACAGCAAGGAGCCTGCTTGGGACTCTCTCTCCTTTTCTCTCTGCCCCTCCTGCATGTGCGCTCTGTCTCTCTCTCTCACACACAAAATAAATAAATAAAATTTAAAAATGACAAAGAAATTTGATTTTCTTATTTTTTTAAAAACATCAACATACAAAATTAGGCTATTTGGATTTTAATTTCAATTTTCATTTTAATAACAGGTTAGGATATGGAATTATAAGGATGGCTTTATATCTGAATTCACGGAACGTTAGCCAAGTAGAAGATAATTTAAGTTTAAACATCTTTTAGGAAATTATAAAGATGCAGGATAAACATCTTCAAGTGTTAAGACAACATTTAGCAACATAGGAAAGATTTCTTTGCACTTGGCAAGGATCTCTTAAGTGTTACTGAAGAAATACAAAAATACAAAAAGGCCTTTATGCTGGATTTTTGTATGTCAGTTGAATAACAATCATCCCCACAGGAGTTAAAACTTATCTGCTCAAAAGCACAAAGCTTGTTGAGAATATAATAAATTTGATTATAACAAATTGAGGCGAACATTTTTTTCAGGGAAATCATTTTACCATAGCAACCATGTAATTGTGTGTATGTGTGTGTGTGAGTGTGTGTGTGCACGCACACACATATGCCTGTGTGTTTGAAGACGGAATGTGTAAAGTTATAAAAGCAACATTTATAATTTTACCTTCTGAAACATAATTAGCACTAAGTAATGACAAGCACATTAACTAAATGACAGCATTTATTTTACAAGATGATATTCCTGTCTATATATGTATCTCTGTGTCTAAAATGCTACTTGATTCTCCGAGAATTTTAGAATTATGAATATTCATAATTTTAATTTTAATCAGGCCTAAAGTCAACATCTGTGACTGTAACTTAGTAATAGTACATCAATTTCTCTACTTAGTTTAGAATCGATCCCTGAAATCACATCTACAAAGGCAATGAGAATTTCATACTGCATGTTCAAGCTCAAGGGGATACTGGTAAGGTATGCAGAGTTAAAGTGCACCTATTCCCCAAAGGAAATCACACTGTTATCTTGGAGTAGTAAGGATATGAACACTCCAAATTAACACCTGCTCTTGTAATGTATTCACTCAAAGTAGATCAACATAAAAGATGCCAAAACACATTCAAGATAAAGGACACTGATCCGGCAATTACACTATTAGTCATTAGTTACACTGAAGAATACAAAAATGCTAATTCAAAGGGATACATGCACCCCAACATTTATAGCAGCATTATCAAGAATAGCCAAATTATGGAAGCAGTCCAAATGTCCATCAACTGAATGCATTAAGAAGATGTGGTACGTATGTACAATGCAAAACTACTCGACCACGAAAAGGAATGAAACCTTCCCATTTGTAATGACATGGAAGGAGCTAGAGAGTATTATGCTGAGTGAAATAAGTCGGTCAGAGGGCGACAAATACCGTACGATTTCACTCGTACGTGGAATTTAAGAAACAAAGCAAACAATCATAGGATGAAAGAGAGAGGAAAACCAAGAAACACACTCTTAATTATATAGAACAAAGTAATACTGACCAGAGGGGAAGTAGGTGTAAATAGGGCAAGATGGGGATTAAAGAGTACACTTGTGATGAGCACCAGGTGTTGTACAGAAGTGTTGAATCACTATACGGTGCACCTGCGACTAATATTACATTGTATGTTACCTACCTGCAATTTAAATAAAAACTTAAAAAAGGAAAAAAAATAGATAAGGGATAAAATTAATATTCCTGTTTTAAAAGGTGACTGTTATGACAGGTTTAGTGTAGTGTAATAATGCACTCTTTATGTTATACCATTTACTCTTACCTGATACCCAAGAGTGCCAAATCTACACAAATTATGAAAAAAAAAAAGAAGGTCTGTAAATATGACTCAGGTTAGAGGAGACCTGTACTGTAAGGAAGAATTAGAACTCTGATAGGTGTGTTCTTAGGTTTCCCATCAAGGGAAATACATCTTGTGAGGTTAAGGATAAATTGATTTCTGTGATGAGGAACACCAAAATGTTAGATTCGAAAATAATTTCAAGAAATCCAACTCAGTTATTTAAAACAGACAAAAACATGGGGCGCCTGGGTGGCTCAGTCGGTTAAGCGTCCGACTTCAGCTCAGGTCACGATCTCACGGTCTGTGAGTCCCTGAGTTCAAGCCCCGCGTCGGGCTCTGGGCTGATGGCTCAGAGCCTGGAGCCTGCTTCCGATTCTGTGTCTCCCTCTCTCTCTGCCCCTCCCCCGTTCATGCTCTGTCTCTCTCTGTCTCAAAAATAAATAAATGTTAAAAAATAAATAAATAAATAAATAAATAAATAAAACAGACAAAAACAGGCTCAAAGAAAGGAGGCAGAGAGCTGTGTGAATTTTCCAAGCTCTTTTCTATTATACTATTTTGTATAATAGGGAAGAACTCGTTTTTATCTATTATTATAATAAAATAAATTTCAAAAATATTACCTTTTAATATTGACCCCCATCCCTTTGAGACATATTGTCAGAATATATAAATTAATAATATGATACATATGTTTATATAAATACAAAGTATTCTTCTAGTCTTCACAAATTAGCAATGTTTATATAAATACAAAGTATTCTTCTAGTCTTCACAAATTAGCAATGTTTAATATTTTTTAAATTATGAAGTGTCAATTACATAACAACCAAATATCTGAAGTAAATGGTTAAACAAGGTGATGGGGGCGCCTGCGTGGCTCAGTGGGTTAAGCGTCCAACTCTTGGTTTGGGCTCAGGTTGTGATTTCATGGTTCACGAGTTCAAGCCCAGCATCCAGCTCTGTGCTGGCAGTGCAGAGCCTGCTTGAGATTCTCTGTCTCCCTCTGTCTCATAAATAAATAAACATTAAAAAAAAAAAAAAAAAAAGGTGAGAGAATCAGGATTCAAGTCAGGTACTATTTATACTCAAAGTCGCTGCTCTTGTACCAATACCACATTGCTGTCTCCACAATCTACTGCGTTGAAGTTTTGTCCCATGGCAGTATAGTAGCCAATGAGGGTTACCCAGGGCACAATTACCACTAATTAAAAACTAATGCATTGATACAACAGTAATACTAATCGAGATACAATTTCGCCCTTCCTGAAAAGGACAGTCTATCCTTCCAGACAGCTATATTAAATAAAAGCAAACACAGGAAGAGCATGATACTTTCAAATGCTCTCAGTCAATTTGGTAATTGTTAGAAACGTAGAACTATTGACAATGCTTTTCAGTTTTTGTTTAAAACGACACTTAAACTCTCCTGCAAGGAGATAACTTCTATCAAGAAAATAGAAAAGTCTACAATGTCAGCTCAGACTACTTTCAGAGTTTTTCCACTGGAAAGACCAGAAAGAGGACACTTCACAATAAAAGAATGGTCCATTTAACCATTTATGAAAGCAAGTGAAGTTTCAGAGAGAAAGGGCCCTCTGAAAAAAAGATGTCAGGCAGATGGTATCTTCAGAGATGATACTTGGTGACCTCTGGATTCTTATCCCTGCTTTTCCAAAGGCTGGTCCTCATGACCTAACAGTCTTTCTACTGACCCATTATGGAGTGTGACGGAGGAGAGGTCTAGGATCCATCAACACGCCAAACTCTGTCACTATCCCCAGGAAACACACAAGCTGGTGACGCTGCTCTGAAGGGGTACAAAGTTTCTTCACAACGCTCAGGGGCAAACTGCCATGCTCGCTTAATTTTCTAAACAAAGTTAAATGTGCCTCTGCCCCTACTGAAATTAATTTGTGAAAAAAATTAAACACCTTCTATTTTAAAGGCCCCTTTCCCCTCCTTCAGTGTTACGAAAACCCTGCAAGCTGTGGAATTCAGAGACACAGAGGAAGGGCCTTTGGTTTCTGGGCAATTCCTGCCATCCCTAAAATCTCCACCACTCGTACCTTTGTGAGCCTTTCAAAGGCAAAGAGCTCCAGAGTTCATGCCATTGCAGTTTTTCTACGAAAAGTTTACCGATTAGGTTGATTCGTTTTAGTGTTTGCCAGCCATAGATCGATACTGTGGACACTGAGACAATTCAACATTTAAATTTTCTGTTGCCGTATAGTTTGTGCTTTTGTTTCTTTTGACTTATTAATTTCATTATTATTTGTTAAAAACTTGAACAAAAGCATAAACACGTGGCAGATTTTGAAGTACAATTATTTAAAAAGCGTTTTTGGCGGCGCCTGGGTGGCTTGGTCAGTTAAGCAGCCGACTTCGGCTGGGATCATGATCTTGCAGTTGGAGAGTTCTAGCCCCGCGTCAGGCTCTGTGCTGACAGCTCAGAGCCTGCAGCCTGCTTCAGATTCTGGGATTCTGTGTCTCCCTGTCTGTCTGCCTCTCCTCTGCTTGTGCTCTGTCTCTCAAAAATAAATAAAAACATTAAAAAAAGATTTTTAAAGTATTTTTGGAAAAATTAATTTCTTAATAAGTATTTACCTGTAAATTCACGTCCTCATAGATGAATCTTGCTTTTTGCTAGAATGTGACTGGGTCATCGTTATATCTATTCCTATATTCTCGTTTTTACACATTTAAGCACTGAGAAATCCCATACTCAGAAATAAGTAGATGGGAGCAGAGGGGCTTTGTTAGGTTAATGACACTCAGTTCTGTGAACTCCTTCAAAGAATTACAGCAAAAATTACAGAGTGGTTTACCATATAAACCAGTTTATAAGCAAGGGCCAATGATAACTCAATTAGTCATTTCTTCAAGATTTTAAAAGAATTTAATGTAAAAACCTAAAAAAAAAAATCATTGGTAAAAGGTTTTGTTACCTGGTCATTAGAATTATCTGGTTTTTGTTTTGTTTTGTTTCCTTTTGTTTCGTTTTTGTTTGTTTGTTTGTTTGTTTGTTTTTTTAATGAAGATGAATGTTTTGAGTCTCTCTTTTGCATCCTGGAAATTTCCACACCAAGGGGCAAAGCTACAAAGAAAGGTTCAAGAATTTGAGATATATTTCTTTTTTGAAAAACAACAACAACATAAAACCCTTGTGTGCGAAAGATTCTTTGAGAGGAAGAATGGAAAAAGGAACGGAAAGAGTTAGGGCTCAGTTATTCAGATTTGACACTTGAAAACTGGTTAGAGTTACCTGCCCGGCCAGAATCCTTTTCCCTTCATCTCAGGGGACAGCAGGCCTCAGATGAAATTAGGAATCTAAATGGCAAATCAACCAAATCTGTTTTCTTTTCTGTCCAGTAAAATCGCCAAATTTCTTTTAAAATTCAATTGACTCTGTTTTGAAGTGTTCCTATAACTACAATCTCAATACTGAATTCTAATACTAAGATAGCTATGTGGATAGTCACATGAAGGGATTGTTACATCAGTCTCTGTCTACATTTTAGACACTAAACACAGTGCTGAAGAACTGGTTATAGGTCACCAAGAAATGACTTCATGAGGGAAAAGGAAAACCTGTGGGGAAAAAGAAGCAAATAGGTGAAACACCTTTGACCAAGGAAGATGAAATTTTTCTGAAAGGTCGGGTAACATCTGTTTGGACACATGATTTAATTTCTCTACCTTTACTATATTTTCAGGCTATGCGGATAATCATGCTTCGGAGAACATGACCACCTTGAAAATCTTTGATGGGATTTGCTTATGAAAAGAGTTTTTCCATCACTTGGTAAAGCTTGTAGGGATTGAAAATTTCCTCCTCCTTCCCTTTCGGTTCTTTGGTTGGTCATTTACAAATCATGTAAGGATATATTGATATCCTTAGGATTAAGGTGTTTGTACGATGTTCATTTATCAGTGTTGAAAAGGGCCTGTGATGCTGGTTTAAAGTTTTCCCTCAGCCTTCCAGTCTTACTAGAGCTGGGTCAGTGACCGCATTGGCAATAAGGCACTTTTGTGCCTCTCCACACACACGTCTTCCATTGATATTTTAGTAACATTGATTCCAAGCAATTTTTAGTATTTTAGTTATATCCATTTAGTACAGTTGCTAAAGTTCTTTATATGAATTTAGGCATCATCAGTTGGCTATGATTGAACCATCATATAAATCTTAATAGGTAAATAATTTTAGAATACCGTCTAACGCTTTATAAGTTGATAAGAATATGTGGATTGTTACAATCCTTTCAGGTAAGTAACTTTACAAAAGGAGAAGAAACTCGGGAATCAGTCTACAAAAGGCAGCATTTCCTGTGGGAAATATACCAGAGAATTCACCTTAGATTCTACTTCACTAGTGTGTTTTTAACTTAATAGCATAATTCCTAAAGAATCAAGTACATTCTTACTATTTAAAAATTTTTCTTTACCTGCAGCTATAGAGCAGAAAATGAAGAGCCTACATCACAAAATCAACAACTCCTAATATTTATCTATATACTAATACTGTCTTAATACTAACTGTATATAAGTGTCTATCTCTGTCCCTCTCTCTGTCGCTCTTGCTCTGTCTGTCTCTCTCTCTCTCTCTCCCTCTCTCTCCCACTCTCTCTCTTTCTCCTGCCTCAGGCTAGGTTGCATGTTCCAATTACATGAAATAATTCAACTATCCAGGTGACGGAGTGTTCAGAAGTAATAGCATATCCAAAATAAGGTTACCTTATTATTTTTTTTCTCCCCTAAGGTAGAGACTGTCAACAGATAATATGAGATCAGGATTGATTAAAGGAATGCCATTTAAGTCAACTCTGTCGGACAAGATGAGAGTTTAAATATCTATCAGGGAAATATGTGGTTACAATTCATCTTGGAGGCAGAAAAGGATATCAGGTTAAAAGCAAAGCATTTTTTGCTGATAATATGACATGCCGATCACAAAAGAATCTCGTAAGTAGTAGTAACATGAGTTTAAATACACTGTGCTAGTTTGGAGAATAATGTTGCTATCATATAGGGAATCAAGAAGACAGTGCACAAATGAGAAAAGGAAAATAAGGGAGGAAGGTGGAGGCTTCCACTAATTTAGCAGCGATCCCAAGGTTTCAAGTCAAAGGGAGCCTTCTTTGGTAACATGAACCAAAATGATGTTTATTTAGGTAAAAAGTAAAGGCTTGCATAGTTAGGTGCATTTAGCATAAAGGTTGTTGCATTCTCCTTAATAGTGTGAAAATAACCCAAAACCTCCCAAGTGAGAACAAGCAAAGGATATTTATCAGAGCCTGAGACAGCCAGAGAATCAGTAACCAGTAACCATTACTTGCATTTGGCAGGGACTAAAAAGCAAGCAGGGGATGGGGGAAAGATTTGTTGTGGAAAAATCGAAAGGTTCTTTTACACCCTGATAGGAGATTGTTGGTACGGGGAGACAGAAGATTGGACTACCTAGAAGTGAGGCATTCTGTGTGAGCATTTAGGAAGGATAATTGGCTTTTTGTCATTGATTCCAAGTTGGGTCTAGAAGGCAAAAATTAGGGAAGCTGTTAGTCCTCAAGCAATCCCTTCCCATCAGGGGCCAAATGCTACAGGGGCTGTGATCCAAAGTGGTTGCTGCAGTTGTGGGTCCGTGTTCTATTTTTACATATAGGATGGCCACCGCCTATTTGTATATTCAGTTTCTCATTCTAGAAGGGCAGAAACTGCCTCAGACTTCTAGGTAATAAGGATTTTAGTCGCATCACAAATGCTTAATCTCTGCTTTCTGGATGTGGTGATTGGTCCAAAGAAACATTCTTCATTCAAGTTGCATCAGTCATATTATCTCAACTCCCACAGACCTATTAGGTCCAGGAGGCTAAACCAGGAACCAGAGGTCTTCAGTAATATAGCTGTGGCAGAGGCCAGTCTGACAGATAAGACAGAGGTCCAGGGGGAGCAGAGATTGGAAATCGGTAGAAAAAGTGTGTAAAAATGAGAAGTCACTGTCTCTGTGAAAAATAAAGCCAAGCAATGCCCCTGCCTTTCTTAAGATTTTGAAAAACAACAACAACAACAACAACAACAACAACAACAACAAAAACTAGTCAATCCCTCTTGTTTGCCAAACTGTTTTTGTGTCTACTTCTTGCAGTCAAATGAATCTCGATTATTCCTTAAATATTTTTGTGAAATTCCTGTTGTGTTTCAGCCACTATAACACATAGTACTGCTGTTCCCTGGTATTTGAGACTTCCATCTCCCATCTGCCTTGTAGTTGGGCAGTCATGTGACTTGTACTGGGCAATGGCATATGAGTAGAAGTGACATGTGTCCCTTCGGAGCTGAGACATTTAAATGCTGAAGCAATGATCTCATCTCTTCCTGTATTCTCCCACTAAATATTGTGGAGGAGGCCTCATGTCACCTTAGTGACAGTGGGCGATGATCAGTAATGAAGCTAAAAGGTCACCGAACACTGGTAAGTGAAGACAGATTAAAGTTTGGACTTTATCCTGGGGGCCTTCAATATTCAGCAGATTATTTTTGAATCTGTATTCTGTTCAAAACAATTGCTCGTGACAATTCAAAGTGATTACATTCCTCTAAGCAGGGGGTTGACATGTTCGGGTGTGTGTTTGGGGAGTAGTACACTGGCTGCCTTGTGGAAAGTAGAGAAGAGAGAATTTGTGTGACTGAGAGGCCAGACAGAGCCTGTTCGCTGTGAGAGACAGAAAAAGGGGCCATCTTTCCCTTAACTGCCTTTCCATGCACCACAACGAGGGCCCTCTGGGTTCTTGTAGCTGGGTGACTGAGAGAGAGAGAACGCAGTTCCCTAAAACTCAGGAAGCTTATAAATTAAAAAATAGTTATGTGCTAACCTGCTTAGAATTTCATTTTCATGACTCAGAGTGCCTTCCATAAGCACATTCTGGCAAACCATAAAGCGAATAAATTGAAATTGAGTAAAACCTATTGGACACTAGAATTGTAACACCAGATTAAACACATTACCACAAAACACAAATACACAGTTTTATATCTACAAGTACATTAAGCTGAAAGAAACTTTAACTGAATTTAGGTAAATTAATCAATAAAACATGTTTTTGTAAACAGCCATTGTTTAGCATACTGAATATTCTTCCTCTTTAAAGCTCATGAATATAATACCTCAGGAAAAATCTGTTCTCTACACATTTCCTTTTAAAATGCAGACGAAATAATAAAAAGTGAGGATGTCTTCCTCCTCAGCATGATATTTTGGAATACATAAATAAACCTCTTTGTGCATGAAACAAAAGTTGTAGAACCAAAGTATCTGATTTTTACAGTGGTGTATTTTCTTTCTTTCTTCTTCTGTTTCTTTTCATTTTAAATAGCAATGAATTGCTATTTGAATGATTGAAGGGAAGAGACGTTTAGTAGAAATAATTATCTTCTACCAGGCAGCGTGCAAAAACTAAAACAAATAGCAATAATGTAAAAAAAAAGTTGTTTTGACATTCTCCTAAAGGAAAGTGTAAGATGAATAGGAATATATTAAAGGTGCATGTCTATTTGAGGCCTGTGAAAATTGCTGATTATAAAGGAGAGAGTTAATGATCTCTAATTGTGTTGTAATTTGAATGCGGTCTAATAGTAATGAAGAGAACAGATTTGTGTATTAACATAGGAAATATTAGAGGAGTGGGCGTCCAATGTTTGGGTTAATTAATTCTATCCCCCACTCCCTACAGACATATGCATGTGTAAAATGAATTAGATTCTAAAGAGAACCCAAAGAGCCAAAATTAGACTCTGAACAAGCTTGCTGTCATATGGGAGCTTAAATTACTATTTTTGATGTTCTTTGTAACTATCTCATTTAGTTTCTATTGTGTTTGCTTTTATGTTCTAAGGTGGTTTTTAATGGATTGAATAATGCATAAAAATCTGCAGAGCTGTGCAGAAAGTTCGGATGCAGTGCCATTTACAGCTTTTTTTCCACAGCAAATCCTCCTACTTCTCTGGCAGTATGTTTGTTGTTGTTGTTGTTGTTGTTGTTTAGAGCTCTGAGTATGTGTGCATGTGTGTGCAAGCATGTGTGTGTGTGTGTGTCTGTTAATTTTACTCTTTCAATGACAAGGAAAAAAATAAACAATTAACGTAGCAAAGATATTTCAACTCATGTCAACCACCTTCTATTTAAACTAAAAAAATTCAGTTTGTGGGAATGGTAGCAGCATATTATTTAAGAACAGTCTACCAAGAAATGGACAAAGGGATTCAAACATCGTACAAAGCAGTAGCAATTTCATCATTTTATTACTCAGTACCCGCATTACATACTTCAGTGTTCTGCAAAATTACTGTGCATGGATAGCTTTAGCAACCAGTAAACTCTCACTACACCACTGTAATTATCATAGCATTTCAGGGAGTTCTAAGAAACCAAACTGAACAAAAGCTTACTTGCAAAAGGACTTTAAGTTTCATTTGCTTCTCATGCAAGGCACAGCAATCTATCTCTGCTTGTGCGTGTCCTTTGTTCTTACTAACGTCAATAGTACGTTCAAATTTATAGGAAGACCAGAGTGCCTTCCATAAGCACATGAGTGGGCAAATCACCTGGGAAAATCAAATAAAACCTAGCTACTAAAACTTACAGAAAGAGGGGTGCCTGGGTGACTCAGTCGGTTAAGCATCCATCTTTGGCTCAGGTCATGTTCTCGCCATTTCCAAATTCGAGCCCCCTACCTCGGGCTCTGGGCTGACAGCTCAGAACCTGGAGCCTGTTTCAGATTCTGTGTCTCCCTCTCTCTTTCTCTCTCTGCCCCTCCCCTGCTCACACTCTGTCTCTCTCTCTGTGTATTTCTCTCTCTCTCTCTCAAAAATAAACATTAAAAAAACATAAGAAAAAACATTAATACTTACGGAAGAAAGAGAGTGCATTCAAATTCATGACAAACCAATGAACATGCCTAAAACGGCAGGGTACCCAGAGCCCCCAGTGCAGATCATAACTTCTGAAGAAGTGAAGGTTACCTCACAACGCAGGAAGCTCCACACTTTGACAACAAAGTGCACGTTGACAACAAAGTGCGCCTTGACACTCACACCTTAAGCCATTCTTCTCTAAGTCTTGTCTAGGCATGTGTCAGGGACTAGCTTATCTAAGGCTGGTGCATTTCATTTATCACAATTATACCAGATGCAATTTGACTAACAGATACAGCATGGGTCAGTGAGTGTAGGTATAACAGCAGGCCTTATGAATGATCCCAGCCCCTGTAGGCTCTGTAATCCTCCTTGAAGTGTATATGTGTGCTCAGAACTAAAACTGAACTTCAGAACTAGAGTGAGGATCACTTACCCCTATGTCTCTAGAAGCCCACGAGATCAAGTCTGAATGCTAAACCACACCCCTTGAAATAGCTTTATCCACAAATGAGGGAACATTTTACCACTGTCTGTTTTACTTCCATACCTATACCTCAGTTCAATCTGAATTTGAAGAGGGAAAAATGGAGAGTTATTTATTAGTCTCCTGTAAATGCCTGGGTAACATTAAATGTTTTGACAATTCTCAAGGTTAAAGTAGATTCATTGTTAAAATTCATTTCTCACTGGCAACATTCAAATGAAAACATTCCCGGTCAGTGGTTGACTTTCTCTACCCAGTAATTCAGGAAAGTGGCCTACTCCTTTCTTCCAGCTGGAGCCGCCCATAGGGTTGTGGAGTTCTCCATTTTGAACTGACAAATGTGGAAAGAACAGGAGGATCAGGGAGGGGGTTTGTGGTCCAGCCCTGGAAGTGGTGCATATTAACTAGGACTCAGTTGTGTGGAAATTTTAGCAAGCTGTTTACACAGGAAGAAGGGAAGAATATTTTGGTGAAGAGGTCTCAGACTGCCTCAGCTTTTCAAAATCCAACTTTGTGGAACACAGAACTGCAAGGAGACTTTGTGGACCTTATATCATGTAAGGGTTCTCATGACACGTATTGTTGTTGTTGTTGTCATTGTTAACATACCTGACTATGTCTATCACAATGCCCCACATCCTTATAGGTGTTTCAGACTCATGGCCTTTATATATACACAAATATATATAGTATGTAAAGACATACTAACGGGCCTTGGGACCCGTACAAAATGCTTTCTACAATCTCTCTCTTCATCTACATTTCCTGTCTTCACAGGCCCATTTCGCTCTATATGCATTTCTTTTATAACATAGTATGTGTTCTTGTACACAAAGAAGTAGAATGAAATATTTCCAATTCTTTAACAGGAATTATAGAACCTGTAGAATATCTACATGTGTCATTTCATATCACATTAGTGGTATTTTTGCTTTAAAGGTTAATCGTATGATTTTATCTCTATGTATCCAATGAGTCAGCGTTAATTTTATTTTTTCCCATTTATTTGTCATCTTCCCTTGACCATTGGTTACCATGTTTATCATATTTTCTGGTGGCTACTGTTCACTTTCCCAGTGAACTCTACTATTTAGAGACTCTACTAATATAGACTCTACTATTTAACATCACTCCATGATTTTATTAAAAATCATTTCTCTAAATTAAGACCCTATAATTATAATGAGTTCATTGCTGCTTGTAACAGCTAAAGTGTAATGCATAAACATAGACATTTAGATGATCATTTTCCCATCCTTCCTAAGTGTCTCTTCTCCATCCCATATGTTATACACCATTTGTTAAAGGGAATATACTTATGGATTTACCTTTGGGAATGAATTATATGAAAATGGTGCCCTTTGGAGCTGAGCAAGGTAGAGACTTGTGCATTGCGATAAATACGGTAGCTTAAATAAAATTGTTAATCTGTCTTTACTATAATAGTCAAGAGGTCAGAAGTCCAGGCTTGCATGGCTATCCTGCTAAAAAATATATACTCCATCATTTTGTCCTTTGATATTTATAGTATGGGCTTCAGCTGCATGGCGAAAAAATTGACATTTTACTGATGACAAAAACAACACTTCATCTGAGGAAGAAAATGATGGTATTGAGACGAGAGACTAATTCCCACCATATAACGCCACTTTTTGCTTCCACCTCAGGGTCATTTCTACTTTCTTAACTAGTAATCTCAAACCAATGAGCCGTATAAATATATCCCAGACTATATTAACGTGGACAGCGTAGCATATGCAAAATAACACGTCAGTTCATATTATCAGTTATATCCCCAAATGTCCTATGTGCCCCAAAGTATGTCCAGATGCATATTTCTGTCATCTGTGAGTATAAAACCTCTAGCCATTGCTAAGATTATTTATTTTGTATTTAAATTAGAATAAACCCGTAGCAGTAATGAGCTTAAAATGCACGTATAATGGAAACATTGATGAGATTGACATAAGTTGCCAAACTTGAAGGCTGTACTGTTGTCACTGACCATGTGAACAGAGGCATCAATATCTTCAAAAAAGGAAAGAAGAAAGGAAAAAGGAATTAAAAAAAAGAAGTGCTCTGTGCCACAGCAGGAAGCCCAGAGAAGAGATACTTCCAACAGCCCCGTGATTATATGCAGAAGACAGAACATCTCCCCCAAACAAAGACAACACCAGCTAGGTACAGGAGACGCAACAGAAGGCCACACGATTTTCCCCAGACACCTCATTATAAACAACTTGGTGGACAGTACTTGCCTCTGTTTCACAAAGATCATTACCATCATCAGACCTCCATGGAACTCTCCTCTCCATGGGGAATGGTTTTTACTCCTTAGAAACTACTGAGAAAATTAAGAGACAGAGGAAAAAGGGATAGTGCGATACAATTAAACTCCTGTAAACTCTTTTGTTTACAGGAACTTAGGTTCCTGACTTTGATGTTGCTGCTAAAATAGCTCTGGGGGAAAATTTCTTGAAATAATAAAAATGATCAATTTAGGTTTTAAATTTTGTAACTCATAATAAAGCTTTTTTCTCCTCCCTCTTCCACTATTTTTTATAATGAAGGTATAAAACATATTAATTCTTTATCACTAATAATGACTCCATGAGATTATATTTGAGTTTAGGGATTTCAAAGTCATTTTATAAGAATTAGTTCCATTGCTACGCATTTTGTCTGGAATGTCTAAGCAATATCATTAAAAGCCCAGTTTAATTGCTTTGAAAAAAATATGTTTGACTTGATACTCAATCTTTCAAAATTCACAAAGCTGGTGTCTTTGTACACCAGCTCCTAAAATGACTCACGTCTTTCTCTTTCTTTGAATTTCTTTCCCTAGAATTCAAAAGCATTAAGACTTAAACTCTTTAAAATCTGCTGTGTAGCATAAGATTAACTACACATTCATGGAAATATATCGAATATCTAATCAGAATCTAATGTAGTCTTGAATATACAGAAAAAAAAAATACATGAACCTTACCAACCACATGTTCCAAATTTATTGTGGAGGACAACAGGAAAACAAGCAAACCAAAGCTGACAAAAACATAATTCTGGATAGTTCTAGAATTATGGCAGAAATAAAGGATGCTGAGGGCCAACGAAGGCTTCAGAGAAGTGGTTTTGAACTGAGCCTTAGAGATTGATGAAATGGTGGTCAGGTAGAGATAAAAGCCACTGTATTATGTTGAATTGTTACCCCACATCTTGTATGATAAATATTATTTTTACCATCCTCAACTTTTTCATTCCGCTTACAGAGGGTACATAGAAATCGGATGCAAAATGCAGGGGAAATATTCCAGGATGTTTCACAGTGCTTGCTATGAATTTAGAATTAGAAGAATAAGACTTGTAGGAGAGATCATTGAATAGAATTTTGTTCACCAATTGCCATTTTTAAGTTTTAGAAAAGGTCAGATACAACTTCACCACGACTATGGGTGCATCATTGGAAAAGGTAAGAGAAAGTACCAGAACATTGATTATACTACAGCTCCCCTCTATCCTCAAGATGTATACTTGTTAGGCCTCCTGTCTGGAGGAAGTGTCCAAGAGGACTTGGTCGTGTCAGGTAGCATTGGAAATGAGAAAAAGCATGGAATGTATGGGTTTTTGTAAGAGCTCTACAGTTTAAGTATTACTCTGTTGACTTTTGTTTGTACTGATTTCTCTAACACCAAAATCATGTAAACTCGGTTAAGGAAGTACTCTCAAAGTTAGTAGGCCCTTGCAACTCGCTGCTTGTATCCTGAGGTCAGAGGAGCGCTTAGGGCATCTTTGAGAGTTGCTTGTGGCAGAATTCACTTCTAAACAGGGGCACAAGAGACTATACCCTACATAACATGATAACTTACCATTTCAAGAAATATGTTGAATTAAAGGAATAGTGAACCACAAACTTTGCCAAAACCATTGATAGCTCCATTAAAACTGAAAAAGGGGTAAGAAAATGTGGGCTCTAAATAATCACATAGGAGTTGGTTGTTGTTTCCTTCAAAATTAATCATGGGCTTGAGAACTGTTAGATCCCAGATTGATGGAATTTTAATAGATTTGAAAATAGATGGAACCGAAACACTATGCATTGCTTCTATTCATCATCTGTGCACAAAAAAACTGAAATAGTTCACAGACTATTAAATGGGGAAGCAAAAAATTGCTATTTTTAATGTAGAGGAAGAGAAAGGTTTACTCACAAAAAATGTATTGATGTGCTACCATGGTGGAAATCAAGGAAATCTTGAATTTATAGGACTTTTATATAAGCGAATAACAGAGAGTTACTTTGTTAGTACTTTTATTTGCTTTATCAGTGCATTTAAATTAAATTATTAAACATAAAGGTTATACCCAGGAATTACTCAAAACCTAATTATAGTAGAAGTAGAAATGCTAACAAAAATTGAATCTACAAGGTGAATTCTTTACTATTCTGTTATAAATAAAGAGGAAACTGAGTATTTTGCATGAAAATTTGTCTAGGCAGGAAAGTGTCATCATTTTGAAATTTTTTCCACCTTATTTATAGAAGCCTAGAATGTGAACAGTGGCCTGAGTAAATATCTGATTGTGATATGCTGCAAAATTCGGAAATAACCTTGTTAAAAATGCTTGTAGATTCCATTCAATTTTGCTAGATAGTGAGCAAAATACTAAGGGAGAGAGATTTTATTATATGTCCCCTAAGGTAAAATAAAACTTTTTTGTAATTTCCTAAAACACTGTATTTGGTTTCATTTCTATTTTATCATGCAGCACATGATGTTTCTTTTTACGTGTGAAATCTAATGAATGACAATGAAATGATATTAACTTGAGTCATGGTAAAAGTAGGAATGCCATAGATATTATATTATGTGACCTAAAAAGATTCTAATTTGTTTATTTTCGAAGTTAAGTTCTTTCATAGATATTGAGTATGTGAATGTGTACATTATATATATATATATATATATATATACGCTCTGAATTTTTAAAATAGCAAGAATATAGAAAAAATTATTTACATTGGATCATCAAAGGAAACTAGGCAATGAATGATGTAATAAGTTAACAACTTTCCCCAAATTAGGAATAATAAAATATTTGTATGACCTTCACATGAAAATGTTTCAAAATAAACTATAGAGACTGAGAATGAATTCCAACCCACAGCCAAGGTGAAAAGCAATATGAAGGTTAAAATGGTTCACCTTTCAATATTAGATCATGATTTTTTGTATACTGAATCTTGATTATCAATTATTGATGAAAATTAATGAGTTCCTAAGATCCCAAGTTACTTAAATGCTCTGAATAACTTCCCAATAAAGAGATTACCCATGTTATTTATGTGAGTTTGAATATGCTTCCACATAAATAATTTATCCTCTCAGTGAAGAACAATTGAACTACTGTTTTTGGTTTGGTTTGTTTCATGTGTGAATTAAAACTTTAGAAATGTTCATTAGATACTGTACTATACAAAAAATGCAGCATTATATAATTTCTCCTCTTCACCTTTTGGCTTAACTATCATTGCTGCATATTTCTTGACTATTTTTACCAGTTAAGTGATGTAGTTTATTGAAAACTAGAAGAATATTGGGCAGTTATTAACTTTTTTAACCTCTCTAGGTCATTGTGCAGACATCACCGTCCAGCCTATTTGTTTCTGCATACTCTACATATTTAATACCTATGAATTTCCTTTTCATAATATTTGTTCATTCATCCACATCATTAATAATGTTATTAAGTGAGCACAAACCCAGTGCCAGTGCTCCCTTCCACCTTGAAATATTTTGCTGATGTAGAGGTTGTATCTGATTGAATTCTTTTTAATTCGTCAAGGATTATTGATGTGGAATTAGCATTTCAGGAATGGAAATCTTTAGTCCACATTTAGGAAAAACTGGATTCATGTACAGTAGGGATATAGTGTCCAAGATAGTACCCGAAAGAAGCAGTTTTGTTTCCAGAATGGACACATTGCAGGAGGGTTTTTTGAGATAGGGGAGAAAAAGGAAAAGGAAGGAATGCCTAGGTGGCTCAGTCGGTTACACGTCCAACTCTTGGTATTTGGCTTAGGTCATGATCTCGCAGCTTTGTGGGTTTGAGCACCGCACTGGGTTCTGTGCTGGCTGTGCGGAGTCTGCTTGGGATTCTCTCTGTACCCCTCTTTCTCTGTTCCTCTCCTACTTCTCTGCTGTCTCTGTCTCTCTCAAAATTAATCAATAAACTTAAAAAAAAGGAAAAAGACAAGCTGAAAAAGAAAGAGGTAGGGAAAAGACAACTTTGTCTCTGCTGTTTTGTTAAGGACCAATTCTGAAGCATGTTCAGCTCTTTAAGCTCTAAAATGATGCTTTGGATTGGATTTGTTTAAATTGATAACATTTCAGGTTCCGTTCAAATATCCTTTTTGAAAATCCCTTCGTTATGAAGGATGTGTTTAGATTCCTAACCTATGAAATCTATTTTCCTGCTATTGAAGTCAATACATACATTAAAAAAATAATATGTTACTCTTTGTTTTTCTTTTCTCCTTGAAGTAGGTCTATTTAAAATTGGTTAGTCACACGTTTTTCATACCAATGGTGCAATAGAAACAGATTCAAGGGATTTCATTTTTTCTGTATTTAAATTAAACTGTGGACAGAGAAGTTTGGTATTTATTCTTAGAGAATATGACAAGCTTCTTAAAATGCAGTCGATTTCAATAAACATGTTTTCCCCCAGCAGCAAGAATAGCAAAGGATAGTACACACTCTTTATATCGGAAACCACACGCACAAACTTTAAGAGATCACCTTACTTTTCTTTCTTGCATGCTTTTCTCTTAAGACATCCCTTCGTTTAAAAAGGATACTATAGGGGCGCCTGGGTGGCTCAGTCGGGTAAGCATCCGACTTCAGCTCATGTCATGATCTCACGGCTTGTGGTTTTGAGCCCCATGTCTGGCTCTGTGCTGACAGCTCGGAGCCTGGAGCCTGCTTTGGATTCTGTGTCTCCCTCTCTCTCTGCCCCTCCCCCCCCTTTCATGCTCTGTCTCTGTCTTTGAAGAATGAATAAATGTTAAAAAAATAAAAAATAAAATCAAAAAAAATAAAAAGGATACTATATACAAGAATCAATTTTCCTATATTCTTTGATTAAATTATCCTCCACTCTTACTGGCCATTTGTTAAGCATGCAAAATTAAAAAAAACAAAAGGGCAGTATTAGATGAAGAACTCAGAACAAATAAACTTCATAGTAATTAAGAAACTGCAATACCTAATGACAGAAACCAGCATTCAAATGGAAATTGAAACAAAGGGAACTGTAATTAAAAAAAAAAAAAAAAGAGTAGGAATATTCATGTGAGCATATATGTGTCTTTAAGTTTTTATGAAAGGGATGAAACTGAAGAATTTGGTTAGCAATTTACTGATTCAAATATGCTACACTTTCCATGCTTTTTTCAATGTTTTATTCCAGCTATAATCTTTATAATTAAAATCTAATTTTCCATGTCAATTTGCTACTTTTCTGCCAAACGTGTATGTTCCCCCCTTTTTGACATACTTTTCTGTTTGAGTTTTCTAGATAAATAGTTGAAAAAAGAAAGTATCTGGAAAAATCAAGATTGAGAGGCACCTGAGGGATTTTTAGTGACATTATCAATGATCTACTATTATAAACCTAACTTTTCTTTTCATTGAAAACCTTCTACTCATAATGAATTGTAGTACATATGGAGATGAGTTTATTTTGATACCAAAAGGTTAACTCAGTTAAATTGTATATTGTAATCCCCAGATACAATACATTTTTTTTTTTTAAAAAGGCATGAATAATAAGATGGTAGTAGAGAGTAAATAGAATTATAAAGATAATTAATACAAACACAAGGAAGAAAGGAACAAAAAGAAAAAATAGATAAGAAATAAAGAGAACATCTAACAAGATGGTCGATTTTAATCCAATCATTGCCAAAAAAACCCCCAAGCTAGACTGGCTGCTGCTTGCTCTGAAAGCTAGTAATCAAGACACAAGTTGTGATTGGAAAGAAAGAGGAGTTTATTCAGGAGGCCAGCCACCTGGGAAGAAAGCAGACTCTTGTTCAAAAACCAACTCTCAGGTTTCTCCCTGTCCCCAAAGGGGAAATTTATTGTTTTCAATTTTTTGCCTGGCCCCAATTTTTTTAAAGGAACATTAGGGCTGTTAGTCAGTAAAAGGGGAGCACAGTGATTTATAACACTTCTTGATTGCATGCAAAATCAGCGGTGCCAGCTACAGACATTACCTGTGGTGCTTGGAGGCTGTGCACATGAGAGGTCGCCCCAGAGGAGGTTGTATAAGAAGATTTGGTTTCAAGTATTTCTAGGAAAAAAATGTATGATCTGTAGATATACAACGAAAGGTTTAGTTAATCAATCACGTGGACTAAAGGTACTTGCTAAAACTTAAAAGTCGAATAAGTTGGCCAGAGGGGCCAAGAGGAAGACTTCACAACCATAGGGATAAGTACGTGAAAAACTAACAATACAAGTGCAGCAATTTAAAGACAGAAATTGCCAAATTGTATTAAAACAAAGTGAGAACCAACTATAGGTTGTATATAAAAAATTTTTCATTTTATTTTATTTTCCATTTCATTTTATTTTATTATTTTATTATTTTATTTTAGAGAGAGAGGCATGAGCAGGGGAGAGGGGCAGAGGAGAGAGAGAGAGAATCTTAAGCAGGCTCTATGCTCAATGAAACCCGATGTGGGGTCAATACTGGAGATCATGAACTAGCTGAAATCAAGAATCAGACACTTAACTGACTGAGCCTCTAAGTCACCCCTACGAAGCATAATTTCAAAATATAAAGCAAGGTAAAAAGATGGAAAAGGATTTATTTTATGATTGATAAGTGGTCAAGTCACTATGATTCTAAATATGTATGCAACTAATAACAATATTCAAAACACAATAAGAAAGACCTGCTAAGCATGAAAAAAGAAATAGAGAAAATTACAACTGTAATAGAAAAATTCAACACATTTCACCAATAATTGATAAAAGTATAGGACAAATACCAATAAGTAAACAGATTTGGACAAACTCTCAAAAATTTACTCATTAAAATGAATAGATTAATCCACCTAACAATAGCATAGTACATATTATTTTAAAGTAAACACAGAAAATTTTGCAAGATAAATCACATTCTGAGCCATAAAACAAACCTTAAAAAACCTAAAATCATGCTAAGAGTATTCTCTATCTTATTTTTCTTAAAATAGAAAAAATAAGAAGACACTGAGAAAATATCTACATATTTGGAAATTAAATAATGCATTTCTAAATAATGCACACGTTAAAGAAGAAATCCAATAGGACACTGACATTGTTTTAGATTAAATAAGCATTAAAATGTAATATATTAAATGCATTGGCCAAAGCTGAATTTATAATAACATGGGAATTTTAAGTACCAAAATTTCATATTAGAATAGTAAAATGCATCAATTAGTGATTTAATTACCTACCTCCAGAGCCTATAAAAACAAGTTCAAGGGATAATAAAAGCAAGAGTACTAGCCAAAAGAATTTAAAGCTGAATTTCAAAAGGATGTTTGCAAACTCCTTCTTATCATTGGCTAAAATTGCTTTGTTAGCTGATTCATCTTGTTCATTCAGCCGAGTGACTCTTTTGCTGAACAAAAATCCTAGGTTTATTCATGCCTCAGAAGCTTTGCATTGCTGAATCCTCTTATTTAAAGATTGGGCACACTTAATCATTCTGCTGACAACATCCCTAACTTCACATTCAGGAGAATGGTGTGTTAATAGCTTGAAAGCAACCATGGTCAGAGGATTTACACCTTGGATCAGGAAACACTATATCCAGACTTTGTTTGTTATTTGGAGCACTAGTTTACCAACATCACTGTTTAGTAACCATCACTTAACCTAGTTTATCAAATCACTTGTCAAAATACAGAATTATATTGCTTATATATTTAAAAATCAAAATATGGGGACGCCGGGGTAGCTCAGTCAGTTAAGCATCTGACTCTTTTGGCTTAGGTCATGATCTCATGGTTTCATGAGTTCAAGCCCCACGTCAGGCTCAGGGCTGGCAGTGCAGAGCCTGCTTGGGATTCTCTCTCTCCCACTTTCTCTCAGGCCCTTCCCCACTTACATTGTTTCTGTCTTTTTCAAAATAAATAAATAGAATAAACTTTAAAAAATATATAAATAAATAAAATAAATAAATAAAAATATGTAGTTTTTAAAATGTCCATATCTAATTAAATCTTTGGGATAACTTCTGTGTTTTTCCCAGAAGGGTAAGCAGATACAGTTTTTCATTTGCAGCTAATTTTTAGGTGATAGGGATGATTCCTCGTGGAGACATATTGTACTTCTCAAGACAATGAGATTCAAATTGGGTCATAGATTAAACAATTTTTAAATACCTCTCAAGTGGAAGTTAATTTTTCTGTATTATTTTTGACTTTAAAACAAGCATCAAGCATTTGTGTTCTGGCTTTTGCTGTTGTTTTTGATGAACATAGCTGTAGAAATGGAAAACGCTTGTGGGATCAATATACTAGGGCCTTGTGGTCACAATTTAATTTCTTACTATAGCATATTTCTTGACTCTTTACTGCGTGACACCTTGATTTCACAATAAAATAATTAGTCTAATTACATAAACAAGTCAAGCTGTTAAACAGAAATTTGTTTTAATTTCAGATTTTTGCTATCTGGTGGTCATAAGTAATTTCTGGAAAATCATGTTCCAAGGATATCATTTAGTTTCAATAACCTGATTGAAAGTATTATAAGGAAGAAATTTGCTTGTTTATATTAATGTCAAAAGTAGTCCTCTCACATTTAATGAGAATATCGCACTTTCCTTTAGATATACAACTCTTACTAATATAACCCAAGAACATAACCCTAGGTGTGTAACACATGTACGAGCAAACAAGGCAAGAAATATGTGATGTGCTGAAACAGGGATGCTCCTAAAAGACAAGTTTATTTAGGCTGCTACTAGCTGCCTAGTATGCTCTCCCTCAAAATTGCTAATACTTACGTAGTCTCTCTTTGACTCAGATGAGGGGGGTGAGTTTAAAGTTCTTTCTTTCCCTCTAAACTACATAAGACTTCGCCTCCCTTCCCCAACTCCCATCAGGGATTTGGGGAGATCACCATAGAATCCCTAATGGGGAGAAGCATTCTGTATGGTGAAAATTTACCCACATGGTTCTTCCCTACCCCCTCCAAATGTGGCGCCTTACTGTAAACAAGCTAGAAGCTGATTGTAACAATACAGTAACGACAGGCTTCGTTCAGTTTCTGTACCTCTTGATATGTGTGTTGTTGGGGCAAAGCTAACGAGACGCCAGACAGCAAACGTCAATGTTGACCTTTATGGAATTCTTGGATCTTGGGGCTGCATCCTTGTCTATAATGAGGCAAAGTTAGGAAAATAAAAGGTTCAATGCAACCTGCAAATTTAACTTTCACAACCTGCAATCCGTGTCATATTAAAATGTATGTTAAGTTGTACATTAAACGTTCGTTTTAATACGGCATGGTTTACAAAAATATTTTTCTATTAGCGCATCCAGCAATTAGGGATCCCAGCTCTGGAGGTATGCTGGAAACGCCTGACTCTGGGATTTTCCTAACACTATGTAAATGAGGCAGGTGGTGAGACCAGAAAAGCATTTTTGAAGTTGACCAGGGTTATCAATTACTGATATAAATACAGTTGAGAATCTGTAAGGATATAGCATAAGTTTTTAGTTATGCTTAATTATTACAAGGATTTTTGTGTTAAACAAAACTTTATTCTCATGAAGGAAAGATGTAAACTTGATGACAAGAATAACTTACAAATAAATGCTCCCTCCATTTGGCTGGACTAATCAGAAAGAAAAAAAAACCTATTTTGTGTGTTTGAATATAAATAAACAAAAGCTCTTTTCCACAATTATGTTTTTGTGGGCTATGATGTCATCGTTTTAATTCCAGAATAAAATTGCCAGCATTTCCCCAAAGGGGGAAAAAGACAGTAATTTTAATCTATTAAAACTGTCTGGGGGCACCTGGGTGGTTCAGTAGGTTAGGCATCCGACTTCAGCTCAGGTCATGATCTCATGGTTTGTGAGTTCGAGGCCCATGTGGGGTTCTGTGCTGGGAGCTCAGAGCCTGATCCTGCTTTGGATTCTCTGTCTCCTTCTCTCTCTGCCCCTCCCCCACTTGTGCTCTGTCTCTCCGTGTCTCTCAAAAATAAATAAATGTAAAAAAAAAATGTTTTAAACTGCCTGGTGCCTCATTTCCTATAACACTTATGATGGAATGTGTACTAATTTTTGCAGAGAGTGCTGATTACCTCTAATATCCATTATTCTTTCTTCACCAGTAAAAAAGAGACTTGTAATTTTTAGTGGGATACATGATCACCAGGAGTAAATACTATATTCCCAATCCTTTACTGACACTAGGCATGACACGTATGACTAATTTTTGGCCCATGAAGTAGAAATGTGTAAATTCTGAGAAGTTTTAAAAGAAGAGGTCTGTTCTATTCCTCTGCAGTATATTTATTTACTGTTCTTCCTTCTTGGAAGAGGTGCTGTGATGGCTGGATCCAGAGCAGTCATATGAGAGCATGAGAAAAAGCACCATTTGGAAGATGGCCAAGGAAAAGAGTAAAGAGTCTGGATGTCTGACAGTCATGAAAACTCCATATCTGACCTGGAGTGTTTGCATATACACCCCTGAGGGAAGAGAGGAAATAAAAAGGTCTGTCTATATTGTTCAAAGAAAGGAGTTCTTAGCCTTTCTTACACATTAGAATCATCACAGAGATTTTCAAAATACATTAATGCTCAATTCCATCAAGGTCCCTGGAAAATTGTTCATTGGCTGTAACTTTCCATTCCGTCACTTCCAACCCCGGCTCATGTGGCTGTTATATCTGGAGACCATATCCTGCAGCGTAGTCATCTTGCTCATTCTTCTTGACTTGTGCAGCTGAACATATCTTCCATCCTTCTGTAACCGGGGGTGGGGTGGGGGGGGGTGGAATAGTGTTTTCCTTATGTTGATTCCTATGTTATAGAAACTTGAAACAAAACGAAACAAAGCAACGACAACAAAACCGAAAAATAAACAAACAAACAAAAACCCCAAACTGAATATTTGTTTTAGATTCAAAGTTAAATGCCCTCACATTCACCACATTCTAGAATGTCTATGTTTACCTGGGGCAGGTCTAGGGGACCCTTTTTCTCCCTTCTCAGCCAAATGGAGATTGCTGAAAACATCGTTATTGAGTATTCGGTTACATGGAGCTTAACTCAGCTGATTATTTGGTAAATTAATCAAATTTGGTGTCAGCAAAAGTGAAATTCCAAATCGTAACTCTGACTGCGTTATATGGGGCAAGATGCTAATCACCGAATCAGTGTTCTTATCAGAAAGTCAGAGATCCTAACAGTAATTTAGGAGATTTTTGTAAAGTTTAAATTATTGAATTAGGTAATTTATAAACTTGTATCGTACTTGGAAGCTCTTCAGCCCTTAAAAAGTGGCACTTGAGGGGCACCTGGGTGGCTCGGTCAGTTGGGCGTCCGACTTCGGCTCAGGTCATGATCTCACGGTCCGTGGGTTCAAGCCCTGCGTTGGGCTCTGTGCTGACAGCTCAGGGCCTGGAGCCTGTTTCAGATTCTGTGTCTCCCTCTCTCTCTGCTCCTCCCCTGTTCATGCTCTGTCTCTCTCTGTCTCAAAAACAAATAAACGTTAAAAAAAATTAAAAAAAAAAAAGTGGCACTTGTAGGTGAATTTACTCTTTGAAATTAAAAAAAAACACACACAACTTTGGATTTTCTTGTCTTTCATACTATTGTAATGAGGAAAAATGATCCTATTATTTAAATTACAGAATGTGCTAATTTAAAACTTTAAGTCTCATAATAATGACAGTTTATTTCAAAAAGATATTCATGACATTCTCATTTGATGAAAACTGTAATGTTAGTTGTTAAAGGAAATGCATAGGTGTTTGTAAATTTGTAACATTTCATTGTATTATTTTTAATTATTGAAGTGTAGCTGACGTACAATGTTACATTAGTTTGAGGTATATAACACAGCAATTCCATAATTGCGTACATGATTCAGTGCTTATCAAGGTAAATGTAATTATCATCCATCACCACGCAAAGTCCTTACAATATTATTGGCTATATTCTTTATGTCGTACTTTTCATCCCTGTGACTTTTTTATTTTATAACTGAAGGGTTGTACTTCTAAATCTCCTTCACTTATGTCACCCATCCCCACCCACCCCCTTCCCTCTGGCAACCACCAGTTTCTTCTCTGTATTTATAAGACCATTTTCTGTTTTTTGTTTGTTTGTTTTAGATTCCATATATAATAAAATAGTATGCTTTTTTTTCCTCTCCCTGTCTGACTTATTTCACTTAGCATAATACCATTTAGGTCCATCCGTGTTGTGAGGATACTTACAAGCTTTACAAACTTGTACTTGTTGGATTTTTGTTGTCACTGTTCAAGGTTTTTATATAACAAAGTATCAGAAGCCAAAGCACCCACATAGCATGAATATGAACAGAAAATGTCTTTCCTGAACAAGTACAGGCTTTATAATTTAATTGTATTTACACTGATGAGTGCACACAAAGAAAAATCAATTTGTGGGAGTTTATTTCATTGGTATTGAAATTGTATCTTCCTTAATAAGCTTGGCACAAAGTGCATAGTTTGTCTTCTAAGTTCATTAAGTTATTCTTTTGCTGTAGTCTGTGGTGTTATGTAGTTTTATATGGGCTTGCTGTCTGGGTGTTTCAAATTGGTTTTCCCAACTATAGAATATTAACTTCCAATATTTACCAAAAAATTCTCATTTATTATAAAGTCACAATAAAAGGGCATAAAATTAATACAAATATCCAATTTATTCAAGGTTTTTCTGGAATCATTCTGAAAGTGCTAAAAAAGTTGGCTGAAAACCTGAGTTTATAACATCGGTTATTTTCTCTACCAACTTAATAATACCATTAAAGCTTTCTCAGAATACTTTCTGAAATCAATTCGCCTTAACTATATTGCAGGAAATCCAGGAGGAAAGACAGAAAACATTTTCTATGCACTCATAGAAATAAGACAAAATACCATTGACACCCTCCAAATCAACCAATTAATCACTCAGTCGGTCATGAAAGCTGTCCTGCATTCTCTCCATATTTCACAAATTGTTCTACCATGAACTTGTTTGTGCCCTGATCATGAGCTCTTCATCTGCCCCATGCCTTGAATATCAGAGTTCAAGGGTGAGGTCCTTATCTTATTTGGTCCCCGTGCTTTTTGGAAACGTTTAATCCTATACCCAGGAATAAACTCATCTATTCTCTGAGGCACATGTAAGCATATGACCCCTGGATTATGAGTCATGTTAACCAAATTGTTAGCAATAAGACTTACAGCTCTTTTCTCCCAACTACAAGCATTTCAGTTTCACTGAATGATATTTATAATCTACTGACTTTTATCTTCTCTCTGCTTAAGTCTTCCTTTCTCCAGATCCCCCATTTTATTAGATACCTGTTGCTCCTTAGCTTATTACAGCAAAACTTAGTGGGTTAAAACAACAAACATTCTGGGTGTCTGGATGGCTCAGTTGGTTGAGTGACTGAGCGACTCAATTTCAACTCAGGTCATGATCTCACAGTCATGAGATCTAGCCCTGCATTAGGCTCCCATACTGACAGCGTGGAACCGGCTTGGGCTTCTCTCTTTCCCTCTCTCTTTCTCCTTGCCACCTCACTCTCCAAATAAATAAATAAACATTAAACACACACACACACACATACACACACACACATTCATTATGCCATAGTTTCTCTAGGTGAAGAAATTTAGCAATAGTTAGATCCTCTAATTAAGAGTCTCTCATAAGGCTGAAAGTCGGGAGGTTGGTGAGGTCTGCCATTATCCAATGGCACATACTAGAAGGATCAATTTCCAAGCTCACTCATGTGGTTTTCGGTAGGATATAACTCCTTGCTGGCTGGTAACTGGTGACATTAGTTCTTTGACATGTGGGCTTTTCCACATAGCATTTCTCAACATGGCAGCCAGCTTCTCCTAGAATGAGAGAGTGGAACAGAGAGAGAGCTCCGAAGATGGAAGCCAGTCTTTGTGCAACTTAATCCTGGAAGAGACATCCCCTTACTTCTGTCATAGTGTATATGAAAGAAGTGAGCTAATAAATTCAACCAGGACTCAAGGGTAGGGGTTTCCTCAAGGGTACAAATATTAAAATGTATGGATCAATGGGGAAATTTTAGAGGCTGCCTATCGAGTCCCTGAAATAATAATTACAAAACCCGCTGTTCCTTTGAAGTCACTAATTTAAGCACACACATCTCTTACCAATCTCTTATCCCCTTATCATGTATTAACAGTTCCCCTGCAGCTACTCTCCTATATCATTAAGACTTCCAAACCATTGGCACCTTTGCCTTCTCCCATTCCATGAGAGCCCCCCTGTGGATACTTAATCCTTATGAGCATCAAATGCCTATGGCTGTTCTCAACACTTGCTTCACATTAGAATCACCTGGGGGAGATTTTTAACGTTCTGGTGACCTGGCCTCAACTAAGATTATACCAGTATTTCTGAAACTTGGTACTGGACATTACGACTTTACAACTGCTCCTCTTAGGATTCTTATATGCAGTCATATTTGGGAATCAATATGGGGGACTCTATGACTGAATAATTTAAACACTCTATTGTCAGTAAACTAAAACAAGAACTGGCTGACTACCTCTCTTTGGCCAACTCTAACCCACCAGCTATTTTTAAAATAAAGTTCTGTGCTGCCTGGGTGGCTCAGTCGGTTAAGCGTCCGACTCTTGATTTCAGCTCAGGTCATGATCTCACCGTTCCTGGCCCTGGTTTGGCTTGCACTGACAGTATGGGGCCTGCTTGGGATTCCCTCTCCTTCTCTCTTTGCCCCTCCTGTACACACACTCTCTTTCTGTCTCAAAATAAATAAATAAACTCTAAAAGTTTTACTGGAAACCAGCCCACATCTACGTATCACCTATGGCTGCTTTTGCACTCAAGGTTGTAATTGAGTACTTGTTAGAGACTGTATGGCTCACAAACTGAAACTATTTACAACCTGCCCCTTCACTTAAAAGGTTTGCTGATCTCTGACCTATCCTCTTTCACACCTTTATTTATTTTTTTTTTCACCAGCAAGTTGCCAACCTTTTCACTGAGTGAAGTCTGCTGTGTGATTTCTACCTATTTCTAATCCTTGAACCCTGCTGAAGAAAAGCATACAAGCAAACAAATGAGTAATATCTTACAAGCCTCTCTACAAAATAAATTTCCCACCCTCTGCTATGCTAAAAGAAGAGTCATCAACAAGCTGTTCGGTAATGGTAAGAGATCTGGGAACATAACTGTTCTTCATACAGTTTTAAATCGCACGTTTTTATTCACATGCCAAATCTACCTTCTGCATTTTATACCCTGTGTGATAATCCTTTCCAGGGTTTTTATGGTTTGAAATACTTTACATTTTGTTGACTTGACTCTTCTCCCCATGGAAAGATGACTGAATTTTCTTAAAAAGAAAAGTTTACAACTGACACTTGTTAGAAACAGAAAGGAAGACTTTATTCAGGACTATTGCAATATTGGAGAGGCTATTACAACAAAGGGGACACACTGAACTCAATCCCAAATACACCAAAGACAGCTAGAATGTTTGGCCAAAGAGTAGTTGATGAGATGTCAGAGGTAGGGGAATTCTTGTCAAAATGCATTTTTGCTAAAGACAGGCCAAAGTGATTAAATATCAGGGGTGAGGGGATTCTAGATCAATTGGCTAACCATTATTCTTTGCTAAAACTAGAATTGGAAAGAGAACCCACAGGTTCCTGACTAAAGTTTGGACAAGGAGGGAGTCTTTTTTTCTTTTTTCTTTTTTTTTTTTAACTTCAGAATTCTCTAAGTGCCTGCAGGGCTGGGGACCTTGTTAAGATACATGCATTCTAGAAGGCCTCTGAGAAAACCCTAATTAATTTCAGGAGACTTTCAGGATATCTCATTCAAATTAAAAGTGTATCACTTACTTTTCCTAACCCAAATAAGAACATTTGCTCTTTGCAACTTTAATTACAAAGAGGGATTAAAATGTCTAGTGCCTTTCTTCCCATTGTGATTAAAATATTAAAACGTGCTGCAGACATTCTAGCAGTAATATGGCACTACTTTGTTTCCAAACTATGCTTATAGATTTCAAAAATTAAATATATATTATTATATTAATAGCATGATATATTATTTCATTATATACATATGTATATATGTGCAACATACACATATACATATGTATCAACTTTATTAAATAGTCTCTACATTATTATTTTTATTATTTTAATACAAAAAAATGGTAGGTATGTTGGGAACTGTACATTTCTAGTTATACTATAATGCCCAAGTTGAAATACTCAAATGAATTTTGTGGACACCTTTTCTATTAATGTGGACTAAATCATTATATATTTAAATATTACAATTATCTTGGATGTGACAAGGTACAGATGTGCTAATATAGCTTGCTACAGTACTCTACTGATGACTCAAATAACATAAATAGGATTCCCATCGCTACACAATTTAGCAAATGTTGAAAACTCTTGGAAGTTTCTGGAATGAGCAGGGTATATTTTTCCTTTAGTTTATATAGTGGTTATATTCTTGAAATTTTTAATTTATATTAAACCCTCTGAAAGTATCTACATATAAAGATTTTGTTGTTTGACTAAATACAGATTATCACCATGTGGATATACACTGGGACATTTGATTGGGGGAGGCAGTGTAGGATTGCAGGACATCTGGCATTGTTGGCCCCCATCTATGAAATGCTATTAGTGCCTTCCAATCATTTTGACAGATGAAGCACTCAGGAATCTCCAACAAGAGGAAGCTGGTGCCATATCCTTACTTAAGGACCAGATGCTTAGGAAGGCAAATCAAAATTTTAATAAGATGTCAGAAACCTGAATAAGACTGTAAAAATAAATTCAACCATTCTGTACATATTAAGTTCTAGGTGTAAATTATGTTATAGGTGCAGATATTAGTATGAATTTTACACATTTAACTGCTATTTTTATTTTCTATCCAAATGTTTTTTATCTACTACCAGTCTCTTTCCTGGCCCTCTTTATGATAATTCATCAAGAGCTGTAGCTTGATTCTTGTTTAAAAATATTCACAATTAATATGTGGTTTCAAAATAAGAAAGAGGGAGAGGGAGAAAAGAACATAGTTTATGCATGTTTTATGGTAAGCATGGCAGTTAGTTCTATTTCATATAAATGTGCTTATTAATGTCACACTAAAATTTTATACCTTGTATTTTTTAATGAAAAATGTGAGGTCGAAAAAAGTTAATTAATTATTCTAAAAGCTCTTGGTTATGAAAAACATAATGCAGATTATCAGATGTTTTGATATGAAACTTTGACATGAAATTGAACCTTTACCTAAATATGTTCAGGTAAATATAAGTAAATATATTTAAACTGCTATTTTAATTTTCAAATAAAATTACTTACATTGTATAAATTACATAGGCATATATGTCATTATTTTCTTCTTGATGATGTTTATTTATTTTCTCTTTTCAAAGGTAATACGGAACATTTTATAAATCATTCCACAATTACTACCCAAATGTAACATTAAACACTTTTAAATGAAATAACAGCATTAAAAATATCCTACCATTTAACAATACCATATTTAGTTTATAATTAATATCCATAAATAACATGTTTTATGGAAATTAGTTCTAATATAGCATGAATATTTATATAAGTAGACTCGAGATAGGCCTATGTGCAATTTCAAATTACTATCTTTACAAACTTCATTATAATTAATTTCAAACATTACATAAAATCAAATTATGTATGGTAACATTCAATTATTAAAACTCCTCAGAAATTGTTTTGATCATTCTGTTGCTTTGGTCAGGACGTTTCCTAAAAACCCATACACTATCTGTCCTGCTCTAATGCAATGTATTCAGTCCTAAAATCAGCCGGCCATGCACATATGCAATAAAAATCATGCAGATACAGCATAACACACAAACTTTATCAGTGACAGATGGGGAGAGAAAAAGATAGGAACCTAGCTAAAAATGGTAACGCCTTTTAGTGGTGCCTGGGTGGCTCAGTCAGTTAAGCGTCTGACTTCTGCTCTGGTCATGATCTCAAGGTTCTTGAGTTCGAGCCCCACGTTGGGCTCTGTACCTACAGCTCAGAACCTGGAGCCTGCTTCGGATTCTGTGTGTGTGTTTCTCTCTCTCTCTCTGCCCTTCCCCCCACACACTCTGTCTCTCTTTCCCTCTCAAAAATAGATAAGCATTTAAAAAAACCTAAAACTAAAAATGGTAACACAGTTTTACACATAGTAAATAGTTAAATAAATACGACAGTAATTATGGCACTTCACCCTGAAATTTCCTTATAGAAGTGGATCGTGGAGCAGTGACAGCTTGTGAGTTATGACGTAGTGGAAGGGAGATTTTCTGTAATGAGATTATCGTATTCCCCAATATAGATGGACATAGGTCATGACACATAGTTAACTGAGGCAGCTGGTAGATATCTGAGTTGTACCCATATACACACACCCCATGCATTCTGTGTGTTCCTGTGTGCCTGATTCAGCAGGGTGCATTTTTCTGCATTCACCTAATATTTCCTTAGGTCAAAATCTCCTATGAGCAAACCCATCTCGACATTATGCTCTAATTGTCCCCAAAGATATCCATCCTGTTGGAACAAATTCACATTTCAAAACAGGCATTATAGTAGAGCAGGCTATAGTTTAGAAACTAGTTTTATTTGCTTCTATAATTAAAATGTTCGATTCAAAAAATTTAATTATTTTTTTGTTCTGCCAATCTTTTTAAGAAAACAAATATTTACAAAATTACTTGGTGAAGCAAACATATGCTACCAACTAAATTGACACATGTTATTTCAGTAATTTATAATAGTGCATCTTTCTTAAGAATTTTCAAATACATTTGTAATTACTAATAGTATTGAAATAAATGATAAAATAGTTAAGAATTACTTTGATTTTGTCACATTAGAAAAAATACATATATGTTTTATTTTGTCACCTCTTCTTTTCTATATCATTTTCTGGAGATAATTTATTTTCATAAGGAACTTCAGAGAATATATGCTAGAATTTTTTGTTTGTTTTTGTTTTTCTTTCATTGGCCAATGGTCACTGACTAGATATATTAATGTTAGGTTGTACATGATTAATTCAGTGACCATAAGAGTAGGTTACTCGTTGGATTAATGAGATAAGAATACAAATTAGTATAATTTATAAAATCATATCTTAAATTGTAAGATATATTACCCAATAAGCTTTATTTCTAATGATAGCTATTTCCCACAATAAACTAAGTTTCATTTAGTGAATCCATATGTCCATTTATATGAGTTGAACCAGTCCCTGAAGTCTTTTTAGTAGTTAATCACTTATTACTTGAGGAAAAAGCATTTCTCAGTATATTAAAAGATATAAAAGACATAATTGAGCTCAAGCTCTGGTTAAAAAAAAATATATTGTTTTCATGATTAAACTTTCTTCCCTTTTTGAATTTTATAGCCATATAAAATGACACTCTTTACAACTTCTGGTAGACCCAAATTGAGGTAACTTCCAGTTCATAATAATTCCTTGCCTGGTTTCTAACAATGGCCACAGACTCATGATTCTCAGCCTGACCCAGTGCCACTACTATTCACTCCTACACGACCAAGGCTGAGTAAATCTCTGTAGCCATGGCAGGCCCAAGACAAATCAACCAGATTCATTCTTTGTAGGCTTAATGGTGAGGCTAAGAAAGGAAAAGAAAGCATCCTTCCCCTCTGATTTGATTACTGGTGGATTTTCTTCCTCTTAAGAAGAAAATTAAATTGTCCAACAGTAGGACAGAATGATGTTGCACCCATATGGCAACAGACATGAGAGAGCCTTAGTCATGGTGAAGCCCTGACCCAATTAGAGTCCCCAAGACAACACCTTCCAGCTGCCCTACTTTTTAGAGATCCTTTTTGGAGCCTTTGATATCTCCCCTATTTTCTCAAAAAGTCTTCATTTAGCCCAACAGTAGAGTTTGGCGACAGCTGTTGGGTGAGTGAAAGAGCCCTAACAATGAATGCTGCCCTATGAAACCAGTTATTTTCATTTAATTTTAATTCAGATGGCTTAATTATGAAGTAGATATGGTGACTTCAAAAATGCAGTGAATAAGCACAGATGATGGCATAAAGCCCAAGCATTATCCTACCGATGACTTAGAAATTGCAAAAGAAAATTTTAAGTTTACTATATCTGAGCGACAGATGTAACTTAGCATCAGTAATAACGGGACAACCCGGCATGTGATTTCTGATATGGTAAATAATACATCACTTACGAAATATTCTTGCAAAATTGTTTAACATAAAGTAATGAAGCCTGTGAATCTAACATCCAGTAAGGTTGCAAAACAGGCAAGATAGGGGCAAGTTACTTAACACTAACAGGAAACGATCAAACAAATTCAGGATGTAGAATATCCTACTCAATAATAACAACTGATCTGAGCTCTCATGAAGTCAATATTGCTTAAAATATTGTTAAGGAGACAAAAGGATGGGGTGCAGGATGACTCAGTTGGTTAAGTGTCTGTCTGACTCTTGATCTGGGCTCAGGTCATGATCTCACGGTTTCTGAGATGGAACCCCACCCCACTTGGGATTCTCTCTGCCTCTTTCTCTCTGCCCATCCTCTGCTCATTCTCTCTCTCTCTCTCTCTCTCTCTCTCTCTCTCTCTCAAAATAAATAAGTAAAAGATTATAAAGAGAGAGAGAGACA
Organism: Panthera pardus; assembly: GCF_024362965.1. NCBI lineage: Eukaryota > Metazoa > Chordata > Mammalia > Carnivora > Felidae > Panthera > Panthera pardus. The sequence goes on from NW_026526765.1 coordinate 17,134,636, forward strand.
AGGATATAATGAACTACTGACCAAATGTGAAGTAGGAAATTGTGCTGTTCTTTAAAAATCTGTAAAAGACAATTTTAAGTAACTGGTAAAAAAGTTGGAGGGAGATTAGATATATTAGCTATTAGTATAGAATTATTAGATTACATTATTGAGTAATTATTACATGTATTATAAAGGGGCAAAGGCAGGAAAATATCCTGGTCACTGAATTCAGTAAGAAGAGTCAGGTTAGGCTTTTTTAAGAGTTTTATTTGAACTACTATAAGAAGGATAAATAGAAGTTAGTTATCTTGTTAGTTGAGCTGTCAGCACAGAGCCCGAGGCGGGACTCAAATTAACCAACCGTGAGATCACTACCTGAGCCGAAATCAGGAGCTTAACTGACTGAGCCATCTAGGCACCCGAACCTAATTTTTCTTAATTAATTTTTAGCATCATATGGAATGGAGTCACTAACTATCCTTGATAAAAATCTATTTCCAATGAAGTTAAAATTTGAATATCTAAATGTCTGTCTTCTATGACCTTTTAACAATACAATTGATTGGGCATTGAATTTCTATTCTACATAAGTAGAAAAAACTAGTAAGACCAAGGTGATACTTAGAAAAAGATATTGGCAATAAACTAAGAATCATACTGATGGTTCAGGTCTAAAGAAAAAAAATCAATATGGTAATGTCTACATAATAGCCCTTCCCTGAAACATGAGGAAAATGCATATTTGTATACAGATGAGTCTGTGCAAGAGAGTAAGAAAGAAAATTCAAAAAATGAATTACAGACTATATGGCTGGAGAAAATGTTATTTGTAGAAAACTTTAAATTCCAAAAGGGGTAAAAATCTTGTTTCCCCCAAAGAACAAATTAACTATTATTCCTTGTTTTTAAACTCATAAAGAAAAGTTCCTATATGACTATAAAAATCTACATGGGTGATGCCTAGGTGGCTTAGTAGGTTAAGCATCTGACTCTTATTTTCAGCTCAGGTCATGATCTCATGGGGTTTGTGGGATCGAGCCCCGTGTCCCACTCTGTACTGACAGCACAGAGACTGCTTAGGATTTTCTCTTTCTCCCTCTCTCTATCTCTCTGTCCCTCCCTGCCTTGTGCTAGCTCTCTCTCTCAAACTAAATAAATAAACATTAAAAAAATCCACATGGTAAGTGAAAATATTTCTCTCGATACATAAAATAACGTGTATACCTAATACTCAAAGACAAAACTGGAAATCTTCATCTTCATACAATTATAGGGTATGTAATTTATGAAGGTCATTCCCTACAAGAAAAATAATAACAGCAGGAATACCTCAAGCTGTAATTTAAGCAAAAGTTTAGAGAAGTACACCCAGGAACACATTGTAATTAAGATAGCTTCTGTCAAAATGCAACCACAAATTAATTAAATATTTGTATTCATTCATTAGCAAATATTCAGCGAATACTTTCGCCCACCAGGCACTGTGCTGGCATCAGACATACATTTGCAGAAAGAGGAATTGCGTCATCGTACTGGACTTAGAGAAAATAAACACACACATAAATAAAATTATTCCCAGTTATCAAAAATGGTTCACAAAATACAAAACATGGTCTCAGAAAAGCAGTAGAGGAGACCACTTAGAAGAGTAGAGAGGGCTTCACTAAGGCAGCACGATTTAAGCAGTAGTCTGAGCTGTGAGGAGTTGGTAAAGAGAAAATGAAGTTGGGGGAACAATTCCTCAAATCGGACAAAACTTGGAATATTTGGGGAATTAAGAGTTTGTCCCAGGAGCGTCTGGGTGGTTTAGTCAGTTGGGCATCTGACTTCAGCTCAGGTCATGATCTCAAGGTCCATGAGATAGAGCCCCAAGTTGGGCTCTGTGCTGACAGCTCCAGCCTGGAGCCTGCTTCCGATTCTGTGTCTCCCTCTCTCTCAGCCCCTCTCCCGCTCATGCTCTGTCTCTGTCTGTCTCTTAAAAATAAACTTTTAAAAATAAAAAAAAAAAAGAGTTTTGTTCTGTAAAGTAAAAAACACAGATAACTCAAATTATTCATGGCTTTGTAGTTTGAGATGTAGAGTTTGTATTTCAAGGGACATTGGGATCCATTGAATGATTTGAAAAAGAGGAATGAAATGGCTAAATTTCCACCATAGTAGGATCTGCTGGAAGGAAAATGAATAAAGAGCACAGGAGGTAGAAGCAGGGAGAATATTTTTGGAGATTAATTTTCCTTAGATGTCAGCTACAAACCTTCCTCATTGTTTCTCATTTCAGTAGTGATGTCATCATCCTCAATGACTGAAACCAAGGTCCCAAGGGTTGTGATTTTTTTCCCACTTATGAATTAAGTTGGTGGTTTCAGACAGAGACAAGTAGGCATGTTGCATATTATTTAGGAGATTAAATCAGTAGGCTTGAAATGGATTTGGCAGAGGTCCACAGGAAAGTGACGAATCAAGAATGGATTCTAAATTTCTGGCTTATGCAAGTGAGTGAGTAATTACATCATCCAAAGTGGACTATTACTAATGCATGTTTTAAAATACAAAAGCCAGGGCGCCTGGGTGGCTCAGTCAGTTAAGGTCCTGACTCTTGATTTCAGCTCAGGTCATGATCTCATGGTTCATGGGCTGGAGCCCCACATTGGAACCATGCTGCGGGTGCAGAAGCTGCTTGGGATTCTCTCTCACCCTCTCTCTGCCCCACCCCCACTCTCTCTTTCTCAAAATAAATAAATAAATTTTAAAATATAAAATAAAATACAAATCCACACAAAAATGAGAACTGGAATGTAAAATATCATAATAATGACATTGGATTAATGGATCACTGGTTCTTAGAAATATTTGTAAGTAAAGAGGGTCTCTAGAAATTCCGTATGTGTGCTGTTCACCTATTCCCTAGACCAGAAGATGTTCATCTCAAATATAATCTTTGGGATTCAGAATGTATTGGGAGAAACAACAAAGAGGAAAGAAATGAAAAGCAAGGGAAGACAAAAGAAAAAGAACAGAACAGAATAAGGCAAGAAAATAAAAGAGAAAGAATGAGAAAGGATAAGAACAGAAAGACAAGAAAAAACACAAAAGTTGAAAGAAAAAGAGAATAGAGACATATGCTGGAAGGAGAATGAATAAAGAGCACGGGAGGTAGATATATGATATATATGATGATTTAAAACATTTTATGATATATATGACATATTATATGATATATATGATAATTTATGATATATATGATATATATGATATATATCATATTATATATGGTATATATAATATGATATCATATTATATGATATATATGATATATATGATATTATATATGATATATACATGATATATATGATATATATCATATTATATATGATATATATATGATATATATCATATTATATATGATATATAATATGATATATATGATATATGATATATATATCATATATATGATATATGACATATTATATGATATATATGATAATTTATGATATATATGATATATATAATATGATATATTATATATGATATATATATGATATATATGATATATATCATATTATATATGATATATATGATATGATATATATGATATATATGGTATATATGATATATATGATATATATGATATATGATATATATGATATATATGATATATGATATATATATATGATATATATGATAATTTAAAACATTTTAAATCTGGAAAGTATTTATCTCTGACTTGTTTATTTTAATTCAAGGAGCCCCAGGCAATAACTCTGCTAGTATAAAGATGATTGCTAAGAATTAAAACACATTTTGAAACAACTACAATTTTGAAAAGGCCAACATTCTCAAGTTATTTAAAAGTGACAAACAATTTTTCCTTTTTTTTCATCCCCTGACATCTTATAACTACACTATTTAAAAGAAAAAAAAAGTATTTTCTACCGATTGTATGTCAAGAAGAACCATGACCTTCTGGTATTATCCACACTAATATTGTATAATTTTACCTCATATTTTCCCAACTATTCACTGGTGTTCAAAATCCCGTGTGCTCTACACAAAGTCACATTGGTTGACATTATAATCTTGCCATGTATATAATACATGTCTGATAATGTATTGACTGAATTTCCAAGTAAAATACATTTGTCAGAAGTTTTAGCTTTTATCTCCAACACTCAATCAACACATATTTCTATAATGTATTATAAACTGTATAAATATTATGAAGTAATATTATAAAAGATATTTTAAAAGTTAAAAATAACACAGAAATGTCATAATGGAAACAAAATTTCACTTCCTTTTTTTTTTTCTTCTGAGTTTAAATTAGTTTTCAAAAGTTAAAGGTGATATCATACACAATAGTTTATAAGGATATATATTCTCAGTTACAAAGTTACGAGGGAAATCATTTACACTTGTAGGTTAGTTATAGTAGTTAATTCACATACTTCCACTTGTTTGCTAAAAAGAGGCTGTCAGAAATTACAAATGACAATGAAACCTCTAAGATAAGAGTGTCTTTGGGGAAAACAATTTTCAGAGGCCATAATTTTGTAATGGTTCAAATTTACATTTCATCAGATGAGCTTTTCCATTAGAAATTTGCTCGTAAGACACAATTTCCATTTACATTTTCTCCAATGGGTTTTTTACAAAGTGTTTAAAATCCTTTAGCTATGTTGCAACCAGCATTATAGTGGATAATAATTTCAATATCTTAAATTAATACACCATAAAACCTGTGATAAAATTTGTGAAAGTATCATGAAGAAAATATTACCTTGCATTTATTTGTATTCCAATGGTACATATAAATGTCATTGGTATTTTATATATGTTGATTGTTAAGATATGCTGATGTTTTGAAACTATAGACAAGTAGGACAATTTATATATTCTAGTTTTTAAAGATAACATTCTTTATTTCTATCCTTTTTTCTCTATCACTTTATCTTGCTTTTATATTAGTACAAACTCTGAGCATAGGGGACATTTGTTATTAATTCTCATAAGCTTTTAGTAAGGTATATGCCTGAATGTTCACAAAATAGATAATATGATATTTTTTCATAAGTAAAAATATGGAATGTTCATATGACTTCCCATGATTTTTATACATTATGAATTTGCCTAAACCATGCCTGTATTAGGTATAGTAGGTCCATGGATATATAACATTTGCTCAACTATTAAACTGTCTGAAATAAAAATACAGGTATTTTTGTATTTTAGAGCATATGATACCAAGATCAAACACTTCCATCATGTCAACTTTTGAGCAAACAGCTACAAGGAGATATTCCAGTATGAATAAGAAGCTAAGATAAATGTAATTAGTAATAAATAGAGCATCTATCTAAAGTGTTACCATAAGCTGATCATAAGTATTATTGGATAGATAAATGATACAGATATAGATAGATAGATATAAATACAGATATAGATATAGATATAGATATATTCAAGAGAATTATAAGGGTCATTCTATAGGGTCCAAAAGAAGAATCAACTTGTATCATCAGATGAGTCTTAATAACTCTCACGTGAGTTAATATTTCCTAAATATGAGGTAATATCTGTTTAAAATATCTTTCCCAGGGATATTTTTAATTTTTATTTGTATTTATTTTTTAATTTTGTTTACTTTTATTTATTTATTTTGAGAGAGATAGAGACAGCATGAGTCGGGGTGGGGGGTGGCAGACAGAGAGGGAGACAGAGAATCTCAATCAGGCTCTGCACTGTTAGCACGGAGCCTGATGCGGGGCTTGAGCTCACAAAACCCCAAGATCATGACCTGAGCCGAAATCAAGAGCTGGACACTTAACTGACTGAGCCAGCCAGGTACCCCTGTCCCATGGATATTTTTAATGAAAAAATACTTTATTAGATATGACAGTGGGCCAAGAGTCAAGAAGTTAATATTGTGGTTTCTTCAGTGACCTTAGATAAGTCACTTGGCAAGAATATAATGTTTATTCAAATGGGTTGTTGCACTATCTACTTCACAGAACATTACAAAGCCACATAAAAGTATTGATATATGATAAACAATATTGACTGCATTGTTCAATAATTAAATAAATTAGAGATCTCAGCAAATATTTTTCCGAGAGGCTATCATTGAACAAAAAAGTAATGGCTAGCACTTGACATCATGTGATTTTTTTTATTTTTATTTTTATTTTTTTTTAACGTTTATTTATTTTTGAGACAGAGAGAGACAGAGCATGAACGGGGGAGGGTCAGAGAGAGGGAGACACAGAATCTGAAACAGGCTCCAGGCTCTGAGCTGTCAGCCCAGAGCCCGACGTGGGGCTCGAACTCACGGGACCGTGAGATCATGACCTGAGCCGAAGTTGGCCGCTTAACTGACTGAGCCACCCAGGCGCCCCATGATATCATGTAATTTTAATGTAAATCTTTATAAGGGCTTTCTGGAAATTTGCATAGGAGAATGGAATCACCCGGCACACTTCCTCTTAGAAGCAGGAAAAGTAGTTGAATTGTCAGGTGATAGCCTTTGGAGGCATAATGGAGACTGGTCCATCCCCAAATCAGTAGGTGATTATTGATGTTCTGTAGGGAGAACTCCCACTTTATAATTTCCCTGCTCAGACTCATTCCTAAACAGCATTTGGAACTATCGACGATTTTGCATTAAATTACCGACCAACTGCTGAAGCAGATCTCTTCTTAAGAAAACTCTTGTTGTACATAGTATTCACTATTTCCATTTTGTTATTTTAAGGAGACCACAGAGTTTAGATAGGTTAGTAATACGTAATAATAATTTAACAAATAGACATGGAAACTCTGTGTCCCTAAATTTTCTGAACCTCTAAACTAAGTTATCAGATCTATAAAGGTGTTTTAAATCAGACTGCCAAGATGAAGGAAACAATAGAACTTGCCCTAATGCAAAGGAAATTATCATTATCTCTCTGTCGGTTACTCTGGATGATGAGAGAAGTCTATCTATAAACATTTAAAGAGAGATTTAAAAAGAAATCCCTCCAGGAACCACTCTAAAGGTTTTAAGAGAAAGACTGCTGAAGGAAGAAAAAAAAAAGATTGAAAACAATTGGCTTAGCTGTTCAGAGTAGACAGAATGAAACAGTAATCTGTCATTGTGTGGGTAGACAAGATGCTGGAAAATTGGATAAATTGGAAATCACTGGAAGGCAGCTATTTTGTCCAAAAGTGCATTAGATATCCAGGAAAAATGTTATTAGATGGTGAACAATTACTACTCAAAAGTTTCTAGCTGTTTGGAATATAGAGTTACGTACAGTCAAAAGATTCTATTATTATTATAATAATAAATCAATCTGAATCTAAAAAAAAAATGTCTTCTAAAATACATCTTTTTTCTTACCAGAGTGATAGTTTAAACAATATGTGTTTGCCTATGCTTGTGAATACATATGCAGTAAAGTAACCAAAATTTTCCTCCTCATCTTTGTTAATTTAATCCATTAGAAATTCAGACTATTGGGCTTCACTCTAAACTCTATTAAATCTTTATTTTAATAAAATCCCAGGTTATTTATATACTCATTGTAACTTGAGAAGTATGTTTCTATATTGTCTTGAGTGTCCAATTGATGGCACAAATTTGTCACTGTTGACTCCTTAATTAAAATTCTTCAGTGACTTCTCTGAAGCTTAAAAAGAAGCTCCAATTTGTGGAAATAAACTGCATTTAGGTTTATCTTACTGTTTTCACTATCCATTTCCACCCAAAAGAAGAGAGCTTATTTTTGCCAACTCGAGTTGCTTTAATTTTACTTTTTAATATTTTTGTAGAAGTAAATTAAAATAAGAAATGGACATATGAATTGATTTTATTCTAATATTTAAAAATAGTCATTTATTTCTTGAAGTCTAATTGACATATAACATTATGTTAGTTTCAGGTGTACCACACAATGATTTGATATTTTTATACTCTGCAGAGTCATTTAAAGTGATGTTTTAAATCAGACTGAAAGATGAAGGAAACCATAAAGCCAAACTTTAAAACTATCTTCTAGGAGTAATCTTTAATCAGTCTGAAACAATTGATCCAATCATATACCCCAGTTTTAATCGCATTTCTTTTCTCTCCTTTTATGCTGGTCGTATTTTCAAGGGGACTCAGGTTTTACCAACTGTAGAATTAAATATGTGGTCTGTGCTTTATTTCTATCAAACTCAACACTGAGATCTGGTTCAATACTGTGCTTATCTACAAAATCTGGACACCCTTTCCTATACTCCATTACCAAACAGGTCACTAGAAAAGCATGGGCAACTTAGAAAGCTTTTTTTTTTTTTTTTTTAATGTTTATTTATTTTTGAGAGAGAGACAGAATGCAGACAGGAGAGGGCAGAGAGAGAGAGGGAGACACAGAATTGGAAGCAGGCTCCAGGGTCTGAGCCGTCAGCACAGAGCCCAACGCAGGGCTTGAACTTATGAACCATGAGATCATGACCTGAGCCAAAGTCAGACGCTTAACCGACTGAACCACCCAGGTGCCCCAGAAAGCCTTTTAATGTGGAAAGGCTTACATTTCATTTCATGTCTGCCAGTTCCTTTTTTTTTTTTACTATAAATTGCCTAATTTATATATTTGACATTCTAGCATTAATATGTCTATAAGAATCAATATAGTGCATCACAGCACCCTCTCAGGCTTTTATCAATACATTGATGCATGTTTAATGCAATGTTGTTATGAATTCTTCTTTGCACATTGATATCAGGTCCACTTTCTTTTCACTTTCTTTTTTCACAATATGTCTTGATATATCTTCAAACATATATTTTTTTAAGCAATGCGAATCATATAGTTTAAGAATGACTTCTCCCTTGTTAAATTTTGATTTACATCTCTTTTAGGAAAATTATATGGTTTGTATTTATTGTGAGAAATAACATAGAGCTTTTACCTTTTTCATAAAGCTTTTATGAGCTTACAACACTTTTAATACTTGTAATTATATTAGCTGCTGTTTTTATTTTTAAATGGAGCTTCATATATTTCATGTCTTTCAATATTTCAAATAAATAATTCTCATTTATAATGTAAACAAGTAAAAGCACTAAACGTACTAAGGTTAAGCATTAAGAAATAAATTATTCTCTTATTTATTTTTTAATCTGTGATAAGTCCCATAATACTATAATACTTTAATCATATATCTTTGCAAAAATATTTTTAATTCTATTCAATACAGTAACCATAGTTTTAGTTAAATTTATGTAGTCATAAATAGTACTTTCAATCATTTTTTTAATCTTATTTTTTAGTCCCTTATTTTGGTTAATGTTATTCACATGTTCCTTTTTTACCATTTATTTTTTTTTCAAATGGAGATATAATACTTTTAAAAACTTTCCATTTTTACAAATACAGAGCATAAAATTTTGTACGAAAATATTTTTCGAATCCCAACAGAGAGTTCTTCCAACCTCTAGATGTTAGATTAAAAAAAAAAAAAAAAGTTTAAGGCTATCCAGACATATTATACTACAGAAATCAAAATATTAATCCTGCGTCATTATTGTAGATATATTTTTGTTATCATTGTATTTTAAATGTTATAAGATATTTTTAGAAAAGGGTCTATTTTTATTAATGTAGTCAGAAATCTAGTTCACATTCTGGTACACAAATTCAGCTATGTTAAAAAAAAACAGCTCATGAAATTTTCTTTTATATTGTCTCTGTTTGTATGTGAATAGTATTTAAATCTCTTAGATTTTTGTTTTTGATGTGCATACTCGTGTTTTATTCCATCCCTCTCATATTGTATATCTATTTCTCCTGTTCTCTTTCTAGTTCTTTTCATTTTTTTCTATATTGAAAAGTTTCTAAAGTTTGTATTCCATACTGTAGACTTCATTTGCTGCTCTATCAACTCAAAATTGGAATTTTAACATAGTTTTAAAATTATATTAATGTATTTTTCTTTTTAAAAAATTAATGTGCAAAATCTCTTAAAATACTCACTAATCAGTTCCAGCTTCCACCTCTGTGAAAAGCATTAGAAGTAATAAAATATTATCTTTTGTTTTTAATTTTTTTGAACGTTTATTTAATTTTTGAGAGACAGAGACAGAGCATGAGCTGGGAAGGGGACAGAGAGATAGGGGGAGTCACAGATTCCGAAGCAGGTTCCAGGCTCTGAGCTGTCAGCACAGAGCCTGACGTGGGGCTCGAACCCATGAACCATGAGATCATGATCTGAGCTGAAGTCAGCCACCTAACCGACTGAGCCACCCAGGTGTCCCGTAATAAAATATTATCTTAAATGAAAAGTAAAATCACCATTTGAAAAAAAAATCAGTCTCATTCACCAAAATAACAATGTGAAAGGACAAACATATAATCATGTACATAGAAGAAAAAAAAAATGTCAAAATTCAGCATTAATTTTTAAGAATTCTCAGCAAGCTAGGAATAGTTAATAGCTTCCTCAACCTGTCAAAAGTCATCTGTAAACATTTCCATTAGCATCATACTAAATTATGATATGTTAAAAACTCTTCACCTGAGATTTTTTTTTTTTTACCTGAGATTAAGTATAAGGCAAAGCTGTTCCCCTTCCCTATTTCTATTCAACATTGTCCTGAAGAAATTAATCATTGCTATAACAGTGGAGAGTAGTTCAGTGGCCATGCACTAATCAGAATTAGAACCAAAACTGACTATAAAGGAGGGCAGAATATGTTACCCCATGATATGCCATTTTAGCATAATGATTATTTTGAATTAAAGTTACTTACAAAACAGCCAGTGCAAGAAGGACACTCTGACCATTCTTTGTCTTGGTAAAAGTAGGAAATAAACCTCCCATATGAAAGGCACCTTCCCTGTACCAGGAAGGCAGAAAACATCCTTACTATGAAAAATAGGAAATTTAAGGCCAAAGAGGCTATGCCAACAAAACTTGTTAATACCTCACTAATTTACCACCCCATACCCCAACTTCTTTGTTTTATCAGTTCTTCACAATTTTTTTTTTGTTTTTCTGTCTAAAATGTAAAAAATCTGCCTGCTTGGTTATTCCCTCGAGGCTCATATTTTTGGTGGGGCTCCTATAAGTACAAAATTAAATTTGTTTTTATCGTGTTAATCTGTTTTATGTCAATTTAATTATTAGACCAGCCAAAGAACCCAGAAGAGAATAAAGGAAACATTTTCTGCTCCTACACCAATAACCAGACATAGCAAGAACAACAAAAAGAGAAGTCAGGATAAAAAGAGAGAAACAGGAAATTAACAAAGGTGGATTCTATTACTTTTCTTCTACAGGTAAAATGAAAGGTATTCTTGTATTTGAGCATCAGTGGCGTTCACTGCTTAGGCAACATAGTAGAATTGATTAAGGTAGGTGATTCCATTTGGTCCTCTTGGTGGACCAAACTATACAACACAGTATAATTTAGAAAGTCACCATGTAGGGGCGCCTGGGTGGCTCAGTTGGTTAAGCGTCAGACTTCGGCTCAGGTCATGATCTCAAGGTCCGTGAGCTCGAGCCCCTCGTCGGGCGCTGTGCTCAGAGCCTGGAGCCTGCTTCAGATTCTGTGTCTCCCTCTCTCTCTAACCCTCCCCTGTTCATGCTCTGTCTCTCTCTGTCTCAAAAATAAATAAACATTAAAAAAAAAATTTAAAAAAATAAAAGAAAGTCACCATGTAAATGTAAAAATGTTTATATGTCAATACATATTAATTCATTAGTGAGTGAAACATTAGGATGGTGCTGTGGTTTGAATTGTGTCTCCCCAAAATACACTGAAATTCCAACCCTCAGTTTCCAGGACTGTGCCCTTATTTGGAAATAGGATCTTCATAGATGTAACCTGGTTAAGACGAGACCTAATACAATATGGCTGGTGTCTTTATAAGAAAAGAAGAAATATAGACATGCAGAGGAGGAGGCCAATGTGAAAGCTCAGACATATGAAGGGACGCTTGTGTGAAGAGAGTAGAGATTAGAGGGATGCATTTACAAGGAGCATCACGGATTACTGCCAACATCAGAAGCTAAGAGGGAAGAAAAAAAAACAAAGATGGGAAGGATCCTCTCTTGGAGCCTTTAGGGAGAGCATTGTCCTACAGATACCTTGACTTCATATTTCTGCTTCTTTACCCCTCTGAGTCAATTTCAGTCAACTTACCTAACTCCGGGAAAGTAAACACCAAAAATACTGTTTTGTAATACCATGAAAGATATAGTTTATTTAAGGAGAAATGACACATTTATTATTTTGAGTCTTTTCCAAGAACATGATATTTCTCTGCCTCTGTTCAAATCTAAATATGTGTCATTCAGATTGTTTTCCAGCTTCCTCCATAGGTATATTACTGGTCAAGTCTACACTTGGGCATTTGAGTTAAGTTTAGTTAATGATGTTGTAAGTGTGGTCTTCAAATATTTCTTCTAAATTTTCTACTTCATCATGAGTGTCCTATCAATGCCATTTAACAAAAATGATACTTGTATATAGTATTAAATAAACAAAATTCAAGTGAAATCAAAGCAAGAAGTTACTATTAAGCTATTCTGGTTTTTTCTTCTTTTATTTTAGCGTTTTGCTCATTTATATGGCCATTGCAATGATAATTATATCAACTATTGGAAATGACCCTCCAGGAGTATTACTACTTTTTTCCTGGCTGATTAATATATCTTTATTTAATAATATGTTGTCTCCAGTGTTTTATCTAATAATATGACTCGTCTCTTTCCCCATTTATATTGAACAATCAAAGCACTGGTCACAGTAATTATGTTAGTAATGTGGGAAAGTCACAGACAATAAAGCTGGTCAAATGAAAATACAAGAGGAAAAGGAGACCCTGCTATCAGCCCCAAAGCTCCTTAAAAACAAGCTTCAATAAATCCAAATTATGAGACTATAATTATCACATACATATGGAGGAAATGTACTTCCTAGATGAAATAAGATCCACTGGAAAGCCAGAAGAACATTGTTTTTATGTCACTTTATATCTCATGAATTCCATCAGTTTATATTTAAATATGGCATTAAAGAGAAAGCAAAAAGAGGGGTACGATTACACAGTACCTTCCTATAGACTAATGACCATGAAGATTAATTGCAATAAAGTTTTTATAATACTTTCCAATCTCTTCAGTTGCTTGATTACCTTATAATGGATTAGAACGATCAGTTCAGGGCTTTACCAATTACACTATAGAATGGGCCTTTATTTGACATTTGCAGTATTTTTCCTTCTTACATTTTTTTTTTGTGGTCAAGACTTTAGGGAGGACAAGGCCTTAATACGGTAATATGTATGATTACTCTGAGACCAAGGTTGGGCAGCCTACTGTTGGAATTTGTTTGACAAAAAGGTAGCTATTGAGCAACAGTGAAAATTAAAGAAGATAGACAAAGAGATAGGGAAGAGTTTTGAATGGAAATCCAAATATTTTTTGAGCTTTAATGAATATTGAACAAGTAGAAGATGTCTATGTATATAATTTTATAATTCATAAACTACCTTTTACTGATCTGGTAATAAGAGAGCAGCATATTTGAAATGATGCAGAAATTCTCAATTGTACCTGGAATACACATGCACATACACACATGATTATATATAAAAAAGAAGTAACAGCTCTATGGTGGTACTAATGACGATGAAGACAGTGCTAATGATATGCATGGAACCATCTCTCCTTATATATAATATGTGACTATATATACATATAGTCACATATGAGTGTGTGTGCACCATTGCTATTAGTTGTGGGAATGAGGCTGTAAAATAGTTCCTTTATTATTATTTGTGAAATATTTATTTGGTATAAATTCATGGAATATGTACTTATCGTACAATTTATCTTGGATATGGCAACTTGTTCCCTAGATTCTTTTAAATATGAGTTTTTTTCAGTCATATATTAGTCAGAATACAAAAGCAATGTTTTCATGCTAGAAAATATATACGCTTTCAGATATATTATCCCCTCATTTCAGATGAAGAAATCAAAATTTCTGGCAGACAAGTACTTTCCAGTCTGAAAAACAAATGCAACAGTGACTTCGACAGAAGGTCAATTGCTCACATATGGAATCAGCATAGGACTATATCGACATTTGTAAACAATGTTTATATGCTGCTTTTAATTCCCTAGAGAGAAATATGAAATTCAGGCAATGATTCTACATTTATTTCCCGATTTGTAATTATGAATCTCTAGCAGCTTATTTTTATTTTTCTGCATCTTAACAGTTTTACCTGAAGCTGCACAGAATCCTGTGAAGAATGTATAATCGTCGGCATTTTGCTTACTTCCACACCAACAGAAGGAAATGTACACGTCTACGCCCTGAAGAATTGACTCTGTTCTGTAAATGACATATGGTGGAGAATCCTTTTGGAAAATAAATACTCCTGTTTTCATGCTGAACAGATTTTTCATTTAAATTCATGACAACATATCAAAAACTTGGCCATAAAAATACAGAGCAATCAATTGAAGTAATATAGGATTTAAGTAATAAAAGACTTAAACAATGTAACAGTTCTCCCATTCACTCAAAATTGAAATTTTAGAGAAGATGTTTTGGAATATGTTGACAGAGTAAGCACACTCCTCACATACACACAGCCCGCTGATTATCACAGCTACAATAATCTCATTAAAGAGAAGAAATTAAGTTTTTTGTTTGTTTGTTTGTTTTAGATTTTCAGCTGAAGCTCATAGTAAATAAAAGTAATATCTTCGCTGGATAGTGTTAATCAACAGTACATAGAAACTTTAGACTACCTGTATTTACATAGCTTAACTATTAGAAATAAAACCTGAGACTGTCTATGTCAACATGATTTAAAAATTTATTTCATATTATTTTTTCAGGAAGGTAGGATGGTAAACCAATAAATAACTTTATTGTTTGCTTCAGGAAATTTCTGCAAACCAATTTGTGTGAGCAAACAATTCTCTTTTCAGACAATAGATTTCTCACCTGGGCAGATAGCTGTTTATTAAATAGCGGTTTACTTATGAAGACTCACTTCAAGGCCCTCATCTAAAAGTGTCCCTCAATCCTCAGTACTTATGTCATGGATTTTACCTATTCTAATCAGTTACTGGCCTTGAAAGGCCTACGTATCCACTTGAACCCACACTCCTATGGCCTATAAATATCACCTCGTCATCTACTCTTCTAAAACACCACCCTGTCAAGGTAGTGTTTTCCTCTGTAGTTGTACTTCTATTTTATTTAGCTTTGCTTACTCAACATGTTTTAGTTGGTCTTTTGGGGAGTCACTAAGCAACATCCCTGGGGGCTTTACAGGAACTAGCCAAGACCCTCTTCCCATTATGACTCAAGTTTTTTAACCCAGAAACAGAGTTTCTCTTAAGCCTTTTGAATCATCCATTTGAAAGCCTCCTTGATCATAGTGAAAATAAGTTTTGTGTTAGACCTAAAACGGAATTTCTTTTTGTTGGATCTTCAAATGTTGTATGTGTTTTGACCCCACAAATGAGGAATGCTTTTTAGGAATTCTTCGATCATTTGATCCTATTTTATTCTTGACAAAAACCTGCCTTAGTACGTAGAATATTGCTGACTTTCCTTTTGTAGTATGTCATCATATTTTTATGAGCCTATAAAAAGGAAGTTCATAGGAAAAAGAATAAGCATAAGTCCAATAATTTTGTCTCTCAGTTTGATCCTGAGAACTGTTGGATGGATGAGTGCAGATCTCCTAAGATCACCATCTGCCTAGAACACATTTGCTTGGGTCACCTATGAGAACTCTATAGGAGCTTTCCTTAATCTTGTCATGTTTTCCCTGCGAGGGGCAATTCCTGGAAGAGATCTCCACTCAAAATGTTCTACCTGCTTGGAATTTCAGATGCACTGGGCCTCAGTTAAAAATATCCAATACTAGGTTAGGGTCCTGAGACAAATTTCAATAACAACTTCTTCCGCCATCCATCATCAGACACTCACGGGTTCATCTCAGTTTAGATCTACACTCCTATAGGCTGATTCCTTCATCTTATTACACGTTAAATTCATCTGACACTATGGAAGAAAATAGGAATTCTATAAAAAACAGAGAGTAGGAATTTAACTTATCCTTTTTTTTTAATTTTTTTAATGTTTATTTATTTTTGAGACAGGAGAGACCGAGCATGAACAGGGGAGGGTCAGAGAGAGAGGGAGACACAGAATCTGAAGCAGGCTCCAGGCTCTGAGCTGTCAGCACAGAGTCCGACCCGGGGCTCAAACTCACAGACCGTGAGATCATGACCTAATCCAAAGTCGGAAGTTCAACTGACTGAGCCACCCAGGCACCCTGGAATTTAACTTATTCTTATACAGCAGGCAATGTTTACCACTGAGCACTTTTTGGTTGCAAATAACAAATGTACTGTAGTTACATAAACCAAATATGGAATTTTGCTGTAAAGGAAGTTAGACATTGAAAGGAAATAGAAATCATTAAGGTCTTAGGCATTAACTATAAATTGCAAAACAAAACAAAAACAAAAACAAACAACAAAAAAACTAAAGTTATAAGCAGTCTAACCCTTAGAAAAGCTGGCACTGATTTTTAAAATTAAAAGTCCCCTAAAATGACTCATTAGTAAATATTCATCTTGATTAAAATGCTGTGAAAAAATACACCTTGAATTATTCGGTCACAAATTGCATCTAATAATAGAAATTAATCCAAATGCTACCATACTCTCTTGACATCTCCCTTTACACTATCATGAATGTGATTTCGTAGTCCTTCAATGTCATGGAACACAGCCTGCAAGTTAGCTGTTGAAGTTGCAAAACGAACAAATAACGATTTGAAAAAAAAATCATCATGCAGTAAAGAATGATAGTTTTATTTTACACTTTCTTGACAGCTGAACTAATATGAAAAACAGTCGTCTTGTTCCTTTCCAGGTTTGCATATGTTTGATTATGTCAGCTGAGCTGTTGTTCAAGTGACTTTTTCTCTGAAGTGTCAGGAACATTCGTCCCCCATTTGGTTTTCCTGTGTACATTTCAGAGCAGTAAGGACTCTTAACTGTAAGGGAAACGGATGTTTCTGTGGCGTGATTTTCTGTGTAATTACTGTTTGTGATTGGTCTTTTCCCAAAATGACATGCAATTTTCCAGCACAGATTATTTTTCAAAAGAACTACATTTCCAGGTTTTGCAGAGAGAGATGCCTGTTTATTGAAATATGAATTTGAATTTCTGGAAAGGAAACATCAAATTTTCATATTAATCTATAAAGGAACTATAAATTGTTAATTTTCAGATGAGGCATCTCTCAAAATGACTAGTTTTGGTGATAGTAGAAATAATATTTTATTCCTTTCATTACCATGAGCAGAATATCACCATATTAAGTGTGTGTGCGTGTGTGTGTGTGTGTGTGTGTGTGTGTGTGTGTCTGTAGATGTGAATGTAAAAATGGGATAAGATATCACATCCTAGTAAAAAGCTCAGATAACCAAAAAAAAAAAAACACTAATAACTAAACCAGAATCTCTATTTATTTATTACTGAGATGCCTTTCCTAATTGGATATTTAAGACATCAAATTATATTGCTAGCTGTCTCACCAAACAGACACAAACACAAACACAAATACACAGTGCACAAATGAACATAGCTTTTTTTGTCATGGGAAATGCTCACCTAAACTTGCCTGTTGCCATGACACTATGTCAGGGGCTCTCTACTCAGCATATTATGTATAAAGGTATGTATATTCATTGAGGGTATGTTTTTGATCCATCTTCTGTATTCATATCACTTAGAGTTTAGTATGTACTCAAAAATGCCTGTTGATTGCATAATAGGTATATTTTACAGTAATGAACACTGTCTACCATATATGGCACAATCACAAGTTCACGAAATAGTGCCTTAGCTAACATTTTGTATTTTAACCAATGTAACTCCCGAAAATAGCACAGGACAACTTGTGTTTGAAGTAAAACTAAACTTATTAAAACTCTCTTTGGCAAGGAAGTATGACACTTTGACAGACTCTTAATCATGTCTCAATAGTGAGGACTCAGAGAAGGATTTTTCCCTGTTACGGAGTATGGGCTCAAATGAGTTAAATGCGTCTTCCAAGGGGAGTAACATAAAAATTGGTCAGTATGCAATAATGCAAGTGAAGCTTCACAGCAAGGTGAAGGTCTTGAAGCAAGTTTTGATAAGAAACCATTGTTGCATAGGTAAGATATTTGCCTAGGTGAATGAGCATGGTGTCTCAGCTCAATTGTTCTTGAGTGATTTCCTGAGGCAAACAATAAATTTATTTAGTATTTGATACTCTTTTTTTTTTCAGGGGCAAAGGCTTACACTGTGGAGATAAAACAAACAAACAAACAAACCCACGTTATATTGACTTAGGTTGTTTTATTGCTTTTATCCCAGCTCATTGTCCCTCGGCCTGAAATGGAGGAGAGACCATTATTATTCGGGAACATGATCAATCCAGACGTACAATGTTGTTTGAAGAGATGTAATTATAGATAAGGTGTTTTCTGGGAGTTATTTTGACCACTGTATAGTGTCTTTTTTTTCTATTCTTTTGTTTGGTTGATCATCTGTAATATCACTTGATGGGACAGCATCTGAACAACATTTGAAATCACATATTTGAACAATACTAGAGACAAATACTAAAGGAAGAATTATAATCAATATGTGTAGTCCACTTCTAAGGAAGACAAGACAACCCATATTAAGTCAAAAGAACAAATTCTACTACAATTTGACGAGTGCGGAGAGCTGGAAATGGGCACTGTAGTAGATATCTATTAATTTCGTGAGTAGGTGATAAAGACAGGTTGTTCTGGCAAAGGATCTTACAAGAGGCTACTCTTTATTTGTTGGTTGAAACTGTAGTCATCTGAAGGTTTGGCTATGGCTGGGACATTCACTTCCAGGATGGCTCATTTGCATGGCTTGTAAACTGATGTTGGCTGGTGATGGACAGCCTCATTTTATCTCTATATTCATCTTTTCTAAGGCTATTTCAAAGTCATCCTAACATGATGGCTAGCTGCATCTAGAGTGCATAATCGAAGAAGCCAAAATGGAAGCCACCATGCTTTTTAAGGCCTACCTCAGAAGTTGCACACTGTCACACACTGTCACCTCTGCCATACCTAGTTAGTCATTTAGAGCACTTCTAGGTCAATGTGGG
The DNA here is from genome assembly GCF_024362965.1 of Panthera pardus. NCBI lineage: Eukaryota > Metazoa > Chordata > Mammalia > Carnivora > Felidae > Panthera > Panthera pardus. The sequence goes on from NW_026526765.1 coordinate 17,153,826, forward strand.
AAGAGACTATACAAGAGCATTAACACTAAGAGGTAAAGATAATTGAAGACGTACTTGGCGGTTGGCTACCACAAGAATATGTGCCAACAGTATCTAATTACATGATTTATAATGCTTTAGACCATCAGCTGCCCATTGTCATTAACTTCTCAGTTGAGGAGTTCCTTGGGCTCACTGACATTTTATGGCTCATCTGTAATCAGTGAACCATAGTATGTAGATTTTTTTTTTTAATTTTCATGCCTTGTGTACAGTGTGATATGAAGAGACTGGATGAGAGAGGAAAATTTTATAGAATTCCTGTTAAGTAGTTAAGATTTCAAGCATTTCAAATTTGATTAAAAGCTCAACTTTTTCTCCTTTTTCAAAACCAAGTTACTTAATAAAATTGTCTTTGTTGTTTTGTTTGTTTTGTTCTGTTTTTATGAAGGAATAGAAATAATGTGCCCAAATGGAACCTGAGTGATATTAATTGACCATCATGAACACATGTATTCACTTACCAAATTTATTAGTTTCTAATGGTTGATGCAAAAATTACCACACACTTAGTAGCTTAACAACATAAATTCATTATCCGATAGTTCTTCATATTAGAAGTTCAACACAAGTCTTACTGGGCTAAAATCAAGATATTAGCAAGACTGCATTCCTCCTTTAATACTACGGGAGGATCCATGTTCTTGCTTTCTCAATACCTAGAGCCCAACTACATTCTTCAGCTCATGGACCCTGTGTTGGTTAGCTTGGGTTGATACAACAAAATGCAAAAAGTAGGATGGCTTAAAGAACAGTTCATTTCTCACAGTTCTAGAGACAAGAAAGTCAAAGATCAAGCATATTCATTTCCTAGAGAGAGCCCACTTCCTAGATTTCCAACCTCTTACAGACAGACACCTTCTCACTATGTGTGCCCAGGGCTTTTCATCAGTGTTCGCTCATTGAAGATAAGAAATTTCTCTTGTGTGTTTGCCTCTACTTCAAAGGACACCAATCCCAACATGGGGGCACTATCTTCATGATGTCATCTAAATCTTATTACCTCCCAAAGACTCCATAGCAAAATACCAACACTTTATATACAAGTTAGGGCTCAACAGTAGAGAGCGTATTAAGTACCTTTCACATTACATCTTTTTCTGTCTCCCTTTTCTACTTGAAAAAAGCCTTATGACTACATTTGGCCACCCAAAACTATAGGATGATTCTGTTTAAAAATCCTTACCTTTAATCACAACTGCAAAGTCTCTCCTGCCATGTAAGGCAACATTTTCATCACTTCGAGGGATTAGAATCTAGACATTTTTGAGAGTGCAGTATTTTGCCTATCACACTAATATGGTTCATTTCTTTCAAGTTTGTTGTTAATAGTCACTAGATTCTGGTACTACAAATCCATAGAAGTCATTAGGGTTGATAAATTTTATTGTTTGCTTTCAGTGCCATTCTAGTGTTAATCAGATTGTGGATATAAAATGGAAAACTTATCACACAGAGGGCAGGGTAGATCTGATTTGTTTGAAGTCTCTAAATATGAGAAAGTATTAAATACATACGATTTTAATCTATTGCCTTTCCAAGACTTCTCTTTCTGAAAGTGTAGTTATAGAAGCTGCCTTCTATAAATGATCTGTGAGTGTTGTGTCCCTTATAAGCATAGGCTTCCCTTCCTAGATGAGCTTAGTTGGGATTTTAGATTTTTAGTTATCTAATGCTCTGCTATCTAGATAAAATATCAACAAGTAGTTGAGTTCAAATATTGATAAACCCAAATGTTTCATGACAAGGGACCAGTGTTAAAAGGACCTGGCTGGCACTTCAAGGAGAATGTGCGCAAACTCAACCATGATTCACATGTATGTTCTAGCCAAATCATAAACAAGTTGCAACCAGTTATTGAACTCCTGCAGGGAGTGACTAAAGATGACAAAAGAAGTATTAGGAATCATAGTTTTACGGGTAACATAATTAAATGTAACATTAAAGAAGAAGCAGGGATGAAAAAAAGATTGTTGTGCAAAAAAAGAATCAAAACATACAGATTGAGTATGACAAACTGTGGTTCTTTTTCTATGAAGAATGATTGGTAGATGTTTATTTATCACATAATGATTTCCCTGGTCTGGATGTCATTAGTGGAAGCCAACTCCTGTCCAAGACCTTTTGCTTTTGGAAGAATCCTAAGCATCTTCAGTTTGAGATTCTGGGTGGAGTAGCCTTCCCACGATTCAAAGAAGACCTGTGCTCCTCATCTGACATATAGAAATCAAGGGATCAGTCTTTTGAAGATTTACACTTTGCTAGTTGGCAGAACTGCTTGTCAGTGACTTTTATACTTATGTCTTTCTATGGTGTCTCTTCAACAAACTTGATATCTAGGTTTGAGAAACAATTTTGCAGGCATGGCTCAAGAGAATACTAAGGTTTCAGTACATGTTGGTGATAAGAATGGATTTCATTAGCCCCTGACAACATTTATGGAAACAAATGTAGATTTTAGAATCAGAAGTAATATTTCTAGACACATGGTTTGGTCTGTTATTAACTCACAAACTACAGTTGAACCATGGAAGGAGGAAGTACCTTAGACTCTGCAGGTTTTAAGGTCTCTGTGAACATTGACTCATTTAGCTTCAGACTTCCATCTGTTCTTTCCACCTTGCGTGAAGGTTGATGTGGATGTGGACAGTGAAGTCTGATTAAGTGACAGACTTTACCAAGTTCTTTAATAAAAATTTCAGTAAAATGATTTCTTCTTTACTGGGGGGACAGGTCTGTGTTCACCAGGCTGGAGAGAATGGTTTTCTTCATAGCCAGAAGAAAAAAATGATCAAGACATAATCAAAATCTACTTCCAGCTCAAGCTGTGGGGAATACACTTGAATTTTCGCAAAGGACGCTTTATAGTTTTGCCAAGACAAGCAAATAAAGATACACTCAACAATTTTGGCAAAATGTCTCCCAAACCATTGATTAATGACAATGGTTAATTTGTCCTCACTGTGCCAATAAAGCCGAACAATTCTGACTAAAGTTTTATGTTAACTCACACCAGTAGATAGAAAAGAGGGAAATCGTCTCTTGAGTTATGATATACAATTTGTGGGAATATAGCTAATAATGTCCTTGAGAGTAAGAACCTATTAAGAACAGGGAGGATATTGACAAAGTCCATGTCTATTGATGCCATGTACTTTGCTTATCTCTGCTAGAGAAGGAATTAAAGCCTGGAGGGAAAAAAAAGCATATTGTAGATAGTTATTGCCCCAGTTATTGTTCTTGAACATGAGCATACTTCTTTTAAATGGAAACTGTATATTGACTGAAAAGCCTTTATGTTAATGTATCTTTTTATACATAATTAAACTTGAAATATGAGCTGTTCTTTGATTCATAAGTTGAATAAATGAAAGATAGCTCACAATAGATTTGAGTTAATTGCCACTCAGAACATACTAAGAAATACAGAGTTATTTCTATTATCCTCTGGGTATAGGATAAAGGAACAAAATTCTTTTTTTTTTTTTTTTTTTTAACCTGGTGTTCCTTCTGGGAACCTCAGGTATTTTGTGCATAGAAGACATATTAACAGTTTCAATATTCTGAATTCTGAGACTAATCGTAGGAAAAGCAACATCAAGAGTGTTCAAGGAGACAAGGCAGAAGCATAAATCCTTATTTTTCAAAAATAAGGACACAAAAATATTAATGACAGATGATATTTTAAAACCGTAATAATTAACATTGATCATGAATTTTTATTAAAATGATTAAATAGGAAATAAAAGGAAGTATTTTTTTGCTTTAAAATACAATTTTAGTATTTTTGTATATGCTTTAAAATACAATTTTAGTATTTTCATCAGCATATTAAATAAAGCAACACACGTATTACCTTTAATCTGACACCTTAATATAATGTGACAATTTCTTTAAGAAATGATATGTTCTTACCTCCCAGGCATATTCACACCTCTCTGTAGTTATACCATGTATTATCTCAATCATTCTTTTAACACTTTAACGAAATTCAAAAATTTTTTTCAAGAGAAAACCAAATGCTTAGGTACTTGATGGGTATGATAATAATGACTGAAGGAACCCATAAACATGGCAATGGGAGTTTCAGTGTAATCCTGCAATCAAATCGCAAGTTAAGCATTATATTTACAGATAAAAAGACTTAGAGACAGAAAGATTAAGTAATTTACAGAGTATGATATAGTCAGTAAACAAAGGAGCCAGAAATTATGTCAGTTTTGCTTGACTCAAAGTATTTGCTTCCCACTGTAATCACACTGCTTTTGATTTAGAATGAACTAATTGTATACATGTGCGGACAGAGGGAAAAAGGAAAAATGATGAATGACTCCCAGATTTCAAAACTGGAAAAATAGTGACGTTGTGGTATGCTCATCATGCTACCGAGAAGTGGAGGGAAGGAAAGGAACAAGTTGGTTACAGTACAGATAGGGACAAAGTATCTGTTTTGGACCTGGTGACTTTGATATGCCTACAAGACCCTGTTGTCAATCAGGCAGTTACAGCACATTGCAACTCATAGGACAGGTCCAGGCCACAGAAATAATTTTGGGATTTGTCAGCATCAACATGATGTATAATGTCATGTGAATAAACAATAAAAAATGGGAACACATCTATGGTCGAAGGAAAATCCAAGACCCAGTTTTGGGATACTCATGGAATTCAAAGTTTAGAGGGTAAAAAAAGAATTGACTTGAGGTGGGACTGATCCAGAGAATATGGTCCCACAGATGTGCAGAAGGGTTTTTTCAAGTTTGCAGTCAGTTGTTAAATGCTGCCCAGGGAACACTGTGATGAATAGTGAACAATGGATTAGGTAGAACATATAGTCCAGAATATGTAAAGAGAAGTTAATCTATCAACAATACATGCTATAAACCATGGTGAAATAATTGGTTGTTTAAAAAGTTGTCTTGAAGAATAGTTTTGGGAGAAAAAATATAAAACTCATCTCATATCATATAATAAATTAATTCCAGATGAATCAAAGATTTATATACAGAAATTTTAAATTATTAAAACAATGTAAGTACCCATATTCTCTAAGGCACTTCCTCGATTGTTTCACATGCAGTCACTCATTTAATACTTCTAATAAACTTCTTGACTCTGATACAAATATTCTAATTTTCCTGGATTATTGCAGTAACTTCCTACTCATTCGTCTACAACCTGAAGCACTGAAGGATTATGAAATTTGCCAATATGACAAAACAAGTTAGAGATAGAATTGGGATATGAAACAGCTAATCTGGTTCCAAAAATGTTTACTTTAACCATTGCAGTGTTCAACATGCCGAACCACAGAGGGCAAAATGCACAGTATTAATAACAAGGGGACTCAATCTTATTACTGTCCAAAATTAGTGTGACGTATGAGATATCATCCATAAATATATTGTAAATTAAAAAATAAAAATAGAAATTAATATCTAGCCAATTTTTCAGGAAAAAGATGTAGTCATATTATGCTGTACAAGTGAAATTTAGAAATACACCATTTTTGGAAATCTCTTCTGAATTAAATAACAAGAAAAATTTAAATTTGTGCATTTTGTCCAGATATTCTTCTTCTAGTTAAACAAAGTTATATGAAAATGTGTTCATTGCATTTACTTTTAAGGGAAAAAATAGTGAGTTTATGTGCAAAATGAATCCTTCATGTTGCATAATTGATCACGTACTCGCATGCATAGAACGAATAAGGCAAATATATGTATAAAGTGTTAATAATTGTGATCCGTGTAGGTTATTTAATTACATACGCTGTCTATTTCTTTTCTAATTTTCTTTGATCAATATGTACGCTTTGGTCATTGAACAATTAAATTTATTTTAAAAGAAATTCTTGTCACTGTCTAAAACACTTGTGAACAATATAAAAACTCAACAAAATGCAATCGTTCACAACTGTACTTTAGCTGACTATTTAATGATAGTTGAAAATGCTGGTGATGAATTTTTCTAAGCACATTTAAAGTGTAATCCCTAAAGCATCATGTGAGTTAACTGTATTATAACTGTCTAAAGTTAAATTTTATTTATCTCTGGGTTTTCTTGCCCCTTAACATCCAAATTCTCTTCCCTTTGTATTACTTAATAACAGAAGAAAATCAATATTATCAACAGGTAGACATTACCAATGTTAAGTCTCTGTGATAACAACAGGATAATACTTTGATTCAGGATAAATCAGAATCAGCACAGGAAAAAAGCTCTAACACATTGTATTCCTCCCTACAGCAGTTCTGGGCTTAGCATGACGCCTTTCCCTCAGCCCTTAAGAAAGTCTCTGCTGCTGGGCGTAAAATCAGGGAAGCCAAGAACATTGGTTCCTTTTTGAAACCTCTTCTCCACTTCTAATTCCCAAATCCTGCCAGCGGTTCAAACAGGGCAGCATGGGTTTGAAATCCAGCATGATTAGGTAAGTGATTTTCTGTATGAGTGAAGTGCTGTCTCTTGGGACTAAAATGCATGGGTGCAAATCACATTATTGGAATACTAGGATTTATGAATGATTTGAACCTTTGAGGTACGTGTTTGGGGCTATTAGGATAGACATCACGCTTTCCTCTTCATGGTCCCTGAGTTGAATTTTTATCATGAGAAGCACTTCCTTGAAACAGCCCACGCTATCTGAAAGATGCCACATGTAATGACATTCACTGGCAGCCGTTTGAAGGCGGCAGACGGCCAATAAATCGTTCACCTTGTGTCGTTCAGAGCAACTTTAAAAACTTACCCGTTCTCCTTTCACAAAGCGCATTTCCATATCAAATAATGTTCTCTATTTAAATGTGTACATCAACCTGAATATTGGATTATGCAATAATCCTTCAGAATTTAGCCATAAGCTTATGCATTACATGACGGATTTGGTTCACAAACCCTAAAAATTGTTAGTATCAAAGGAATATTTTAGCACAAATTTGCATTTGAAGGAATTTATGAAATTGCCTAAATAAAAGTGTTTCTTCTTTTGCATGCCTCAGTTTGTGACACCTTGATATCGAGGAGTTGGGAGGAAGAAGGAAAAAACAAACGAACGAGCAGAAAATTAAGAAACAAACAATTTAGTTTTTACACAAGCGGAAAGGCAAACACTGTGATGGACACATTCCTCTTCAAGCAAAGATTTTTGCCGAGCCTGCCGGGAGCAATGTCACAGGAAAGCCTCAGAAAGCTGTCAGTTCTAAGGATTGTCTCAAGTGTAAGAGTTATCTGACCCAGTGTAGGACTTCCTGGAACACGTAGCATCCAAACACTAATGGAGAAGGAAGAACAAAAACCTGACAATGTTGCCTCAAGTGGGAGAATTCTGACAGGTCGTTTCCAGAGAAACCCAGGGTTCATATTCTTCCTTTCCCAGTCCTGCCTCTACAGATGGGTGCTCCTTAAAAAAAAATTGTCAAATACCAGATTCTCTCTCAGCGTCGGCACCACGTACTTTATGGTGTATTAAATGCAGAGGTGGCCATGTAAATTTTGTTTCTGGAAAATATATTTTTTTTAATATATGAAAACAACACACACATCCATTGGTTGTTTAGGTAGATTTCTGAAGAAAGGAAAACAACGGGGAAACATGAAAAGTAGTACAGTATAAGCTATTGTTAAATTGTCTTCCAATATTTAGCAAATATACAAATTACACGTACACTATGCTTCTTCATCGGAGCAACTTATTTCCCTGTTCTGTTTTTGTGTATGTGTTTACTGAAATCATTGTAGGTTTTACTGGATCTCATACATGAAGAAATTCTGAGGAATGTATCTGGAACCATGTAGAATGGTGGAGGACTCTCAGGGACGCAGGCAGCCCATCACTTTGGCATTTGAAGAACGCGATTATTATAACATTTGGATATTTCAATGAACCAAAATATATTTTTACATTTGCTATCCCTTTTTACTTATGCCAAATTAATAGTTCTACTCATTACCTTAGAAATAAGATAGGATAATAACTTATTCATATTGACTTATTATCAATATTCCATAGTGATTTATTGTATCATTGTAGAGCCATTTAAAACTATATTGCAATGGAAGAGGAATAGACGTATATCGAAAGCTCCTTGCTTGCTTGGTGTAGTGGATCTGGTTAATGACAGAACGACTTGTATTGAAGGGAGGTAGAACCATATTGGTCACGTAAATAGAACTGGAGGTGGTATTTGTCATTAATCACCTTCCCTCAAGCACTGGCTAGTCTTTAATTCAGCCCATTCTTGTTCACCAGTACATTCCCTGTATCTAGAACTCCTGGTATAGAGCAGCCATTTAAACATTATCTGTTGAATGGATGGCTCTTATGTATTTTATTCTATTATTTTTTTTTAATTTTTTTAACGTTTATTTATTTTTGAGACAGAGAGAGACAGAGCATGAACGGGAGAAGGCCAGAGAGAGGGAGACACAGAATCTGGAACAGGCTCCAGGCTCTGAGCTGTCAGCACAGAGCCCGACGCGGGGCTTGAACTCACTGACCGCGAGATCATGACCTGAGCCGAAGTCGGCCGCTTAACCGACTGAGCCACCCAGGCGCCCCTCTATTATTTTTTTAATATTTATTTTTGAGAGAGGACAAGCAGGAGAGGGGCAGAGAGAGAAGGACAGAGGATCTGAAGTAGGTACCTCGCTGACAACAGCAAGCTGTGGGGCTCAAATTCACCAACACGAGATCATGACCTGAGCTAAAGTCTCCTGCTCAGTTGAAGACAACCTTTTACCCTGAGTAGAGGGAATACATGTTCACATCTGACCCTGTGTTTTATATATATATATATATATATATATAAATATATGTATATATAAATATATGTATATATAAATATATATAATATAAAATGCATATAAATAAAAATAAATATATAAATATGTATTGATACAGCTATAAATATAATATATAATAAATATATAATGTAAAATATTTTAATATATGTATAATTTAAAATATTTTAATTTTTATATATATATATAATTTTAACTCTTCTATCAAAATTATGGTTTAATGATAGAAAATTCTTCTGAAATAATTAAATGTCTGAAGGATTTTTCTCCTCTGATGGAAATGAAAAATAGTGATAGTTGTTCTGATTTTTATGTTTATTTAATGTTTCACACAGCTTTTCATCACAATATATTATGCACTTGAAAACTGCTTGTTCTTGTGAGTGCTGGTGTTTATAAGTAAGTAGCATTTGGGGGTGGGAGCGAAGGTAATGAAAAGCTGTACTCTGTGCACCTCCTTCCTGTAACATAATTTACTCTATTGATTTTCCACTCTCTACTCCCCAAGTAAAATTGTGCAACGGGCAGTTGGGAAACTCTGGATACAAGGAGGAGAATTTAATACCCAACACTGAGATAAGAGGTAACTTCATTTTGCTTTTCCATTTAGACTTTATAGTCTAATTAAAGAAAATGCACATATATCTAGAGATAATCATGGATAATAAACACATATAATTACCATTATCAGTGGATATTACAACAGCTGAAGCACAAAAAGAAATGAAAAAAGATTACCAGCCTTATGCAAATGCATATTCTCTTTAAGAATTCCAGTTATAGTGTAAAAGTATTAAAATAATTCAACACATTCAAAGCCCATATACTTTGTGATCATTTTAGAAACGTATTCAAAAATATTTCTGTGTGCAAAACATTTTCATAATGATCTTGTTTAAAAGAAAGTATTTAGAATGGTACGTTATAAAATTACATTGCAGAACACAATTACTTTTCTCTTTAGAACACACATAATAAAATGTAATTATCTGTGTTTTTTCATAAACATGAGTTTTAGTGGTGTTACTTGATCCTGCATAATACGGGTAGTTTCTTTCTTAAAGTAAACATAGTACTCTGTTTCTTTCTTAACCCAGAAAGTATGGGCAGAGTCCAAGTAGAAGGGGTCTGAAGTCATGCAGCAAGTGTAGTGAAACACCTCAATCACCTAGAGTTCTAGAGATAATTTTGAACATTTTTATTTATTATCAGTGCCCGTGTACAGCTGACAGTTCAAGAGTTCAAGAGTGAACCATACAAAATGGTTTGCAAAAGTCCTCTTTTCTCCCCAGGAGGCTTTTCTAAGAATAAGCCTTACAGAGTCTCTCTACTACTCACTTATTCACTTCATGGAGGATGGTATTATAAGATTGGTGAGTTTTCTGGAAGGAAAGTCTGAGCCCGTGTTTTTCAATCATTCCCTTTATCTTCTTGCAGAGAGCAAATACTGTGCGTCGCACGCCACACAATGCTGCCGAATCAAAGAGCAGGCTCTTGGCTCCTGTCCTTTTGGTGTAGTCATGCAAACCTCTTAGGAAAGCTTATCTCAGGTGATGCATAGGAACACTCCTATAGGACCATCCTTGCACACTTTCTCAAACAATAAGTGATAGAGCTGACATTTGGATTTGTATCCGTTTAATCATTGCTTCTGCAATTGTATTAATTCCAACATTGGATGGAGCAATAAATTTCTACGTGTGTTATCAAACTACCAAACACAATAAACGCACATATATCAAGTGTATTATCCTATCCCTATGTTCTTATGATAATCCTTCTTTGCTTCACTTTTTAAATTTTTATTCATTGACGAGTTTGCTTTTTGCTGACGCTACTTACCCTATCTGAGTATTGTGAGGATATGGGTGAATCAAAATATAAGTTCCCTATCCCTAATCTTAGAACCCTAAAGAAAGTAAACTCCCCTGGCACTCCTGGGTGGCTCAGTCGGTTAAGCCTCTGACTCGGTTCAGTTCAGGGTCTTGCGGTTTGTGGTTTTGAGCCCCGTTTTGGGCTCTGTGCTGACAGCTCCGAGCCTGGAGCCTGTTTCCGATTCTGTGTCTCCCTCTCTTTCTGCCCCTCCTGCACTCATGTTCTTTTCTCTGTCTCTCAAAAAGTGAACAAGAAAAATTATACTCCCGAAACGGAATTTTGAAAGTCATGTGATATTATTTGTTTTATAGATTTGGTCACTAATAGTGGAGTCAGTCACTTTTTGCCTCTTTGACACACAAAACATCTACTGACAAATTATACCTTATTCTTTTGCTGAAATGTCTTGAACTTACTCTTTCTACCTGATAACATTTCAAAGGTGTGTATCATTGCTTGAAGATTTGATTCAAAGTCATTATTATGTATGTCATCAGAGATTGCTATGGACTTTGCAATGTTCGTGTACCCATTCTTAGTAACAGAATTCCAATTTTAACTGGGCACAATGCTACATTTCCTATGTTTCCCTGGGTCTAGATGCAAATGTGTTGAGACAATTTGTGTGTGACTTCGGAAATGACTCATTAAATTCAGTTGAGTCAGCAGGGAGATATGCTTTTTTAAATCTTTCTACACATTTTGCAGCTGGTTTAGAATGCAGATGTGAAGGCTAGAACTGTGAGGTTATCTTTATGACAGAAGCCATGCGCTGAAGTTAGTGAAAAATATATTTTCTGGGGTTCCTGGTGACAACGTAAAGGCTCACATACTAGCAAATGACTGCTGATTTACAAAGTTTTTCTATGTTAAAGAGAAAAAAAAATCTCCACTTTGGCAGGACTACTATTCACATGAATGCAAAATCTGTTATGAGTGTGGTATATACAAATGAATAGTGGCTGTTAACACAGCAGGATGATGGCAACCCCTTTGTTTGTTTGTTTGTTTTTTTCCATTATATATTTTTTTGGTGATTACGTTTCACAAATACACATCACTTTAATTGCAGCTTTTGTGATACCCAATGTTTTGGTTAATTTGATTTGCAAAGCAGCACACAATTCTAACAGCAGTGTATTATCTCTGCTGGAGAACTTTTGAAATAGAAAAGCCTATTTATGGTATTCATTACTGCCTAGACATCTTTTATTCAATAAGCTGTTACAACACGTATGACATGTATGAACCTACTGATTTTGCAGACATAGATTTACAGGCTATTGAAAAATTTAGTAATAGCTTTTCAAAAACCATAGTTAATATAGTTATTAAAAGGGAACGAGAAGTAGGAGGTCTGGGTGGCTTAGTTGGTTAAGCATCTGACTTTGGCTCAGGTCATGATCTCGCGGTTCGTGAGTTCGAGCCCTGCGTCGGGCTCTGGGCTGATGGCTCAGAGCCTGGAGCCTGCTTCGGATTGTGTCTCCGTCTTTCTCTGCACCTCCCCTGCTCATGGTCTGTCTCTCAAAAGTAAATGTTAAAAAAAATTTTTAAAAAAAGAGGGAACAGGAAGAGACCACTTTAGATGTTAGATTGACCAACCTCTTCTTTAGTTTGTCTTATCGTTGAATGTAGACAAGGTGGCCCTATCATGAAGAACTATTTATATAGTTGAGGTTCACTTCAGTAGACACAGTAGGAGGGAAAATGTCAGGACAAATTTACAATTCAAGAAAAAAAATCTTTCAAAATGCTCGTAAGAAACACTCAAGTTGATCGGGGTCTGTCCAAGTGTTGTATAACCTTTCATAACTTGGAACCCCAACACCACACATGCACAGAGTAAAAGATAGTCATCCTTACTGATTTTACCTGCTGATGCCAGTAGGATACAGCGCTGTGATTTTCTTGACCTCCGTGTTCTAAAGCAGGCCCCGTCTGGCATGCAACATAAGAAGTAAAAAAGATATTTCCTAAGTTTTACGGAAGACATAAAGAAATGTTTAACAAAGAGTGACGTCAATGGTGGTAGAGGTTAGTGCCACTCCCAAAGTATTTGCTCCCTACAACAGTTTGCAACCTTATTTGCCAATGTCACAGTTTTATGGATGGGTCTTTTCTATACGTATGGTTTGAGAGTGAGAAGGGAGACGCAAGAAAACAGAATCAGTGTGGAGACCACGGTGGTAGAGTGGCTTGTTGGAATTCTGAGTTTGGCCACATCACAAACATATGTTCAGGTTTAAAGTTAGGAGAGAATGAGAATTCAAAAAATGTTAAGGTTGTTTGTGTGTTGGTTTTTAAGCCACATCGGCTTTTAGGCTGGACAAAAGACATATACAAAATAAATTATAGACCTGAGTGGGTTCAGTGACATTTCCTATTCAAGGCCTTTTCATCTTTCAGTGGTTTCAGCAGCCCTGTGGATTAAAGAAGCCACCAGTTCTTGGTAGCCTAGAGACCCGTCTGCGGCCTTTTTATAGTTTTTAAAGGGCTTTGAAGGTAGAAAACAGGAGTACATCAACCCTCAATGTTTCGTTCTATTGCTTTATGTGAAAGTTTATGCTGTATCACATCATAGTTTTTCTAAATTGTATTTCCTATATCTTTGAATTTAAATAAGGCTTTAATACAGCCATGCTGACCCTAGCTTACACAGGACACAAGGTTGTATACCTAATCATTAGAACTTAACAGAATTTGCTAGAATTTGAGATGGATTAAAGTTGGGGGCTCATTCATTAGAGGTAAACTACATGTACTGTAATACGTCATGCTATTCTGATTTCCACCTGTACTCTCTGTGGCCAAAAGTTAATCCTGACACTGCTTGTAATGAAATATTTGTATTTAGCATTTACTTGTGACAAGATGTCTCCTCAGAGACAAAATGAAAAGATCAAAGAAAAATGTCTTATAAAATGTGTTTGGCTTTGGTAATTATATGCTTTGTTTATTTGACTGCCTCTAAACTATAAAGGTTATTTTGTTTGTAGCAAAATACATAATTTTTATGCAACAATTTGCCCGTCAGGATTCCTGTAATGGTTGTCAGATATCAGTAGGTGTAAGCCTGTTGGCCTCCACTGTGAAGATAATGTTTCTTATATTAAAATGTACCTACAATTGTTAGTAATTCCAAGGACATTTTTAAATAAGAGAAGTATCTGAGAAGGATAGTTTTAAGGGAGATACTCTTTTGACCAAAAAAAGATATTAGTGAGAAATTTATTTGCAGAAGATATTTTTTGTATTATAAATAAAAATAAATTGTTCTATATTGGTTGTAAATTAATCTATACATCATTTTACATAGTTTTTCTGTATTTTTAGAAAATGCGCCACTTTAAAAAATCATGAAGTTTATTTACTTTAAAATAACATTAATATAAAATCAATTAAATATTTTAAAATATATATTTAAATGTTGATAAATAGATATGTATTTATCTTAAACTTTTTCTTGTGACATTATTTTGTGATATAATTTTAGTGGAGTAAAATTTGAAGTTTAAAAATTTCATTGGAATTTTAGGATAATTCGGTGGTTTTATGTATACTTTTCTTCTGAGGTGCCTGGGGGGCTCATTTGGTTAAGCTACCAACTCTTGACTTTGGTTCAGGTCATGATCTCATGTTTGGAAAGTTTGAGCCCCCATAGGGATTGTGTCTCCTCTTCTCTCTGCCCTGCTTGCTCTCTATTTCCCTCTCAAACTACATAGAAATAAACTTATAATAATTTTATATAATATATGAAACGATATATTTTATATTTTATATGTAATTTTATATTTATATATATATTTATATAGCTAACCCAAATATTAATACAACTCGAGATTTACCTCTGGCTTTCCACTGATCACACATATTTTTTTAATTTACTTTTTTCAATATTTTATGTTAGTTACTTCTTATCAAATTTATTTGATATTTCTACATGGCTAATTTTAAGCGTTAAATAGTTCTATAAGATTTATTTAAAAATAGGAATTTTCTACTTCAACTCATTTGTATCACTCAGCTTTCCACATTTAAACCCTATTCACAAATATGGTTTGATTATAAGAGATAATGCATCTTGAAGTTTTTGAATAATATTCTGTTAAGGAACTGCCTGCTGCTCCATTCTATATACTTTTCCTTGAGTTAATTATAATGATTAATCTCTCCTTCATGATGTAATTCAAATAGAGTATATACACCTCAAAGGTAAGTTTCATGATGATGCTTATAATCAGTAATTTGTCATTCTTTTTTTTAAATCTTGGCACTTTATATGGTAGCTGGAATTCAGACTGATCTTAAAAATGTTTATGTATTAACTAAATCAAATATTTATAAAACTTAAAAAATGAAGTGTTTAGTCACTTTGAGTTTTAGATATTTTTGAATTATATATGCTATGAACTTAGCATATAAGTACAATAAGAGAAAGACAAATACCATATGATTTCACTCATATGTGGAATTTAAGAAACAACAAATGAGCAAAGAGGCAGGGGGAAGGAAAGGGGGAAAGACAAACCAAGAAACAAGCTCATTTTTTTTAATGTTTATTGAGTGGCATTATATGCAAGTGTTAAATCACTATAGTACGCCTGAAACTAATATTACACGGTGTTAACTAACTAGAATTTAAATAAAAACTTTTAAAGAATTACTCTTACATATAAGCAATACCAGACCTAAGATAATAGAAGTCCAGAAGCGTCAATATATTTAATTTTACACATAGACAATATTGGCAGTGTATAATGATAATTATACATTCAACACATCTTGTTTTGTGCTTAAGCTTGGTTGTTTCAAAAACCTGTCAATAGGAGGCTATGTTGCCTGCCTGCTGTTGGAGTTTTAAAAATTCATAGCACATCAGACACTGTCATGAATACCTAGTTGTGGCAATAATATTTTTATTTAAGATGTCATAACTTTCAAAATGCTCGACAATAAGTGCCTGAACATGATAAAGGCAAATTGCTCACTCGTACCTCCACGTCTGTTTTCTTCCTTGGGCAGTCATTCCTCTCACAAACAGCAGCCTCTTCACATAAATAAAATAGAAGAGTGAATGTCACTGTTGAGTCCAAAGTTCTGTCCAGGTGATGGAGATCACTCACAGAAGAAGCAAAGTAGCTATGCAGAGACATGATCAGTTGGCACAATTTTTGATTCGACCAATAAGAAGAGTTACATTTTGTATCCAAAAACAATTTTCTCCCTTCCTCCTTACATATCTTTCTATTTTTCTATCATCTATCTATCGTCTATCTATCTAATGATATCTATCTTCTATCATCTTTATTTAATTATTTACATCATGCATCAACCCCTCTCAAACCATCCCCAATATTCTTCTAGGTAGAGTGTTAATCCCAAATAAATTTATTTCTGTCTTCATAGAATATTTCTTTCACCTAACTTGCAATTTTTCATATTGCTTCTTAACCAAAAACTGAGGCAAACATCATCAAAGTAACCAAACTTCAATCAAATTCTGCTTATACTCAGGTGACCCTTCTAATTCATGTGGTTCACTCCAGAGTCTCACTCACTTAATTTCCTTGGTGACATTAAACAAACATTGTGTAGTTTCTTCCACTCTGTTTCATCTATTTCTCTCAAGTTTCCATTAACTTATATGCATTTTTAAAATAATAAATATAAACAAATTTTTGCTAAATACCTTCATTTCTCTTTTTCCGTTCAATGCAATACATTCCTCATTGTAGAAAAATTGCCAAGTCAAATCTTAAAGTCTCTCTCTGACGTAAGCAAGTGGTGTAGTGGGGAGGCAAAACTACCCTCTTCTCATCATAGGAAAAAAAAATCAGCAACAGGGGGAGTGGAAAGAAGGAATGCGATCAGAGGGCAGAAATCAGTCCCTACTCAACTTTAGTTCACTAAAGGCAGAGGTTCTTATCTATATTGGTCATTTTTGCATCATTAAATAACGCATGTTCCATGAAATGCAATCATCTGACAAATGTGAACTTATTGATTCTTTGCCATGTGCCAAATTTTGCTCTCGGTGGTAAAAAGTAGGCAATAAGCGATACAAATCTTGACCTTAGGGATCTTATATAAAAGAGGCACTAAAGAAATGTGTGAAAGAATGAATGCCTTGACATTAGGTGTGAACAGAGTTTTAAGTGTAGTAATCTGATGTCACTAGGAATGTCATATCTCATTTGATGGTAAGTGACAGAAATCCAACTACAGAGGAAAATGTAAGGGAAATGTCCTGAACACATGGGGGACAGGTGATATAGTCTGAGGGAGTGTTAGATAAGCAAATGTCAAAGAGCATGGATATTACTGGGCCCAAAAGACAAGAGGTCATAAAAGAAAAATGCTGCCATTCTTTTGAGAGGGTTTCTGTGGACATTTCCTGAACCTTCTGTATCAAGATTTATCTGTGTGGATGCTGTAAGGTGAAACCTTCGGGTATACAGCATGCATAGATGTTGTAAGGTAGCTGATATTTAAATCACGTTTTCAACAGACTATAAAGTAACCAAGGCCTTGTGTTCTGGGATAAGAAGGGAAAGAGGGAAGCTTCCGAACATAAGAAACTATACTTTTTGTTAATCTCTCCAATAAAATGTATGTTTGTTTTAATTTCAAAACAAAGAAAACCTAAAAACTAAATATATGTGGACTTGTGTTTACCCCAAATTTAGCTAAAGGCATTTTGTTTACATTTTTAATATTTATTAAGATTTTCTTTTCTCCTTGTACAAACCTGTTACTAAAAATCTGCTACTACAAAGCTGCTTCTAATTTTTTCTTACAATTTGGAATAAATATTCCATGAGAGCTGGTACTTTCTTTTCTGGGACATTTCTAGTACTCAGAATAGTATTTGATAAGTACCAAGTAAATATTTGCCCCACCTACACGTGAATAAACACACAGACCATTGTAACAGACCATAGTTAACAAATATCATTTGTTACAGGTGGTGAAAATAACACCACTTTTTTTTTTGTAACTACTATATGTTTGTCACTGTGCCGTGTTTTAGATATATTATTTCATTATCTCTCTACTCCCTACCACCTTGATGAGGAGTTACAAATTTTCATATTCTAAAGAAGAATACTAGCCCTTAAAAAAGCTTATTAAATGGGGTATGGTCTTGAGAAATTGATACAAATTTCGTGATCACACATAAATTTAGTTTTGAAGCCTATACTTTAACACTGCAACATGCAAACGCCATCTGGTTTACTTTACTACCTACATGACACCAGTTTCAGAAATGAATACGTGGGCTGCACTCATGATACAACTATAGGAACCAGAAGCAAGTGCAACGTCTTGAAATCTTTTGATTAAAATGTGAAACACAGGTATGTTTCTTATGTATTGAATGGCACAAATCATCTATAAAATTTTGTAGGTGTTTATGTGCATTTTATATTAGAGAAAGTACATATCAGTTTCCTTCTTTACCATTGAATGTTTGAAATGTTTCCAGGCCTAAAACAAGTTAATAAGCACCTCTGAAAGCAACACATCAAGATAGAAAAATAAATTTCCATAAATACTTACATTTTTCTCTGGTTTTACTTCTCATGCCCCAAACATCCCTCTTATCTGAAAAATCCACTAAAATTTTAGGTGAAATTTTAGAATCCAAGAGAATGCTAAATGCTATGCCTTGGATCCCATGGAGCACCCAAGAACTTTTTTCTTTTTTCCTTTAAAGGAGAGTTCTGATCTTCTCTAGGTCAGCATTTTAGCTTTGAAAGTTTTGGCTTAGATTTTAGCTTATTTATCATTCTTTCTTTCTTGGTAGTAAACCAGAAACAAATTTTAGCTTTATCTTCCAGAACATTTTAAATGATCCGAATTCTTTTTTTTTTGAATGAAGCAATAATCAAACTTCATGAGTTAAAACAAAGATGGCATATGATTTTCTTTAAATGTGATTTTGGCTTTGATAACTCACCCTGTGTAGCAATAACTCTGAATTACTTTAAAATACATTTGGCTATATTAATTAGATAGACATTCCTGAAGCCTGAAATAATTAACTAAGTTATACCATGGTTCAGTCAATGCAAATCTATAAATATGTCCCTGCATTCTTCTTTAATCATAGATCAAAATGTATTTAGCATATTTGGACATAAGATTTAGACATAGAACTACTTATGTAGTAAAAGATTATGTTTATTTCAAACACTATGTCCATATGTGAATACTTATATTTTGCAATAATTATTAACCATTTATGAAGATTTATGCACTGGTTACTTAATGTTTATTTATTTATTTTGAGAAAGAGAGAGAGAGCTGGGTAAGATCAGAGAGAGAAGGACAGAATCCCAGGCAGGCTTCATGCTCAGCGCAGAGGCTGACAAGGGACTTGATCTCACGCCCTGAGCTGAAATCAAGAGTTGAATGTTTAAACTGACTGAACCATCCACCCAGTGTCCTTATGAACTGTTTCTTAAAATTTTGTCTTAATATTATGACAGGTTGTAGCTCTGTAACTCTTTGAGTTTATATGTTTGATCAATAATAAGAATAATATCTCAGGGCACGTGGGTGGCTCAGTCAGTTAAGTGTCTGACTTTGGCTCAGGTCATGACCTCGGGGCTGGTGGGTTCGAGCCCCGTGTCAGGCTCTGTGCTAACAAGGTAGGAGCCTAGAGCCTGCTTCAGATTTGTGTCTCCGTCTCTCTCTCTGTCCCTCCCCCGCTCAAGTTCTGTCTCTCTCTGTCTCTCTCAAAAATAAATAAACATTAATTTTTTTTTAATAAAAAAGAATAATATCTCAATAGGAGTCAATATATACGTTCAGGGATTATTTAAACACTATGATTCTTATAGAACCAGAAATAAAATTTATTTTATTCAAAGTTTGTAGAAAGTGTAGTAAGGTTCTACATAAGTATTTTGTTTCAAAGTTTAAATGATTGGTCGTGGATTAAAAGTGGAAAGTCTCTGAAAAGCAACAAAGCACCTGTATAAATTGATCTATTTTGGGTTTTTTCCTTCATTTGTTAATTAATTAAAATAAAATAGTCTTCATGGGCCAAACTTTGATAACAGGAAAAAAAATGCTAACATAATGGTAACCAATCTATACTTTGGAACTGTCTTGCCATTTTTGTAAATAATAATCCTGTTTCTTTGGATTTAGAGTCTCTAAGACTCTAGCTGGACTTAGGCATTTGGCAATTTAGAAACCTCAATTTTATTTTTTTTTCCTGACATGCAGACTTAGCTATACTTCATTGTGTTTAGCTTTGCAAATGTGGCTTTAATAACATAAACTACAATTATACTCAAGTCTTTGGTGGTTTTAAAAAAATATGGTTCTCTTAACCTAAATAAATACTATAACATGAATTCAGTCAAGATGTCCAAATATATTAGTTTATGATGATACAAATGTAAAAATGACAATACTCTTTACTAGAATGAGTAAATCAGAAATGTATAAATGATCTTCAGCTCATTTCTACCCCTCAACAGGAGACTCCATAAATCATGGATCATTAATATTACTCCCTCTCCATCATTCAAACATTTATTAATTTGACCAATAGTAGTATTCTATTGTAGATAAACAATCTTAGCATTGATATCCACTACCTGTTGTTTTTTCTTTCCATTTTGGGGAGAAGGCAGGGTATTATTGATTTGAAAATTCTGAATAATAGGTTCTAGCCACACTTAGTTACCATTACCAACCAGTGACACCTTGAACAAATTAATAAGCCCAGTGGGTTTTTGTTTTTTTTTTTTGTGCTTATTTATTTATTTTGAGCACAAGAGAGAAAGAGTGTGTGAGCAGGGGAGAAGAAGAAAGAGAGGCAAAGAGAGAACCCCAACAGAGAATGAGGGGCTCAATATCACAAACCGTGAGATCAATACTGGAGTCAAAATCAAGAGTCAGATGCTTAACCGAGTTAGCCACGCTGAGGCCCGTGAACCCCTCTTAAAAGCCTAGAAATACATTCAGAAAATATATCTGGAAATGTATTTCGCTACCTGAAGTGTTACTGTAAAAATTAAGTAAACTAAGAAATGGGAATGAGTAGCCAATTACTTGAATAATTGAACTTGAATAAAATAAAATAATTATTACAGCATTTATTTCTTGCATTTTCAAAACTTTACATTTCATTTCACTTTAAGACTGAATAATTTTATGTACATACCTAAAACGGATTGTGTCACCTTCCACTGTGTTAAAACATAGACGGAGGCCCCCCAGTATGAGCACAACAGGTAGAGTCCGTCACTCTGGTTGGTTTAAAACTGGAGGCAACATTAAGAAAGAGAGACCACAAGGAAATAGAATATTTGGGATTTCATCCACCAAGATCATTTTAATCCTGGGGGCGCCAGGGTGGCTCAGTCGGTTAAGCATTTGACTTCAGCTCAGGTCATGATCTCACGGTGTGTGGGTTTGAGCCCGTCGTCAGGCTCTGTGCTGACAGCTTGGAGCTTGGAGCCTGCTTTGGATTCTGTGTCTCCCTCTCTCTCTGCCCCTCCCCTGCTCACTCTGTCTCTCTCTCTCTCCAAAAATAAATAAACACTAAAAAAATTTTTTAGATTATTTTAATTCAAATCACGTATAGAATGTACATATTTGTGTGGGTTTTCAAACATTGTCACAAATAGATTGAATACTACATAGACAAAATGAAAAACAGATTAAGATTGTAATGTAGATTTTATAGCCCACTAATCCATGTAATTTATGCAAAAATTTATATAATTAACATGTCTTCAGGGTGCCTGGGTGGCTTAGTCAGTGTCTTGATTTTGGCTTAGGTCATGGTCCCAGGGTCATGGGATTGAGCCTTGCGTCAGGCTCTCTTAAGCCTGCGTGAAGCCTGCTTAAGATTCTCTCTCTCTCTCTCTCTCTCTCTCTCCCTCTCCCTCTCTCTTTCTCTCTTGTCCTCTGCTCCTTCCTCCTGCTCGTTCTCTCTCTTTTTCTCTCTCTAAAATAAAAAAAAATTAAAAATTAAAAAACAAGTGTTCCTTTGCTCTAAATTGATTTTGGAGATCTCTGTGTAATTGAACACTCACAAATAATAATAAACACTCTATAATTTCAATGTATTTTGAGGCATAAATATTCACTATATTAAATTTAAATTTTAAAAACTACAATTGATTAAAAAATTATATCTGCCTTACTTTTTTTTCCATTTGTAGCAATAGAAAGCTGTGACCTATAAATACATTTTTCTCTTTCCTCATTAGCATTGATATATATGTCTTTAATAGCTGTATTAACTCTACCAAGGGATTCTTTGATAAATTAATGCAAAACAAATCTTTTAAACAACCACAAACAGAAAGATTCTATTAGTATTAGTCAATGTAACTCTAAGGATATTTACATTTGTGGTGCCTGAGTGGCTCAGTTAGTTAAGCATCCAACCTCGGCTGGAGTCATGATCATGAGGCTTGTGGGCTCAAGTCCCATGTCGGGCTCTGTGCTGACAGACCTGCCTTGGATTCTGTGTCTCCCTCTCTCTCTGCTCCTTCCCTGCTCTCTCTCTCTCTCTCTCTCTCTGAAAAATAAATATTCAAAAAAAAATTTAAATGAAAATGTTTAACTATGTGCCAAACAAAATAAATTTTAAAAATATTGCAAAAACAAACAAATAAACCAGTCTAAATCAAGTTGTACATTCCCTAAAGAAAGTAGTTGACAAAATACACTAACGTGTGCGGCATAGTAAGTGCTATATTGTATTTGATAAGTGGTATCATAATCATATTCTCTCTTTCCTTTATGCAGAATTACTGAACCTTCTAATTCTCTCCTTATTTGATCATTTAAAATTTATTCAAATATAATTATGATTTTATTAACATCATAAGCTGGAAGTCCACTCTCTAAAATGGTCTAACATATTGCTTTCAAAATTTATTTATAAATTTAATTTATTTCAAAAAGATGGACTTTTTTTCAGGACTAACAGAAATATCAATTCATCCTTCTGTATACTCAATTTGTATCATCTGTAGTTTAAACTTTTTATCTAATATCAGACTGCATGCATAAGACTATATCTAATTTCTCTGGCAGATGTGCTTTAGAAAATACAAAAATAAAATGTGGAGATTCATATTGGCAGATTTTCTATTGGGATCAAGTGCTTTATTAAGTTAAAGGTTTTGTTTAAAATCCTTTGCCCAGAACAATTTGATAAAGATTCCTGAATATCAGAGAATTTAAAATAGATTTTTACTCTAAACCTGGCATATTTCTTGTAATATATAATATAATAGCATTGAACATGGCTGTCCGTAAAACTATAAATATGATCAGAAGAGACTCAAGCTAAATTAAGTTTTAGCAGCCATCAATTTATTCTAAAATGACACTGACATGAAAAATGGCTATTGGGGATTGTAAATCTTACTCTGTTAGCTATTGCTAGAGATAGTCTAGAAGTTTTAGCTTGGAACATGTAAATCAAAGCAAAGTTCTTTTACTAATAATACTATTCAAAATACTATTTTTTCTTTCAATGTATAAACGTAAAATTCTTAGTTAAGGTGTTTCTAATATTGTCTTTCATCTCTAAATTTATTTTGTCCTAAGAAAATGTTATCACTTTATATATCTAAGTTATGTAGTTGAATTTTATCTAATTCTTCAGCTCCCAGATGGATAACAGTCAAGCAATGACATTCAAAGTGATCAGGCTATGTTCTCTCTGCTGCCCCTGTCAAACTATGTGCTCTTGCATAGATGTAAGAGTCCAATAATAAATGCATTTTTTCTAAATAAGCTTCTCACCCAGAGTATTATTTTTAATTTACACAATGATGCTTTATGTACCAGAAGACGCATTAAGAAGAATACATGACAGAAATTACTGAGAACATGAAGAAAAGACATAGCAGAAATAACAGAAAACGCATGATAAACCTTTAAGTTCAAATGTACTCCTTCCCAAATTTGAATAACATATAAATTCACATATTAGGAATACCTCTTGACTTCCATATAATTATGCTGCTCTATTGGATCATTTGTTTGAAGATACTAAATAAAATGTTCACATATAAAATAGCAGCATTGTAATGTAGCAATGGTAGTCAGGCTAATGTAACACCTTTAGGAAATAATATCAGCATCTGTTATTCTTGTTACCTCCTGAATATTAAAACCCCTGCTTTTATCTAAATTAAAATATATATACTTAACTAAAATATATATACTTTATTACTCATTTATTTATTATATATATACCTTATTATTATTTATACATATACTTTAAGAGATGTTTGTTTCTCATATATATATGTATATACATATATATGTGTATATATATATACACATATACATATATATACATATATATATATATACACACACATATATATATATATATATATATATTTGGTTACTCAAGAGGTAGCCTTGAGGAAAACCTCCTTTCCACTCTAAGGACTATTCTACTATTCAACTATTCTACTTTAAATCACCAAATGGAAGAATATAAGAGAAAATAAGGTATCTTACTTGCTTATGAATGAGATTAGGAAAAAACACCATAGAAAGTGAATTTCGTCTCAGAGAAATCATAACCTAGGACATTAGGAGATGGTTAAAAATTATGAAACAATAATAATATAACTAGCCACATATAGATCAACTATATCTTTACTAAATTTTTTATCTGCTTGGAGTAGTTTAAAAAAATTGTTAAAAAAAAGAAGAATTCATGTTTTTGATCTTTATTTCCCACTCAAAGAGTCCCCTTTCATATTTCTTGCAAGGCTGGTTTAGTTGTCATGAATTCCTCTAGGTTCTGTTTGTCTGGGAAATGTTTTATATCCCCTTTTATTCCGAGTGACAGCCTTGCTGATCGAGCATTCTTGGCTGTGGATTTTTCTCATTCAGACATTGAATATATCGTGCTACTCCCTTTTTGCCTTCCAAATTTCTGTGGAGAGATCTGCTGTTAACCTTATTTGTCTTCCCTTGTAAGTTAGGGGCTTCTTTTGACTTGCTGCTTTTAGGGGTTTTTTTGTCTTTATCCCCATATTTTGCAAATTTAACTATGATATATGTTGTGGTTGGCCTGCTTTTGTTGATTGTGATGGGAGTTTTCTGTGCCTCCTGGATTTGGATGTCTGTTTTCTTCCCTCAGGTTAGAGGATTTTTCAGATATAATTTCCTCAAGTAAACCTTCTGCTCCCTTTTTCCTCTTCTTCTGGAACTCCTATGATACAAACATATCTCAAATATGCAACCCAACCTTACATCTGAAGGAGATAGAAATAGAAAACAACATATAAAGCCTAAAGGCAGCACTAGAAGGGAAATCATAAAAATTAGGGCAGAAATAAACTATATAGAAACAACACCAACACCCAGCAGAACAGATCAATAAAACTAGGAGATGGTTCATTGAAAGAATTCATAAAATTGATAAACCCAAGTCAGACTTATCAAAGATAAAAGAGAAAGGATCTAAATAAATAAAATCACAAATGAGAAAGAAGAATTTACAACCAACACCATAGAAATACAATTATAAGAGAAAATTGTGAAAAATTATATGACAACAAGTTGGGGAATCTAGAAGAAATGGATAAATTCTTAAAAACAAAAAATACCAAAACTAAAAAAGAAGAAATAGAAAACTTGAACAGACCAATAACCAACAAAGAAATTGAATCAGTAATAAAAAATCTCCCAAAAAAACGAAAGTCCAGGGCCAAATGGCTTCCCAGGGGAATTCTAACATTTAAAGAAGAAAGAGTTAATACTTACTCTTCTCAAACTATTACAAAAAATAGAAATGGAAAGAAAGCTTCTAAACTCAGTCTATGAAGCCAGTATTACCTTGAGTCCAACACCAGACAAAGACCCCACTGAAATGGAGAATTACAGGCCAATATCCCTGATGTAATTGGATGCAAATATTCTCAACAAGATACTAGCAAATAGAATTCAACAGTACATTAAAAGAATAATTCACCATGATCAAGTGGGATTTACCCCTGGTATGCAGGGATGGTTCAATATTCATGAATCAATCAACATTATATACCACATTAATAAAAGAAAGGACAAGAACCATACGGTCCTCTCAATAGATGCAGAAAAACATTTGACAAAATATAGCATCCTTTCTTGATAAAAACCCTAATAAGAGTAGGGATTAAAATATACCTCAACATCATAAAAGCCATATATGAAAGGTCCAGAGCTAATATCATCCTCAATGGAGAAAAACTGAGAGCTTTCTCCCTAAGTTCAGCAATATGACAGGGATGTCCACTCTCACCATTGTTGTTCAACAGGGACTGAAAGTCCCAGCCTCAGCAATCAGACAACAAAAAGAAATAAAAGGCATACAAATTGGCAAAGAAGAAGTCAAACTTTCACTCTTCGAAGATGACATGATACTCTATTTGGAAAACTGAAAGATTCCACGAAAAAAATTGCTAGAACTGATTCATACATTCAGCAAAGTTGCAGGATATAAAATTAGCATGCAGGAATCAGTTGCATTTCTGTACACCAATAATGAAGCAAGAGAAAAAGAAATAAAGGAATTTATCCCATTTACAATGGCACCAAAAACCATAAGACACCTAGGAATAAATCTAACCAAATAGATAAAAGATCTGTATGCTGAAAACTATAAAATACTAATGAAAAAAATCGAAGAAGACACAAAGAAATGGAAAAACATCTCATGCTCATGGATTGGAAGAACAAATATTGTCAAAATGTCTATACTAACCAAAGAAATCTACACATTTAATACAATCCCTATCAAAATACCGCCAGCATTTTTCACAGAGCTAGAATAAATAGTCCTAAATTTATATGGAACCACAAATGACCCAAAAGAGACAAACCAATCTTGAAAAGAAAAAGCACACTGGATGCATCACAATTCCAAACTGCAAGTTATATGACAAAGTTGTAGTGATCAAGACAGTATGTTACTGGCACAAAAACAGACACATGGATCAATGGAACAAAACAGAAAACCCAAAAGTGGGCCCACAATTCTACAATCAACTCATCTTCTACAAAGCAGGAAGGAATATCCGATGGAAAATAGACCCCTCGTCAACAGATAGTATTGGGAAAACTGGACAGCAACATGCAGAAGAATGAAACTGGACCACTTTCTTAAACCATATACAAAAATAAATTCAAAGTGGATGAAAGATCTAAATGTGAGACAGGAAACCCCCAAAGTTCTAGAGGAAATTATAGGCAGTAATCTTGTTGACATCGGCTGTAGCAACTTTTTACCAGATACATCTCCAGAGGCAAGGGAAACAAAAGCAAAAATAAAATATTGGGACCTCATAAAGATAAAAAGTTTCTTTACAACGAATACAGCAAACAACAAAACTCAAAGACAACCTTCTGAATGGGAGAAGATATTTGCAAGTGACATATCAGATAAAGCATTCGCATCTAAAATCTATAAAGAACTTTTCAAACACAACACCCAAAAGACAAAAATAACCCAGTTAAAAAAGGGCAGAAGACATGAATAGACATTTTTCCAAAGAAAGCATCTAGATGGCTAACAGACACATGAAAACATGCTCAACATCACTGATCATCAGGAAAATACAAATCAAAACTATGAGATATCACATCACACCTCTCAAAATGGCTTAAATGAACAACACAAGAAGCAACAGATGTTGGTGAGGATGGAGAGAGAGGGGAACCCTTTCATACTGTTGGTGGGAATGCACATTGGTTCAACCACTCTGGAAACAGTATGAAGTTTCCTCAAAAAGTGAAAAATAGAACTACCCCATCTAGCAATTGCACTACTAAGAATTTACCCAAAGGATACAAAAATACTGATTCAAAGGGACACCCCAATCTCTATAGCAACATCATCGTCAATGGCCAAATTATGGAGAGAACCCAAATGTTCATCAACTGATGAACAAATAAAGAAGTGGTATATATACAATGGAATATTACTCAGCCACCAAAAAGAATGAAATCCTGCCATTTGCAGTGATATGGATGGAACTAGAGCATATTATGCTAAGAAAAATAAATTATATCAGAGAAAAATGGATACCATGATTTAATTCATATGTGGAATTTAAAAACAAAACAAATGAACATGGGGGAAAAATAGAGAGGCAAATCAGAAAACAGACTCTTAACTATAGAGAACAAACTATAGTTGTTGGAGCGGGTGGTGGATGGTGGGATGATGGGTATTAAGGAGGACATTTGTTGGGGCGCCTGGGTGGCTCAGTCGGTTGAGCATCCGACTTCGGCCAGGTCACAATCTCGCGGTCCGTGAGTTCGAGCCCCGCGTCAGGCTCTGGGCTGATGGCTCAGAGCCTGGAGCCTGCTTCCGATTCTGTGTCTCCCTCTCTCTCTGCCCCTCCCCCATTCATGCTCTGTCTCTCTCTGTCTCAAAAATAAACATTAAATAAAAAAAAAAAAAAAAAAAAAAAAAAGGAGGACATTTGTGATGAGCACTGGATGTTGTATGTGATGTATCAGTAAATTTTATACCTGAAATTAATATTATACCATATGTTAACTAATTAGAATTTAAATAAAAACTTGAAACTAAAAGAACATTAAAGACATGTTGTAGTTTCCAACTATATAATGGAAATTGTTTACTTTTTTTTCAGTTCTACAAGCAATAATTAAACAATAAAATTTCCAAACCAGTTTACTTTAAGAAAGTGAGAGTGTTCTTATTGGACTTGACCGAATAAAGTCTGGGATTTTCCAAATAGGAGAGATTAGAAGAGGGATTTAGCATAAGAATATTCTTATCATTGGCTTTATAAATGGAGGAGGCCTTGTGGTACGTGATAAGGTCTGCCTCTAAGAGATGAACATGATTGCCGGTTGATAGCAAGGAAAGAAATACTGAACCCACTCTTAAAAACATGAGTGGATTCTGCCAACAACCCACATAAGCTGGGAAGCAGATTTCTCCAAGGAGTCTCCAGATCAGAACGCCCACCTGACTCCCTGAATGTGAAACTAGCAGATAAACCAACTGAGCAATATCTAGACTTCTCATCAACATACATGTGAGGTAGGGAATTCTGTTCCTGTGAATTATGCTCTTAATGTTGTGATACTTTTTTTTCACAGAAAAATAAAACTCAAATGCTATATGTCATTATACTCTGCAAGTAACACAAAAATATAATACAATTTACAGAATATACAACACCAGTGAAACAAATAAAGAGTGTGCATTAACATCACATGGTATGGTGGTTAAAAACATGAACTCTAGAGAGACCCTTTGGAGAGAACTAAGATTTACCAGTTTTAGTTGTTGACTTTGAACAAGTTATTTAACTAATCTGTGCCACAGTTTCTTCAATAAATGAGAATAATAACAAGCCTGGCAAAACAATTAAATGAGTTAATGTTTTTAAATTGAATAAAATAATGCTTAGCAAATAGTAAATAATATATAAATGTTTGCTAAATAAATGTACCCCCTTAATGTCTCCTAGTTGTTTTTGCTGCCCTCTGAAACTACTCATGTCACCCTTGTTGATTTACCTAGTTAAGATGAAATATAATGAGCTCCTATATTATTTTCTACATTTGGAATACAACTCCTACATCCTTATATGGAACGCAAATTATGCTTTCTAATGTTATATGGCAAGTTAGAATTCAAGCATTTTAGAATATAATTGAACTTTGAAAGCAAAGATGGATTTTTCACCTTGAAGTCATTGAATTCAGTTATCCATTCCTTTTTTTTTAAATTTTTATTCTTTTAATATTTATTTAATTTTGAGAGAGAGGGAGAGAGAGAGCATGAGCAGGAGCGGGACAGAGGATCCAAATCAGGCTCTGTGCTGACAGCAGAGAGCCCAACGCAGGATTCCAACTCAGACACCATGAAATTATGACCTGAGCTGAAGTCAGAAATTTAATGAACTGAGTCACCCAGGCACCCCCAGTTATCTATTCCTTTATTCATTCAATATTTATCCATATTTATTCTGTGCCTATATAAACCTGAAGTACAGAATTGACTATAGACTGCTACTGTTCAAAAAAATAGTTTAATTATGAAGACTGACAATGTTCATAATAAATCTTAGTTTAAAAGGCTGTGAGGAGGATTTATTGATTACTGGGATGAGCGCAGATGAATTTGGGAAAACGAGGTAAATGCCAAATCATTTGTCTAAGTTAAATCTATCATAGAACATTTGAGGGGAAACTAGCTGTGTGCACATCAGAAATTTGGGTTATGCAGTTGATTATTCATTTGTATTTAAATACAAAATACATTGAAAACTTAACATTTGTAAGATCTCATAATGCAAGTGTTACACAAATGAATAGCGCTCAGGATATCTCAGAGAATATTGGGGAAGATATTCCCATATGCAGTTACAGCACTGCAGGATGTGTGGTAGAGTCATGGTGGGAGGAAATGATATAAGATTCCAAGATGGGTCTGCATTATTTAGTTGGGGATTGTGGAAGATATGTGGTAGACTGTGGACATATTTTTTCAGCACTCATTCTAGTCTTCAGAAATTTGAATAGGTTATTTAAATAAAACCAGACAAAATAAAGAATGCAGTTCTCTTTGAGCCAATGTTCTGGATGAAGCTTACCCCCCCTACCATTGTATGCATGTACCACACTTAGAAGGATGAAGTAAGTCAGAGCCCATCTTGATATTGCTAATTCTGGCGATGAAAGCTATGGGGACAGGGATTTTAGGAATAGTGGAAATGGACTCAATGTTCTGTGTGTTTAATCACCAACTTGTGGGTGTGAAAAGCTTAAAGCGTTGGCAGTAGAAGCATCTTCTTGACCCAAGATTGCAGGAATGGTTATGTGTCTTTGAATTTAACAACCCAAATCCTTCCTCCACACCCTCAATAACATGCATAATTCAGTTATTCTAGTTCTTCTAGTGGTGTATGTTTAAATGTACTTTCTTCTTGAAAGACCTATTGTGATTTCCATTTCCCTCTCAAAACCTTGGAAAATGTGGTACTTTATACTGTGTTTTGAAAAAATTCACTAGGCCAACAAGGCCTACATCGGTTACACAAGGTCAATATTCTCCACCTCCTCCCACCTGAGGTTTGGTGTAGAAGGATAAAGATTACATAATTTTCAGCATAATCTATATTTTATAGGTCTAGAAGAGACAGTGGTTAGATAAACACATCAGGAGTGTGTGACTGCAAGGTTACAGCCACACAGCAGTCTACATCTTTATGTGTCATACAAAAGAGTTTGGACTTTATATTTAAGTGGTGAGCCTAGAATCAAATGGTGTTTCCATTGGGATCATGTGTCCCATATAGAGTAGAGACTTTTGGGGAATAGAGTTATAGATAGATTAGAAACAGTTTGCAAAGAACATGGTAGCAGGTATTTCTATAGATGCCAAATCCATTGCCTAGCAAATTGCAAGCCCAATACATATGCACTTGTAGTGCCATTTGTCTCCAAATTTTATTTTTCTTTACTAATTCTGTAATAAAATTAAATTAGAATAAAAATACAGCCTAGTTATAATTTATTAATTGTAAAAATATGTCCTGAATACATCTATCTACCAGGCACTGTAGTGGGTGCAGAAGATAGATGATTGAGATAGCATCTCTGACCTCATGGAATTCACCGTAACTAAAGAAGAAGCCTTTACCAATATCATCAAATGAATAAATAATAATTTTAAACCATAAAATATTCTATGGCATATAAGAGTATATTTAAGCAAGCTAAGGCTATGATAAAATATTTTTATATTGGTCATGTGCTTTAGCTTTAGGGTGAGTTGTTTCTACTGAGGAAGAGACAATTCAGCTAAGAACTGATAAATGTCTCTGAAATCACCACCCGAATATCAAGGAAAATAGTGTCAGAGAAAAATACAGTGTCAATGTTTTTATCTAAAGACCTTAAGTTAAGATGGAACATAATTTACAGATTAAGTAAAAGAAGACCACAGTGGTTGAAGGTAGAGATTGAAGGGAAACAAGTATAGAATGAAGTTGAAATGCAAATGAAGATTTGTAGGCCAAGTTAAGTTTTGCATTTTAAACTAAGAGCACTGAGAGGGTTCGGAGTATATTTTAAGCATGGGAATTCAATGATCAGAGTTATTGAAAAATATAGTTCATCATGGTTTTGAGAGTGATTTGAGTGGATTTGCTGGGGATGGAACTGTCCAAAGCAAAACATGGGGTATTTTTTTTTAATCCTGCAATAATTAGGTGAAATTGATCATGGACACTCAAACTACTGTTTATAAGAAGGATAAGAAACGGATGTAGTTCTATATTAATAAGATTAAACTGACAAGACTAAATGATAGTTTGAATGGAAGAATAATGGGACTGAGGTGTCAAAACAGCTTTTTGGCGGGGCACCTGGGTGGTTCAGTCGGTTGAGCGTCCGACTTCAGCTCAGGTCATGATCCCACAGTTCACGGGTTCAAGCCCCGCATCAAGCTCTGTGCTGACAGTTCAGAGCCAGGAACCTGCTTCAGATTCTGTGTCTCCCTCTCTCTCTCTGCCCCTCCCCCACTTGCTCTCTCTCTTGTTCTCAAAAATAAATAAACATTAAAAAAAAAAAACAGCTTTATGGGAAAAAACATGGGTCTACAATAAAACCATATCCTCAGCTACGTTACCTAATTATGACCAGATGATGTAGTTAGTTAAGTAAAGTAAGTCGGAGCTCCTAAGATAGACCTGGCCCAGAGATGTACAATTTAGAGCCTCTGAGTATATATTTTTTTTTTTAATTTTTTTTTAATGTTTATTTATTTTTGAGACAGAGAGAGACAGAGCATGAATGGGGGGGGGGGGCAGAGAGAGAGGGAGACACAGAATCGGAAGCAAGCTCCAGGCTCTGAGCCATCAGCCCAGAGCCTGATGCGGGGCTCGAACTCACGAACCGTGAGATCGTGACCTGAGCTGAAGTCGGACGCTCAACCGACTGAGCCACCCAGGCGCCCCTAGAGCCTCTGAGTATAAATAGGACATTAAGCCATGGGAGAGAAATGTATGTATTACTGTGGGAGAGAGTTCACCATAAGAAGAGAAGACTGAAGATTCAGTGCATGAGAAATTTAAAGGATACTGGAAATGAGCACTCAGGGAGCAAAGTATGAGTAGAATGCAATGAAAAGCAAGGAATCTTATGGTTCCGAGGATGGAAATGGGAAATTGAAAAAAAAAAAAAAAAACTGAATAGTAATCAGAGGCTATAGCAATGTGGGGATATTCAATTCAGATTAAGTTTGGTCGCTTGCTGTTTTATAGTGAAAATATTTCCCAGGGAGTAATAAAACAGAAGTGAGGTTGCATAAAGAGTATACGATTTAACTAAAAAAAAAAAGGGGAGGGATTTAAGAAGTGGAGAATATGTTTAAGATGATGATACATCCCCTCAGTGTACAAACTCTGTCTCTTTCTTATTATTTTTTAATATTTTAAGATTTAAAAGTAGTAAGTAATCACTTTTCTAAATTGTGTTATTATTTGTTACATAAGGACATGCATTCATTATTCAAGCTGCAGAATATCACGTCCACTATGACTGTTAAAATATGACCAGAATTCCTGGTACTATTAATCCAATGGCCTGAAAATGTCAACTCACTTTCCTATCCATCCATCCTATCATAAATGAAATAAAAGTGTCTATTAAATGATGATTACTCATAGAGGAGTGGTTTTATCTTACACATTTACATACACTTAACTTCACAAATTATTTTGGTTAGTGAAACAAAAGAACAACAACAACAAAACATAACAAAAAGTAAGGTTAAAAAAAAACCCACAAAACTTAAAAGTGACATATATACATGCCTCTACAATTTTGGATATTTGTGCTTTCATCGTATTTTAATTGATATAGTTAAATTTTTTCATCCTGGAGTTAATTATATGAAAACATTATCTAAAGTATTATAAAGTAATGTGTGATTAAATTTTAAAACATGATGAATTTGCTTCAAATTGACCCATTTCAATAGTGTCAGAAAGTCACAGAGGAAAGTGATTTCTTCTAAGACTGCACATGTTTACTGCCGGAGATCATCTCTCCTGGTCAAAAATCAATAACACTTTCTTTCATTCATCAGTGATCATAAAGCTTTTCAATAATTCTAATTTTAAAGAATGATTACAGGGAGTATATAGTCATTGATTGCTTAAAGGTTACAGCTAAAATGAACACAAAGGTAATTTCATTTTTAATGAATGAGCCTTTTCGAAAAGTCAAGCATTTCTCCTCTGACAAACTTTATGCATGAAGGTTATGTATTTGATTGCATGTGAATTTTCTGTGTGAGCGTATGTATGCATGTGTACGTGTGTGTGTGTGTGTGTGTGTGTGTGTGTGTGTGTGTGTTTTCAACAATAAACTTCTGTACTGTTCCACAGCTGAAAAATTGCTTCCGCTAAGTTGAAAATTGTGTTTAACTGGAAAATATTTATTCCTTTAAAGTTCTACAGTGGATTTAAATAGTTTTATGATATGTGGTGATATTAAACATATGTCCACAGATTCCTAGTATTCCTTACTTCAAGAAGAACTTAATATTCCTCCCCTTGAGTGTGGGCTGGCCTGAATGGCTCACTTCTAAGGAATAGATTACCACCGGAAGGTTGAAATGTAACTTTCGAAATAAGGCTGTAAGATACTAGGGCTTAGTCTTGAGTACCCTCTCTCCCTCCTCACAGGCTCAGCGCTTGGTGCTTATTTTATCTTTTGTCTCTCCTGCTTTCCCTTCCCTCTCCTCCCTTTTGTTTCCTTCCTTCTCCTCTCCTCCTCTTGCTCTCCTCTTCTCCTTCTCTTTGTCTCCTCATTCTTCCTCCTTGTTCTTTCCCCTTTCCTTCTTGTGCTTCTTGTTCTTGTTCTGTTCTTGTTTTTGTCTTCCTCCTCCTCCTCCTCCTTTCTTCTTTTTCTTCCCCTTTCCTTCTCCTTCTCCTCCTTCTTTCTTCTCCTCCTCCTTCTTTCTTCTTCTCCTTCTTCCCCTCTTCTCCTTTCTCTGTCCCTCTCTCTGTGTTTCTCTGTCTCTCTCTTTCTCTCTCTCCTCTAATCTCTCTCTCTCTGAGCCTAACCACCACAGAAGGAATCCCAGTCGATCTTGTTAGTGAGGTCGGGTGAAGAACAGAATGCCTGAATGATGACAGACACATGAAAAGAACAAAATCACCCTAGGGGACAACCAGCACCAACTCCCAGCTGTATGATTGAGTCTCTTACAAGCAGGCTTTGTAGCAGTGGTCAAGGCTTCCGAGGATCCAGTCTGGCTGACAACTTACCTGCAAATTTGGCTCAAGAAGGCCTAGAGTAGAACTCCTACCTAAGCTATTCCATTTTTCTTGACCTTTAGAAACTGTGAAATAAATATGCATTGTTTTAAACAGTTAACTTTGGGGATAAATTTTTAACGTTGTAACAAATACTACAGAACCTATATAAATTTTTAATTCAGAGAAAATTTTAAAGCAATCACATTTACAATTAATTCGCTGTAAAAATTTTACTAAAATAATTTCATCTTCTAAGAATCTAGTGATACACCAAGATGACACAGTCTCTTAGATTTATCTTAGGTGGCTTTGAAAATCAGTGTTCATGAGTCCAATAGCTGTCTCTTGGTTGGTTTCACTAATTGAGTCCTGAGTATAACAGAACGCTTCCTCCATACATGACATTATATTATATTCATAGATATTTTTAAATATATAACATTGGAAATATAGAACTAATCCACATAACATATTAAAAGATAATAATTCTTCTTTAAAATTTTATCCTTGAAAGTTATGTTTACTTTATCTCTTGAATGATAATGTTTTTAAGAGGATGCAGGCGAGTGCTAATTAAAGATGGGAGAGCACATGTGATAGGTTGCGTTTCTTGTAGAAATTTCAAGAAAGTAAATAGCTTTGGGAGAAAGAATGTGAAGTGAATAGAGGTTAGATAAGAGGTCATATATCAGAGCCATTTTCCTCCCTTCTCTTAGCTAAAAACTTAAGGTGGTAGAAAAGAACAGAAAACAGGTCTTGTGTCTTCCTTCTTGTCTAGGATGCATTAGAGGCACTGACCTTATATGGTATCCCAAAACCCACATGGAGCCATCACATAGACTAGAAATAATTGTATCATGAAGTTAGAAAGCTCAGCGCTAGTTTAAAAAGAGGCTAGAGCAGTAACCATGTACCTGTTCATATTAAACTCTCAGCCTTGTACTTGGAGCAAAGAGGAATAATTTAAATCTTTTAATTTTTAAGGTAGTTACTTTTTTGAGGCGAGTGGACTGTAGGATGTTGACAAGTGAATTCAGAGCATTAGCAAGGGAGATGTCAGACAATATTATGGTGATTCAAATATGTCTTCTTTTGCCTTTCTACAGATAGGTTTTGTTTGTTTTGAGGCAAGTTGTATGCAGGATATCGGCAAATGAACTTAGAGCATTTTCAAGAATGTTACTGAAATAACTGACTGAAAACTAAATAAGTAAGAAATTACGGGGAGCAAAAGACTGATAGCTTGGAAGCAAGTAGAAATATAAATGACTTTGAAGTTGAAATAACGCCAAAGAACAAATTTAGACTTTGAACTAAATTATTGGAAATAAGAGACTGAGGGGTTCAAAGAAGAGAAATTTCAATTAATGTGTTTAGAATGAATTATACGTGACGAATCATGCTGTTAAGTACCCTACTTGAGAACCAGGCATGGTTTATATCTTCACAGAGATTATGTTTTGCTTTACCTGAATTACAACCCTCAAATATAGGAATTTGGATTTTCATGGATTTTATGAATAAAAAGTTCTTAAGAAAAAAGTAGGAATGAAAGGGCCTAAAATTCTACCTGAGAAGAATCTGAAGTAGGATTTCAGGCTCTTAAACGCCCAGGAATTAGAAATAAATGAATCAGGTGAGCAAATATATGTTATTTCTCATAACTAAGAAAATCACTGAGGAAAAACAGGGCCACATTTTTTTTAATGTTTTATTTATTTTTGAGAGAGACAGAGACAGAGCACCAGTGGGGAATGGGGCAGAGAGAGAGGGAGACACAGAATCTGAAGCAGGTTCCAGGCTCTGAGCTGTCTGTACAGTGCCCTACATGGGGCCTGAACTCACAGACTGCGAGATCATGAGCTGAGCCACCCAGGTGCCCCAGGGCCACAATTTTCTAAACTCTGGATTACTTACTAGTTTAGTGTGCCTTACTTTAGTAATTATTTTGTTCTCTGTGTTCCCAAATAAAGCTGCACACTTTCAATGCAATTCACAACGTTGTGGGAACTGGGTATTAAAAAAATTATTTCTGGGGTGCGTGGGTTGCTCAGTCGGTTAAGGGTCCCGCATCACCTCAGATCATGATCCCTCGGTCTGTACGAGCCCCGCGTCGGACTCTGTGCTGACAGATCAGAGCCTGAACCTGCTTCAGATTCTGTGTCTCCCTCTCTCTCTCTGCCCCTCCCCCACTTGCACTATGTCTGTCTCTCTCAAAAATAAACATTAACAAATTTAAAAAAAAGTTATTTCTGCTTTCTGAACTTCTACTATCTCTAACCCCGATGTACATGTCCTTTCCTCTCTGAAGATTTCCCTAGCATCTTTCAAAGCTCATTGCTGAGACTAACAAAATAAGGTTTAGTGTGGAAATAAGTTAACGCAGAGAAAATATTGGGAGATCAAAATTTATTTTCCCTTTATTTATACATTTACTGGTTGATAAAAGTTAAGTAACAAATTTGTTTCTACTCAAGGATTAAATCCTACAGTTCAATATAAATAGGAACAGAGCTCGTCTTCTCTTTTTCACATTGTGCAGACCAAGCCGAGGATACTAATCCAAGA
The DNA here is from genome assembly GCF_024362965.1 of Panthera pardus. NCBI lineage: Eukaryota > Metazoa > Chordata > Mammalia > Carnivora > Felidae > Panthera > Panthera pardus. The sequence continues at coordinate 17,191,412 of NW_026526765.1, forward strand.
ATGTTCCTCTACCAACCTAGAATTTTACTAACTACTGACCTCTTCCTCTCTCCAACTTGGATCAGCTCTGCTACTGTTCTTGGCAGTTTTATGAGAAGCATTGCTTGCAAAAGATAATATTGCCCCCGATGATGCCTCTACCTGCATGGTCTCCAACCTAAATTTAATGTTTGTGAATATCCACATCATATCCCGGAAATGCTTCGCTATGCCCTCCTTTCCTGCAATTAACAGATGCAGAAAACCACACCACAAAACATGTGAAAATAAGCAATGAACTAATCTGAAGAAACACACCTACTTCCTGAAGGCTGAAAAACAACCCCCGCCCCTCCAAATACAGTCGCTTGGGTGTCATAGGTTATCCAAAGCTCATTTTGCAACATGAAGCTTGACTTTTCTCTGAAACTGAAAGTGACCTCCCAGTAGCTACCTACATATGTTAAACTCTAACCAGTACCCTTACGGTTGTTATTCTCAATCTACCTGGGGGCGGGGCGACTTGATTCTGAGTACCTTAAGGGTAATTACTTCGCAAATAAACATTAATAACAGATTGTACATTGTTGGGAAAATATAATTAAAAAGTAAATCTCTTGCCAACCAAGACGATTCCTCTATAAAGGTAGAAGAGAAAGAAAAACACCTTATTATTGAATAAGCATTAAAGCAGAATGCGATGTGCATCACAGGTAATGTACTAGAGACTGCAAAGTCAGGAGGAAATCTCACGTTTTTAGATGGTCACGCAGATACAATCCATTGCAAACAGGTTCTCAAGATATAAACCATAACTTGACCGCATGACTGGTCACATGCAATTCATCCTAAATACATTTGTTAGTTGGGTTGACCATCTGTGTTAGTTAATTGGCTTTATCCAAAGAAAATGTAAACCTCTCACACATAGTTTTAATCATTTGGAGGAAGGCACCCCACAGACATTACACACCTATCCTTCCACAGACACTGGGAGTTAGAGTCATTATATCCTTGATATTTACATTTCAAAGAGGTGGTTCCCAAGTATTTGAGAAAGACATTTCTGGGTTTTGAAGTTGGAAAGAGGCTTATTTAGCCTTTACAAAAGTTACATTTCAAAGAGAGGTAACTTACAATTAAAGGTTTTTCTAAAGTAAATGCTCTAATAACAGGGAGGGATGTCTCCTTCCCCATTTTTAACAGGGAGCATTAAGCCTATCAATTTTATTATGTATTTGCCTTCACAGCCTATATTCTTCACCCATCCATTCAAACCAAACCCCAAAATTGCACAGGAAACATCTGGCTATTTATCTGTATGTTTTCTGACTAGCAAAAATCAATGTTTATAGTAGACTTAAAAATAGTTTTTGAGTTGGAGATGGGTAAGAGGGGATAATATTTAATTTCCATAAGCCATAAGCGCAATAAAATCTAGATACTCAGAAAATTTCGGATTCTGAAGGGATTACAAAATACCTCCCTTACAAGTCAGGAAGGGGTACATAGCCTCTGTAACTTAAGCAAAATAATATCAAAAGGTCCTACGTGTAAAATCTGCCTGTCAAAAGATCGTGTTTACCACCCTGATAGCAACTGACTCAGCTACAGACTGCTCACAACAGTTTACTAACAGCACAGTAGCTAAAACATCACCTAGGACATTTGAGGGAAAGATATAGAAAACTGATTATATTATACAACTTGAAATTCCTCATATCCATAAGAGTTCGTTTTATATAAGGAATTATACTTAAAACAAACGTAGACTTCAAGGGGAAAAAAAGCCGGCGGGGCGGGGGGGAGCGATGGCACTGAGATTGTATGAAAATATGAAGGATTAGTTTCCAAATAGCCAATCTCTTTACAGGAAGATTGTAAATTAGCTATTCTGGAACAGTTCCAACTGTATGTATATATTCCAGGCTCTGGAACGTATAAAATGTAAGCCATTATAAAATTGTAGGTGGCAGTATTTTCTCCTTCTCTTCTTCAAGCTATCTACAAAGCTTCCTCATTTATGGAAATTTTGGTCCCCAAATCATTTAGCTTTGCCTTCAAACTTACTGAAATTAAACATAAATTAAGGGGAACCTGGGTGGCTCAGATGGTTGAGCGTCCGACTTAAGCTCAGGTCATGACTTCACAGCTCAGGACTTTAAGCCCCACGTCGGGCTCTGTGCTGACAGCTCAGAGCCTGGAACTTGCTTCAGATTCTGTGTCTCCCTTTCTCTCTGCTCATAATCTGTGTATCTCCCTCTCAAAAATAAATAAACATTAACATTTCTTTTTTTTTTAATTTTTTTAATGTTTTATTTATTTTTGAGACGGGGAGAGACAGAGCATGAACACGGGAGGGTCAGAGAGAGAGGGAGACACAGAATCTGAAACAGGCTCCAGGCTCTGAGCTGTCAGCACAGAGCCCGACGCGGGGCTCGAACTCATGGACCACGAGATCGTGACCTGAGCCGAAGTCGGCCGCTTAACCGACTGAGCCACCCAGGCGCCCCTAACATTTCTTTTTTTAAATAAATACATATAAATAAAGGGAATCTAAATTTTGTATTTGTTATATTTTTCTGCCATATAATTCAGAAATGTTAAAAAGAAATTGTCATCTGGTAATAGATTTTCCCATCAGGAAATCACAGTACTCCTGTCACTTCCTGCTACTTAACACTATACTAAGTTCAGCACTTATCACTACCACCACCCTTAAAGATGGCTATGCCAAGACAGTATTTTATGCTTCTTACTAAATCATACTAATCTTCTCAAGCTTCTATTTTAAATCTCCTTAGCTTGCATATTTCTACTGGATTCTCAAGTCTACACCTGGGTATTTCTTTACTCATTCATTCATTCGTTCATTCATTCATTCATTCATGAGAAATCGCTTCAATTTGTGAGCAAATACCTCACAAATAAGGCAACTGCAGACACCACAAGAGTCACAGAATAACAGAGCTCTTTTACTGTCCTGATAGTGACAGTCCTGCATCTGTTAACTAGAGAGCAGTATTCCAGTTAAGTGTCCCCAGATTACCTACCCCCCCCCCCACCCGCCCTTTGGAGCTGTGACCTTTTGATGATGAATGCATCAGTAACACAAATATGTAACCAGCGTTTAAAAGAATTGTCTTCGTCAAAGCTTGGGAAGGGGAATTGTTTTCATGCACTATCTGAAATAGATTTATAATATTAAAATATGATGAATGAGAATGCTAAAAGATAATAAATTTTAATGAGACCGAGCTTTCAATAACCTGGAAACCCCTGCCCATCAGGGAACTGTGGCTGAAAAATTTAAACCTCATAAATCAGAGGTTTAATACCTTGCAGTCTGCAGAATCACATGATAAACTTTTAAAACCGTAGATTATCAAATTTTATGCTCAAATATTCAAGGAGAGTCATCAATAATGTGTATGTTTAACATTTGACCCCCATGTGGGTCTACCGATAGGGAATAGAAGCTAATAATTAGAAGTTCTGTCTGTGTAATCAGAATATCAACATCTAAGTATTTTTATTTTTTATGTTTATTTTTTTATTTTGAGAACGTTAAAGAGCAAGCACGAGTGGGCCATTCTCTCTCTTTCTCAAAACAAATATATAAACATTAAAAAATGTTTCAGCCTTTAGTTTGATTCCCTTCCTAACATCAAACAATATAATTTATTATTTGAGACAGAGGGGGAAAAAAAAAAGCTTTCACTCCCCTCATCATTTCTGAGTTTTTGTGTTAGGCTAGGAAAGGATATATTTGTGATAAAATCCATATTAAACTGTTGGCGCTCTGTACCTGGGGTTCAAATGATTGGAACGGCCTGAGTGGTCAGTTCAATCCCAATTAGAAGCCCATGTAGACAGAAAATATACGTGATCTTTTGTAACAGAGAAGGGAGTTTGCAGCTATAGAGCCATTGTTCTCGGCACTTGGGATTTGGGATTCTCTCTCTCTCTCTCTCTCTCTCTCTTTTTCCCTCCGTCCTCTCCCAAAATAAATATAATATTAAAATATATTAATATAATATTAATATTATTATATTTAATATTAATATAATATTAAATAAAATATTAAAAAAAACACTTAAGAAAGAACAAACAAGAAAGTGTAATAAATTTGACAAATTTATCATTAACATCTTTGGCCCAGAAATCACATCCTAAAGCTACTAAATGACAAAGCAAAATAGCCAGAGTTTTCCTATTACCAAGTTACATGCTGATTTATAGAGCATAGGCCAAGAGGTAGCAAAAACCCAAGGAGCTTCAAAGTCAGTAATAAAGTCAAAACCATATGAACAGAAGTAGAATAAAGAGGTAATGTAGTCGTCTTATTTAACGTTGTTCAAAAATGAATTTCTATTATCCTTAAATGGGAAGGACACTGCATAAATAAACTATTAAGATGTGTTTATTTATTTACCTTTATTCATTTTTGAGAGACAGAGCACAAGCGGGGGAGGGGCAGATAGAGAGGGAAACACAGAATGAGAAGCAGGCTCCAGGCTCTGAGCTGTCAGCACAGAGCCCAACATGGGGCTCGAGCTCACGAGCTGTGAGATCATGACCTGAGCCGAAGTCAGACGCCTAACCCTCTGGGCCACCCAGGCGTCTCTATTAAGGTGTGTTTAAATCAAGAGTTCAATGCATTAGAGACCAGATTATTTGATACACTTGAGAGAAGAATTTAGCCCATGATGTTATATATGTTAGCTCAAAGGAATCAAAGTTGGAGCAGATACCTGAGTTCTTAGCAAATCACCAAAAGGAACACTGACTTCTGAGTATGGACCAGAAGAGTGAGGTCTGCTGATTACCTTAAAGCACAGTTATGTGTTTTCCACTACGATAGGACTTGACCTACATTATCGTCTTGGGTCTGTGGCTGCAGTCCCCCAGAGTTGACTTCCAAGGGCCCCGTGTGAGCAAGTGAAGGCAAGGATCAGAACATGTTGGTTGAAAACTTTGCAAAGCTGGGGGGGCACCTGGATGACTCAGTCTGTTTAGCGTCTGACTTTGGCACTGGTCATGATCTCAAGGTTTGTGAGTTCGAGCCCCTCATTGGGCTCTGTGCTGACAGCTCAGAGCCTGAAGCCTGTTTGGGACTCTGTGTCTCCCTCTCTTTCTGACCATCCCCCTCTCATGCTCTTTCTCTCAAAAATAAATAAACATTAAAAAAGGAAAAGAAAAAAAAAAAAACCTGGCAAAGCTGAGCAAACCACCCTGGCTAAGCTTCAGTGTCCTATCCTAACCTGATGGGTGAGCACCCCAAAGTGGATGAGGCTTGCTGACTGCTGTGGACTGAACTATGTCCCCCTAAAACTCATATGTGGAAGCCTCAACCCACAATGTGATGGCTCTTGTAGATGGGACCTTTGGAAGTTAATTCCAAGTGACTAGAACATTGGGAATTAAAACCAAGTGATGTCTACTAAGAAAGCATTAGAGTTTGTTTGTGGCTTCACATAGTTATAGACCATTTGAGATTTCTCTTCTGTAAATATCTTGTTCATATTGGTTTCAATTTGTGTTTTAATTTTCTGGGTTTAAAAAAACTGTGTGTGTTATTTATATGGTTTGGATTCTAATTACTATTAATTAAATTATGTCAATGATTGTTTAGCATATGTTAAATTACATTATGATGAAAAATAAAACGCGAAATGGACAAGCAGATTTATATCTCATTAACTACACAAATTCACCGTGAGTCAGCTGGGCCTTTGTTTTTCACCATCCTTACTCTGGGATCCATTGCTGAACAACATCTCTCTGATGTAGGATACTTCTGGTCCCCAGAGGTAAAGAGAAGAGAAAGGAAGCAAGTAGAAGATTGGCTTTTAAAGCTCTGACCCAGAAATGACACTTTGATTCAAACTTCATTGATCAAAGCAGCGGCCACACAAGCTTTTAGTAGGCAGTAGACTCGGAAAGACATTTCTCTTGAATGTATGGCAGGAGAAATAGAATGCTTGCGAAAGAGACCTGTAGAAATGTAATCCTAGTTACTTGGCACATATTTTCTCCCTGTCACTTTTATCACTTTGTTGGTGAGGTGATTTCTGAACCAAAGATGTTAAAGATAAATTTGTCAAATTTATTACACTTTTCTTGTTTGTTCTTTCTTGTTTTTTTTTTTCCCCATATTTATATTTACTTTGAGAGAGGAGGGAGGGACAAAGAGAGTGAGAAGAGAATCCTAAACAGGCTCGATCCCAGGAACCATAAGATCATGACTTGAGCTGAAATCAACAGTCAGAGGCTTAACCAACTGAGCCACCAGGTGCCCCTCTTGAGTGTTTGTTTTTTTAAATAAATATTTTCTACCCTGTGTTCACAGAAGCGTTCTATTATATATCTAAAATGTTCAGTCGCGCTTGGGTGGCTCAGTTGGTTCAGCATCTGACTCTTGATTTCAGCTCAGGTCATGATCCCAGGGTTATGGGATCCAGCCCCACATCAGGCTCCTGCTTTGGATTCCCTCTCTCTCTCTCTCTCTCTCTGCCCCTCCTCCATTCTCTCTCTTTTTCTTTCTCTAAAAACAAAAAAAAAATTATAAAATTTGACCTTTCATATCTACACCTTTAACATACTTGGAATTATTTTTTTACCAATCATAAACTCACTAAAATTAGAACTATTTTATTCATTTATGTAATCTTTTTGTTGAAATACATTTTACATACAACACTGTGTAAGTTTAAGATGTACAACACATTGATTTGATACATTTATATATTTTCCTAGTTTCAACTGTAGCGATAACTCCCTTCTCCTTTATGTCACACAATTATTATCATTTTTGTGTGGTGAGAATAACTAAGATCTAGTCTGTTAGCCAATTTGATATTTATAATACAATAATGTGTATAGTCACTACACTGTGCATTATTTCCAGGAGTTTTCTACCAGTTGCACCTTTGCACCCTTAAACCTCATCTCTCCTATCCTCCTACCCCCAGCCTCTTATAACTGCAATTTTACTTTATTTTTAAGACTTCAGCTTTTTGCAGATTCCTCGTGGAAATGGTATCATGCAGTATTTGTATATCACTGTTTGACTTACCTCACTCAACATAATGTCCTCAAGGTTGATCCATTTTATAAACGGCAGGATTTCCTACTTTCTCATGGCTGAATAATATTCCATTGCAACTATATAATTAAGAAAATAATCTTAATTTTTTGAGAAATCTCATATTATATTCCATAGTGGCTGAACCAATTTGTTTCCCACCAGCAAGGTACAAGGGTTCTTTTTTCTCCACTTCCTTGCCAACATGTAAGTCTTGTCATCTCTCTCTCTCTCTTTTTTTTTTTAGGTTTATTTATTTATTTTGAAAGAGAGAGACCATGAGCAGGAGCGGGGGTCACACATTTAACCAACTGAGCCACCCAGGCTCCCCGTTAAGTCTTGTCTTCTGGAAGATAGGCATTCCAACAGGTGTGATGTGATTCCTTCAATATCGTTTTGATTCACAAAACGTTGTTGATGATTAGCAATGTTGAGCATCTTTCATGTTTCTGTTGGCCATTTATATAATTTCTTCGGGAAAATGTGTATTTAGTTCCTTTGCCCATTTTTAAATTGGATTTTGGGCGATTATTTGCTATTGAGTTTTATGAGTGCTTTGTGCATTTTGGACGTTAATTCCTTATCTGATATATGGTTTGCAAATATTTTCTCCCATTGTGTAGTTTCCTGTTGCGTTTTGTTGACTGTTTCATTTGCTGTGCAGAACATTTAAGTTTGATGTAGTCCCACTTACTGATTTTTGCTTTTTTTTTTTTTTGCTTATGTTTTTGGTGTCATATCCAAATAAATATTGCCAAGAAGATCAATGTCAAGGAACTTTTTCCCTGTTTTCTTCTAGGAGTTCTACAATATCAGATATTATTTTTAAGTCTTTGATCCATTTGAGTTAATTTCTGTGAGCACTATAAGATAGGGGTTGAATTTCATTTTTTTCTGCAGGTGTTTATCCTGTTTTCCCAGCACCATTTGTTGAAGACACTTTTCTTTCCCCACTGGGTGCTCTTGGCTCCTTGTCTCATATTAGTTGACCATGTGTGTAGGGGTTTAATTCTGTGCTCTCTGTTGTGCTCTATTGGTCTGTGTGTCTATTTTAATGCCAATGTCATACTGTTTGGTTTACTATAGCTTTGTAGTGTAGGTTGAAATCAGAAAATCAGGTTTGTTCTTCTTTCTCATGATTATTTTGTCTGCTTAGAGTTTTTGTGGTTTCATACCACTTTTGGATAATTGAAAATTAAAAATATGTCTGACTTTTTGAATAATTTTAAAATTAAATATATTAAATTTCAGTGTAACAATTTAGTTAATTTTTATACTTTTTCTTATTTCATATTGTCATGTATTTCCTAATTTTTCTCTTTTGTTTATAATTTTAATTAATGTCTTTTTTCCTTGAATATTACAAATATGCTTATTTTTAAATCATTCATATAATTTTATAAAGATAATTTCAACCAGTGTAATTCACAGTCCTCTTGTGAATTTTGATGGTTATCATTTTAATTGTATATTTTCACAGGGAAGAATTTATATGTGCAGACTTATTTTGAATAGCAGTATATTTTTTGTATGTTTTTAGTATTTTAATTTCCTTTCTCACTCTGTGGTCATCCCTGCTTATCAAATTGTTTCAGGGTTGCTCACATAAATAACACTCAAACTTAGTAGAACACACGGTTTGATAATATACTTCAAAGTTCCTTTCCCTAGACATAATGGAGTGGTTAGAGATATATTCAATGAGTCCTAGATGGTATGGCTCAGATCTTAAACCAAGTTTTGGATCCTCAATGGTTCTTCTTCCCCCTTACACACATTTGAATCCAGGGAAACTCAACACTAGACTCTAGCTTCAAGTAATGACCCTGGTTCCAAGATATGACTGATGTGGAGACATTTTAGTTCTTGTTATATTGTAGTAGGCAACCTACTTATTATCATTGATGTTCTTGGGATGCCATAGCTTACATATATGCATAACTCTGTGTGTGTGTGTGTGTGTGTGTGTGTGTGTGTGCACGCGTGCATGCATGGGCATCAAAAATGTTTTTTATTTTTTCCCTACATGATTGTGATTTTTTTATTTTTTCATTTTTCTATAATTGCCATGAATTTAGAGTGGAAGTTACATGTGAAATCTGATCACATTCCAACATCTTAATAGAAAAATATGATTCATTTCTATTTATTAAAGGTGAACCAAACTTCAGGCTGTTTCATATGTCAGGGCTAGACCAAACATCAATTTTTAATCATAATTGAACAAAAATAGAAGACTAAATGACAGAGACCCATTGTAGGTTTTCTGTCAATTCCTCATTAATTTATGATTTCTTATTAATTTCAGTGCCAAGGGAAAGCAAGACACTTTCCCAGTACTGCCAAGCATTGCCAGAGGCAGGATTTTTGATGTCCCAAACAATTGTGCACAGTGATACTCAAGTTGCTTTTCATTTTAGTGGAGCCAAGTCCCTCCTTAAACAATAAAGAAAAGGCAAGGAATTTCTCAGATAACATAGAGTTTTAAGCAAAGGGAATTTCTTACACCACACTGCTGATTTGCAAACGTAATTGTCAAAAATGCTAACTTTTCCTTAAAAAAACAATACTCTTCAAAGAAAAAGCATATAATGAATAATAGTTCATGACAGCCAAAGTCCAAAATATACAAAACACTGTTTGTAAAATGCTGAGATTGCTCATAAGTGTAAAAAGCGTGCCAATAGAGTTTTGGCTATTTAAGAAAACATCCTAGGCATAGAAAAGCATGAAAAAGTATGATATTTTAATATAAATTACATGGGTAGTGGACCCCGTAAGACAATTATGTTTTTGCCCCAATTGCTCTGCATCTCTTTATCTTCTACAATTTCTTTCAAGATTCTGAGCCTGGCCTTTCTTCAAATCAGCCATGATAGCTTAAAACCAAATAACAGGGCAACAGTGTGTTGTCTGCAAGGTGTCTGTATTATACACTGTATAGTGTCTGTACTTTGGGACTCGAACCAACCATTTTCCTCCTTAGATGGACAATTTTGCAACAAACTCCCTTGTTGTGTTCTTGACCTTCTCCCGTATTTCAGGAGGAGACTTGGTGATCAGAAAGAACAAGTTTCACGTTATGGAAGATAGAAGGAGACATTTAGGTTACATTGAAGAAGAAGCAACTAAAACCATGACATATATCTAAAGATTACAATGGCTAATTTTAGACATAGTGAGTTTCCTGTTGCTAAGGAAGTCAGCCATGGTGTAGAAAAGAAGCGAAACTGTTTGGTTATAGAAGGCATTCAAACACAAGCTATGTCCTTTTCTAAAAATTGTTGTGGCATCAAAATTATTTAATATTTTCAGAATAATTTATAATATAATTTAATATTCCTATATCAAAGTTTGAAAAAGGAAAAATATGGGATAAAAAGTGTCCAATTCACTTGTTTTTACTAATTACTAAATGGTACATTCAAGAACGTGAAAATGTTACCAGTTCTAAGGATTCACAGGATAAGCTTCAAACAGAAAAGAAATCCTTGAAAAGTTGTTGTTATACAATAGTGTGAGTCACACAATAGAGCTATTTTCTTTTCTTTTCCATGATGTCACTTAACAAATTAAATAACCTAAAGTAAACCCAAGTTGGCAAACAATCTTTTTTATACCAATGTTATAAAAACCAACGTAAAAGCATAACTATATTGCTAACCTGTCAGTGGTCGATAAACCATAAAATTTTAGCAGTCTTCTGCGATCAGATACATTTTTAAAAAAAGGCCTTTCCTCAACTTTATCATTACATAAGTAAGAAAGCAATTAACTTTAGTCTTTCAACTCAAAAGTGTGAACTATAAACTGCTCCAGACAGTCATCTGGAAAACATTGTATTTGAATCAGAATTGTTTGTTTTTGTGGGTTTTTTTTTTTTTGTCGTTGTTTTAAATAGAAATCACACCCAAAGCACAGCACCTGAGAGAGTTTTTCTTCTTTGTTCTTCAGTTACTTCTCCCAGATTTGCCTTTGCCTTCCTCCCTCCCTCCCATTCTCTTTCTCCTCTTCTTTCCTTCTCTACTTCATTCCACATATGTGTATTGAACACCCTTGACTCTCAGGAATTGTTCCCACTCATCATATACAAAAATAAAACCGCAGGCACCTGCCTTCAGTCTATCAGGACACTGACCTTCAAACAACCATTTGCAGAATAATATGAATATCTTTCTATTTACTTTTGCATACTTTACTTTTTCATCCATTAGCTGTTTTGTCTAGAAAGGCTTGTGATGTCATCTTTGCAAAGTTTAATGTTATGTAAGCATTTATTCATAGAAAAGAATGAAACATTTGTCATAACTTATATATATGTTGGTTCATTACTAAACCTCAAATAAAGTCTGTTTTTTGTTTTTTTTTTTTCCTTACTTGATTTTTTTCCATCTTTCATTGGCAAAATAAATTAGGATGAATCTATATCTTTATTATACAGAACCCATAAGGCACAAATAAAAGCTTGCTGCTGTAGGCAATAATTATTTCAAAGTACATTTGGTTTCATTTTATGACGGGATGCCAACTTCCCATTGAAAGGCAAATCTTGTATATCAAAAGGTTAAATAGGATGATATTTAAATAGAATTCCAGAGGGTTAAATTTAGAATGCTGAATATGTTCAATAGAGGACCAATCTCTGGTCCTGTTGAATTGTACTCAAAGAGAAATTGGACACATTTTCAGTCACTTTAAGTTTCTAAATTGCTATACCATTGCAATTTGTGATTTTGTACAAAATTGTTTCATAAAAATGTGTTTTTAAAGAGGCATATGATAATGAAATTCTATGCAGCCATTAAATATGAAACAATGTGATAGAATATATTGGCATGGAAAGTCATAAATAAAAAAACATGTGTTTTAAAATATTAACTTTAGTGTGAAGCATCTATGCAGATGGTAATATGTGAATGCGCACTCCACGGTTTGCAAATAAAAATAAAATTACATAAAAAAATATTTAAATTTCTTTGCCTTGTTCTGCCACTTGCATAAATAATATGTAATACTCATCCTCCACCTCTTTTAAAGTGTCTCATGAGAAGGTTTTCTAGTGTCTTCTATTATTGGAATCCATGTTGATGCCTGCTTCTTGCTGCCATTGTCCATATAAACTTTACAGTCAAGTTCATTAGTCCAAGTAGAAAAAAGACAATATATAATCTGTATTATACTGTTCTCAGCTCTCTCTCTCTCTCTCTCTCTCTGTCTCTCTCTCATCTTGTTATAAAGCATCTCAGGGAAATAAATACTTATATTCCTGACACACCAATTCATCTTCCATGCTAATAAATGTTTAAAATTTTAAGCCCAAAAAGAACTTTGTTATTTCCATGTAAGTTTATGAAAAGGAAAACATTTGGAGCACCTGTGTGGCTCAGTTGGTTAAGCATCTGACTTCGGCTCCAGTCATGATCTCATTGCGCGTTAAGTTCAAGCCCTGCGTCAGGTTCTGTGCTGACAGCTCAGAGCCTGGAGCCTGCTTCAGATTCTGTGTCTCCCTCTCTCTCTACCCCTCCCCCACTCTCTCTGTCTCTCTCTCCCTGTCTCTCTCTCTCAAAAATAAACATTAAAAAAATTAAAATAAGGAAAACATTTGAAGGAACATACAGCAGGATATGAACAGCAATTATTTCTGAGTACTCATACTATAGTGTATTGCTTTTTATTTTGTTTGTTTTTCTTTTTCTTTTTTTTTTCTTATTCTCTTTTAGAAAAATAGAAAACTTTATCGTGTGTAAATGAAAGGGTAGTGTAGTTGTCTTCCCAAAGGTCCGCTGCTTCCCAGCTTTCCTCGACAGTGAACTGGGACGCCATATCCATCTCCTCAGAAGAAGAAGGTCTCTCCGTTGCCCCTGCCACTGGTTCTACCTCCTGGACTTCTGGATTGACCAAGGCCTGCCTCCGTGTGCTCCCGAGGCAGCCAAGGGGACAGCACCGCTGGAAAGCCTTGACCACGGGTTTATTTGTTTTTCTAAGTTTCCCACTGTGAACATTTTCTAAGTTTCCTACAGTGAAAACCTACACTGGTTTTTAAAGAAAAGCCTAACAGGGCACCTGGGTGGCTCACTCAGTTAAGCATCTGACTTTGGCTCAGGGCATGATCTCATGGTCATGAATTTGAGCCCCACATCAGGCTCCGTGCTGATGGCTCAGAGCCTGGAGCCTGTTTTGGAGTCTGTGTCTTCCTCTCTTTCTGCTCCTCCCCCACTTGCTCTCTCTCTTTCTCTCTCTCTCTCTCTCAAAAATAAATAAACATTAAAGAAAAATAAAAGCCTAACAATAAAGTCAATTTAAGAATTTAACATTCATAAAAATCAGCAATGCCTATTAGTAAAATATTATTTTTGGTTTACTGAATATTAGCCAAATACCTACTGCACTTCCTCAAATTCTAATACTGATTGAGAGTAAAAAGGAATGTAAGTAAAAGCAATCTGTTATTTTTTAAGTTAAACTTATATATTGGATAATTTGCTAATTCTGCTGTTTGACATTATAGAAGCCTACTATTCTAAAGCATGGTTTGTTATGCAAATTTTAATTATTCAGCTCTATGGTATTAATACAAAAGTAATTATTTGTTAATAACCATGCTTTCATTTACATCAAAGGGTGGAAACATATTTCTAAACATATAACTATCTTTAAGTGTGATGAATATTCTGATCTACTGGCATTAGGGGAACATAGAAGCAGGGTCTATGAGACCAGAAAGGCCTCTAAGTAAATAAATTTTAAAGTAGGATATAAAACGTGGAAGTCGTTAATGTGGGTTAAAGAGAAAGGGAGAAATTAGAAAGGAAAATCATACAATTACACAAGGCTTCAAGGAAAAAATACTAGAAGTGGTGAATATGCTTTTCATCAATAAAAGAATAGAAGACACACATGCAGCCGAAATAAGGTTAGAAGAATTTCCTTCAAAGAATATATTACTCATAACTCAGGACATCTTGGGGCCCCAGAATGGTTCAGTTGGTTAAGTGTCTGACTCTTGATTTCAGCTCAAGTCATGATCTCATCGTTCATAAGATCGAATCCTGCATCAGGCTCTGCACTGACAGCACTGAGCCTGCTTGGGATTCTCTCTCTCTCTCTCTCTCTCTCCCTCTCTCTCTGGCCCTCCGCAGCTTGCACAGGCACATGCATGCTCTCTCTCTCTCTCTCTCTCTCCCTCTCTCTCTGCCCCTCTGCAGCTTGCACAGGCACATGCATGCTTTCTCTCTCTCAAAAAATAAACTTAACAAAATTTTAAAAACCCTCTTAAAAAAGAATTCAGGATATCTCACTAATTTTATTCAACTAATATTCAAGATTTATATATATATATATATATATATATATATATATATTTATATATATATATATATATATAAATATATATATATATATATAGTATGCCTTGCAGGATAGTATGATAGCCCTACTATTTTTTTAAGTTCATTTATTTATTTTGAGTGGGGGAGGTGTTAGAGAGAGAAGGAGAAAATGAGAGAGAGAGAGAGAGAGAGAGAGAGAATCCTGAGCATGCTCCACACTGCCAGCATGGAGCCCAGGGCTTGAACTCACCAACCATGAGATCATGACCTGAGCCAAAACCAAGAGTTGATGCTTAACCAACTGAGCCACACAGGCACGCCTATCCTGCTACTTATAGTAAATTATTTCATATTATATTTGTGCTTCTTCCATAATTGCCATAAAATCTGTACTATATGATTTTAACTCTATTAAAAGAGGTGTGTGCTTGTCTTTGTATGACTATGTTGTAATTAGGAGGTCTCTTGCTTATTTCTTCACTCATTATTTCTTAAGGTCCTTTATAGTGTGAATAAATATTTCTTACCTGAAAAAGTATATTAACTGTAACTAATGTGTCATGTATTTCTTCATGTGTGTAACAACGTCAAATCGTGTAATACTTAAGACAAATTGAAACCAATTTCCATTATTTCTGTTTTTCTAGAAAAGCAAAATTATATGAATATAAGCATAAAAAAAGATTATTGACTACTACCCATCTGTTTCTGCTAACGGACCCAATGTTTACAACTAGAATCAGAGTGGGAGGCATTTGCGGGAGACTAACTGCTCACTAGAGGCTCCGTGTTCCTTGGAAACAAATGAAACTTAGTCTTTGTTTTGTGTTCACTTGATTCTACAATTGCGGGAGGCAAAGTTATCCCGAATATAGGAAAGATGGAAATAGACAAGGGGAAGGGTGTTTGTAAAACAATTTCTCTATGAATGATAGAACCAAAATAAGTCACCTATTTCACATGCCTGGAAATAACCTCTATTTATTAAATAACCATATATATCTAAAGAAACAAGACTATACACAAGTAAAGAGACTACTCGTTCAATGGTAAAATGACACATTGTTATTTTGTGTTTAATTCATTTGGTAACTTTCCTATTGTAGGATATATTAACTCTTTAAAACACTAGGGAAGTATTTAATGTACTGAAGAACTTAATTTAATAGGACCCCAGAAGCCTGAAAGCAACTTACTCAGTGGGAGAATCTGGCTCATTAAGTTCAGTGATGCAGCACCCAAAGGTATTGAATTTTAAATGAATTCACAAACCTAATAAATCATCCTGGCTGTCAAATGAAATATAATTTGTGAAAAATTTATTACCCATGATTATCATGTATTAAACATAAGGTTTAAAATCTAAGCAAATGTTATACTCCTAGTTGGATAAATACTCTAGATTGCAAGGAGTCTTTAATGCAATTTGACATAGAGCTGGTCGCGGCAGAGTTTATATTCCTAATGAACCCCATCTCCATCTTGGAGAGCTTTCTTCCTTGGCGGACTCCTGAACCCCTCTCAGATGGTGTCACATATATCCTTGTGCTTTGACTTCTAAATCCATTCACTCATATTTTTCCGAATGCCCTTTTGTCTCCTGTGCTTTATCGGATGCCCTCAGTGCCATTTTGGAGGTGATGACAAACAACAGACATTGTACAGGAATCATTTGTGGCCCGAAAAAGCACCTTGAAATCTAAACTCAGCTGAGTGGTTTACGGCTGCCTTTCACTGCAGCAGCATCATTCTATGCAACTTTCCTGTTTTCGACTTCTGTCTGAATTTGGTTGGGTTGTCCCCATATAAGAAAGCAGATGTTATCTATATCTCCTTTCACTTTTGTGTATGGCAAAGGATGTCAAAATTCACAAAAATGTAACCCTAATTTCTTGGCCTTATTGTCAACCCAGTGGCCTGATGGAGTTCATCCATCAGTTATTTTTTCTATTGAAATTTGTATTTGATTGATACAAAAGTTGATAAGCACTTATTCAGGAGTACTCTATAAGGCCAAACAAAATTTAATTCGTATCTTGGTGGTAGCAGTTCAGAAGGAATCTATACCCAGATCTCAAACACCAGGAAGTAAAAATTCTAGGAAATGTTTTATCTGCCCAAGTTGCAATTTCTAACATTCTTCATCTAATTGACGCAAACCCTGTAAATGGTTCAACATAATTTGCATAATTAATTGAGTCTATTTGTAAAATTCACTATGGAGAAATATCTTGCTGTTATTTGGGGAAAATATGAAACTCATTTATATTATAAATGAAAAATGATACATAAACATACAGTAGGCATATAAATATGCTTATAATTGTATACTTTAGAAAATATACACATATAATATCTAAGGAGATTTTTGGTTCAATGCTTTATTTGAGTGCTAAATTTATATTGCATACACTCATCCATTTATATACATATTCAATATGTCATTTCAGCTTTTGTTTGGTGTATCAGGTATAAAACAGGAAACCAGTTTTTCCTTCAGATTGTTATAATCCAACTGGAAGACTATAGAGAAAAGAAGTAGACATGTGACAATAATTTCCATGAAATAAGAAGCATGACTATGGTTTAGGGGGTGTGAAAATATGTGGAAAGACAACTTCTTAAGCAGGGAAAAAATATCTGCTAAGGCCAAGAATTGGGGAATGTCCCTGGCATGTTCAAGAGCAGCAGACAAACCAATATTTAGAAGCAGGGCGAGTGAACAGTCCAAGGAGATAGGACCCAAGTGAGATGTGGCTGGATGTCAGGAGTCATTGGGTATTTTATGGGGCTTCTTAGGGGCTTTGTGATTTATTCTTACTGAAATGCAAAGCCAACTAAGGATTTTTTTCTTTATTTTTTTAATGTGTATTTTTGAGAGAAAGAGAGCATGAGTGGAAGAGGGCAGAGAAAGAGGGAGACACAGAGTCTGAAGCAGGCTCCAGGATCTGAGCTGTCAGCACAGAGCCCGATGTGGGGCTCAAACATGACCTGAGCCGAAGTTGGACGCTTAACTGACTGAGCCACCCAGGTGCCCCTCTAAGGTTTTTAATAAGTGCCTGGTCCAGTTTTTTAAAGACTAACATATAGAAAATATGCAAATAGGAGAAGGAATCCCATATGATCTATGTGGTGGCTATTTCAATAAGATTAAAATTACATGACTGTAAGACCCAGGAGGGCAGGGATTTTGTTGTTGTTTTTCAACTGTTGTCAATCCACAACAGAGCTGTATTAGAGATGTTTTAGTCAGTCAGTAAATATTGTCATGTGAATGAACAGTGGATTGAATGAGGGTGAAAATGGACATATACAATGGAATCCTGAATATAGTTTGAACATAGAGCTAATAGATTTGCCGAGAGATTGGGCATAAAGTGAAAGAAAATAAATTAAAGGTGGATCTTTTGGGTTAAGTAACTGAAAGAATGTAGCTGCCATTGACTGAGATGGGGGGGCAGAGTGTAGGAACTGAGTTTAGGAGCAGAGTGAATCTAATGGCTTTGGAACTGATAAATTTGTAATTTTTAACGGATTGCCAGATGACAACTAAGCACCTGGATATATGAAAATGATTATATGCAAGAATTCTCTGTTTATTATTTCACTGATCGCAATACAATTTTAAATTGGCCCGAGTTCTTACAATGGCTTCCAGTTAAGGTTTTATTTCCCATGGTAAACCTAGGAAAAAGAGAAGAGTGGTACATATTTAAATGTCAGATAGGGTCTCAGTATAATGTTTTATCATCTGGAGACATTGCAAGCCTCAAACAGCTGATGTGAGAAAATTACATTTTGTGACCACTGGGGAAAAGAAGCATAGAAGATGCATAGACAGACTAAGCACTGGTGAGTGAATGATCAAGAAAGCTTTGTTAAGGGAAGGTTCATGTGATTTTGCCATATTTAAAGTGTGACACCAACCTTTCAAACGTTTGACATAATAAGGGCAAGTAGGCGATTGAATGAAAATGAATTTAGTCAAATTACTATTCTTTTTTTTCCTAATTTTGTTTTTGTTTTTGAGAGAGAAAAAGAGAGAGAGAGAGAGAGAGAATGGGGAGGGAGAGAGAGAGAATCCCAAGCAGGTCCCACACTCTCAGTGCAGAGCCCAATGTGGGGCTCCAACTCATGAACCATGAGATCATGACCTGAGCCCGTTATCAAGAGTGGAACGCTTAACCGCAACTGAGACCACCCACGCGCCCCCAAATTACTATTCTAATTTATTTTCAATAGTTAATAAAAGTAACAAAGTGAGGAAAGAAATGTGTACAGAAGACTAAACAGATATCTTTTTGGTGATTGATTTATTTGCAAAAATTAGATGACAAAAAACTCAAGCAACAAGAATTCAGTTAAACTTCAGTCATTCATCCATTACATTAACACTGCTCTACCCAAATTATGGTTAGCTCTGTTTACTGAGCCCTTCAATTATTATATGTATCTAGAAAGACAATCTCTTTTATACAGTGTCTAAAGAAATTTTGGTGACAGGAGACAAAGGTGCCTAATTACCCCTCGCCAAAAATACTAAAAAATCACTGTTTGGGGCAGATCTTCATGGAAACGTGTCTGACGGACTTCAAAACAATCTCAGTGACATAGAACAATTATTAGTGATTTTAAGTAAACCTTGATTTGGTAAATCTTAAGTTCTCACAAGGACCCAAGAGTAGCAGCAGCAGAAAAAAAAAATAACTTCCCATACCAAGGTAAACTCATCAGTTCCCAGTACATGTTTATTACTAAAGTGTAATGCACATTCTGCCTAAATTCCCCGATCTAGCAAAATATGTTGGCTGAGGACTAGCATATAGAGTTAGAGTTTTGTTGTTTTGTCGTTTATTTACATACTTGATTTCAAAGAAAATGTAAACTGACGGAGTAATGGTAAAGAATGGGAACAACCCCCACATCTGCCAATCATGACCTCTATCAACAATTGAGTGTATTTCTTCTAACTACTACATATGTTGAAAACCATGCTTAACATGACTTTAGGTAATTATAACCAGCACTACTCACGACAAGCTTGACATTTCAAGTTCCCTTGAAAGCCACACCCATAGATGCTGCTTCGTAAATGTTTGTTTCCCGCCCCGTTTTCAACACAGACATTTCTAACTAATGAGTATTTGTAGAGGTTACTACAAAATAGAACTAACACTACCCTAAACATTCTGTCTAAAATAGCGTGCTATTATCGACTAATCATTTATTTAATAAAATCAATATTAAAAATTATCCTTCCACTTTTTCTTATGTCAACACTTGCTATTTCCTTTGGAGTTTATAGAAGCTTACCACAGTAAATATTATAAATGAATCGAGTTAATATAATTTTATCCTCATGTGATCATTTCATAAAATGGTAGATACGTATGCTATGCTTCATATTAGATTTTCATAGTGCATATTTAAAGCTAGCATTTGTCTATTTGAGAACAATGGATTACATGTCATATATGACTATCTGAAAGCAAGGAAAATTTTAATAACAAGAAACAGTTTGGTAATAATAATTAATTCAGTTCATCTGCTTAGCATATAAATTCAATAATAAGGATCAAAGTGATTACTATAAATTGATTAGCTCTCTACAGAGCATAAATGCTACTTTGCCAGACTAACATTAGCATCTGTTATACAAAAAATATTTCATAAAATCCATTTATTCGTTTAGAATAGTTTTTAGCTAAGATCATATTGAACTATATATTCAATATATTCTTAATTTTTTCCATTAATACTAAACACAGGAGTGAATTGCTTTCTAAGATATTCATTGAAGAATGGCATACTTATAATTACTTCACATAATTTAACTTAAAACATATTTGTAGTGTACATTCTTAATACAGTTGACCTCAGAAATCAGGAATTAATTTAGTCAACACCAGAAACCAGGAATTCTGTTATTAAACACACCATTCTATTGTAAATATTTTTTAACTGATGTACCTATTAACCATTATAATTTTTAAATTATTTTAATGTTTATTTATTTTTGAGAGAGAGAGAGAGAGAGAGAGAGAGAGAGAGAGAGAGAGAAATCACAATCAGGGGAAGGCAGAGAGAGAGGGAGACACAAAATCCGAAGCAGGCTCCAGGCTCTGAGCTGTCAGCACCTAGCCCGACCCAGGGCTGGAGCTCATGAACCTTGAAATCATGACCTGAGCTGAAGTCAGATGTTGAAGCGACTGGGCCACCCAGGCACCCTTATTAACCATTATAATTTTAAAAAATTTCTGTCATAGGTGTTAAGGAAAATATGTCTTACCACAAGATGCATCATAAAGTAAAACTGATTACGCATGCACCTTTCATGCAAAATTTTTTTTTCACAAATTTGAAGTTAGCCATGATTTTTTGCGAGCTTTCATCATTCAGAATGTGCAGTTAATTTGCAATTATATTTTTAAAATCACCAAATTTCCTGGGGTGCCTGGGTGGCTCAGTCGGTTTAGCAGTCGACTCTGATTTCGGGGCAGGTCATGATCTCACAGTTCCTGTGGTCAAGGCCCCCATCAGGCACTGAGCTCACAGCTAAGAGCTTGCTTTTAATCCTCTGTCTCCCGCTCTCTGCCCCTCCCCCACTTGCACTCTCTTTCAAAACTAAATAAATGTTAACAGATTTTTAAAAATATAATAAAATCACCAAGTTTCCAGAGTTCCTTGTAACTTTCTTTTGCTTTGCTCAGTTCCTCTAATTTGAGCCACCACTCACTTTAAGAAAATCATCCCTAATCTGCTGTACTCCATGCCTCAAGATATACATTAGTGAGTTATTCTAAGAAAAATGTCCTGCACCACCACCCATGCCAATAAATTGATCTTTGCCAGCCACGCCAGAAGCCCATCAAGTACTTTGACCCCATCCTAGGTCTCTCCTACCCTCCAAAATAAAATTTGCCTAACTTTTGCAGTAATAACTTCTTTGCATTTCTTTATAGTTTTGTTTCCTAAATGATCATCCCCACACATTTGTGTTTAGTCTGGTCCATTTATTTTTTTTTATTCTAATTTATTTTAAATATATTTTTAGAGTAGTTTTAGGGTCACAGCAAATTTGAAGGGAAGATAGAGATTTCCCATATAACACCTACATTTACACAGACAGAACCTCTGTCATTATCAAATTCTTCCACTACTGATACATTTGTTACATCTGATGAACCTACATTGACACGTCATTATCATCCAAAGTCCAGAGTTTACTTTAGGGTTCACTCTTGGTGATACGAATTCAGTGGCTTTGGACAAATAAGGAACCATAACTATCCATTATTATAGTGTCCTACTGAGTATTTTCACTGCTCTAAAAATTCTCTGTGCTTCCCCTATCCATAACCCATTCTCCCATTTCCCTGGAAAACATTGATCTTTTACTGCCTCCATAGTTTTGACATTTTCATGGAGTCTCATGGTTGAAGTCAGGCTTCTTTCACTCAATAATATTCACTTAAGGTTCCTCCATTTCTTTTCATGGCTTGATAGCTCATTTCTCTTCAGCAATGAAAAATATTTCATTGTTCAGATGGACCATAGTTTATTTATCCATTCACAAATGGAAGACCAACTTGGTTGCTTCCACATTCTGGCAATTATGAATACAGTTCTTATAGACATCTGTGTATAGGTTTTTTGTGGACATAATAATGGTTGCTGGATTATATAACAAGAGTATGTTTAGCTTTGTGTAAAACCGACAGACTCTTCCAAAGTGTATCATCTGCATTCCCACCAGCAATGAATTACTTTTTGTGGAGGATCTAAGGCTCATTTGTTTGTATGTGGACGTCCAGTTGGTACAGCACCATTTGTGGGAGAGACTGACTTTGTTCTTCTGTATTGTGTTTTCTCCTTTGTCAAAGATTGGTTGACCATATTCATGTGGGTGTATTTCAGGGCTTTCTGAAATACTGAAATACTGAAATACTGCCTCTATTACTATGGCTTTATAGTAGTTTTTGAAGTTGGGTAGTGTGAATTCTCACTTTGTTCTCCTTCAGTATTGTATTGGCTATTCTGGGTCATTTGTCTCTCCATATAAACTTTTCAATAAGTTATTGCAATCCACAAAATAACTTGCTGGGATGGTTAATTAAAAGAAAAATAAATCTACTTTAACCTATAGATTTCTCCCTCCATCTTTTTTCATATATATATATATATATATATATTTTTTTTTTTTTTTTTTTTTCCTGTAAAATAATCTGGGATTTTTAACTTGCAGATTTTTCTGTAGGTTAGATTTTGTCGATTGCTATCTCATTAGGAAAAATATAGTATCTATTCTTTCTTTCCTTTTTTTTTTGGTATGTTTGTTATTGCCTACATACGCTTGTGATTGAAAATTGCAAACTGTTGACGTTTTAAATATCTCTTCTTTTAAATTAATTACTTGCATTTTTTTTTTCTAAAAAGACACTTCTTTACTTCTAGAATTTGGGTATGGAGTGATGTAGTACATACAAGAAATTCAGAATAAATGTTTCATATTCTCTCTTTTCCCAGTTTTCAGGATAATGGATTAGTTCTCTGTAATTTTCCGAAGTTCAACCACTAAGTTTCTTTTATATGATTTAATTATGAATTTATGGTTTTATATTTATTTAATGTATTAATTATTATTTTATTTGTAACTAAAATTGTGTCAAATTAGTGAGCGAGTCATTGGTTCATAAGTACTTTTGACGTGACCCCAGCAATTTTTTTTAATGTCTTATCCACCATTTTGTTAACCAGATGTTCCAGTTTTATCTTGTATTTTTTTCACATTCCAAATCCCACTTGCATTCCATTCTTTTTCCCCCAAGAAGATCTGCTTTATTTTAATTTTTTTTTAACGTTTATTTATTTTTGAGACAGAGAGAGACAGAGCATGAATGGGGGAGGGTCAGAGAGAGAGGGAGACACAGAATCTGAAACAGGCTCCAGGCTCTGAGCAGTCAGCACAGAGCCCGACGTGGGGCTCGAACTAATGGACCCCGAGATCATGACCTGAGCTAAAGTCAGACACTTAACCGACTGAGCCACCCAGGCGCCCCAAGATATGCTTTATTTTAAAAGGATATGGCACTTTAAAACTATAACCACTGGAGATGTTCACTGCTTCTGAACTGGTCATTAGTTTCAGGCTAGGCTTCTTTAGGGAACAGAACTATAAAAATACGTCTCTGTGTATTTCATATCTATATGTAAAGTTTTTAAAGTTTTTTTAGAGATAAAATTTCTCATGCATTCATATTGAATCTTCCAATTTAAATTCAGTACAACCAGGCATTAGTTAATATTATCTAGATTACATCTGTATTTCCTTTCTTCCATACCGAGATAACTGGTTTTCAAGGACACAAGGGATGACAGAAATAGAATGCATCATAATTAATACTTTATCCACATGACACACGTAATCATTTAAGAATTACATTAATAAAACCAACACCACAACCTACATAACCACTGGGAAAGTAATTTTATAAATGCATGTATTCTCTGCCTTCTCCATATATTTTACAATGTTACTATATCTACACTGGATGCACATATACCATTATGCTCATACCTTTTCCCTTTTAGCTTTTGTTCTTTAAGTTATTATATGTTTAATACTTACCACCAGTATTTATGCTCATATCTGAAGTCTACGTTTTGTTTTGTTTTGTTTTGTTTTGTTTTTACATTTCTTTATTTTTGAGACAGAGAGAGACAGAGGACGGGGGTGGGGAGGGGAAGAGAGAGAGGGAGACACAGAATCAAAAGCAGGCTCCAGGTTCTGAGCTGGCAACACAGAGCCTGATGTGGGGCCCAAACTCACCAACCGGGAGATCATGACCTGAGCTGAAGTCCGACGCTCAACCGACTGAGGCACCCAGGCTCCCCTGAAGTCTACTCTTGAATGAATACTTCAAGAAAAGTTGTTGTTGGGGCTCCTAGGGGGCTCAGTCAGTGAAGCCTCTGACTTCAGCTCAGGGTCTCGTCCATGGGTTCAAGCCCCACATTGGGCTCACTGCTGTCAGCATAAAGCCTTCTTTGGATCTTCTGTCCCCCTCTTTCTCTGCCCCTCCCTTATGTCCATTCCCTCTCAAAAAAAAAAAAAAAGTCAAAAAAATGTAAAAAAAAATCATGTTATAAGTATTCTCATAATTGTTTGCTGTTAATAGTCTGATTCTACGGGGCACCTGAGTGGCTCAGTAGGTTGAGCATCTGACTTCGGCTCAGGTCCTAATCTCATGGTTTGTGGGTTGGAGCCCCACGTGGGGCTCTGTGCTGACAGCTCGGAGCCTGATACCTGGTTTGGATTCTGTCCCTCCCCCTCTGTGCCCCTCCCCCACTCACAATGTGTCTCTCACTGTCTCTCAAAAATGAATAAACTTTAAAAACATTTAAAAAATAGTCTGATTCTACATTTTGCCTTGAGTATCAGTTTTGATGGATATGCACTTCTTTGTTTAAATATTCTTTTCTTGATATATTAATGACATTATTCAATTTTATCATTTGTAAAGTGCTGCTTTAAAAAATCTGAGGATAATCTACTTTTCCCTTTGGTACTTTTGTCTATAGGTCCAGAGGATTTTTTTTTTTTTTTAATTTAAACTATAGTACTTTCATTACAACCTGCATCAGAATTCTTCACGTCGGTTTTGTATTCTCAGGTATATGGTGCACGTTTTTCATAATTTAATCTGTCTATAATGTTTTGTAACCTTTTGTAAAAACCAGGAACTTTTTTGAGCTAGAGATTTTAATCTATATTCTGCAACCACGTATTCATTTTATCTTTAAAGATGTATATTCACTGTATGTTGAATCTTTCCCTATTGACAATAGCTGTTATATTTCAATTTTCTTAATTTTTCTTCGTTTCCTTGGGTTTTTAAATTTTTCCCATTTAACGTGTGTCTGGTGAGGCACTCTCTATTCCACTTATTCACCATTGTGTTGCTTCAAGTTTCGTGGCCTTGGCTGAAACTACTTTTCTTGTATTTCTAAAATTATTTCCTCAATTTTATCAACATATTTCTGAATTTTTCAAACTCTGCTATGTTGTTAGATTGTGTTTAGTGGTGCTTTATTAATGTCTTCCCTCGCATTGGAATAAAAGGCACCCTTCATTCTGTGGCCATAACTGTGACGAATTTTCATTGTATGTAGGCATGTTCTTCAGCATGTTGCTCTTTTTTTTTTTTCTCCCTTTTACACTCAGTTGGTCATTTTTATATCAGATCAGTTTACTCAAACTTGTTGAAGTATGTTGTCATTTATAACATCTTCTAAGCTCAGACAATTTTTTTCATGTGTGATTGCGTGTATGTGTATGTGTGCATCTGGTGTTTAAAATATGAAAACTAAATTTCCAAGACTTACTGGTAATGGTCCCGACAATGACTTTTTCTTTTAATCTTTTTAATGTTTTATTTACTTATTTATTTATTTTATTTTTAATTTTTTAATGTTTATTTTTGAGAGACAGAAAGAGACAAAGAACAAGCAGGGGAGGGACAGAGAGAGAAGGAGACGCAGAATCTGAAGCAGGCTCTAGGCTCTGAGCTGTCGGCACAGAGCCTGATGCAGGGCTCGAACTCCTGAACTGTGAGAGGATTATCTGAGCTAAATTCCCATGTTTAAGCCACTGAACTACCCGGATGCCCCACCCTACAATCACCTTCATATGGACCTTCTCTTTCTTTCTTTTCTATTATTCTTCATATTTTTACTCCACTCCCAGGAATTTCTTCTCAGTTTGGGGTCCTCTTTTGAAGAAATGTCCAACGGCTCACTTTCTAAAAGGGTTCATCAGTGCTAATCACAACCAGTCCCTTGAGAAGCACTATTGTCTTCCTGCATTCAACTCCTTTTAGCTGTATAAAATCACTTCCTGTGTCAGCTGCTGTTCTCAGTTTGGCCTAGGGCTGCCCAGTTAATTCCAGGTTGCTATTTTAGGATCTCCTATTTTTGGGTTTATCAGCCATCCCTTTACCTCCCATAGGTTTTCCTCATATAGAGTCCTGTAACATGCAGCAATTTTTTGACTTTCAGTGATTTGCCCCCACCCACTTTTATTTTGAAGTCTGTGGGGATGCTTTATTACCTAATTTTGTTGCAAAATTTGTCCATCAGCTTTTGCTTTCAGGTTGTACTTGCTCTATTTTTATGAAGGGGCTCAGAAAAATTAGTAACTCTGGTATTATTAAACTTATCTGCTCAACATCATTTATTTAATGTATTTTACAGTAATGAACAAGGAAATTGTGATCCTTTTTCTACACTGATCTGTAAAAGCATAGACTAATTAATAAATAATGCTGAATGGTAAAATTTTTGTATTTAGATCCAATTGAATTATTAATTTCTTTTTTTGTTTTTGAGGCAAGTAAGATAGTTTTTTTTTGTTTTGTTTTGTTTTTGTTTTTTGTTGTTGTTGTTGTTGTTGTTTGTTTTTTTGCAAATAAGATAATTTAAACACTGTCTCTAGATTTGCTTCAACTCGTGAGGATAGGACATATGGAGTTTCCAAAATCATCCCAGCAACATCACTGACTTCGGGCAGTTTAGAAATGGCCATGTGGGCAGTCGCTCATGGCTACGAGTAAGTTCAATGATGATATGGGTGCTAAAGTGTTGTACATGAGCTTATTCCTCTGTCTCTTTCAGTTACTTACAAAATAAAGTCTTAATATTTTATGCACTGTCATCATATAAATTTAGTTTCACTTTTAAATATACCCTTTCCTTAAAGATATTCTCCACTTAGTCCGATGTTACCATTTCTAGACACGTTCTCACAATATGCACCAAATATGAAATATTAATTTCCCTCATTCAACTTTTCCCTATATCAGATCAGCTAACAGGGTTTACTCTGTAAATAATTTCAAACAGTTCCCTCTCTCTCCACTTGACTATGAAAACAGCCACATTTTTGCTATACATATTAATGGTACCAAGAAGAGGCCAACAGAAATAAAGGTTTGTGAACCATCAGACTAGAATTTATTCATATGCCATTTATATTCCTGGTTATGCATGGACCTTCCACCGCACAAATGAGAAAGAATCAAGGTACTAATTTTGAAGATATGGTAATGATTTAAACTGATATCATGAAAGAAAATACAATTTTAGTCTTTAAAAGAAGTGAGGGGAAATAGAAAAATAGCAGAAAGTAGTAAACACACCATTATGGGTTAACAGTGAATACTGGCAAGTTATATTTAAAATTCTTAGATATTACTCTATGGGGGAAATGAAGAGTTTACCTGAATGCCTCTTTACTCCATTGTATAAATATTTAAAGGATAATTTCTCTGCATTATGCTCTCCACTGGGTGCAGGAATTCCAACATAATAAATGAAAATCTTTGTCTTCAAAGAACTCACAAACTAATTGTGGAGACCTAAAAGTAAGTAAATAACAATATGATATGGAAAATGCAAAAATAGAAGAAGCACATAGCAGAGAAGAGAAACCTCCAACCTGTCCTGTGAACGTGAAGAAATATAGTTCAGTCTTTTGGAGCACGTGATACTTCCAGATAAGTAAAACTTTATTCATTGATTAATGGGGCACCAGGTCTAAGCCACAGTTCACTTTGCAGGTCAGCCTCTGGTTCAAAATAAAAATGCCCAAACCATTGTCAGTCTGGCTGGAGCAAGAACAAGAAAACATTTTGTGGATCCATTTTGTGGATGTGCTGTTGATGGGACACAAATTTGTTAGGAGAGTTTGGGGATAGATGCATCTGGAGAATGAGAGAGCAATCACGTTATGTGTCTTTGTTATGATCCCACGAAGAATTGAACTCTGCTTGGCATGCAAATATCTATACTATTAGTTCAGTTGACAAATATGTATTGAATACCCGTGCTGTATTCTTCTAGGTATTTGGTTTATACTAGAGAAAGAAAGGGAAGACAAAGATCTGCATTTTCATAAAGCTGACCTATACAGGCAAATATGCAAATAATAACTAAAGATGATAAGTAAGTAAATATTTGGTGTACCAGAACATGATACGTGGTATGGAAAGAGAAAATGTACACCATAGGAGATTAGAAATGTATGAATGAGATGATGGGGGGTTGGTGGCAGTATGAAACATGATGGCTAAGATTGACCAAATTTAGAAGGTGACATTTAAGCAAAGCTTTAAAGAAGGTGAAAGACTTTGCCAAGGTGCAATTCCAGCATTCGATGCAAGCAAACAGCTAAGAGGGTGAGGCTAGGGTGAACTTTGGGGATAATTATGCAGTGTATTGAAACCCTTAAGATGGATATTCATGGCTCAAGTGTCTCTACAAATATATCATTAACTTATTCCCTTATGTGTTCTATGTTTAGAGATAGACACATATTCCCACAAAGAAAAGAATATGAATCTGACAATAATATTCTGCAGATATGTTTAATAAGCATTTACTACCAGGTTTAAACTCCACCTATTATATTGTGCATCCTGAAATATTTAGAGCAGATCTGTGCAAGATAATCACTTTAAAACAATTGTTTGAGGGGCGCCTGGGTAGCTCAGTCGGTTGGGTGTCCGATTTCAGCTCAGGTCACGATCTCGCGGTCTGTGCATTCGAGCCCCGCGTCGGGCTCTGGGCTGATGGCTCAGAGCCTGGAGCCTGCTTCCGATTCTGTGTCTCCCTCTCTCTCTGCCCCTCCCCCGTTCATGCTCTGTGTCTCTCTGTCTCAAAAATAAATAAACGTTAAAAAAATTAAAAAAAAATAAAACAATTGTTTGAAAGATATCTATACCTTTATACAGGGCAGAAAGATATAGTGTCGTCTTTTTGTATCTAAATGCTTACATAAAATGAAAACATATTCTGTCTTCTCCACATCTGTGATCTATTAATGTATTTCAGTCATGTTCCATAGAATATGTTGTGTGGATTGTTTTTGTTATATAAATGTAAGGAGATTAAATCGTTATTTGAGGCAAAAGTAATAGTGCACCATCAAGGAGTATGTGGGTCTCGGATACGTTTCATATAGACAGTTACAAGTTTATTTACCTACATAAATTCATTATGATTCTTATGCAATTATAAAGATCATGGTTAGCTAAAATTTTTAGAATGGTATGTTCAGCATTCCCAATCACTAAAAAAAAAAAAAGAAAACAAAAAATAATGCAAATAAAATTTCATAACTTCTAACTGGTCTCTGTGGCAGACTTTTGGTTGTCTACCGACATATCTATTCTTTACCTCCTCAATAAGAGAAACCCAAATATTCAGCTGTATACGCTGCCTTGTTGGCAATTATATCCATGTAACTACGTTATAATCAGTGAGATGTTTCTTTAAAAGGACAGGATGTGTCCTTATCTTTAACTCAAGGTTGGCCTAGAATGCAGACGCCCTGGCTTCGATTCCCCTTTGCAGTCTTAGTCCCTGGGGATACAGTTTACTATTTAAGGAAGAGAGTGAGGATAACTGGAATTTCTAAAACAACTAATTAATTTTTAGAATCTTCATACCTGCCCTAGACTACTTCCCTCCAGATGGCTTTTATGTGAAAGAATAAAGTACTGTGCCTTTAAATGAATGAGACTTTAAATTTCCTGGGGGTGGGGGGTGGGAGAGGGAGAAACTGAGCCTAATCCTAGGTAATAATATTTATTTAATTCAGTCACATTATTCAAGGGGTAGGTAAATCTAGAATGGGCAGAAAGTCTGTTATACTAGGCTTTGAAATACACAGAGCTATTTAAACCAAATTAAAATATCGATGTTGGTTTAGTATTTTGCATATGATAAGTAAGAAGCACCGGGCTAAATTAGGGAAATTTTCACAAAAGTTCATTGTGAGAAAAGGCATTACATCGAAATTCCCTAATGCCTTTTGCAGTTCAAGGTACCTAGTTGGCTGCAGTAGCAGTTAGCAAGTGAGTGGACCTGTCTTATGAAGAAGAGGTATGTGAAGAAGGTATACTTGCTTCCGGCTCAAGTATTTTCCTGGGACTCTCTTTCTGTAGATGCAATTAGAAACACTTCTTTCTAATGATTCATGAATTTGTGGCATTGTCTGCCATGTGACATCGCACAGCAGAATGAGTTTTGTCCAAACTTAAGGATACAGATAAACACTTTCAAAGGTAAATCAAAGGGTCTCCAACACTATCTATTTTATCCAATTTTGGAGGAAAGACACATAGAGAGTAATCACCAACAACTACAGGTTCAAGGTTACACAAACATTGTTTAATCTACAGTTTGAGCTGATTAATGTAGGACAAAAAATAGTAATTCAACCAATGGGATGACCAAATAATATCCACTGCTCACTCATATCTCGCTTTCTTTTCCTGATTGGGGTGGGGGGGATGTGTTTGGCTCGTTCTCTCCAATAAGTTCTGACTGAAAGTTATGTATTTCATGTTTGAAGCAAAGCATCAACTTATGTGAGAAACCTTCCATATGTCTCTTGTCATGCTGTGGTAATTAAACAGATTCTCATTATTGAGATGACACTGTGGCAAAATCAAAACAGGATGGGTCACTGACTCACTTCCCAGAAGACCGTTGTCCTGGGATGCAACCTAAAATTTTTGAGCATAAAATATGCATTTTTTATGTGAGGCTAGTAATATGTGGGAGTAGCTTCTTTTTTAACAGTTTTCAGAGCAGCAAAGATAAGCAGAAGGTACAGAGCCTTTCCATAGACCTCCTGCCTCCCATATGCTTAGCCTCCCCATCATCAGCATCTCCCACCAGCGGGATACATTTGTTATCATTGATAAACTTACACTGACATGTCATAAATCACCCAAAGTCCGTACTTTACCTTAGGTCGGGTAGATTTTTAAAGGTTGTTAAATCAAGCTATAGATGCAAGTCACCGTGGACCCCTCAAACTGGCAAATATTGTTCAGTTGGTTTCTGAAACCATGTAACTCTAAACGGCCTCATATCACAGATGTATAAGGCAGTAACACATGCACACACACACACACACACGCACACATGCACACACACACACACATTTTCAAAGTTGATTTTATTCTGAGGCAGGAGATATAGTAGTTTTTTTGGTCAACAGAACCTTGACACATTCTTGTAAATAAGGTATCAATACTCCATTTTTTACCGTTTATAAGCTTTGGATAGAAAACCTGAGAGTTCTGTACAATTATCTCATTAGTTGGCATTTGTGCAGCCCATTGTTAAGGTCTTTGAGGAAACACATTACAGGTCAGTAAGTATATTAGTCTGCTCTGGCTGCCATAATAGAATACCATAGGCTGGATGGCTTAAATAACACAAGTTTATTTTCTTACAGTGCTGGAGGCCAGAAGTCCAAAAATCTAAGTATCACTAGGGTTGGTTTCTGATGAGTTCTTGGGTTTAAGATGGCATTTCTTGCTGTATTCACACATGGTCTTTTCTCTCTCTCTCTCTGTGTGTGTGTGTGTGTGTGTGTGTGTGTGTGTGTGTGTGTGTGTGTTTGGGGGTGGGGATGGTGGTGGGGGGTATTTGATATCTCTTCCTATTCTTATAAAGACATTAGAGCTATCAGATTAGGGGTCCCCCTTATGACTCTGTTTAACCTTAATTGCCTCCCTAAAGAATTTATTTCCAAATATAGTCACATTGGGGATTAAGAGCTTCAACATGAATTTGGGGGATATGATTCAATCCATAACAGGAGTGTTATACTGGTAGAATCCCCTCCTTCAGGGGAAAAAGACTATCAGAGGTAGACAAGAAACATCTTTATTACCAGACAAACAAACAAAAATGCACTTTTTGTTGTTACTGTTTTCAAATCAAAATTTATAAACATAAATATTATGCTCAAGTGCGCTGTGACTATCCTTGGAAGAATGAGCATTTTATCAAAAGAGTTCTGCTCTCACCTCGTAATTTTGTTCCAATCACTCCTCCTTTGGAAACATCTTAGCACCTAGAAGGCTGAGTACCCCTTTTTGCGTGCCAGAAAGTTCTGAAATGAATCAGAAATGTATAATTAAATTAATTCCCATGTTACTCTGTAATCAAGTCTAAATATTTTCCAGAGTATCCTCATTATGAATTATTCTGAGTCTTATTGTCCAACATAGCTTAAAGAAGAACTACACCGAGATCCAATGTTAATATCTAAATAGTGCAATAATGAAAGACCAACATTCAGATATTCTGAATTTGAGTATAATTTCCATCCTATTATCAAATTGCCAAGCTGAAATTAATACAAAATTCCTCTTGAGAGCTAAAATATAAAAAATTAAGATACAAAGTTTTAAATAGAAATATGCAAAAAATTAAAGTGCAAAATGAAATCATTTGCCTTTTTAATTACAGGCCAAAGGAAGTAGTGTTCAAAACCAGTTCTTCTCAGAGTTTTAATCTGGGTAGGCCAAGCTAGAGGGTTCTCTGTGTCTAGGTAGATTTGTTTCTTCCAGACGGCCTAGACTATCTTGCATGGGAAGGAGTACAGTACAAGCAGGCCCCCAGATATGCTCTTCTTTCAATGACAAGAATCTCCAATATCTCATGCTTTTAAAGAGTCCAAAGTAGTAATAGCACATACATAACATGAAAATGTGCCTACAGCCACCATATTTATAAACTAGCCAATACCAAGTGAAAGCAGTCATTTCAAGCTTTCTCAAGCTGAAGTACCTACAGGTACCAAAGAAGACAACAGAGGTTCTGCTGCAGCTGAGGGAAAAAGGATTAATGGAAAACATCATGATCACACATTTGCCAAGGTAACATCCCACCTCTGCTGTTGTCAAGAGTTCATTACTTTGAACTTAATCTTAAGAGAAATTTACCATGGCATGGTGGAACTATGATTATCATAGCTAGAGGTTTCATTTCAAAGGAGTGACGTTGGGGCGCCTGGGTGGCTCAGTCGGTTAAGCCTCTGACTTCGTCTCAGGTCATGATCTTGCCCTCCGTGAGTTTGAGCCCCATGGTCGGGCTCTGTGCTGACAGCTCAGAGCCTGGAGCCTGCTTCAGATTCTGAGTCTCCTTCTCTCTCTGCCCCCCTGCCTCTCATGCCATCTGTCTGTCTCTCTCAAAAATAAACATTAAAAAATTAAAAAAAAAAAAGGAGTGATGTTAAGAAATGAAATCTTATAAGGGAATGTAGGATAAGCACTTGACTCTTGGTTTCGCCTCAGGTCACTATCATGCAGTTAGTGAAATTGAGCACCATGTTGGGCTCTGTGCTGACAGGAGGGATTGGAATTCTCTCTCTCCTCTCTCTCTCTGTCCTTTCCTTGTGATCTCTCTCTCTCTCTCTCTCTCTCACACACACACACACACACACAAAATAAATAAACAAATAAACTTTAAAAAATGACATATGAGAAATTTCTGTCTTCTTGCAAAGTTGAGAAATCAGCCATCATAATAAACTTGAGTGCACTTTTCTATTTATGAATTTCAATCCTCTTAGTTTTCAATTCCCCTTTGTGTTGCTTGTTTAAAACATCCCAGCATTAAATTAAGTATGAGTGTTCCTTGCAATAGCACAGAACTCACTTGCAGGTATCCATTTTCAGGTCTATGACTCAATTCTGTTTCTGTTGGGAGATGGGCCTTCCCAGGACATTGTCTCCATCACCTCAACCTTATTTGGGCTGAAGAAAGATCTTCGACACTCTCAAGAAAGGATGCTCCTGTCGTTGTTTCTGACTCAGTTCAGACAAAGACCAATTTCAGGGCTTTGCGCGGAGGCGGCGTCTATTCTCAGATTTTAATACTCCATGCTTTCCATAATATTTCCTTGTGGTTTATTTTCTTTGCTATGTAGTTTTGCTTGTGTGTTACATCATTCTTCCTCCCTCCCTGGCTGGTTCCTCTCTTATCCTTGGGGACTCAGCTCGCATAGTACAATTTAACCTGATTTTGTCACTATCCATCATTCTCTAACATAAGTGAGTAGGTTATTCATTATTCTAAGTATTCCTTAATCAGTGATTTCTGGAACTGCAAAATTATCCATTGTTCAAACAAATTTTATGGACACATATTTGGCTGAACTGGAGAAAGCCACTGGGAGGGATTCCTTCATCCCAAACCAGACTCTTCAGCAGACTGAGACAACATTTGCTGTCACCCTGCCAGACGCCCTTTATATAGCTACTACGTAGCTAGAATCATCCCTCAATGCCACTTGATAATAGATATAATAGATACAACTATGTGCGTACATTTCTATATACCTATAGCCAAAATATTCAGTTTTAAGGACTGAGTCATTTAGTTCATTAAGTGAAATATTAATCGTCTGAATCATTTCATAAATGTCACCAGAGTATTTCCTGCCTGTTCTGTCAGCTAATACCGTATTGGTCTACAGTTCTTCTGAAAACAGAATATCCACACTCTAAGTATTTGATAAGAATATTTACTTTGGAGAACCTGGCTGGTTGTGTCAGTTAAGCATTGGAGTCGGTTTCGGCTCAGGTCACAATCTCACAGTCATGAGATGGAAACCCGAGCTGGCCTCTACGCTGAGCCTGGAGACTGCTTGGGATTCTCTCTCTCCCTCTCTCTCTCTCCCCCTCCCCTGTTTTCATGCATTCTCTTTCTCTCAAAATAAATACATACTTAGAAAAAAGAATATTTACTTTGTGTTCAGTGTTTTTCAATAACCTTAAAAACCTTGATTGGGACAAATAATAACCGAAAGGATCGAAGGGTGTTTGGATACTGAGAAAATCCAATAGAAAATGGAATTCAAGCAAAAGAAAACTATGTCCATCAAGGATGCCCTGGCATTCCCCTCCCAGTGCTGCGATTTGGGTGTTGAGGGGCTAAGAAGGGTGGAGTTTTCTCATGTTTATGATTTTTGCTCTTGTTTCTGTCTTTTATCTGTATAGTATGAAGGAGTATGGAAAGGCCAGGTGTGAGAATAGAGTGGCTATAGGAAGGGAAAACCAACTGATTTTTGTTGGTTTGTTTGTTTGTTTGTAAGAGATGCCAGTAAAAGCTGTAATCCTTATTTTTTGACTGGACTATTACTTTTACAAAAGTTTATATGTGATTCACTTTGTAGCCCAGCCTCTAAGATGGAAGCTTAAATTGCACCTTATGAATACTCCATTGTGCCTTTGATAAAGAATCCTAGGGGCACCTGGGTGGATCAGTTGGTTGAGGATCTGATTTCATCTCAGGTCATGATCTTGCATTTCGTAGGTATGAGCCCTGCATCAGGCTCTGTGCTGACAGCTCAGAGCCTGGAACCTGCTTCGGATTCTGTCTCCTCTCTGTTCCTCCCAGCTTGCACTCTGTCTCTGTCTCTCAAAAATAAATAGATTTTAAAAACAATTTGAAGAATCATCATCCCTGACCTGAATAAAAAGTTAATTTCCACTATTACTGCCCAAGAATCATATTCAAAATTTTAAAGACACGAGGGGCAATTACACATGAGATATTGGGATTCTTGAAATCAATTACAAAGTCAGTATGATCTTAAAGCAATGCCTTGACATATAACCTGCATTTTGAGAGATAATATACAATTTATAATCGATATTTCAAGGGGACAATCATACTTTTGTGGTATTAGAGAAAGCCAATAAATTCGAAAGTCCAAAAACTCTCCTGACTGCAAATTGGAAATGTATATTGAACTATGTTTGTGGACTTTTCCAAACCAGGCTAAAGTCTGTGTGTGTGTGTGTGTGTGTGTGTGTGTGTGTTTGCATCAAGGGTCTCTATTCATCTGTACAAGTCCCACAACATAGCACGTGAGTAGAATGCAGTTGACATATGACCATAACATTTCTCTTTTCCCTAGGTCAGCAAACATTTCACTTGTTCATTGTTGTAACAATCACTTTGGTAAGGGGTGTGGCTTATGGTTACAGACTTAGCCAACTGGGACTTAACTTTGAGAGGAATAGCTCTCCAGAAGAATCTTACCGTTTTTATTACAACCAGGTTGAGGATGTTAGTAGCAGATGGCAGCTATCACTCCAAATGGTGGGAGCATGCCAAGGATTCCGATTTGCCCAGTAGATGGAAACAAGATTTCCTCAGAAATGGATCTCATAATGGGGCTTTTGATTATATAAATTTCGGAAGCTCTCTGTGTGGGTGGAGGCTAATCATTATTGGTATCTTGAAAAAGTAAAACTATAGTTCAAGGAATCCCAGAGATCAAGATGAAAACATTATCATAGGTATCATGTTACAGACATGCATTGATGTTTAGCAGTCTCAGCATGAGTGGGATAGATCTTGGAGGTTGCAAGGTCTTACAGATACTATTATTGGTGATGTTTTTTGATATGTGTGAGGAAATGAAGGTAGATGATAAAATTGCAAAGAATGGTGTGGTGCCTGGGTGGCTCAGTCGGTTATGCTTCCAACCCTTGGTTTTAGCTCAGGTTATGATCTCACAGTTCCATGAGTTTGAGCCCCATGTCAGGCTCTGTGCTGATAGCGTGGAGCCTGTTTGGGGTTCTCTCTCTTTTCCTTTCTCTCTGTCCCTTAACTGCTCGTGTGTTATCTCTGTCTCTCTCAAAATAAATAGATAAATTTCAAATATATTTTTTTTAATTGTGAGGAATGGAACTCAAGAATTTCTAGAATACTGTAGTCCAGCATGCACCTGGGAGAAAAGGAGACCTAAAAAACTAGGACTGAGTGTTACAATTTGTATTTACTTTAATTTTCTTCAGGGGACTTTAGTAGTTTTTCGTCTTCTGTGGTTTTGGATTGATCTTTTTATTAATGTAACACCATGGTGATAATCAGCTTCATGTGAACTCAGATTTAATTTAAATTACATATAATTTCAAACACATTGTTTTGCCTAACATAGAATTGTTTTTATTGAACTATAATTAGTTCAGTGACATGTGCCAAATTTGAGACATTAAAGAAAAATAGCTCTGTAATTCTGGTGTTTATTTATGAAATGTTATTGGCCTTACTGTTTGCTAATTTGCTGTATATAATTTAATAGTTAATTTACACCATTTTACTTCTTAATAATTATGAGAGATATCATTAAATGACTCTGGAATTGCAATTGTGTCTCTTATTCAGCCAAAACGGTTTTCTTGAATTGTATATGTTAGAAATCACATTCCTAATCTCTTCCTATTTTTTATGAACAACCAGAAATCCCAAAGTCAAATTAGTGATCTACCTACCTAAAGTGTATATCACCTTCTCGAGGCCAATCTACAAAGTCACACATGGAATTATCATTACTATTATTTTATTATTTACTATTTATTTCATCATTTTATTATGTTGTTATCACACCATTATTATTTATCATATCATTATTTTATAATTAATTAGAAAGTTTCTAGGAGGCAAAACAAAATAAAGTGAAGACAAATTTTTCTTTTTTCAAATATGAATACTGGATTTTTCAAAACCCATTCATATCGGGGTGTTTGGGTGGCTCAGTCGGTTGAACACCCGACTCTTGATTTTGGCTCACGTCATGATCTTGGATCATGAATTCAAGCCCCATGTCAGGCTCTGTGCTGACAGTGCAGAGCCTGCTTGGGATTCTGTCTCTCCCGGTCTCTCTGACCCTCCCCACTCGCTCTCTCTCACTGTCTCTCAAAATAAATAAATTACACTAATCAGTAAATAGATAAGTAAATAAATAAATATCATCCCTATCTAATCAAGAATAATAAATTTTTCTATACGCAGGCATTGTTATTATTTATCTTATAATGCCTAGTTGCTAATTATTGCAAGGATAAATTTTAACTAAAGATTTTATATACCACTGCTTACGTATTTAGTTTAAAAAGTATAAATTCCTCAAGGGCAGTTTATTTTTGTCTCCTCTGTGGCCACCATGTTGATTTGCACAAGGGGCAAATCCATTTATAACTTAGTCATTTATAAATGAATGAATGGGTCTTAGCATTTTTAAGCCTCAGTAGAAATAGATGGATGAGAAGGCAAAAAAAAAAAAAAAGTAGGTAAAATTAGGACACAGATTTTAAAAATAAAGAAACGAGAAACCCAAGCAATAGTAAGTTTTCTCAAAATGAACACAACGTCCGTACAAAAGCACGGTCTTACTAGTTCAACTATAGTCTTTTTTAGACAGAAACAATTCCAATCTGGCATGTTCAGCAACGTTTGATTTAACTGCCTCCAGGAAAGTTGTTGGATTAAAACCCTAAACGTCTGAGATTATCAGCAGCTCGGATTGCTGTGCTGTTCCCGGAAAGGTCGCCAAAATGACACTACAGACCCCTGATGTGTACTTCTGCCTGCTGCCCTAGACATCTCACTTGCGGTTGAAGAAGGCAATTAAAAGGTTTCCAGGACGAGGCTGTGCGTGCTTTGAGATGAGGTCTTAGGCTGCACTGCGGAAGGATTTATGAATCACATTTGCCTGCTGAGCTGCAGCTAAGGTGACAGCATCCCCAGTTTACAACCGTGTTTTAATTTAGACATGTTATGCATGGTCAGAAACAACAACAGCCATTTCCTTTTACAAGCCTTATTACTTATACATCACGGCAGTGGTGGAGCTGCATTAATTTGAAGGGATGAACAGATAACGGTACCGAAACTGTTTAAGTTTTAACACTTCTTATTTCTGAAAGAAACAAAAGTAAACAAAGTAGCGCTTTCTGTTTTTCCACATAAAAATATATCCTGGGTTGACGTATGTAGGAGGAAGTATACTGATGCTGCAACTTACTCTGAATGGCATCCACAATTAAGAAATGAGGATTGACAGGCAGAAGGGCAGAAAGGCAGACAGAGAAAGCAGATATGGGACAAAGGTCATGTCGAGGTGGCAGGTTTATGGACGTTCTCTGTAAAATTCTATCACATTTTCTGTATGTTTGAGCATTTTCATAATAAAATGTTGGGAAATTTAGGTTGAAATAGAGAAAGGATGCTTTAAGAGATATATAAAAAGAATTTTTAAAAAGATTATGAAGACATATTTCACTGTTGCCAATTATCTTTTGAAAACTGAAAGCAAATTGGGTTAATTGCCAATGTGCTCTCTGTATGTCACTCAAGAATCTGG
The DNA here is from genome assembly GCF_024362965.1 of Panthera pardus. NCBI lineage: Eukaryota > Metazoa > Chordata > Mammalia > Carnivora > Felidae > Panthera > Panthera pardus. The sequence goes on from NW_026526765.1 coordinate 17,230,824, forward strand.
AAATTGGAACATCTTATGCCTTTGAGTATTGCACTGAATGTTGCTCTTTGTAGTGCTAACCAATTCTAGCCACCGAAGGTAAGTTGAACTTCAGGTTGCATTTCCCAACCCCTTTATTTAATGATCTTCCAAGTTGATGACTGAACCTCCGTCTAATCTATTACATGCTGATCAATGCCAATGCAATATAAGAGCGCTTTCCTTGGAATATTAACTGGTTACTAAATGCTACTGATGGCCATATATTCCTTTGCATGTTGCCCTTACATTTTCATTCTCTTGTGATCATACACATTAGTCTCTATTAAAGAATATTGCTACAGGCTTTTCAACAAAGCCTAGTTAGCATATTATATCAAAATACATCATATATCAAATGTAATATATCCAAAAGAAATGACTCAACTGTCTGTTGAGGTTCCCTTAGCAGATAATACATGGAAACTACCAAGACGATATTCTGTTTTAGGACTGAGAAATATTGACTAATACTGTTCTAGAAGACCAGAGCTCTGCATAAGCCCATGCTTCAGGCAAGGCTGACACTTTTACAAGACAAAATGGTAATATAAAAAGAAAAATTCTATCAAGTTTTTAGGAAACAAGGTTAGGTTTCAGCATTTGAGATGAATAGTGCGATATTTAACCATAGGGACCTTGGATCAGGAGGCCTGGACTTGCAGACTCTTGTGTAGCTCAGGAGTTCTGTGACCACGCACACGTCGTGGTAGTAATCTCTGACCCTCAGTTTTCTCCTCTACAATATTGAGATAAGAGTAGCTTTTTTTATGTCTCAGACTTCTTACAGTTTGTCAAATAAAATTATACATGCTTACCCCCATTCTATAATACCTGAAGAAGAGTGTATAATCAATGAAGGATGATCAGTGTTTTATAACTATCTTTCAGTAACTAAAAATTTAAATATTCAAACTGAGATGTTTTCTTAAAAGTAAGCACAGAAAATATCACTTCAAATTTGGAGTGCAATGACACTATGTAAATTCAAATTATTTAGTAAGTTTATATATATACATATGTATATATGTATATATATACATATATATGTATATATGTATATATATACATATATATATATACATATATACGTATACATATATATATACGTATATATGTGTATATATATATATGTATATGTATATATATATATATATAAAGCTGAAAGACTAGAAAATCTAATGAATGTGTGGAGAGAGCTGCTTTAAAAATAATACATACCACAAAGAATGAAGCACCTCATTCTTCTGGGAGGTAACATTCTCTGAGAAAATGGGTGATTGAAAAAACACAGGTTGCTGAATTTATATGCTAAAACATGTTTTTCCTTAGAAACCGTATTATTTACGTTGAAAAGAAGATAATACTTTTATAAACAGAATAACAGAAAAATAGTACTATATATTTCCAAGAGTTACCTGTATAGAAATACACGGTTTAAATGTTTTTTTTTTTTTAACATTTGTTTATTTTGAGAGAGAGAGAGAGAAAGGGGAGCAGGAGAGGGGCACAGAGAGAGGGAGACAGAGAATCTGAAGCAGGCTCCACACTGTCAGCACAAAACCCCGGGTGGAGCTCCAACTCACAAACTGTGACATCATACCTGAGCTCAGACACTCAACAAAATGAGCCACCCAGGTGATGCGCAAGCAGTTTTAAAAATCAATGAAGGTGCACATTAAAATTACAAATAATTACTTCCGGGGTCGGTGAGGGAGTATATACAGTACTATAAGGGTAGCGCAGCCTGACATCCAATGTCTTAACAAGGGTAAGATATTTAACCAAGATATTTATTGCCCCTGAAGGTAATACGTACAACCTGTAAGACTGAATCTTTTAGGTAGCAAATACATATCTTCTCCCATGTGCGTGACTAGTTTCCAATAATATATTCATATACAGTATTAGTTAGGCACTAAAGTACACTAGAATTTCACAAAATATCATGAAAGCACCAGATTTGATAGAATATTTATTAATCTTGGATTATTCCTAAGGATGTTTTTAATGATTAATAATACATTGTTGCTTCATGAGCCAGAATAAAATAAACCCCAGGAAAATATTTTTAAACACAAACATTGGAATACTATATATATATTTTTAAAGTTGGTACATGTTGGACGCTAGAAAGGTGTAACTTCATGGTTAAATGTAGGAAAGAAATGGATAATTATAAAATTGAACAGAACATATATTATTGGGTTTTCCCCTCATAATTAGAGTCCATATGAACAAAAGGAGTAAATAATAAAAACTGACTGACAGTGTGGGCTTGAAAGAAGTCAAACACATTGTAAAATTGGTCAAGGCAAAAAATTCTTAAAATACTTTGGTCTGAAAGCCATTAAGCTGAAAGAACTGTCTTCTGTTCTATAAGCCGTGTTTCTTTAGTTATTTTTCATTTATTATTCTACTCATTCATTTACTAACTCATCGCACAAGCACATACTGAGGGTTTGCAGGATGTCTTCCACTCTTTCATGACCCAAGGAACTTATGTGAGGGGAATATTGAGAGAGACGAAATTCAGCCTTCATTACTGGGTTATGGTAACTCACATTTTTAGAAAACTCATGTTTACCCTGTCCTTTCAAAAGTTCTAACAGAGTCGTGTGATATGATGAATTTTAAAAGTCTCTCCAATGTCTCTTCCAAAGCAAGGTAAATTGATCATATTTCAACATTCCTTAATAAGTACTTACAATCCTAGAGCTTTCATTCAGAAGTTTCGCGTCTATATTCCTCATGAGAATTCATCTGAAGTATCCTTTGTCGCATTAGTTTTACTAGACTTAGGTCATGTAGTTATTCCAGATTACTAAATAAGATAAAAAGCCTTTAATCAGCTTTATGTTTATGGTATATTAGGTATAATAATGAGAATTATAAAATCTAAATGCATAAAACTATATAACACATGTAATGATACATGAAATGTAAATATATATACACATAATATATAAATACATATAAAAATTGCTGGTCTAGACTCTAAAGCTCTTTGATGTTGATGACACTTCTAAAGTTAATTTTTGAATTTCAAAATTTTTCTTGCTAATATTTGCCCTTTATTATTAGAAACTCTTACATTTTCCTAATAATCTTTCATTTAATCTACACTTTGAAACATGTATGTAGACTAGTGCATATTATTCTTCATTTTCTGTTAAAAATCTACACAATTAGGAACATTTAAGCTATCTATCTACTCTCTCATTTTTTGTGTTGCTGATTTTCTTTGTGAGATAAAAGTCTTTAAATATATTTTTGAAAAATAATTTATTAAATTTACATATTTTTAATTTTTGCCTGATTTTAAAATCTTTAAACATTTATTTTGTAGTTATTTTTATGAAGTTGGGCTATCTGTTGCTGAGTCTTCTGGATTTCTTTAATTATTTTTCTCTAACACTATTTATATTTTTTTCACACTTCAAATGTTTATTTCATTTTTTTAAGTTTACCTAAGTAATCTCTGCATCTAACATGGGACTTGAACTCACACCCCGAGATCAAGAGTCACACACTCCTCTGACTGAGCCAGGCTTGCACCCCAACGGTTATTCATTTAAAGCCCATGTGTTATATCAGATCTACACGATATAATTACTTAGTTTTAGTAAAGAAAGCCAAACTCTTTTTTTCCCAACTTTATTGAGGTAGAATTGGTATATGACATTGTATAAGATCTTGATTACATATACTATGTATATATCATGAAATTATTACCATAATAGGTTTAGTTGACACCATCATCATCTTATATGATGTGTGGTGAGAACAGACAGTCTAATGCTGTGCATTAGGTCTCTGGAACTTAACTCATAACTAGAAGTTCGGACCCTTTGATCAACATCTCCCCATTTCCCCCACCTCCCAGCCCCTAGCCATCACCATTACACTCTCTGTGTTTACGAGTTATTATTTTGGGGGGTTTCCACATATAAGTGAAATCATACAATATTTTCTTCCTTTGTCTGACCTGCTTCACTCTAGCACAATGCCCTCAGTGTGCATCTGTGCTATCACAAATGTCATGACACTACATCTCCTTTATCCACTCATCAGTAGAGGGACACGTAAGTGTTCCTGTATCTCAGCTATTGTGAATAATCCTGCAGTAAACATGGAGTGGATATAATTCTTCAAGATCTTGATGTAATTACTGTTGGATATAATTCCAGAAATGGGATTGCTGGGTCATATGATAGCTCTATTTTGATATTTACTTTTAATTTTTTTGAGGAAACTACAAATGTCTTCCATAGTGGCTGCACCAATTTATATTCCCACTAACAACGGGCAAGGGTTCCCTTTTCTCTACAGCCTTGCCAGCACTTTTCGTCTATTATCTTTTTGATAATAGTCATCTTAAAAGGTGTGAGGGGTTACCTCACTGTGTTTTTGATTTACATTTTCCTGGGGATTAGGGATGGTGAGCACCCGTATATATAACTGTTGGTATCTTAAGGCACTCTCATTTCTCGCTCTTGTGAATAAATGTTGTTATCCCTAATAAATTATTAGCTCAAAAGGCTTCTGCCTTGGGATTTGCTTTGTAGAGAATCCAAATTTTAAGAATACCCAATATTAGAACAAGAAAATTAAGCCATTACCTAGAAGAGTGAAGATTTTATGAAACAGTTACCGAAATTATTACAAGAAGATACTGCCTTGGGTGTCTAATCCTCAACAAGGCCATTTCCTAAGGTGAATCTTTCCACTCAAACTCACTAAATTGATTTTATTTAAAGCTTCTATTTCTTCTAAAGTTACTGCAAATGTTGAACTAAATCAATATTGGGAGTTTCAGCATATCTGAACGGTTCTGTTGTATTTCCAGTAAAGTACATTCAAGGCACAATCAAGTGTGAATAGTGCCTCCACAAATTTTGTAGCAGCATTTAATAAGGCATATTTAAATTCTGTTGCTAAGTATTGTCTCTTGGACACACATCAGATTAAGAAGAGAAAATTTAACATCTATGAATTTGCAAGTTGACGTTATATTAAAAGGAGTTAACATTACAATATTTTAATTCAGAAGTTACTCTATAGTAAAAAGGAGGTCTAAAAATTCCTAAATATTTTTAATTTAAAATGATGGTTCTCTAGGTTGAGATAAGAGGTATTATGATGTAAACAGTTAAGTTAAAACATTTTTAAACTGTAATGAATTTGACTCAATAAAGATAGTTAAATGTGTTGTACATAACTTCAATTTAATTTGAACTAATTATTAAGAGCTCAAAATGTAAGATTGTCCATCACTAAAAATGAACTCCCCTCTCTATTTCAATATTTGACGTATAAAGCATTGCTAGGTTGGCAAATTTATTGGATGCACTTAGAGTATATCTTATTCTTTGGATGCCCAATAAACTTTGATAGAAAAACAGATTATTCTACCATTGCATTTAAATCAATCTTAAAATACTTTTTATCTGCTCACTGCAGTCCTATGGAGCCATAAATAAGGTTTTTCACCTTATAGTCTATTAAAATCCAATATTTGGAAAAATTATCTTGAGTTGAGATTATCAGATAAACATATAAGAAGAATTTTAAGTTTTACTTATGACTAAATTAAACTTTGACTCAATACAATAATATGAGCAAGTAATTTTCTCTGATAGGATAGAGTTCTTCTATTCAATCAGAGATGCTAAGTGCTAATTTTCTCTAAAATCCATATAGACATGTAAGAGTAATATTTAAAAAAAATATTGTCAATTATTAATACTGCCAACAAAATTCATTTTCTTCAATTGCATACAGCAGCCACATTATATATATAAACCCAATAAAATAAATATTTGGGGGCTCCTGGGTGGCTCAGTTGGTTAAGCGCCTGACTCTTGATCTCGGCTCAGGTCATGATCTCACGGTTTGTGAGTTCAAGCCCCACATGGGTCTCTGCACTGAAAACACAGCACAGAGCCTGCTTAAGATTCTGTCCCCCTCTCTTTCTGCCCCTTCCCCACTTGCTCTTTATCTCTCTCTCAAAATAAATAAAAAGAAACTTAAAAATACATATTTTTATGAAATATTAATGTTAAGTTTTAGGTCTTAAGCTAGTGGCCTACCTTTCCCAGTTGATTTCATGGGCTTCGTTGATTTCAAATAACATCCTTAATATAAATACACATTTATATTAATTTTTGGATGACAAAATCATTGGAGATTTGTGAGATCTTTAAAAAGCAAGAATATACCCTCTTTGGTTTTTGGTGTATGAGTGATACATTTCAAAGATCAAATAACCTCATGTGAATTTTTCATTGTAATATAGATTCAACTGAATTTTAAACTAAATAAGTGTGTGTGTGTTTGCATGCATGCAATTGTTGTTCAATATCTTTGACAGGGTTCATGCAAAAACTAACCAAGTATTAACATTTACCATTGGCATGAATGGCACTAAACATGCAATCTATTCTACTAATCTATAATTATTGACTTTGATTGGATAAGAGTTAAGTTAAAATATTCAACTAGATTGTAAATATATATTATTTTCTAGTTACGTTTTATTGCAAAGAACTGGGGAAATATTTGTTTTCCCAGAAGTATAATGCAGAATGATGATGATAATTCCGTTTACTTTTATTAGGCTCCATCAGCTTTAAAGCATGTACTTAATTGCATGCTTATTTCACAGTCGTACTTTTACACATCCAGTTTCTAACATTCCATGTGATTAATATGTTTGACTTCTGGAGTGTCTTTTATTCCTGGAAATTTGGGTGAGATTGTTCTGCTTACAGTTATAACAACCTTACCTCATACCTTTCAGGTCTATTTTTAAAGTATTTAAACTCTTGAAAAATTCCATGTGGACATTTCAGAATATGCTATGTTGTATATCTAAATAATGTATTACGTAAGCAAGAGATTTCTGTCATCTCTTCAGTGCTCTGGCTCTCTGATCAATTACCCTAAAATCAGCTTCACTCTTATTTATTATTTGTTTATTTATTTATTTATTTATTTTTGAAAGAGAGAGCACAAGCAGATGAGAGGCAGAGAGAGAGGGAGAGAGGGAGAATCCCAAACAGGCTCCGTACTGTCAGCTTGGAGGCTGAGGCAAGGCTCAGACTCACAAACCCTGAGATCAAAATCTGAGCCAAAACTAAGAGTCAGACAGTTAACTGCCTGAGCCACCCAGATGCCCCAAGGAGTATCTCTCACTTTTAACCAAGAGGCACAATAAACTAGGTGTTCTTCTGTGAAGCACAAATTTTCCTCTGTAAATAGATAGTAGTAAAAGAAGACAAATTAGAAGCCAGATTGAGGAAAACAGTGAGGACCTTAAGCAGACAAATCATTTGCTTAGCCGATCTCTGGACTTCTTTTTTCAAGAGCTAACATTTTTCCTGATTGTTTAAGCCCATTTGAATTTAGTAATGTAAAAAGCAAAACAAAACAATCCTAGTTATCATATCTGCTATTTAATATTTAGTGTGTATTAGTTAATTTGTCTAGAGCTTATTATCTGTCTTTTACATGTTTTAGAGAAAAGATAAAGCAGTCTCAGAGCTTGCATTACGATGTCTTTTATGAGAAATCTCTCTCTCAATTCTACTTACTTTTAGTATCACTAGAGATAGAATGTGCTTGCTACTTCTAAAAATATCCTAGTCAGTTAAATGAAAACATGTAGGAAGGAAAACAATAGCATTAATATAAATACCAATTTTATTTTTTGTAGCAGGAAAGATCACTTTTACCCACATTTCCACATCTACATTCCAAATCAGAATTTCTATGGGCTTTATGCCACAATCTATGTATCATGAATATTATCATCTTTGAGAACAGCAGGAATAAAGTCAAATTTTAAAGATGAAGTATCACCTCACAGTTGTCAGAATGGCTGAATTTTAATAACACAAAAAACAACAGATGCTGGAGTGGATGTGGAGAAAGGGGAACCCTCTCATACTGTTGGTGGGAATGAAAACTGGTGCAGCCACTCTAGAAAACAGTATGGAGCTTCCTCGAAAAGTTCAAAGTAGAACTACCCTGTGATACAGCAATTGCTCTAGTAGGTATTTACCCAAAGGATACAAAAATACTGATTCAACGGGGCACATGCACCCCGACGTTTATAGCAGCATTATCAACAAGAGCCAATTTATGGAAAGAGCCCAAATGCCCATTGACTTATGAATAACGAAGTGATATATATATATATATATATATATATATATATATATATATATCCACAATGGAAAATTAGTCAGCATAAAAACCAAATTAAATCTTGCTATTTGTAATGACATGGATGGAGCTTAGCTAATGCTAAGCAGAGTAAATCAGTTAGAGAAAGACAAATACCATATGATTTCACTCATATGTGGAATTTAAGAAACAAAGCAGATGAACATGGGGGGGAGAAGAAGGCAAATCATAAAACAGACTGTTACCGATAGAGAAAAAACTGATGTTTGCATGAAGGAAGGTGGGTGGGGGGGATGGGTTAAACAGGTGATGGGGATTAAGGAGTGCACTTGCTGTAATGAGCACCTGGTAATGAATTGAATTGTTGAAACACTATATTGTACACCTGAAATTAGTATTACATTGTATGTTAACTATACTGGAATTATTTTTTTTTAATTCCCTTTTATTGGGAACAAATGAGCACTTCCGGACATTTTGCAAACATATAATGTTATGTTCTGCACAAAAAATTGTACCTAATATAAAGGAAGAACTATCCTCAAGGCAACCTTAAGATATTTACAATTAATTCAAAATAAATATCAGTGGGTTACAGAGTGCTTTCCTAGGCACTGAAACTGCACCATTGAAAGAGTCACTTTCAAACATTTCTTAAAGCTACAGAATATTAATATAATTAATTTTGTACTCTATTAATTCAAGATGATTAGAATATCAAATGAATTCTACTCCATTGCAATAGAACACTATTTTCTAATGAAAAGAACAAAAAGTCAAAACCAACTAGAAAGCCTACTAATAAGCATGGTAAGTGAAATACAGTTCTACTGTTTGAGCTCTTCAAAGGTGAGTGTTGTATTTATAATTAACTATCAAAGTTTTTCTCATTACCATTTTGTGATAAATGTCTATGCCTATATAAATGAGTTAAACTAATTATCCACTGCAATTTTAAACTATTTACTTATTTATATTTGCAAAATTTTTCAAAAATGTTCAATAAATCTTTAAGATTTTCTCATAACCAGACTGGTCTTATGAGAATTCTCACAGAATTATGGATAATTTAGTTAAGTGAGGTACTGATTATAAGCAATAAAATGATGTGTTTAGTTTAGCAAAATAAACATCTTAAAGGTATTCCCATTGACATTTAATTTTGAAATACATAGAAAAATACGAACTGAACAATATATCTAGCTAATGTCAAAATCACGTTTCCTTAAAGCACAGCATACTGTTACAAGACTGTGGAATCATATATTGAATTACTCATCTGAAAATAGAATTATCCACTTTCCAAATGCATTCTTTTAAGTTTTAATTCAAAGGCAAATGTTTAAATGGAATTAGAGCCATACTGAATACTTTAGAATTGCAAATAAAAATACATTCCATGGGAATTACTCTAAGCTATTTATTGTTTATTCAATTGCAGTATATCCTGCCTGAGTTATATCCATTAAATAGTTAATTATTAAACATCAAAACAATATTCTCTTAAAAATTTAATTATCCTCTCCTTTCTGTTGGATGAAGACAACGTATGTTGTAAAATACGTTTCTAATTCATTCCAGACCAGGAAATAATAAGCTTATATACCTTTTATAAATAAACTTGCCACAGTTACTCGTATAATCATACAACACATTGTTTGGTAAAGATTACATATAATTACTTTTGAAACATGTTGGTTCCATATATTTCTTTTTTTTTTCTTTGAAGGATATATAAAATTCTCATTTAGTATAAGAGTGCAGTGATCTTTCTTTGTCAAAAGGTATCATAGAATACTAGTATAAATATATGTATATGTTAATATGTCTAACCTGCCCAGGGGTGGAAATTTTTCAATGATTTCTTAAGATCTTGCAACCAAAAATATAACATGTTCAGCACATGGTGATTTTTCTGATGTTAGTTAATGTTGTATGAGGAGATTCTACTAATACAACTAATACTACTAATACGTTCTGTAGTTGTAATTGTATGACCATGAGTAAATTTCTCAACTTCTGGGTGTGTTCCTTGAGTTTTATTTGATCCAGAATAAACGTAGAATGTCAGCACACATTAAGTGCACAAAATGCTAATAACTGTGCGTTGTCAAATTAAATAAATTTGAACGCCATACAATCCATGTAACTGCATAAGGCAATTAGAAAATTCTTAGCATTTTCTACGTTACCTTTAGACATCGTAAAGTTGAAGATAAATTTTAGTTCTTCCTCGTTTTAGCGTGTGCCTTGTCCAAGGAGGGGACGATGAGTAAAGAAGAGTACACTTCTCTAATGTCAACATGGCTCACGGTAAATCATTCCCTCATTTAATCAAGTATCACTTTCTGGCTCTGAACTGCATTTAATTTGCAAGGATAACTGTATTGGGCATGGTTTTTATTACTCCATTAGATCATTTAAGTTTGCTGATTGTAAGTCGTCATTCTTTCTAGATAATAAACTCCCTTGATGACATTAACTATGTGTTCACTGCACTGCTTCAGAGGGAGAAATGTATGTGAGACATTAGTTACTTCATTGAATGCGACTCACTAAAGATATGAAAACTCTGATTCAAGGGGTGTAAATTAATACTTTGACATGGTTAATTGGGTAATTACTTTAATTGCTGAGCCCCATGAACAAAATGAATAATTAGAGCTAATTCGCGTGTTATATTTGGTAAGCAAAACTTCTTTAAAAAAGAAAAAAAAAAAACTTCAGCTGAAAATACTTTAAATTTCCTTTTCTGGTGATAAGAGACATGGTGAACTGAATTGAATTTCCTCAAGCTGTTATTTACAGAAATAAGAAAATTCTAACCAAAGAGTGTTTTAAAAGTGATCCAGAATGCCCAGGGGCCTGACAGACCTAAGTGCCTATAGTGGCTTCACAAAAATGAAGGAATTTTAAAGGAAATATTCTATGTTTGGGAAAGAGTATTTCCCCTTCATTATTTATTTATTGGTTGGCTATTTACTGACTATGAGCCTTACATTCAAAGGAAAATACATTCAGGCATCAACAATTGCAAAGTGTATCACTGACAAACTAAATTTTGAAAATACAAGGCAAGCAACTCTGTATCTCATCTATGACCCATGTATCCTTTCCATGTCTCTGTTAGGTCACTTATTTCCTGAGTTATTTATTCTTCATAAACTTATGAACAGATCATTAAAACATACCCACATGTGTTGCCTGGCAGTTGAAAAATCAGGGAAGGAATTATTATTATTAAAAAGTAAAGTGAAATAAAATATATGCACCACAGATGCTTAGATGTCTTAAATCTATGTATATCTAAGGTCGTTCAAAACAATCAGCTTAATGGATGACTCTTACCAATGAATGAACAAATTTATTTCCTCACAAATTTCCAATAAGGTTATCTTATGAATATAAAAATTGAATTTCACACATATTATATACATACATAGAATATATATATATATTCTTTTCTATTTATAGAAAAATATGTTATAGGGGCGCCTGGGTGTCTAAGTTGGTTAAGTGTCTCTCTCAAAAACCAATAAACATAATGTTTTTAAAAAGAACAATATGTTATATAATGTACGAGGATCTACCCCAAAGTACAAAAGTGTTTTTAAATTATCTAAATGAACTAAAATGAGCCCTACAAATTTAGCATCTATTACCAGCTCTTAAGGTCAACTTTAAAGAAACATTATTTTCAAAATATCTGTTAAATCAATAGAATCTAGATATAATATTAAATTTTCATATTTTTATAATAGTATAAAGGTACAGAAAGTATGGTAGATATTTCACAATAATTTTTACCAGATCCTACAGTATATCATTATGTTCCTTCTGTTTTTAGTATTGTTCTTTTTTGTATACTAAAGGCTCTTGTATTTAGAGTTGTAAAGAAATCCTTGAGACCAATTTTTTTTTTTAATATTTGTTTTGAGAGAGAGAGAGAGAGAGACAGAGCGTGAGTGGGTGAACGCCAGAGAGAGAGAGAGTCACAGAATCCGAAGCAGGCTGCAGGCTCTGAACTGTCAGCACAGACCCCAAAGCGGGGCTCAAACCCACGAACGGTGAGATCATGACCTGAGCCAATGTCGGATGCTTAACTGACTGAGCCACCCAGGAGCCCCAGCTTGAAACTAAATTTACCTGTTTATTTTTGTTTTCTATGTATTAGCAAGGTTATTTAATATATTGTAACAATTATAGCAAAATTTGCTAATATGTATCCTAGGAAAATAAAATCTTTGTGAACAAACATTTATCTATCTATTGAAAAATATTTTACTGAGTAGGCTAGAAACATTTGCACAACTATAAAGAGAAAATAGTCATTAATAACAGTATATTTTCACTCTATTAGTGGAGCTGAAGCCATCTCTGTTCGTCTACCATTATGTCATATACAATAATGGGACATTTTGTGTTACACATTAGCTAACTTGCAGGTAAGGTTCAACTGAGATTCCTGGGTTTATTTTTCCTTGCAAACACTAAAACCTTAGCCAAGTAGACTCAGCAGAAGCAGTAGCATGCTCAAAGTAGACACTAAGGAAATTTTTGAGAAACCTAGAACAACATTGATTAAAAATGTAATAAGGAAATACAGACATAGGCTATTAAAAGTTCCAATTAAACAACTAAACAATTAAAATTGTTTTAAAAGTTATTTTAAAATTTACTTTATTATAAACTGCTCTAACAAAGTTGTTAATTTCCATGTGCAATTCTAAATCATTACGACTGAATGGTGGACCATTTCAAGTTGGTGGATAAAATCTGGAATGTTCAGGTAACTTGAATATTGATTAAATAATATACTTCTTGTAGTTTACTACAAATATTGTAGTAAACAATGACATACTAACACTAAATAATTATTCATGCCTTATGTGAATATTAATCCCAATATTGGGGACATACTTATATTTTAAAATTGTGTATCCAACTTCAAATTTAACTCGGCATCTTGGATCATTATTTGCTATATCCTACAACTCTAATTAGAAGGCACATAAAAATAAGGGACTAGAGTCGTGAAAAGACACCAATAATGATACACTGTATAAAAATACGTAATCTCTCTCTTCTTAGCTCTTTTTTTATGCTTTGCTATTAAAGTCCCTCAAAGTTAGGAATATTTGTATTGTCCTTTGCTTTATTCACAGTACCTAGAAAAAAATGCTTAGGAATAGGAGAAGTTCAATACGTTTGTTGAGTTAATTAAATATTTAGTGAATGACTGAATTTTAAATCACTTCGTATATATTCAGTTCTTAGTATTTACTATTATCATGTTATGATTTTCATTAATATACATAGCGGTATATATAGTGCTGATTAGCCTTTGTCTATAGTATTGGCATTCTGTCTCCATATCTTAAAAACTGACTTACTTGTACCTTCCTATCAGTGCAGAGGAGGGTATTTCTTTCAACTTTTCAACAAAATGTATGAGAGGTAGGACACAATGGAGAATGGAGGTGGTATATTCGAGGTGGACTTGGAAGCCGGATAGGTCCATGTTGTGATTTCAAAGACTATAAATATGTCTAAGGCAACTTTGAATATAGTTTATAATACTTAATCCAATATAAAATCCATTTAGTAGAGGTAGTAATCCTAAACGTGACCAGAATTATTAGAAAATTCAATATATGTGAAATTCTTAAAGAAACAGATTATTCAGCCTAAAGAAGGAAGGGAAATGACAAGCTTTATGATGGCATGGACCAGAGAGTTTTCATAGCCACCAAAACCAGAACAAAATCATTAAGAAACAGATGAACATTAGGGAAGGGAAACCAAAATAATATAAAAACAGGGAGGTGGACAAATAAGAAGAGACTCATAAATATGGAGAATAAACTGAGGGTTACTGGAGGGGTTGTGGGAAGGGGGATGGGCTAAATGGTTAAGGGGCACTAAGGAATCTACTCCTGAAATCATTGTGGCACCTATATGCTAACTAATTTGGATGTACATTTTAAAAAATAAAAACTAAAATTAAAAAAAAACAGAAATGGTCTTTGACCCAAACTGTTAAAACTTCCTACAAGTTAGAGCTGATAAACATGAAAATGTGATATTAATAAAATTATCTTTACATGGTAGTTGTTTTTTTTTTTTTTTTTTAAAGAAAAGCTCTTTGTTGTGATTATTCCATAAAATAATCTGTAAGAAGGATTTGGATATTCGCCGCATAAAAATAGCTGCTGAGGCCATGTATTTCAGGGGACTTTTCCCTCTTTTTTTTTTTTTTTTTAATGTTTTTATGTATTTTTGAAAGAGAGACAGACAGAGTGTGAGTGGAGGAGGGACAGAAAGAGAGGGAGACACAGAATCCGAAGCAGGCTCCAGGCTCTGAGCTGTCAGCACAGAGCCCAACACGGGGCTTGAACTCGTGAACCATGAGATCATGATCTGAGCTGAAGTTGGACGCTTAACCAACTGAGCCACCCAGGCACCCCTGGACTTTTTCCTCTTACAGTTAAAAGTAGTGAAGGCTAAAACCCTTCAGACAGGTAATGAACACTTTTTGTGTTGCATACTCAATACTAGAGATGAAATATTTTTGAGTAAATGATTACTTTCAAAGCTCTTCCCCTGGAGGATGACAAGGTCATATTATAGTGATAATGGTAGCTGCTAAATTGTATGTATCAGGCTTAGTTAGTGGGCATGGGCCTGTGTTTTCTAGTTTTCCAAATAATACTGTAAGGTGAACACTTTTTAAATTTCTATTGCTAGTGAAGAAATGGAGGCTAAGAGGCAATGCCACCCATCAATGCCCTGAATTCCATAAGTAGGAGACCCTGGATGTGAGCCCGCTTCTGTTCTTTCCAATAAGCACTAGAATGTTATAACAGTATATTACATGTGCTGTGCATGGATTGGCTTCTCAACTCTTGGGCTGAGAGCACAACTGCTTGGCTTGAGTTCTCACCAGCTCTCTGACTTCCTGTGACTTTTAAATGTCTTTGGCCTTTGAGGCACTTGGGTGGCTCAATTAGTTAAGAATCCAACTCTTGGTTTCAGCTCAGGTCATGATCTCATGGTTTGTGAGTTCAAGCCCCACATTGGGCTCCAAGCTGACAGTGCAGGCTGGCTTGGGATTCTCTCTCTCTCCCTCTCTCTGCCCCTCCCACACTTGTTTTTTCCCTCTTTCTCTCTCTCTCAAAAAATAAATAAACTTAAAAAAAATTTAAAAAATGTTCTTACGTTGACAGAGTGGAAAAAAACTCTATTATGTACATCATTTGTGAGGTGATTCATGTATAGTAACAGTGTCTAGCATATAGCAATTATTTGATTAGTGTAAGGGGTCAGAGAAGCATTTCGCTCTTCATCTACATTTATTCAGTGACTGGAAGTGATAACTGAGATTTTGGAAGCCTTGATGAATAGAAACTGGAAAAAAATGTTCTCACGAAACTATAGCAATGTTTTCTCTCTGAAAAGAAAAAAAATTATATCTGAAATCCTTCTTTTTCTTCCTTCTGATCCGTGTTAAATGGTATCTATTCAAAACTCAAATATTAGTCATTGTTCTTGAGGAAATTGTAAGAATTGCTATTACTCTGAGGGTTAATGTTAAATTACAAGTGAAGTGTTCCAATCCTATAAATTGGTATGTGAATAATAGCCAGAACACAAACTACTCTTGATATAGCATAATCCACTACCGTATAGGAAAGCATAGGGACATTTTTAATAAAGTATCTTTCATAATTCCTGAACAATTGGCTCTGGATTGGAGGGAGGTTCTTTTGACCAGCTTCATATCTCTTTGTAGATGGAACTTCCCTAGAGAATCACTTCCAGTTTTATGCTCCATTATCTTTTCTAGTGGTTGATGTAAGAAAACAGAATTAAGATATGTGAGTTAGTAGCCTCTTCTCATTTCTTTGGAGATCTGTTAACCTGCAGAGAGAATGTGTTTCAGTCGGGTCTCAGTCATGCACTATGTGTAAGACCTCACTTTTCAGGTAAAAATTATGTGGTCCTAAAGTAAACCATTTTCTACAGTATTCATTTGATAAGTGAAAACAACCATGTTTTCTTTACTAGTATAACTCCTGGTTCCTGACTCAGATAGGTTAATATGTTATTATTGGGCCCTTAAAAATCCAACACACCTCGATACTAGTTGATTTAATTTCCTCACATCCAAATTATGGACACATAATACTAGGTGAATGGCAGTTTAAGTAACTTTTGATTTGTCTGTGATAGGTTAATTTGTACTTATTAAAACTATATTTTAAGGGACACCTGGGTGGCTCAGTTGGTTAAGCATCCAACTCAATTTAGGCTCAGGTCGTGAACTCATTGTTTGTGGGTCCAAGCCCCTCATCAGGCTCTGCACTGACAGCACAGATCCTTCTTGGGATTCTCTCCCTCCTTCTTCCTCTACCCCTCCCAACTCTTAGAATAAATAAATAAATTGGGGCGCCTGGGTGGCGCGGTCGGTTAAGCGTCTGACTTCAGCCAGGTCACGATCTCGCGGTCCGTGAGTTCGAGCCCCGCGTCAGGCTCTGGGCTGATGGCTCGGAGCCTGGAGCCTGTTTCCGATTCTGTGTCTCCCTCTCTCTCTGCCCCTCCCCCGTTCATGCTCTGTCTCTCTCTGTCCCAAAAATAAATAAAAAACGTTGAAAAAAAAATTTAAGAATAAATAAAGAAAGAAAGAAAGAACTATGTTTATTTTTTTTTAATATTGCTAAGTAGAAAATGTTACTATAAATTTATAGTTAATGTAATTAATTGAATTGATCGTGTTTTCTCAAACATCTTGAAATCTGGCACGGAACAAAGTAAATGTGTATGCTAAGTCAATAGAAGGGAAGGAGAAAACCCAGATAGTAGAGAAGGTTTTGAAAGCTAGTGTGATGAACAAGACCTGAGCCCACATAGCTCACAGAAAGATCTGGCAGTTACAGTTAGAACACCTGGATAATTTTGAGGAGACGGAATCTCAAATCCTCATTGGTGTGGATGCTACTACTGAGCTAGCCACGTTCATCCTTAAAGAGCTCGGCAACAAAAACTCAGGGGAAGCACCAAAGAAGCTAAATGGGCCCGTATTCCACTTCAGGCTTGCTCATGGTTCAAGGCCTTTGCTCTCTTCATGCCATTATGTTGGGCACAGGATGTCAGAGGTCTCCTGTCTTAGCCCTCACAGGGCTTTCCTTAAATATCATCTTTCCAGGGCAGTGTCTTAGCCACTCTACTTAAATCTGTGGGCTCCATGTCCGTAATAGACATTTTCTATTTCCTCGCCCAGTTTTATTTTTTTTCCATTTATTTTTTGTGATGATCAAACATATTCTGTTCTTTACTGTGCATGTCATTTATTTTCTGTGTCCTACACTGGAAAACAACAACAAAAACAAAAACAAACAAACAAAAAAAAACCATGACAACAAAACAATTTTCACGGAAGCAAGGATTTTTGTTGGTTTGGGCTAACTCTACACTGAGCAGAGGCTGACCCAGAGAAGGTGCTCACTGAACATTTGATATTGTTGTTAATTTTTGTATCAAAAATTATTTAAACCACAGGACAAAAAGGCGAGGCAACATACAAAATGAGTTGTATAAAACACATCTTGTGTCCTTTTAAAAGAGAATAGAAAAAAATTTGAAATAGTGAATATTTTGGAAAAGAGCCTCTTAGTGTTTATTTCTAAAATAACAATATGCATAAAGGTAAAATTGAAACAAAATAATGGTAGGGTTGATAATTAATTAAAATAAAGAATGTAACAATAATGGCTATTCTTTAGCTCTAATCCTTGCAAGATTTATCGGTTTTCTTTATATAATTGCGCCGACTAGAATCTGTAGTACACTCATGACAAGTTTGGAGAATATTCTTATCTCATTCAAAATATTAGGGATTTTCAGAATTACAAACAAAAAAGCTATTTGTTGTGGTTTATTTTTTGTTTATTTTTAACAGATTGAGAAAATTTTGCCTTGTTTTGCTGAAAGTTTTGGATTTTGTTTTTTTTTTTAATTGTCATTAATGGGCATTTAATTTTTCTAAGATTTATTGAGATATAATCATTATATTCTTTCCTATCCTGTCACTGGTATAAATTGCATAGATTAATTTTACATGTTTTATCATCCAAGCATTCCTGAAATAAATTTACCATAATCATGCTGTATTATCATTTTTATGTATCTTTGGTTCAACATGCCATTTTTCTGACTATAATTTTCATATTCACATTCATTAGAAAGATGGACCTGTAGATATTATTTTTTGTGATACACTTGTTAAATTTGGATAACAAATCTCAGACAACTAATCAGAAAGTGTTTCCTTTTTCTGATTTGATTTTGTAATCTTGGGTAATTAATTCCCCACTAGTTCAGAAGAGTATAACTGGGAAACTCTCTAGACATAAAGTTTTCCTTATAAGCATGTTTTAAATGAAAGACTGTTTTTTTTTTTTTTTTTGAAGTGATTTCAGTGTTTCTAAATTCAGATGCCTGTTAGGTTTTTAAATATAATACCAAAAACACATTTTTAAATGAAGAATTTGAAGACATTGAGCAAGTTTGTTGTTAAAATTCAAATGGAAGCCACTTAAATTTTATCAAAGTTAATTTGAGGAGCAAAGGCCAGGCACCATAAGTAAGATCCAGCCTGTGTGCAAGTTAGGGCGCAATAAGTCAGTTTCTAATATCATTTGTCTCTACTTTTGAAACTTTTTTTCCCCATTTCAAACAAGTTCTACTACATCAAAAGTGCAAGTCCTGAGAGTCTTTGGGTAAGAAACTTGAATCAATAAAATTGGTAATTTTCACTCATGCAATCTTTGAACACATAAGGGGAGAGAAATATTTCATTTTATTTTCAGTTCTACCTGTATAAACCGCCCAATTGCCCTCCTCTGCTTTTCCCACTGGTGATATCTTATAGTGTCATCAAACCCTGCAATGTTTGAAACTTCAATAGACTGACAAAAATGAGAGAATACATACCATCTGGTCAGCAACAAACTTTTTTTATTATTACTTTTTATTTCCAACTGCACAGATCCAGGTTGATGACTGTCATATAAGAACTTTTAAGGACTTCTAAGGTGAAATTTTGGAACAGAATGACCGCATAATTTCAAGGTATTTTTTTTAATATAAAGCAATATTGGACTTCAGAATGTACTTGGTCAATGTATATTAATTAAATATCCAATGTATAAGATTAATAAACACTAAATGAATTAATAATTTTGCAACTTTAACAAATATTGGCATATTACATTAAAAAGTATTATTTCTTCACAAATCATTATTAATGACCTCTAGTTATGCATATTTGTAAGTATACTTTACATAGTTTTACATGATTTGGTTGTTTACAAGTTTAACAATTATAAATATACATGATGTTGGAAGCATAAAAAGGAAATTAGGGGCTTTTTTTGTATTCTGTCTTCTCCAACTAGGTTTAAGTGGGACTCATTGAAACTGATACGCTTCAAGCCACTCTCACTGGTGGCCACTAAAATGAAGTTGTGTGAAGGCAAAACATATATACTACATATTATTATCTTTAGAGTAACCAATTATGAACATGATACAGAAAGTCTTCTAATTGATTTTTCCCTCACTACCACACTTCTAGGACAGTTATAATACTTAATATGTGGTGATATATTGTATGGTTTCACATAATCTATCAGGTCAAAAATTGTCCCCTACTCTAGAAATTGTATCATAATAACATGGGATATTATTAGCTAACAACAAGTTTACCTCTTTCTTCTTGTACCACAAAGAAGAAAATTAGCAAGAAAAGTTTAAAAGCTATGATTATATTAACCAGATTTAGCTTCATCAATGATGGCTCCTGAAAATTGACTAGAATGTCATTGGATCCTTGGGGAAGGGATATACTATATTATATAGTATACGTGTATATATATATATATATATATATATATATATGTATATATATATATGTGTGTGTGTGTGTGTGTGTACACACACACACACTACAGTATATATAATATATATACTATATATGTAATACTATATATGTAATATATAGCTGAATATACTACATATAGATATAGAGCCCCAAAGAACTGTCTGCAGTGGGGTGTACATTTGGACATTATTGGATTTTAATGTCAGGTTAGAATATCAGTTTTGTGCAATAGTCCATGGAAGAATATTTAATGCAAGAAGAGATGAATCTCAAGATTAGAACTTTGGTGAATTCCCAGTTGTAAAAGCAAACACAAGAAAGAGAACTGGAAGAAAAAATTGCTAGAAATTTAGAAGAAAACTAGAGTATGTGGTCAGAGAAATCCAAGGAGCAGATATCTTCCAGAAAGAAATAGATGGGTTCTAAAGAATAGAGGCATTTGGCAAGTAAAACAGAATTGTATATACTGGATTTGAAAATTAGAAAGTAATATTTGCTACAGTATGCACAATGGAGTGTTTATGCCGATAATTCTATAGGTAGAGGATTAGGAGGCTGAAGGAACTATTTCCTGATGGTCATAATTTTCTCCATGAACTGTAAAGAAAGAAGTCCTTTTGCTAAACATAAGGATAAAGCAGCCTGTGTGTCATTTCCATTGGTGTCACTGTTTCTTATATCTGTAATGCACTCTCACTTATGTCCAAAGATCGGAACTTATCTACAGATATGTATTTGATTTTCTTCAAAAAACCCTTCTGATTCCCTCCCAACAAGATTAGATATCACCTTCCTGGGAACTGTAATAACAATGACCCCCATGCCATTAACAAACTCTTTTTATACCCATGGACAATTTCAAGTATCAAAATAGAAATATGATTGATTTCTTACCTTTGTATGCTCTTGGAATTGGGAGCAACTACATCTTGCTTTTAGAAATGGCCCCCTTCTGGGGCACCTGGGTGGCTCAGTCAGTTAAGCATCTGATCTTGGCTCAGGTCATGATCTCTCGGTCCGTGAGTTCAAGCCCCACATCAGGCTCTGTGCTGACCAGGCTCAGAGTCTGGAGTCTGCTTGAGATCCTGTGTCTTCTTCTCTCTCTGCCCCTCTCCCATTCATGCTCTGTGTCTCTCACTCTCAAAAATAAACAAACATGGAAAAAAAAAAAAAGGAAGAAAACAGAAATGGTCCTCTCCCATTCTAGGATGCAAATGTTATTTTTTTTTTCAAATTCTGTCTTTCCTCAGGAATCATCAACATGGCTAAAATATAAGAGCAAAGATTATCAAAGGGTATATATTATCAAGCTCAAATAAGTAAAAGGAGGAAAGATGGGAAAGAATGCAATGGAGAAAGGGAGAGAAGTGTGAATACTGCTGAGCATGAGGCGTTTCCAATTTCAGTTTTAAAACTCTCCTATAGGTTCCACTGTTATTTTTGAAATTTAGAGAAAATAGAACTCAAACTTTAGAACACTCCCTGGAAGGGAATGTATACATACATAAAATATTATCATATAATTATATATCATTTTATATATAATTAATATATTAATATATAATGTATAATATAGCAGTGCTCTGATTTACAAGAACTCCTTAAATTAGTTATGGAAAACTTAAGTAGAGGCTGCAAGAAGAGAACTAAATGGCTTTCCCTTGAATGAACGAGTAAGAGAAGTGGAGGGTTGGGTTTAGTATCTGAGGAAAAAAGGCAAAAATATTTATCACACATTTCAAGTTGTACAACGGCAGAAGGGTTTTCAGAAATGGTGATACTAATATGGTCTATTAAGGTGCCCCCTGCTCTACATGGCATTACCTTCCCTACACTTTCTACAAAATCTTAAGTAAAAGTTACCAACACACATTCTGCTGCAGTATTATAAGAACTGAGTAGTGACAGTGCTGTAAAGATAAATATGATCATCAAATGCATGCCTCAACTGTGGTGTGTGGCAGGGAAATTATCTGGAAAGAGGACTGAATCTCTGAGTCCCTGAAGACAAGAAATGACAGAGTGGCTGAGGCTGTGGTCTCACCTATAGAAACATTTGAGGCAGAGCTATCAAACATCAGCCTCAAGAACCTTTTTTCTAATTCAAAGGACTCCTTGAAAGAAGAAGAAAGGTAGACTCTGGGACTTATAAGAGGCGCGTAATGATAATAACAGGCCTTTAAGTGGCTATGTTAATTTTTTTTATTGATCCTGGAATATATTGCCACAAAATTAGTAGCTTACAATAACATCAATTTCTTATCTTGCATTTTTTGCAGTCAGAAGTCTCAGTGGTTCTCACTGGTTAAAATTATATGCCATCTTGGGGCGCCTGGGTGGCTCAGTCGGTTAAGCGTCCGACTTCAGCTCTGGTCACGATCTCGCGGTCCATGGGTTCGAGCCCCGCGTCGGGCTCTGGGCTGATGGCTCAGAGCCTGGAGCCTGCTTCCGATTCTGTGTCTCCCTCTCTCTCTGCCCCTCCCCCGTTCATGCTCTGTCTCTCTCTGTCTCAAAAATAAATAAACATTAAAAAACATTTTTTTTTTAAATTATATGCCAACAAACTGGGTAATCTGGAAGAAATGGACAAATTCCTGGAAACTAGCAAACTACCAAAACTGAAAGAGGAAGAATAGAAAATTCGAACAGACCCCTAACTATCAAAGACATTGAATCAGTAATCAAAAATCTCAGAACAAACAAGAGCTCTGGTCCAGATGGCTTTCCAGGGGAATTCTACCAGACATTTAAAGAAGAGTTAATACCTATTCTCAAACTGTTTCAAACATTAGAAATAGAAGGAAAACTTTAAAACTCATTCTATGAAGTTGTCCAAAACCAAGGACCCTGCTAAAAAGGAGAATTACAGGCCAATATCCCTAATGAACATGGTTGCAAAATTCTCAACAAAATACTAGCATATTGAATCCAACAGTGTGTCGGAGCCCTGCATTGGGTTCTGTGATGACAGCTCAGAGCCTGGAGCCTGCTTTGGATTCTGTGTCTGCCTCTTTCTCTGACCCTCCCCTGCTTGTGCGCTCGCTCTCTCTCTCTCTCTCTCTCTCTCTCAAATAAATAAAACATTAAAAAAAAAGAAAAGAAAAAGTGGCTCTTTCAGCTAAACCAGATTAGAATTCCAGCTCTCCAATTTCCCAGCTAAGGGAATCCAACTAATAACTTAGCAACTATGAGATTAGTTGCTTATGCTAAAATAGAAATAATGCTATCAAATTGTCCAATTGCTAAAATTAGATATTATAGTTACGTCTTGATCATGATAGGTTCTCCCCAATAATGGTATTAATATTATCCCATTTGCCACAGATTTATTTTTAATCAATCTCTAACATGCTATTCTATCATAGACATAATTATATTTCTAAGCTTTTTGACCATCTTTTGAATAAACATTAGCACATTTAGAATGAAGTTGTTTTCACCAATGTTTATTTCTGTCCTCTGTTATTAAAAACCAGAATTAGTTCACTTTAATTAAATGCTAGTCCATCACTACCAGGAAGCTTGGCTTGTTGCCTAAATTTAAAGATAATCTTGTGGAGCATTTGCTGCTCTGACATGGGTAAAACCATGTTTTCCCAGTACGACATGTGCGACTGTCCTGAGAGAGTAAAACATTTTTGACCATCTTCTACCTCCCTTATCTCAAAACTTGGAGACTCTACTCTTTTTACAAACTTGTGGCACAGCCATCCATGGTCATAGTATTTGTCTTATATAATACGTTCAAGTTTTCTTCTTTTTCAAAATCAAACTCACTGAAAAATAATATGTATTTTCCACTCCACTTTTTCTTGAGACTCCTCCTTTTCTTGGAATTACTCTTCAAATGTTTCCTTTGGATGTTTTCCTTTCTGCGCTTTTTATTTTTATTTTTTTTTTTAATTTTTAATTTTATTTGAGAGAGAGAGAGAGAGAGAGCACGAGCGGGGAAGGGGCAGAGTGAGAGGGGACAGAGGATCCGAAGCTGGCTGTGTGCTGACAGTCGAAAGTCTGATGGAGGCTCACTCACAAACCCAGCGGTGAGACAATGACCGGAGCCAAAGTCAGATGCTTAACCAACTGAGCCACCCAGGTGCCCCTCCTTTCTGCATTTTTAAAGTGAGTGTTTCCCAGCGCTCTATCTCAGCTGCTCCATTTCTCCTGGCCACTGAATGGAAACAGTACATTTTAGGGAACCCTCCCAGGATTTGCAGAAGGACCTGGGCTAGAGTTGACGTTTTGCCATTTATTACTTCATTTTTTAATTCTGTAGAAAAATTTGGGAAGTGGTCTTTATGTTCCTCTGAGAGATCATTTCTGAAATGGGGTATTAGAGGGCCCCCGGCTGGCTTAGTCAGTAGACCATGCGACTCTTGATCTTGGGGGTTGTAAGTTCGAGCCCCACGTTGGGCATAGAGATTACTTAAAAATAAAATCTTTAAAAATTAATTAATTAATTAGTTAATTAAAAAAATAGGATTTCAGAATGTAATATGAGATTTTTTGGAAACAATGTATGTAAAGTCATTTGCACAGCAAGGCATCCAGAGGACAATGAATGCTAATTACCACCCTAACTCCAGTTCTCTATCCCCATAGAGCTATCTCTAGCTCTCCCCTTCCCTCCTTTCTGCAATGATATTTGTTCCTCTTAAATATCCCAAATGGTGGGGTATTTGGGTGAATGAAAATACAATGAACTCAGTCGAATGAAAAATATGAGAGTCATTCTAGATTTTTCCCTAAATTTATATCCAGCCATCACTGTGATAGTAAAGATTCTGTCTTTTTAAGGAGTTTTTTTGAAAGAGATATACTGAGCGGCACCTGGGTGGCTCATTTAGCCAAACATCTGACTCTTGATTTCTGTTTAGGTCATGATAAATGGTTCGTGAGTTTGAGCCCCATGATGGCTCCAGTCTGGCAGTGCAGAGCCTGCTTGAGATTCTCTGTATCTCTCTCTCTCTCTGCCTCTACCCTGTTCACTCTCTCTTTCTCTCAAAATAAATGAATAAGTGTTCTTTTAAAAAGGAGTTATAGGGGCGCCTGGGTGGCTTGGTCGGTTGAGCGTCCGACTTCGGCTCAGGTCATGATCTCACGGTCCGTGGGCTCGAGCCCCGCATCGGCTCTGTGCTGACAGCTCAGAACCTGGAGCCTGTTTCAGATTCTGTGTCTTCCTCTCTCTCTGCTCCTCCCCTGTTCATGCTCTGTCTCTCTCTGTCTCAAAAATAAATAAACGTTAAAAAATTTTTTTTTAAAAATAATAAAAAAAGGAGTTATATACTGAGCCCATTGTCCTTGGGTTTTCTAAACCCACTGTCCGTGCAGTATCTTCATTCAGGTTTATATTGTATCTAACCTCAAAAATGACATACATTCCTGGTCTCCTAGAGACTCATTCACAAATGTACTGGGGTTGAGAGATTTTCCTAACCTGTAAATTTTTAAAACATTCAGTATCATAGTCTCATAGCAAAACTATAATAATTTTTTATTATAGGTAAATAATCTTATAAAATTTCTTACAAGTTTTTTTTTATTATTGTTAAAGTATAGTTGAAATACAAAGTTATATTCATTTCAGGTGTACAATCTAATGATTTGAAAATGCTATACCTTAGTGCTCACCACAATAAATACAGTCACCATCTGTCACCATACAACGTTATTAAAATATTATTGATTATATCCCCATGATATGTTTTTCATCTCTGTGACTTTTTCATTTTATAACTGAATTTTTAAATATTCTTTCACCATTTTTACATGAAATATAATATAAACTTATTTTA
Source organism: Panthera pardus (assembly GCF_024362965.1). Taxonomy (NCBI): domain Eukaryota; kingdom Metazoa; phylum Chordata; class Mammalia; order Carnivora; family Felidae; genus Panthera; species Panthera pardus. The sequence continues at coordinate 17,256,765 of NW_026526765.1, forward strand.
GAACATTTTATATTAGCATCTTGCAAAATGCACTTTTTAATCTAAAATGTAATAATGCATATGTTTTTTTTTAATTCTACTATATAATACTGGAAGAATATTTAAGAAAATATAAGTATTTTTCCAATTAATATTTGTTTCATACTATTTAATTTACTATAAATTTTCTTAGCAAGTAAAAGCAAGCTTCTTATACTTAATACATAGACCAAATTAAAACTGAGATCATGCTTCAGATATAGCTTGGAAAATGGATTATAAAAACTGCTTTTTAGAACTAAAGTTGAAAATTGCAGTTGTCACTTAAAAATCAGTATCTTTAGTAAAATGTCAAAATGAGAAATGAAAAGGCTATTTCTTGAAAGCATGTTTCCTACAAACAGCATCTGAAAATAGTTACTATGGAATGTCAATTATTCCAATAAATGAAAGTTAGATGTTTTGTAATGTCATTTTACTCCTCTTAAAAACTGTTTTAAACATCAAAAAAACAACTTACTACATATGATTTTTCCATAAAGAGAATGCAAATTTTGAGCCTAGTGACACATATTGAGGTGAATTTGAGAACTTATTTTAATTTGTCATTTTTAAATATATGGAATTAGGATTTGTGCCAGAAAAATCCAATATACTCAGGACAATGGTCACATTAGAGATAAAGTTTAAGACAAGAAAGGAGAGTGGAAGTTATGGGAAAACAAAACAAAACAAACGACTGCATAAGAGAAGAGTTGAATCTGGATGCATTGGTTTATGAACTGAGTGCTTTTTACCTATCACTCCCTAAAATTGGTAAAAGAAGGCAAGTTCTCCATGATCCAGCAAATGAACTGGGTTTATATTCATGATTTTTTTTCTCCAGATGTGAAAGACAAACTCATTTTAAACTTGTTGGCCATATTCCCCAGATGAACAAAAATGCTAAATATCAGGCATTGTCCATAATCTTCACAAAAATAACAACACACACACACACACACACACACACACACACACACACACACACAATTCAAGTGCCTTGTTAGAAGATAATCCTCCTGGTACTTTCCAATGAATTGCTCAGTTTGGAGGTTGGAAAAAAAAAATTAATGGTCTACTCCATCTCATTCATGATTCATCTCTGTCTACAGATAATCTAAGTTTTCATTCAAGTTTCTTTAAAATTAATTTACATGTTTCACTTTAATTTTCTTTAATTCTTTATAAGCACATTTGGGTAAAATATTTCATTTAACAGAGTAATCTTGTTCGATTTACTCTGCAAGTTAAATAATTGTCTTCAGCAATGGGCATTGAGAAGAAATGTAAATGCCCTTTTAATTAATATGCCTTTAAAATGTCAGGTAAACAAGGGGAAGTGACTACCACTTGACCCTCGAGCTGGACTCAGGCAATCTGAGGCTCCTCACCCTCCCAGTCCTTCAAGCATAGGTTTTCTACCCACTGTTCCCATAACAGGAGCCCTTTCAAGGACACAGCCTTGAGAGAGTAAGGTGTTGAGATCATCTGGACAGCATATGTAACTGAAGCTGGTTAAGGCCTCTATGAATTTTAAAGATTCTGACATCAGGTGTGGAGATCAATCCATCTTGTGACCACCCCAGATAACCTTGGTCCATAAGGTTCCTTGCTTATTAAAACTTCCACCTACCAATCTGGACCGGCCTGCTTCTTACTTCCATCTCTTCTTTTCTGTGTGGACAGGGGCTAATTTAAGAATTACTGGTTCAAGTATTTTAACCCCAACATTTATTGAAGACAGCAGAATTTTTACATTTGAAAATTCAAAACTCCTCAAGCTAAAGTGAGAGGGTCAATTTTTCCTAGAACATCATTTCCCCCAATTATTTCTATATTTTAGAAACAGATGGATTCTGAGCTTTGTCACAGAACATACCTTTGTATGTCCATAGAAATTTAAGATGATATATATATATATATATATATATATATATGGATATATCCATATAAATATAGATATAGATATAGATATGGATATATCCATATAAATATAGATATAGATATAGATATGGATATATCCATATATATATATATATATATATATATATATATATCACTGTTGGACACATATAATTTCAACTCTATATCTTCCTTATGATGTATACATTTTAACTGAAAACTGAATGATACTTCTAATTATCCTCCAAAATTGAGTCTACCCTTCTTATTTTTAGTGAAAGATCTATGAAGTATTTGCCGGGTTCATGGTTACCTAGTTGCCAATGAACATTCTAAGTGACCATTTGGTTTGGTCCAAGTAACATAAAATATAAATCAAAGTAGATCCAGGACTATAGTTACTTATATTCCATCTCTTTAGAGAGCCAGCATGCATACAATTGATATTATATGGTTAATTCAGGGTTACCAGATGAACAGTAAATTTTGTCATTTTCCCATAAAATTTCAGTATATTTTGTTGCTTTTCTCCAATATTCTGATAGTGAGGGCTATTTGGGCTAGGCACATCTATAATTTGTAATTTTAATTTTGAGAAGTGGCAGCAACCTATTTCATACACCAGACTTAAATTGGAAAACGAAAGACCAACTAGAAAATTCTAAATATTTATGTAAGATTAATTATTTTCCTAAATATTCAGGCCTCTATAGAGATGTGGGCAAGTCAACCCAGGCAACTCAACCAACCATGGATCTTACAAGATAATTTTTTCTCTGTAGCATTTTCTATAGTCCCCTAGAAGTATGTTTATTGCTAAGCCAAAAATTTCTAAATTGAATTTAAAGATACTGGACAGTAATTCTTCCTCCAACCGTAGTGCATTGGCATACACTATGGATTGTATCTGAGTTTGGGGCTGTTCAAAAAGGCTTTTGGTATTTTCAGAGCATCAATAAATATTTATTTAATATGAAGTTTAACAAAGCCTACATGAGAATCTACGTAGGAAACAAAGGTTTCAACTTTGTCTTAATCACAACCAAGTTAGCCTATAATGGTTTGTTCACAGAAATTTGTATCTATCAATCATTCCAATTATTAAAAGGCCAATGGCCTGAACAATTGGACAATCTCTTACCATAATCTAAGAATATATATCAATAAATGTTATTGAGGAATACTTTTGAATGTATATACATGTTATGAAAACTATTTTTAATTCTACCATCTCCTATAATGTCCCGATTCATCATCTCCTAAGATCTGAGAAGCAATGCTAGTAAAACAGTCCATAAGCTTGACAACATTTTTAAGGAAAGACTGCAAAGTTTTTAGACTATCCAGAAATAGTAACTCATGACCCCTTCTAGCTATACTGGGAGACTAGCTGACGTAAGAAGTGCTGTCAAAGTGTTGGATCCTGTATGTGCCACACCTATTAAAACTAAAGTTTTCATTTTCTTGTCACCTCCATTCTCTTCAGTATAGCCTCTCTGGCCACTGCAATATCTCCCTTAAGTATAACCTTGATGGTGCGACCATTCCTGACCACCCTATATATTTTAAAAAGTATCTCTATTCTATTACTCTCTAATTCATTACTGTGCTTAATTTTTCCCTCTAGTATTTATTAACATCTGTTAATGATGCATTTATACTTTTAAAAAATGTATTGTTTGTCTTTGCTTAGAATATAATCGCCTTGAGGATATTGTACTTGTGATTATGACATTGGTTTCTAGAACAGTGTTCACTGTCTAGTACATGATTTTTACCCGTTGAATGAGTGGATACATGAGGCCAAAAGATGGAACACATGCTTGTGGACTTTGACACCACATTGTTCAAGACTTATGTTTCTGGGCACCTAAGTGGCTCAGTCAGTGAAGTGTCTGACTCTTGATTTCAGCGTGGGTTATGTCTCACAGTTCATGAGTTCAAGCCGCACACTGGGTTCTCTGCTTTCAGCATGGAGCCTCCTTTAGATTCTCTGTCTTCCTCTCTCTGTGTGCCTCCCTCATTGGCTCTCTCTCTACTTCAAAAATAAATAAATCTTGGGGCTCCTGGGTGGCTCAGTCGGTTAAGCATCCGACTTCGGCTCAGGTCATGATCTTGCAGTCTGTGAGTTTGAGCCCCGCATCGGGCTCTGTGCGAACAGCTCAGAGCCTGGAGCCTGCTTCCAATTCTGTGTCTCCCTCTCTCTCTCTGCCCCTCCCCCGTTCATGCTCTGTCTCTCTCTGTCTCAAAAATAAATAAACGTTATAGAAAAAAAAATTTTAAATAAATAAACCTTAAAAAATACATTTCTTTTTACACATTTTATTCATATGATGAAAGAAACAATCACATTAGATGTGAGATATGCCATGTTCAGAAATAAAATAAACAAATTGTTTTTTAAGCATTTTTAAAATGCTTAGGGGACAAAAAAATAAAAGATTTTGTCAGATCTGGAGTACATTTGGCCTGGGTCACTGGGGCTATATTGTTTGGGAGGGCCTACAACTTATTTTCTACTTAATATCTCATCCTTTTTTCCAACAAAATAAATAAAGACAGGGTCTCAAACACAATTATTTAACAATTACTTTCAGTTAATATGGCCTCAATAAAACGAGTAACTTTAGCATTTGAATTAGGTTTAGACCACCTGTTTAAAGCCCACCTTACTCAATTATGATATCGTGCCAGATTATTTAAATACCCAGGTGGCTGAACGAACAGTAAATCAAACTGCTGGCCCTGCAAGAAAAAAGAAAATTGCTCTTGATATCCAGCATTAACAGAGATGCATAAGATCACATAAGCCAAAGCAATGACTGCATACCAATCAGATGTGATTAAGAATCATCTTTCAATGTAAAAATGTGGTGACAGTTCTTATCTAATTACTACCACCTTTTTAAAAATTTAAAAAATTTTTTTTAACATTTATTTATTTTCAAGAGACAGAGAGAGACAGAGTGTAAGTGGGGGAGGGTCAGAGAGAGAGGGAGACACAGAATCCGAAGCAGGCTCCAGGCTCTGAGCTGTCAGCACAGAGCCTGACATGGGTCTCGAACCCACTAACCATAAGATCATGGCCTGAGCTGAAGTCAGACGCTTAACCCACTGAGCCACCCAGGTGCCCCCTTTTAAAAATCTTTAAATCAGGGGCGCCTGGGTGGTTCATTCAGTTAAGCATCCGACTCTTGGTTTCAGCTCAGGTCATGATCTCACAGTGTGCTGGATGGGAACCCAGATCGGGTTTAGCTCTGACAGCACAGAGCCTGCCTGGTATTTTCTCTCCCTTTGTCTATGTACCTCTCTCTCTCTCTCTCTCTCTCTCTCTCTCTCTCTCTCTCTTAAAATAAATAAATAAACATTTAAAAAATGTTTTAAAAAACCTTTAACTCTAATTATACTCCATACATAATGGCCACAACTCATCTGATGTTTGTAACAGCCAAATTGAGGTCAACATTGGAATGATGTTGCCATTGGGCATAACCTACCCTTATGATTTCTACATTAGAATTAAAATGCTACTTATCTGCTCTGAAATATGGCACTAATGATTTAATATTTATGATTTTATTGTGGCAGGAATACTTTGAGGACTGACATTTTGCATGTGCAAAGAAGTCCCCGCACTGCTTCTCTGCATCCTTTCAGGTAAGAAACCTTTTTCTCCCCTAGAATCACAACAAACCAATCCCATTAACAGCTGAAAGAATGTGAAGTCCTCTACAGAAAATCACTTGGTTCTCTATGTCCAATATGGACCCTTAGCAAAGTTCAGATGTCTCAGACAGACTCTATCTCTTCAACATCCCTCATCATTAATAGTAATCTGGTTCCCTAAACTCCCCAATATTTTTTGAAGGTCAATACTCATCAGAAACATTTGGATTTGGGGTGTCTGGTACCTCAGTTGAGCGTTCGACTTCAGCTCAGGTCATGATCTTACAGTTCATGGGTTCGAGCCCCACGTCATGTCTGTGCTGACAGCTCAGAGCCTGGAACCTACTTCAAATTCTCTCTCTCTCTCTCTCTCTCTCTCTCTCTCTCTCTCTCTCTTCTGTCCTTTCCCTGCTTGGGCTCTGTGTGTGTCTCTCTCTCAAAAATAAATAAACATTAAACAATTTTTAAAAAAGAAAGAAACATTTAGATTCAGGCATAGAATTCATGATCTCTACTAAGAGAATTTAAGTCATGGATCTGCAGGAAACAATTCCATTGTTGGTATTGTCAGCAGGTAACAATTGACCTTTGTTACTAATTCCCTGGGGGGAGGGGGGCAGTAGTGAAGTACCACATACAACATGGCTTAAAACAAGAGATATTTATTGGTTCACAGTTCTAGATACTAGAAGTCTAAAATCATGGAGACTGCAGTGCCGTGCTCCCTTGGAATCTGTAGGAAAATTCTTCCTTGCCTCTTCTGGCTCCTGGCGGTCTGCCAGGAATCTCTGCTGTTACTTGCTTTTCAGATATACTACTCCAATTCTCAGACTTCATTCACATGGCACTTTCCTGTGTTTCAGCCTTATCTGATCATATTCTCATAAAGACACCTGTTTTATGGAATTAAGAGTCCATCCAACTGGTAGAATGATCTCCTCTTAATTTTATTAATTATGTTTGCAACGACCTTATTTCCAAATAAGGTCATATGCTAAGTATTCTAAGGTACTGGGAAATTCAAAATATCTTTTCTTGATGAACACAATTTAATTCATAGCAACTTGTTTCTTTTGTTTTCCTCTATTTGGCCTCTTGTGTTTGGAAGGGCTTCTTGCCAATGTTGCCACGGCCGCCATTGTGAGAAACTCGACTCCTGCAGCAGCTTCAAACAGAAGTGATCACGTCAACTAATCAAGACCTTGGACTCTTGGAGTTCCAACATTAATGAGCCCTGAGAAGACATTTGTCTCCACCTACAGTAGGTAATTGTCGTTTTGGTTGAGCGAGCGAACTCTTCATTACTCATTCTATGAACTTCAGCTTTTGCCCATCTTGGGTTAAAAGTTGCCAGAGAGGTATAATGTGTTTTAAAAAAAAATAATTAAAAAAGCAAGTTTACTTAAACTTCAATGAGAGATAAGTCATCTTGTCAAGTGTTTAATCTGATCAAAGTGTAGAGCCTGGGTGGCTCAATCAGTTAAGCCTCAGCTCAGGTTATGATCGCACGTTGGTGGGTCTGAGCCCAACGCAGTGCTCTGTGTTGACAACTCAGAGACTGAAGCCTGCATCAGATTCTGTGTCTCCCTCTCTCTCTGCCCCTCCCCTGTTCACAATCTGTCTCTCAAAAATAAAGAAACGTTAAAAAAGTTTTGTTTTTTTTTTTAAAATCTGATCGAAGTGATTAATTTAAACATGAAGATTCTCTTCACTGGTTTCCTGAACTTTCATCTTAAGCATTTTCCACAGGTAGGGCATCATTACTTACACACTCACAAGTTGGGGCATTGTAATCTACCTATTTCTGTATGTGCTTTATCATCCACATATATCTAATCTATTAGGAAGTTATATTGCAGGATCAGGTCATTTGCACCGACGTGTTCCAAAGTATCTAATTTATCTCTGTGCAGCTTATCTGTGTATCTTGTTTAATTTTATAATCACCAGGTTACCATGACACCTGCCATGCCTACACGAAATAGACACCATGTTTCCACTAATTACTGGTATTACCAGGTGAACCAGGTGAGTAATAAGAATTATTGTAGGATTCTGAACGTTTATATAGGACTTTTAAACAAAGTCTGCCTGAGACAAAAGTTTTTTGAAGAAGAGAGATAAATAAGGGTCAGAGCTGTGAGAAGCCTGGCTGGTGTATCCTGACCTACTCAGGCCTCTAACAATACACTATCGAAGTGCGACCGTGGTTCCCAAACTGCTGATTTAGTTCTTTGTTTCTCCTTCCCAAACCAATCCAAAAACCGCAATTTATTATTACTCACAATTCTGTGAGTTTTCCCAGGCTCAGCTATGCTGTTATTCTGGTAGTCTCACTTAGGGTCTCCGCAAAGCTGCATTCAGCTCAGCGAATAGGAGACGGTCTTTTATTTTCCAGAACACTTTCCACATGGTCTTTATTTATTCAGCAGCCTAGCATGACTGCCATACGGCATGCCTACTGGGTCCCACGATAAAGCATCCCTGCTGTCACATATTATCCATCAGTTCTGGTCCAAACTTGGGGAATATGAATAGATTTATCCCGTATGTGAGCAGTAGTACGTGCACATAGATTAGAAGGAATTGTTAGCAGCCGTATATGGACATGACTTATCTCTGTATCAACTGCCCACCATTCAATATTGCCACGAATTCTAAGTTCTTACTTTCAATAAATCATGATATTCTATTGTAGCAATAAAGGTCCAATGAGGAGAGTGAAACCACAGGATAATTTGCATAGGAAGAGATTTATGTAAAAAGTTTAGGGGCACCTGGGGGGTTCAGTCAGTGGAGTGTCCAACTTCAGCTCAGGGCATGATCTCCGGGCTCATAAGTTCGAGCCCCCCATCGGGCTCTGTGCTGACAGTGCAGAGCCTGGAGCCTGGTTCAGATTCTGTGTCTCCCTCTTTCTTTGCACCCCCCCCCCGCCACCTCACTCGTGTTCTGTCTCTCTCTCTCTCTCAAAAATAAATAAACATTATTTTTTTTTAAGTTAATGATCATAGGGGATTGGAATAATGAGGGGACTGGTTAATAAGAAGAGAACTCTATATAAAATAGAAGACTCGTAAATTCAAGGAACATCATACACCCATAGTTTTGAGTCATGGTACTCAAATCAAAGACATCCTCCATCCAGGGAAGCAAATATGAGGATGGTTTCCAAGTAAAGAAGTGTTCTATTTTTAATCACTTCCACTTGGGCAGGAATTACAGACAGTGATGGTATATAATTAGAACATGTTTTTGTATTCAAGTCACTGAGAAGCATTTTTTTCCAAATATGAACTACAAATATGAAAATAGCCAATGAGATCGATAAGTTCTGGGGATCTAATATTCAGCATGGTCATTACAGTTAATCATACTGCATTATATACCTGAAAGTTGCTGAAAGAATAGATCTTAAATGTTATAACCACATATACACGCACACACACAAGTAAAATTACTTAAAATAACATTTGAAAACAAGAGTGATTATTCAAAAATAATGCTAGAATAAAATATATTTTTGAATTATAAATCTGCCAGTGTTTTTAACCTGTGACAATTAGCTCTGATATCATAACATCCAGGATAGCAAACCCATCACAATTAAGTATAATTGCCAAAATTTCAGATGGAATAAAACAAATAAATGAAGCAAATAATAGTCGTAAATGTTTCAATATCCTGATGAAAATACTTATATTCAAAATATAAATGAAATAGGACAATTAAATAGCAATAGTTTAAATACAATGTACTAATAATAGATGGAACCATTAAACTGATGCAATGGAGTTTTCTCCAGAAAGTATATTTTCTATGAAGAATCATCAAATTTATATAAAATAATAGAAATATTTGATTTCATAAGGCAAGAGTAAAAATCATCACAACAAAAACATCAAAACTAAAATATCCATGCGTAGCCGTGCTGAAAGGATGGGGTCAACCTGGCAGAGTGGACGTACCCTATATCCACTAGAAAGATACTGTTCAGGGAAGATTTAGACTCTCACCAGCTAAAGAGAAACCAGGATGTTAAATTTGGCTATGCTTGCAAAGAAACATTCAAGAAAATAAAGAAGCAATTATCAGTGAGCTAAGTTTCAGGCTTCCTTTGCTCACTGTTTTTGTATTCATATAATGAATGAACAGCATTGTCAAGAGCACTCTAAAGTGTCTTAGGATAGGACTGGCATCGAGCCAAGAAATTCTGCAAATGCAATTCCAAGGGGAATAAAAAAGAAATATAGAAACATAGAGTGGGAGTTGTATTTTGTATTGCCTTTGTCTCTTCTGTACAGTCTCAGAATACTTTTACAAATCAGCGTCTGCAGCAATGGGACTTAAAGCCTGGATTTTCTCTTGAAAAGAACATAAGCCACTGAGGCTACAGTTAGAGAACGACCTCCAGTGGCTGGTATAAAATGCACAGAACAGCCAACATATTACATTTGTCCCAGATATGACAACCTCCATAGAATTACACTGAACAGAACTAACTGGTAAAATGCTTATTTCAAAGATGCATTTTATTCCCCAAATAAGGTAGCCTAATTACAGTAATGTATATTAATATATATTCACACCATAGATGACCACTTATGGACGTTTTCTGGTGCACCGGAAAACGGTGTACACTCTGAGAATAGTTACATGCAAACTTATAACTGAATACACAGAGAAAAACTGTGTTGGTGATGAAGCAAAAGATAGAGGAAACTCCAAGACATGCAGAGCTTAGGAATCTGTAGACAAAGAAAGGGTCAGGTAAAGAAAAGGAGCAGGTGAGTACATTCTTCGGGTCAAAACTGACTGATCTATAGAGGGATAGAGGAGAAGTGTCATTCTAAACATAATGCATTTTATAATTTTGAGGAGCTGAATTAATAGAAAAAGGATCGTTGATGAAAATTAGCAATTATGTTTGGTATCTGGCAATGTTAAGGCACAGTGTAGTACTTAGGATAAGCTGAAACTTCCTATTACTTACATAAATGGCACCTGATTACACACGTGTATAGTGTATATTTGTTTTAAAAGTGACGATGTCCAGCTGCCTAATGCTAGGGTCATCACTAAGTATCTATGGTCCTTAGGAAAGAATGTATAATTATACTAACTGTATCATTTGTTTATTGTGAGGCTGAAATAGTAAATAAATATTTGGTGTTATTGGACGATACATGCTTACTACGTTGTGATAATAACTGACTATTAATACTTCTGTTGTTTTTTTGGCTATTATTATTATGTAATGACAGAAAGCAACTTAAAATATATTTTTGGAATAAAGATATAAATAAGCAGTGCATGCAAATAAAATTCAACATTCTTGGCAGATATTATCCTAAATTATTAAGCTTAATTTACTTAAAAAGTCATTATCAACATATTAGCCTATATTTTCTGATTTTATCTATGAATTTCTACATGTAAACTTACTCATATAACAAAATACATAAATATTAGTGAATGGAAAAATGATTCACTTTTAAGGTATAACATATTTATGCTTATAGCTATTTTCAATCATATGGAATTTTCATAGCAGTATTCTAATGTAAAATATAATTTTTTTAAATTTTTTTTTAACGTTGTATTTATTTTTGAGACAGAGAGAGACAGAGCATGAATGGGGGAGGGGCAGAGAGAGAGGGAGACAGAATCGGAAGCAGGCTCCAGGCTCTGAGCCATCAGCCCAGAGCCCGATGCGGGGCTCGAACTCACGGACCGCGAGATCGTGACCTGAGCTGAAGTCGGCCGCTTAACCGACTGAGCCACCCAGGCTCCCCATAAATATAATTTTAATTAAACCTTAGCAAATATTTTAAAATTTCTGCATTTGTTTGAGTTTCTGACATTCAGATGAAGTTATTAGTAAAAAAAAAAAAATAATAATGCTTCTTCAATTTAAAGAACTCACGAAAAATACTATTAAGATTTATATTCTTTATACAAAGTAACCACAAAAATTCAACATAAATTAAATTGAAAAAATAAAATAAGAGTATCTCCAACCTACTGATATTTAATTTCATCCCAGGAAAGTGGTTTTTGAAATAGTCCTTATTTCCATACTATTTTATAGGGACAAGATTTATGTTTTGTTGTTACTATGACATCTGTATTACAATCTCTTCTTACTGTTTAAAGATAACTGGTAAACATCATAACTGAAAAAATGGTTTTTCATAGATAACAATGTCAATCTTAAAGATAAATCGATGGATTTAGTTGAACAGAAGATGCATAAAGCATGAGATTCCAATTGTAATTTACTTATCTCAATATTTGAAAATACCATTATGAACCTTCTATTCTAGCTAAGCAGAGAAACATTTTCGTTCATATCCATCTGCTCTGATTTTGCACCAAAGTAAAAGGAAAATCAGCCTATATATATTCATCTGCTGCTGGACATGAAACTGACTTTATGAACAATATGTTGTCCACAAATTGGGTACAGATTGTCATTAATGGAAATAAGTGGATGTGGGTGAGAAGGACCATGTGGAGATTTTCTTTAGCACACTTTCCAGGGGATATACACCTGCAAAAACTCCCTATGCAAATTTATGCTAGCATATAATGAATCATTTGAAATGCCACTGTGCTACTACTCCTTACGTGGCTATAAGAAGGACATAGGTTCATAAGCACAATTTGCCACCAAAATTTTCCTTATGAGAAATAAAAAAATATTAACTTTGCTTAATTTAGATTTATTTTTCGACTCCAATAAAACTTATCACTGTTATAAATAATTTCGTGAAGTATTCCTAATTATCACCGATTTCTTTATTATAGCCTGGAATATTCATGTCCAAAGTCACATAAGGAAAACAGAAATTCTTTGAGGGTATTTCAGTCTACTTATTAGGAAATCTTACCCCTGAAAATATTGCCAAATAATCTTATAATTCAAGGAAGTAATTCAAGTCTTGAACGTGTAAACTGTCTTGATTCACTAAGAAGGGCCAACCTCCATGTTAGTCCCATGTTTCAATGGGCTCAAAAATAATCAAGAATAGGAAGTAATTTTCGTTCTCTTTTGTGCATATTCTATTAAGCAAGTTTATCAATGCTTCAGTGCCTTACACAGAAACCTTAGCAAAACTGTCTTGTTAATTTTGTTAATCAAACTTTGCTGTTATCTCTCTTAGAGAGTCACTCATGGGCCCATTGGTCACAAATGGTAGGATAATTTGAATTATAAAAGATGTTGAACTAAAAATGGTTCATTACCAGCTCTATCGCTAATCCATTTTGTTTAGAGTTAAGCTAATTTTGCTCACGACTTAATCTTTAGGAAAAGTTATTAACCAGGTCATACCTTACTTCTTTATAAGCAAAATTCTTTGATGGATCTGTTCCATAAATTATTCACATATGTAAGTTTTGTTTTGTTTTGTTTTGTTTTTAAGCAAACTAAACATAATATGAAATTGCTGCCAACACTATGCCAATGTCCTGCATTGTTTTTATCTCATTAATTTTTAAAGGTTTTTCAAATTTCTGCCCTCAATCTCATTGATTTGCTTACTTTTCCCATTGGGTGGTTGTCTTTGTAATACACGCTTTGTTCCGGAACTTCTGACAAGGATACATTGTCATTTTCCTATTTGGATTCTTCAGTCGTACTGTCCATATTTTTTTCTCCAGTAATTTTCAGTAATATCAATGGCTCCTTTTTTAAAAATCACCTTTTAGTATACTTTACATATGACTTTAATAAAGTTTATCTTTTTCTTTTATGTTTGTAATAACTGTATAAGAAATCTTTGCATATTCCAAAGTCTCAAGGAATTTCTCTTTTTTTGTTTTTTTTTTCCACCCAGAGTTTTATAATTGTAACATCTAGATTTTAGTCTATGAGTCCTTTTCAGTAATTCTGCGTTCATCATGAATTTCAAGGCTAATTTTTTTTTTTTTCAAAAACAGTTGTCCCAACATCATTTTTGGCAAAGACATTCCTTTCCCCCATTGGCCTGCCTGGCATCTTTACTAAAATTCAAATTATTGGGGTGACTGGTTGGCTCAGTCGGTGGAGCATGGGACTCTTGATCTCCAGGTTGTGGGTTTTGAGCCCCATATTGGGCCTAGAGCCTACTTAAAAAAATCAATTGATCAAATATCTGTGGACTTATTCCTGGTCTCCCTATACGGTTCCATTTATTTCTATGTCTGTCCTAACAGATATACCACCCTATCTTTTTATTGTAACTTTACTGTAAGACTTGCAATAAATAGTGAAATCATCTAATCCTCTTCTTCCTGCTCATTGTTTTAGTTCTTAGTCTTTGAATTCCCATATAAATTTTAATGTTTTATTTATTTTTGAGAGAAAGAGAGTGCAAGCAAGGGAGGGGCAGAGAGAGGGAGTCACAAAATCCGAAGAAGGCTCCATGCTCTGAGCTGTCAACACAGAGACCAATGGGGGGCTCCAACTCAGGAACCACAAGATCATGACCTGAGCTGAAGTCAGATGCTTACCCTACTGAGCCACCCAGGCACCCCTAAATTTTAGAATCATCTTGGTAATCTGCATGAAAAATTCAGGGGATTCCAGTCCCAGATTCATAAGTCTACAGATTAACAATATTAAATCTTAAATTCAGTGAAAATTGTATAGGACCATTTTTTTTTTTTACATTTTCTTGTATTTCTCTCAGGACTCTGTGGGAGTGTTCAGTTTCGAGGTATTATGCATGTTATATTAATTGTATCTCTATGTATTTTATGTATTGAATATTGTTCTAAATTATACTTTATTCCATATTCTAGTTCTTTCTACTATATAGAAATATAATACAATTAGTTTTGCATGTTGATCATGTTTCCTATAAGCCTATGAAATTGTCTAATTATTAATATTTTTATAGATTCCTTGGATTTTCTCCATAATGAGTCTTGTCAAGTGAAAATTGCGTTTTACTGCCTCACTTTTAATCTACATGTTTTTCAATTTTTCATGTTCTAATACACATTTTAGGACTTCTAGTATTGTGGTGAATTACATTTATTGATGTTCTAATATTGAACCAATATTGTATACCAGTGAAACACCACTTGGTTAAAATAAATTAATTCTTTATATATTTTAGTTGCTGCTGGCTAATATTTTGCTAAAGATTTTTGTATCTATGTATTTTCATCTATTCAAGCATCAATGTTTATATCTTTCCATTGTGGAAATAGATACATATTTACTATACAAAGGATATATTTTTAGTACTTTTTCTGATTTAGGTATCATGGTAATTTTTGCTTCATTAAATGAAATTGTCTCATTTTCATTAAATGAAATAAGAAAACATTTGCTATGTTTTCTCAAATAGGATTTATATTATTCATTCCTTAATATTTAATTGAATTTACCAGTATATTTATGTAGGCTTGGACTTTTATTTATAGAAAAGTTTTTAAATAACAATTATGTCTTTTTTCAAGAAGTAGGACTATTAAGGTTTTCTATTTCTTCTTAGATCAGTTTTAATCATTTGTGTCTTTTAAGACATTGCCAATTTCATCTAAATGTTTTCGCTTTGGTAGCATAAAGTTGTTCAATATATTACCTTAATACCCACTATTTCTTAGATATTTAGTAGACTATATTTTCATTACTTTTTCTTACAAGCCAGTTATTTTTTTAATCAAATTTAGTAATTTGTTTAAAATAATAGCTTTTGGGGGGGGACACCTGGTGGCTCAGTTGGTTAAGCATCTGACTTTGACTCAGGTCATGATCTCACAGCTCATGAATTCAAGCCCTGCATCAGGCTCTGTGCTGACAGCTCAGAGCCTGAAGCCTGCTTCAGCTATGTCTCCCTCTCTCTCTGCCCCTCCCCCACTCATGTTCTGTCTCTCTTTCTCTCAAAAATAAATAAAAACATTAAAAAATATATAAATAAATAAATAAGATAACAGTTCTTAGTTTTATTGATTTCCCTTACATTCATTAATTTTCTCTTTCAAAGATACCTGCTCTAATCATTGTTTTCTTCATTTTATTTACTATGTAAACTCTTCTTTTCCTGTTTTTTTTTTTATCATAGACACTGAAATCCTTTATATTGTCATCAACTATAGTTTTGGATTTTCATATAACCACTCTTTTGCCTGCATCACATACTTTCAAAAGTTTTATTCAGTTAAAATCTTTTCTAATTTTTCTTTTGATTATATTAAATGCTGGGCTGAAGGTCCTAGCCAGTAAAGAAATGAAAGAATTAGGATGAGGGAGGAAAGAAAGGAAAAAAAGGAAGACACACAGACTGAATAGTGGGAAATAAAACTGGCTACTCACAGATGCATAACTGCATATGTAGAAAATCTAAAATAATCTAAGTATAAACTATCAGTATTAAGTGACTATAGTAAATTGCTGACTAGAAGACCAAATATAAAACTGAATTTTAGAATATTTCTAGATTTGCCTCCATTATATAAAAAGTTTGGAAATCATCACTCTCATCATAATAAGAAAAATTTGAATAAACTGAAAATTATCAACTTTTCTTAACCCATCTGAAAACTAAGAGTTCAGAGGATACCAACTTATCTGAAATATGAATGAAGGTGCATCCACAGATACAGCATCTGAGATCTGCTTTCTTGGCTCTACATAAATAAAGAAGGAGAAATTCACCAAAAAATAAATGAAGGTAAAATAAAATATTTTATTTTTATTCTTAACTGATTTAAGTGATAACAGTTTAAATAATATTGTTAACAATATATTGGATAATTATAGCAGAAAAAAAAATAAAATGAATAACAGCAAGCTCACATGATGCAAGAGGAAGAAATTGGTTACACTCATTATAAGATATTTGTATTGAAAGGCAAATGATATTTTTTTTAAATTTTTTTGTTTGTTTTTGAGAGGAAGAGAGATAGAGCATGAGTGGGAGAGGGGCAGAGAGAGACGGAGACAGAATCCAAAGCAGGCTGTAGACTCCAAGCTTTCAGCACAGAGCCCAACACAGGGCTCGAACTCACAGACCACAAGATCATGACCTGAGCCAAAGTCGGAGGCTCAACTTACTGAGTCACCCAAGCACCCCAGCAAATGATATTTTTAAAAGTGTATATAAAATGTAATTTTAAAAAGTATGTTGTAAAAACAAGGGCAAGCAGTAATTTTGTTTACCAAAGAAATATAGCTAATATATTAATAAGAGATAAAATGGAATCAATAATAACTTCAATTAAAACCAAGAAGGCAGCAAAAGAGGACCAAACAAGAATCAAAGGACAAGTGCATTGAACAGAAAACAGATACCACCATGGTAGATTTTAACCCAACTATATTGATAATCACTTTAAATAGAATTATATAAATAAATTAATTAAAAGACAAATGTAATTGTTTCTGTTTATTATAATTTGTTATGGCATATTTAATGGCCTAGAATGTGGTCTATCTTGGTAAATAATCTGTGAGAATTTATCAAATTATTGAAAACTTAGTAATTACCTACCATTCAAATGGTTAAGATTAAAAAGACTATCAATACTAGTGTTCAGCAAGGATTTTAAGGAAAGACAACTATTACACATTTGCGATTAGACTGCAAATTGGTATAACTACATTGGATAAACATTTGGGCATTTTCTACATGATTTGCACATAAACATTCTCTACAACTCAACAATTTCACTAATTGGTATATAATCAAAAGCATGACTATTGAACCAAAATAATTTGCATTAAAATGTTTATAACCACATTAACCATAGTGTGTAAATAATATAAATAATCAATTACTATTTCGTGGAATACTTTATATGATGATTTATTACACAATTGTAAAACTAGATGAACTAAAACTCTACACTTGAACATTAAAAAAAGTTCCTGTCACATGTAATGAATATTTCCAACATAATTTTGAGCAAATTATGCAAGGCATAAAAGAATTAATGCTGCATATATAACATTAACTCATGGCTTTAGAAGTCATGACAGTCATTTTCTTTGGGGAGAAGAGAGATTAGAGATCAGGAGGAGCATGAGAGAGCCTTGTTGGTGATATTCTATTTCTTAACCTAGGTAATAGTCATCAGGGTGTCTTCATTTTGTGTTGTACATTTGAGATTTGTGAATTTGTGCTACATTTAAATTTTCAGGAAGTTTCTCCTATAATTGCCTAAATATACTGAGTGATTAATTTTACAATTATTCTAAGTAAACTTGAGTAGTAGTACAATGAGTATTTTACGGAGCATGGTTGACGTGAATTCTCATTCTAACATTTTCACTAATGGTGTATTTTTCCACAAGGAATGCAGCCTTTCTGTATTTTATTTTTGTTGTTGATAATATTAAATAATTTCAAGTTCCTTTCATATCTAAAATTTCAAAATAACATATGCCTAAATGTTCTCAAATAAAACTCCTTGCTAAAATTCAGATTTCTTATTGAATTCTTAAAAATATGGGCATTGCTCTAAAATGTATATTTTAAGGGGCGCCTGGGTGGCTCGTTTGGTTGACCACCCCACTTCGGCCCAGGTCATAATATCAGCTCGTGGGTTTGAGTCCTGCATCTGGCTCTGTGCTGATAGCTCAGAACCTGTAGCCTGATTTGGATTCTGTGTCTCCTGTCTCTCTGCCCCTCCCCCGCTTACGCTCAGGCTCTCTCTCTCTCTTTCTCTCAAAAATAAATAAATATTAAAAAAAACATTTTTGAGTGTATTTTAAAATCATTAATTCTAAAAAAATACATACAGAATCACTGATGAATCAAGCCAATGTGCACAATTAGGATCCAATATTATTCTCAAAGCCATGCAGTAAGCCCAATCATTGAAAAATTCACAGCATAAAAGACCTCTTCTTCTTTATCAAGTGCTTTTTAACATTTACAATATAGTATAAGGTAGGCTGAGGAGAAAGTTGCCTAAGTGGTCATGGTTATATGATGATGTCTTAACAAGGCAACTACTTCCCCATGGGGCTAGTCCAGCTTTACCTACTTAGTGGATAATTAATACATTTTAATATTTTCCAAATACTCATTATTATGGTGACTGGTTGCACTTGATTATCTAGCATCACTGAAGCTCTATCGTCTGTCATCTGTAAATGGCAGGCATGGCTCAGTTTAGCCAACAAAGTACTTTACTTCCAAGATTTTGACTTGTGATTAATCCAATTATCTCCTCTGCTGTAAGGAGAAAAGATATTGGATGGTTTTGTTTCCTGCAGCAAAGTAATTTTCTGCATGACCAGCAATAATGTAATGTGGGGGATTTTAATAAGAGGCAATTATTTTTAAAATTAAACCTTAAACAGAATGCAGATTGTAATAATATGGCAGAGATGTGCACAAAATTATGAGTTACTTTAAAAACTGTTAACCCTGCAGTGTGCTCTAGTATGAAAACAGTGCAATAAAGGGAACATAACTGAGGCAGAAAAGATTGCTTTCTTCTAAAATGCATATACAATAGTGAGACTGACAAGATGATACTCCCTTTCTATGGTATTCCATAATTTAGTGGGCTACATTACTTTTGTGTTTGAAATTAGCAGGCTTTTTTTTTTTTTTTTTAGGCAGGGAAGCATTGATGCAAAGGATACATGATAATAACATTTTTTTTTCTTACCAAAGACAAAATACTATATCTGAAGTAGAAAAAAAAGGTAAGTTTTAGCAAAATTAAGTCATCAAGTGCCCTAGGGAAAAAATAGAGCCTCCAGGGTGTCACTGTCATGGTGTGTAAATTGTGAAGATGAACAATGGTGATTTCTGAAGGATCTCTGGGACCTAGAGTCTAAGTTTATTTCCATATGTTCCACTCTAAGGACAGAAAGCTATCACCAACTGAAGACAGTGTATATTCCTTTGCAATTTAGTCCCCTTTTGATATTAGATTTCATATTTGAGGATATTTGAGATGAGATTTTGAAAACCAGACAGTAGCTAGAAAGGTTTTGAGACAGAGGAACACACACACACACACACACACACACACACACACACACGATACTTGGTTTGAAAGGAAACCTTGTCCATTGACACACAAACTATTTCTCATGAGTTTCATGGTTGCTTAGCTTATTTTTGTGTGGCACTATGACACGATTTCTTTCTTAACTCTATTGTCCTCAAAGACTGCTTCAAACTAGTTAAAATAAAAATAAAATTTTGTTGTGTTAAAATGCTTCATTTCTAACGTTCAAGTCTATGCATATCACATCAATTTCAAAAATGCTTTAAAATATTTTCCAGTTGAATAAACCCTTAAATAGTAATTAAAAGTTACCATTGCTTATGAGGTAGTGGATCTTCTGCTAAGTATTACATATTTATATAACAGACCACAGCGATGCCCATCTTGACCAACTTGTCTGAAATTACTGCATTCCGCTTACACTCCAGAGACTGCTTACCCAGATCTTCTTTATTCCCTGAACACTTGCTAACACTTCTGGCCATTTCCTCTAAAATTAAAATGTTCTAACAGATCACTGAAGACGTATGTTAAATGATGAGAATATCATTGGTCATAGAAACTGGCAAAACCTTCACTCTACACCGTTTGATTTTAATTTCTAGTTGATATTACTGTTCATTTACAAATAAAAGAACAGTTCTGAACGAGCATGGTTTGCAAACACAACCGTCATAGATTTGTTTCCTGCCTCAACTCCATGTTCATTAAAATGATCAGAGTGACTATTAGTCCTAGTGAGAATGTTGCTTCTAAATTAATCTTGCATTTTAGAAGTTATTGAGGTTTAGTGAAGGTTATACAGAGCTCAACTACAATAGCCATCCATCTTTTTTCTCCCGTGATAAAAAAATATTTTACCCTATAAAACAGCAACAAAAGGAAATTCTGAAGATCTGTGTCCCAATGCAACACAGAGTTTTAGAATTTAGCTCTTTACAACATCAGTGAGCTTTGAATTTCCTCAGATATTTTTTGTGCTGAAGCTATGTTTCCCCAGTGATTGAAAGAGAAGTTCTGTGCCAGGGCAACCTGAGGAAGAAAAAGATGACGTTGGATATAAGATGAACAGAAAGACAAACAAAAGGAAATGGAAGGGGGGGGGGGGTGGGAAGGAGAAAAAAGATTTGTCCAGAAGCACTTTTTCTACTGGCCTCAAAGATTGGATTGGTGATCAAGAAAAAAAGTTGAACCTAGAAGTTGAAAGAACTGTGTTCGTATAGCCTATGTACAGTTTATTTAAAATATAAAAAAATATATGTGCATTTTATATAAAATATTATATACAGTGTGTTAGATATTGATAATGCTATGGAGTAAATTTAACTTTTTAATGAATATGTGGATAGTGTTTGAGGGAAGGTTTGTAATTTTTAATTGGGTTATACTTTATTATCTGTTATCAAATTTTTGACTACTTGTCATCACTTAGTTTCTAAAAGAATTGTATCATGTTAGTTTTAATTTTCATCTATTTTGCAAGAAGTGATCATAAGGATCTTGTTATATGCTAAATATCCACTTATTTTTTCCCTAAAGTCTTTGTATTCTTCAACAATTATGTGTGGCATTATTTATTCTTTTTCTCAATAATGTATAGACTTTTAATATATATTAATTTGCCTATTTTTCCATAATATAATTTCAATTATATTTTCTTGACCTTCATTTGCACTTTTCTCATTGGTGACTGCTTCTCTTTCATGTGTTACTCTCTTAACCTTCAGCTCTGCTTGTCAGGTTTTCTGTTCTTTTTTTCTACTTACTGTCAGTGAAACCCTTGATCTAAAAACTTTTCTGCATTGATCATTAAGCTACAATTCCTAAAGAATAATTATGTTTCTTAAAGAATAATAAATAATAATCCAAAATTCTGTATTGATTCTTCTCAGGGTTAAAAATTTGGAAAAAGGAGCATCTGGGTGAATTGGTTAAGTGTCAGACTTTGACTCAGATCATGATCTCATAGTTCATTAGTTCCAACCCTGCACTGGGCTCTCTGCTGTCAGCACAGAGCCTGCTTCAGATCCTCTGTCCTCCTGTCTCTTTGCTCCTCCCCTGCTTGTGGTCTCTCTCTCTCTCCCTCTGTCTTTCTCAAAAATAAATCAACATTAAAAGAAATAAATTTTTAAAATTTGGGGAAAAAATCAATTTCTCAGAAATGCAGGAAGGAAATCCTTCACTTAAACATGATGTGACGTTCTAAAGAGTTCGTGCACTTTAATAGTAAGAAAATATTTTAAGACTATTTGGAGGCAGAATGTTGAGGACATACAATCAAAAAAGTGCACCTTGAATCACAAGTAAATGTGGTCCTAAAATCAGGTACCTGGACATGTTCACTATCACGTAATCTCTCATTTCACTTGTTGCAGTTTGTATACGCAATAATTGCTTGATTGACTGAGATAAAGTCGGGATTTATCTTCGTATACTTTATAGCACACATATCCTTAAAAAACGCAGAAAAATATCAATTTTCATTTATGTGTATAAATAAATTTTAATTTCTTACCAGCTAAGTAAAAAATAGCTAAATTGTATATTCAACATTGTCTTTACCTTTGTTTTCTTTATGACTTAAAATTAATCTAACAGATTGAATCATCATCCCATTCTCAAAGAACTGGTCAAATAATTTGGTTTCCTTTTTTTTTTTTCCATACAGAATTCATTTTCTTCAATCCATGTTACCTTTGCCTTTAAAATATCTGCCAACTGAATAATCAAGGCCACTTATTTAATATTCTTCTTATATTTGAGGTCAGACTCACGAAATATCAAAAGAAAGAAGGCACAATGATAGGTAAAAGTTATAAAAGAAAAATAAATTTTAAAAAGCACAAAGCCAGGGGGGTCATGCCCCCTTTACAGGCTTTTAATATCATGTAAAGGTTATTCCACTAATTGTTAAGATGATCATAAAATGTGGCAGACTTAAAGAACAATGAGATATTCCATGCGGAGACTGCTTGTTGTCTCCCCTATGGCCTTGTCCTCCATACAGCACCTCTAATTTTTAACTGACATCAAGGCCAACTGAAATAGAAGATACATTTCTCATGTAACTTTGAGTTCAGGAGCAGCACGTGACCAAGGGAATAAAAGCCAAAATATAAAATAACAACCCATCCTGAGAAATGTTCTATAGGGCTTCTGAGATCCATTTTTGCAGCTTCTTCATCGCTCTTTGGAATTAGCCATAAGATGGCTACAGTTTCGTGTTGGACTATGAAGATAGGAGCTATAAAGAGTGTAGTAAGAAAGGAATTGGGAAACAGCCTGGTTCACGGCCAACTTAAATAACTACATGTGACTTTTACTGTCACAGTGAACTCAACTTCTACATTTTAAGCCATTATTTTTATGTCTCTGTAATTCACAGCCAAACATTGTCTGCACAGATATAAGAGATGGTACCAGGAATGCTTCTTTGCAAAAAAACAAAATACAAATTATGTTTTGGCTTGGGGAATTAGCAGGGCAGTGAGAGGTAGAAACATACATATCACAGGCTGGAAAGCTGGTGAACTTGCCAGGTTTGAGTGAATAAGTTATCTGCTTTACCTTAAAAGACAATCATACATTGTTTCAGGTAAAATATTGGGGGAAAGTTGAGATTATTTTTATAATTTTCATTGTGCTGACTGTTTTTAAAATTTCCAGAAAGGTCCTACAAAAGATAGATTGATTTAGGGTTGGGGTGGATTCAGTACAGATAGAGAAATAAGACAGAGCTTGATAAAGGAGACTTTCTCTACCTGGAATCTACAAACAACAGCTAACCACACTTCCAAGTTTGAAATATCTGGCATCACCTCTTTCTTTTTTAAAGTTTATTTATTTATTTTGAAAAAGAGGGAGAGAGAGAGAGAGAGAGAGAGAGAGAGAGAGAATCCCAAACAGACTCCACACTGTCAGCGCAGAGCCAGATGTGGGTCTCAGACTCATGAACCTTCAGACCATGACCTGAGTTGAAATCTAGAAACAGTTTCTTAACCGACTAAACCACCCAGGTATCCCTCTGGCATCACCTTTATTTCAAACTGAAACTTAGGAAGGACTCTACATAAGTTAGTAGATTTGTGCCCTTCCCTACAAAGACCATGATCTTAGTGACAAAGCTGTTGGATGCTATATCACAAGGAAAATGGACAGAACCCAGAGGCTAGAAAAAAGAAAACAAGAGATCTCACTCACACTTTAAAAATTGTGTCTGTACGGAGGCTTTGATTGTGATCATTTGCATATACAATTGACTGGACGCAAATAAGATCTTACCATATTTTTCAGGGAATTTTATTGTTAGAAAAACCCTTAATTTGACATATAATTAAAAGCCTTAAACAATCCCCATAGCCAGATGATACCAACAGGAAATGGGCTACAAACCCTCACGATGGCCATCTCTGCAAGGCACATCTGAGATATGGCAGCCCTGGAGAGCTACTGAATAAGGACACATCTTTCTCCTCTCTCCTATGTCCCCAAAGACAAATCCAGGGTCACAATGGGCAATGGGGAAAAAAGGTTTTCCCAAAGAGTGAATCATGCTATTACACTGTAAGCTAGCTAGGAAACTTGCTCTTATTGTCAGAACAGTCTTTATTAGTCATGGTGAACATTATTTTCTAAGCCTCATTGGCTATCAGCTAATGTATTTCTCATACTCTACTTCTCTTAATGTAATATCTATTCTCATATCATCAGTTTATTGGATGTACATGGGCATGTATCTAGTATTTCAATTTGTAGATTTCAGGATCACTCTGGGCCTTATTTGGATCTGTTGGGAAGAATTCCATGTCACTCATAGATCTTGAATGTTTAGCTACTAATGGATGTGAGTAAATGGATGACATTAGGTTTCTTTCCCTTTGGGAAAGGATGAATGCGTTATATACTCAGAAAGACTAATATCTATCTATATGTTAGTAGCCAAAAGGAGAGGCCATAATAGAGATTGCTGCTTTCTGTCACAAAAGCCACTCTCCCGACCTTTAGAAGACCGATTTCTTCACAGGAAGGTAGGCACATGGAAAAATGACAATGGAATTAATAGAATTTATAATTTCTACTTGATATAATTCATAAAAATTTTAATTGTGTTGTCTTTACGTTGTTGAATTGTAAGCATTCTTCATATATTTTCGATACCAGACCTTTATTGTATAGGTGATTTACTTTTTGTCTCCTTCTGTAGAATATCTTTTCACTCTCTTGAGTGTGTCCTGTAATGGACTGAATTGTGTCCCACTCAAATATATATGCAGAAGCCCTAACCTGCCATGTGACTGCATTTGGGGTCTAGTTCTCAAACTATATTCACATATCAGGGCTTTTGTGTATATTGCTTACTGTCAATACGTATTTAATAGCCGTGAGGCAGGTTTAGTATATTCATCTGGTTCCAAATTTTTCTAGTACACTAAAACCTTGGGTTGCAAGTAACTTATTCTGTGAGTATTCCCCAAGACAAGCAAACATTCATAATAAATTTTAACTTGATTAAAGAGCGATGTCTTGCAGTATGAGTAGTAATTGACGGCACACATCACATGATCACAACTGAGCCAATGGTTCTTGAAATTCACTTTGACATACAAGGGCTTTGGATTACATGTATGTTTCTGGAATGAATTATGCTTGGAAACCAAGGTTTTACTGTAAATTTTTCTGACATAACACCTCCTTATGTGAGAGAACAAACTAAATTAGTCCCTGAAGGTTTTAACCTAAGCCAATAAATTTCAGGTTCTTAGGTTCTATTTTTAGGAAAGCAAGTAATAATTAATGACAGTCATAATTACTGGCTTTTCCCGTTGCATAAAACACTTGAGGAGACAGAATTCAATAATAGGATTACGAGGATGCTCAGAAAATTATATTAATTTTATTCTGTGTCTATAAATTCCTATGTTGAGAACAGGCAAATAAATACGACCAGACAATATTTTATGGAATAACAGGAAAAAGAAAACAAAGACAGAAATATGGTCTATTTTGTTTTGTTACAGAAAAGGCAACAATAAGTATATCTATAGCTTCTTCAGTTTAGAATAAATATGACAAGCAATAATTCTGAGACAAATTATTTTAGTTTCTACTTTGTTTATTCTGAGAATAAACTATTTCTTAACAATCTAAGAAAATAACAGAGAGCTCAGCTTTAAATTTACCAAGATTTTCCAGGGATTTCACGTTACATAGAAAGTGACCAAGGAAACAGATCTTTAAAAATTAAATTTAATTGCTTGGAAATGCATGAGCTTCGAATAAGTAATTAAATTGACAGTGAAATTACTCTTCAAAATTTCATATCTTCATAGGAATGTGAGTAATACAATTCATACCATTAAGACTTAATCTTCTGAAACACCAGTGGAGAGAGATGAAGCTTTTAGATAGCAAGTAATATCAGAATATCAGAGGTTCTCAGCTGTGTGAATTTCTGACTGAGCTCCAGCAGAATTTGATGAAGGCAATAATATCATTGTGGAGATTCTTAAAAAATGCCTGACCTTCTTCAGACCTGACAGTTCTCAATATCAGCCACTTGTTGCTAAATAGGTGGTTACGTGTTGCCCTCGTCAAAAGAACAGCAAACAGCAAACATTTTGAAATATGTACATCAGTGGTCTGTGTCACTTACTCATTTCTTAAGAACATTCTACCAGCAGTTCAAAGGTCATTTTTTAAGTTTATTTATTTTTATTAGTTTTTTAAGGGTTTATTTATTTTTGAGTGAGACAGAGAGAGAGAGAGAGAGAGCACAAGCTGAGGAGGAGCAGAGAGAATTTGGGAGACACAATCCAAAGCAGGCTCCAGACTCTGAGCTGTCAGCACCAAGCCCAATGCTGGGCTTGAACCCACGAGCTGAGAGATCATGATCTGAGCAAAAGTCAGAAGTTTGACTGAGCCACCCAGCTGCCCCTAACTTTATTTATTTTTGAGAAAGTGTGCATTAGCAGGGGAGGGGCAGAGAGAGAGAGAGAGAGAGAGAGATGGAGGGAGAGAATCCCAAGCAGGCTCCATGCTCAGCCAGAAGCCTGATGCAGGGCGTGATACCTTGACCTTAAGATCATGACCATGAGATCGTAACCTGAGCGGATATCAAGAGTCAGGCGCTTAACCTGCTGAACCACCCAAACACCCCTCAAAGGTCTTATAAAGAGATGTTCGGTGATGTTATAGCATCCTCATCAGCCGTGTGTGCTTCGGATTCAGATTATTGCCTACAAATCACTAACTTTTAGTATAAGAATGGATAGGAGTTACAATACTAAATGCAAAGAAATTGTAGAAAGGTTTGAAGTGACTTTAAAAAGTCACATAGCAGCAGAAATGAAGTCGAATACCAGAAATCTGAGCAAATTTTTGTAATCCTGTAATGACTCCCATTTTGTCCCTCCTCAGGAGTGTTACAAGAATCGAAACAAAACAGTACACAAAGACATTTTTTTTTTTCAAACCAGGAAATGTCCCTTAATTATAAAGAAATTTAGGCAAAAAAGTTAAAGTGGTTTGCCCAGATCGTAACAGCATGGGACAGTACAGCTGGGAAAGAACTTTACTGTCTCTGCATTTAGTTCTCAATCATAATTTCTATCACTGGCTTAGAAATCATTGATAGAACATTTACTTTGCTTCCGTCCTTTTGTGTATCTTCAGGTCACAGATCATCGGCCAGAAACCCTGCCTTTAAAGATTCCACCCCCCCAACCCCGCCCAGGTAACCTATTTTATTTTGATCATTGGAGGTAAAGTACAGTTACTAAGACATTGCATAATGTTTTTCTCTTATCAATATTGGTACTATTTTTTGGTCTCCAGAAAGTCCGCATTCAATCATAGATTTTTTCCCTGAATCATCAAAAATACAATATTGTTAAATTGATTGTATTTTCATGTTTTATTTTTAAAGCCAACAATGTAACTCTAGGTTAAAATATTCCCTGATGTCTATAATTCCATAATTATTTTAGTTTAGTCAAATTTGGGTTTACTTAAATTACATTAGTCTAGGAATTATTTAGTCATAAATAATGCTTTTCAGTACTACAAACACCTGAGTTCACTCTTCTTTCATAGGAGAAAAAGCAATATTGTCAGCATAGGTTACATAGAAGCTAATAAGAGAAAAGTGCCTTCCTCGTGATACTTATGTTTTTGTGGAGATAGTAAAAAAAAATCAAACAAAAGGAATACTTTGAATATTAACAAATGTTATTTTGTGTAAGATGTCATACAATTGTTTCCTCTTGTCTGTTTAGACACTTGATTTTACTTTCATTTTCACTCCATAAAATATCTTAATGAGCACCTTTCTTTTTCTGTACTCAACATATGAGTTTAGAAATGAAACACCCTTTCATTTTCCCCCAGTATGATAATGATACCAAGAACTAGTCTGAGGTTGATTGTATTTCTTTCCAAAGCAGCATTGTGTTTATTTCTAATGTAAGGAACCAAGACACCGTTCCTCATAAACACTCAGTATAATATTTATCCACCTTTCTCTCAACAAGAAACTTAAAGACCAAAGATACCAACTATTCCCTATGCCTGGGTAGAGCTCCCGGAATTAATGAGCTGATTCACACAAAGTAATCATAGTTACTGAAGTATCAAGTTCTACAAATAATAATTCCAGTGTGTTTTTCTGAATCAGAAGTTTCAAAATGAAAGTACAGCGTATTGTATAGGAAAATATTTTTTTGTTATTGAGATGAGTCTGAGATAAGAGTTTAAAATGCCACCTTTACATTCATGAACAAGGAAAACCACCCCAGTGACCATTGAATGGCCATCACCACTGACCATCTTTTTTTTTTTAGCTAATTTTTTTTTTTATTTTGAGACAGAATGTGTGTGTGTGTGTGTGCTAGCATGAGTGTGGAAGGGACAGAGAGAGGGGAGAGCGGGCGGGAGATAGAGAGTCCCAAGCAGGCTCTGCAGTGGCAGTGCAGAGCCCAACACAGCAGCTCTAACTCATGACCTGAGCTGAAATCAAGAGTCAGACACTTAACCAACTGCATCAACCAAGGGCCCCAGACCTGGCCATCTTTTTATTTCCTGCCAAGGTTGGCAGAGACTAAGAATTCCATTTCCATCAACTAAATCTAAAACAGCTAAGGCTCAGGAAGGCTAAGGATTAAATTCTTTTTTTCTAGGAAAGGAAATAACTTTAAAAAAAAATAAAAATGATGGTAGACACTAGAATATTAAAGAACACGGAAGGAGGGGCGCCTGGGCGGCTCAGCCCATTGAGCGTCCAACTTCTGCTCAGGTCTTGAGTCTGCACCCCTCATTGGGCTGTCTGCTGTCAGCGCAGAGCCTGCTTTGGACCCTCTGTTACCCTTTTTCTCTGCCCCCCCACCCCTCCCTTCCTTGTGCTCTCTCTCAAAACTAAATAAACATTAAACACATGCGCACGCGCACACACACGCACACACACACACACACACACACACACACACACACACACAGAAGGAGGAGGTGTTTAGATGCACTGAAGAAAGAGAAATATTGGAAAAAAGGGTCATCTTCCGCTTGGAAGCTGGTGCAGGTTGTCATAAGAGGATTCATCGACAATCTTATTTAAATAGCTTGAACCACACTGTCTAATTAGGAGCCACTAGACTTACATGACTATTTTAATTTATATTAACTAAAATATAAAAAAACTTAAAATTTCAGTCCCTGAGATATATTATCTATACTTTTAGAGCTCAATAACTACATGTAGCTCATGACTACCATGGTGAATTGTGCAAATATAAAACATTT
This sequence comes from Panthera pardus, assembly GCF_024362965.1. Classification (NCBI taxonomy): domain Eukaryota; kingdom Metazoa; phylum Chordata; class Mammalia; order Carnivora; family Felidae; genus Panthera; species Panthera pardus. Next base: position 17,286,105 of record NW_026526765.1, read on the forward strand.
TTTTCTTGTAGAAAGTTCAATTAGACAGTGTTAAGCTAGTTTAAGAAGAGAAAAGGGGCCGAGAAGAGGAGATAAGAGTTTTTCCACTCTAGAGTTCATGAAACGGGATTTTTTCTGCAGAGAATTAAATACATTTTTCATTAATAAAACATAAATCATAAGGTTATGAGTAAAGGGATATGTAATTGGATTTTTAGCCAAAGGCAAGATTATGCCCTTTTATATCATTCTAAGTAACTTTGAATTTCTACTTTAGGCCAGGGTATATTTCCACAATGTTCATGTAAATAGGATTCTATAAGATTATTAGCTGAGGGTGAAACAGAAAAGGGAAGAAGGGGTTCAATGAGCTAAATAATCATGGGAAAGAATTTCTTCCAAATCTATATTTTTACAGACAGACCATTCACATGGCCATATTATATCTCCTAAGACACAATCTAAAAACATACTTAAATTTCTTTTAAAACCCAAATTGAAATGAAACATCTGCCTGGATGGATTTTCCCCTCTTTTAGTCAACTAGTAGGAGACCCTAGACCATATTTTAAAAAGAGCAGTTGTAAAGGATGAACCCCGAAAGTATTCTAATCAAAAGTGTGGTGGGTAGCTGTCTGCTCAAGAAATATCATTGAGTGTGAAGGATGAATTTGAGAAGACTACGTACAAGAAAACTGTTTTGAAAGTCATCTCATTAATCCATTCATAAATGACGATATATTTAATGAAATCAGGAAATTACGGCAGAAGCAAAAAATTTGAATTTCAGAAAATGTTAGAAAATCAAATTGTAGGACGTGATTTATAAGAAATGTATGTAAAGAAAGGAGAAAGTCTAACATGCATACCCTTTTAGGCACTGGATAATGCCAGAGAATTTCCAGAAACATAGCATTTTAGAAAAATGATAAAGTATTATGGTAAAATACAGTCTTTTATTTTAAAAACAAGATTTTTTTAGATCATTGTAAATACCTTAGTAGAATGAGGTAGTTATTCTCATTTCCCACCTCTCTCCTTCTGTCCCAAGCTGACCCAAACAAAATTAATTTTTCCTCATTTCATTATTATTATTATTATTATGTTAACCACTATTGAAGACATTAATGTATGTGATAAATAAGAATGAAAGTCTGGGGCTGTACAAGGCCTTCGCATCACAGCAGTGCAAAATATTTAAAATATACGTTTGATTTTCCTTTGGTTATCTGCCTGGCAACAGTCTCTTACCTGTTGTTCTTTTAAGGTCAGCTGCCTTACCTGATATACTGTATCTATTTGTCTTTGTCCTCTACAGTCCCAAATTTCTATCAATTGATTACACAGAATAGTTTAGGTTTCTCTATTGTCTTGTCTGCTTCCAACCATGGTCTCAAGGCTTCATGTTTTATTCTCCAAAAGATGTATCTAGATAGTTTTTTTTAACCTCAGATTATTCCTTTCCAATTATGGAGAAAAAAAAAAAAAAAGATCCTTTTTGGTTCCCTCCACCCCAACTGTAGTTTTCAAGTTCCTGATATGTTTTCTTTAGATACCAGTGTTAATACTTGGACCTTCTTCGACATATACGATTTATTGAACATGAAACCTGTTTAGATTTATCAGATATATTTCCAGGTCAATTCTGACACATCAGTTTATCATGCAGACAAAGTATTAAGGCCATTATCCAGCGAACTCTTGGCTGACAGCTGTACTAGAACTTCTAGAACTAATCAGCTGGCAAGACCCTGTTTGGTACGATGGCCCACAGATTTAACAGTTATAACTGTTTGTATTTTGAGGAGAATAGAATTACAGATATTTGTTTTGTCCCTTCTGATGCCACTGATTATACTTCATCAAGCCTGAATTTATTTAAATATGATCGGTGTTTCCTCAGCTGGTGATCTACTTTTTTTTTTTTTCCAAATAACTAATTATATACACTGTTGCAACTCCTGGCAAACGATGAATATTAGACCACGTGATTTATTAGTAGCTATGATCTGCCTATTTATATTATTGGTATTTTAAGTCATTTGTTTTCCTAGTGAGGTTTTGAATTTTCCTTTTAACACCAGTTTACTGAATGTGAATTGCTTTCTCACTTCTTTTATTTGCACACATTATTTGGGTGGCAATTGAATGTGTACAAATATGCTTTCTATATTTCTTTACTCTCATAAAGTAGTAAATCACAGCTCATTAGTGATGTAAAATCCCTATGCTGTCATTGCATTTTCTCATTATAAAATGAAGTATTTATTGTATTCCTCTTCGTGCTTTAGGTATACGGATCCCCGCTTTATAATTCCTATCCATCCAAGGAGCTTATTCTGAGGAGTAAGGGAGATGATACTAATAAGAACACTGAAAATTATAAAGCGTACATACTAGGAAGTGTGTACATGTATGTGTTAATGATTTGTGTGTGTGTTACTGTGTGCACGTGTGGTGTGCAAAAACAAACCTACAGAGGACACTTTAAAAGGCAACTGACAGAATAGGAAAAGATATTTGCAAACGACATATCAGATCAAGGGTTGGTATCCAAAATCTATAAAGAATTGATCAAATTCAACACCCAAAAAACAAATAATCCTGTGAAGAAATGGACAAAAGACATGAATAGACACTTTCTAAAGAAGACATCCAGATGGCCAACTGACACATGAAAAAACGCTCAACATCACTCATCATCAGGGAAATACAAATCAAAACCACAATGAGATACCACCTCACACCTGTCAGAATGGCGAACATTAACAACTGAGGCAACAACAGATGTTGGCGAGGATGTGGAGAAAGAGGATGGATCTCTTTTATGTTGTTGGTGGGAATGCAACCTGGTGCAGCCATTCTGGAAAACAGTATGGAGGTTCCTCAAAAAACTAAAAATAGAACTGCCCTATAACCCAGCAACTGCACTGCTAGGTATTTATCCAAGGGATACAGGTACACTGTTTTGAAGGGACACATGCATCCCAATGTTTATAGCAGCACTATCGACAATAGCCAAAGTATGGAAAGAGCCCAAATGTCCATTGATGGATGAAAGGATAAAGAAGATATGGTATGTATACTTATACAAAATTGAGTATTACTCAGAAATCAAAAAGAATGAGATCTTACCATTTGCAACTACGTGGATGGAACTAGAGGGTATTGTGTTAAGCGAAATTAGTCAGAGAAAGACAAATAGCATATGACTTCACTCATATGAGGACTTTAAGACACAGAACAGATGAACACAGGGGAAGGGAAGCAAAAATAATATAAAAACAGGAAGGGGGACAAAACATAAGAGACTCTTAAATATGGAGAACAAACAGAGGGTTACTGGAGGCATTGTGGGAGAGAGAAAGGGCTAAATGGGTAAGGGGCATTAAGGAATCTATCCCTGAAATCATTGTTGCACTATATGCTAAATAACTTGGATGTAAATAAATAAAAAAAAAGATATCTGTAGGGTCAATTTACTATATTGAACACGTTAAAACTAAACAAAAGGGAGATTATGTATGAATTCTCATCAAGGTAATTCCACAAGAGTGAAAGTTATTCTTTTTAACTGAAATTACAAAGAATCAACTCCATTTAAAAGATTTTGCTAATCTGGAAAAGATACTTATTCTTTTACTCCCATAATGCCTTTTTTCATTGTATTAAAAAAATTTACAACTGGCTACTACGTACCACCCCTTCTAGATTTGCATGTAAATAAAAGCATAGACTAGTTTTCGTGTAGCGGTATGTGAAATTCTCTACACACAGAAATAATTGCCACTAAGTAAATATTTATGGGGAAATGTGTCCTGCTCATAGAAGTATTTATAAGGATTCTGAAGATCAAATCAGGTTTGGTAATTTTGGTGATTGAATGAAATTTGGTCTTAGGATATTAAACTCCTTGATATTAAGGTATATTGAAAACAAGTGTGCCAACCAACTTTATAATTTTGTGCCACTTGTGGTCAATGTTTTAAGCAATACAATATATATGTTGTGTAAACATTCAAATTAATGGAATGATTTGTCTCTTTTTGTCTGTGGTCACGTGATAAATTTTCAGCTTATATCCACACAAATATTCAGGTTATCTGGCCAATTATACTTATGACTTTATGTCCTAAAATCAACTACTCTGTGGTTAATATTTGTACTAGATATACATAAACTTTCAATTTTGTCGGAAAACTTTCTGAGAATTCAACAAACTTCGTTATCAATCTCATTCCATCCACTCCTGCAGTGGTTGATATTGGCGAAGAACAGAGAAAGGCTCTCTTCAAAGTTCATTCCCTTCCTCTTGTCCAACATGGGCGCTAGGCACATCTGCAAAGTGGACATGAGCGTCAACAACATGGACATCAACTGCCCATGTCTAAACCCACCTTAATTTTGCATGCATTACGATTCTTTGCTTTCTGAGTTTTAGAGACCACCATCTTGTTCCTTGTTACTTTAGTTCCTATTCTCCATTTATCCCCTTGGGTTAACAAGACTATTATAGAATGGCTTTGATTCTCTCATCCTCTTATGTCTTTCCCAAATATGGTTGGAGCCAACTGTTGAATACTGTGCATTAGTCAAGCCTCAAATCTCCTCCCCCAAACCTTACAAGGTCACCCTGCTGTGGACACTCATCTGATGGTGAACCTGGATCATAAGACGTTTCGATATATTTTGTTAACACTTAATCATTGATAGGGGCTTTATAAAAACCTCTGAAAATTGTTTTTGATCATTTTATTCCTGATCTAATTTAATGATCATATCTGTTTTTTTTTTCTTTTTTGTTCTATAGCAGTTTTTGTTGCAATTTTTCTGATTCATTTTACTTTGCTACATCTCATTTAGTTGTTGCTAATTGCTTGAAAATTTTAATTTTAGTGTATATCGATAATAAACCTATATATTTTTGATTTAATTAATGGCACCAGTCTTTATTGGCCATCTCCTATTTCTAAAACACTGTACTAGGTGCTATGAGAAATACTGAGGAGAATAAATCATGTTGCACTTGAAAAAATATAGACACATTATCTTGAGGAAATTAACTATCTAGGAAATATCTGAGCTGCCATGTTTATTGCAGTGTTAGTCACAATAGCCAAGGTATAGAAACAATGTAAGTGTTCCTCAACAGACGAATGGATAAAGATGATGTTTATGGTAATTATATACAATGGAATTTAATTCAGCCAAGAGAAAAAAGGTAATCCTGCCATTTGCAGCAACATGAATGAAACTTGAAGGCATTATACATGTTTCAGGAAATGAATTATCAAATATGTTAAGAATAAAGAGACACAGGTAACAGTCTGGAACACTGGATTCAAGAACCTTGGTTACCATCATAATTCCACTAGTAATGAGTTAGGTAATGCATTTACATTACTGAATATCTTCAGGCTTAGCTCTTTTCTTATATAAAGCTGGGTATTATTATATATTGCTTGTTCTTTTTCAGATGAATCATTACATAGTCTCTTTAAAAAAACCTACTTTTGGGAAATATTTCCTATCTCATTTCCTATATTGAGGATTCACAATATGTTTATTTTTTTAGAGAATCTAAAACTCATAAAATATTTTGAAAGTATATATTTCTTCATTTATCACAGTATTTGAAATATATGCAACTGAGAAAGACTTTTTTCCTTGTATCTTATACTAATGATATCTAGTAAAGTCAATCTTTTGTAAAATACCTAAGAAAATGTTGAATGAAATCTTATCAAAAATTACTGCCATATCTAAAATATTGTAATTGATCAAGGTGGTTAATGAAAGACAGCTTCTTCTGTTTTAATTATCCTTTAATTTAGTTTTTCATTAGACTTTGAAAAGGTAAGAAATACACTTCTAAAAATTCTCTACATGCCCACGTCCCACAGCATCCCAGAAGAATGAATGAACGATGAAGTTCTTTCAAGGTGTATCAGCTAAAGCATGTTAGATCTGTGGTAACCTGAACTATAAAGATATTAAGAAATGAATAATGATTTACACAAAACAATTGATCATTTTGTTACCCTCCTGACAGGAAAAAATAATTAATTGTAATGTTGCAAGTATATGAAGTTAATAAAGAAATTAAAAGTACTAAAATTCTTAAAACAAAGTATTTCAGCAGATTCTAAAAGTTCTAGACTGTTGAAAGCTCTGCTAAACAGAGAAAAACACACATGTGAAACTCGTTATTCCAAATACAGTAAATCTAGAAATGTCAGTGATACACACACAGTTTTGGATGACTAATCACAATATTTAGGGCAAATTAGACAGGGATGAATGTGCCCCTGAACAATAAGGTTGTTCCAAGGAGGTTATTAAATAGGACAGAAAAGATTCCCTGAAATCACCTTCACAGGAAAGATATGGAGATGAATTGGCCACTAGCTATTTCTTATTCCTCTTTTCAACATGCAGATGAGGCTTCAGACATGGAACAGAATAGAATCCATACCCAGCAATGCTGTTGTGTATGCATAATGTGATTTATAAAACTTTTTTCAAATAACAGTGAAAGGGCTCAGCATAAGGGTAATTATAAGCAGGATCATCTAAAAAATTTACAAAGACAGGAAGCCTACAACTGAGAATGAATGGGTCCATCAATAACACAAATAACACCATGTGAGACAACGATGTACAAATTACAAGGCAGAATGGACTTATTTAACAGCACCTGGGAACTTATCCAGGAATATTTTATGTTTTCTCTGAAAGAACATTTAATGTGCATAGAAAATAGGGCAATTTTCATGACAAAGTCCTAAATAGAGGGAACATTCAAATGTCATCAAATTATGCCTCGTCTAAAGCTAAAATATACAATGCCCTTCCAACTTTTTGACTAATAAAGTGTATGTGATCTGTTTCTTATTTTCTTTGATCAATTCTTATAATAAAGACATCTATTTAAATCATTGTCAGAAATTATAGTGATTGTATTGCAGTGGCAGAATATTACATTCATTCAATTACAATATTCAATTACTAAACTTGTTCAATATTAAAGTAAATGCCACAAATATTAAATGTTAAAAAAACACTGCCCTTTCTTTAATTTTTGGCTATGAATGCAGAATCAAATTAAGAAATAATTTGGTTCAAATTTAGAAATAACCACTTCTTTTTCTTCTGTATATCACATTTAAAGTGTTTGCTTTCCTTTTCATAGATGAATGTTTATTATTTAGTATGATACTTTCAGTGAACTTGGCCATTTTGCATGACTTTGAGACATGCTTATTTTTCCAAGAAATTTCTTCAGCTGTCTTTTATGTAGGACTTGATAACCAGTGTCACTTCATACAATCCAGGTTGCACAAACAAAAATGAGGGGAAAATCTTCACATGAAATGAACTAGTTTCCCAGATTTCTGTACAGCTATTTGGCCTACAAATTGTAGTCATGTCTGTAAACCTAGAGATGTATGTTTCTGTACCGGGTGGGGGATTGCCAGGTGTATCATAATAGTTTCTAACATGGCAATTACCATAGGCCGTGTCATAAAGAGTGGTTAAGTGGGAAAGGTTAAGGAGTAAGTGCAGAGGGAAATAATAGAGTTAGGAAAACTATGCAAAGGAGAATAGACATATAAGAAGATGCAAAAAAAAAAACTGTTCCCATAATTGTGCAATATAAAAGGAATTTAAGCACAGTGAATATATGTCAAATATGTCTGCTTATTGAGTTCTGCCTCTTAGGAACTGGTGTTCATGTCATAAAAAGAAGGAAATTGATTTTCTCCATAACAGTATAAAAAAACAATTTTTTCTATGAATTATTTCCTTGAATTTAAAGTTGTTTTTTCATACATTTATGTTTTTTAACTCTTCACATTTTCTGCTGAAATTACATTTTTCAGTCTACACAGGGATTTCCGTTCCCACATTGATAAACCAAATATCTAAAGGCTTCTTGATAATTAACTTTTTTTTAATTTTACTCTTCTTTCTCCAGTTCCTTTATCAAAAAATGACATAAAGCCAAGGAATCATCAGAAACACTTCCCTGCCCTTTTTCTGCCATAACCAAGGAGTCACTGCATTATCTCTGACTTAGAGCTCGAGTTTACTTTCCCGCTCCATCTGAAGCATTATGCTCTAAGGTTGTAGCCATCTTAAGTCCCACCTGGATCACTGATCTAGCATTCAATGGATTATCCTGATCCAGTAACATATTTCATACTCACTAATTTCTGAAACTGCAGTAGGCCTTGATGGTGAGTCCTTTGCTCAATATCTTTCAATAACTTTTAACCACCTTCAAAATGAAGTGTGTATAGAAGGAAGATGTTAAACCAAAATATTTTTGTTCTGGGAATTTCCAGATCATACATGATTTAAGGCTTCATTAGTTATAAAATAAAAGGCATCCCATGTTCTAGGAGGAAGGCAGAATTTGTCTGATAATGGGGAAGTCATTGCTTTGTTACAAGGATCAAGATAGCGTCAGAGTGGCATACTAAAATTTAGGCAAGAAAATACCCTAAAAGTAAATGCGCTTGATGTTTCAGGTATTTTTTGAGGAGAGAAGAGGAAGATATCTCAGAATTTCCAAGGTGGAGTTTTTTGTATGTTTGGATAAAAACCTAGTTGTCTCAGACCATAGAGTTTTGTTTTGTTTTGTTTTGTTTTGTTTTGTTTTGTTTTTCATTGCTGCTTAAGTCTATAAGGCAGCTAGAAAAGTATACAGCTCTCACCTGAAAGAAGAGAGATAAGCAGAAAGGACTTTCATTTCTAAAAGATAATGGGGTAAGGAGAGAAAAAGAAAAGATGAAAGTTTAGATATGTATTCTGTATTTAATCCCAGATTGAGCCAAATGTTTGGTTAAAATCAATTGGTTGCAGGAAGGAACCAAGATGGCAGAACAGCATGGAAGTTTTTTGCGTGTCTTGCATCCATGAAATACAGCCAGACCAACACTAAATGATTCTGCACACCTAGAAAACTGATCTGAGGATTAACACAACAATCTGTACAACCTGAACCACAGAATTCAGCAGGTACATGGCATGGAGATTTGAATTTGGTGAGAGAGAAGCCGCGGAAGGCAGAGAGCCACTTTTGCTTACAGAGAGGAGGGAGACAGGAACAGGGGTGGTGGGGGGAGAATATGGGAAAAGTACCCCTCCCCAAAAGCAGCTGGAGAGAAGGTGCAAAATTAGAAACAGCCACAGGGACTGAACTAAAAAGGGTGTAAGGAGAAGGAGAGGGTTTAAGTTCCATTAAGACTGTAAACAGGGGGAGTCCAGAGTCTGAAACTCTGCAGCTCAATACCTGGTGGTGCTCTGGTGGTAAGGGCAAATCCCCAGGAGCAGAGGGGGTCTGGGATGTTCTTGGGCCACACGGGGAAAAGTGGTTCCACTGCTGGAAGAACATTTGGTAGACACTGTTGAAGCTGTCTGGTCCAGCAGACCCCAGAAAACGGCCACATTCATTGGTGCTGGAACAAGGTCATTAAGGGTGAAGCCTGGTGCCAGGGTGTGTGTTGCGATTTTCCATGGTTCCTGAAACTCTGAGGTTACACTGTCCCATGATTTTTTGGGGGAGGCAGGCTAGCACCTGGCCACAGTCTCGGGGCACTGGCAACAGCAGGGTCCAGTGGGCGTTCCTGGGTGCAGTCGACACCCATCCATTGCTCGGTGAGACTCTCTGCAGAGGGGCAGAAGAGGCCAAAGCCACTGTACCTCAGAAGTGGGGGGCCGGGGAAGACAGCTGCATCTGAGACAAAACTCGTGAGGGAGGTGATGCCTGGGGCATGGTCACGGACAGTGTGGAAGTGGGAAGTGGACAGAAGCCGAAGAGAAAGGACTGGTGCATAATTGCTGATCAGGGAAAACAGAGTTCCGATACTAGAGACTGGGTAGCTGGGTGATGCCATTTTCACCACTCCCTCGCATGTGGGCACGCACCTACAAGTGCCTACCACCACCAAAACAATCCAGCCCAGTAGGCTAGCAGTGGCACCTAATGGAGAACAGAGCCGTTACAATAAGCCCCGCCAAACTGGGCCAACCTCGCTCTTCAAGAATGCAAGTCTCACTGCCTGCTTAGTTTATGGGCTATAAAGGGCTTCATAGTTTGAATTCTAGGGGAAAACGAAGTAATTTCAGTCATATTTCAGTCTGTTACAGGGCCCATCTATTCAATTTTCTCTTTCTTTTTTTTCTCTTTTTTTCATTTCTTTTCTTTTTTTCTTGAATGCATGAAGATAAAAAAAACATTTTTATTTTCAATTTTTATTAAAAATAATTGTAGTTACTTTTTTCTACAATATTATTTACTCTTGTGTAAATTTTTTTCAAGTTCTATTTTACACCCATCGTTTCATTTTAGTCTACTTCAGTGTATTCATTCCTTCAAATTTTCAAATGATTTCTTTTTTCCCCCTTTTTTCTCTAATCTATCAACCCACTTTCAACACCCAGACCAAAACACACTTAGGATCTACATCATTTATTCGATTTGTATGTGTGTGTTTAATTTTTTAATTTTAATATTGTTCAATTTTAATTTTTTAATTTTAATTTTTTGTACCTCATTAATTCCTTTTCTCCCTTCAAAATGACAAAACGAAGGAATTCACCCCAGAAGAAAGAGCAGGAAAAAATAACAGCCAGGGACTTAAACAACACAGATACAAACAAGAAGTCTGAACCAGAATTTAGAATCATGATAATAAGAATACTAGCTGGAGTCAAAAATAGATTAGAATCACTTTCTGTGGAGATAAAAGAAGTAAAAACTAGTCAGGATGAAATAAAAAAAATATTACAACTGAGCTGCAATCTCGAATGGATGCCGTGGCAGCAAGGATGCATGAGGCAGAACAGAGAATCAGCAATATAGAGGACATACTTATGGAGAATAATGAAGCAGGAAAAAAAAAAGAGGCAGATTATGGAAAAAAGAGCATGATTTAAGAATTAGAGAAATCAGGGGCACCTGAGTGGCTCAGTCGGTTAAACGTCCGACTTCAGCTCAGGTCACGATCTCTCGGTCCGCGAGTTCGAGCCCCGCGTCGGGCTCTGGGCTGATGGCTCAGAGCCTGGAGCTTGCTTCCGACTCTGTGTCTCCCTCTCTCTCTGCCCCTCCCCCATTCATGCTGTGTCTCTCTCTGTCTCAAAAATAAATAAACGTTAAAAAAAAATTAAAAAAAAGAAAAAGAATTAGAGAAATCAGTGACTCATTAAAAAGGAACAACATCAGAATCATAGGGGTCCCAGAAGAGGAAGAGAGAGAAATAAGGGTAGAAGGGTTATGTGAACCAATCATAGCAGAAAACTCTCCTAACCTGGGGAAAGACACAGATATCAAAATCCAGGAAGCACAGAGGCCTCCCATTATATTCAACAAAAACCTACCACCAACATGGCATATCATAGTCAAATTCACAAATACTGAGGCAAGGAGAGAATCAAGAAAGCAGAAAGGGAAAAAAAGTCCTTCACCTACAAGGGAAGACAGATCAGGTTTGCAGCAGATCTATCCACAGAAACTTGGCAGGCCAAAAAGGAGTGGCAGGATATATCCAATGTGCTGAATTAGAAAAATATGCAAGCAAGAATTCTTTATCCAGCAAGGCTGTCATTCAAAATAGAAGGAGCAATAAAAAGTTTCCCGGTTTAACAAATTAAAGGAGTTTGTGAACACTAAACCAGCCCTGCAAGAAATTTTAAGGAGGATTTTCTGAGGGGGAGAAAAGATGAAAACATAAACAAACCAACAAACAAATAAACAAATAAATAAAAACTGAAAGCAACAAAAACTTGAAAGGACCAGAGAACACCACCAGAAACTCCAACTCCATAAACAACATAATGTCAATAAATTCATATCTTTCACTACTCATGCTAAAGGTCAATGGATTAAAAGCTCCAATCAAAAGACATAGGGTAACAGAATGGATAAGAAAACAAGATCCATCTATATGCTGTTTACAAGAGACCCACTTTAGACCTAAAGACACCTTCAGAATGAAAATAAGGGGAGGGGAACCATTCGTCATGCTAATGGTCAACAAAAGAAAGCCGGAGCAGCCATACTTATATCAGACAATCTAGACTTTAAAATAAAGACCGTATCAAGAGATGCAGAAGGGCATTATATCATAATTAAGGGGTCTATTCACCAAGAAGACATAACAATTGTAAATATTTATGCACCAAATGTGAAGCACCCAAATATATAAATCAATTAACCACAGACATAAAGAAACTCATCAATAGTAATACCATAATAGTAGCAGGCATCAACACCCCACTTGTAGCAATGGACAGATAATCTGTCCAAAAACAACAAGGAAACAATGGCTTTGAATGACACACTGGACCAGATGGACTTAACAGGTATATTCAGAACATTTCATCCTAAAGCAGCAGAATATACATTCTTCTCCAGTACACATGGAATGTTCTCCAGAATAGACCACATACTGGGACACAAATCATCCCTCAACAAGCACAAAAAGATCAAGTCATACCGTCCATATTTTCAGACCACAATGCTATGAAACTCGAAATCAACCACAAGAAAAAAAATTGGAAAGGTAACAAATACTTGAAGACTAAAGAACTTCCTACTGAAGAATGAATGGGTAACCAAGAAGTTAAAGAGGAAATTAAAAACTTCATGGAATCCAATGAAAACGATAACACCACAACACAAAACCTCTGGGAGGCAGGAAAGGTGGTCATAAGAGGAAAGTATATAGCAATCCAGGTCTTCCTAAAGAAGGAAGAAAGATCTCAGATACACAACCTAACCTTATGCCTTAAAGCCCTGGAAAAAGAACAGCAAATAAAACCCAAAAACAGCAGAAGGCAGGAAATAATAAAGACTAGAGCAGAAATTAATGCTATTGAAACCAAAAAAAAAAACCCATTAGAACAGATCAATGAAACCAGAAGCTGGTTCTTTGAAAGAATTAACAAAATTGATATACCACTAGCCAGTTTGATCAAAAAGAAAAAGGAAAATACCAAATAAATAAAACAAGAATGAAAGAGGAGAGATCACAACCAACACAGCAGAAATAACAAAAATAATAAAAGTATATTATGAGCAATTTTATGTCAATAAAATGGGCAACTGAAGAAATGGACAAATTCCTAGAAACATATACACTACCAAAACTGAAACAGGAAGAAATAGAAAATTTGAACAGACCCATAACCAGTAAAGAAATCGAGTTAATAATCAAAAATCTCCCCAAAAACAAGAGTCCAGGGCCAGATGGCTTTCCAGGGGAATTCTACCAAACATTTAAGGAAGAGTTAACACGTATTCTCTTGAAACTGTTCCAAAAAATAGAAATGGAAGGAAAACTTTCAAACTCTTTCTATGAGGCCAGCATTACCTTGATTCCAAAACCAGACGGAGACCCCACTAAAAAGGACAACATTAGACCAATTTCCCTGGTGAACATGGATGCTAAAATCCTCAACAAGATATTAGCCAGCTGGATCCAACAATGCATTTAAAAAAATATTCACCGAGGCGCCTGGGTGGCTCAGTCGGTTGGGCGTCTGACTTTGGCTCAGGTTATGATCTCGTGGTCTGTGAGTTCGAGTCCCATGTCGGGCTCTGTGCTGACAGCTCAGAGCCTGGAGCCTGTTTCGGATTCTGTGTCTCCCTCTCTATCTGACCTTCCCTCATTCATGCTCTGTCTCTCTCTGTCTCAAAAATGAATAAATGTTAAAAAAATTTAAAAATAAAATAAATTTAAAAAAAATATTCACCACAACCAAGTGGGATTCATACCTGGGATGCAGGTTGGTTCAATATCTGCAAAACAATTAATGTGATTCATCACATCAATAAACCAAAGGGCAAGAACCATATGATCCTCTCAATAGATGCAGAGAAAACATTTGACAAAATACAGCATCCTTTCTTGATAAAACCCCTCAAGAAAGTAGGGATAGAAGGGTCATACCTCGAGATCATAAAAGCCACATATGAATGACCCAATGCTAATATCATCCTCAATGGGAAAAACCTGAGATCTTTCCCTCTAAGGTCAGGAGCAAGACAGGGATGTCCACTCTTGCCACTGTTATTCAACATAGTATTAGAAGTCTTAGCCTCTGCAATCAGACAACACAAAGAAATAAAAGGCATCCAAATAAGCCAGGAGGAGGTCAAACTTTCACTCTTCACAAATGACATTATACTCTATATGGAAAACCCAAAAGATTCCACCAAAAAACTGCTAGAACTGATTCATGAATTCAGCAAAGTTGCAGGATATAAAATCAATGCACAGAAATTGGTTGCATTCGTATTCACCAACAATGAAGTGACAGAAAGAGAAATCAAGGAATCGATCTCATTTACAGTTGCACCAAAAACCGTAAAATACCTAGGAATAAATCTAACCAAAGAGAGGAAAAATCTATACACTGAAAACTATAGAAAGCATATGAAAGAAATTGAATAAGGCACAAGAAAAATGGAAAATGATTCCATGCTCCTGAATAGGAAGAACAAATATTGTCAAAATGTCGATATTACCCAAAGCAATCTACATATTCAATGCAATCTCTATCAAAATAACACCAGCATTCTTCACAGAGCTAGAACAAGTAATCCTAAAATTTGTATGGAAGCAGAAAAGACCCTGAATAGCCAAAGCAATCTTGAAAAAGAAAACCAAAGCAGGAGGCATCACAGTCCCGGACTTCAAGCTATACTACAAAGCTGTAATCATCAAGACAGTATGGTACTGGCACAAGAACAGACACTCAGATCAATGGAACAGAATAGAGAACCCAGAAATGGACCCACAAATGTATGGCCAACTAATCTTTACCAAAGCAGAGAATAATATGCAATGGAATAAAGACAGTCTCTTCAGCAAGTGGTGCTGGGAAAACTGGACAGCGACATGCAGAAGAATGAACCTGGACCACTTTCTTACACCATACACAAAAATAAACTCAAAATGGATGAAAGACCTCAATGTAAGACAGGAAGCCATCAAAATCCTAGAGGAGAAAGCAGGCAAAAAACTCTTTGATCTTGGCCACTGCAACTTCTTACTCAAAACATTTCCAGAGGCAAGGGAAACAAAAGGGAAAATGAAATACTGGGTCCTCATCAAAATCAAAACTTCTTCACAGTGAAGGAAACAATCAGCAAAACTAAAAGGCAACCGACAGGATGGGAGACAATATTTTCAAACGACATATCACATTAAGGGTTTGTATCCAAAATCTATAAAGAACTGACAAAACTAAACACCCAAAAAACAAATAATCCAGTGAATAAATGGGCAAAATACATGATTAGACACTTCTCTAAAGAAGACATCCAGATGGCCAACAGACACATGAAAAAATGCTCCACATCACTCATCATCAGGGAAACACAAATCAAAACCACAAGGAGATACCACCTTACACCTGTCAGAATGGCTAACATTAATAACTCAAGTAACAACAGATGTTGGCGAGGATGTGGAGAAAGAGGATCTCTTTTGCATTGTTGGTGGCAATGCAAGCTGGTGCAGCCACTCTGGAAAACAGTATGGAGGTTCCTCAAAAAACTAAAAATAGAACTACCCTACGACCAAGCAATTGCACTACCAGGCATTTTTGCAAGGGACACAGCCGTGCTGTTTCGAAGGGACACATGCACCCCCATGTTTATAGCAGCACTATCAACAATAGCCAAAGTATGAAAAGAGCTCAAATGTCCATCGATGGATGAATGGATAAAGATGATGTGGTATATATATACAATGGAGTATTACTCGGCAACCAAAAAGAATGAAATCTTGCCATTTGCAGCTTTGTGGATGGAACTGGAGGGTATTATTCTAAGTGAAATTAGTCAGAGAAATACAAATAGCATATGATTTCACTCACATGAGGACTTTAAGAGACAAAACAGATGAACATAAGGGAATGGAAGCAAAAATAATATAAAAACAGGAAGGGGGCAAAACATAAGAGACTCTTAAATATGGAGAACAAACAGAGGGTTACTGGAGGGGGTGTAGAAGCAGGGGGTGGGCTAAATGGGTATGAGGCATTAAGGAATCTACTCCTGAAATCATTGTTGCACTATATGCTAACTAACTTGGATGTAAATTTAAATAAAATTAAATTAAGAAAAGAGAAAGAAAATCAATTGGTTATAGAACTAAAATGCTGATTTCTCTTGCTCACCCCTACAATGCTGAAAGATGGTGCTCTTCTAAAAGAATCCTATGGTTGCCCTAACAGGAATTCTATCTAACATGATGTCTTAGCATAAGAATATTGATCCTGAGGAATGGACTTATATACAAGGGCCTGAAATAGGTCCCCTCTTCCTCCTTAGACAACACACAACAAATAAACTATCAAAACTGTCCCTTGTGCCCCCTTGGGGCAAAGATTATGGAGCTGAGAAGGCTGAATAGAAGAGATTAAGAAAAGTCCACACTAGGAAAAGTGGGATGAGTAGATAGACATGGACAAGAAAAGGCCACCACTAGGTTGTGGAAACACAGGCACACTCATGACAACTATATTGAGTCACCACCAGGGAATTGTTAGGCATTCATTGGTCATGACCCACAAGCAAACTTCCTGTGATAAAAACCTATCCCCGCTTCTGTGACCTTAGAGAGGTCCTGGGACCAGCGTAGGACAGTGTAGCACTTCCTAGTGATATGAGAAAACCCAGAGATCCTGATGCCATTTTGGAAAGGTAGATCACAAGAAAAAGACTCCCGAGAGGTAAGAAACCATGAGGCATCAAATAATTCACAACCTAATAAATTTTTCATTGGCATGATCAAATGTACTCACTGTCACTGAAAAAAGATATTTATTATTGAAAATAGCACATTTTTTGGTACTTCTGACATACAGTATAAATATTTTGACCTCACTCCAAGATCAAACTATTTAAAGTTATTTTAGTTGTTAAAGAACATCTTAATTAAAGCCCTGTGCTGTGGGCTAGGGTGTTTAATAGTGAGCAAACAGCATGGTTCATCCACAGTGGGTTCATGGCAGATCAGAGAGTATAGAAAAAGAACCAGTTAAATAAAATAAGGTGTAAAAATTGTGTGTGAGAATCCAAAGGAGAGTCACTAGGCCAGATCAAGCAATGTACAAATTAAGGCTAATAACGTGTTATTTTTCTGCATGCATCCAACACACTAGCTATGGTAAATTTCTTAGCATGTCCTGGTATTACTAAGGTCTCGATCTTTCATGCATTTTCTCTGTATCCAGAACTATCTGTAATAGTTTCCTCTTGCTGCTGTAACAAGTTAACACAAATTTTGTAGCTTAAAACAACACATATTTATTGTGCTATAATTCTGGATGTCATAAGTCTTAGAATGCAGGTGTTGGTGCAAAACTGAGTCCCTCCTGGAGGTTCTAGAAAAGAATGTGATTCCTTGCCTTTTCCAGCTTCTGGAGGCCTTCCGTGTGCTTTGGTTATGGGGCTTCCTCCGAAGGCTCTAACCTCTGCTTCTGCCTTCACATCTCTTTCTCTCTGACTTGATCTTTTTGCCTCCTTCTTATATGACCGCTGTGACTTCATTGGGTCTACAGTGATATTCTGCGATATCAATGGTCTCATCTCATAATCCTTACCTTAATCACATCTGCCAAGTCCCTTTTGGTATAGAATGTAAATATATTAGCATGTTTCAGAGCTGGCAATTTTGAGGCGGTGAGGGATGTCATACAGCCTAGCACACACTGCAGAAATTTCCATCTGGATCTTTTTAGAATGATTTCTTTTAGACTGGACAGTAAAAGGAAAATGAGGTAGGTAGATAGGGAATGAGCAAAGAAAAGATCACGGAAGGAAGGAAAGAGAAAAAGAAGGAAGAAAGGAAGCAAGTTAAGCTCAGATTCCTATAGCATAAAAAAGTAATATTTATCAATGAATTGTTAAAAATAAAAATGCAGAATAGCAGAAGTTATAGTTATTTTGAAAGGGAAAATTCAAATGACCACATTTGATTCCATGTGGCCATAAGGAATCCTTCAAAGTACTCATATGTCATCTTCAGGAACATGTCTAAATAATTCTTTTATTTCTCTATCACAGAAGCTGTACCAATACCAGCTGGATCTAAGAAAATGAAAAATGTAGGGTGTCCCACAGAGTATTCTTAGCTCTGCAGTATTATCCCTCAATTTGTCCTACTGAGTCAGAATTACTGACCCTCAAGGCATAATGATAGATCTATTATTTTAACATTTTACATAGCATGGTCTAATAAGTAAAACCCATCAGCTAACATAAAAGACTTTCCTTGTTAAACTTAGATATAATGTCTGCTTATAGGATATTATCCAAAGAATGACTCATTAAATAAAAAGTCATATATATCTATATATTTCACCTACAAAATATACAGACAGTCTCTAGTACTAAGTAGGAAAGTAATAGCTTCTTATTGCATACAATATTTGTTCAATATATCTTTCTTTTTAAAAATTCATGCCATGTAGGTACTCAATCACTGGTTATATGTATACAATTTTCTCCTAAAATACAGTTTTTATTGAAGAAGTCATTTACTGTTGAGATTATATATGTCTCTGATATATCTTTCTTTTAGAGCCCCATAGAAAAAGTAACTCTTCATTTATTTCCTTAGTGACGGAGAATCCAGCAAATACTTTCAGCTGATTCATCTTAGAAATATCTGTACTCTCATCTGGTATAGAGCAAATCACCCACACAGACTAATTTGTTTTAATGCTCTTCCCTTCAAAGCTGCAGCAATATTTTCAATTACCTTTAAAGCAGTATTTGCTGAGAAAGAATTGCACTTCACGTTATTGCCATATACTTTTCTAGACATTTCTGCTTTTCACCACAGGAGGAAGATCAAGCCCTTCTCCAGTGCCATGTGATAGTTTGTGTGTTGCTATTATATATTAAACATGAAGTCTAAATCTTTTCACTGTATTGCTGGTAAGATAACCAGGAAACCTCAATGGGAACAAAGGCTTTCAGGGTCACTGTTCACATCTTTCCAAAGCATTGCAAGACTTTCATGTATTTTGTAAATTTTTTAACGTACAAACAACCACATCAGTGCCAACCTTTCAGGTCTGTGCTCCAAACTTCAGTGGCTTTTCACTCAGATTGAATTTAAAGTCTTTCAAATCAGAAGATACAAGACCCAAAATAGACTGACTCTCCACTTTTCCCAATTCCCTGAACTAACCTCTGACTAACTCCTCTCTGTGTCAGCCATTTTGCCATCTTGCTTTCCAGAGATCTGTTTCTGGTTCTGAAGTCAGCATTTGCACTTCCCTCTGCCTGAACACTACTCCTCCCCTTCAGGTATGAGTAGGATTCACTCTCTTACCTCCTTCTAAGGTCACTATATTTGACTAGACTTTTGAGTATCGTAAACCTCTTCCTCACGTTTTCTTTTCCCCTCCAGCACTAATCATCTCCTAATATATTGTATAACTAACTTGTTACATGTTTTGTGTATAAACTTTTACTGGAAAGTAAGCAGTCTGAAAATAGCAATTGCCTTTTTATGCTTTCTGTTTGTATTCAACTTGGAGATCCTCAAAACTGAGAGCAGTACTCAGCATACAGGCAGTGGATAAGTTTTTGTTGAATCAATCTCTTCTGTTTTATTTATTTATTTATTTTTTAAGTTTAGACAAAGAGCATGAGTGGGGGAAAGGGGCAGAGGGAATGAGAGAGAGACTCTTAAGCAGACGCCATGCTCAGCACAGAGCCCAATGTGGGGCTCAATCCCACTATCTCTGGGATCATGACCTGAGCTGAAATCAAGAGTTGGACACTCAATTGACTGAGCCTCCCAGGTGCCCCAATTTCTCCTGTTTTAAATAAGAAACATCTTAGTATTTCCTGTCCGGATTATCACAATTACCTTCTGATTGGCTGTACTACCTCTATCTTTCTTCCTTTCTGACACACTTCATAAAGTGAATGTTTATGTAAAATGTTTGCTTAAGATCTTCTGACAAATGGAGAAGTGGAGACTGAGAGAATCCTTAGGATGCGTAAGTCCTAAAAAAAAAACCGGATATACTGACGAAATGGTTAAGACAATGATACTATCACAAGTGAATTCCATAAAATATATTACTGCCCAAATTGAATTTAATCTGTGTGTAAGACAGATCAATATTAAGACAGAAAAAGTTCTTCACAGGCACAGGTTTACGTTCCAAATTTATTTTGTTTATACACTTACAAAGGAAACTGGTAAAGTGGTGCGGAAACTTTTGCTGCCACACAAACCCACTACTGGAAAAAGCATTAAAATAAGACATTTTTTTACATAAATGAGGAATGTTATCTCCATAAAATTAGAATATTATCATTATGTTGTATGAGTGCTGCCTCTTAACTATCTATAATTTGTCAGCAAGGCAGGGCCAAAGCACTGACCTTTTTTTTTTTTTTTTAATTTTAAACAGTCAATAAGAAAGGAAAAACAAATCAAAGTGTCTAAATGGAATGGAGTGCCTGTTTAAAAATCATAAACCGCTAAATGGTTAGCATGAAGGCTGAGATCACACGGAGGTAATATAAATGCTTTTGGGCAATTCAGTTGTTTTCAGTGAGTAGAAATTTTCAAAATGTTGAGAACTTCTGTCAAAAGGTATAATTCTAAAATGGTTTTAGTAATGTTGAGGCAAAGATTACTTAAATATATCACATGCTGGTGATAATGAATTCAGTATCATTTTACAACCAAAATGCCTCTTCTTGAGAAAATGATGATATATGTAAATTAAGGAAAACACAAGCAGTTATCTCCTAGATAACAAATCCAAGAGCTGATAGTTCAAAGATAAAAATAGCAAACATGGAACATTAGATTCTATTATGTTGTGTGTGATTATGTATTAGGAAACTAACAACAGTTTATATAATTTGAGTATCCAATAAATATATTTACATGAGTATATAAACATCTGTGTGTGTGTGTATTTATATCACTATCAATGTATCTTTGATGTGACAAATTTATAATAGTTTGAATATTGTCTGTTGCCTTCATGGCCTATCAGGGCTTTGAACACAGAGACTACGTTTTATTTACTCCTATCTTCTCACATCATGGAGTTAATAAGAACTGCACAAGGTTTTGTTAACCTGAATATTATTAAATAATATTTTGTTAATATTCTATAAGGTAGGGGCACCTGGGGAGCTCTGTCTGTTAAGCAACCGACTTCAGCTCAGGTCATGATCTCACGGTTTGTGAGTTTGAGCCCTGCATCAGGCTCTTTGCTAACAGCTCAGAGCCTAAAGCCTGCTTCAGATTCTGTGTCTCCTTCTGTCTCTGCCACTCCCCTGCTCTCACTCTGTGTCTTTTCTTCTCAAAAGAAACTTTAAAATTTTTTTTTTTATGTTTTACTTTATTTTTAAGGAGGGGAGGGGCAGAGAGAGAGGGAGAGAGGCAGAGAGAGAGGGAGACACAGAATCCAAAGCAGGCTCCAGGCTCTGAGCTGTCAGCACAGAGTCCAATGCAGGGCTCGAACTCATGAACCCTGAGATCTTGACCTGAGTCAAAGTCGGACGCTCAACCGGCTGAACCACCCAGGTGCCCCAAAATAAATAAACTTTTAAAAAAAATTAAAAATTCTGTAAGGTAGATATAAATTAAATTAAAAAAATAGACTCACAGCATTTAGAAAAGTTTAGTTTTTTAACATTTTGTTTTGCCATGCATATATAAAATTTCCCATAAGGTATCAAATTAGAAAGTGTGTGATTCTTCTTTAATTTACTTGGGTTAAATATGTGTCTGTTTTTGCCAGACATCCTTCAACTAATAAACACATTGTTTACTCATTTTTATGTAAAAATATACATGTTTTACCTACCGTATACCAGATACTAAATTATATGTGAGATGCAATCAATAATACTTTTGTTTTAACGTTAATTAGAGTTAGCAGATATGTAAGATCTATACAGATAAAGGGTCACAGAAATTAGCAGCCATGCTAAGGAAGTTGCCAAAGTCAACAATTCAAGGCCTGTATACACAACATGAGCTTTGTTAGTAAAAGTGAGTATGTGTATATATGTAATCTTCTATGGTGATAATGTATAGCTTTATTCTATGAACATTTGATTGAAGTATAACTTTTAAATAATGTCTAACCATGCTGGTTAACAAAAGGCACGTGTCTTCATGTCTCCACTCAAAAGAGTTCTCCATTAGTGCTAACTAATGCCTTATATTTCCTCCACTGAAAACCTCAGGGGTTATAAAGGTGACAAAAATGTGTCTGGAATCGTTTCAAATATTGTAAATGCAATTTAAGCAGTGTTTAATATTGTATTTGCAACAGTGACAAAACCTAGAATCAGGTGATAGAACAAATTACACCTTAAACCACCTAAGACTTTAGGGTTTTGCTTTGCCCTTCTGTCTCACATGTCTTTCCCTCTACCTAAAATCCTTCATTACTCAGAAATGATACCAACATATCCTGTGCAAAGGTAACTGGAAAGAACAAAGGGTAACTTTATCTTCTAACTGGGACTGTTTATCTTTATCTTCTAACTGGGACTGTTCTCACACTTCATTCTCTTGCCATTTGTGGTTTCTTTAAGCCCACTCCTCAATCCAAAGCTGGTGTGTTTCCCTTTAGCCAATATGAAAAGACTGTCTGAAGACAGCCTGACCATCTCGTCATCAGAAGCCCTGGAGAGAGTTGAAGGATTTGTGTTGGATCCTGAGGGTCCTGGCTTAATCACAAGAGAATACTTGGCCTTGTTACTTTAGATTTAAATGATTTTAAAAAAGGGCCAAACAACATAACACAGAGAATTTTTTAAGTTTTTCATAACAATGCGTTTCAATTAAAACTGTTAAACCCCAAAAAGAAACGTTATTATTTCTCATTCTTACCAAATTTTTACGTAGGCCAGTAAAGCTTAGCTATGCCCATCTTACAAGAGCCAATCTACATTCCAGAAAGTTATGTTTTTTGCTCTAATTACCTAGACATTTTAGCATGTTATATGACAATTTGATGTTGCTGTAAGTACATGTGAAACCACTAAATCCTGCTGACTTATGAACTTTGTGGGTCTTGGGCTCACGTGTCCTCCTCCAAAAACTGCTTGACCTAGAATGCTCATGCTCAAGTTCAGTTTCTTATTCAGGATTTTACTCCATGATTTTACATGTCTGTGTACCTTCCTGTGGTGTTGACATCCCACTGGAATCTACTCTAAGCACTTACTGTTTATTCTGCAAGGTTGGTATCCAAGCCTTATACTTTTACGCTCTCCTGAAATGCCCTTCTCTAGTAACTTGCTTAGAAACTGACCACCACTCATCTCCAGAGCCTGGGAACATGTGGGCACTAAAGAAGTACTTGTAAGACTGCCGGATGGACCTCTGACACATATGGCCTACACATAGTACTTACAATAATTCTCCTTCCACGGAGTGCTAGTGAGATCCTTCAAGAGTGACTGCCCTTGGACAATATCAACCTATTCTCTGTAGGCTCTATCTTAGTCACATTGGGCTGTTATAACAGAATACCACTGATGACGAGGCTTGTAAACAACAGAAATTTATTTCTCAGTTGTAGATGCTGAAAGTCTGAGATTAGGGTGCCAGCATGGTCACATTTTGGTAAGAGCTTTCTTCGGGGTTGCAGATTGCTAACTTCTGGTTGTGTCTTCAATGTGGTGGAAGAGGAGAGAGAACTCTCTGGGTTTCTGTCTATAACTGCACTAATCCCATTCATGAGGGTTCCACACTCATGACCTAATGATCTTCCAAAGTCCTCACTTCCTCATACCATCACACAGAGGGTTAGGATTTCAACATATGAATTTTTAGAAGTATAAACATTCAGTCTATCAGAGGCTTCTTCATTTTAGAGTTCCCAGGATATTCAGAAGGAAGCGCTAGATGAAAGGAATCACATATTTATCCCTTTGCCAAGATGTCAGAGGAAAGAGTGGAAACATTTGAGAAAGGAAGTGTGGACGAGTGGATCCTGTGAATACTTAGGGCACAAAGTTAGTGAGGAGTTTTCATTACCCTAAGTATGGTCATACAGAATGCCTAGCAAAATAAAATCTATGATAAGATTCCAGAGAGTCATGAGTAAGTTTCTAGGTAGAGCTGAAACTTATTGAGCTTAGCATCGTGTGGGATAATTATCAGACTTTAGGTGTTCCAAAAAAATTCTAAGGTAACCTTGGTAACCGTTTGAACCGTTGTCCTTTGGTGCTGAACCGTATACTTTGAGGAAGAGGATATTTTGTTTTCCCCCTGAAACAGTCATGATGAATGAATCAGCATTTATGTTATTTGGGTGGTTTCCATCTTCCCAGGCTACAGTGCTTCTCAATATTCTTGGTGAGTAAGAATCACTTGCAGAACATCTTAAAAATACGCATGAATGAGCCTAAACACAGAACTCCTGAATCAGCATCCCTATTGTTTCAACAATATAGCATCACCTTTTTTTGCACATACAAATCCAGCTTTTGGAAGTGTGACATTTTTTTTAATTTTTTTATTTTTTTTAAGTTTTATTTATTTTTGAGACAGGGAGAGACAGAGCATGAATGGGGGAGGGTCAGAGAGAGAGGGAGACACAGAATCTGAAACAGGCTCCAGGCTCCGAGCCGTCAGCACAGAGCCTGATGCGGGGCTCAAACTCACGGACCGCGAGCTCATGACCTGAGCCAAAGTCGGCCGCCCAACTGACTGAGTCACCTAGGCGCCCCGGAAGTGTGACATTTTTAACCCGTGAACAGATTTCAATTTAGAATGGAACCTGAAAATATGAAATGGAGAATTTCATGCATGTGCCTTCAGAAGAACAGAACTTAAGAACTGGGAGACTGATTTCTCCTAAATGCATCATTTACAGAAGACTGAGACTTCTCTCCTGACCAATGCTAAGGTCTCCCCACCTCTGCTAAGAATTTCTCCCCATCCTCAAGCCAGTGAATTTCCTGCTTGGACTCTGGCTGGCCTTCTGTATCTTTACACTATTTGCCAATAAATACAACCCTCCCCAAACCCTCAACGAACTTGCCTGTAGCTTGCTATAGCATGCTTATCCTGAATTGCAATTCTGCTATTCCAAGATAAATCAATTTCCAATAATATGAGATTGCCTCAGTTTACTTCCTTATTTAAGCTAACAAACTCTTTATGTCATTTAATAAACTTATTTTGATTGCAAATTTTTCCTAAGTATTTACTAAATGGGTTTCTTCTAATATAGAGAAAATGCAAAGTTTTATATAAATTGTGAAATAATGATGTTTGGATTTTCTCTTTAAAAAATTTCCTTAAAGTAGTAGTCACACTTTAAAATTTTCTCTTTAAAAATTCTCCTTCAACTAGTAGCCACACTCCACCAGGAGGTTGCCTTATATTGGACAGCGGTCATGTTCCCTAATATTTGCGATTATTCTCACATCCTAATATTGTCCTCCATATAATCACTAGATAGAATAGAAAGATAGTGTCCTGGGAATTAGGGGACCTGACTCTGTGGGTAATTCAACTCACTGGGTCTCAATTTCCTTAACTCACCATCTGTATAAAAAAGATTTTTTTTTCCAGGTTTTGTTTGTATAGTGTCCCACGTCTATCATGAGGCTCCAATAACATTGTGAAAGTTACCTGACACAATGAAAACACATCTCTAACTTAAATTGGCAGATACGCTGACATTAGATGTCATCTCAAACATAAAATATATCAAGCTAAAATCTTTGCCTTTCTGCTAAAACCAGCTTCTCATTAGGATTTTCTCACTTTTGTCAAGGATCTTTCCCTTCAGTCATTCTCCTTCTAAATTTTGGAGTCACCCTGACTCTAAGCTCTCATCAATTTCCGTATTCAGGTGCCTAGACCTATGGATCCTTGTTCACCAGCACTGCTCAACTTTTTTTTTTTTTTGCTATTTATTTCCTTTACCCATTCTGCTATAATCAGCCTTAATGACTAATATACAATGCCATGAATTAAAATTTCTAATTAAAATTTTTTAAATGTCATTCTCTAGACAATTGTGATGATACCAAACCATTTAGCGAGTATTTCAACATTTTCACAAGCAGATGTCTTCTGAGTTGTTCCACCAAATGGTTATGATAGTTAACGGTAATTCATTATTAATTAATTCCAGGCACTATCCAATCACTTTATATCTATAATAGGATTGAATTTATTTGTCTCACGATTATCACCAAATGAGATAAATCGAGACATGAGACAACTGAAGTTAAAAAAAAAAAGTGGCTCGATGCCATACCATTCAGATTGGAGTGATGATTTGAACCTAGATACCTAACTGTCAAGTCTGTCCTAACTGCATCACATCACCACCCACGTAGTTTTGTTGTTGTTGTTTGTTGTTTGTTTGTTTGTTTGTTTTCCAGATTGCTTATTTGTCTGTCTCAGTGCATCCTACATGTAACATGCACTCTTTGCTCATTATTCTCTATTTGGGCCTATCTGTCCTTAAAGACCAAGCTCAGTAATCTTTCTCAAGTCCAATCGTGTTACTTTTGCTTGTGGTGTTCCCATTTCTCCTTTACATTTTATTTACTGTCCATAGTAGTCCCTTATTATCAGGCCAATGCTATCTTTTACTGGAATGCAATTATATTTCTTGTGTTTCTTACTGTCACATAAGAATAGAATGTATGTCATATCACCAAAATGTCAAGTGCAAAGTCTTAGACATAAGGCTCTTCAATAAAAATGTATGGATTCATGAATTCACATGTTAAAACAAGTTATAAAATCTACACAAAATATTTTTGACAACTACACTCCATCTGTTGTTGTAAACAGAAAATAAATAGCTAGATAAAGTATATAAAAGCCTTAATATACATTTGAGAATTCAGCACTGTTCTCTACCTGGATTTACAAAGAACATTATTTTCCAACATTGGATTGATTTAGGAACCATAAATGTCAGCCTGTTATTTTGTGGAGCAACAAATAATCACACCTTTACAGACAGAAACTTTCAAGATAAATTTACACTGATTATTTTCTTTCTTGATGTGCTATTAATATTGAGTTTTTCTGAGAAATGCAACATGTCAGCCTTTTGGGAATAGTCAATGGAAAATAATAAAGTTCCTTATTTAATACAGCTAGAATTTCCTAACAAATTTACATCAATAAAAAATATGCTTGGTTAAAATAATGACAGTGTGTAATTTAAAATGTCTTGTTTATATAGCTTGGAAAAATAGTCAAAATTTATGAACTGTTAAGGGAGTCGTGAATTTTTGACCTCTTTACTTTAAACATAAGAAATCCAAAAACTGAATGGTTAAGTAATATGCTCAAATTTACCAACAGAAACTAAAATAGGCAGAGCAATTCTAGTTTAGAAATAACATCTTGTATTCTATTATCAGACCTCACTACTCCCCCCAATTCTAAATCAGATTTGAAATTATTCAAAATGTCTTAATATACTACAATATTCTTTTTTAATTTTCTTTCCAATTAATCCTAGCATGGAATAGTTTAAAAATATTTACAATGATAAAGCTTAGTAAAGACTAATTAGATATACTCCTGGTACATTTCAGAGCCACAATAGATAATTGAGATTATATCATTATTAAGATTTTGTGAGTAATAGTTTATTTAAAGATAGATACTGAAATAAAGCCATCACTTATAGAAACTAAATAATGTTAATCCTCCCACATTAAGCATACCAGGAAAATGCCGTATTATATACTTCATGGTTTTTCCTGTATTCTATCTATAATTTTTATTTTTTTCTCACTAATATTAAAAACAGAAAATAATTATGCATGTTTAGTAAAACTGAATCATTTACAAATTTGACTCCCTGCTTGTTCAAAATGTTACACTTTATATGCATCTCCTTCAAATGTTTAAAAAAATCAATTTGGTCCAATCTACCCTCCATTTTCTATGATGGCCTCACCTTCAACTTCCACACCAATTCTAAAGGGTGCTGAAAAACGAACCACAGGATTAATAGTGATTCTTAAAGTTTTATTTCAAATCTCTAAGTTCACATTTTTAAGAAAATATATTGCAATTGAGTACATTTGATTTTTTCTAAATTTTTGCTTTGTTTTAAAAGTAGACTTTTTCGTATCTCTTTTGCTGTGGATAGAAGAAACACCAGAGCTCAGGAATACACGGGCAACGTTTCTCAGTGAAATAATAAAAGTAAAAACGAGGCTGTGCTTGAAGGCAAACAGATCTTGAGAGCAGGCTGCTGAAGAATCATTTTTCAATGACTCTAGAGGGCAGAGGATAAGAGGACGAAGTCAGTGTACCAGGTGCTGATTCAAAGGATCTGGATAACACTTAAAATTTGATGTCATAGTCAGCAGAATTGAGATGACGAGAGGGGCTTCTTAGAACTTCTTTGAAAGGAAGCTTATTATGAAATGATTTCTGTGAAGGCATGTGCTGATATGTCTTTCTTACAGAATTAAATCCCATGATTTAGGTACGTCTTTGTGTATTTCTATCATTCCCAAATACAGTTGTCCCTCTTCCTGTGCTGAATCACACAGAATTGCTGGTAATTGACAATTTTTATCCAAAAAAGAGCAGTTTTATACAGTTTGATCTGTTGTAGTAAACCAGTTCATATTTCCACATCTATTATTTCATAAAAATTTGTCTTCATTCTCTGTCTCATTCCCTATTTCCTATTAATAGATAATCATATTCCCATGGCAAATAACTGGTAAGTCATTCTGAAGAGACAGCTGAAAACTCATATGACTAATGTTTAGAAGAAACAGAAAAGGCAATCTTGTTAACATATTGTGGCAATAAGTGAACAAATAAACTCAGTTGAAACTGATCAAGGTTGTGCTGACATATGGATTAACTGAGACTGTCAAAGTGCTCCTATTTCAACATCGTGTGTACGTGTGCGTGCGTGCGTGTGTGTTTAATCAGGACATCAAGAATTGCTCTCAGCAATGCTTTTGAATCTGTGTTTAACATTCACATTCAACTGCCTTCCATAATCATTTTTTAGTATATATTCTATTCCACTGTATCGTCCCTTTATATTCATTCTGCCAATTTCCTGTCCTCTTTCCCCTTAAATAATTTCTAGGCCTTTCATATTCCTTTCCTTATGCTCCCAGTGGAATTTCTTTCATTAAAAATACTAGATTGACATTGCTAGTGAGATACACTTCTAATTTTTCCTCCCTATGCCCAGCAGTCTGAGACTATTCAAATTCTGATAACACCAGTTACACCAAAAGAGATACATTTGGGCCTAATTAACTTTTGTTCATTAAAAATGACCTTGTTGCAGTGAAAGGGGCATTGGACAGCCCCAGCCCTCTGAGAGATCCATTTAGAAAAGTAGCGAAAAACGAAGGGCTCTTTCGGACACTTCTGAATTTTCCAGTCATCTGACTCAGATACCAGTGGGTTCTGATAGTGTTCTTAACACTATCATCGTTAATAAGATTTGTTCAATAATGCAAATCATTGCTTTTCCCCAGGGAGCGCTTAGTAACAGTGGTGACATTCACTATCCTGTGATGTCATTGTCTGCATTCTATGCGACTAAATAAGTTGATTGATAGAATTTGTGAAAAACAGAAACTTCCATGATAATATGAGATGCTGAGTTATACAAGATTCAATTGTAGTACATTCTTCGTTTAAAAGAGAAACTTTGAAAATGTCAGTTCGTTCAGTTCATCGTGGAGGCTTGGTTTTAAGCCTCTTTGTTTTCTTGTTTTTCCATAGGTCAAATATATAAATTATTTTCAGTTTTTCGCTTTACTTACATTGTAATTCTACAGAAAGAAGCATGACTACAGCAGGATTTGGTAAAATCTATTAAATATACTTTAATTCACCACCAGCTATAGCTCTGTTAATCTAGAACAGGTCAGTTTGCAAAGACAATGTATATTTTTCAGACTCCTTTTCAATGTTTACTTAGATATATTTTCCACAGTCATGTATATATGTATTTAATTCAAAATCACACAATTTTTATTGCTACTTCACTTACATAAACAATCTTCACTTTTTTTTTTTTTTTTTGCTTTCTGCTATTTTCACTTTTTTTTCTCCATAGTCTTCACCATAATTAAAACAAATGCCACAGACCTACTTAAGAACTTTCTCAGTTATGTGGGATGCTTTGTGCTCAATAAACTTGAGTCAAATCCCGGATTATACCTAAAGCAAAAAAAGAATATGTATTACATCATAAGAAGCTTCACATTACATTTAAACAGGAAATAATTTTCATTTTGAATTTGGTGTTTCTGAAATATATTTACTAACTCAAATTACAGGTATGTATCTCATGGTTTGTGTGTGTGAGCCCACATCTGGCTCTCTGCTATCAGCCCAGAGTCCACTTTGGATCCCCAGTCCCTCTCTTTATGCCCCTCCCCTGCTTGCTCTAAATGAATAAATTAACTTAAAAAAATAAACTTTGGGGCGCCTGGGTGGCTCAGTCGGTTAAGCGGCCGACTTCGGCTCAGGTCATGATCTCGCGGTCCGTGAGTTCAAGCTGTGTCAGCTGTGCTGACAGCTCAGAGCCTGGAGCCTGTTTCAGATTCTGTGTCTCCCTCTCTCTGACCCTCCCCCGTTCATGCTCTGTCTCTCTCTGTCTCAAAAATAAATAAAAACGTTAAAAAATTTTTAAAAAAATTAAAAAAATTAAAAAAAAATAATAAAATAAACTTTGAGTTCATATTTGCTGATATGGATGAAAACAGTCATAGATAAAATGATGCTGTTTAAGAGGATGCTTTCTTCACTTATATTTGAAGAAATAGTATTCTATGGGACTGGAAGGTCTTACTAACATTCATACTGATTTCCTTGGTCATCTTGGGTAAATCATACTTATTCTCTGGGCCTCGGTTTCCCCTTCAATGAAATAAAGGGATTAGGCTAGAATCAAGGCTCTCAAACCTGAATGCATATGAAAATTAATCTGAGAGTTTTGAAAAATATATTCCTGCTCAAGTTCAATGACTAGAGTTTGCCTGGAGTGGGTTTGAGCATCAGTAGAATTAAAAAAAAAAAATAGTGTTTATTTATTTTTGAGAGAGAGACAGGGTGTGAGTGGGGAAGGAACAGAGAGAGAGGGAGACAGAATCTGAAGTAGTCTCCGGGATCCCTCCACCCTGACAGCAGCGAGCCTGATGCAGGGCTCGAACCTATGAACTGTGAGATTATGACCTAAGTCGAAGTAAGTCGAACTCGAGGCACCCAGGTGCCCCAAGCATCAGTATATTTTAAAGCCCCCAAACATTTTATGAAAGTGGATTAGATGCCATTTAAGTTTCTTGCAGTTCAAAGAAGTCCGAAAAGAGACTCATAAACTAGATGTTGATATGAAACAGCATTTAGAAACCAGTGAACCTAAAATATACCCTTATGGAAAACTTGAAATGAATGTGCCATAGGAAAAAAAAAGGGATAATTCTTATTCATTTCTTGCTATTATGCACCACTGCCTGTGAGCATCAGCATGTGTTTCTAGGAATAGATTCTGCCTGGAGTTTTTAATGACTGAGGCATCCCACACTTGTCATTCATCAGAAACACATGCCCTGTGGGTAGCCATTGTACTGTCTGCCTTCTTATGAGAAGTAATAGCAATTCGCTAAAGCAGTACAGTGAGAGCTGAAGAACATAAGCTTATTGTTCCAATTACTCTTCAATTCTTGGAAGGGAGCAAGGGAAAATAAAACCCAGCCTTAGTTCATGTTTTAAAGATGTTCCTCTACCAAACAGAGTTATATGGCTCAGAAGATGAAAGCAAGAATTTCAAGGAACCCACAAGGTTCAACTTTTTCCATTGCATGTATTTAGCTACGAAGAATAAAACAATACTCAGTTTAATACGGCTGTAATTTGAAAGAAGTAAGAGCGTAAAATCAGGAAAACAGTCTTCTTGACAAGTGTAAAAAGAATTCAACTCATTCTTTATAAGTTTTTATTAAGTTATTTCAATGAGTGTCAGAATATTGTTCTTATTTAGATAGCAAGAAGTAATTCGTTTATATATTATATAATAATATTTATATTTATTATGTAAATATAATAATATAGCATCCTTATATATAAATGTTATGTATATTAAGCTAAAATATGTGAAAATATATTGTCTAATTTCAATAAATGGCCTTGTTTCCCACTATAAATTATTACTATAATCACAAATTACTAGAAATTATAAATTATTCAGCTATTACCGAACACAATCTGAACACTGAGTAGCTTATACAAAGAATTTGTTTCTCACTTAGGTATGCGGGGGTCAGCTCTGGGTCTGATGAGCTCAACTCAGAACAGCTACTTGATGCTAAGCTCTGGTTTGGGTTCAAGTCCTCTTTATAGGTAACCACATTCTGGGATCATGAGTACCTGCATTATCTTTTCTCATGGCAGGTTTTAGAGCACAAAAGAGTAAGCCAAAACATCACATGTCTCGTCCTGGACCAAGCATGATGTTCTATATACCCTATTTTCTTTCTCACAGCAAGCCTTATGACAAAAGGTGGATTAGTAATTTGCAAGCAAAACTTCATTCTACTCCGTTAGTTTATTCATCCCTTCATTCTATTATCCATACATACATACATACATACACATATATATCCAAATACATATATACTATATGTAGTAAATATACACATGCATATGTATATATGTATACATATACTACATATACATATACACTAAGAGCTGATTGTGTTGTTGGCACAATACAAAGCACTAAAGATACAATAGTGAGAAAAATAAGCATGCTGCCTTTTTTCATTGAGCCGCAAGTCCAGTGGAGCAGTTAGTGATACTAACTAAACAATTGAACAAACACACTTATAAGTAAATAATTTTTAAGTATAATTAAAGGAAAATACTAGATGTTATGAGTTAAATGATCTAATTTTGGAATTCAAAAAATCATCACAAAGGAAATGTCAAATGAGCTGAGAAGTTTACATGATGTTATGTATACGTATATGATGCTATATGATGTTATGTAGCCAAAAATGTTGTGTCAGAAAGAAAGAAAGAAAGAAAGAAAGAAAGAAAGAAAGAAAGAAAGAAAGAGGAAGGAAAAAAGGAAGGAAGGAAGGAAGGAAGGAAGGAAGGAAGGAAGGAAGGAAGAAGGAAGGAAGGAAGGAAGGAAGGAAGGAAGGAAGGAAGGAAGGAAGGAAGGATATTTAAGAGAAATGGAAGATTATCTGCAAATATTTTGTACTGACAGGGATCATGTCTGTTTGAAGGAAATTTCCAAAAGAGAGAAAAGAGAGATGAAAGAGAATTGTATGGGCTGGAACTGAGAGTGGGGGTCAGATTATTTAAGACCTCATAGACCATGGTAAATTTTTTGAATGTTTACCTAAGACCAGCAAGAAGCTGATGAATTTTTTCTGATGAATGAATGAAGCTGATCTTTTTGACCCAAAGTATGATATGAAATATTAATATTGCTATTTAAAAATATCACGTGGGATTCATTAAAGATATTGGAAGTATAAAAAAGTGGATTTGGAATCTGTTCACCCAAGAGATATTTTAAACTGTTCTGTTTTTATACTATAGAAACACATGCACTGGAGAGAGATTTTGAAGATAAAACTCCACGTACTTTGTGAGACTTACACAACTGATTAGATAGGATACTCTTAGAGGAAGTTTTTTTTTGAAACATTTTTCCCATTCTGTCCCTCAATTATTTTAATTTACACTGTTATTTGTCCGTGAGACTACATACTTAGTTATGTTGCTGTATGATATTTTCTTGTCCACATATCAAAAATGAACTACAATATTTTTAAGAGGAAACAATATAATCTATCTAAAAACACCACATAAGATAATTACAATCACTTCCAAATAAATAAGTCTTACTATAAGTCAAAATTTTTGCTAATATCTTAAGGTAATCACAAATTTTATTGCTAAAAATCGCTATAAATAATAAATAGGATCAGTCAATATAAAGTATTTGATGTTCCTCATTTTGGGTAATAGTTACAGCAAAGCTATTTTTGAGAGGGGGAAAAAGGACAGCTATTAATCTTTAATTTTAGGTTGCAGTGCTAGTTACAATGGAGTAACATTATTTTCCACTTCATGCTAACCACTACTTGAACAAAAAAGTTGCATATTTACCTCTTCGTATACATCCTTTTTCTGAAATACATGATTGGGTACATGGGAGATAACTTTCTCATTATTCAGTTCATGGTTATCCATATCATACATTCTCCTGAAAATCTTTTGCTTCAGTAATTTTTAGACGTCAAATAATTCATTTAAGAATAATTCAAAGTTGATGAAATTATTACAGAGAAGATACTTCGTCAATTATAACTATGATACTGATCTTGCTAATGTCCATCATCAATCTAATGGTGTAGCAATACACAGAAATCATTGGATAACCAAAACTAGCATATTATCTGAGGTCAAATCTATTTTGCAGTATTTATTGAATTCTTAATATATGCCATGGCCTGTGTTGGTATTGGTGACACAGCACCATCCTCAAGGACTTTAAAATCCAACTCATAGAAAAGTCTAAATATTTTCACCTTTATAGCTAGGCTTCTGTCTTTTAATCCAAAATATCAGGGTTACAAACATTGATTAATTCTACCCAGGATTACAGAGTTGTATTACGTCCTGTTGATTATCAATATTTTATTTATGACAATGGTTTTTAAATGTTTGTTTATTTTTGAGAGACAGAGAGAGAGAGAGAGAGAGAGAGAGAGAGAGCATGAGCAGGGGCAGGGGCAGAGAGAGAGGGAGACATAGGATCTGAAGTGGACTCTATGCCATCGATAGAAAGCCCAACATGGGGCTCGAACTCAAGAACCATGAGATCATGACCTGAGCTGAAGTCAGACTCTCCAGCAACTGAACCACCCAGGAGCCCCTATTTATGACAATTTTTAAATAGTAAATCATATTTTGAGAAGAATGAATTTGATTTTTAAAAATAGATGTGGGGTTTTCTGAATTAAGGAGTATAAAATAAAAGCTTTGAAGGTAAATTCAAAACCTAAAGGATGACATTGAAACACAACTGGATGTGATAGTCGTTTGAAACTTCATAAATGTCTTCATTCCTCCAACCTTCATTTTCTTTTTAAAATAATAATTGTACAGGGGCACCTGGGTGGCTCAGTCGGTTGAGCGACTGACTTCGGCTCAGGTCATGATCTTGTGGTCTGTGAGCTCCAGTCCTTCATCGGGCCCTGTGCTGACAGCTTAGAGCCTAGAGCCTGCTTCCCATTCTGTGTCTCTCTCTCTTTCTCTGCCCCTCCCCTGCTCATGCTCTCTCTCTCTCTGTCAAAAATCAATAAACATTAAAAAAATTTTTAAATAATAATTGTACCAAAACCAACATTTTTGAGTGCTTACATATGTTAGGCTATAAATTAGAGCCTTAAATAAATTGGCTCATTGTTAAAAACCCTAGGTTATCGTTGGCACCGTTACTATCCATCACATTTTTTTGGAAGAGGAAACAAACAAAATTCACAAACTTAGCAGGACGCAGATAGAAATTTCACTCAATCTAAATTCAGAACCCATAATCTAAACACCGTAACAAGATATGAGTATAAGTTATTAATCTCAGAGGCTTCTTTTGATTTCCCAAAGAGATTGAATAAAAGGGCAGATAGGTCTCAATTTGGTGTAAGAACATACTGACGTTTGCTTTCTTGTTTTAGAAATACAATAAGAAGTCCCTGAGACCAACATTTCCTAAACTGAGAGAGAGAGAGAGACAGAAGCATATTTTTTATCCATTAGTCAAAAATTCAAAGGTCAAACAAAACATTCTCAAACATTTCCTGATACCAGTTCTGATGCATGAGATTCGCACGCAAAGCACACTTCCATCAGCTATCACCGCACAGTGGGGGTTACTAAATTGGTCACCTCGAGGTGGTGAAAGACCAGCTCCTAAAACTGTGTGAGCAAACATCGCAGCTTTCCCCCTACTGATCCCTAGGCATCCCTCTGCTAGCCAAGTTTTTCTTAAAAATATTTAAGTTCCAAATGCATTCATCTTACCCTGGCTTTTAAATATAAATCAAAGAAAGACCGAGAAATGAAGTACCAAGGAAGTGAATACCTAAAGAAGAAGGAAGAAGAAAAAAAAGACAAAAAAAAAAAAAAAGATGAGCCTAGATTTTGAAATATTTCAGAGGCTAACTCAAGCTGGTTTATATACTCTCTTTCTTTGAGTGTTTTTTATGTTTGAAGACAATTTCCTGGTCTCACAGAGAGAGCTGCTAAGCAAAGTAAGTGGAAAAGAGTAAGAAAGGAGGGAACAGTCCTTTTATACTAATACTTTTTTCATGTATTTGGACTTCCTTTTTAAGTCAGTCTTTTTCAGAATGGTGTATAAATCTACATAGGATTTTTTTTTAATTTTCAAAGAATATATTGGAACAATATATTCTAATTTACAAGGGTTTTTTTCCCCAGATTTATTGAAATATAATTAACATGTAACATTGTGTAAGTTTAAGGCTACAAACTGATGATAATACATACAGTGACGATTGCCACAATAAAGTTAGTTAACACTCATATTGCTACAAATAATTCCCTTTTTTTATGTTCGTGGTGAGTCCATCTAAGATATACTCTCAGCAAATTTCAAGTATACGATAAAGTGTTATTAACTATGCTGCACATTAAAATCTCAGAACTTATTTATCTCATATAGCTGAAAGTTTGTACCTTTTGACTAACATTTCTCCTTATTTCTACACCTACAACTTTAAGTCAATAATTGTGATTAAGTATCCATTATAGATCTCATTCTATGTGAGGACATGAGGTTGTTCCATAAGAATTGTTCTGTTCCGGGGAGCCTGGGTGGCTCAGTCCGTTGGGCATCCAACTTCGGTTCAGGTCAGGATCTCGTGGTTCGTGAGGGCGAGCCCCGCATCGAGCCCCGCATCAGGCTCTGTGCTGACAGTTCAGAGCCTGGAGTCTACTTTGGATTCTGTGTCTCCCTCTCTCTCTCTCTGCCCCTCCCATGCTCATGCTCTGTCTCTCTCTGTCTCTCAATAATAAATAAACATTAAAAAAAAAAAATTGTTCTGTTTCTCTCAGACTGTACTAAATTTGAGAAAGACAGCACTTGCAGAGATTGGGCAATTAAGTGGCAATATTTCACTATAAGATTAACCACTGAATTGTGTAATATAATGAGTTTGTTTCCCCAGGCCAAGCCCCTCTACTTTCCAACGTTCCTTTTACCACAGTTCCCTCTGATGACATCAAGGGCTCTGTGCTTTGGTGATTCTTACAAATGTTTTGGCTGTGGCAGAGAGGCATTTACTCATACAAGGCAGAAACAAACAAACAAACAAACAAACAAAAAACAGTGCATGGGAGGACATCTTTCTATTGAAAAAGTCTCTGCTGATGTACAGGAAATAGTTGACGGAAAACATTTTTTTCTGGAAGAAGGTGAAGCCCAGAGGGGAGGTAAGCTGCTTGCTCAAATGGGGAGTTAACGTTGCCAAGCTGTTAATTTGTCTCCCACTTGAGCGGCTACATACGGTTCTGCTGTCCTTTGAGGCTCTCATCCACAGGCCTCAGGTTATATCCTTCAGTTTGGACACCGGGCTCCCTTCAAGGCCGTGACCCATCACCTTCTCTACCCCATTCGGATTCTATGTGATTCTCCTTTACTCTTACATGGGCCTCTGATGATTTCTTAATTTCCTCTCCATCGTCTTTTCTAAAGTATTCTAGCAGACTAGTTGGATATTCGTATCCCCTCTGTATTATTTAGACATGAAGAGTCTGGTTACATATTTCAAAAAATAGAAGTTGTACCTTTTCCTTTGCATTTCTGCTATGATGATCTAGGCATTTTCAAGGGGCTTCAAACCGTTCAAATGGAAAGGGAAGGAGCAGGAGGTATACAGAGCACAATGATTAATATTTCAAGTCCATTTTCTCTTGAAAGTAACATAATAGGATCTGCAGCTTAACTATTTCCCCGACTTCGTTCTCACATTTCCAGGGGGCCGCTGGTCATATTTTAGCACCTGTTGTACATACACGTAAACCAAAAAGAGTTTATCCTTCAAACCTGCTACTTTCACTGGCCACTCTTTCCCCCTTATTTTAATTCCTTTTTTATTGTTATTTTTTTGAAATTTTTGTTTCTTTATTCTGAGAGAGAGAAAGCGAATGAGCATGGACAGGATAGAGAAAGAGAAGAGAAAGAGAAATAAAAAGAGAAAGAGAAAGAGAGAGGAAGAGGAAAAGGAAGAGAAAGAGAAAGAGAAAAAGAGGAAGATTCCCGAGCAGGCTCTGAGGCGCCTGGGTGACTCAGTCAGCTGGGCTTCCGACTTCAACTCAGGTCATGATCTCCTGGTTCATGAGTTTGAGCCCCACATTGACCTCTGTGCTGTCAGCTTGGATCCTGGAGCCTGCTTCAAATTCTGTGTCTCCCTCTCTTTCTGTCCCTCCCCCACATGATCATGCTCTCTCTCTCTCTCTCTCTGTCTCTCAGATAAATAAACATTAAAAAAAAAGAATCCCAAGCAGGCTCCACATGGACAGTGCGTAGCCAGATGTGGGGCTCTAAGTCACGAATCAATGAGATCACAACATGAGCCTAGATCAAGAGTCAGGAGCTTGATGGACTGAACCAGCCAGGTGCCCCACTTTTACTCCTATGGTTTCAGTCACCTGACGTTCAAAAATGATAGTGATATTTTCAGTTCCTATTCCCATCATAATTAGTTGGCTGAACTTTTGGTGATTTCTTAATTCTTTAAGATATTTGTATCCTTTCCCCACTCAGGTGTTCTATTTGTACTAGTTATAGCTATTGGATTAATATGTCCTATGCTTTAAATATCATCATAGCAATGAAGGCATAAAATAAAAAAAAAAGTAATATAAAATAGTGCAGGGGACCTTATGCTAAAAGAGAGTCTATTTTTCCTCTATGGTCTGTTCCCAATCCAATTTTTCAGACTCAACTATATCTGTTGGGATATAGCTCCTTATTTGGAAATTACACACCTAAATAGTATTTTCCAAATTATCAATTTAACATATTATCTTGATGCTCTTCTATGAAAGGTGAGGATTTAACTTACAGACATAAACCTTCATCTCTTTCCCTCTTCTCATTCAATGAAAATTATTATTTTAATCATTTTAATGAATACACTTCACATTTATAATATACATTGTATTTGAGGAAGAATTTCTACCTCCTGTTTTAACAACCCTTTGCCTTTTCTCCTACTGCAGGCCCTTCCTCTTTTATCTTGGAATACCTCTTTTTTTGCTTTCTTTTTCATGAGTACTGGTTCTCATAGGCTTTCTGTTTTGCAGAAGTTTATAGAAACATCTTTTTTTTTTTAACTGAGGGTTTCTTTTTCCTTTTTTCCTTTTCCTGTTATAAGATTATTTTTTGATATAATTTTATTGGTGCTTTGGAAAAAAAAAAGCAGAGCAAAAGCTTGAACTCAATTAGCCATTTTGAAAGATTAGCAATTGTACTAAACTCTCCAATGTGCTTTCTGGTTTTAAACACTCTTTAATCCCCTGGTGTTCTATCGACTGCAGCTATTAAGGAATCCTCCCAGACAACCAGCTGTGAGAGAAGGGAAAGACTGGGCAAAGTTAGGCTGTGATGATTCACAACAGATGAGCTAAGTCATCAGCATTATCCTGAATTGCAGTAAGGGGCCAAACCTTTACAGCCATCAGATAAAGGCTGCCCCAGGAAGGAGCCTGATGGAAGGGTGCTACCTGCCATCAACATCCCAAGCAGGAGGAAACTGAATTCTCATTCCTAAGGGTGAGTCTGAACAAGAAAATATCAACTCCAACAGCAAAATCCACAATCTAGGCATGGGATTCAAAACCATGTCCAATATCTCCTTATTACATTTATATAGTTTCATTTCCCGGAACTCCTCAGTATGAATGCAAGTATTCTAGTAAAACCATAAGACACTACATTGTTTCATAATCCTTTTTTCTTTCCTGTCTTTGACACCTTCTGAGCTCAGCTTGGATATCACTTTATGGAAGAAGCTATTTCTGATCCGAGACGTTGAAACGGCCTTTCCTGCCTCTGAATTAGTTCTTCTCAAATATTTTAACATAGCTATCTCTATTTGTGTCATTTCCTTACGTTATAATCATTAGAATATAAATCTTATCTCATCATTAGATTCTGACTTAAGGTGATCCATAGTAGTTATTTAAATTGTTATTAAATTATTATCAAAATGAGAAAATATTGAAAGGAGAGTAAAACCTTGAACTATGTAGACAAGGCTACAGAC
This sequence comes from Panthera pardus, assembly GCF_024362965.1. Taxonomy (NCBI): domain Eukaryota; kingdom Metazoa; phylum Chordata; class Mammalia; order Carnivora; family Felidae; genus Panthera; species Panthera pardus. Next base: position 17,326,459 of record NW_026526765.1, read on the forward strand.
AAGGAGACCAGGTTTGATCTGGGTTTTCAAGTCTTAGTGAATAGCCATGACTTTCTACATCTTCTCTGGGAATCCTGAGTTTACATGAGGACTTGCTACTTTGTGGTTACTGCTTGTGAGGCTCGGGCCACTGGTTCCAATATTTAATTGTCCTATGATCTTGAATGTGTTACTGACATTTCCAAACATCATGTTCCTAGTCTCAAAAAAAAAAAAATTTCTGGATACAAATGAGCATTAAGTGAGATAACCTTTTAAAATTATAACTTTCTGACAATTACGGGTGGAATCACTTCTGCATGAAAAATGTACCTTTAAGATTATTAAAGAAATTACAAATGTCTAAGCATTGGATTTTTTTTTTAATTTGGTAATTTATTTAGCATGTTTGTGACTATTCAGGTCAATCAACATATACTACTTTTGTTCTTTGTAGTAAGAACACAACGGCAGACACACCTTCTTAAATATTTAGGTGCAAAATACAGTATCGTTAACCATAGGTGCAATGCTGTACAGCAGATATCTAGAACTTACTTCTCTGGCGTATACTCACTGAACAGCTTCTCCTCATTTCTGTCCCCTCCAGCCCTTGGTACCTATCACTCTCCTCTCTATTTCTATGAGTTTGACTATTTTTGACAGCACATCTATATGGAATCAAATAGCATTTGTTTTCCTGTGACCGGCTTATTTTACTTAACATAATGCCTTCCAAGTTCATCTGTGTTATGGCATGGTAGGATTTTCTTCTTTTTAAGTCTGAATAATAAACTACATTTGTTTATCCATTCATCAGTAATGAGCATTTCAGTTGTTTCCATGTTTTGATTATTATGCTAATACTACAACACACTGAGGGCATGAATGTGTTTTTTGAGACCCTGATTTGCATTCTTTGGGGTTATGTACCCAGAAGTAAGAATTGCTGGATCAAATGATATGTTTATTTTTTGAGAAACCGCCATACTCTTTTCCACAGTGGCTACACCCAAGTGAAGAATGGTTCCAGTTTCTCCGCATTTTCACTAACACCGGAAATATTTTTCTTTTTGTTTTAGCAGCTTTGACAGAAATGAGGGGACGCCCCACTGTGGTCTTGATCTGCATTTTTCTGATGATTTATGATGTTAAATTATTTTCGTATGTATGCTTTTTGGAGAAATGTCTATTCAAATTTTTGCCTGCCTTGTAATCAAGTTATTTGCCTTCTTGCTGCTGAGTTGTAGGAGTTTCTGAGCTATCTTCAATACTAATTCCTTGTCAGATATATGGTTTAAAAACAAATTTTCCGGGGCGCCTGGGTGGCTCAGTTGGTTAAGCATCTGACTTCAGCTCAGGTCATGATCTCATGGTCTGTGAGTTCGATCCCTGCTTCGGGCTCTGTGCTGACAGCTCAGAGCCTGGAAGCTGCTTCAAATTCTATGCCTCTCTCTCTCTCTGCTCCTCCCTACTCATGCTCTGTCTCTCTCTCTTTCAAAAACAAATAAATACTAAAAACATTAAAAATAAAATAAAAATACATTTCCCATATGATAAATTACTTTTTCATTTTGTTGTTTCCTTTGCTAAGTAGAAGATTTTTAGTTTTATATAATCCCATTTGTCTATTTTCACTTTTGTTTTCTGTTGTTTATAGTGTCATTTCCAAGAAACTATTGCCAAGACGAATGTTATGAAGCTTTCAACTATGTTTTCTAGGAGTCATAGAGTTTTTCATTTTACATTTAATTCATTAATTCATTTTGATTTTGTTTTTATGTATGGTGGAAAATAATGAGGGACTCATTCTTCTGCATGCAACTATCCAATTTTCCCATCACCATGTGCCAAAGAGATTATCTTCTCCTCATTGTGTAGTCTTAACATAGTTGCTGAAGATGATTTGACATTTATGTGTGGTTTTCTCAGCTTTTCATTCTGTTGCATTTGGTCTGTGTGACTTTACAGCCATGCCATACTGTTTTGATTGTTGTCGTTTTGTAATATGTTTGGAAATCAGGAAGTATGAGGAGGCTCCATCTTTATTCTTCTTTCTCAAAATTGTTTTGGTTATTCCATGTCCTTTGTGATTTCATATAATTTTAGGATTTTTTTCAATTTCTGTAAAAAATGCCATTTGGATTTTGATAGCTATTGCTTTGAATCTGTAGATTGCTTTGGGTAGTATGAATATTTTAATTATATTAAGTCTTCCAATCCATGAACATAGGATGTATTTCCATTTATTTATGTCTCCTTTAACTTCTTTCATAAATGTTTCATAGTTTTTAGTGTACGTTTTTCACTTCCTTGGTTAAATGTATTCCTAAGCATTTTATTCTTTCTTTGCTACTGCAAGTGGGATTTTTTTCGCAACTCCCTTTTTGGATAACTTGTTTTAGTGTATAGAAAGACACTGATTTTTGTATGTTGATTTTAGTGACTTGCAATTTTGCTGAACTTATTATTTTTAAGTGTTTGTGTATGTGTGTGTAATATTTAGGGTTTTCTACATATAAGCTCATGTCATCTGTAAACAGATAATTTTACTTCTTTTAGTTTAGGGTGACTTTTATTTCTTTTTCTTACCTTATTTTAGCTAGTACTTCTAGAACTGTGTTTGAATATAAGCGGTGAGAAAGGCATCCTTGTTTTGTTCCTGATGTTAGAGGAAAAGTTTTCAGCTTTTTACTGTTAGTATAATGCTGACTGTGAACTTTTTATATGTGGATTTAATTATAAGGAGGCAATTTCTTTCTAATCTTTTTGTTTGTTGAATGTATTTATTATTATAGGGTGTGGACTTCTTTCAAATACCTTTGCACCTTAATGAGAAAATCATGAGATTTTAAAACTTTATTTTTTTTAATATGTTGTATGGCATTCTTTGATTTTTTTTTATGTGAAATATTCTTGCATTCCAGGGATAAATCCCAGTTTGTCACAATGTTTGATCCTTTTAATGTGTTGTTGAATTAATGCTATATTTTGTGGAGGATTTTTGCACGATTTTTTATTTGGGACATTAGCCTATAATTTTCTTTTATTATAGTGTCTTTTTCTTTGGCATCAGAGTCATGTTGTCTATATAAAATGTGTTTTAGAGTATTCCCTCTTCCTCAATTTTTTGGAAGAGTTTGAAAAGGGTTGGTGTTAATTCATGCTTAAATGTTTGGTAGAATTCACTAGTGAAGTACTCTGGTCCTGGATTTGTTGTTGTTGTTGCTGTTAGGTCTTTGTTCACTGATTCAATCTTTTTATTAGTTACAAGTTTGTTCTGATTTTCTATTTCTGCATGATTACATATTTTTAGGAATTTATCCCTTTACTTCTGTGGAGTCAGTTGTAGTATTTCTTGGTTTATTTCTGATTTTATATATCTGAGTCTTCTCTCTTTTTTCTTGTTTAATCTAGCTTAAAATTAGCCCTTTTTTTTTCATCTTTTCAAATAACCAGATCTAAATTTTATTGATTTTTATTGTTTTTCTATTCTCTGTTTTATTTCTCCTTTAATCTTTGTTTCCTTCCATCTGCTAACTTTGAATTTTGTTTCTTCTTATTTTTTTAGTTCCTTGACGTGCAAAGTTAGGTTGTTTATTTGAGATTTTTAAATGTAGACATTTATTACTGTAATCTTCCCTCTTCATACTACTTTTGTTGAATCCTATAAGTTTTGGTGTGCCACATTTGTTTTCATTCATCTCAATATATTTCTACTATCTCCTTGGACTTCTACTTTTGCCCACTGGTTGTTCAAGAATGTTTTATTTAATTTCCACGTTTGTAAATTTTTCCAGCTTTTCTGCTGTTTCATTCCATTGTGGCCCAAGAGGATGCTCGCTATGATTTTAATCTACTTAAATGTGTTAAGATTTGTTTTGTGACTTCACATGTGCTCTATTCTGGAGAATGTTCTTTGTGCATGTGAAAAGAATATGTATTCTGCTGCTGAGTGAAGTGTTCTGCATATACCTGTTAGGTATGAAATGTTCTGCATATACCATTTGGTCTACAGTATTTTTCGAGCCCACTGTTTCCTTATTAACTTTCTGTCTGTATGTTTTCTCCATTATTGAACTTGGGGTATCGAAGGCTCCTGTTATTATTGTATTGCTATCAATTCCTCTTTCAATTCTGTCAGTGATCATTTCATGTGTTTGAACGCACTAATACTGGGTGCATATGTATGTACAATTGTTATATTTACCTGATGAAATAGAACTTCTGTCGTTTTATAATCACTTTGTCTTTTGTGACAATTTTTAAATTTCTTTAATGTTTATTTATTTTTGGGAGATAGAGAGAGACAGAGAACAAGCAGGGGAGGGGCAGAGAGAGAGAGAGGGAGGCACAGAATCCGAAGCAGGCTCCGGGCTCTGAGCCATCAGCACTGAGCCCAACACAGGGCTGGAACCCACAAACCTGGAGATCATGACCTGAGCCGAAGTCGGAAGATTAATCGACTGAGCCACCCAGGCGCCGCATCTTTTGTGACAATTTTTTACTTAAAGTCTATTTTGTGTAACATAAGCATAACCATCACTTTGTCTTCTCTGGTCTTGTGTCTCTGGCATACTAATTAGACCGATTGTTTTTTCAACCGTCTGTAATCGCTTTCTCTCTCTCGTTTGTGACCTACCACAAGCTTGGATGTTGGAGGACAATCCGTTCCTTTCTCTCCCTCTTGGGACAGCATCTTCAGGTTCTACAGCTCTTCCCAATGTCTAAGACCTGTGAGAGCTGCAGCAAACTGTCCTCTGCTTTCTTTCGTTCTCAGCTCCCCCAGGCATCCAAACTCTGTCAGTTTTGTCAGCTCTCTGGGTGAAACGAGACAGAAACTAAAGCCCTGGGACACTGGAATTAAGCTCCACTCTCTCCTCAAGGAAGAAGTCCCAGGCCAAGGTGACTTGTCTCAGTACTGAATTGTGCCAGCTTGTGGTAGGGACTAATAGGTAAAATGAAGCTGTTGTCCTTACCTTTTTTCAGTGTGACTGTTCACAATTTTGTGCTCATTGTGGGTCCTGCAACCTGTCGACAGGAATCTGACTTTCTCTAAAAGGTATTTTGGTCTGTTAGATTATTGTTCAATTAATGCTTCTGAGGAGAGAGGGCAGAGGCTTCCCAGGCCACCATCTTGTTCCCATGGCTTTTTGCCTAGAAAATTGCAAGGGCACCTGGGTGGCTCAGTCGGACAAACATCCGACTTTGGCTCAGGTCATGATCTCACGGTTCGTGAGTTCAAGCCCCCTGTCAGGTTCTGTGCTGACAGCTCAGAGCCTGGAGCCTGCTTTGGATTCTGTGTCTCCTCTTTCTCTCTCTCTCTGCCTCTCCCCTGCTTGTTCTCTGTCTCTCTCTCTCAAAATAAATAAACTTGAAAAAAAATTTTAAAAATTGCATTTCAATTATGCTTTATCTTAATTTTCCACATTCGGAAAATCCATGCAAATAAGCTCAAAAGAGAAAGATGGCAAATAATTTGCATCCCACTTACCATTCCAATCAGTAGTGGTTGTCTCCCGCAGCAAGAAGAGAAAGGACATAGTGAGTACAGCAACATCTGCCATGGTCATAGAATGGGGACATGACAGCAAGTACATCACACATTTGCCATTTCTCTAAAGAAATGCTAAGAATGGGTCTTGCTAAACAATAATAATTGCGAACAGTATTTTGTAGTATATGTAGCAGTATGTATATCAATATTTGGATAGCCACAACAAGCTGATACTGAATACTTACAGTATTGATAAACACTACAATAAGGATTAAGCTAAGTACGTCCCATGTATTATCTGCCAGATTTACGTCTCAGTGTAAATTAAAAACTTTTACAGTCATTACCCTTGACTTATCTGAGGTTTAGAAAGGTTGGGGAATTACCAAAGTCACAGGCCTAGTGAGATACAAATCCGGATTTGTTTTTTAACACACACCATATCCCCTGCCAAAGAACAGCATACACCTAAATGGTGTTTTACAGTTTTTAAAATGCTTTCTCATAACCCACCTCATTTGTCGTGTGAGAGACCCATAATAGGGTTGTGGTTGACAGGATAGATGATACCACTCACCTGACGTGTCACAGGAGATCAAAGGCTTTTCTTCAGTTGATATGCATACTGCCTGAGCTAGAAGCAACCTGAGATAATGGAAAGAGTCAGAACTCAGACATGTTATTAACTTACTTATCCATTCATCTTCCATGCTAATATACAGTCGCTGTCTTCCTTGTCACAAGCACTGAGCTTCAATTCTCATTTTGCCTCTTTGTGTCTTTAGAATATTGGGTCCTTTACTGCCTCATGATTTCATCATAGAAGAGAAGGGATACCTACCTACTCAAACCGATCCAGATGCAAATCCTGACTAATGCATGATTCACTCATTAGGAGAATATCTCATTTACACAATTGCCATTATCCCTCTAAGAATCTTTTAATTTTAAAATTGTGGACTAAAGAAACCCATGCTATTTAGTTCTCATTATTTGCCCAATAATAATCTAAGCATTTTAGAAATAAGAACAGATTTAATCCCCATAATAACTCTGTAATGGAGTTACTATCATTATTATCATCATTTTTTTTTTTTGCATTTTACAGTTTTACAACTGAAGCACAGAGAAGTTAAGTGACTTTCCCAAGATTACACAACCTAGAAGTGGAAGAGTTTGGATTCTAATCCAGAAACTGCTTCCAAAGCATGCACGGACTCACGGTTTATGGTGTAGCACAATGTTCTGAGGGCCAAATTAAACTGGATAACAATTGGGGCACCTGGGTGGCTCAGTTGGTTAAGCACCTAACTTCAGCTCAGGTCATGATCCCACGGTTTGTGAGTTCCAGCCCTGCATTGGGCTCCATGCTGACGGCTCTGAGGCTGCTTCAGATTCTGTGTCCTCTTTGCTCTCTGGCCCTCCCCTACTTGCGCTCCGTCTCTCTGTCTCTGTCTCTGTCTATATCTCTCAAAAAAATAAGTAAACATTAAAGAAAAAATTTAAAAAAAACTGTATAACAATGAAACACACCTGACACGGAGTCTAAGACACAGTCTATATGTAGTAAATGTTCATATCGTTTCCTTGTGAACCTGGGTCTTATGACTGCAAAGCTGTGGCACTTTCCCCATGCCACCCTGCCTCTTTAAATAGTGACAGAAAGGAATGCTGTGTCAGAAGAATTGTAAACAAAGGATCCTGTGATTCATATCACAAAAATAGTCAAGGAGAGAATGTGGCTTCCTATAAGAAAACAATTCCCCTGTAGCCTTTTCTCCTTCTCTGGTCTGCATTTTTATAATATCAGGTCATTGAGTATGATTTTAGTGACTGTGTTCATACACAATTTCAAGTCTAGGTAGTTAATGAGACCATAAATTATTTAGCTGAAAGGAAAAAGCAATATGTATTCCTATTCTGCATTAAAGCATCTTGGAAATGAGAAAAAGTTTGATATAAGAATTTATCTTTTCTTCTAGTTAATGGACTATTTATTCAGAAGGTTTTTGAATTCAGAATGTATACATAAGTGTGTATTCATGTGATTATTGTCCTCAGCCTTTGAAGTTTAAGGTGAGTCACACTTGCTTTTCTCATCCAGCCAAGTATCCATTCATTGAATAATACATTTGGTCACTGTATGCTTCCTTCACTACCATTTGCCCAAACTCTATTTCCTTAGGAAATGAGAATTTGACAATTCTAACATGATTCCAAAAACTCTAGAATATTCTCAGACTGTTCCAGGATAAACACCACATTTAGTAATCCAATAATGAGATCAGATCACATTGGTAAAGTCAGTGAGAAGCAATACTTGCTTTTTTTCTATTGTGTTCTTTAAACATGTAACAAATTAAAAGATATGTCATTCATGAAATGGAAACTGAAACTGCTTAATTCTTTTAAAACCTATTTTGAAAGAACCATGTTTCATTTCTCTGATTTTCTCTACCAGGAAATAAATTCAAAATACTCTTCTCATCCACACAAGCTAAAAGGTCCCCTACTGTTGAAGAAGCTATTAAGAAAATAACCTTTAATTTTTCGTCTCGATCAAATCAAATAACCAACACTTTGTTCCACTGATAGGACTACAAAAGACGGGAAAATGGAGTGGGGGAGGGAGTTCAAACTGCCATGTTTCTCAAATCATATGGATTGAGTATGAGAAGGTCACTGTAATATTGTGTTCCCTCCCTCTGCTTCATTTCATAAATATCACAAATAGTGTGAGCATTTCATCATGCTACATAGGATCTTAGGTTTGGAAGACATGTCTTTTCTATAACATAGCTCTCCAGTGAAAAGTCGATTAGTCAATTTGTTCCTCTAATGTTCAACTCAAGAATTAAATGATCTTTCCTAAATGCTACAGGAAAAAAAAAAACATATATTGGACTTAATGAGCAGAGGTACATCTAATGTTCAGTCAAGTTATGGGCACCTGAGGACAAATTGCATTGGAGAAAACAGTGGAACCATTTAAGAAGGATTTATGTTTCTCAGTCTGGGTTTTCTCCAGAAGTAGATACTGTGATAATGATTGGGGTATAAACTTCTTTGGCAAGAATCTAGTAGCAAGAGAAGAGAGTGAAGAATGAGATAATATAGGAAGAGGGCCAATGAAATGTGCCTTTTGAAGCAGGTTATTGCTGTAGATGAATGAGACTTGGTCACATTACCAAGCGCAGAGGTGGCACAGACCTCCTGTGGGCAAGTAAGCCACCACTCTCTCTACAGTTGGTTGGGAGCTCCTGCATGACTCAGGCCATTAACTGGATGATACTCTGAACTTGCCTGGAGCAAGGGATACATGTGCACATGCCCAGAAAAAAGGCATCAGAGAGCCACAGGTGTCTGCCATTCGTGCCCCCCCCCCCCCACTTTTTGATGGGGATGCAGTCTCAATAGTGTCACTTACCTCTAGTCTGGTTGAAAAGACACAACAGGTTATTGAAAGGCTCTTTTATCTTTCTACATAAAATCACCTGAACTTGGAGGTTTATAGTCCATTTTCATAGGGGCAGTAAGGCTTATCAGGAAGCTTTGTGGGTTATGCATTGGGGCACATGGCAGTTCAGTAAATCAGAGAAGGGACATTATTAATACTACCAGCCAGAAGGCTCTTTGGGTGTTATTATGCTATTCTTGTCTTGGATTTCTGCATCTGGGAGGTACTTGTTCACATTCTCCTGGCCACTGCTAAACTGAAGAGACATTTTAACTACATAAACAACACCAGCAAAGGTAAAATTTCCACTTGAACCCGTCTGTAGTCTTTAACAATGTTGCAGTCTAATCGAAATTAAAGGGAAGAAAATAGCTCTTGTAAACCAGGAGTACCTGTTCCTCGGTGACTTCTCAAAACTATCCTTGAGGGAGAGTTTGTCATTGAATGTAAGAAGAGTCACTGTCATTGTCTATTATGAATTTTAATCAGGTCCTCTCTCCATTATCCAAAAGTCAATCATCACTAAGGCTTTATTTAACATGTACTAGGAAGCTTTCTATTAACAGTGTCTGCTAGGGAACAAATAGCTCAGTCAAACTGGTGACAACCATGTGTCTGGTACCACATAAGCTCTATTAAACAGAATAAGCAATACAATTTTGTCTACAACTTAAAAATTGGAAGGTATTATGTATGTTGTATATTTCATATATTTGACAATATATGAGAAATCCAAACATTCCTTATGGATCCTTGAATAAAATATTCCAATCCTAGAAATAAGACTACTTGAATATAGTTTTATTTATTTTTATTTGTTTTTTCTTACTCTTACATGTTGACTCAAAAATGTCCAAGATACATTTGTGTGTGTATATATATATATATATATATATATATATAATTTAAATATCATGAGTTCAAACAGTGAAAATTATGCTGTTTTTTAAAGACAGTGGTATATACAAAAATATGAAAGAATCTATAAAATGGTAAGCACAAATATTTTAAATAATTCTTCTAAATCAAAGTGATTATTGTAATTAAAATTTTTATTAATATTCTGGGAGTATGTATTTTATAGCACTATCTCTAAATGATTTCTATATTTTTAACTTCAATGTGCCTGGAGATAACTCTGGTTCACCACCTTAAAAATCGTATGTTAAAGGGATTAATTATGTAGGCACTAGATTGGAAAAAATAAAATGTATGTGTCATTTTAATAATTCAACTTCCAAATCTGATTCCAATGTATACATGTTTATGGGAACTGGGGGCATGGACTCCCCATACCGCCAAGCAATTCTCTGACACCAGCTTGGCATCCTACAATTCAACTCAGTTCTGACATTGTCTACCTGGAGATAGTGTAAATTACACAGGTTAAGGTCTCAGTCCCACAAGAGTGCCCCCACTCCATATATACACATACACTTCAGGTGAACTTGCAAGGCCAGGTTGTTACCTGTGCTTCTGACCAACCAGCTATAGATTGGAAGTTCCAATGACCCCTCCTTGATTGGATTAATTTGCCAGAGTGGTTAACAAAACTCACAGGAACATTTTACTTAGTAGATTACTGGTTTATTATTAAAATATATAATGATATAATTCATGAACAGCTATATGGAAGAGATACTTAGGAAAGGGTACAGGAAAGGGTTACAGAGTTTTCTTGCCCATATCCATGTGTTCAACACACAGAACGTCTCCAGATTCTGTCCTTTTGGGTTTTTAGGGAGGCTCCATTACATAGGCATGATTGATTAAACCATTGGCTGTAGGTGATGGATTCAACTCATAGACCCTCTCCCCTCCTAGGTTAGGGGAGTGGATCTGAAATCTCCAATCTTCCAATTATATGGTTCGTTCTCATGGCAACCAGCTTCCATCCTTAGGTGAGGTGGTATATCCACCTTGTCTCGGCACTGCTGAGTGAAGTATAAATATAAAAGCCCTCTGCTTCATATTCGGTTCTTTGGAGAATTCAGTCTATTGAAAAGAGTGAACATTTGGAAACTTTATGAGCATCAATTTGTAAATATTGCCAATATTTTCCTTTGCACATGTTAATAATTATGTGAGCTAGTAATAAAGGGCAAGGAGATGAAACACAAGCATTTGGAGTGGGGTGGGGACTGAAGGGAAAGATTAACTATTTAATCACAATTCTACCATATCCTAGCTGTGGAATATTGGAGAAATTAACCTTTTGAATCACAATTCTTAGCTATATTAAATGCAATTGATAACCTAAATGTTGCAGAGATGGCTGGTTATCCAACAAAAATTTGTGATTTTCCTTCCGTAGCACGTAGCTGTTGATGGATATCAACGGCTGACCAGGGTCTACATTTCTTAGAAGTTTTAATCCAGGTGTAGCCACATAAGTTATTCTCTTTATTTTGGAATGAAAAGAAATTATGCATGTCACTTTCAAATTTGTTCGTTAAAACAGAGTAGCTGTCCAACCACTTTCACTTATCATTATTTGGAGGCCATGGGCCCAGTGAACAGCAGAGCAACAGGATGGAAGGAGCCCAGGTGCCTGAATCACCTTATTGAGGGAAGATACTGATATTACTTGTATGCAAGGATTTTTGTGAACTGGGAAATCACATGTCTATGTAAAACTTCTGAAATTTGAGATGTCACTTATGTAGCTTCTAATATATGATAATCTTAATTTCTTTTTTATCTCAAGCAAATGACCTATTTTGTTTTGTGAAATTCTGAAGAAGAAAGTTGGCTTGAAACCACAGTATTATTACAAAATAACGTTGGTTAGACATATAGATAGATACATAGATACATAGAGACAAAGATACATAGACAGATAGTGATAGATAGATGATAGATAGATGATAGATAGATAGATATGCCAGAATAAGTCACCAGAACTTTTCCTGGGGTCAGTTGAGGTGGTGTTATGAGAGAACTGACATGTGTGGGGCCCATCCCAGGAAAGATTCTGGGATACTAGGTGATTTCTGGTGATGTTCATGACTTTTGAAGTATCAGCTTCTTTTCTTCAGTCTACTCTTTGCCAACAGCATATGATTATAATTTGTCTTGCCCTTTAGAACTATAAATTGGACCTGGTAAGCAAGTTTTCAAGGCCCTCAGTGAGGTCTACTAGTCATGTACTACACTAATATTGGTGTCCACACTTATTGTTTGATGCTCATGATGTATTGATCATTAAGTCATTTGAATATTAACTGTTTTATATAGCCCTATGTGTTATTTTAATTGTTTTTTTTTTCTTTCACCAAGTCCTATGAATCTGGTTATTATGAATCTAATTTAGAAAGAAGAATGCACCACTTCTAGAAATGCAAAATAGATTCTGATCCATGATGGCATCACCAAGATAAAACCACTCTATGATCCCTCTTGGTAAATTAACTGGGAAATAATATACAAGACCCCAAACATAAAATGAACTGGCATTGTAAATCCATTTATGACTTTGAACTATATAGTAGTAATAAATAACTTGGACTAAATTTAAAATATATTCACTACTTAAAATTATTTAATCACAGAATTAGGGAATCTTAGAATTACGAAAGTTCTTAGAAATCATATTATAAATCATTCATTTTTTTTCTCCACATTTATAGTTTTAATAATAGCTTTCAAAGATCATGGTAAATTATTTGTTGCATATTTTAATAAGGTTTTCTTTTGTTACCTGCACTTATTCAAAAGATAGTATTTGCCTAATTGTTATTTATTTCCTAACCTCTCAAGAGTAATGCAGGAACAAAATATTTAGAATTATATAACATTTATTTTGATTTCATAATGAAAGTTAGGCATAGATAAAATATTAGAATGGATCAGTGTTCACCATAAAAATGTGTATGTATACTTTTATTATTTGACTATTTTTATCCTATTTTCCCAAGTTTTCCATATTTATAGTTTAATGAAACTTTCAGTCTATGCTATAGGCTTTGAAATTTTACACCAATTACCATTTGAAAGCATGGATATCTTGTGATTTTCCTCAGATGTCTCTTCTAGGGATGTTTTGCAGAGGTCAAGTTTTTATTAATATAGCAAAAAAATAAAAAACAAAAAACAAAAATTCAGTATTATTTCTATGAAAGTTTGAAAAATAAAGAAACATATACTAATAAAAGATAAAATGAGTTATGATAAATATTTTTGAAAAGCTTGTGAATATAGGAAATTATTTTTAAAAGTGATAAATTGTTTAATGGTATTTTATTACAATTTAGAATTGGCAAGTTATTTTTTTTAATTTTTTATTAACATTTATTTATTTTTTGAGAGTCAGAGAGAGACAGAGCATGAGCACGGGAGATGCAGAGAGAGGGAAACACAGCATCCGAAGCAGGCACCAGGCTCTGAGCTGTCAGCATAGATCCCAATGTGGGGCTTGAACTCCCGAACCGTGAGATCATGACCCAAGCTGAAGTTGGACTATCAACTGACTGAGCCTCCCAGATGCCCAGGAAAGTTATTATTGCTATTTTCCTCATCATTTACTAATTCAGGGAAAAATTAACATAATCAACTGTTTTTACAACCCTCTTTTAGAACATTTTAAGCTATAGAACAATCTTACTAAAAATTTTTTCAGATATTCTACCTCAATCTTTAACAATATATAGGGTAAATAAGATTTTTCTTGCCATAGCAGCAAATATACATGGAACAGAGGACCAAAATGCAAGTTTTGACTAAAATATTAAATTAATTGATGTTAGATAGCAAAAGTGATCTAGGAGACAGATCACCGCAAAGAAATTTCAAATTAAGTGACTTTTATTTAGACAACTAACCCACAGCAGGAGGGTAAAAAGCTCAAACTTTTGGAAATAAATGGAGTCTTTATTTGTGAAACATATTACTTTGGGGAAACAGTGAGTGTCATTGGAGTACTCCAGTGTTGGGGAATGCAAAAGTAAAAAGGAAGAGGAAGATTAGATTATATTCCACCTGGTGTGGAATTGGAATTGGAACTACAAATACATACTCATGGTTTTCAGCAGATATATGATAGATAGTTGGAAAAAAAATATGTAATGTAAACCTGTGTGTGTGTGTGTGTGTGTGTGTGTGTGTGTGTGTGCTCTAGTGATGTCCTTTAAAAAAGTGAGAACTAAGAGCATAATGAGCATAATGAGCATAATGTGTCCAACATCCATTCTCCATTAAAAGAAATCAAGGTTCCTTAAGAAAAATGGCTATATGTAGTTATAGTGACAAAGTAATAAATACATATATGAATAGGGAGGGAAAAGAGTGCACTTTCTTTTAGTAAAAGGGAAATTTAAAAACATAAGGAAATGTTGGAATTAGAAAATCACCTAATGGCAGTTATAGCAAAATGTGATGGAGTTTGACATAAAATATCAATGGATGCATAAACTCGGAGTGAAAGTTCCATGAAAAATGGAAAATTGTATATTTTAAAAATGGTTCTCCCCGCCAAAAAACACTTATTAGATACAAAGGGGCAAACAGTTACCTCACCCTGGAGAAACTTGGCTGACTGCACCAAATGAAGTGATCAAATTAGTTCATCACTAATGTGACAAATCAAAATTATACACCACTTGAAAGGATGAAGTGATATTCTTGAAAGAAAATGCAGAATTTAAATATAATGTGACTAATATTAGGTAAAACAAAACTTGCCAATAACTTCAAAACCACATTACAAAAATCAACGAAAAGTCTTAGGAATTTTTTTCATATGTGAAGAAGACAAAAGAAACATGACAAATAAATGGAACCCATTATCCTTGATTGGATTCTTTTATATGAAGAGCAATATCGGTGCCATTGGAGACTCTTGAATGTGATCAGTGGAGTAGATGATAGTAATCTGTCAAAGTTAATTTCCTAATATGATGGCAATATAATGGTCACATTGTAGTTATGAAGATGGTTATACTGCTGTTATGAAGGAGAATGACGTTGTTTTTAATAAATAACACTAAAGTACTACAGAAGATGGAATATCCGAATTGTAAATTGCTCTCAAATAATTTATTGAAATCTATTGATAACTTATGGCCTAGAGGCTTTTCAATATGCATAATCATCCAGTGAATGCTTTACAACGAATATTTCATTTATTTTTATGTCAAAATTATATCTAGGTCTATACAATCAAGCTTGCTAGTGATGTTATTTAGTATCAAACCTTTTTATGTTACTGCAATATATTCCTCTTTAAAATCAGATTTTGAAATTTTTCCATGTACTCTGATACTTTACATATTTCAGGACTCTGTTCTTATGGATACAAATGTTCCAGAGGGTTATATCAATTTGGGTTAATTCTTTGTTCGTAAGTGTCAGAAATTATTCTTTCCTCCTTTTGATATATTTTCTTTTCATTAGTTCATCTTAAATAATTTTTTTTCAGGATTTCTTTTGGTTCTTCATTTGAAGTCATCTGTAGTTACTTTTCAAAACTTTCAACATTTAATTGTTTCTTTTTTTTTTTAGTTTCAGAAGTCCTCAGTATTTTCTGTATTAACATATTATTTCCTAAAATTTTAAGCATAACTTCAAATAAATCAATAATAACCCTAAATGTAAATGGCCCAGGCACCACAAATGATATAAAATTTAATGTTGGATAAAAGCAAAACCCAACTATATACTACCTACAAGAATCACACATTAAATATAAAGACAGGCATTATATAAAAATAAAAGGTATAAAATGCTTACAATAATCGAAATAAAACTGGAGATTTTAGGCAAAGAATATAACCAGGGATAAAAATGATCATTTATAAGGAAAAAAGAAGTTAATTCCCCAAAAATACATAGTAATCTTAATCGTCTTTGCCCCTTACAACAAAGCTTTAACATATATGAACAACAAAAGAGACAAACTCAAAAAACAGACTCTTAAGTATAGAGAACAAACTGATAGTTACCAGAGGAGAGGTGAGTGGGGGGATGAGTGAAATAGGTGATGGGGATTAAGACCATGTTTATCTTGATGAGCACTGAGTCCAATATGGGACTGTTGAAGCACTGTATTGTCCTCCTGAAAACAATGTAACACTGTATGTTAACTATAGTGGAATTAAAATCATTTTTAAAAAGCAAAGAAAAGCTAACAAAAGACTCCTGTGCCACATCAAAAATAAATACACAAATAAAAATAAAATATATGAACAAAACTGACAGAACTTCAAGGAGAAATAGATCGACAGTTGCAGTATAATGTTTCAACCCCCTTTCTCAATATTTAATAGAACAACAAAACAGAAACGAAGATACAAAGGAATTAAAATTATCAATCAACATGACTTAACTGATTTTTATAAAATCCTGAGAAAAGAGCAGCCTAGTACACATTTTTTTCCAAATATACATGGAGCGTTTATAATATCAACTATATTCTAGGTTATATCACAAGCCTCAAAAAATGTGAGAAAATTCAAATAATATAATCTTTCTCTGATCACAATACATATATATTAGAAATAAGTACCAGGAACATATCTGGGAAATACCTAATATTTGGTAATAAAATGACTATATCTCTTCCAAATAACATATAAATCAAATAATAAATTAAAAGGGAAACTGCAAAGTATTTTGAGCTTCATGAAAATGAAAAGCAGCACATAAATAAATGTTGGCTGCAACTATAGTTCTTCTTAGATAATTTTAGCTCTGGGTGCTCATGGTAGAAAAGCTCTGGATGCTCATGTCTCTTAGCTTCCACCATAATAAACCAAAACAGAGCAAGAAATGAAACCCAAAGTAAACAGAACAAAGAAAATAATAAAGATATCTGAAAAAATCCCACAAATACAAAACAGAAAAGCAAGAGAAAAGCCATAAACTCGTTCTTTGTGAAGATTCAAAAAAAAAGTGGGGAAAAATGCACAAATTATAAAAAATAAAATAAAAAATGAGAGGCGGTATCACTACAGAATCTACTGATATTAAAAAGTAAGGAAATAACATGAACCACTTTATGACAATAAATTCGATACCTTTAATGAAATGGACAGATGAAAACTAAATAAATAGAAGAAATAAATAATAAGAGAATAAATAAATAGTATTTCTATATCTATATTAGGAATTTAATGTTTTGGGGGCACCCGGATGGCTCAGTCGGTTAAGTGTCGGACTTTGGCTCAGGTCATGATGTCCCCGTCCATGAATTGGAGCCCCCAGTCGGGCTCTGTGCTGACAGCTCAGATCCCAAAGCCTTCTTCTGATTCTGTCTCCCTTTCTCTCTTCCCCTCCCTGTCTTGTGCTCTGTCTCTGTCTCTCTCTCAAAAAAAGAAAGAAGAAAGAAAGAAAGAAAGAAAGAAAGAAAGAAAGAAAGAAAGAAAAAAAGAGAAAAACTAAAAATTAAAAAATTAAATAAAAAGAAATTTAATGTTTTTAACAATCTTCCCACAAGTAAATTTGTCCAGAGCAAATTATGATTCTTTTTTTTTTTAATGTTCATTTATTTTTGAGAGAGAGAGAGAGAAAACATGAGCAGGGGAGAGGCAGAGACAGATGGAGACACAGAATCTGCAGCAGGCTCCAGGCTCCCAACTATCAGCACAGAACAAGACACAGGGCTTGAACTCAGGGAGCATGAGATCATGACCTGAGCCAAAGTCGGATGCTTAACTGACTGAGCCACCCAGGCTCCCCACAAAGTATGATTCTTAAAAAGCAAAGAGAAATAAGAGTAGTCCAGGGTGCCTTTTTTTATGAGTCAGATGACTACGGAAAAAAATACATCAATTTACAGTACTCAGTACATTGAATTATATATAACAGTAATAATAAAGGATGTACAGAACATGCATCAATGTGGAGGAATCTCACAGGCATTATATTCAGCAAAAAACCTCTGAGATTTTCTACTTGGTTCCATGTACACCAAGTACAGAAGCACACACACAAACAATCTTGCAGATTAAAAGTCAGGATAATCGTTACGTGGTTCTAAACTAATTGTGACACTGAAACACTAGTAATATTCATTTCAATGTCGGGTTGATTACATATGTGTCAATTCAAAATTAGTTGACTACTACATTTAAGACATGTGCGTTTCCCTACATACATATTACAGTTTAATAAAAATATTTGAAAATGAATAATGTTACCCACCATATTAAAAGACTTTTCCCAAAACACACTTGTTCTTCATCCTTCTAATTCATTTCTAAATACACTCATGTGCTTATCAGTAACACCTGCTCTTTTGGATAGACCCATAAACCAACAAAAATTTTCTAAGAATATTTAGGATTGTATTTTTCTAAATCACAAACACAATTGTATATTTGCAAGGACATTATTAAGATTAATTTTTCCCACAATGTGAATCATTCTTACATTTAAGTCAGAATTGATTGCATGATGCTCCTGTTATTACACAAGAGTTTACTTGTTCTTAAATTTTTCCCTAACATGGCACATTGCTACTTTTAGCCTTAGAAGAAAAAACAACAAATAAACAAGCAAACAAAGACAGCTAACATAAGCCGAAAAACTTTCAGTGCAAATTGCAATAACTAAATAGGTGCAGATAAATTTCTGATAGTTTTATGCAATTTAGTTTATTATTGCTCTGATTTTTTTAAATGATCTTAGGAAACCCTATTAATTTTTTAAATATAAAATACGTGACATGTGATCACCTCAGAGTTTGCAATACTCTATCAAAAAAGTAAACTGAAAACTACTACAAAACAGTGTGTTGTTTCTTTTTTATTTATTTTTTTTTAATTTTTTTTAATGTTTTATTTCATTTTTGAGACAGAGAGAGATAGAGCATGACCGGGGGAGGGTTAGAGAGAGAGGGAGACACAGAATCCGAAGCAGGCTCCAGGCTCTGAGCTGTCAGCACAGAGCCCGACGCGGGGCTCGAACTCACAGACGGTGAGATCATGACCTGAGCCGAAGTCGGAAGCTCAACCGACTGAGCCACCCAGGCGCCCCTGTTGTTTCTTTTTTGAATAGAAGTTTTCATTTAACACATGTGCTTTTATTTAATATTTTATTTATTCTTCCCTTAGGACTTCATGATTTGTAATTCTAGGTTAATAATTCAGTTGAAACTAAGTTTAGAAGTTGATGAGCTTTCAATGTTAATGATTGGATGTTAGTTGATAAGTTACATATAATTGACCAGAAACAGTTAATGATGAACTAACTCTATGGCCACGATTGTAACACTCCTGTCAGGTGAGAAATATATGTATGCCAGAACAATGATATGCAGGGCATGCCATAAAGTATATTTGTTCAATCACAATCTGGAGTGAAAAAGTGAAATTAATTATCCCCACATTGGTGGAAATAAATAATGGAAAAAAAACATATTGCTGAAAGACAGTAGATGTTTTTAAATCATTAATGAACGTGGGAGGGTTTGCAAATACGGCCCTCCGGTTTGGATGAACCACTACTCTGAAACGCCAAATCTCTTTTATCCAAACATCAAATGTATTATTTTCGGAATTCCTCCCCTTGTGGATATTTCAGTCCAGGGTAGAACACTTAAATTATTGATCAGATTACTACTAGACTGTCATTTACAATAGTATCACCTGCACATAAACTATAGTGCTGTAGTGGGAGAGCTTCAAATCTCATCTTTAATGCTTTCAGAACAAAGTGCACTTAGGAATCTCACTCCACTCAACCTCAAAGATTTATGAGCTTCCAACCCAAATGCAACATTGCACTTCAAGTATCACGGGAAATGAATCAGACAGTCAACATTTTTCATTTGGGATGGCGTTGGCATTGATCCACAGGTGAATAATTGGACCCCCTGAATATACACAAAGTAAGACGCAGACATTTCAAGTTTTTAAAATGTGAATATTGGTCTAACACCTGAAGGAAAAAATTAATTTCTAAAAGGTTTTTTACAATTAAATATTCAACTTTTTGAAATAAATGTTTGCGGTCTACTAATGTTTGCTAAAATCCCATGATGCCGTGTCATCCAAAGTAGCAATCTACAGTTTACACTCATCACTTATTATTTCATTTAATCATATCTGCATAGAGGTAATGAATTTAATCACTTTAAAAATATTTAGAATTAGCCTGTGGCATTAGCCCTGAGGGGTAGCCTGCTTGCTTACTTCCGTGTTTCCTATCACAAGTTAAGAACACAATTCAAAATGACCAATGAGCAAAGTATTTTGGTACTGAAAAACTGCCACGTTAAACACAAGTAAAGCACTGGAATGCAGAATTTAAAATAAAAGATTAATTTGATTAATTATTAACTATTAATTAATATGATTAATGTGATTTTAGAAAACCAAACAATTGAGATAAATTGATAAATTGCAATCACAGAGCAGTGATCAAAAAAGGCTTAACCGTAGCATGCCAATTTGTAGCGTATCAACATTTATTGCAATACTTACAATTCTGTATTTTGTGTTGAAGTGAAACATGGTAAACTGAGCATACAAGCACAGGTGTTTGAATCTATAATTGTGAGCCTAACAGCAATTTCATCAATAAAAAATAAACTCTAAATCTTTTTTAGAGTTTAGAGTTTTACTTGCATCACAGCAAATCCCAGGATGAACAGAGTTTAAAAAAATCAAATTGGAGCACCTGGGTGGCTTAGTCAGTTGAGCATCCGACTTCGGCTCAGGTCATGATCTCACAGCTTGTGAGTTCGAGCCCCACTGACACCTCAGAGCCTGGAGCCTGCTTAGGATTCTGTGTCCCTCTTTCGCTCTGCCCCTCCTCTGCTCACTCTCTTTCTCTCTCTCTCTCTCTCTCTCTCTCTCAAGAATAAATAAACATTAAAAAAATTGTTTCAATGAAATTGCTTTCCTATAAATATGTGGACATTTTTAAAATGATTAATCCCAAACTGCAGTTTTTTAAATGAAAATTATTACACTATAATCCTCAATGTAAACATTGATGAATTTTATTATACATTTTTTATTTTAACACCTCAACAATAACAGCAACATTTACAAATCAACCAACCAGAACAACTACTAATATAACAATAATTTAAAAAAATTAGAAATACAAATGACAATCTGAGAAAATAATTTAACCAGATAGAAGAGACTAAGGGCTAATTTGTTGAAAATGTAGGTGAACTAAAGATGATAAGAAATATTGAAATAACTTCTTGTAAAATTTCTTGTGCACAAAACACACACACACACACACACACACATATGTATATATATATGGTTATAAAACACATGGAAAAATGTTTAGAGTCACTAACAATTAAACGATGGGAATTGAGAAAACAACAATGCAATGATGTTTTTACCTATCATATTAGTTAACTTTAATTAAAAATGTTTAATAATACGCTTTGGTGTATAACTGTCATTCTAGCATTGTTTACAATAACAAAGATGTTAGACACCAAATCTTAACAACAAAAAGTCACATCAGCAGATGTTGCTACGTCAATGGCTTTGGAACGAAGTGCCCACCCAGATCCCCCTGCTCGCATTCTGCACCTTGCAGGATGGGGCCCCAACGCTTACCGCTCTCTGATGTGCATCGATGATACACGCAGTTGCAGGGAAGACAACACCAGTCTCTAATCACCTAAATTCATATTGTTGTGAAGGGATTAAGTTAAAAATTGAATATGAATCCAGCTGGATTTCCCTGTGACATGATATTGTCTGTAGGAAATGCTAAAGACTCCACCAAAAAGCCGTTAGACCTAGTAAATGAATTCAGGAAAGTTACACAATACAAAATCAATACACGAAAATTAGTGGCATCCAGAACCCAGCTGTTTGAATTGGTGTCTCAGCCACAATTCCTAGCTTTTCCAGCATCATTCGCAACAGCCAAGATACGGAAATGACCTAAATTTCCATCAGTAAATGAATGGATAAAGAAGACATGTGTGTGTGTGTGTGTGTGTGTGTGTGTGTGTGTGTGTGTGTGGTTGAATTTTAATAAGCCATGAGAAAGAAGGAAACCCTGTCGTTTGGGACAACACAGGAGGCACTTGAGGGCACTATGGTAAGTGAACTACGTCAGACAGAGGAAGGTAAATACTGCATGGCCTCACTTATACACAGACTCAGAAAAAACAAAACAAAACAAAACTTCAAATTCATGAAATAGAGAGTAGAAATGTGGTTGCCAGAGACTGGGAGTAGGAAAAATAGGGAGAGGTTGGTAACAGGGTCTATAGTTTCAGCTGTAAGATAAGTTCTGAGGATCTAATGTAAACCATGGTGACTATAGTTGATAACACTACACTGCACTGAAATTTGCTAAGAGATTAGAATTTGTGTTCTCTCTCTCTCTCTCTCTCTCTCTCTCTCACAGACACACACAGATCGATATAGGAGGTGATGGATGTGTTAATGAACTACATGAGAGAATCTTTTCACAATATATACATATATCAAATCACCACAATGTATACTTTAATTTTTTTAATGTTTTTGTTTTTGTTTTTCTCTTTTGAGAGACAGAGAGACAGAGCACCATAGTGGGAGGGGCAGAGAGAGAGGGAGCCAGAATCCAAAGCAGGCTCCATTCAGGCTCTGAGCTGTTAGCACAGAGCCCGACACGGAAAAGGAACTCATGAACTATGAGATCATGACCTGACTGAGCCACCCAGGCACCCCACAAGATATAATTTAAATATCTTACAAATTTAAATGTCAATTATGCCGCAATAAAGCTAAAATTAAATATTACAAAAGGGTCAATTATAAATTCTGCTGGTATAACAGCTTTCTAAGCATAATCACAATTTGCCAGGTGAAGTAATTATGTAAATATTTCTAACAACGTGTATAGTGATTATACTGCCTTTTACTACCTACTTGCCAACACAAAGAAATACTATGATTTTAGTATTCCAATAGAAATAGGGAGTAGTTTGGCACATCTGGGTTTATATTTTAATAATCATTACAAAAGACTGTTATTTCACTGTTAGTGTTAAAAATAGGAATCCAATGATAACGCTAGTTTATGGTTTGGGCTTTGTGAGCTTTTCAGTTAAAACTGATGAGAATTTATTCTTTGAGACTTATTGTTTTGCTGTGAAAACTTCATTATAAAATATTCTCATTACTCTAAGTTGAATATAAAAGCAGCTGAGTGCATTTAAATGTGTCTAGATCAAAGAACCCCTAAGTCAGTGTTAGAGTACCATGCAAGAAAACAACAAACATTCAGCCAGTTTTTGAAAAACTATGGAATGAGGGGTGCCTGGGCGGCTCAGTGGGTTAAGCGTCCAACTTTGGCTCTGGTCATGATCTCAGGGTTAGTGGGTTCAAGCCCCACAGCTGGCTGTGTGCTCAGAGCCTGAAGGCTGCTTCAGATTCTGTGTGTGTCTCTCTCTTTGCCCCTCCCCTGCTACCACTCCGACTCTCTTTCTCAAAAATAAAAACAAATAAAAAATAAAGGGAAGACACTAAAGTAATTACAGAATGAAAGAACGTTATTTTTGGTACAGTGACACTTGACACGTTCCTTGGCATTTTTTTCCATTGAGCAGCGAGTCTGTCTTCTGTCCTTTGAATGGGAACTGGCCAGTGATTGCTTGGATCAGTCGTACAGTGTGGCATTTGACTTTATGCCAGTCCCGGGGCCTGGCATTTAAGAGGACTGCCAGTTTCTGTCTTGGAACCACATAAGGTCATGTAAAATATCTGACTACCCTGAAGGAGAGCTGGCATGGGAATGCCGGGTCAGACAGGAGAGCGGAGCCCAGCGAGGCTTACACTTCCGGTCATTCAGCAGAGGCCCTGGCTTTGTGTGTGATGCCCTGTTAGATTTTCCGGACCAGACAGGCTGTCGACTGAACATTACTTAGAATTCTAGTGTACTCCACATGGAGTTGAGCAATCACCCAGGTAAAATCCTGACCCAGAAAATCTTCAAATGTATCAAAACCAATTTGTTTTAATCCACCAGTTTCTATGATAGTTTTTTTTTGTTTGTTTTTTGGGTTGTTTTTGTTTGTTATGTAGTAACAGATAAATAAAGTATGGTTTCATTTATAAATAGAATTTTCTACTTAGGATTTTGTTCAAATATATTTCAACAATGCATTACAAAACATAGTCAAATGCATAAAAATGTGAAAAACCCAAACACTTCCACAAAGTTAAAAAAAAAAGAAGAAGAAAAATGGTTCAATATTGATCCCTATAAATGCATGTGTCTAGTTACAAAGTGCTTTTATGGCCAAGAAAGGGGAAAGTCCTGATTATTAGACCAAACACTTCTTTAAAGCTAGCCCAGAAGCCTCTAAGAGCCCAGATAACTGAACTCTGAAACAATTGCTTCAAAAATACATTTTTTTCTCCTTTGTCGAAGGCAAGTATCTGCCAGAAGTTCCGCTAACAATCAAATACTGCTCCTAGACAACCAGTAGACAAGATGAAATTTTCTTTTTAGCCAGAGACAAAATAAATATTGCAAAAATCAAAGTAAATCATATGATGTATGATATAGTGGAACCCAAAATTGCCTGTTCTGTCTTTATAAAATATATCTCATCGGTCGACTTCAGAGCCTTCATTATCAATGAGCAAAAGAAGTTTCTCCTTGGACTGGAGTTAGAAAGTCTTTCCTTATGGATGTGTAGCCAATGCACAATAGCCATTTTTGCTTTTATGACAAATGGTTCCCTGGACATAAGCGACATATATTGCATTTGTTGGTTCACTCTAAAATACAAATTGAATCATCTTCAGTATCCTCAGTCTATCTGGAGAGTTATTAGTGTAGTGATTCAGACCTTGGCATCCAGAGTCAAAACGCTTGAGTGAGTACCTCAGCCACAATTCCTAGCTATGTGTCCTTGGAGAAGTTATTTAATTTTTCTGTGACTCAGTTTTCTTCCCTATAAAATATTTGCCTCACTGTGGGGGTGGCAGGGAGAGAGAATTGCTTGATTTCATACACGTTAAGTACTTACAAAGTGTTTGACACAATGTCAGTACTCGGCAAATGAGAGCTATTGTCATCATCATTATGTTCAGATATTTTTCTGTTCACCAAATATCATATTTTTACTTAAATTCGTGTGATAACGTCTCATTTTAATGGCTATAAAGCCTATGATTAAAATGCCCAAAGGATGTAGATCTGAGTTTTTAAAAAAAATTAAGTATATATCCAATCTCACTTTATAATAATTTTCTTAATATAAATTCATATAATTTAGATTTCAGTATCATAGAGCATGCATGATTTTAAGGATTTTGGTACACGTGGTAAATATACCCTCTGGAAAAAATGTGTATTATTTATACATCCTGCTGTGTACAAGAGCATCTATTTTCCAAAAGCGTTCCAAAACTTTGTAATATCAGGCTTGGTAGTTTTTAATAGGCAGAGTTAAAAACAGATACATCATTTTTGCATTTGCAAGCAGGAATTTCAAACAGAAATTTGTAGTAAGATCAGTGCATGTTTATTAGAGCTGAATTTGTTAATTTTTGAACCCACAGATCATGCATTCCCCCCTGCCCCATTTTTCTATTTGGATGTTAGTACCTTTCCATTTGTTTTTAAGTTAACTAATTGAATTTACCTTCAAACTTTTAAACATTGGCTCTAAATGGAGCAGTAATGAGTTGAATGTTAAGAATCACACCATTTTCTTTTATTTTTGCCAATTTACATGAAAACCAATTTACATGAAAGAGTTCGTGAGAAAAATAAAATGCCAATATTATAGATACAAATTAAGCATCGTACTATATCAAAGCATTGGTTATCTGTTATCAGAGTTTCCACAGATAAGAGTATTTCCTAAATAATTGAGTTTCCCTCTCATATAATGGAGTCTTGAAAACTAGGAAGTGGCCATGATATCAACATCGCACTGCCTCTCCTGATTCTCCAGCCATCTGCTTCTCTCCTGCTTAGTATTTCTCACTGCTGCTACCCTGCCTATTCAACTTCCCACCACTGCCTGCCCACAAGTTCCACTGAAAATTGTGTTTTCTTGAATCATTACAACATGGGTTCATGTTTATCACTTGTGTGAGGCAAAGCAATGTACTAAGAATGGAAGTCAGACAAAATGTTCCACATTTCATCTCATTTATTTTGTTTTATTTTTAAGTAAACTTTTCACTTTAGAAAAGTTTTAGATTTTATAGAATGATTACAAAAATTGGGGCACTTGGGTGGCTCAGTTGGCTAAGTGGCCAACTCATAGTTTGGGCTCAAGTCATGATCTCCCGGTTGGTGAGTTCAAGCCCTGCATCAGGCTCTGTGCTGACAGTTCTGGGCCTGCTTGAGATTCTCTCTCTCTCTTTCTCTCTCTGCCTTTCCCTCCCCCTCTCAAAAACAAATGAGTAAACGTTTTTTAAAAAATAGTGCAAAAGTTTCCATATATCATATTCAATTTCTTGAATTATTGTCTTACATTAATATGGCAAACGTCTTACTATTATCGATGCATCCAACTAACCAAAATTGATACATTATTATTCATTAAAGTCCATACTTTATCCAAATTTCCTGAGTTTTTACTTGCTGTTCTTTTTCTGTTCCAAGATACCGTATTATATTCATTATGTCAGCCAAGTTCCTCCTGGCGGTAACATTTTCTTAAGCTTTCATTGTTTATCGTATCATAAATAAGTTTGAGGAACACAGATCAGTTATTTTGTAGAATGTTCTTCAATCAGGATTTGCATGATATTTTTCTCATGAACAGACTGATGTTTTGGGTTTGTTTTTTGTTCCTATTTTGTTTTTTAGTAATCATACTTATGTTGTGGCACTCTGAAGAAGCAGGATGGACCACACACCCCCAAAATTGGCTCCAATATCCAGGCTGAAGATTTCACACACATGAAAGTATGATGAGACCTACATAAGTGAGGTCTCTGGGGAGACTAAGGCAGGATGTCCACAGTTGTCAGTAAAAGGCTGGAGGGAGCAGGAAAACAGACTTGCCTGAGGTATTTATTGTGGTTAAGCGGTGAGGCTAGGGTGAGGATTTCCACAGGGGCTCCCATGGTTCAAATCTCCAACCTGGCACAAAAGAAGGACCCCCAAAGCTTTTCTTATGAACTCTCCCAGAAAAGAAAGCTAAGGCTTAAGAGATGTTAGTGGTCAAACATCAAAAAAAAAGTCAGATTTTTTTTTAATAATTTATCACCTTTGATGTTGTTAATCATGTGGCAGAAGTAATGTTTGCCAGATTTCTTTACTGTAAAATCACTCTTCTCCCCCACTCCTTTCGCTTCCGTCCTCTTTGGAGGGAATTCACTACACACAACCCATACTTAAGTATCCAAGTGTTATCATCCATCTCCTTGGGGGTGAAGTATCTACATAAGTTGTTTAGAAATCTTCTGCAAAGAGATTTGTTTTTTTCTCCCTCTGCCACTTATTTATTCAATAGTTTATTTATGCAAACAAATTATCATGGATATTTATGTTATAGTGTGGGTTACAATCTAATACTACTTTATGACTATATTTGTGTGAGTCTATTTCTGGGTTTTCTATTCTGTTCCATTGTCTATGGATCTGTTTTTCATCTGCACCATGCTTTTTTTTTTCCCCAAGTTTTTATTTATTTATTTTGAGGAGAAGACAGCTTGAATGGGGGAGGGGCAGACAAGGAGAGGGAGAATCCCAAGCAGGCTCTGTGTTGCCAGCACAGAGCATGATGCAGGGCTTGAACTCACGAACCTGTGATATCATAACCTGAGCCATACTAAGAGTCTGGACGCTTAACCAACTGAGATACTCAGGTGCCCTAGCACCATACTGTCTTCATTACTGTCACATTGTAGTGCTTCTTGAAAAAAAGGAGTGTGGGTTCTCCAGTTTTGTTCTTATTTTGTGTTGTTTTGGCTAATCTTGTTTTAAGCCTTTCCATTGGCTTAAGTTTGTCAACATCTACAAAAGTAGCTTGCTGGAATTTGACTAGAAGTGCGTTAAAACTATAGATCGAATGGGGAACTAAACACTTAACAATATAGAATGTTTCAATTAGTGAACATTGACTTTCCACTTATTTAGATTTCCTTTGATTTCTTTTATCTGAGTTTTATAGCTTGGGCTTATAGATCATAATATGTTTTGTTACATTTATACTTAAGTATTTCATTTTCTGATACTATCATAAATGGTATTTTGAAATTCAAATTTTAATTCTCAGTTCTTCAATATTGTTATGTGTAAACACAGTTGACTTTTTTATTAGCCTCATATTCTGTGATCTTTCTGTACTGGTCACCAATACTGCTTATTAGTTCCAGGTTTTTTTGTTTGCTTCTTTGTTTTTGCCATTTTTGTCAATGGTTTGCAATTTCCAACATAGACAATCATGTCCTCTATGAATGTAGATAGTTTTATTTCTTTTTTTCCAGTTGTATGTTCTTTTTTAATGTTCCTCTTTTGCACTTGCTACGACTTCCATTCTGATATTGAATAGGTGTTCTTTTCTTCATCTTAGAGGAAATGCCTCTAGTTTCTTAATAGAAAGTATGATGTTAGTTAAAGGATTTTTTAAAGATGATTTTCATCATGCTGAGAAGATTCCTCTCTACTGCCTTGCTAACATTTTTTATTAAATCATGAATATTGATTTTGTCAAATACCATGATCAAATCATGTTTTCCTAGGCAGTTGATTTGGTAGATTATGGAAATTAATTTTTGAATGTGAACCCAAACTTAAACCTGGATTGAATCATATTTGTTCAGGTATGCATTTTCCAATATATGGATTAGCACGGATTTAACATTGCTAATGCTTTCTTGAGAAGTTTTGTATCTATCTTAAGAAACACTGGTCTCTTGGGACACCCGGGTGACTCAGCTGGTTAAGTGTCTGACTTCTGCTCAGGTCATGATCTCACAGTTCGTGGGTTCGAGCCCCACGTCTGGCTCTGTGCTGACAGCTCAGAGCCTGGAGCCTGTTTTGGATTCTGTGTCTCCCTCTCCCTCTGCCCCTCTCCTGCTCACATTCTGTGTGTGTGTGTCTCTGTCTCTCAAAAATAAATAAACATTAAAAAAAATTCGTCTGTAGTCTTTATGGGGTTTTGGAAATTGCTGGCTTTCTAGAATGAATAAAAAAGTTTTCTCTCCGATTTTTATTTTCTGGAAGAGGGTAGAGAATTAATATCAGCTTTTCCTTAGATGTTTGTCTTAATTCAACACTGAAACCATGCTAGACTTTTATTAATTTTTCTTCTCTTGAAATTATTTTCAGTTATTTTTCTAGAGTTTTCATTATGCATTTTAACTAAATCTACCTTTAAATAACACTAATTCACATCTAGTGCAGGTATCCAATTCCTTCCTCCCATGCTTCTGACATGACTGCTATTCATGCAACACATTCACATGCTATAGTCACCCTGTACACCGTTACAATTATTACTTCAAAAATCAATTACACTTGGGGCGCCTGGGTGGCTCAGTGGGTTAAGTGGCCGACTTCGGCTCAGGTCATGATCTCACGGTCAGTGAGTTCAAGCCCCGCGTTGGGCTCTGTGCTGACAGCTCAGAGCCTGGAGCTCTGTTTCAGATTCTGTGTCTCCCTCTCTCTGACCCTCCCCCGTTCATGCTCTGTCTTTCTCTGTCTCAAAAATAAATAAACGTTAAAAAAATAATTTAAAAAAATTTAAAAATCAATTACACTTTAGGTCAATGAGGAATAATAAAATATATATGCATTTTATTTTATCTTCATGTATTCCATCTCCAATGGTCTTTTTTTCTTTATTCACATCTAATTTTATGATCTATATAATGTGCCTTCTCCCTGGGGAACTTCTTTTAACACCTCCTGCAGAGCTGGTCTGCTACTGATGTATAACCTCAGTCTATATTGCCTGGGATACCATTTATTTCTACTTCATTTTTTTAGAGAGAAGGAGCAGGAACAGGGGTGGTGGGAGGCTGGAGAGCTCAGTCTCAGGACTCTGGGATTATGACCTGAGCCGAAATCAAGAGTCAGATACACAACCAACTGAGCCACCCAGGCGCCCCTACACTTTATTTTTAAGAGTAATTTCTCTGCATATAGAATTCCTGTGTGGTGGGGTAATTTTTCCGCACCTTTAATTATTTGAATACACTCTCTCCGTGCTGACATGATTCTGATGAGAAGTCCACTGTAATTCCTATATTTTTTCTTCTATAAATGAGATATCCCCCCGCCCACCTTTTTGCAATATTTTCTCTTTGCCTTTGGTTTTCTACAATTTGACTAAGATATGTCTAGGCATCATTTAATTAATTTATTTATTGGTATTCATCCTTCTTGGTGTTCCTAATTTTCTGGATGTATGGCTTCATGCATGTCATTAATTTCACAAGCTTCTCAGCCATTGTAATTTCAAATATGTTTTTTTTTCCAGTCTCTCTTTCTTCTCCTTCTGGTATTCTACTACATATATGTTAGGGCCTTTCCTTTTTTTTTTTATTTTTATTTTTTTAATGTTTTATTTTCTTTTTTGAGAGACAGGGGGCGACAGAGTGTGAGCAGAGGACGGGCAGACAGAAAGGGAGACACAGACTCCAAAGCAGGCTCCGGGCAGAGAGCCCGACGCAGGGCATGAACCCAGGAATGCAAGATGATAACCTGAGCCAAAGTCGGCCACTCAACCAACTGAGCCACCCAGGCATCCTTATGTTAGGCCTTTCTAAATCTTCCCACAATTCTGTATTGTCTGTTTAATTTCTTTTTCTTTGTATTTCAGTTTGGAAAGTTTTGATTGACCTACCTTGAAGCTCACCAATTCTTTTGTAGGCCTGTCCAGTCCCTAGACTTATATCAGACAGCTGTCAGGTTAGTACTTGTTGAAACTACTTGGCAAATAATATTCTGTAAGTTCAATATACCACCTCTAGATCCATACAGAATATTACATGTAGGTTAAATTATTTGAGGTCAAGGATTTTGTATGGTTTCCTTCTCTTTCCCATAAATCTAAAAGAATTTTTGGTGTGTAAGAAGTGAAAAATAAGCATTCATTTACTGGGTGACTTAAAGTAGATATAAGTACAGTATGATCTAAAACAAAGATATAATGCTTGAAAAACAAAGATTTGACAGTTGAACAATTATTTCAAGGCCAATGTTGGCATAAATGAAATGTGTGAGCAATTCTTAGGACAAACTGACCTTTGCTTTATTTTCCTAATCAGTATGAAATCCTTAAATTCCTCAACTCCCCCCCCCCACCTTTCACAACGTCACTCATCATAACATTTGTGATGTTGAAACATTTTAATGAAGTCTGAGCCAATGGATTGTGTGTGTGTGTGTGTGTGTGTGTGTTGTGTGTTTCACTGAACATACCACAAAAGAAATAACAAAACCACTCCAGCATGATCCTTTCCACCTTTCCCAATTTTCTCTATAGAAGAGCTGCTCATCTTCTATTCTGTGCACTTATTTCATATATATTTCATAAAATTATAATTTCCTACTCAATCTGGCTATTGGTACCCTCATGTATTCATTAATGCTAAGTGGCCTTTGAAGCAATAGGGAACATTTCTTCCACCTCTATTCATGAAAATATAAAGTCAGCTTTTAATAAGCACTCTTGTCTCAGTGTATTTTATTTTTATCAGCAAACTCACTAAATGCTGTTCTTGTAGGAGAGTTGTTGTGGGAGAGTTGTTTCTTATGCTACATCTAGAAAAGTTTGATGAGTGCCCGACATGCTATTCTTGAATCTTTTAAATTAAATCAGGTGTAGAAATTCTGTTCCATGAACAAACATTTTCAAACACTAGACAAGAACAAAACAGAAGGTAAAAATACAAAGTAGAGATCAATCAAATCCCTTCTGGCTTATTTTAACACAGCTGTTAATAAGTTTTGTTTAAAAAAATAAAGGAAAATGCTAAACTGGATATGACAAGGATTGTTACACACAAATAGGAAAATGTAGTTATTCTAATTATGACATTATAACTGGGTTGAGTAGACGAGTGACACAGATGATTTCATTTTAAGGATCACCCTGGCTTCTTTTTTTTTAGTAAACTTGAGAAAAGTGGAGGAGACTAAATATGGAAGCAAGTAGACCAGTTGTGAGGGTATTAAATAATCCAGATTAAAGATAATAATGGCAGTAGAGAAGGTGAGAAGGTAAGTTATTGATTCCCATTATATTTTGATGCTCTCCCAACAGATTCTAAAGGATAATAATATGGAGGTAAAAGATAAAGAGAGGTTTTAAAGATAACTCTAAAGCTTTTAATTTGAGAAAAAGAAATGATGAAATTATCATTCCCTGAGATGGTTAAGAAAGGGCAGAGCATTTTGAAGAGTAGAGGATATCATGATTTCAGCATGTGATAGTCTCTTTTTGAAGTGCTTACTAGATATCCAAGTAGAAATTTGAGTAGATAGTTGGAAATGCAAATTTCTTTTCACAGAAGAGGAAGGTGTCCTGGCCAAATATATATATATAGAGAGAGAAGTATTCATTAACATGTGGTATTTCAAAATATGTGACTGGTTGATATTACAATCCCACAGCAAAGGAATTAATTTCAAACAAAAAGTCTCTATAGACTTAAGCTGACAGCAGGAGGTGTTTTTATTGAACTGGACTCTTTTGTAGCCATGAGAATGATGGAGTCTTAGCATAGCAAAATCCAAATGACTGTATTTAAGAGTCAAAATCAAAGTAGGCATAATTACTGTAATGGACAGCAAGATCAGAATGTCTGCAAAGCATGTTGAACCACAGAAATATGTTGAAATATCTAATAGAAATTCATATTTTTAGGCAGTTCTCAGTGAATAGTTCTCAGATATAGAACTCCTCTGCCAAAGAAGATAGTAGTTCTCCGTGAGGAAAGACATTGCGATACCATGGTGAGTGTATGTGTGTATTTTCTGTTCTTCTCCCTGACATCATGGCCATGTTCTAAAATAGCCATACTCTGGGAAAGGGCAATACTTACAGCTTGTAGGGACTACTGATTATGTGGTCTGAGTTTATGCTCAAATCCTTGAACCCAAAGCACCACCATGACCCCCATTTTCGTGAAGTGGCACAAAGCCACTGGGACCCTGATTCAGGTGCATCTCACAATAGGTTCACTGAAACAAGCAAGCAGAACTGGTTATTCTTCCTGACTTAAATCAAAATCAAAATGGGCATGTTTAGCAGTTATGTCCCTTACAATGGTTTTTCCATTGGAAAAGCCAAATGGAAGTCCCTGGAACTTCCACAATACAATACCACTGCCCCTGGCCTATATAGTAAATTAAAAAAGAAGGTAGCATTCCAGAAGAAAAGCAGGGATTACTGATACTAACAAAATCTTTAAGAATGCTGGTGAACGGATTCCATCATACGCACATTTAATTATATCCACATTGAACCGGAAGCGATGTTTCATGATTTTGTATAATTCTGAGACGAATGGCCATTATTGGCCACTGGCCCCAGCGGGTAGAATGTGTGGATCCATGGTCCAGGAGTAGAGGTAACAAGAAGACTGCTCACTATCACTTTAGGAATTTGTGCTTCACATTCTACTAGGAGACATAAGAATCATTGGACTTATAGTTACAGTTGCCATCTGTTTATTTGGAATCTTCATACCAGTAATTTAGGAGGCATAGAAAGGAATTCCCAAACAGCAAATGTAATTGATCCTGATCATGATGGGAAGGTAGGATTGCTTCAGTTGTATAATACTCACATGGAAGAGTATGTTCGGCACTCGGGTGAAACACTACAGTGCTTCTTGGTAATCCCATGCTCAGTTCTTATTTTCAGTGTGCAAGTAGAACAACCACAATGTGATAAAGTCACGGTCATTAGGGTCTCAAACCTCTGTGGATGTCTACCAACCAAGGCTCTTAGACCAAGCATTTAAATACTAGGTTATTTAAATGGGTGGGAGAGAAGGGAGATATTGCTATCAGTTAGGGCCTCAGAACTAACTGGAATAGTGAGGGCTGTAGCTCATCCCATTAATCCTCTCTTTACCTGTCCCCATGAGTTGTGATGTTCCAGAATCCTAGAGTAACTGCGCCTGGATGCAGCGAAATTAGTTAGAACAAAGTGAATCTAAGCAGGATAAGAGGTGAGCTGTAGTTAGATGCCTGCTGTTTCTTTATCCCCCATTTCACGGTGGTTGTTAAGCTCTGGTCGCTAATACCTGATGGCTCTTCCCTTTATCAGGACATTGCCAGTAGGCTGAAAAGAACTTCCTTACTCAGGAGGACCCATTCCTTCACCAGGAGTAGCCTGCTTTCAATATTGAATTTTATCAGATACGTAAGGTCAACTGCGTCGCTATAAAGTAAGGCAGCTTTGATGTGATTTATGATCCAGATTCCCCTGTGAGTAAAACCAAAGCTGATTTATCTGAGACTATATTTTTTTCTTGTCTTGTACCCATTTGCTATAACTATATTGCTTTCTTCAGTCTTATAGAGATTTCTCCTTAAGAGGATGCTCTCAACAGAGCACATGAGATTGGATCTCCACTAGGAATACCACGAAAGGTATCTGGAGATACAGATACATGTATATAGATAATAAGTCCCACGTGGTGTTCAATTTTCAAAAGAAAAATGCAAACAACCTAAATATCTCAATAGTAAAACATATAAAGTAATAATACATCATATATCATGATGGTATATAGCTTTTATAACAAAACAGAAAAACAATGACAAAGCCAAAAGTAAAATCCTTGGAAGCTCGTTATATCTGAGATAATTAACAATTATCAATAACACACCAGCTTCATTGTATTGTTTCTTTTTTTCTCAGTTACCCAAATCATATTCCACAAACATTGATATCTAGGCCATTATGTTGATCATCTTAATAGGTATAAGTGTCTATGTTAAAACCTGGTTCACAGCAAGAGCATTTATCTCTTCATTTAATGGCAAGAAAAAATGAGAGGGAAAAACTTTTACTTGTTATTCAGAATAAGAAAACATGACTAAATTATTATTACAAGAGATCTTTACTTCAATGTGATAGCTAAGCAAGGCTTTTGTTTTCTTAACCATATGTTCTGTTTTCCTGACAGCACAGTATATGTATAAATAAACTAAATTTATGTTCAGGTGACTAGCTTTGTGGCAAAAAAAAAAAAAATCCTCTATTTTTTAATGGTATTATATCTGAATGGGAAGATATATCTCCTTGTATATTTATAAATTTAGGTATTATAGAAGAGACTGATGTTAGATAAATGCTAGATAAAGAGATAGGTAGGTAGATAGCTAGGTGAGAGAGAGAGAGACTACAATCCATATCACAAATATTTCTGAAGGAAATTTTGTTCCTTACCAGATATTTTTAAGAATGCTTGGTCTAGGGGCACCTGGGCGGTTCAGTAGGTTAAGCGTCCAACTGTTGGTTTTGCTTCAGGTCATGATCACGTGGCCCCTGGGTTCGAGCCCCACATAGGGTTCTGAGCTGACAGTGCAAGCTTGCTTGGGATTCTCTATCCTCCTGACCCCCCCCCTACTCTCTTTCTGTCAAAAATAAATAATTAACTTCATGGAGTGTCTGGGTGGCTCAGGAAGTTAAGCGTCCAACTTTGGCTCAGGTCATGATCTCACAGCTCATGAGCTCGAGCCCCATGCCGGGCTCTGTGCTGACAGCTCAGAGCTTGGATCCTGCTTCAGATTCTGTGTCTCCCTCTACCTCTGCCCCTCCCCCACTGGCACTCTGTTTCTCTTTCTCTCAAAAATTAATAAACACTAAATTTTTTTTAAATAAAAATAACACTGCCAGGTGCCACTGGCACCTGGGTGGCTCAGTGAGTTGAGCGTCTGACTTTGGCTCAGGTCTTGATCTCGCAGTCCATGAGTTCCAGCCCCTTGTTGGGCTCTGTGATGACAGCTCAGAGCCTGGAGCCTGTTTCAGATTCTGTGTCTCACTCTCTCTCTGACCCTCCCCCGTTCATCCTCTGTCTCTCTCTCTCACTCTCTGTCAAAAATAAATAAACATTAAGAAAAAAAATTTTAATAAAATAAAAATAAATTAAAAAAAAAAAAGAATGCTTGATCAAATGACTTCATCCTGGTCTTTCTCCCTGCCTCCATTCCTCTTATCCTCCCTCTCTCCTTCCTTCCTTCCATCTTTCCTATTTTAATCATATATGTCTACCACCACTCTCCTTAACTGTATTTTTATATATTTATTTTTATAAATAATTGTATAAAAAAACACTCCTTAATTTTATTCTCTAGGTACCACTGACAGAATATCGGTGTGTATGACAAGATTTTACATAACTTTTGGGGAGAAAAGATTCACGTGTAGCCTAAGAAACACTCAAATCCATCAGGATTTTTGGATGCTAACAATAGAACACCACTATCATTAAATTTTAAAAAATGAAACAAAAAAGGAAATTTGACTAGAACCTCCATTTTAAGCCCCTTAATCATTATATTTATTCCAATAGCTATATTTATTTTGCATAGCAAAGCAGGATAATGATCTCCAATTATATATATATATATATATATATATATATATATATATATATATATATATCTTAACCTCTGGAACCCTTGACTATATTACCGTATATTCAAAACTGTTTTTTGCAGAAGTGATTCAGTTAAAAACATTTCAAGTGGGGCAGTCATCCTGGATTATCTGGATGGGCTCAGCATAACAAGTCCCCTTAAAACATAGGAGAGAGAGGCAGGAGAATTAGAGAGGAGATGTAATTGTGGTAGCAGGACTCAGGAAGATGACATTGCAAGGTTTGAAATTGCAACAGACCACAAACCAAGGACCATTGGTGGCCTCCATAAACTGGAAAAGGCAAGGATTACATTGTCCCCCTACAGCTTTCCAAAGGAGCACAGCTCTGCCAACATCTTGATTTTAGTCCCATATACCATTTGGATTTTGGGATTTCTGACCACCATAACTGTAAGATATATATATTTTTTTTAGTTCTCTCCAGTATGATTTTGGTATTTTGTCATATCGGTGAGTAGGAAACTAAAGCAGTATATGGTATTCTTTCTTCTTTCCTTTTTGCCATCAGAAAATCATCGTACATCACTATGTATGTGTATATGAAGTAGAATTAGCTATTGACATCATGATGGATTTTTATTTTCTAATTTTTTCTGAATATTCAATATTATTTTCATTAAGCACATATAATTTATATAATCGGAAATATACACATAAATGTATAAACAGATAACATTTTACAATGACTTTGCAATATACTATTTCAAAACGAGAGAGTAGAGCAGAAGAGAAAAGTTGGGAAATGTTTTAGCTAAAGCATGCAAACAAGAAAACATTATGTATGTGTATATTGTATCTATATATTGATCAATATGTATCTACCTATATATAGACAGAGAGAGAATTAAAATTTATGTAGAAGAAATTACATGTTTACTCAAGGACTCTGACTCTAATATAATAAGCATTGAAGATTTATTGAAGTTATCTTTTTTTGGAAAAAGAGTTAATGATACTAGATTATCTAAATTTACTAACTCGGACATTTAAGAACAACTAATGAGAGGTGAGACATAATTTAACTAAATTGACTAATTCAATGTTTTCATTTATTGGATTTAATATTTAAAATGTATTGAATATAGTAATGGCAAATACATTTTCCATTATTTTAAAACATATTTAATTTAAAAAATATATGAAAAATCAATCATAAGGTAATTGAAACTATTATAATGATGTATAGTTTAGATTTTTTTTAAATAATTTACTGAAGAGCTACATAAAGAAGAGAAAAATTGTACTTGGTAAATTAAAAATAAAATGTCTTTTCAGTGCCTGACAAATTTCACATTCAAAGGTAGTTTTTACTTCTTGAGTTTCCTCAAATGAGAAGTATGCACTACAGTATAAAACAATTTGCTCCCTCTGACCTCCTTAATCCCGTAATTTGGTTTCTAAGTATTAAAATTTCTCAGTGGCCCTGAACACTGTCATTAGGGTGGTAGTGTTATTCCCCTTCTGCCTTTTACTGTCAGAAAATCATTATAAATTGATAAAGTGATGATAAGAGTTTTACGATTCTACAAGAAAAGAGAAGTGCTTAGCTCTTAGTGTCTATCTTGAGAAAAACCTATAAAGTAGCTTTAAAGTAGTAATTTTAGTCAATTATTGTACATTTTAGTAACTCTATTGAATTTGCTTTTATGGATGATTTTTTTTTTAATTCTAGACCTGGAAAAATTCCAAATGAGTAAAGAACAAATTTGATATCTGTCAATATATGCAGAGGTATTCATTGTATTCAGTCATTTAGTATGGATATATTTATAATGTATTTATGATACATAAAACCTAAAGTTGGAATATATTAAAAACCTTTCAAGACAATGACTTATTTCACTACTTGCAAGGATGCAAATACTTCATTTACTATAGATGTGTTTACATTTTATAGACTTTTACATAAATACGATCACATATTATCTTCTTTGAGTCAGCATAATTATTTTGAAATGAATCTATGTTGTTGCACAGATGCGGTAGATTCCTTTACATTGCTGGGTAGCATTCCACTGTATGGTTGTACATTCTGTGCACCCATTCACCCGTTGGTAGACATTTGGTTCCTTTCCAGCTTGAGACAATTCTGAGTGTAGCTGCTATGAGCATTCAGGTGCAATCTTGTATCTGAACATAACAGTAAAATGCCTGGCAATACGGTTAGTGTTTACGTACATTTATGAAAAATCTTGAAAACAGTTTCACAGCGATGTATGACTTTACATTACTACCTGAAACCTACATGGAATGTGGTGACTCCACATCCTTGCCACACTGCCACTCTTTAATTCAGACACTCTAATGGGTGCACAGTGTATCACAGTGTAGTGTTGTCAAAATGTAGTCCATTTCTCCGATTATAAAAGATGCTTAGCGTTTTTTATATGGGCTTATTGGTTATTCATATATGACACAATATATTCTTTTGTGACATTTCATGCTAAATTTTATCCATTTGTATTTTTAAAATTGTTGTGCTCTTATTATTGAAATGTAAGCATTATTTATCTATCCTGCCTGAAAATCCATTGCCAAATATAATAACTAGGGATATTTTCTTCCACTTCTGACCTATTTTTGTCTTGAGATTTCTTTCAAAGAGTAGATGTGCTACATTTTTATAAGATCAGTTTTTCCATTGTGTGTGTGTGTGTGTGTGTGTGTGTGTGTGTGTGCTTTTTGCATCCTAAGAAATTTGGTTTTACTCCAAGGACATACAGATTTTCTCCTATGCATTTCCCCAAACACAATATAAATGTTGGGGTTATTACTGAGGATGACAAGATTATACACGATGTTTAGTTAGTTAAAATGTAACACAGAGACTTCTGGTGGGCTGCAGTTAAGCTTGTGAGGGGCCTGGATCTCTTGGAAATCTAGAGGCCTGCTTTAACCACAGACTGTGGAATTCCCCGGGCAGGGGGGGGTGCACACTCCCAAGTCTTTCTGCATTCCTGAAGTCCTTGGGGAACTGTGTTATCTACACATTGTATACAAAGTTGAGCAAAACAATAGGACACATAGTCCCCTGCTGTGTGTCTCTGATTTGATTAGTCGCTTGTGATTTTTCAACTTTAAGTCCTGCACCCTTTGTTTTTGTAAAGCTGAAGTGTCATTCGCCCTCAGTACACAACAAGCCATCTGAGATTTGTGATTGGCCTGCAATAAATGAGAATACGAGTGAGGCGAACAGGGTCTTCCTCTTTGAACGCTGACCCCCACGCCTTCCCCTCTCTTACTTAGGAAGGGTTTGCTGGCCATTCCCAGCATATAAATCTTATAGTTTAACATTTTAACATTTTACATTTAGATCTGAGAGAGACACAGAATCTGAAGCAGGCTTCAGGCTCTGAGCCCTGAGCTGCCACCACAGAGCCCGATGCTGGGCAGGAGCTCACAAACTATGAGATCATGGCTTGAGCTGAAGTCGGACACTTAACCAATTGAGCCACCCAGGAGTGGCCCACCCTTTCGTTTTTTTTTTTAATTGTTTTTTTTTATTTTTTAATTGTTATTTATTTAATTATTTTTTGAGAGTCTACTAGACAAATTTTGAGTAGTATTGATTGACATTTAGGTCAATTGGGGAAGCCTTGATATCTAAACCATATTATTTCTTCCAATTCATGATGATGGTATATGTCTTCATTTATTTAGATCTTAAATTATACCAGCGGTAGACTTTTGCCTGCTGCTCATTTTGTGCCCACCTCCTCATTCTTTGAAGTAGCAACACAAGGCAGCCAGGTATTGAGGCCAAAATCCTGCAAGAAGATAATCTATTTGTTACACGTATTTTAATAAGCTCAGTTTGGAGGGGAAAAAGTCATAAACTGTTTTCCTAGAGAATTAACCCTCTCCCCCCACTTTTTTTTTTGTTTGTTTAACTCTAATTAATGTTTTCAAATTTGTTGTCCTGGGTCATAGGCATCAGACTTATCTTGTTAGTTATTTAAAACTCTTGGTGTACAAGTTAAGCTTAACAAGCAGAATTTCAATTAGAAGTTGTGGAAGAAGAATCTGCACTTTAAAGTCCGTCCAAGTGAATCTAGCTCAAACTCAAACTTTAGAGCTATTGATAGAGATAGTCCAGATCTTACTGTGAAATCATGCTGACCATCACAGAGCAGCACAAAGAATTTGTTCCACATAGAACTGCTTTCTGGAAATATGTTTTATGGTTGTATAATTAAACGAATTGAGGAATATTGTAACTGTACATAGAAAACTTTTGCACTTATTATAAGAATGTTATTGAATATGTCATGTAAAATCACTAAGGATTTTCTTTAGTAAAGAAATAACCAGAATTAACTTTCTCAGATGCCAGTAAGACATAAAACGGTTACTTTTCTGAAAGTGTTTTAAAAACCCTGATATTTAATTGACTTACAGGTACAACTGAAATTACTCAGTTAAGAGAAATTAATCACATAATTGTATAAAATGAGGTTTTATAAATTTTTAAAAAAATGGAGGGAGTTTATGGAGAAGAGAAATGTTTTATTTTTTATTTGTTTTATTTTCCCCTCCCTTGGCAAGCTGATTTGCTGAAAAGTATCGAGAGGAGAAGTTTTCCCTGGAGCAAACTGACACAGTTATAAGGGAAAGTAATTTCAGTTATTTATAGGTTTCTAGAGAAACCTTGTGAATTCAATACTGTCTTGTTTATCTCTGGGCAAGCGTGTTTTTCCTTCTGCTGGCATCTCCAACTTACTTAAGGCAAACTGAACCATTTTCCTTATTATGATTCCTCAGTGGACTGGTATATTAATTTTAGGAACAGGTTATGAATTTTGAAACTTGTTCGGAAAACTAACATCCTGGTTACAAGTTTTGAAAGTCGTAACTGAGCCCAATTCTCTTTGTGCCTTCGCTGCCTGAGAGCTACAAGCTAACGTTTCTATCCAAATTGAAAAACTGTGCCAAATTCCATTTCCCACATTTGTATGTTCAGGCTCTTACTGGTTTCATAGGACTCCACTGCTCCTGTTCTGGCGATCTTGAATGTTCCAATTTTATATGTATTTTTGTAATCTACTCCCAATCTTTTTGGAAATATGGGGAGCATTTTTTTTAATGTTTGGTTGTATAAGTCAATATTTGTCATCCATATTAATATCTCCTCTGTATTGTGCTTTTCCTTCAACTAGTTCCAATATATGACCCTAAATACATTGGAGTTACATACTTAATTCTGAGTGCCTGACATAACTAAGATAAAAATATCTATATATTCTCCTTAAGAAAATAAAAATATCACAAAAATAGAGAAGCATGGGAACTATTAAAATGGAGATCATTCTTACAGAGGAGTCATTTTGAAACTGCTCACTATACCCTCCTAGCAACAATTTTGAAATTTTCATAATAATCCCTTAGTGCTACCCACTTATTCCAAGCACAATTTTAAGCAAAACTTTGATTAAAATTTCTCCAACTTCCTTTGAAATCCAATATGTAATCAAAATTCATCCCCGAGGCCTACAGCTTGCTTTGGATATTCATGAGAGTTTGCCAAAATATTCTTATAAGTCTTCTCATGAAGTAGTTATAGACACTTCTATTCATAGAATAACATCTCTTTTTTCAATGTTTGATTCCAAAGTATCTCCTTGCTTGTTTCAGCAATCGTTTCCCCCTTCTCTTTTATAGCACCTGAAGCAGGAAAGGAAACATACATAGAAAGCACCCTTTTGCTGATGGAATAAGACCATTTATTAATTTAGGTCTCTTAGTAAAAGGACATGATTATGTACTATAGTGCCTATTTCACTCACCTGAGGCTGAAAATATCTTATTTGACCTATCGTCTCTGGTTAAACTATACTCCTGCTAAGGAAAAGGAAGACAATCAGATCTGACTGTTTTTAAGGGACTGAGATCTATAGACATTATTCATTTCGATCTGCCAATCATACACATATGTATATATGTATCTTTACAAGATCACAGATGAGATATCCTGAAGCTTAAGATAGAATGTCTTAGAGCTTCGTTTTCAGAATCTCCTGATAAACTCATTACTTCCTGAGGTTAACTATTCTTGTTTGGCTTCAAAGGCCAGTTGGGCATTTCTATTTTTACATGAACAAAAAGGCCCAAAAATGGCAAATAAGGCAGACTTATCATTTACGACGTATTTCAAAGAACGTTTGCCAAACTGGTCACAGAATGGACTTAAGCATATTATTTGATTTAGATTTTCAGATGGGATTTGAATTATTCACTTTACTCATGCTAACAGCCTATTAAATATATTAACTACATTTATTTCAAAGGAAACAATTGGCAATGCACGTTTGCACTTGATTTTTCCTTATGGTGCCATTTTTCCTACATTAATTTGATGTGATTGTAGTCATACTGAAAGTTTCTTTTATCAGTTTGGGAAAAAGTTAAGTGTCTTAATTTTGATTACTAGTCTATAACTACATTCCCAGACAAGTTATTAAGATATATATATATATATATATATATATATATATATATATGTGATGATATATATCATATATATATATATATATGATATATACACACCACATATATATATATACAAGTGGTTAAGATATATATATCATGTGTATATACATATATCATACACACGATATATGTATATACAGTGGTTATTAATTTTTGCTAGAGAGACAGAGCTATAGCATGATCAGGGGTGATGGCAGAGAAAGAGACACACAGAATCTGAAACAGGCTCCAGGCTCTGAGCTGTCAGCATGGAGCCAGAAGTGGGCTTGAACTCACAGACCGTGAGATTATGACCTGAGCCGAAGTCCGCCACTTAACCAACTGAGCCACCCAAGCACCCCAAGGTGCATATATTTTTAAATAAGTTTGGAGACACAAGATAGCTTCCACAATAATGCCATATTCATAGTAGATAAATGATGAATGCCTTGCCAAATTACTTCGTGAACAAATGTTTCTCTTTCATTAACATCTTGTAGACTTGAATCAAACCTAAATCTATTCATTCTGTCTTGAATTACTAGAAAGCAGCACACATTTCCATATGAATGTAAATATACACATGTACATATATACACATACACAACTACAATATGCAGATACACATATCAATAAAATAAAATATTAAAGCAATTGAATTGAGTAGAAATTTAACCAGCATTTTTCAAGTTTATATTATTGATGATTTTATTAAGTGATTATATTCTCTGTTAGAATGTCCTGTTTTCCATAGTTAATTAAATTTCATGCAGCTACATGCAAGTGTTGTAACTTAACAAATTAAATCACTATTCGATTCTGGATATTTGAGCTATAAAGCAATTACTACTGATGTCTTTCAAATCATTAGCTATTTTCCTCCTCACATTAGCTATTTTAAATTGACCCCAAATTTTAAAATGTTGTTACCTGATAAAGTATATATATATATATATATATATATATATATATATATATAAAACTATATACTTAGATCAAATATAAATATATAGATTATTTTTCATACTATCATTTGTAATACTGCATAAAATACTCTTTTTCAAATACATAGCACACTATACATTTTATTACATTATTCATCAGGCAGCATAACTGTAAAGATGACTTTGCAACCTACATATTATTAATTTGATAGGTTAACATTTATGACAAAACAAGAAAATTAATATTTTAATAGGCACATTGTGAAAGGATAAAATGCTCAAATATTAGCTGTATTAGTTACTCAGGCTGCCATAACAAAATACCATAGACTGGGTGGCTTAATAAACAGAAATTTATTTCCTCACAATTCTGGAGGTTGGAAGTGTAAGGTCAAGGTGTCAGCAAGAATGTTTTTTTCTGAGATCTTTCTCAGTGGTTGGCAGATAGCCCTATCCTAACTGTGTCTTTTCGTGGTCTACTCTCTGTCTTAATTCCCCTTCTTTTAAAGACATTAGCCATACAGGTTTAAAGCTCACCCTAATGACCTTGTTTTAACATAATTACGTCTTTACGGACCCTATCTCCGTCCTAAGGTACTGGAGGGTGAGGACATCAACATATTAATTTTTGGAGAACATAACTCAGCCCATAATACTAACATTGAGCCTCACGTATTAATCCAAAGTAGATTCATACAGAAGCTTACATTGTTAAGCACTTTTAAACTCTAGCTTCTGAACATTGAATTTGCTGATCTGAGTTTTGCTCATCTCCGCTTAGAAGATCAAGGAGTAGTACAGCTCTTCAGTGGTTTATTTGATGACATTTCTTGTTTCAAAGTGAGATATCTGGAATAGTTAGTGGGCCAAGTAAGGTGAATCATCTAATAGCTGAAAATTGGCATTTCACCACTACCACACATTTTAGTTTACTTTTTAAAAGATCAAATTTTCACATTCCTATTACTACATTGCTCTTTTGGTCTTTCATCTATTTTAAAGTATAAAAAATTACATATACCC
Organism: Panthera pardus; assembly: GCF_024362965.1. Taxonomy (NCBI): domain Eukaryota; kingdom Metazoa; phylum Chordata; class Mammalia; order Carnivora; family Felidae; genus Panthera; species Panthera pardus. The sequence goes on from NW_026526765.1 coordinate 17,371,335, forward strand.
CATATATATGTATAATGTATGTATGTGTGCATATATACACATTTATGAATACGCTTTTATATATATGTATTATACACATGTATAATTTACATATAAACATGAAGTTATATACATATGTAGAATTTATACATAAACATATGAAGATGTATATCTTATATGCATATGTCTAAAATATGTGTATAATGTATAAATTATCATTAGTACATAATTCTTTGCTTTTCTTGTTAAGAATCTCTAAAACCACAACAACACACACACACACACACATATATATATATATATATATTTTTTTTTTTTCCTAAAATAAGCTGCTGGGGTGCCCAGGTAGCTCAGTCCATTAAGCGACCAACTCTTGATTTGAGCTCAGATCATAATCTCACAGTTTGTGAGATCGAGCCCTGTGCTGATAGTGTGGAGGCTGCTTGGGATCCTGTCTCTCCCTCTCTCTCTGCACATCCCCGCCTCCTTTCAAAATAAATAAATAAATAAATAAATAAACATTTAAAAAGTAAAATAAAGCTGTTATATTCATTTGAACACATTGGAGCAAAATATCACACAAATGAACACACTTTTTACTCTGAAAAGATAGGAAAACACCCAGCAATGAGTTAATATTTTATAAACCCTTAGTACATGACTATGTGTTACACAAACAAATCACTAAATGGATGAAGTAGTGGAGAACCATTATTTTCCAATAAAAAAAATAATAATGATGCCTGGATCCTGGAGTAAGGATACAGGGAAAAAGCCCATAGCCTAACCATCAAATCTTTGTGATTGAAGGTCTGTGGGATATTTGTTGCAATGACATAATTAGACTGTCTTAATATATGAACGGGCCAAATTAGGAAAAAATAGTTGTTACATAACCTCGGATCTGGATCTAAAACTAGCACATAGTTCCTTAGAAATTACATTTTTGCCTTTAGAAACATGTCAGATGATTGTCTGATGAAACAAACACATGCCTAAAGATAGGGGTAGGTCAGACAAGTGTAATGCAAAAATGACCTATTTGACAGGGCAAAAAGGAAGCAAAAATGAAAACGGAACCAAGCTGGAAACCAAATGAGGGAAAATGAAATGAAGGGGAGACCACAGGCTGAAGCATGAGGGATTTTGTTACTTAATATGCCATATTTTCTAGCAATTGCAAAATATGATGGAAGATATAACCCCCAGGGCGAAAAAAAAAGTTTCAGATTTGCTGAGAGTAACTTCATTTTTTTCTTAACTTTCCTATATCTCATTAGTCTCATGGATAAAATCAATCAAACATTCTTTTCACGGATTGTTCTGCCAATGTGTGTAAAATGCCAAGGACATATTAGATATTCAGTGAAACTTAGTTTTATCTTGAATAAGGTTTATTGAATTAAGTGATGTGCAAAGCAATTTTAAAATAATTGAGCCAAATATAAATATTACATGTACATTGAAATTAGAAATCCCAGTGAAAGGGTAATTCTTCAATGGATGGACCATATTAGAGAAAAAGGATACTCCACTTTTCTCCATATGTATAATTTGGACAATAGTAATAAAAATAATATGAAATTTGCCCTTATCCTCAATGAGTAAAAATGCATACTAATTTTCCAAAGACTCACAGATAATTACCTGTGTTAAAAGAAAGGTTAACTGTTAAAATATTCTTATGGACATTTTCACACCAAACTTTACTGATGATTCAAATCAAAGAGAAAAGCAATAAACACTGAAGAATTTTGTTTCTCTGGAGGTACCAAAAACGTCTGAAGCAACTTCTAAGAGTGCTTCTTTTTCCTTTATTGAAACAGGCTATGATCGGGGTGCCTGGGTGGCTCATTCGGTTAAGCGTCCGACTTTGACTCAGGTCATGATCACCCAGTTCATGAGTTCGAGCCCCACGTTGGGCTCTGTGCTGACAGCTCAGAACCTGGAGCCTACTTTGGATTCTGTGTCTCCCTCGCTCTCTGCCACTCCCCCACTCATGCTTTGTCTCTGTCTCTCTCAAAAATAAATAAACATTTAAAAAAAAAATAAACAGGTTGTGATTTCCTATTAATAGAAGAGGTTTTGAGTAATGCGCCACCAAAAACAGCTGTTTTGATTTCAAAACTCCATTTTTTGTATACTGTTCGTTAAAGGACAAAAAATATGCTTGTATTACCAGGCTTTAGTCTCCTGTCGGCCTTGCCTCATCAATCCATAACTTCTGGGCTTAGAGTAAGCGATACGCATAGACCAGATATATCCTGTTAAAAGCATCTCACAGATAGGAGCTCCCATATCTTTCTAATGGTAAATACCGTCAACATTTTTATAAGGTTATCTAGTTACTGTCTTTCATTTCCTCCATCTAACTAATAAACAGTGAGGGTGACAACCCTGCTGTTCTTTCCAACATGCCAATTGTATTAAAGCCGATTCAATAAATGGTTAGCAAGTCAGTCCAAAGTGTCAGACGTCTTTGACTTTCTCTTTTCTTATTCTAGCATTTGGTGGACTTGGTGAAGTATGTTAAGAAAACTGTGCAGTTCTAGAAATTCATTTTATCAAAATTCAACTAGTTCTTCATTTCCACCGAGTAATCTTATGTTGATGCCTAATTCCATGTCTAATTGCCATGGATTTCTAATCTACAAATGAAATAGCTTTGTCTTAATTATTGTCCTTTTTCAACCTTGTCAGTGAAAAAAAGTGTCTTGGTTTATTGTAGCTTAGGATGCACTGTGTGTCCTGAGACTAATTCTGTCTCAATGCCAGATTTCTACGTTTAACATCACAGAATGTGAATTCTGTGTTTCCAGGAGGTTTACTACTATTTTTTTTTCTGTGCCCTATAACCTCTCCTCATTACCCACCCCCAAACATATTGGAAGAAGAATTTGTAGCTGTGGATCGTGACAACTTCTTTGCTTCTATATCATTTCACTCTTATTTTCCCTGTGCACACGTTGTAAACCCCAAAATGGCAATCTCTCTCTTTCCTGTCCTCATTTTCTAAAGCAGCCCTTTCATTCACTTGGTTATTTCTAGGAATCTCAACGTTAGTTCTCTTTCCATCCATTCTACATTACTTTGCAATGCGGTGTAATAGAAGGAAGGGAGGCTTTCTTAGCTCATATTGTAGACCTCCTACTTACAGCTATGTGAACTCTGACCCTCAGAAAACAAGGAGCTCAATAATTGTCATTTCTCATCCTTTCTGGAAGTATTGCAATAACCTGATAACTCCCTTCTCAAAAGACTTTACATTCTCCCCATGTCCATATAATAAAATCTGTGTTCCTTAATCAGATATTCATTACCTGCCTGAAATTATCTTTCCACCCTTATTTTCTCTTGCTTCTTTATACATCCCATAAATTTAAGTCACCTCTTTTTATTCACCTTCCCTGAAACACTCTTCACTGAAACCAATTAAGCTCTACTTATATTTGCTCATTTTCACAAAAAGTCACATCGAGCTTTACTAAAGAAGGTTTTACCATTTTTTTCAGTTACTTCCTTTACACAAACATTTTACCATGTAGTAAACCATAACACTTCTATTATGATAACCAGCCAAATAACGTAAGTATTTTTAATCAGGTAAAAAATTCAGTAATAAGTTAATGCCTCTAAGGTAAGCAGAAGAGTTTGAAGTAAATATTTCTGCAATTTAAAACAATGGTAATGATTTCAAGGTTATTTTTTTTCTGTTGATACTCACATTGTTATTTTTCTGAACAAATATAATCTCTTCCCATTGTTTCCAACTGTAAGTTTTCTAGTGTTTCCTATTAAGTCATTCTAATATTGTGGAAATATATATTAAAAGATATGCATATTGGTACTTCGTCATTCTATCCAGGTTTAATGTTCTTAAATAAATGTCTAAGCTTTGTGAAAAGCGAATGTAAGCCCTTTATAGTTACTCTCATTATTAAGGTTGATGCTTTACTAATTTGGCGCTGTGAGTACTGACAATAAAAATGTCATTCAATTATCCATTTTCTCAGATTAAAGCTTTTAAACAATAGCTCACGAAATTAGATAAAATGTCCTTCTTGTTCATTTCTGCTATTTGTAACTATTTCACTAATTGATTATAAAATAGAGCAATTACCTTCTCCAATAGCAAACCAAATTAAAGTACATTAATAGTTTGTGAATAAACTATTTTCAATTTTGAAAAGAAACTAATAGCATTTCTATCTGAAGTGCATACCAAATGATGCTGGATACTTTTTTGTGTTAATGGTGTCAAATAGATTATAGAACATAAAAGCATTTAGTGGGGTTGATGTTAATTTCCCATTGTTCTTTGTCTGGTCTCCTTACCTACAACAAATTTTAAGAATGGCTTTCAATTCGATTTAAATGTAAACAAATATTTGTTTGCCATTAAAAAATGAAATACTTGAAAACCAGTAAACATGATTTTTAATCACCTAAAAATTAAAAAAAAATAGTTGATTTATAATTCACACTCTGAGAACGGGTGTCATGTACACTAATCTTAATATAAGCAATATACAAATTTAGGGTATATTGCAAAATGCTTGTAACATATTATTAATTACATAGATATATATTATATTATGCTATATAAATTTGTCTCTATGTTATTGAAGAGAATACTGAACATCTATATCCTATCATTGTATTTTAAAATTTATATAAATATATGAGCTTCTAGTTAAAGGATTAATATGTTCCAAGTATTATTTGTTTACTTACACATATACTATCTTCTTTACTCCTATACTGTGAAGAAGAAACTACCTTCCTTTTTCAGCAGAGGAAAATGAGAGAAAGGAAGTCAGATAACTGGGCCCAGTCCTTGCAGTAAGAAAAAAAAAAAAAGGTAAATCCCTAGGCAACCCAAGGCAATCTGATCCCAAAATGTGCTATATAGGGAGATATACAGATAGATATAGAGATGTCATCTATAAACTAAACATTTCATTTTATAAATAAAATACTGATGTGAGGATTAAAACAGAAATTGCCTGATGTTACTCAACTGGTTAACGGCAATTATAGGACTCAAACCACTTTTCCTTATTACCAAACCAGTGATAGATAAACTTTTAAAAATATGTTTTTTACTTCTGGAATAGGCTTCAACTTAAAATACATACCTCTCGGTTTGGTCTCTGGAGATGAGGAAACATCCCCCAGGGGCAATCCCAATGTGCAGAGAAAGCTGAGTGCCCTTGCTTCGGGATTTTCACTTTCACTGTCCTCCTCAAAGTTCTTTTTCATTTTAAAAATACATTTCCTCTTCAACATTGGTTTTCCATTTACTGCACATCTCAGAAATTTAAGTTAAATTCAAGATGTTCTATCCCCTACTATTGGAGGTTGTTTGAGGTCAGCATTCTTTCTTTCACGATCAACATTTTCCATGTGGAATGTGGCCCTCATTGGTCCCATTGTACTTGAAGTTTCCTTGTGACCTTAGCTGGGCTCCCCTGCCCAGGCAGGCACTGAATACGGGTCCTTCTGTTACTCCATGAAGGCGATGTGCTCTACTACAAAGGCAAAATCTTCACTAACAAACTGAAAACAGACAGAGGGCAAAAGAGTATCCCTAAAGACATCTTCTGTTTTCTATTTATCACCTTTAGTCCAATGGTCACCTTGTTCTGATTCTTCATCTTCCCTCTGGTGGACTTGTTCCACCCCCTTCTCTTGACTTTCCAATTAGTTAGTTTGGCATCATCAGTATCCTCAGGTTGCTCCCTGGTCTCAGGATTTTGCATATCCCAAGATGCTCTAGTGTCTCTGACTTGCCCTCCTTCTTCCTTGTTTTTCACACGATCCTTATCCATTAGTTTCTAGTGATTCAGTGTGGCCACTTTGTCATCAATTACCTCAAATATGTTAAACCTCAGGGCGCCTGGGTGGCTCAGTCGGTTAAGCGTCCGACTTCAGCTCAGGTCACGATCTCGCGGTCCGTGGGTTCGAGCCCCGCGTCGGGCTCTGGGCTGACAGCTCAGAGCCTGGAGCCTGTTTCAGATTCTGTGTCTCCCTCTCTCTGACCCTCCCCGTTCATGCTCTGTCTCTCTCTGTCTTAAAAATAAATAAACGTTAAAAAAAATTAAAAAAAATATGTTAAACTTCGGGCTCAGTAACTCAAGACCATCGCTATCAGGAGCCGAGGCCATATGCAGTCAAGACAGCCACAGTAACAATGGTTGCAGTGGGTGGGGACCAAGGCAAAGACATTCAAGGCAAACCAAATAACTTTTTAAGATAGTGAGAATTAATTGTACCTGGATCTACATTGTTGCAATTTTTTAGATGCATAAGCATATTTGTGAGAAAACCCACAAAGTGAGCTGACTAGGTTATAAATTTCTATCAAGCTAGACCTTTGCATAGACTCAGGCACTCCCTTTGACTCCCGCTTGGACAACGTATCACATAAGAAGACAGAGTCAGTAGAAATGGATTCAAAACAGCTATATTCTGGCTTGATGTATCTCTATAATGGACATATGCCTGAATTAAGACAAATACAAATTATCTAACCCGTAATCAATTCTAACTACTCAAAACTTGCCAGGTAAATTATGATTTTGTTTCACCATGATTCTAAATATTTATGTTATGGGTATATACCTCCACTTTGAATTTAATACATTTACTGAAATGTGGAGGTTGTACCATCCAGTGGGAAACAGCTAAATAAGGATCCAGAAGAACTTCATATATTAAATTACTCTGATTGTAAGAATGATTTCATCAGTGCAATAAGGTATCATAATTGGTTGTATTTTTCATATAGGCATTGTAAGAAATTAAAAGAACTTTATAAAGGGGTTTTACAACTTTTAGAAATTATGATAAACCTTCCTATCAGTCTACAGTCATCATGCATAGCAGAGTGTTGCATTTAATTGTTGTTTCTATCTACCTGTATGAAAGGGAGGGAGGAACTATATTTTATTAATAACTGCATCTGTCCTCTATTGCTGCATACCAATTACCACAATTGAGTGGTTTAAAACAACATCCATTTACTATCTCACAGACCTATAGTTGAAAAGTCTGGGTAGGCACCGCTGGGTCCTTTGTTTAGTATCATACAACCTAGAGCCTTTAGGGGAAGAATCCACTTCCAAGCTCATTCAGGTGTTAGCTAAATCCTTTTCTTGTGATTTCAGCGACCCCAACATCCCTGATGGCTGCCAGCTGGAAACCACTCCCAGCTAGAGCCACATGATTCCTTATCCTCTGGCTCCCTCCATCTTCAGGACCGTGATGGTGCATCACATCCCTCCTATTTTTTGAATCTGATGTTTTCTTTTGCTACCAGCTGAAGCCAATTCTGTTTTTACAAGAGTTGACATAATTGAGTCAGCCCCACCTGCGTTATATGAGTATTTATAGGTCAACTGGCTTGGATCTTTGTTTACATCTGTAACATCCCTTTGGAGCAGCACCTAATTTCACGGGTGTTCAATAAACAAGCATCAGAAATCTTGGGAGCTGGGGTTTACCTTGAGAATTCTGCCTACCCTAGGGGCACCTGGGTGTCTCAGTCAGTTAAGCAGTTCAACTTTAGCTCAGGTCATAATCTCATGGTTCCTGGGTTCAAGACCCATGTTAGGTTCCATGCTGATAGCCTAGAGCCTGGAGCCTGCTTTGGATTCTGTTTCCATCTCTCTTTGCCTCTCCCCTGCTCTCTCTCTCTCTCAAAAATGAATAAACTTTAAACAAAACAAAAATTTTTAGGTAGAATTCTGCCTATCCTAAACACATACTGTAGGGAAGACTACTAAACACACACTTCAACGTCCCAAAATAAAAACCATGCCAAAGTGAATGTTATTATTCCCCTTAGTAGATGAGAAAATTGAGGCTTATTATTATTATTATTTTATTATCATCATTATTTATTATTATTATTTGCATTGGTTAAGTTAATTTAGTTGAATCCGAATTGAATCCCAGGCATGCCAGGTCATGCAACTCATACATCATGAGGCTGGGTCCAAGCTAAATCAAAGCACGGGGATTGGCAAATAAACATAGGTATTTAGGAGGAAGTGAAACTGAAAGAGTTTTACTAAGCTGCACAGTATGTCTATATTGAAAATGATTAATTCTAATAAATATTTTTGTAATTGAAAAGTGAGGAGCCCTAAGAGCCGAAAGACATTTTTTTGTTCAGCTCTTTCCATTGTCTGCCAGCTTTGTAACCTGATAGCACTTGTTAAAAATAAGCCTTGCTTCTAAATCTTTTAGTTTCTTAATTGTGGTTTCTCTCCATGGGTTTTATGTTATACAGGACTAGTTTCAATTTGCTGGTTTGTGGCATTTCCAGATTTCAAGCACCCAGTCAGTTTGAAGGATTAGAAATTTAAGCTTCTTAATGTGTTTCCTGAAAAAGCCTCTCTTAGCAGGAAGCTGGGGAACTTGCTTCCAATTGTTTTTTTAGAGTATATGACCTTTAGGCTTTTCTGATGTGGATTGATGTATTTTTATTTCCTTATCTAAATTTTTTAATACCTGTCATTTAAAATTACTCACAATATTTTAAATAAAACAAAATACCCCTGAAAATATTGTCATATTTGATATTTCCTTCTTACATAATGATTTTGAGATTTATCCATGTTGCAAGATGTATCTGTGGCTAATTTCTTTTTATTGTTGAGCATAGCACTGTACTGGTGCCCGGTATTTTGTTTTCCATTCCCCAGTTGATGATGACTGGGTTGTTTCCAGTTTGTTCCTGGGAACATTTACTACAAGTGTTTGCGTGAATATGGATTTTAATTTTGCTTCAGTAGATACCTAGGAATAGAATCCTGGATCATATACAAATATGTGTTTAACTTTAAGAAAATTTTTTAGTTTTTTTAAAAATATTTATTTATTTTTCAAAGAGAGAAAGAGACCCAGAGCATGAGCAGGAGAGGGGCAGAGAGAGAGGGAGACACAGAATTTGAGCTGTCAGCACAGAGCCTGATGTGGGGCTTGAACCCACAAACTGTGGGATTATGACCTGAGCGGAAGTCAGATGCTCAACCGACTGAGCCACCAGGTGCCCCCATTTTACATTTTTAATAGCAACAAATGGGGGATTTGGTTTCTTCATATTTTTACCAACACTTGATATTAACAGAGTTTTGGATTATAGCCCTTCTTGTCAATGGGGAGTGCTATCTTATTTTGGTTTTAATTTGCATTCCCGTAATGCCTAATGATGTTTAACATCCTTTCATGTGAATAGATAGTTGTATAGTTTCTTAGGTGAAAGGGCTGCATAAGTCTCGGCCCATTTTTATTTGGCTTGTTTATTTGTTTCCTCTTAGTACCCAGATGGGCCCAATGTAACCACAAGGTCCTCATCAGGGGAGCAAGGTTAGTGAAAGAAGATGTGATGCAGGAAGTATTAACTCTGAGTTATTCCATTGCTAGAAGAGGAAGGAGAGCAAACAAGTACTGTGGGCTGCCTCTAAAAGCCATCCCCCTTCGCCGTAGCATTATTTCCCAATGGCCATGTGTATCAAAAGCACCTGCCATTCTTATCTAAAAGTGAACAGAGATCGCAAGGTAAACTTCGTCAGTGGTTTAGGTGAGGATTTCAAATTGAATTTTTTCAAAGCTTCCCACACATTTTGAGGGTAGCACCCACTCTTCTACAGAAGGCTTGTTTTAGTAATCTACGCCCCACGTCAGCCTCAACTTCCGTTCCTCTCTGCTCGGAGGAGCCTGCAATAGGGGGCAGTCCTAGTCTATCACATACTTTTGTTGTTGTTACTCAGACTTTGTCTTATCTAATGTCAGCACCTAAACGCAGGCTTCCATTGTGAATATAAATGGGTTAAGTGTCATCCAGTCCCTTTTTAGCACTGTTGCCACACATTTTCCAAAACATGATAGTATGATCTTTGGTAGTATTAACAGATACTTTTTCCCACACCACTATATTTGAGCCACTGTAATAAATTACCATTGATTGAGTGGCTTAAACGACAGAAATTTATTTCTTACAGTTCTGTAGTCTGGGAAGTCCAAGATCAACGTGCTAGCAGATTCAGGGTCTGATGAGTGCCCACTTCTTGGGTCACAGCCCATCCTCTCCCTGTATACTCACATGGCGAGCTTGCGGAAAACTCTCTGGGCTTTCTTGCAGAAGGGACCAATCCCATTCATGGCTCCACCCTCATGACCTAGTCGCCTGCCAATTGCCCCACCTCCTAATACAAATACAAGAAAGGTAAGGACTCAACATATGAATCCTGTGGGCCACCAATTGACAACAACTGCACTCCCTCTTATCCTGCAGTCTACACTCATTTGGGCTACTAGGCATGAATCCTCAGTGCTTTAGAGAAAAAATTCTGAAAATGTCCATGGATCCACATCGTCAGCATCCCCTGGTGTTGCCAACTAGATGCCAACACCTGACATTTACTGCCCACCTGCTTGTATTCACTAACCTTTACCGTACATTTTTCCTTAAGCTTTTCTTTTCCCCTCACCCTGTAACCTAGGCAAATGAAACTGAAAACCACCCCTCAGGTGATGGCCACTGCCCTGACAGGATCTCCAAATGGCCCAGACCATTCAGACCTTTTGAACTTAAACCCCCAAGGACTGGCACCTACATAGATGACAAGTCTTCCCTATCTAAATATTCATCTTAGGGTTGCCTGGGTGGCTCAGTCGGTTGAGCATCTGACTGAGGCAGGTCATGATCTCACAGTTTGTGGGTTCGAGCCCCACATCGGGCTCGGTGCTGGCAGTTCAGAGCCTGGAGCCTGCTTCAGAATCTGTGTCTCCCACTCTCTCTGCCCCTCCCCACTTGCACTCTGTCCGTCTCTCAAAAATAAACATTAAATACATAAAAAATAAAAATAAGTAAATAAACAAATATCCATCCTAATCCTAAACAAAAGGAACCCATTCTCCCTCCTTTGGGGAGTCGTGGCTTCGGAAGCCATTCCCTGAGATCTCCTTATTTGCTGCAGATAAAAGTATTTTTGTGTGTGGCAACTCAGCCTGGTGCAGTTACTGACTGATGCAGTTCCTCAAGGAGTGAACTCATGTGGGTTGTGTTACACTGGGAATGTGTCGAATCCTTCGGCCGCACCCTGACATGCTAAATGGAAACTCAGGGCCAGGGGTTTGTACAAGCTCTTTAAGTGTCGCACGCTCCTTTCAGAACCACTGCTGTGTAGAAAACTTGTCGTGATCAAACCACAAGACAAACCCATTTAATTTTTGGATTTTAATTCAATAAAAATTCCAACTGCAGAAGACCTATGACTTCATGTTCATGTTAGCTCTCTGGTTCAACTTCTCTTTCTCTCTCTTTCATTAGTAGTACAGATTACTGAGGATTTCACTAGAAAGAGAGAAATGTGAACTACATCTCCCTCAGAGTAGTTCCGTCTTACTAACTAGAATCTGGAAGAGATTTAGCTTCAAAATTCATCACATTACGAAATATTCCATTCAACCAGAGTAGCTGGTGTAATTTTGTTTTACCTTTCAAGCCTCATCATGTGCTGGAGTCCTTTTCTCTAAGACATTTGAACCTAAGTGTTCTGAGGAGAATCTCGATAACTACTTCTTGAACAGAATATTTAGAAAAGTGATGGAATGCGGGCTTGTATTCAAAGAGTCAAGGATCAAGCCCATAAATAGGAACAATGATAGAAGAGGCAATTTAATTTTATGTTCATTAAAAATTTATTTTAAAATTCACTGATAAATACAATGAATGAGAGCAGGGCATGATCACATATAATCTTCATTACTTAAGGATTACGTTTGCCTGTGAGTGATAATCAAAATATCCACAATTTCAACAGCATAGGAGTTTCTCTGTCACACAGAACAATCTGAAGTAGGTGATCTAGGGAAGGTGGGGCGTGGCATCTTTTATTTAACTACTCCATTCTACATATAGCTTCCACTTGAGAGTTCCACAAAAACTGAACTTCAAACTTAAGTCCACACTATTCAGCTAGAAGGAGGAGAAAAGAACAGAGAAATCATTTCTCTTCCCTTTGAGAGCAATTTTACTCACCACCTCCACTAAGATTTCCTTAACCAGAATTTGACCACATGGTTGTGAAAACTGTGGGTGTCTTCCACCTCAACTCCAGCTACTTCTCCACAAAAATAATCAAAGATTCTGTAAGGAAGGAGGAAACATGGCGACTGAAACATAATTATGAGTTTCTATGAAAACTGTGGTCTTTCAATCTTTACTATTTAAACTTTTCTTTTATTGTCTTTTGATTTATCTAAATTGAAAATATATATGATTAAAATGCAACATGCGAAGACATCATACCATCATAACATAAATGGCCACGCATTTTTAACTTTGGCTTATTCCATTAATTAACTTTCAATTCAGGATAGCATCCCTATATCTCTTATTTTTAAATGTAACATAGATGTGGTTATAAAACACCAACAAGTGTAAATTGGTTTCTATTTCAACCTGCATGGCTAACTCAGTCAGATGAAATGTTTTTAAAATGCCAATTATGTCCCGTAGGAAGTAGTTACTTCCCAGTGGTTCTAGTAGTTGTCTTCATAAAAATCAAGAAGGTTTGCATTCTTTGAATTAGAGTCACTCCTTCAGCCTGTGTGCTCAAGAATTCCTAAGGCAATCATCTTCAAAGTCTTTTCTCAGCTGGATGGATTGTCTGCCCAGCATTTCATAGAACCTGAGCTCATTCATTCTACATGGACCTAACGAAGTTCTTTCTGCAATTACCAGGCAGATAGCCTGGAGTCAGGCGATGGCTTTCTATTTTAAACCTACTGGAAGTGGAATTTTTATTTAACAGCACATCACATAGCTGCAACTTAATCTGAAACCCACAATACTATAACCAAAAGAAGGAAAATAGTCTTCTAAAGAAATTGGCAGAACAAAGTTTGTATTTCTGCTTGTTTTAAGTTTATTTATTCACTCTGAGAGACAGAGAGCACACAAGTGTAGAAGAGACACGGCGGGGGGGGGGGGGCGGGGGGGAGAGAGAATCCCAAGTAGGCTCTGTACTGTCAGCACAAAGCCTGAGGTGGGGCTTGAACTCACGAACTATGAGATCATAACCTGAGTCGAAGTCAGGTGCTTAACTGACTGAACCACCCAGGTGCCCCACAAAGCTATATTTCTCATATGATAGAAACAATGACCATAATATATCACAAAGTCCAATAAAATAAACTATAAATCTCTCTTGTTTTTCCTTGTCTTTGTTGGGAGAATTTCTAATCTTTGACCAATTCCTTAATAAAGTCACCTGCTGTACCTCAGTGTTAATAAAATGATTTTTCAAGGAAATGCTATTTTTATATTGTTAATACAAAGCTATAAAACTCAAAAATGTATATGTATTATATTTAAAATGAGTACAGTGTTGATACCAAAAGACATGTCTTTAGCTTAAAAATACTCACCTAATTTAAAACACACTAGTTCAATTAATTATTTAAGGTGATATAAGTTCAAGGACCGTTCTTATGCATATCCTATATATTAAATGGTAAATAAAAGGTTACTAAGTAAAAAGCAAATTAGGGTGCCTGGGTGACTTAGTTGGTTAAACGTCACACGCTTGGTTTCGGCTCGGGTCATGATCTCCTGTTTTGTGAGTTTGAGCTCCGCATCGGGCTCAGTGCTAAAAGTGCAGAGCCTGCTTGGGGTTCTCTCTCTCTCTCCCTTTCCCTCTCCACCCCTCCCCACCTCTCTGTTTCTCTCTTGCCCTCTCAAAATAGATAAATAAACTTAAAAAATGATTTAAAAAAGCAAATTAGTGGATAGCATATTAGAATTCCTAAATTTTTTTTGCATAAGACATCATCTAAGTTGATAATTGATCATAAATTTTAGTCTAGACATATTTTTCCCAATTTTAAGAAAAATTAAAGTCTGCATTTGGGTGCCTTGGTGGCTCAGGCAGTTTGAGTGTCCAACTCTTGATTTGATTTTGGCTCAGATCATGATCCCAGAGTCCTGGGATCAAGCCTGGCATTGGGCTGTGTGCCAAGCATGGAGCCTGCTTAAGATTCTCTCTCTCTCTCTCTCTCTCTCTCTCTCTCTCTCTTTCCCCTCCCTATCTCCCTCACTTAGGCTGTCTTTCTCTGTAAAATAAAAATAAAAGAAGTCTGTGATCTTTTAAAAAAAATTACAGGCTGTGTTTGACTTCTATAATTAATTATGCTACATACTAATTATACTTAATTTAAATAATCTGTTTTCCATATACAACAGGGCAACTTCAGGCATTCACAAATGCTTTTGTCAATATAATTATTTCTACAGTGTTTTCATATTACTTGCTTTTTAGAAAATATGGGGAAAATGGATATTTTATGACAGAAGGACATTTTATCCTTCCTAGCTCACCCAACATTTTGCCTTCTCTGAGAAATTAAACAATATGAGGTAATTAGATGGAGGCTGGAAACATGGACAATGTGAACAAGAAAATGTTTTGTTCTGCACACAGAGGATTTTAACTGAAGGATCTGAAGGAATAAGAGTGGCCTTCAGGGACCCACAGTACAGGAACTTCTGACCTTCCTCAGCTAGGATAGAGCTGAGGCACAGGTCAAAAATGAGAAGGACAAGTGATGAGACGGGGCAAGGTCATGGGTGGGAGGTGGGGGGAGGAGGAAAAGTAGAATGCAAAGAACCTAGGGGATCATGGGAAAAGAAAGTTAGAAAAAGAACCAAAGAGGAGGTAGCCAGAGAGCCATCCGAGGTGAACTCTGTATGACCTAATGGAAACAAGCCAACCATTGTAACCTCCTTTGAATACTTTTTACACTCAATCTCATACATAGTAAGATTTCTGAAAATGCGGTGGTTAAGTAAATGTCCTGGTCCATTTCATGGCATTATTAAGGAATTATGGGAGCACTGCCTCAGTTCAAGTGCCTTGAACTTTGGCACTGTATCCAGTTATACTTAAATTAAAACCCTCTATAGAACCAAGTAAGGGGTTCCTGTAAGTCAGCTAATTCGAGAGAGAATAATGCTGAGAATGTTAATAGGACATAAGCAGTAATGGTGTCTAGATTATTCCTCTTTCAGAAAAAGGATGTATTGGAGACAGTTGTAATCATAGCACTGCAACCAGTGGGACAGATTCACATATCAGGAAGAGATGATCCAACCACAAAGTTGGAGCTGTGCTTTTTTGATTAATTTTATCATGCTGATCCCTTCAGGAAATTACCTGTACAGCATATTATAGGAAGAAACCCATGGGAGGTAGTTTATATACCTGAATTATCCTACATCAATGCTTAAAGTTGTTTCTGGAGAAGGATAGATGCTAGCTTGCCCCAGGCTGAGCACCAAAAGAGGGCCTGAAACCAGCAAAGGCAAGGGAGGTAGCACTGAGACACTTCCAGTTATCAGTCAAGAGTTTTGTGTTGGAGATAGAGCATATTTCAGAAAACAGAGTGAATAAACTTTTGACAGAGTATTTGGGAATGTTGTACAAACCAAGCAAATGAACTTTATTACAGCAAGATCTGTGTTATTCGCTGGAAGAGAAAATTGCATAAGACAAGAATAATGGATGAAAATGAACCATGCACAAACCAAACTCCAGACGTTACAGGAAAATTGAGAGAGAGAAGGAAATTTATAATTATTAGCAAAAAAAAAAAAATACAGTGGAAAAACTGGACAATGGCAGATTAAAGCAGTAAAACAATGGGAATCTGGAACTTATAAATGTATATGAATTAGATTTCAGTGGTCTGAAAGTACTAAGTTTAGCAATACCTAGGACATTCCGTCATAATTTTGGACATCCCACGGTTTGAAAAACAACAATTGTGGGGCACCTGCATGGCTTAGTTGGTTAAGCGTCCAACTCTGGCTCAGGTCACTATCTCGCGGTTTGTGGGTTCAAGCCCCGCGTGGGGCTCTGCACTGACAGCTCAGAACCTGGAGCCTGCTTCGGATTCTGTGTTTCCCTCTCTCTCTGGCCCTTCCCTGCTCATGCTCTGTCCCTCTCTCTCTCTCAAAAAGAAATAAGCATTAAAAAATTTAAAAAAAAATGACACTAGTCTGTATTAATATTTTATATACAAAAGAGTATTCATGAACACATGAACAAAACAAATTAGTTCCTTGGATCTTGAGTCCAAAACATGCTTTAAAAAGGTAGAAAGCCAGTGTATTTAATGTTAGATTTAAGAAATCAGTATTCTAGTTATAGAGAAGGCCTGTTTCTTTTGCCCAAAGCAAAGGTGAGGGTTCAAATTTGAGTCACTGCATATTCTCAGTACTCTAATCAAAATGTTCCATATATCGGGGCGCTGGGGTGGCTCAGTCAGTTAAGTGTCCGACCCTTGATTTTGACTCAGATTATGATGTTAACTCTTCATGAGCTGGAGCTCCGCGTGGGGCTCTGTGATGACACGGGGGAGCCTGCTCAGGATTCTCTCTCTCTCTCTCTCTCTCTCTCCTTCTGTCCCTTCATCACCAATCTCTCTCTCTCAAAATAAAGATAAAAAAAATTAAATGTTCCATACATCAAGAGTTTCTTTAGGAGTTGCTATTACAAATGATGTGCTGTGTACGTAAATTAGTTATTCTTAAATATATATTTATTTTATGATGGTGCTCATCTCAACAATCATGGCGTCACAAATTATATTATTTTTAGGACAGTAATTGTGCAATAAGCATATTGTTCTCATTTGGGGGATTTTTTTTGCTGGTCTCTCTGGCTCAAAGATTACTGGGTGATAGTCTGTTTCCTTCCTCAATTCTCAGGCAAGAATCCCCATGAATAGAAACAAGG
This sequence comes from Panthera pardus, assembly GCF_024362965.1. Classification (NCBI taxonomy): domain Eukaryota; kingdom Metazoa; phylum Chordata; class Mammalia; order Carnivora; family Felidae; genus Panthera; species Panthera pardus. The sequence goes on from NW_026526765.1 coordinate 17,388,125, forward strand.
TTTTGGAACTTTTCTGTGTATTACCATGACACTTATAAACAGGTGAAAAGCATACCTAATAGGTCATTATTGAAAGGCTAAAATTTCGCAAAATTATTATGTGTCAGGAGTGGGAAGCAAAGCGGTATCTAATTAACAATCTCCATTGAACCATAAGGGAAAAAGATTAGCCTTACGCCTGACACCTTTGGAGGATCTCTCATTTGCATACTTTGTCACACTCAACCTTTCTCAATCTTTTTTTTTTTTTTTCAGTCCTTTCAATATCTCATAGTTTGGTTCCTTTCCAAAGTTTTACTTTAAGCCATCCCTCTTTCTTCCGGTTTACCTACCTCCTTCCTCCATTCTTTTCCACCAGAGAAGGAATCCGTTGTCAGGTTCTACTTTGTGTCTTGCAAATTCTGGCTTCTCTGATTCAGTGTAGTAATGGAAGATTTCCTTAACCCAGGTAAACTTCAAAATATGCATCTTCCCAGAACTTAGCCACTCTCTGCTTTCCATTCCTTCAAAAGTGATGTTTGATGTAACTTAAAAGCAACCAAAGAACAACTCTGCTCCTTGATCACGAACCCAGTAACTGATGAGGCTTGGCTTTGAAGCACGTTAATACTTCAAAAGTCCATAAGGTTGGTAATCAAGCAAATAAGCAACTGCATGCACTCAATACCCTTGCAGAATTAACTTCACAAAATTCCACTAACTTTCTGGCACATCCTATTTCCCTCAATATTTACATTTTGTGCCATATTGTACTTTATAATATTGCAACATTGTTATATGACACATTTTTAATACCTAAAGGAATACTTTTCATTCTTTGATGCTATAAAGATAACACCTTATTTTATAGCATACTCTTTTTCCTTGTAATGGAAAATGATGGTAATATCGAAAACAGGTAAACATCTAAAGTTATGATTAAACATAGGACAGAAGACATTTTATACAAGAGCGAAACTGGAACATTTAACACTTATTCTATTGCCTTACCACAAGGTATTCCAAATTATTGTTCAATTAATTCAGAGTGAGGTATGCGCCACTCTGGTCCATCACCTCTTAAAATTCTACCTCAGTTCAGCAATGTAAAAATGCTGGATTCCGAATGCTGCTGAGAATAAAAAGGTACAGTCAGACCCTGAAATCATTTTATATATATATTTTTTACTATCTCACGTCATATTCAGGAAAAATATCTAGAAAGTTAATGTGTCTCTTCAGCCTAGTAAAGAAGTACATTTTATGAAATCATTTGAACATCACTAAAAAAAGTTACATTCTACATGAGACAGTGAATGGTAGCAAAGTGACAATGGTGACATACAGGTTTTTATATTTACACTTCTGTATAAGAATTGTGCTGTGCGTGCTGCTGAATATTGTATTTGAATATATTTTATGTGTTGAATGTTTGTAAGAACATTGGAAATTCTTCGGTTGCCCAAGGACTGCATAATTTTGGAAGGATTTAACTCTAGAAATCCAAGGTTGGTTTGTATCCTAAAAATTAATTAATGAAACACAACGTATTAAAAGAATAAAAGACAAAGTAATACAGGATCATTTATAATGAAAAATCTCAACAAATACTTCCTAAATACCAAAGTATTATACCATGACATTTTGTAAGAAAATATATTCCAGAATATTCCTTATAAAGAAGCTATTTGGGGAGATTTGCTCTTGATGACAAATCCTTATGTCACAATTTGTTCAGGAACAATCTCTGACAGAAAGGTTGCCCTTCCCTAAAAAGCTGAAGAACCAGGTAAAAAGTAAATGTAAAGAACAGTGCATATTCACCAAATAAGGTTGATGCTAATGGACAATGAATATGTAAGCAGGTGATACCATTTTCAACTTACACAAAATGAGAGGTGAGCTATTTATTGTAGTAGTGTTTAAAATACATGATTTCTTTCGCAAATCTAATTGAGGTTAACCAAGAGTTCTTTTTTTTTTTTTTAAGGAAACATTGGCTTTATTTATTTATTTTTTTAATTTTTTTTTTTAACATTTATTTATTTTTGAGACAGAGAAAGACAGAGCATGAACAAGGAAGGGGCAGAGAGAGAGGGAGACACAGAATCTGAAACAGGCTCCAGGCTCTGAGCTGTCAGCACAGAGCCCGACGTGGGGTTCGAACTCACAGACCGTGAGATCATGACCTGAGCCGAAGTCGGACGCTTAACCGACTGAGCCACCCAGGCACCCCAACAAAAAGTTCTCTTTTTAAGAATAAATAATAATAATAGCTGAACCCAATAAAGAAGGAGGATGCTGGAAGCATCCGAGAATGAATCATTCCTATGAGACATAAAGTTTTAAAGAGATGGGGGCTGGGGAATGGACACAACAAAAGGGTAAAAATGGTAAGCCAAGCATAAAAAAAGCCTATCCAGGAAAATGTTCATCTTCTTAGCAAGTCAATTCTAACCTCAACCACTGTCTTCAGTTCTTTGTACTGTTCGTCAGTTACAAATTAAGAGACCATAACTGTCTTCCCCAGCTGGATTCTAAGCTGCTTATGTGTCTTTTACATCGTGGGTCTTCCGGATTTTAGAACTATGCTCTATGAATAAAAACAAAAGAAAACAAAACAATCCACAAAATTATTAGATTTTCTATTTATATGAAGTTTTACTCTTAAGAAAGGATTGAGTTTTACTACTATTTAATATTTAAATTAACTGCAATGCAAGTTTATAACTTATAACTGGAAGCATTTTAAATATACTTATTTAAAATGTAATGTATGCATGATATATACAACCTTTCCAATTGGTATAAATATTTTTACTTACACCATATATTGAAACGTCTACATTTCAATACTACAACTATTTTGGAGAATAGCTTTCTGAATGTTTTTACAGTATAATTTACTAATGACAGATTCTTCAGCGTGATGTTCAATTATGAGCTAAGAACAGAAAACTTTCACTGTAATCAGATTTAATATTCTTATTGCTTAACTGAACTTTGAAGTCCTCTGTGTTGATGGTCTTATGTCTTAACTCCTGGAAGTCTATTTAACACTGCTATTGTCAAATGAAGATTATTTCTACTATCAAAATAATGCCACTTCATTCATATTTCTCTTCCATTTAAGCTTTTGGTCCTTGGCTGCTACTTAAATAAACACCAGATTATCTTCATGCAGAGTTTATAAAGGGAACAGAAATAAATTGATAAATAATGTAACACAACTTGCACTTAAAGACAAACCAAAAAAAAGTCACCCTGAGCAGAACCCCTGAGCAGGTTCTATGATAAAATGCTTGTAAATGAATTACATAGCATGGCACCTAGCATAGCATAGCATGGCACCTAGAACTGACTGGATGTGTATAAGCTTCTTGTCTAGCCCTGAAGTGCACACACACACACACACACACGCACACACACACACTCACACAGTCTGTCTATATGTATAGCTATACACACACACGTGCGTGCACTTCAAAGTCCTTGCTTTCCCCTCTCAATGATCTGCTGCCTTGATCTTACTAGAAGTTTCCCTTTTTCCTCTGCTTTCTTGATTAGGAAATAAAACCTAGTTTTCTTCAAGCCTACAACCCCTTTGCTCTTCTTGACTTACCAGTTTTCTAAGAAAAGTAATCTGGTTCCTAATTCACATCTATTGTAGTACGTATCAGTATCTTTCAGAGTCCTTCATATGCCTAGATTATGTCTTCAGCTAATAAGATAGTCTGCCTTTAAACAAACTAACAAATACAGTGATGTACAGTAGACACAATTAAATTTTTAGCACATCAAATTTTAATCAAATGTTTGAAAATTTGACAAAATTGGAAACAAAGCAATAATGGGTCTCAGAATTAATGTGTCCAATATTGAAATCACATGGTTTCCATTGTAAGGAACAAGAAACGTTGTTGAACAGAAAACTAGCAGTTCTCCCGGGCATGAGCCCTGTGTGCATGTATATCCTTTAGATTCCCCAGGCCAATGCAAAGCCACGTCCAAAGCTTATTTGTGGACTAGGATTTGTAGATTAAAAGAAAGGTCATTTATCCAAATGTCTCTGGAATTCTTGCTAAAACAAAACAAAACAAAACAAAACACCTCAGAACCCACCTCGCATTACTGATAAAATAATTTCACCGTAATAAAAATTATAACATTTCCATTTCCCTTATATGTTTGAAATGATTATGAGCTTGAATGAATTAAAAATGTCTTATTTATTTGCCTTCTCAAATACCACCACATAAATGATTTAGACTTTGTATTATATAGCATGGAATCTGTGCTACTTTTCTTGCAATTCCTTAGTTATATCTATCTTCCTCAGCTAGATTCTCAGTGTTGTACATGCCTTTCCATGGTAGGTCTGGGGATCCCAAAACAGTAGTCTATGAATATAAATACACTATTAGATCTTCTAATATGTAGTTGTAATCTTAAGAAATAAATGTTAAGTTTAACAAATATTTTTTGATAAATTAACTGCAAAGCAAGTTTATAATTTACAAGTGGATGCATACTGTTCATTTTTTTAAAACTACAAATATGACATTTTTTTGTGTAATTCATGATATAAAAATTTTTGGAAAATACTGCTCTGAAACATGAACCACCTTGAGAATATTTTTGTTGCATGTGTCTTTGAGTCTTGAAAGTGTGGTCAAGTGTATGATATAGCAGGCCTATAATATTCTACACAATGGATGAAATTCATTGTGATGTTACGTTTCAGAAATATAAAGTTGGTTATTCTCAAATCAGATTATGTACTTTATCATTTTAATTTGATCACTTTTATCATAAAATAGAGAATATTAAATGAAATTTATTTTTTTAAGTTTATTTATTTTTGAGAGAGAGAGAGATAGCGAGAGAGGGAGCATGGGGGAAAGGCTAAGAGAAGGAAAGAGCAAGCATCCCAAGCAGGCTCTACACTGTTAGCGCAGAGCCTGATTCAGGACTTGAATTTAAGAACTATGAGATTATGACCTGAGCCAAAGTCAAGAGTCAGACGCTAAACTGAACCACACAGGAGGCCCAAATGAAATTTAAAATAATAAAATCATACAAACAAATCAAATCCTTTGATTTTTCTGTTTTTGCCACAGTCTTAGTATAGTACTTGAAACACAATTGTAATCAAATCATACGTATAATTTTGTGTTCTGCTTAATCTTCCTTTTCTACACCACAGCAGGTCTCTTTTGTTGCTGTTATTTCTCTATAGTTTACATCAACATAATATAATGCCACACACCCCACCCCCCTGCCCCGTGGATTCTTCTGCCCACACCACTTACTGTCAAATACATCTAATTTTCTAAACTGTAAACGGCTTTGAATGAGTGTTGTCCATTTGCATCACATAATTAGACCCTGCAGCTGCAATGCAAACTGTTCAACGCACAGCTTTAATGTTGAAAGTTGATCAAACCTCAGTATTTTGACTTGGAATATAATTTTGCAACGATGTGCCTGGTTCTTGCATTCATAAAAAACGCTGTCCATACTTATCAATGTATATCGAAGGGGTCACAAATCCAAATGTCCTCAGGATCTGGGCAATAAAGTAAGTTAGTGAAATACTTAGGCTGAAAAAGGGCCACTCTCCACACCCTGTTAATAATCAGTAAATTCAAAAATATATGGCTTTGCGCGAACCGTGACTCCGAACGTAGGACCTAACTAAATGGCACATCTGCTCTTCAGCTTCAGTTAATTTTTCACATATGGTCACGCTGCTCGACTGCCGCCAGGTTTCTTTAAATGTTTTCTTTTTTTTTTTTTAATGTTTATTTATTTTTGAGAGAGAGAGAGAAACAGCGCAAGTGGGGGAGGGGCAGAGACAGAGAGGGAGACCCAGAATCCGAATAAGGCTCCAGGCTCTAAGCTGTCAGCACAGAGCCCAACGCGGGACTCAAACTCATGAACCATAAGATCGTGACCTGAGCTGAAGTCCAATCCTTAACCAACTGAGCCACTCGGGCGCCCCACCCGCTGCAGTCAGATTTCTGATTTTTTTTTTTTTTTAATGCAGTGCAAAACCTTAAATTCTACATGAATTCTCCAAATTGTTAAATGTTGGCAAAGATGTGTTAAAGGCCCTACATCATAGACCAAATAAAATATGTCCAGTTTGGGAGCAAAATAGTTTATTGTAATGCTGTGTATGTGCCTTAATAACACACTGGTTTTAATACTCAACTTAATAAAACTGCAAAATCTATTACAAGTATCCTGGTCATTTTTCCTTATTTTACATTTAGATGTAGAAGTCCAAAATCATTAGCTGATTTACTTCAAGGTGACAGGACTAGATAGCTGTCATTAGTACTGAAAACACTTGACTCTTATCCTCGCTCTGATTTGACTAAACGGTTAAACCATTTCAAATGATAAAAAAAAAAAAAAGTTTCTGTAGTCTATTAGTAACCATAATATCATAAAGTGAAATTTAGATTCCATATAACTTAATTCCTAATCACATGGAACTTCAAATTAATATTTTAGAAAAATAATAGGGCGAAACGACACAAAGATTAGATTTCATGAAACAGCTTTTTGATTGCATCAATAGTTTGCTATAGAGATGACAATTCCCTTTAACATCCACATATATAACTTTTATCTATTAATGCAATTAAAACCAGTATTTAGAATCATGAATGGAAGAAAGTCTAAAAAAGCAAAAGTTTGATTACAAACCCTGTCGCTGACAAAAGACAAATCATGTACCTTGGTTAATCTAAAATTTCTTCACCTACAGAAAAGTTCTAAAATCCCAATTCATAATCTTTTTAGCAAAATAGAAAATTCATACGCTCTTAAAATAAATAATCCAAAGACATCATGAGCTCCTAATAAGTCTAGAGACTCCAAAATGGCATCAAGATTCAACCCTGCTTCTTTATCGCTGTGTGGCTTTTCTTTGTGGGTTCTGTGAGCAGGCGATCTCGTGCTCACATGGTGACTACGTGGCTGTCATTTGCTTCCACAACTTCCATGGCCCTACAAAGAGCTTTGTCACATAAAACGCAAGAATAATTTTTTTTTATTTCAAAATTTCTAATAAAAGTCTTAGAATAGTTTTGTTCGTGGCTTTAGTGTATCCCCAACCTTCTAGCAATCTGCATGGGAATGCGAGCTCACCAATTAGTCACAGCTGGATGGCATGGCCATTAATAGAATATGATGTGGTCAGCAACACCTAAACCAGCGGACTGAGCATTTGGAAGGAGTTGTTCACAAGCAAAGCACAGCAATTTTCTAAGAGGAAACGGGTGCAAGGTAGGGAAATCAACGTACGATCTCTCTGGAATTGCATGATTTTGGAAAAATATTATATAAGTACTGCTATATGACAGTATGAAGAAAACAGTTGTTCCTCTTTAAATCATAGGTAATTCTGAATGTGAGATGACCAGACATGATTATCAACACCAAGAACAGATGTACATGTGTTCATCTATATAAAAGTAACATAAAAAATAGTATGAGGGAATATATTCAGCATTTGCTTAATAGCAACTCAAGTAAAATATTTTTGTCATTTCTTGTAAACTAAAATTTATGTTTACATGAATCTTGGTGGACAGAAAGGTATGTAAGACAAGGAACAATTTTTTAGAAACAAGTAGATGTCGGTAAACAAAGGAAAGCTGTTACTTTACAACATTTCCATTGCATAAAAAATGACACATCCAATAAATATCTACATGACATGTTTCGTTTGTATTGTATCTACTTATGTTGAGTTCCATTTTAGTTTAGATATTACAATAGATATGCAAATTTGACTAGGCATTTTGTTATGTAAGCGCTTAGATAAAATTTAGAATTTTTAAAAAAATGCAAGGTTTTTTTTTTTTTTTTTGAGAAAGAGAGAGCGAGGGAGACCGAGTAGTGAGAAGCATGGGACACAGAGGGGGAGAGAGAGAGAGAGAGAGAGAGAGGGAGAGAGAGAGAGAATCCCAAACAGGTTCCGCACCTTCAGCATGGCCCAGATGTGGGGCTCAAGCTCACTGAATATGAGGTCATGACCTGAGCCGAAATCAAGAGTCAGACCCTTAACCGACTCCACCATCCGGGTGGCCCTCAAGGTCTTTCTTATCTAACACATTTGTGCCATGTCTCTAGATGTAGTGATCTTCATTTAAATATTTTACTCCTAGCTTGCTTTATTTGTTTGTTTACTTATTTATTCAATTGTGTAAAGGGTATTTCATCAAGAGAGAAAACAAAAGCAAAAATGAATGAATACATAAATAAATAAATCGCAAGGGCTTAATTCGTCCAAAGAGGTCATAGCTCTCCCCAAGTAAAACATTAAGGACAGCACAGGCATCTGTGCATTCGTAAGTGAATTTGAAACGGGTACCCATGCTCACTCACTGTGCAGAAACTTCAGTGCATAGCGCTGGCATAAGCAGGGGTCCCGGTGACAGGCTGGGGCTCACTCTGGGCCCACAGCCTGTGCAAGACGGTGCAGAAGGAGGGCCACTGAGCCGGTCCCTAGGTCAGCACTGGGTGGTGAGTGTGGCCAGCTCTGGGTGAGGGCTGAGGAAGCCAGTGCTGCTTCCGGTAGAAACACTCTTTCTCAGAGGGGCCACAGTCCATTGGAGGGGCCTCCGCATCGAAGCAGAGCTCCAGGCAGGTGGCACCAAAGCCCTGTTTGTCAGCTGCGGTGGTTGGACTGTTGGCACCGCCAGACAGGCACTCGGGGGCTATCCAGGGGGTCCGCTCCACCCACCCGAGTATCTGAGGGTGCTGGCCACTGCTTCCTTCCAGGCTACGGGCAGGTGGCCCCACTCCACCCCAGCCACATGTCCGGAGACCAATACTCCCTATACCCTGGATGTTCTCATAGCTGCCTCTGCAGATGCCATGCACAAAGGCCAGGTGCACATGGGAGACCCGGCTCATGAGGCTGACTGTCTTGTAGAATGCCAAGGCGATGTCGTGGGGGCTACCTTGACTCCACTTGAAGCTCCAGCCCACGGCCCCCACTGGGTATGGGGGCATCCCCACCATCTGCCGTGCCCTCCTTGGGGCTTCTGCCCCTCCCCCACTCGTAAGATGCCCTCATAAGCACTGTTCCTCGTGCCTTGGCCCAACTGGGACAGACGGGTGATGTCATCCTGGCAGACCCGTTGGAAGTTGAGTTGGCTGAGGTTGAGTGGCTTAGTGTGGGCCAGAGACCCCGGAACAATGAGGAGGCTGGAGATTTCTCCTGGCCGTGGCCGGCAGCAGCAGTGTAGGGAGAAACAGTCGTCGCCGGCCGGCAACAAGCAGCCCCGCAGAGCGGCTGGCAGCTCCTGCAAGCTGGGGAAGGACCCGTCCCAGCCCCAGCTCGATGGGGAGCATATGCAGGTGCCAGTGTTGCGCGTCGGCTGCTTGGTCACCCTGGGCCACCGTGGGATGAGGCAGTCGAGGCGGATGGTGCTCCAGTGGATGAAGCAGAGGCCATCCTTGGGCCGCAGCTTGGCCAGCACGAATGGCTCCACCAAGGGTCCACGGATAGTGTCCTGGACGCTCATCTCCAGCCATGGAGCAGCCACCTCACAGTACAGGTGGTGGCTGGAGTCGGCTGTCGGGGGAAAGAGCCGTGTACCGGTGACAGCGAGGACAGGGCCCCGGCCCAGGAAGCTCCAGGCCCTTGTCCGGACAGTGGATGCTGCTGTGGCTTTCTTTCAGCACCGTGCGGGTGACATCCTGGAAGTCACAGAAAGAGGTCTCTGGCACTTCCTGAGGCCTTTCCATTGGCTTGTCACCCACCTCCTGGACCTTCCCCCATGGGCCAGCATGGGGATTCCTGTTGCTGCCATTGCCACTGGGACCCTCTGCCTGTACTGGCTGCCAGTGGATGCCACCAGTGCCTGTCTCTGGAGCCTCACAAGTTGGGGAGTCTGGTGGCCAACTCAGGTCCAGGTTCTGTCCTGGATGCGGAAGGGCTCTCCTCTGCTACCGGGGCTACAAGCTCCGGGTGGCACGCAGGCACACGCTCCGGGCCAAAGCAGGGTGCCACCCGCTGCGGTGTGGCCAGGGACCTGACCGTGATGACCTGACCTGCTGGGAAGCACTGCCTGGCTGGAGGACGCACGCAAACCTGCGGGAAACGCTGCACAGGCACGGCGGTGTCGACACGTGGTGCGGCTGGATATGCAGCCGGAGGGGCGTGGGATGCAGTCCTTGAAAGCAAACTTCTTGGCCACCTTCTCCAGGGGGGACACCGGCTCAGACAGTGAGGCGGCATCGGTGCAGAAAGGCCACGCCCAAACTTTGGTTCTTAAAATGATGGATCTCGTCTGGGCTGGACAGCTCGTACAGTGACGCATTCACGGGAGGGAGGTCATTCACAAACTCCCGGTTTCCCTGCCCAAAGAGTCACTCAGAGGAGGCTGGGCTCAGGAGCCGCACCCCTGCTCTGCCGGTTCTGAGCAAGACTTGGCTTCTGTAGGCCCACAGCAGCACACAGCGGGCTCCGAAGGGTTCAAGCCGGTTCCAGAAATAAAACCTCAGGGGAAGTACACTGCCAGGTCTCCGGAAAACTCTAAGATGGGTTTTGGGGGCAGCCAGATCTGGGTCTGGGCATCTGACAGAGCAGAGACTGAACAAACTTGGAGTGACGCCAACGTTGTGCATGATGTGGATTTAGACCGCGTCTACGGTCAGTGTGGCCTCGTCGAAGTTGGCCTTGGGGTTCCGCTGTCAGGGCCAGCCCAGTGCAGAAGGACCTTCAGGCCTCCCCTGATGGCAGTGGGTGAGCTCCACTGAGAGGGAAAAATCTGTTGTAAGATGGTCCATAGGACTGATAGGGGAATCCCAGTCCCTGCCCCAAGACTCTCCTTCTGGGTTTTTCTTCCCACCTCTCTTGTGAGGGTGCCAATTTACTACTAATGCGAAGTAAAATCATAATAATAAATAATAAATAAATAATAAATAATAATAAATATCAAAATAATAAATAATAAATAAATAAATAAATAAATAAATAATAAAAATAATAACAAATAATAAATTGTCCCCTCTGCTTATGCTCAGGACTCAGACCTCTGGAGACCGCTCTCCTCTGAGCCCAACGGGGTAAAATAAACCTCCTGCCTTCCAAGATCTCCGAGTGCCACTTGGTTCTTCCACTGGGAGATCCAGACCAGGTTCCATAACACCAACCCCATCAGGCCTGCTGTCCCTGGTGGTGGCACCCCAAGGGCACAGAGGCATGTGCTTGATAGCTGGCTTGGTTTCCCCAAATCACCAGGCAGGCAGGTGTGGTCACACAGACCAGGGGGTGAATCTTGGCTCTTCCTGGACCTCAGTGGGCCTCAGTTTCCCCACTGGAAAATGGAGATACAGAGATCATTGCCATGAAAAGACGGTTATGACATCTCTAAGCAGTTCTGCACGTTACGCGTTCAGCACAGCCCGGGGACCCCGGCTCCTGAGACTCCGCCCCCAGCCGCAGGCAGCCACCGCCCTGCTGACTTGCTTTTAATAACTTGATGGTGAATAGGGAGAAAACGACAATCAGCATTTGCAAATAATGATCAAAATTTAAAACATGTTAATGTAATATTATTATTAGTTTGTAAAGTGTTAAAATTTATATAATGCTCTCAGCTAAATAATATATCAGTATTTTAAAGAGAATAAATGATAGTTTGAGAATTAGGTTTTTTTGTGCGAAGAACACATTTAATTAGCCTCAGTTGCATTTATTAAACATTGCATTCTCTCTTTCTGTATATGATATATAGTTCAGATAATACATGTATTGGGGGGTCCATACTCCCACCTGTGTAAATCACATTATTACCACTTCATAAAAAATATCAAGATCTATATATACAGCATGTGATTTTATAATTATCACAAATAATCTCAGTGGAAATGTAAAATTATGAAATACGAAGTTATCTATGAAATTTATGACTTCTTGAATAAATTGTTGTGATTAATCATGATTGTTTCCTTAACTCCTCAGCTGTCGTTATTCTAATACATTACATGGGAATTAAAATAAAATTTGTAGCTACAATACATTCATTATCAATCTCTGTACTTTTTTCTAGTTTCATAGTTTCTTAAACTAATGGTTAGAATTTAATATATTCCATGAGATACTCTTCTAAGTCCCTTAATGTTTTCCTGTCTCTATTTTATAAATTTTTATTGAAAAAATGCTATATAATTCTGGTTTTATAAAATGTTTCCTGTCGTCGTAAAATGAGACCCATGCCAGATAAGCACACGCCTGATTTTTATATTCTCAGCACCTTCCTCTTTTACGCCCTTGAATTTTTAGGCAATGATAAATTATGTAGAACTCAGATGATGTCCATCACATTCAGTTAGTAATAATCTATCACAGAGTTCAGGTAACAAGAAACATGCAGAAATAATTCTGATTATGAATGTCAATTTATAAGGCTTTACTTTGTAAACATGGAAAGATAATTTAATTTCTACCTCTCCCAATGTTATCTGAAAGTTAGAGCCTAATCAGTTTATTATTCTGGTAATGATATATAGAGACACAGAAATTACATATTTGGTATCTAATGTATGTAACTAATATATCTAAGATTTTATATTATGTATCCTTATATCTATCTGTGTATGTGCATGTCTACTAGGTGGATTTGCAAAATAAAAGTATCGTATCATGTCCCAAATCTGTCGGAAGAAATGATTTGTTAGGCTACCAATCAGTGAATTAAACTGTAAAGGAATATCATAGAACAGATTGGAAGAAACGTTGGGTTTTGCTTTTCATATATACAGCCATTGTTGAAAGTCTTAATATTTAATATTAGTTTTAAATTGATATTTTTAATGGTGTTATAAATTTAATTTGAGTAGTAGTCTATTAAGGACTGATTGGGCCCACCCCCCCATTCATATGTTGGCGACCTAACCCCAGTTAGCTACTTAGGTCTTCAAGTAGGGCACTGGGGACACCTGGGTGACTCAGTGGGTTAAGTTTCCCACTTTGCTCATATCATGATCTCACTGCTCATGAGTTCAAGCCCTGCATCAGGCTCTGTGCTTACAGCTCAGAGCCTGGAACCTGCTTGGGATTCTGTCTCCCTCTCTCTCTGCCTCTCCCCTGCTCTCTCTCTCTCTCTCTCTCAAAAATAAATAAACGTTAAAAAAAATTAAAGGTGGGGCCCTGATCTGATGGATTAGTCTCTATAGAAAATGGCATACCAAAAACTGGCTCTTCCCACACCCCCACTGTCCTGTCCACACAGGTGTTGAGGAAAGGCCATGTAAGGCTATAACTAGAACAATAAATGAGGAAACTTGCCTCCACCAAGAACTAACCTGACTGGACTCGTTGCCTCCAGAACTGTGAAAAAAAGGATTTTCTGTTGTTTAAGCCACCCAGTCTGTGGTATTTTGTTATGGCAGCCTGGGCAGACTAATATATTGTGTTAATGTCATTACTTTTGTTAGTATAATATTAAAGCAAGTGAAAAAGTTAGAGTTTATTATATATTATCTAGTCAAGATGTAATGACAGCCTGTGCTCATACAGTTGCAATGAAAAGTAAGGAAAGTGGCAGGTAGATTAAGAACATAGATATCTACACAATTGGATACTGGATCTGAAAGGGAAGGCAAAAAAGGTAGGAAGTGAGGGTTGCTGTCAGAAGGCTTGTGGCACGGAACAGTAGATGACCCATCCCATCCCCCAAAACAACACAAAACAAAACAAAACAGAAAAAGAAAGGAGAGGAGGATTATAAGAAAATATCGCATGCTGGGTTTTGTAAGTGTTCAAAACTTCTGGATTCGTCTTTCTGGATCCTAGTTAAGGCTAACCCCTTCCCCATGCACAGGATCCATTCTTTGTTACTTGTTCAAAAATATTATTTCAGAGACTTGCTATTTCAGTCACAGTAGAATAAGTGGCACCAGATGAGCCCTCTTCCTCCTCCATAAACCACTATAAACAAGATAAAATGTGAGAAATTACTATTTTCAGACAGAAGGGGGGAAAAAAAGGTAGTAAGCCTATGTTCCCTGCGGGAGGAAAACAAAATGAAGTAGACTCCTGAATCATCCAGGTTTTCTGCTTAGAGGCACTTTTGGGGAGCAGAACACAGTAAGAAGGCATTAAGAAGCCAGAGAATGGAAATAAAGGGAAATTTGTGTCCGAGTACCAAATAAAAGGTAGTTGAGAGAGAAAGATTTCCAGGAATCTGAAAAAGAGTCCCATTCAGCCTTTACCACAACACAAAACTGTGTGTACACATTTAAGTCTTTACAAAACTACGCCAGGGAACATTATTGGGTAACTTTCAACTGTACAACCAGTGGAACTCGTATAAGGCTAAGAAATACTTGAATTCAAAAAAAAAAAAAAGAAAGAAAGAAATATTTGAGTTCTATGTAGTCAGAATTAAGAGACACTTAGGAAACCATAGGTTTTCAGTAGAGACCCCTGAAATAACATGGGTTAGAAGTATACTATTCTAGTCTTGAAGTACAGGCAATATGCCCGTCCTAACAGTCTAAATATGAGCATCAAAAATATGTGATGTCTGCAAATATATTAAATGAATAATGTGATAAAACTCAATATTCTATTAAAGAAGACTACAAAATCTAGACATAAAAATGTAATATCCATTAACTTCAGCAGATAATCAGAATAACCAAAGTTTTAAAAATGAAGGAAAATTTGATTTATGACCAGGAGATAGACCAGGCAATAGGAAAGGTCCAGAAAGGACGAATATGGTGCAATTAGCATAAAAAAAGCTATCACATTAAAATGTGATCAGGTTTTAATTTTTTTAAAATATAAAAAAATAAAAATAGAGTAATTCAATTGGGAAATGGAAACTAGGAATAAGTGAAATTCCCAGTGAATAATTTAATTTCCTGAATAATTTATAAGTTTACTGAAATTTCTTGAGAGCAGATACAGGCCCTGAAGAAAACTTCAAACACAGTGGGTTAAACAAACACTAAAAAACTAAAAATATTAATATCAATAAACTTGAAGTCAGAGAAAGAGTTAATCTTTCAAACTGATGTACAGAAAGAAAAACTGTTGAAAGTGGAAATAAAAAAAAAAAAAACTTTTATGAACTGTGGGACAAAAATATGGCTATTATGCTTTTTTTTAATTTTTTTTAATGTTTATTTATTTTTGAGACAGAGAGAGACAGAGCATGAGCAGGGAAGGGGCAGAGAAAGAGGGAGACACAGAATGTGAAACAGGCTCCAGGCTCTGAGCTGTCAGCACAGAGCCCGACGCAGGGCTCGAACTCACAAACTGTGAGATCATGACCTGAGCCGAAGCCGGATGCTTAACCGACGGAGCCACCCAGGCGCCCCGGCTATTATGCTTTTTTAATGAAATCTCAGATAAAGAAGGGAAGGAGTATTAGGAGTTTAAAGTAGTATTATCGTTGGGAAATTTGTTTGACAGTTTCTTATAAAATTAAAAAAGTGCTTACCCTATGATTTACCATTTCTATTGATTAACCCAAGACAAATGAAAACAGAGAACCCAATAGGTTTTTAAGTAGTGTTCATAGCAGCTTTATTAATAGCCCCAAGCCAGAAATCACCCAAGTTTTCAACAACTGGAGACAAATACTATTCATGGTATATCCACTAAATGTAATATCATCCTTACCTGGTCTAAAATAACAGTCTCCTGATTATATTCCCTGATTCCACTCTTTGCTTATAGAATACTTTCCTTTTACCAGCCATAGTAAATTTTCCAAACATAAATAAAATATTTCCCGATGAAAGCTTTCCAGTTGATTTTTGCTTCTCATACACTAAAAATACTTTTGAAAATCTATAGTAATAATATTGTGGTTATAATTCATCTCACACTGGACTCACCACCTAAATGTGTCTCCTACTCAGAACTTATTATTATTGATAGGCATTGAAACAGAACCTAAGACATTCACATACATTTTCTATATATATACGAAAACAATAGTGAATAATCCAGGTTATTAACATTTTATGTTCACAAGCTGTTGTTTACTTACCTTAACGAATCATTGGTTGAATCCATTTTGGAAATTTTATATGTAAATTCGAAAGATAGTTCAGAGTTTGGTTAATTATTTTAATAGAACATAACTCCGCTAGGTTTCCATAGCTGCTATAACAAATTATCCAAATTTGGTAGATTTAAACAACTGAAATTTCTGTTCATAGTTATTGAGTTCAGACGTCTAAAATTAATTTCCCTTGGCCAAAATTAAGGTCTAGGCACTCCCTCTAGTCTAGAGACTCTAGAAGAGAACTTGTTCCTTTCATCTTCTCAATTCTGGTTGCTTCCTGATTTCTTTGCCTGTGCCATATCATTCTAATCTTTAAGGCTGGCATCTTCAAATAGCCAGCCTGCAGATAGCCTCCTCCTCTGTGTCTTTCAGATCTGCAACTGCCTGCCTTTTATGAGGAGACATGTCAATGCATTTAAGGGCAGCCCCCCATCTCCAGATCTTTAGCTTAATCGTATCTGCAAATTTTTTTTTACAAATAAGATAATATTCACAGCTGCCAGAGAATACCTGTCTAGGAATACCTCGGGGGGAACGTTTTTCAGCATACCACAAGAACTAAGAGCTATTATCAAATATCTGAGTGTTGACATATGTAAATACCTTTAGTCTGTATATTAAAACATCTAGTTTTTTTATTACCCACAATGAACTCAAACATCATCCTACAAGTAATTCAAATGATTTGCCAGAAGTATTTCTAATTACTGCCAAAAATGATAAATGCGTTTATTTTATTGAAGCCTAGCACATATCTTTGATTCTGCTGAGTGGTCCGTTAGTACTTTTTCTATCTTTGTGATACACTGTATTTAGTTATTTAGGACTATGTTGTGGCAGGAAACAAATGAACACCAACAACAAAACACAATAAGAATGTAGAAGGTCATGGGCCAAATAAAACAATTACCGTGAAGACGTGTTACATATAAAATGATGTGCAGATGCTATTTAGTATAACATTTATCCCTCGCTAGTCGCATTGAACTTGTGACTCAATCTATCTAAATGCAAATCTTTGCAATACATTGCTACATAACAAAGTCCTGTAAAATGTAGTGGCTTATTAACATTTTATTTCCTCACAATTCTGTGGGTCAGCAGTTTGGCCTGGGCACAGCTGGGTGGTTCTTCAAATGGTTTCCTGCAGTCACTCATGAGACTGCAATTTCAGAAGACTCAACTTGAACTAGGTGGTCATGACAGTCTTTCTTATCAAACTGGTGATTTTGCTACTGGTCCCATGTTTTCAGGGGACCAACCCAAGCATCTTCGTACGGTGACCAATTCAAAAGGCAACAAGAAAAAACGGTATGTCCCAATGTTTAAGTACTCTTCAAGTCCCAGATTACATTACATTTTAAACTTCCAAATGGTGACATTATGTCACATGAGACATGTGAGTCACACCCAGTCAATGTCCAGGGTGTGGATCTAAGGATGCATATGTCAGTGGGTGTCATTACTGTTACAATTCCCCAGATTCATCCATTATAGACATTTCATGCAGAGTCAGTAAAAGTGCTTTTTATCACATACCAGGGATCCAGGAAATCCTTTCCTACTATTGTGGAAAAATTTTTCATCTCTTCAACACACCCAGCATACTGGTACCTGCAATTCTATAACTAAAAGTTGATTACTTTGTCTTAGGCTGAACAGGTGCTTCTACCTACCTTTTTAAAAAATGTTTTATTTATTTATGAGAGAGAGAGAGCCAGGGAGGGACAGACGGGGAGGTGGGGGGGGGGGGGGACAGAGGATCCAAAGCGTGTTCGACTTTGACACCAGTAAATCCAATGCGGAGCTGCAACTCATGGACCATGAGATCATGACTTGAGTGGAAGTCAAATGCTCAGCCAAGGAGCCACCCAGGCACCCTTCTATCAACTTTTTAAAATTCAAAATTTCATTGAACAAAAAATATACTTTTATCAAAAATATTACCACTATAAAATTTCTTGGGCAATTTCTCAAAACACAAGGAAAGGGAAAGTGCCGGGATGCTGGGAAGAACTGAGGGGCTATCAGATATCAAACTCTCTTCATAGGGTAGTCTCATAACTTCCTGTTCAGATATTCTTGTCAAAATCCACTGCTTTGTTAAAAAAAAAAAAAAAATCCACTGCTTTGTTTGCTATTTGTCCAATATGTTAAAGTTTGGATCTAAGGACGAAGGCAGTTATCAGACGGTTGTTTTATTTGTGTTTCTAAAATCTGCTTTCTTTTTCATTAATGGATATAATATGAGTTGATATTATGTTTACTATATTCCGAATGGAAGGGTTACCAAAATATATATGTAATAAGCAAAAAATGGAAAGAAAGAAAAAAGTTCATGGCTGAAAAAATTAACTGAAATTGGAACCCATTAATTATACAATGATATGATTCATAAACAATGATTGTATTGCATGATGCTTAAAATTTACCTTTTATGTATTCTAAGCAGATGTCCTATGCATAGAGGAAAATGTGCAATTGATCAAGTTATCATGAAAATAAAGTACAGATAATCTCCCTTTCTGAAGTCTCCAAACTTAGAGGAGTGCCAGTTTTATATAGTTATTTGATGCATACATATATATATATATATATGTGTGTGTGTGTGTGTGTGTATGTGAATATATATATGTGTGTGTGTGTGTATGTGTGCATACATATATACATACATATACATATATTTAAATTCCCAGAAATCAGGGAATGTGAATGTTCTCACAACTTTATTTCTCCAATGTTTAGTGTAGTGTGTAGCCAGAGTATATCATCAACAAATATTTCTTGTATGGATAAATGAATTTTGAATAATAACAAAAATAAAGATGCCAACTAATTGGATGAAATGTTGAATCGTATAAAAATAAAATGGTTAAATTAAAAGATTATTACACTGCTGTAGATTGTTTTGAAAATGAACTTGACATCTGGTTAGATAAGTGAGCCCATCATTTTATACAACTATGAAAACTGAATTTTCTGGTGCAGACTGTAACAATTTACTATGAATCCAAGAACAAAATTATTTTTAAATGCTCTAGTGACATTTATTAAGTAATCATAATGGCCAGACCCTGACAGCTCAGAAAAGAAAGAGGGTTACATTAAAACGTGTCTTAATGGCTCATTTTTCACTATGTGGTAATTTAAAGAATGAACAATTGTATATATATTAATTATGATCGGGGGCTGAATACCTCTCAAAATTAAAGACATTTTTTTCAAAAGTTGTTATAACCTATCTGTCCTTGTCTATATAAATTATATAAAAAACAAAATGTAAGTATAAAGTTTGTCATGTAGCTTTTTTACTAAGTGGTGCAAATTAGGTCCACAATTAATAATATTTTTGAAAGAATGAATGAATGACAATGAAGGCACTCAAGAGACTCTAAAGGTGTATTATCATTGCTTAGAGTGGCTTGAAATTCTTGACAACTTGATAATAGGCAAAAGAAAACAAAAGATAAGTAAGTCTCTTTGTATAAGAAAAAGAATTGTAAAATGTATGTTGACCTGAAAATTGTACTCTTTGGAACTTCATTCCTCAAATTCCAGAACACTTGTAGGTCGTGAAGATTATGCATTTAAACAAGGCACTGTAGTATTAGCATTCCTGAAAATTGTGTAAATAGTGCCTGTAAGATATGAGATAAGGGAAGTAGAATGAGTGAAAATATGTGGAACGAAGAGAATTAATAGTCACTCTAAAAAAGTTGGAAGCTTGGATTTCTGCAGAGATATGTAGGAGGAGAAGTGCTGTGTGGCAGTGATTGGAAATGAACTTAGCAGATATTTTTAAAACAACTTCCATACGGAATGGAAAATGAAATAGGCTGGAGATAAGTAAAGGATTATCAAGCTTAGGTATGTCAAGGGGAGACAGAGAAATGATATGGAAAGAGCTTAACCATCGAAGTCAGTCTAACAAATGTCCATATCAGAGTTCTGAAAATTATTAGCTTTGAGACCATGGGAAATTCTATAACTTCCCAGTGCCTCAGTTTTCACATGTGAAAAAAAAAAAAGGTTCAAATGTTATAACTAAAAATTTGATGAAAACGAATTCTCCTTTTGAAAGAACTACTAGGTGTGACATGATATCTGTGGGGGGGAAAGGTCTACTTTCTAATGTACTGATTTTCTCGAAGATTAGAATTCTTTTGACAGAATGGTCTACTTCAGTAGTCAAGCATCTTTAATATTGAAAAAAAACAGACATGAGAGCATATATATTTCTTTATATTTATGTAGAAATTGTTCGTTGCAAGGTACGAAATTGGGAAGGTTTTTAACCATTGTTTTTGTTGCTGTTATTACTTGGTTTTACTTTTCTCCTCAGAACTGTCACTTACAAGCAACGTGACTACAGGTATGTTTAATCAGGTTGAGAAATTGTATTTGCATTATAAAATGAGAGGCAATAATTTCATAGGGATTGTGTGGATAAAATGAAAGATATGAAGACAAAAAGCTGTGACTGAAACACATTATGTTACCACTAAATGTTTATTCAGATCTTCTTTTAGTGTATATACATATGGAAATAAGAATTAGACTAATGTCTAAATAGTTTTCTTAATTGAAGAACTACATGATGTTTCTACAGGTTTCCCTAGCTTTGTAAATTGCTCATATTACTTGATTTGTATTTGTAATATTTGTAAGAGAGCAAATGATCTGAGCCAAAATGTAACATCCTTTTAAGAACAGTAGATTTAAGTATATCTGCAATATGCTTTCTGAATGTGACTTTATCTTATCAAGCTACTTTACAGATGCCATAATGAACCAGAATTTTAAGGTAACGATTTCACATTTCTCTCCATTTCTCTGTCTACTGCTGGAACATTCATATGCTGGAAACCTAAAATATTTTGATCATTTTATTTTGCATATGACCTTTTCACTGTTTCAAGAATTTAAGGGATGTTATAATAAACTCTTATTATAAACTATAATGAGGAAAGGCTGGACTTTTCCTCCGCTCATTCTTAGTGTCCATCAGTTTAATGACTTGTTTAAAAAAAAAAAAGACTATCTTCACATTACCTTCCTAAATGGTAACTTGATATGCTATATTGTTGTAGTTGAATAAATATGCATATAGCAGTTATAAATGTTGGATTTAGAAATGATAGATATACCATTAGCAATATTTTGAGTGATGTGTATGTATGCAAGGGTGCACACACACACACACACACACAAGCAATCACATTTAAAAATTCATGTGGAGAAATATGAGAATTAAATGTTTCAAATTTTTTTTTTTTCTTAAGGTCTCATCCATTAAATTTTATTCTAGTTTATTTCAGTGAAGTGTAAATTTGGTTCCTTATATTAACTATATATTTTTATATGGAGAAAATGATAGCAACAATATATGCAAGTATATAACAGCATGGGATATTTTTTTTCATGCAACAAATTAAAAACATTCAAAAAAATAGATGGGAAAACACAGAAAGGCATGGAGCAGGTGATCTAAAAAAAAGCTATGAAACTGAACAAATACTGATGAAGGTCTCAGACTTGAGACAGTCTCATTAAACATTGAGATTAAAAGATTATAGAACATTCCCCATCTTCCACACCTCCCACCACATATAAGGGCTCCAGGATAACGTTCTAAACATACTAAAGGTTAGCCATTATCAGAGAGGATTAAACACACACACACACACAATTATTTTTGTTATATACAAGGAAACTACTTTAAACCAAGATGATAAGAGGGAAATGGTAAAGGGATAGGGATAGATATACCATGCTAATACTAATCAAAAGAATGCTGGAGTAACTATCTCAATATTGGACATAGTATATTTCTAAACAAAGAAGATTAGCAGAGACATAGAAGGGATTTACCCAGCATTGAAAAAAGAGTCAACTCTCTGAGAAAATCTATAATACTAAATATGGACATGAGGCAAAAACTAATGGAAATTAAAGGAAAAATAGAAAAAAAATCTACTCTTTTTATCAGAGATTTCAGCATTTCATTTTTCATTAATGTTAGATAAAGCAGGAAGAAAATCAGTAGAGATATAAATGACTTCAGCATTACTATTAATCAACACTGTCTAATTGACATTTATAGAATATTCCATCCAGATATAGTAAAATACACATTACTCTAAGGTCGCATGGAACAGTCACCAGTATAGACGTCATTCTGGGCTGTAATACACACTCCATTCATGTTTTTTAAATCTGTATTACACACATTAATCATTTTTTTAAATCATGAAAATGTTCTCAGTTGAACATCAATGTAATTGAAATATATGTCATAGAAATATAAATGTAAATATCCTCAGCTGTTTGGAAGTTAAGCAACACTTCTAAGTAATACATGTATTGAAGAAGTTTTAGGAAAAATTAAATATATATTTTGGACTAAAGGAAAACAAAAATGCCACTTATCAAAATTTAAGAGACGTAGTGAAAATAGTGTGTAGAGAGCAATATATTAAATGTATATATTAGAAAGGGAAATGATCCAAAATAAAAAAAAAAAAACTAAAGCCTTCTCTTAGAGAACTATGGAAAAACATTCTTTAGGTTTAAAATAAGTGAAAGAAAAGAATCAATGAAATAGGTGATGAGGATTAAGAGTACACTTATTGTGCTGAGCACTGAGTAATGTATAGAAATGTTGAATCACTACCTTATACACATGAAACTCTGTAAGTTAATTATACTGAATCAAAATTTTAAAAATAGAACACAAATCAATGAAATTTAAAAGTAGAAATAGAGAATAAAAACACCCCACAAAAAAACAAGCCTAGTTCTTTGAAAAGATCAATAAAATTGACAAAATTCTAACCAGACTAATCAGGGGGAAAAAAGTGAGAAGCTACAAATGGAAAATATCAGAAAGGAGAGGAGGGGGTTCATCACTACAGATACATAGATATCAAAATGATAAAATGGATACAATAGCCTCCCCTCCCATGGGGGATATGTTCTAAGACCCCCAAGGGATGCCTAAAATGGCAGATGGTACCAAACTCTATAAAAACTGTTTTTTTTCCGTATATGCATACCTATAATAAAATTTAATTTATAAATGAAGCACAGTACGAGATTAACAAAAACAATACCAAAATAAAAACATTTTTAACAATATGCTGTAATAGAAATTGTGGGAATATGGTCTTTCCCTCTCTCTCAGAATTGTACTCTACCCAAACTACCCAAACTCACACAAGGGAAAAAAACCGGGATAACACTGTATCTATTAAGTTAATTAAATTAATCATTAAGAAGCTTACAACAACAACAAGAGAATTCTATCAAAGAACTAAGGAAAAAATAATACCAATTGTACACAATCTTTTCTCAGAATATACATGAAGAAGTAATAATACCTAATTTATTTTATGAGTCCAACATTACCCCCAATATCAAATCCAGAAACGACGTAAAGTAAGGGAAAAAAAAGACTATTATAATTTATGTATAATTAAATTTTATATGCTAATATTTATTTAAGATTTTGTATTTTTCTTATATTTTAATGACAATTTTGGTTTTGATATTAGGATGATGTGTATTTACCACAAACATGTATGATGTATTTAAGTTTCAAGGCTGTTTCAACATTCAAAAATTAATCATTATAACCCACCATATCAATAGGCTAACAAATAAATGTAATTTGATAAAGAAAATTTAATGTAGAAAAAAATCGACCAAACCGAAAAGCCATTCATGATTTTTAAAATTTCGGCAAATATGAAGGGATACAAAAATACTGATTTGAAGGGACACATGCACCCCAATGTTTATAGAAGCATTATCAACAATAACCCAATTATGGAAAGAGCCCAAATGCACATTGACTGGTGAATGGATGAAGTAGTGTTGTGTGTGTGTGTGTGTATATATGAATTCATATATTCATATATATGAATAGGGATATTACTCAACCATCAAAAAGAGTGAAATCTTGCCGTTTACAACAACGTGGTTGGAGCTACAATGTATTATGCTAAGCAAAATAGGTAAGGCAAAGAAAGGCAAATACCATATGATTTCACTCATATGTGAAATAAAGACACAAAACAAATGAACACAAGGGAAGTTTGAAAACGAGAGGGAAGCAAACCATAATATACTCTTAACTACAGAGAACAAACAGAGGGTTGCTGGAGGGAAGGTGGGTGGGGGTGGGCTAAATGTGTGATGGGCATTAAAGGAGCGCACTTGTTGGGATGAGCAACGGTGTTATATGTAAGTGATGAATCACTAAATTCTACTCCTGAAACCAATATTACTCTATATATTAACTAGAATTTAAATAAGAACTTGAAACAAATAAAATAAAAAAATAAATTAATTAAAATAATAAAATAAATAAAATAAAATGAAATGAAATCTCAACAAACATGAATGAAAAGAAATATTCCCAACTTGATAAAAAAAAAATCTTAAAAAAATACTTATCTGGCATTACACAATGGTTACACACCCCTAAGTTCGGAAACATGGTAAGAATGTCTGTTGTCACCATTGTTGTTCAACATCACAGTGACATGCTTAGCAGATAAAATAATAAAAATAAATAAAAAATATATTGATTGGAAAGGAAGAAATAAAAATTCCTTTATTGGAATATGACATGTCTATGTATAAAATCCATATCGCTACGAAAAAAACTCCTGAAGTAATAAGCAAATATCGCAAGATTACAGAATACACATTCAATTTAAACAAAATTCAATTGCTTTCCTATATATCTGCAACAATGAGACTTTTAAATTTTAAAAAGTACTAGTTATAAAACACAGAAAATAAATATTTAGATATAAACTAATAAATTATGTACAAGAAATGTATGCAGAAAACTGCAAAAACATTATGAAAAACTCAAAGAACATCTAAATTAAAAGAGAGAAAGTCTGTGTCATGGATTGGAAGACTGAATATTGTTAAGATGTTAATTCTTCCAATTCGATCTATGGATTCTATGCAATTTCTATCAAAATCTCAGAAAGCCAGATGTAGATACAAACAAACTGGCTCTAAAGTTCATAGAAGGAGGAAAAAACTTAGAATAGTAAACACTGAAGAACAGAGTTGGAATACTCACACCCCCAAGATTTCAAGACTTACATTAAGTAATAGTCATCAAATAAGCTTAATTTTGCAAGAGTATACACAGAGATCAATGAAACTGAAAAGAGAATCCATAATCATACCCACACAAATACAATTATCTAATTTATGACAAAGGGTGAACACAGTTCATTGGAGAATAGATAGACTTTTTAACAAGGTGTGCTGGAACAACTGAAAGTCTATATTCTAAATACAGCATATATATATATATATATATATATATATATATATATGTATGTATATGTATGTATTTAACACACACAATCTAGCTTTTATGAAAATTTATTCAAAACTGACTATAGACCTAAAATTAAAATGCAGAATAATTAAACTTTTTAAAGGAAACATAACAGAAAATCTAAGCGATCTTGGGTTTGGTGATGACATTGGAATATGATGACAAAAGCATCACCCATGAAAGAAAAATATAATGAATTAGACTTTATTAAAATTAAATGTGCTCTGTAAAAGACTCTTTAAGAGAATTAAAAAGCCAGCCACAGACTAGGAGAAATATTTGTATATTTCATAAAGGATTTGTATCCAAAATACACAAAGATCTCTTAAAAACAAACACTAGGAAAAGAAATAGAAACAACGAAAAATTTAGACAAAAAAAAAAAAAATAGAATAAACACCCTACCAAAAAAGACCAATGATTTGGATGGCATATAAAGATATAAAGAGATGTTAAACATAATTTGTCATTAGGAAATGTAAATTTAAAAAATGCAATACCACTGCATTGAATTGCTAAAATCTAAATTAATACCAGTATTGTTAGGAATGAATAGCAGGGAAGATTTCATTCATTGCTGGGGGAAATGCAAAATAGCATAACTTCTTTGGAAAAGACTCTGGCAGCTTCTTTCAAAAGGGTATCGTTTACTATGCAACCCAACAATTGAACTCCTAGGTATTTACCCAAGTGATTTGAAAAATTTATGTTCATACAAAAACCTGTACACAAATATTTATAGCAGCTTTGTTCATAATTGCAAAAAAACTTGAGGCAACCAAGATGTCCCTCAGTAGGTAATAGATAAAGTGTGGTACATCCATAAAATGGAATGATATTCAGACACAAAAGGAAATGAGCTAATATATATATATATATATATATATATATATATATATGTATATATATGTGTGTGTGTATATATATACACACACACACACACATATATATATATATATATTACACAAAGACAGGGATGGGCCTTAACTCCATGTTGCTAAGTGAAAAACTCAGTGTGAAAAGGCTATACATTGCATGATTACATTTATGTGATAGTCTGGGAAAGGAAAAACTATAAAGACAGTATGCATATCAGTGGCTTCCAGGAGGCAGGGAGGAAGCTGTTAAGTATTTAGAAGCACAGGGGATTTTTTTTAATTTGTGAAGCTATTTTATATGGGTTTGTAATGGTGAATACAAAAGACCATGTATTTGTCAAAATCTATAGAACTTTACAGCAAAAATAAACCTTAATATATGAAAAATTTCAAAATAGTTTTAGACAGAGGATCCAAAGAATGAATGAAGAGTGTGACTAAATAATCTAACTGTTTAACAAATGGATAGAATAAACTTACTGAACATAGTAGGGGTGAAAAGGTTGGGACCCAAGTCACCCTGGAAATGAGTAGGGTCTACAAGACTAAAGGTAAAACAACTCTAATAATTCTGTTTTAATAACCAAGAATATGGGTTATCAATTCTGACAAACTATACCTATGTGTTGGAATTGAACACTTAAGTAAATAAACAGCAAATGTTGGAAAGCACGTTTTTCAGTGCTGGAGTAAGAAGTTACATATAAGTGAGAGAGAAGGCCATTTATATGCATACATATATCTATATATATAGATATATGTATATACACACATATAGGCTATATATAAGGGCTATATATACATATATATATGTGTGTGTGTGTGTGTGTGTGTGTGTGTGTGTATATATATATATATATATATATATATATACACAAGGAGCAACTTAACATCCACATCTTTGACTGCAATATAATTTTGCAACAAAAGAAAGCAAAGTTTTTGGAGCAAAGGCTGATTCCAGATCAAGGGCTAGAAATATACAAGATGAGCCTGAAGTTTGTAGTGGTAAAAAGTAAGAAAGTGTTCAAGACATACAAACAAACAAATAAACCAAAACAAAAAGTAAGCAGTAATAAGGATTTGTAAATAGCACAGACACTAATTGAAATCATTTTATACATAAAGTAGTGTGGGACTATGAACCAAAGCATTATATCCACCTATGTATTGCTAGTGAAACAAATAAATGAAGGGCACACAAATACCCCATGCAGAAAAACTCCAAGTTTTTTATGTGGATAATTTCCCCCTCAAAACGTGGAGCAGAACTTTGCACTTTCTTAACTGTGGGCTGCACACAGTGACCTCCTTCCAAGGAGTATAATATGGGATTTGGGAAAAAAATGAATAATTTAAACTGAAGAAATTGACAAACCACCTCAGACAGGTGATTGAGGTTAAAATGAACAGTAGTAAATCATTTTGATACTGTGTTCTTTTGATATGATGCAATGAGAGTGGAACTTTACCTCTGTGGTTTTCCTCTCAACTCATGTAACCAGTCCAATCATGAGGGAAAAATATCAGACAAAGACCAATTGAGGAATATTCTACAAAATACCTGACCAGTAATTCTCAAGACTATCAAACTTATTAAAAACAAAACAAAACAAGAAGAAGTCTGAGAAACTATCATAGCCAGGAAAAACCTAAAGAGACCTGATAACTACATGTAATGTGCGATGAAATATGGGATCCTGGAAAGGAAAAAGTACATTAGGCAAAAATTTAAAAGTGTGAACTTCAATAAAAAGGTGTAAATATTATCACCAA
This sequence comes from Panthera pardus, assembly GCF_024362965.1. Lineage (NCBI taxonomy): Eukaryota > Metazoa > Chordata > Mammalia > Carnivora > Felidae > Panthera > Panthera pardus. The sequence continues at coordinate 17,416,183 of NW_026526765.1, forward strand.
TTATGACAAATGCACCAAACTAATATAAGATGTTATTAGTATGGTTGGGTGTGGAGTACATGGGAGCTTTCTGTATGGCCTTAGTGATTATATTTTATTTTATCATTAAAAACTAATGTTTTAATTTTGAGGACAGAGAGACAGGAAGACACAGCATGAGTGGGGCAGAGACAGGCAGAGAGGGAGACACAGAATCCAAAGCAGGCTCCAGGCTCTAACCGACAGAGCCACCCAGGTACTTCCTGCCTCAGTAATTTTAGAAGTTTATTTTGTAAAAAGGTTATTTCAACAGTAAAATAGTGATGTAATGAAAGAGTTTATCAGGAAGAGGTTAAGAGAATTAGAAATGAGGATTATGAATATATAGTGTGAACAGATCAATATAATAGAACAAATATTTATATATATATATAATTTATATAAAATATAAAAATCTAAGCTTAGTTTACATTCATGTAAAATAAAGATAATAAATCATGAAGTTACTGTGAGCACTAAATGTTTGTAGCATGTATTTTGGTAGAGTATATGTTCAGTGATTAGCAGCTCTTTCTGATATTGTTATCATATATTTTTTTTTAATGTTGACACAGCAGGTGCGCTGAGTGGCTCAGTCTGTTAAGCGTCAGACTTCTACTCAGATCATGATCTCACAGTTCCGGGGTTCAAGCCTTGCATTGGGCTCGTACCGACAGCTCTGAGCCTGGAGCCTTGTTTGGATTCTGTATCTCCCTCTCTTTCTGCCCTTCCACCCCTCACGCTCTGTCTCTGTCTCTGTCTCTGTCTCTGTCTCTCTCTCTCAAAGTTGAATAAACCTTAAATAATTTATAAAAAAAAATACAATGTTGACAGAGGAGAAAGGGAGGACTGCTAATTGCCTCAGATAATTTTCAAGGACAGCATATTGGATTTTTTAATCAAAGCAAATACCATGTTCACTGGATGATGGATTGGAAGAGGCATAGGTAACTTGCATTTAAAATTGGAAATTTAAGTGATAATAAGGACTAAGGTATACAAAAGTGAAAAGAAGGGAAAATAGACATAATTGGATCAAAAAGTTTTGGAAAGTTAAGGCCAGAATAGTACACAGACCATAATGTAGATGTTTATAAATAACTGCAAATTGATATAGCTGTAAATATATTGTTTCTTGGTAAAATAGATGAATATTTTCAATGGTATAATATTTTTACTGTATTGTAGGATACTACTATATCTTAAAACCCTGGTTCTTAAGATATTGACATCAATGATGCCTAGGTTCTTTCTCCTTTGTAAGGAAGCACAGTAATATTTTTCAATATGGTCCAGAATTCCCCAAAACTTGTGTTAATTACATTCATCGATGAAATGCAATATATAACAGCATAGGAGTTGGAAAACCAGTGGAAAGAACACCAGAATAGAAACCAAGAGTAGATTTACTTAAACTTCATGATTGAAAAGGTTTGCACCCATTAGGTTACTATTTTTTGGTTTTGCACAAGTTGTTTGGACACTCTTACCTTCTATTTCTTTAATCTTAAAGTGCAGTTTAAAAAATACAATTAAACTCCTATTAAAGATTAAGTTATTTTCAGAAATGTAGTGAGTCTGACTGGTTGTTTATAAAAATCCATTACACTAAGAAATATAAGGGACTTGAATAAAGGAATTAAGTGGAGGTCCAAAACTAACTGCAAATTGGAATTATCAACCATGTAATTACATATATGTTTCTGTGTGTATGTGTGTGCATGTGTACATATATAAACTAAATCTGTTTTATAACAATGAATATAAGAGAAAAAAATGATCAGTTGTCTTTTCAAAGTTTTTGGTTAATATGACTGTTTGCATTTATGTATGTAAGATCCTTTCATACTGAGACAAAAAGTTATAATGGTTAAATAATTTAAAGATAAGGAAATACATATTTATAAATAATATATATATATACTATTTATAGAAAAAATATTTCTAGATTACACATATGTAATTATTTGTGGGCATGTTTGTGTGTGTGCATTGCCACAATAAAAGAGAATGGCATATTGTCTATTATCCGATCAGCATTTTGGGCAAACTATTGGATGACTAATGAAATGGTGATGAATGAAACTAAGTATAAAATTGCAGACTAGAGAACCAATGTTGTAGCACAGATGAGAACTTATCTACTCACGACAGTCTTGAAATGTGTCAGGACTTGGACATATCAAATATGGCAAAAAACTAGAATGAGACCTGAATCCAAATAGAATAAACTAAAATATTTGTCTATGTCTCTCTTTCTCCCTACTCTATTTGATACATATATTTCAGAGAAAAAAAGTACAGAAAAACTGTAGAAAGTACTACAATTAACATTATTGTAGAGAGTAAAGAAACAAACTATCTAAAACAAGAGCAGAATAACAGGAAAGAGACAGAACAGAAAAACACAGCAACAAGCTGCTGAAATCAGAAAAAAAAAAAATCACTAGAAAGTTTACCAGTAGAACTGGAAGGACGAAAATAAAGAAAAGGAAAAAAAAGAACTGGAAGACAAAGATGAAAAGATAATCATGAAAATGGGATAAAGTATAAGATAGAAAGTGAGAGTTAAAAGAATGCAATCAACTCTTAAACCCAGTGCCTCCAATCAACTATTAAACATCCCACAAAGAGTCAACAAGAAAAAACACAGGGTAGGAATGCATCAGAGAATGAATACAAGACCATCTCCAAAAACTGAAGGATCTGTGGCTCCATATCGAAAGAACATTCTGGGTGTCTAGTCTTGAGAATGACAAAAGACTCACCTTGACATGTTGGTGTGAAATTTAGTAAAAAAAGGAAAAGAAAAAAATCTGAATATCATCACGAAAAAACTTACATTGCATAAAATGAGGGAGTGATACATTTACCCTTATTTTTCATCAGCTTGGTTGGATGCCAGAATATGATAGAACACATCTTCAAAATATTTTTTAAAATCTAAATGACAATTGTGTAGCTAGGTAGACTATGAATTAGCAGAGGAGTCAAGAGAAATTTTCAAACATGAGTTTGTAAAATTATCTCCTTCCCACTCTTTTTTCTTAGGAAGCGGACTAATGTTACTGACATCTCAGTAACTCTTTTCACACCTAGTCTTACTTTGGTTCCCACCTCAAATATGCTTGCATTTTTACACGTGCTCTTAAGAATTTCCATTTTACTTTATCTTATTTTATTTTTGAGAGGGGATGGGAAGCACCAGAGGAAGAGAAAGAGAATCTTAAGCAGTCTCCAAGCTCAGCATGGAGCCCATGGCGGGGATCAACCCTACTACCCTGGGGTCATGACTTGAGCCGATATCAAGAGTCAGTCACTCAACCAAGCCACCCAGGTGCCCAAAGAATTCCCATTTTAATACCTTAAGTTACTAAAACTTTTCCAAGTATTTTGAAAATGTCCTCCTCTTAAAGACAAAGGCTGACACACCCTTCCAACCTTTTCTTGCTGTCACTTGTTTTCCTTCTCTGTCTCAGGCTCTGGGCTCCAATATTTTTTTCTCTTTCTATGCATACCTCTACCATTGTCTTGCTGAGGCATTTTGACATTATGTCATAAGAAATGTTTGCCTGGCTCTCCTGATGTGGTACATGGTAAGCCAGAGTAAGTAATCAAATCCATAGTTCAAAGATTTTTGTTCATTCTATCTTAAAGATTTTTATGATTCTCAAAAATTTATGTAATCAATATGTAAACAATTTAATAGACTTCCTATAATTGTAGCTAGAACTTAAGTATCAAGAAATTTCATAAGAGACCTAGATAACACCAAGGGCAACAGATAAATCTTATAAAGAGAATAAAACATGGAGGCAAACGTGTTTGCTCCATAGTACATTTCCAGTTAGTGATAGAATTTGGTACAGGGCAAATTTAAATTATATTTAGTATAGCACAGTTTCATTCTTATGTGTTGATCTAATACTTTTTTAGCACAAAGGTTGCATTTAAAATAAATGTATATTATATTCAGATGTAACATATAATATGTACATATATATTTTTTGTAAAGGTAAACATGTAATGTAATTAAAAAGTTATGTATGATTATTACTAATGGCCAAAATTCTCCATGTAAATTCTAAGCCTTTTTTTTACATTGATTAATTCCTAAATGAAGGCCAGGGACTGTTTATTAAAAATTAAAAGGAATTGGGGCGCCTGGGTGGCTCAGTCGGTTGAGCGGCCTACAGCTCAGGTCACGATTTTGCGGTCTGTGAGTTCGAGCCCCGCGTTGGGCTCTGTGCTGACAGCTCGGAGCCTGGAGCCTGTTTCAGATTCTGTGTCTCCTTCTCTCTCTGACCCTCCCCCATTCATGCTCTGTCTCTCTCTGTCCCAAAAATAAATAAACTTAAAAAAAATTAAAAAAAAAATTAAAAGGAAGATATTATAAGTATTGATTAGTCTAAAAGATAACCCATTATAATCCCAGTTTATGAGCGCCAAAAGACCTCTTTTCACTATATCACTCTGGTTTCCTACTGTACCTGAAATTACTTCCATTCTATATCATTTTTTCCCATTTGTTTGCTCATTTGCTGGAAATCAAATATATTTTTTAAATATATTGGCCATTAGGGGCTGAATTGTGTCTGCCTAAAATTGATATTTTGAAATCCTAATCACCAGTGCCTCAGGATATGACTGTATCTAGAGACAGAGCATTTAAGAGTTAAGGTAAAAAGAGGCCCTGTGAGTGGGCTCAGTATGACCAGTGTCTTTCAAAGAAGAGGAATTAGCACAGAGGGCCGACCATATGAAGACACAGAAAATGGCCAAGCCAAGGAGAAAGAAAATTCACAAGCCAAGGAGTGAGGCCTTTAGAAGAAATCAACATTTCCAACACCTAGTTCTTGGACTTCCAGCTTCCAGAACCACAAGGAAATAAAATTCTGTTGTTTAAGCGACCCAGTCTGTGGTACTTCATCATGGCAGCCCTAAGAAACTATTGCAGTGGTGTAGCAAAAGTAAAACAGAGAAGTAATGGCCAAACGCTTATTAGTTTGATAAAAGTAAGACTCACCAATTTCACATATTTGCTTAGCATCTCAGTCATGTGGTTTGAAATGACCTGTCCTTCCCAAGTTTTCTTTGTGCCATCATGGCTTTCTATCTATGACCGCTTGCAGAGGCAGTGAGATGCTCTAACCAGATACAAACGTCAATGATTCCTGACAAGAATCATGTTGTCAGCCAGAAGTGATCTTCCATATTAACCTTCTTCAAGGGGTCATGCATCACTGCATAGTAAATCATGTTGCTAGGACAAACCCAGAAGTTGCCTTCATTTTTTTCCAGTAAGGTTATGACATCACCAGTTTAAAAAAAAAAAATTACATAGCTGTTTCCCAAAGCATTCTATGCTGCAAATTATTACACTATGTGAATATTCAAATATATTTCCCAAAGTTGAGACACAAGTGAGATCTGGGTGCTGTGAGGACGAAAAGAAGTTCAACAATTGTTCATGATATGGAAAACAAGGACAGTGTGCAACTATGTGGCACCAAAAAAGGCATGTGAACTGCAAATGCTAAGAGCCAAATTGCCACTGCATAATTATCACTTACTATTTTTTGAAGTAATACTTAATAATGAATAGGACTGAATACAATTTGCCTATACTATCCATATTTCTACCCATTTTTCCCATGTGCGAATTCTTTTACAACTTTGCAAATATAATATAAATATATTCATAAATGTTTCATAAATACAGCTAGATATTGACCACATTTTCAGGGTGGATCTTATTAGCAAATTTTATTTTTTCCTAGAGATAGTCTCAATAGTTCAGTAGTCACTTGTATAATTATACTGTTAAGAAAATATATCATCACTTCGGAGTTATCTGTTTTGTTAAGTGCATTTCTAGATAGGGTACAGTTCACTTGAAAGTAAAGTATGAGTGTAGTGTATTTGTATGCTTATAAAATCTAACATTTCTCAGAAATCTGCCTCAAATTAAAAAGTAAAAGTTTTTTAAAGAAGAGTTGTATGGGATCATTTATATTGGAATTATTGTAGATGATCACATAAAGAAGCAACTGTGAGCATTAATAACAATGTTTACAAAGTTGAAATCCATGTTGATTAAATAAATCAATCAACTGCTTGATTCTGCATTTGTGTTCATCTTAGGAATTAGTCACTGGTTTGAATTTTCTGAAATCCCTGATTTTTTATTTGTCTAATAATATGTAATATTTTTAGACATGCTATAAATCCATCCTGTATCATTTGATATGTATTTTATTTTCTTTGCTCATCAAAAAAAAAAATCACTAGTTTGTAAGAAACTCTGAGAAGCTCTGTAATGAATTTCTCTTCCCATGTTTGAATTAATGGCACTTTCTTCCTTAATAATTTTCGCAACGTACGAAACTTAAGAAACGCATCTTCAAATTTTATCTATGACTGAACACGTTAATAATCTGGTGATTTGTTAAAACGAACCTTCCACACACCAGCACAGTATTAACACAAAACCAATATTTATTTTGACGTGGGGTTTCAGCCCTGAGGCCTCTCTTCATAAAGAGGGATTTTTTTTTTAATTTCCTTTTTTAAAATGTCTTTTTTTGGAAAAAAAAGCAACATTTTGCTGATCACCTTTAATACGAACTAATGTGAAGATCAAACATTGCTTTTAAGATTCAGGACTTACATATTGAATTTGATATTATCGCATTTATTTCAATATTCTGAAAGGGTAGGAAAAACAAATGTGTTTTGGCATACAGTTAAAAAAAGAAAAAAAAAACCCTCTGAATTATAAGAAGATGGAGTTCAGAAAGTATTCTTCATTTTTCCTCAAAAGGAATTAGAAGTCAGCATGTTGCTATTGCTTCCTTGACATAAAGACAGTGTCTTTGTTTTCTGTCCTCTGTATCTCTGAATCCTGTAATGCCATCACAGCAGAGTGCATTGGACACCACTTTAAATGATAAGAGTTTCAATAGGCACTTTAGTGGAATTAAGAAAAATCTAACACTCTTCCACCGTGATGCCACATAGCTATCTTCGTTCTATGTTGTCATGTCAGTAAATTGTATTTAATAGGCCTGAGCTTGTCTCAGTGTGTTTCCAAAATAACAAAACAAAACCAAGCGAGTACATTTAATAGGATTTATCTTGTGTTTGCAGAGTAAAACAAAACTGACAATATGATAAATATAGCAACTTGCTAGAAACCAGGTAATCAAAGGACTGTGTTCCTATAAAGCCTGGTGTGTGTGTGTGTGTGTGTGTGTGTGTATGTGTGTGCGCACATGTGTGCATGCATGTGTGTGTCTGTGTGTGTGTATGTGTGTGTGATTTCTATTTGTGTTTCCTTTTCTTAAATTTCTCCATTTGGTTGTGTTTTATCCTTCGCCTCTGCCCTAAGTGACTTTATCGGGGTTATAACTCTCTTCTTCACCAAACATGTCTGCCAAGACTTTAAAGCGGGGTCCCCAGTCTGCCAGATAGTCGTAGTCCTGGTCAGCTTCCGTGGTGAGAGAGTCTATAGAGCTAAGGGAGTCTGCTACTGATCCATTTCCTTCATATGCGTATGTAGCCAACGAATCGTACGGTGGAGCAGTCGGGTCCACGTCATTTTCCTGCAGCCTTTGATTAATGAAATCCCTTATGTCTGTGTTGTCTTCCACCGGTGGTCTCTGACGAGGTAAACAGAGAGAGTCTGGTTTTATATCCCTGCGAATTTTGTTTTCTTCAATCACTTTCGGATTTCTCAGAGCACCAATATCGAAAGCCTGCGTGTCCTCCTCCCCACCTCCTTCGTCATCATAATGGATAACGTTGTCTCTGATGTCTTCTTTCGAGGTCATTAGAGTGTCTTTCTTCTTCTGCCTTCGCAGAGCTACATACAGTACAACGATGGCTAGAACAAGACAAAAGTTGCAAGTTGAGAATATGTAGTTGATGATTTTCAAAGTAGACATATTATAATCCAGAAGGATCATATCTATGTTTATACTGTTCATCGTGTAAAGCTCAACTTCATTTTCAAATTGTAGCTAACAAGAAACCTTAGCAAAATTATTCACAAAATCAAGCAATGACTGTCTTATATTTAGTTTGTGTTATATTTCAGTATTTTAGTGGCAGTTAAAAAGGGTATGTTACAAAATTTTGTAAGAAAGAATGCTTGTTCTAAGCATAGAGAGAGCTGTATAGTATTGGTATAATAAAACTTGAATATTATTGCCCATAAGTAACACTTAGATATTATTTATAGCTAGATTCCCTAGCTGTAACATTACTTGCATTTCTAATGAAATAAACCCACATCTTCTTGTAAAAATGACTTTTCAAAGTGATACATTTTAGAAAGGGAAGAAAGAAGGGAAGGAAGGAGAGGAGAAAGGAAGGAAGAGTACAGAATATAAGGGCCTTAGTTTTATAAAGTGTGTCAACTGAGATTTCTAATTATTTCAATTCTGTGTCCTAACATATTGAGACATTTTCTAAATCAAATTCCCAGTGTTCAGTTTGCATTCATTAATGATAGAATTTTGAAATATTTAATTTATATGCTCTCACTTAAATCTTTCTTTGTTCCTGGCTGATGCCCAGCAACCACTAAATTGTAAGTGTTTAGTTCCTCTAGAAGCGAAAGGGCACAGATTCAAATCATAAAGTCAGTGCTCAACTTTGGTCATCATAAAACCCCCTCTCCTCCACAGAAGGGGTAACAGATTGAAAGTCACAGTATGTTTGATTTCCTACAGTAGAGTCTGGAAGACTGTTGTCAACAGATTAGAAATTAGAGGAGATTGCGTGATGAGGAAAGCTCATTTATTCCCTCTTCCTCCCAAATTAAAGGTTGACCAACTGGGAGGAGGAAGGAGATATAGGTAGAGCTTTTATACGATGGGCCTCTAAGAGATGTTTAGCACTCTGCACTCTTCCCAGGATTTAAGGAGGTCCCAAAATGAAAAAAGACCATTGCTCACCTGGGGAATGAGCCAGAAACTGCAAACCTCACAGAGAAGGCCTACACCTAAAATGGCTTTGGAGTTGCTATGGCTGAGAAGGGGACTACTAGCTGATGTATCTGAGGGCCCCGTAAAAGATCCCTAAATGCCACAGGACACTCGTGCTTCCCCTCATCCCAGGAAAGATAAGAAAATGGCTCAGAATAAATGGGAAGATCTGAAGGAGTTTGGGATTGGTTAAAGAGGTCCAAGAAGAGTTGGGTTTTTAAGAATTCTTCATGGCAGAACTAGAAATGTCAACATTCACTGCTGTGGACTTGCAAATCCATGTGCTAAAATGGGGCAAGTGCACTGTGGACACTCAGAAACTATTGGGAGGAATGAGTAACAGACAGCGGGGCAAAATGATGCTGAGCAGAGCAAGACGACACAGTACACTATAAAAGGGCCAAACAGGCCACAAATGAGCATCCAGAACATGCCAAGTCATGGTAGGTCGATATGGAAACACTCTGGGACTCTGGTGGCTCCTTGAAAGAAAGAAGCATGAAAGAGGAACCCTTGATTTGAGGTTAAGCACCTAACTGATGGTGTTCAATTTCAGGTGTGAGAATGTTATTTTGAATCTTTTTCCACACACCAATGTTACTTGTGTGAATTAGTATCTACACTATGCAAATTGGACAAGAACTTCAACTTCCAAACTGACATAAGCTTCTTAGAGAATGTTCTCCAAAAACTGTCATATAATGCCTTACTCCATGCTTTACATCCTAGGTTGTTTTTTTTTTTTTTTTAATTTTCTATCTTAAAGATAAATGTATGTATCTACATTTGTGAAGCATATATAAACGGATTCCACAGTGCCCAGCTGTACCTCTGTTGCAATTTGAACTTAAAGAAATGATGGGCAAAACAGAAAAGCTCTCTCTAGTTTTGTGAATCTGGCAGTGAATTAATAAGTGAATGGAGCCAGCTGAACAGAATGGATGGAAGACGGAAACCCCTAAAGTAGATTTATGTTAATTCTCACAGAGATGTTACAGAATACGTTACTTCAATCCTTTTCCTTTGCAGTGCTTCTGGATGTTTTAGTGTGTTCTTTTCTAGGGAGGGTGGTTAGAATTTAGATGTGTGGAGCTGTGAAAAAAGCAGAATGAGAACTGCTTTTGGCTGGCAGTTTAAACAGAAAAAAAAGTTAGGAATGATTTTACTTTCTTTCATTTCTTTCCTGTCTTTTCCCTTTTCTTCCTTTATTGAATGGGCATTGGAGAGCCATGGTTCATCTAGTATATTTTTAAAGATATGTACTATCTTATTAGATAGCAATAATTACTGGAATATAAGATGAATTATAAAAACACTGCTGTAAATGGGATATCTGTTATAGAAAATTTCACTGTGGCATGTGCAACAAACTGTTATTCCTTGGAATCCCCAAGGGCTTGAATGTACTCTTGTGTTTCTGATGATGTTATTTGTTTATTCTTAGTGCTATATATACAAAGAGTCTTAAATAGAAAATTCATATTAATAAAAAATAGAATTCAATGTAGTTAATCTTTCTTCTATCCAGATGTGACATCTCAACGAAGAAAAACTAATTTACATGTATTGTGAAGACAGAGGCAGAGAGAAGAGAGATTGAGAGAGAGAGAGAGAGAGAGAGAGAGAGAATATGGGATTAATATTGAAACCAACCTAAGAGTATAACAATGCACAGTAGGATTGCAATCAAAGCCCCAGTGCTGAGTCCTACAGGTAGAAAAATTGCTTCCACATTACAAGACAGGATGGTACCATCAGAGTCACATCTACAAACTCGAATAGTCATGGTGTTTGTGCTGCTCTGCACAGGGTAACTGCTGTCTTCTATTACAACAGGGAGGAAATACAACTCTTGCTGCCTGCGGCTGTATCCATTTCTTCGGGTTTCAATTCCAGCTGTGTTGTCTACAAAACAAGACATTGATGATAAGACGGTTACTAAAAGCTTCACTTCAAATCTGAAAGGTTGGTATCTGTTAAACGGTAGGAAGCTGTTCTTGCATCAGCAAAATAGACCCATATTTTAATTCTTTCTTTTATTATTATAAGAGCTGCCAAATGTAATCAAATGTAATCAAAATAATCCTTAGGAAAAGAAGAAACATTAATCTTATCTGGTATAAGATTTATATTTTCAATTCAGAAGGAATAGAAACTGGTTATAAAGCAAGAAGTGTGTTGACTTGACTCATTTTTTTAACATCAAAATGTCATTGAGAAAAAAAAATACAACTGTGGGTGTTTTCATACATGCTACAAGAGCAAAGATTACAAAGTATGAATCTGTAAAATATCTTGCCTAAGAACCTATTATTTAAAATATAACAAATACCAATTTCCCATTTGACTTATTATTTTCCCTGGATCTGAATCTGTGCTATATAGCTATGTATATGGTAAAATATATCTATATATATCTGTATCTACATTTTTCACTTTTGCACATTAGTTAGTATAGGAAAAAGAGAAAAAAAGTGTGTTAAAAACATCTAGATTCATTAAAATTTTTAAACATAAATAATCACCATTTTAATATAAGTACAAAAATGATTCATTTTAATTCTGACAAAATCAAAAACAGCCATATTTACTTAGAATAATCCAAGGCAATAAAAATTTAAAATCTTATGTAAATGCAATTAATACTTCTATTGAAAGTATTATTTTGCATGTATTTGTTCTTTACTTATTGTATTTCTACACATACAAGTGGAAATATGGTTTTATTCAAAACACCATTTCTTTTTTGTGTCTGTTAAAGTAACTCCTACACATTCTTACTATTTATTTTAAAAAATGTATTGGGGCGCCTGGGTGGCTCAGTCGGTTAAGCGTCCGACTTCAGCTCAGGTCACGATCTTGCGGTCCGTGAGTTCAAGCCCCGCCTCGGGCTCTGGGCTGATGGCTCAGAGCCTGGAGCCTGTTTCTGATTCTGTGTCTCCCTGTCTCTGCCCCTCCCCCGTTCATGCTCTGTCTCTCATTGTCCCAAAGGTAAATAAACGTTAAAAAAAATTTTTTTTAAAATAACAATAAATAAATAATATATTAATATTTAACCTATTATAGTCATACATCATATCCACTTTGGAATCATGGAAACTAATTTTAGAAAAATATAGTACTCATTAAAATACAAGTTTGTCAGACAATGTTGCTAACTCAGTAATATTCATTCATCTATTTGTATATTCTAATTTCAACAACTAAAACTTAAGCAGATTCTCTAGATTCATTACATTAGAAGCACTAAGTTGAGAAAAAGTTACTTGATAAGATTGTTTTGCATGGGAAGATGAGTTGGTTATTACATAGGGATATTTTTTTAATTGAAAACAAAAAAAATACCAAGATGCAAAATGTCTATTATAACATGCATGGCCAGCCAGACTCAGTAATGCCAGATAATGATGATGAGAGTAGGAACAAAGAAATGTGGACTAGTTGAATTAACATTGAAATCTTCAGCAACTGGTTGAATACCTGAAGCTGAGGAAAAGGAACAGTCAGGATTAAAATTTGAAACGTAAGAATAGGAGGTTGGAGAAGCTGATATATGTGTACTTGAGGAGCCATGGATTTGGTATTCTTGAACACATTATATCAAAATGTACCCTACCCTTTTGTTATTGTTTAGCCTCCCCATTATCCATGGGTTCACTTTCTCTGTTTTCGGTTGCCCAAAGTCAACCTAGGCCTGGAAGCAGATGATCCTCTTTCAGATGTGTGGTCAAAAGGTCAAGGGTAGCCTACTGCTATATCACAATGCCTATGTCTTTCCCCTCATTTCATCTCATTGATGAAATTTCCCCTCATTTCATTTCCCCTCCCCCATCTCATTTCTCTTCATCTCATCTCATCACCTTACATCATCACAAGAAAAAGAAAGATGAATACAGCACAAGATTTTTTAAGAAAGAGAGAAATCACATTCACATAACTTTTATGTGAGCATATGGCTATAATTGTTCTATTTCATTACTGCTGTTACTGTGTCTAATTTATAAGTTAAATTTTTTCATAGATATCTGTGCATAGTAGAAGACGTGTATATGCAGGGTTCAGTACTACCTGTGGTTCGGTGTCAGGAATCTACTAGGTGTCTGGGAACATACTCCCCCAGAAAAGGGGATTACTGAATTTTCAACCCATTATTGTTATTGATATGTGACCATATACAATTTATTGTGCTGTTCATGATGGGAAAAAAGACATTAAACCTCATTTCCACTCTTAAAATAGTTTCTACTGCACAACAGATAAAGAAAAAGTTTATGTGTATCATATAACTATTAATATATATGCACACAAAGAAGTTTTATTCAACTGTAAGAAAGAAGGAAATATTGACATTTGTGACAACATGAACGAACCTGGGGGGCATTATGCTAAGTGATATAAGCCAGGCAGAGAAAGATGAATACTGCACATGACAGAGGTGAAATCTAAAAAAGAACGACAACAACAAAAAGGAACCCATAAAAACAGAGAGCACAAATGGGGTTGCCAGCGCTTGGGGGTGGTGAAAATAGGGAAACATGAGCAAAAAGATACAAAATCTCAATTATAAGATGAATGGGTATAACAAGGTATACCATGGTAACTATAACATGGTGCTATGGTTGATACCACTGTATTGTAGAATTGAAATTTGCAACGTGAGTAGAACTGAAATAGTCTACCCCTGAGGTGGGGCGGGGGGGGGGGGGGGGGGGGGAGGAGGTGAAGTAAATATGTGAGGTAATAAAAAGTTTCTATTCAGTTTTTAAAGACTTACACTTACACTTAAAATGTAAGTTCAGATAAAAGGGGGAATATAATAAATGGCATATTTAAATAGCAAACAATGTTCAGACTGTGACAAAACACTATTGCTATGAGGCAAGATGATCTAATTCATATTATGAGATATTAATTCTCCAACAACCATACAATAGGGAAGATAGTCAATGCTTATGTCCCTGAATGATGTGTCCATCTACTTTGTTGCCCAAGCCAAGGATCTGGAGGTCTGATTAGTCTTCTTGTCCATTGTATTCACATCCAGAATTTAGGGAATCTAGCATCAAGCCCTACAACTTTCTGTCTCTATCCACCTATCTCCATGAGCCATTACCTTAATCTAACACACTTTCACCCCCTCCTGCAATAGCATCAGAAGTAATCCTATATACTTCTGTTGTCTCTTTCAAACTACAACCAAACTGATCTTCCTAATGCAAATTTGAACATATTATGCTCTTCTAAACCTTTCCAAAGTTATAATGTCTTTAAATGGCTTCTAGTTAGGGTGACTACATGTTCTGGTTTGTCTTGGGCAGTCCTATTTTATGTGAGCTGTTCTAATTAAAATCACTAATATCGTCCATGTCTATTCTCCAAAGTATTCTAGCTTTCATAATAAAATATGTGGTGTCTCTACTTATAAGGTCTTTCATATTTGGGACCCTACTGCATTTATAGCCATTCCTCACACTACACTAGTAGATGGAGAAAACCCTACTGAATTTCCTTCTGTGACAAAATGTCTGATTTCTTTCTCTAAATATTTACAGACAAGTAAATTTTTTTCAGACAATCTTTGACTTCTGTCAGTCATTATCATCTCATCACAATCTGCTCATTTGTTTTATAAGCATAGAATTTAGTAAGAAACTAGCTTTTTACCATCAAATATTATGAACTCAGATGTTTCTAATTCCCATTTCATAACTAAAGAAACTTAGAAGGGATAAAATGTCCACAGTCACAGAATTAATAATGTAAGAACACCTGGCCAGTACTTAGCTGTAATATATCCAGGGTCCTTTGTATTTTTGTAGTGGCTGTCACAGTAGCAGATGTGATACCATTAGGAGCAGAAGCAGTGGTGATGATGACCGTGGTAGACACAGAAGTGCAGATATGATGGCAGAGGCGATCACTAAAATAATCTTGGGTATTGCGTTAAATGATTTGCATGTATTAATTTATTTAATATAAATACTATGAGGTTGATTTATTTCAACTATGAGTTTAAAATTATGTAGTATAACTTCATACATTGAGAGTCTGCCATTGAGGACATAATGGAGTGGGAATGAAAATTTCCGCCATACTAGTTACAAAGCCTGTATTCTTAACCTGTGATGTACTGTATGTTACTCAAACAAACCAATTACTAAGAAGTTACCTGTTTGTACAAGTAATGTGCACGTGGAACAAATGATATATTTAAAACATAGAAAGCATTCAATTTCCCAGATAGGCTATTTTGGCTTGACTCGTTAAGGGACCGTCCACATTATAAATGGAAGCAATTTGCCTCATTAGATACGATCTATATAGGTTAAATATTTAATTTACTGCTAGCCATAGAATTTCGTATTTCTCATATATGGATTTCCACATTTTATGAACTTGAGTGCTTCTAGGAAAAACATGGGTTGCTACCTTTGCGCCCTTTTACAAAGTTACATGGCAAGAGGTACGTTTTTATGCGGTTAAACTTACTTCTGAAGTCACGGACTGTAAAATTTGGTTTGACGGCAGCTTCAGGTGATAATCTAAAGGAAAATTGCTGCCCAGCAGGTGAAAGATCTCGGTCTGCAGCGCTGACTATCTGAATTATCTGAAACAAAGTTGAGATGAAACTTGAAGTCAGTCATGAGTTTCAAAGGTAACTTGACATCCCAGGCTAGTAAGTTTATTCAGTGATGCATGCAAGGAGAGATAAATGACTTTTTTTAAGATTCATATCAGTGGACCAATTATTTATAAATAATTTTTTTAAATTTTTTTTAACGTTTATTTACTTTTGAGACAGAGAGAGACAGAGCATGAACGGGGGGAGGGTCAGAGAGAGGGAGACACAGAATCGGAAACAGGCTCCAGGCTCTCAGCTGTCAGCACAGAGCCCGACGCGGGGCTCAAACTCACGGACCGTGAGATCATGACCTGAGCCGAAGTCGGCCGCTTAACCAACTGAGCCACCCAGGCGCCCCTACAAATAATTTTTATAAACAAATATCTAAACATTTACAGTTCGTAATGGCAGGTACAATTATAGGGTCTGGGCCAATTCCAAATCAATATCTGCATAAATAAAAAGCTTCAGGCGCCTGGGTGGCTCGGTCAGTTAAGCGTCAGACTTCACCTCAGGTCACGATCTCAGGGTCCCTGAGTTCGAGCCCAGGGTCGGGCTCTGGGCTGATGTCTCAGAGCCTGGAGCCTGCTTCCCATTCTGTGTCTCCCTCTGTTTCTGCCCCTCCCCCGTTCATGCTCTGTCTCTCTCTGTCACAAAAATAAATAAAACGTTAAAAAAAATTAAAATAAAAATAAAAAAAGCTTAACAGCATTGAAAATTCTCACTAAGAAGCAAAATAAAATTAAAATGCACTTGCTTGTACTGTTAAAAACTGAGAACAAACTGAGGGTTGCTGGGGGGTGGGAGGGAGGGCAGGGTGGGTGATGGGTATTGAGGAGGGCACCTTTTGGGATGAGCACTGGGTGTTGTATGGAAACCAATTTGACAGTAAATTTGATATATTAAAAAAAAAAAAAAAAAGTATGGAAAGAGCCCAAATGTCCATCGATGGATGAATGGATAAAGAAGGTGTGGTATATATATACAATGGAGTATTACTCGGCAATCAAAAAGAATGAAATCTTGCCATTTGCAACTATGTGGATGGAACCGGAGGGTATTACGCTAAGCGAAATTAGAGAAAAACAAATATCATATGACTTCACTCATATGAGGACTTTAAGACACAGAACAGATGCACACAAGGGAAGGGAAGCAAAAAGAATATAAAAACAGGGAGGGGAACAAAACACAAAAGACTCTTAAATACAGAGAACAAACAGAGGGTTGCTGGAGGGGTTGTGGGGGGGGGGGATGGGCTAAATGGGTAAGGGGCATTAAGGAATCTACTCCTGAAATCATTGTTACACTATATGCTAACTAACTTGGATGTAAATTAAAAAATAAATAATTTAAAAAAAAATAAAAAAAAATAAAAT
Organism: Panthera pardus; assembly: GCF_024362965.1. NCBI lineage: Eukaryota > Metazoa > Chordata > Mammalia > Carnivora > Felidae > Panthera > Panthera pardus. Next base: position 17,433,192 of record NW_026526765.1, read on the forward strand.
GCACTTGCTTGCATTTTAAACTAAATAAAATAAATGCTTTCTAACATAAATACGAAAATGCTTACTGGAAAGAAAATCGCTGATTATTTAAAAGCCCTTGCGACAGCAAAATTTTAGTATAGTTACGTTTGTGAGAATGAATTTTATTTTCATAAATAAATAAAATGTTGAGAAAGAGAAATTCAAAGGATGTATATCCTATTTTGTTCTTTTATTTGTTTCCCCCCAACGGGCCAGAATGCTAATTGCATTCTCATAAAATGTTTTTAGGAAGTAAACACTAACCATCGTGTTTAAAATTTTTCCTAAATCTCTCCCATAGGTTGTATGTCTGGTAGTTAAAATTCTGACACTTCAGTAAAGTGCCCTTAAGAATTTGGAGATTAAAAATAACTTCTAAGAGCCAAACTGTGAAATTGATAATTCACTACACAGATAACCAATTTATAATGGCTTTGAGGTTTTATTTATTAACATATGCAATGGCTTTGCATCAGAAAGAATTTCAGGAATTGTGTGTAGAAGAGGGCGAGGGCAGAGGACTGCTCAGGTGATGACTCTTTTAGACTAAGTTTGAATTTGCCAAAGGAAGACCTTACATTTCAAGTACTGCATTGTGGTCACAGCGGGCAAAGCACACATCGTGTCTTAGCACAATGACATTAAACATGTGATTTATTTTTTTAATTAATTTTTTAATGCTTATTTATTTTTGAGAGACAGAGAGAGAGAGAGAGAGAGAGCACTGGGAAGGGGCAAAGAGAGGGAGACACAGAATCCAAAGCAGGCTCCAGGCTCTGAGCTGTCGGCACAGAGCCCGACGTGGGATGCAGGGCTCAAGCTCACGTGTTGTGAGGTCATGACCTGAGCCAAAGTCGGACAACCCACTGACTGAGCCACCCAGGGGCCCCTAAACATGTGATTTATTTGATACTTTTTGTTTTCATTTCATGGTTAAAAACCAGTCTTAGTACTATGTTCTACCTCCCCATATATTTGTGTGCATGTAGGCTTACATACACATACACACATTCACACATAAGCATACCTACTAGGAAATTTAGTTCTGAAGCAGTATTGGTAATTTGTAATTTGAAAAATTAGTTTACTTTATTTTTTTAATTTTTTTAAGGTTTATTTTTTGAAGGAGAGAGAGAGAGAGAGACAGAGCATGATCAGAAGGGCAGAGAGAGAGGGAGACACAGAATCCGAAGCGGGCTCCAGGCTCTGAGCTGACAGCATAGTGCTCACCCAATGTGGGGCTCGAATTCACAGACCATGAGCTCACGACCCGAGGTGAAGTCGGCCGCTTGGCCGACTGAGCCACCCGGGCGCCCCAACAAATTGATTTTCTAATGAGAAATCCAGGTCTCTAGTTCAGTGTAAATCGGTCCCACTTCTATCAAACTTCAACTTTCCTTCACATAAATCCATATGCTTAATCAGATCATAGTTCCCATCCATAAATTTTCTGTAAATTATTAAGGGATTGATTTGCCAGGTGTTTTGTTTTGTTTTGCCATTAACTACTATCAGCAAGCATAATCACTTACTAAATTAAAGTTCTTTAACACCAAAAAATATCAAGAACATAACTTTAGAATGAAGCAATGTCCTTTCAAACAGCAGAGAAGAAAATTTTGGTATAAACTGTCACTTATCTGGAATTGACACTTGGGAGTCATTACGCTAAGTAAAAAAACCGCTCACACTTCAGTGATTCACCATTGTTGATTTAGATAGTATCATCCTTTTCTTTTCCTGTTGTCTCTTGACAGATATCACATATATACACGTATACATACTTGCATACATACATATTCAATTAGAGGCCAGAAGAGATAGACAGCTCCTATGCATAATTCTTAGACAATGGGAAGATGGTTCGGTCAGAAGCAGAAAATGCTCACATTCCACACTCCCTTAAAACTTAGTAATATTTCAGGGTTGTGCTTTGTACATAAATGTGACCCAGTAGAAAGCCCAACAGATGTTTATTAGAAAAAGAGCGTCCAAGGACCCCACGGATTACCTACCACTTTGTCCAGATGTAAGAAAAACAAGTTACCTCAGGTCATTTCTACTATTCCCAACTTTTTAAACTCATTTACTAGACAAGCAGAGAAGCACCGAATGGAATTCTATATCCGAAGGACTTTCATTGTGTGCATTACAAGAGTCTGATTGGTATAAAAGAATTAAATCCCTAATTATCTTTAAAAAAGTAGAGGATTGGTTATGGGGGTGAGGGTGAAGGGGTCTGGAAAATGAGAAATTGCTACACTGTGGAATTTCAGAAAACCTCTTAATACATTCTCAAATAAACAAATCAGTTTATTATTTGTTAAACATTTATTCAGGTGCTTCTATTTCAGACACTAAAGCAGGCAGTGAGCTTATCCCATGTAATTTGTGGGTACATTTAAGGGGATAGAGGGTTAAACCTTTTTCTGCATTTCTGCGTCTATTCAAAGTTAAGGATGCAAATTTATCAAATGGGAAATCTGACTATACAAGTCATGCTGTAATAAAATTAATCCTTTCTCCAAATTATCAGAGAAAGGATTAGAGCAACACAAGCCACTAGAAGTTTCAGTATTGATGGAAATATTGTATATCTACATGGAAAAAAAATGGTAGCCGCTCATCACATACAGCCATTGAGCAACTGAAATGTGGTTAGTGTGAAAGAGATCACTGATTTTTAAATTTATTTAATTTGAATTTAATAGCTACCTAGCTAGTGGACATCACAGGATTAGGATTATGGGACAGATTTGCTACAAATCAGTTTAATGCATTCAAATTGAAACAAATACTGAAGATTAAAGAATGATCTTTTTGAATAATGATAGTGTTTGAAATATTAAAATTTTTCTGTAAGAATTAAAACTTCAAATTTATTTAAATGAATAGTTATGCTATTTAAAGGTGATTAAAATAGAAAGCAAACCAAGCATACTGATCTATTTTTCCTTTGGACCTAGGTGCACAGTATTGGGTTAATCATATTATTATTTCTGACACACTCTCATCATTTGCTCATTCTTGATTCATCATATCATATCATATCATGTCATATCATGCCATCATATTACATTATAACATGGTATGCTATTTTACCCACTCATCTGTAATAGTATAGAAACAAAAACTGGCTACCCAACACCACTCACATTAACTCTAGGATTTTGATATAACTTTTTTTATCTATGGTGTCCTCCCTCATGAGATCTCCCACTAGAATCAGAACAATATTGACTTAATAAGGAAAATATAATTCAGAGATTTTCAGTAACCCAGATGTTTTACTCAAGGCCACCAAAGAAAGAAGCCTTAAATTTTTAATGGGCTATAGCGCTTTTCTGTACCTCTTCATAAAGCATGTGACCAAAGCAAGAAACACTAGAAGAATGCATTCTCAATTTGTTTGCTTCTTTATAGTCACAGAGTCCATGGAAATTCCACAGTAAAGGAAAGGAAAACAGAGCAGATCTGCAATCCTAGGCTTTTTAGTCATACAAAGAATGTTCACTAAGCTAGCATCACTTTATCTCCTGTGGTGTTACTTGTACATCCATAAATCACCCTTAACTTTTGAATTTACTATCCATTGTGGGTTTTTTTTAATGTAAACACACACACACACACACACACACACACACACACATATATCTGTGTGTGTGTGTGTGTGTGTGTGTGTGTGTGTGTCTTTTCATGTGTGGGCTTATAACCTGAAACACATGCATATAGTAGGTCTTCATATGCTATTAGTTAACAATATGAATAAGTTACCTGTCCCGGTTTGGCATTTTCACACACAGCTGTCTCATATGGCACAGATATTTCTGGAGGAAATTCATTGACATCTAAGACATTAATCAATATGTTGACTTTGCTGCTTAATAACGGGTTACCTATTGAAAACATAAAAAAAAACAGACAATTATAAAATCTGGTCAGTTATTGCTTTTATAGTAAATGGTCTTAACTTTTTTTTTAATTAGCCATTATATAGAATCTAAGGGATCCTTCTTTTATGGGAAAATTTGAGGTGTTTTTCCAAATATAAACAATAAAAGGATGGATAAGTAAGGTATCAGTGCTTTGCTCTCAGAGCACCAGGAGTGAACTGTATCAGGGTTCATCCCTGAGATTCACTCACCGCCAAAGATAAGGTCAACCATCTGGCTAGTATTTTGTCAAACGTGTAGCCATCATACAAGAGTTAGGTCACAGAACCAATCTTCACCAGTAGTGATAATTTTCACTGGATAAAACATGTTTTCTATGTTGTGTCCGTATAATTAAAACTTTATTGAGTAGGATCATCTATGTTTAAAAAGTTCTCTCAAAATGATTCTTCCTGAAAAGGATGATAAATTACAAGAAGAATGAAGGAGAGAGGGCTTTTCAAAAGTAAAAATTAAAATACAGCTTTAAGGAAGTAAAAGACATAGATTATGGAAAGCTAATATACACCATAAAATTGCTTGCTGGTGATAAGAAAGAATAAACAAGATTTTCTTCCTTCAGTATAAAAAAAAATGTTGTTTTGAAAAAGTTTCTGCCAAAATCCAATCACAAGTTGTAGCTCCAGCCCCTGATATATTATCTGCCTCCTGTCATTTATTGAAGAAGACTAGATAAAATTAAATTAGTAAGGCGTAACAATGCACCTTTTACCTTATTTGTTATAAAGTTTTACCTTATTAAATTTCACATATGGATAAACTGCCTCAAATTGTTGAAGGACCTTGCCCGGAGTCACACATGCAGGATTATGGGAGGTTAAGATTCAAACCCAGGTCTATGGAAATCCAAGTACCATGTATATGGCACCATGACTTCCCTACTGACTGTTAAATCCTTCATCGCAGTGCTGTTGAAGATTCATAATATTAGTATTCTTTTAGACCTCTTTCTGAATTTTTTTAAAGAAGCATACAAGATCCCAATACATAAGTGATTCTGACAAGTCTAAGTTGATCCTGCAGTACTAAAATTTATTAGAAAATAATAGGCGCTATAAACAGCATCGTAATAAATGTTCACATATTCACACGTGACACAGTGAAATCTGTCATCATGTACCAGTACAGACACAGATAACACAAAGAGAGGATGAATGGTGCATTTTGTAATATGGGATGTATTTATAGAAGGTGTATCGGTAATCTTGGTGAAGGATGCAGAAATTATCTATGATTTAACAATTTATATTGGCCAGAGGGAATTATCTTATTTGATAGAAAATGTCTGGTTGTTTTCACAAGTTACCTGATCTACCTTCAACTCAGTTTCTTCATGTAAAACACAAGGTACTAATAATCCCTACTTCATAGGTTGTATTAAATAGGAGGTGGTGCTATACGAAATGTTAGATCACCTTTGGTAAATTGCATTACTTGTATTACCAAGTGAATTTCATGGAGGTTATTTGGTTCCACATCTATTATTGGTGTTAATTACTCCTATAGCATAGTATGTAGGTAAAAGTCAGCAATTTGGTTAAACTTGGTTCACATGCCTAAGAAAAGCTAGAGATTATAAAAAATAACAGAATTAATGCCTAATAGTATGTAATGCTTACAGTGTACCTATATTCTAAAACATGTTACATAGATGAACGCTTTTAGGGTTCACAGTATATAGTGATACATATAGTGTCAGAATGCTGGGGAGCAGTTAGGGGATGTGACTCATGCAAAAATCACAAGTTGGAACTAACAAGATGGGGTTTGAATCCAGGTTTCTTAGTTCCAAATTAGTGCTCTTAAACTCTGTTACATACTGTGTATTAGAAAAAAATTGAAATGTATTTAGCTATTGAAAAAAATAGACAAGAAATTAATGTTACAGATTGGTTTAGTAAATTCATGTGACTAACTTCACCTATTCAACTTCTATACAACACAAAAATCATGCTCCACTTTCCATTTTACATGTGAAGTATCGAAGTATAAGTCCTGAGGCCATATAAAAAGGAAACTGTTATTTTGATTTTGTTTTTCCAGGACCAGAGTTTTATTTTGGGAAGCTGGGGTGAGGATCGGCTGTCTTCCAAAAGGGTTGAGACTTCTGGTGCAATTGTGTTTTTAATGCAGATTTACCTTTATAATGTGTAAGCATGGTATTCAAATTAATTTAAGCCAGTTTTTACCCATGAGAAATTCCCTTTTGGTCATTTCAAATTATTTATCTTTCTGCAATATAGATTTTAACATTTGCCTAATGAGTAAATAGGTCACAAAAATATAATCACTATTGTAACATCATATTATTAAAAGTATTTCTCAAAAAGATGCTTTTGGTAATTTAGCTAATACAATTTGTTGTGTGAGATCTTCCTGTGCCCTGGAGGACTTGTGGAGTTACTTAAAATTAAACGTGACCGGTCATCATTGTGGCAATTAAAAAAATAAAGGCCCAAATAAGGATTGAGGGAAAAAAATAGAACAGCTATAAAATGACACTTCATATTGTCAAAAATGAGCGATGGGTTTATGGATTTCATTATATTATTATCTCCTCTATTGTATATTTGTAAATTCTTTCATAATTAAGGTTTCAAAATGTGACCTTATGTGTTTAAATGCCACTTGGGGAAGCAGTAACAACTCTGTTCAAGAACTACTGCACTCAAGTAAGCACTGAACTTCGTACAAGAGAATGTAATTTATTAGAGTAATACAGAGTTTTTTCATTGATGCATATAATTCAGAAAATGATGTTGAGGAAATCATGACCATTTTTTCTGACTCGGCTAATCTGTATTTGGGACAACAATGATGTAATTTGTTTAGACACCATTTAGCATGAGCATGATTATCAACATTTTGCCATGTAGAAACTCGTTATCACTGAATACTTAGTGAGGAAATTCAAATATAAATTTAGTAAATTTAAGGAATCCAAATCATCCAGGAGGATGTCAAACATTCACTCTTTGCAACTGACATGATACTCTACATGGAAAACCCAGAAGATTCCACCAAATAACTGCTAGAATTGATTCATGAATTCAGCAAAGTTTCAGGATATAAAATCAAAGCACAGAAATTGGTTGCATTTACGCATGAAAAATGAAGCAAAAAAAGAGAAATCAAGGAAGCAATCCCATTTACAATTGCACCAAAAACCATAAAATACCTAGGATAAATCTAACCAAAGAGAAGAAAAATCTATACACTGAAAAATATAGAAACCATATGAAAGAAATTGAAAAAGACACAAGAAAACTGGGGAAAGATTCCATGCTCCTGGAAAGGAAGAAAGAATATTGTTAAAATGTCGATACTACCCAAAGCAAACTACATATTCAATGTAATCCCTATCAAAATAACACCAGCATTCTTCACAGAGCTAGAATAAATAATCCTAAAATTTGTGTGGAACCAGAAAAACCCCAAATAACCAAAGCAATCTTGAAAAAGAAAACCAAAGCAGGAGGCATCACAATCCCGGACTTCAAGCTATACTACAAAGCTGTAATCATCAAGACAGTATGGTACTGGCAAAAGAACAGACACTCAGATCAATGGAACAGAATAGAGAACCCAGAAATAGACCCACAAATGTACAGCCAACTAATCTTTGACAGAGCAGGAAAGAATATCCAATGGAATAAAGGCGGTCTCTTCAGCAAGTGGTGCTGGGAAAACTGGACAGCGACATGCAGAAGAATGAACCTGGACCACTTTCTTACACCATACACAAAAATAAACTCAAAATGGATGAAAGACCTCAATGTAAGACAGGAAGCCATCAAAATCCTTGAGGAGAAAGCACGCAAAAACCTCTTTGATCTTGCCCACAGCAACTTCTTACTCAACACATCTCCAGAGGCAAGGGAAACAAAAGCAAAAATGAACTACTGGGACTTATCAAAATAAAAAGTGTCTGCACTGTGAAGGAAACAATCAGCAAAACTAAAAAGCAACCGACAGAATGGGAGAAGATATTTGTAAACGACATATCAGATAAAGGGTTAGTATCCAAAATTTATAAAGTCCTTATTAAACTCAACAGCCAAAAAACAAATAATCCAGTGAATAAACGGGCAAAAGACATGAATAGACATTTCTCCAAAGAAGACATCCAGATGGCCAACCGACACATGAAAAAATGCTCAACACTCAACAGGGAAATACAAATCAAAACCACAATGAGATACCACTTTACACCTGTCAGAATGGCTAACGTTAACAACTCAGACAACAACAGATGTTGGTGAGGATGTGGAGAAAGAGGATTTCTTTTACATTGTTGGTGGTAATGCAAGCTGGTAAAGCCACTCTGGAAAACAGTATGGAGGTTCCTCAAAAAATTAAATATAGAACTACCCTACAAACCAGCAATTGCACTAGTAGGTATTTATCCACGGAATACAGTTGTGCTGATTCAAAGGGGCACATGCACTATCGACAATAGCCAAAGTATGGAAAGAGCTCAAATGTCCATTGATCAATGAATGGATGAAGAAGATGTGGTATATACAATGGAGTATTACTCAGCAGTAAAAATGAATGAAATCTTGCCATTTGCAACTATGTGGATGGAACTAGAGGGTATTATGCTAAGTGAAATTAGTCAGTCAGAGAAAGACAAATATTATATGACTTCACTCATATGAGGACTTTAAGATACAAAACAGATGAACAAAAAAAAAAAAAAAACAAAACAAAAAAAAAACAGATGAACATAAGGGAAGGGAAACAAAAATAATATAAAAACAGGGAGGGGGACAAAAACAGAAGAGACTCAAATACAGAGAACAAACAGAGCGTTACTGGAGGTTGTGGAGGAGGGATGGGCTAAATGGGTAAGGGCCATTAAGGAATCTACTCCTGAAATCATTGTTGCACTGTATGCTAACTAATTTGGATGTAAATTTAAAAAAATGAAATTAAAAAAAAGTTTAGTAAAATTGAAATAACCAAAATCCTACATGATTAGTTACTGTGCTGTTAGTAGTCAAATCGCTTAAATCCAATTATTATTGATCCATGTTGCTTTATAGTTCATAACTAACTTATTAATAGTTTTTAGTTCACACAATAAAATCAGGAAATTATTTTTATCCTTAATCCCTTCAAAGATATTTGTTAAATATTCTTTCCCCACCCTTTGAAAATATCTCAGTCAGCTCCCTTAGCTTTCTGAGTCGGTCTCAGTTAGAATTGTTTATTAGTAGTATTTTCCTTTTTTTTTTTTTAATATATGAAATTTATTGTCAAATTGGTTTCCATACACCACCCAGTGCTCATCCCAAAAGGTGCCCTCCTCAATACCCATCACCCACCCTCCCCTCCCTCCCACCCCCCATCAACCCTCAGTTTGTTCTCAGTTTTTATAGAATTGTTTATTAGTAGTATTTTCAAGTGCAGCTTCAACTAAGAAAAAAAAAGCTAAAGCTCAAATTACAAAAAAAAAGAATGAAGTAAAAAAATCACTGTTTATCATAAATGAGTTAAATTCCTATAAAAGAATATTATGAATTTATGCCAAAAAATCTAGTCAACATAAATGAACAGAACAAATTCCTAGAAAGACACAAATTACCAACATTGACCTTGAAAAGAAATACAAAATCTTAATATACATTAAACAAATGAATAAAAATCAAGTTGTAATTAAAAATATCTGAAACCAAGAAAAAAAAGTCATGCAAACATGCCTTTACTGGGGGGATTCAATAACTTTTTAAAGATCACATAATACCAATTCTTCATAAACTTTCAGAATATAGAGAAGTAAATACCAATTCATTGTATGTATCCTGATACCAAAGCCAATCCAAAACATCACAAGAAAACAAAGGTATAACCTATTTTCACTCATAAACATAAGAACAAAAATTTCTTAATAAAAGGTTAACAAATCACTTCCAGGTCATACAAAATTACTACATAATGACCAAATAGCATTTATCCTAAAGATACAGGATTCATTTAATGTCCAAGAATAATCAATTGACAACACATATTAATAGAAGAAAACAAACAAACAAAAAAACACATGGCCATATCAAAAAGATTCACAATTTTAGCATTTGACAAAATCACACAGCCATTCATAATTTTTTTAAATCCTCTAAAAATGTAATGAATAGGAGGCAAGCTCTTCAACGTGATGTAGTCTCTCTTCATGAAGCCCATAGCTAACATCATACTCGACAGTGAAAAAGTCAATGCTTTCTCTCTAACACTGGGTACAGTGCAAAATTGACTGGTCTTACCACTTATATTCACCATTGTACTAGAGGGTTTATATAATGCAATTAAGTGAAAATAAATTTTAAAAAAAGATTAAAGTATCCAGATCAGAAAGAAAGAAATAAAACTACTTTTGTTTAAAAAATGGCATGACCCTATAGGTAGGAAATCCTAAAGAATCCCCAAAGAAACTAATGGATATAATAAGGGAGTATATCAAGGCCATGAGATAAGAGGGTAGTATTAAAAAAGGCAATTACATACTTAATAGCAGCAAATGACAAACTAGAATTGAAATTGAGAAAAAATTCAATTCACATTAAAATCAAAGATAATAAAATATTTAGGAATACATTTAACAAAATAAATGCAGGACTTATAAACTGAAATTCACAAATCATTGCTCAGAGAAATCAAATGGATTGCTGATAGAAAGGACAGCTGATGGAAATATAAAATTGCATAATCACCTTGGAAAATAGATTGGAACTTTTTATAAACATTGAATATGAACTTATAAGGTAGCAATTCCACTCTACACCCAAGAGAATGAAATAAATGTCCACACAAAAACCTGTATGCACATAGCCATAAAAGTATTAGGTATATACTTCAAAATTGAAAACAGGTCAAATGTATATATTTGGTGAATGGATAAGCATTATGTGGCATATCCGTACAATAAAGAATACTCCAACAAAAAAAGGAACAAAACACTGATACAACATTTGAATGAATCTGAAATATGCTGTCTTCTTTGATAATAAGACTGACATAGCTCCTTGGAACTTGGTTAGTTGCAGAAAGTAAAAGGTTTCAGTGACTTTGGGTTTCTGAAGTACACGAGCCTTCAGAAGATTCCAGGTCCCCTGTCAAGTCTTCCAGATTTCCTGGAGCAGATATTAAGCCATTCCTTTTAGATGAACCCTTTTAGAATGTCTGCCCCAAAGAAACTGTATGATAATTTATCATGCAGCAATAGATAACTAATCCAGGAGATAAGAAATACTAAAATATATACTAAAAAGAAAGAAGGATTCTTTCTAGGGCTTCAGTTGGAATGGACCCTGCGGGGCCCTAAGGCAGCATCCATGGTGGGGAGAGCAGTCCCTGCTCTTAACCACCATGCAGAAACTTTGTCCAAGGGGCTTGTCACTAGTGATCCAGGTAATGTTTACTCACTACAGGAAAGTGTCCCTATTTCCAGAGAAGCTTCTGTTTCTTTTTTCTTTTTTTTTAATGTTTATTTATTTTTGAGACAGAGAGAGTGCAAGTGGGGGAGGGGCAGAGAGAGAGGGAGACACAGAATCCTAAGCAGGCTCCAGGCTCTGACTGTCAGCACAGAGCCCGAAGAGGGGTTTGACCCCACAAACCATGAGATCATGACCTGAGCCAAAGTTGGACGCTCAACCGACTGAGCCACCCAGACACCTTGGGAAGCTTGTTTCTATGGAGATAGAGCCGTAAGCACTCATAGCCCTCGGTGGCCTGGAGTGGGAGTCAGGGTCCATTTACCTGACTTCTGTGCTTTTGGACGAGGGCTGAGCAGGGGCTGCTGGGGCACAGAGCCTGACATGGAGGGATTGGACAGCAAGGCAGGGAGGTTGGTGGCTGTTTCTGGAAGTCCCTGACTCCATCATCTGATGACAGGGATCATAACTACTCTCAGGAGTCTCAGCCCAAGGCAGACCCTGCCTGGGAACTCATGACCCCATTTCAGTCCTGACCTTGAGAGGGAGCAGGACAGTCAGGGCGTCACATGTGGCATCTGCATGGACAGGGTGTGGAACAAGTCCGAGGTATCTTGCCAGGCTGTACCCATGCCCACTGCCTAGCTGCCTGTGCACCTGGCAAAAGAGGTGACAGGACTTCCCACAAGACATCTTCAGGGCCTGTCCCCTGTATCATGTCCATTCTAGCTACATCAGCCCCAACAAATTCTGGGCGAGCAAGAAGGCTGAGAAGAAGCAACTCGTCAGGAGCTTCAAGGCTTGGACCATCCAAATCCAATGCTGGTTCTTCATATGGTAGGATGGTCATTGCCCCTTCAAGTATGACTGTATTTACCTGCACTATATTACTCAGCTTCTGGCTAAGGCCGCAAGTCCTGGTTCTATCTGGACAGAGAATGCGCAGCTTGCTTCTGTGACTGTTGCACTGGGCCCAACAGCATTCACAGGGGCAACAAATTAGATGAGTAAGTATTCTTCGCGGGCTGTGCCCTCACCATGGCCTTCTGGGATTCAGAACTCCTACTGGATCCCAACAGTTCTTACCATGGACTCCTGTAACCCAGACCAATCTGTGAGGGAGGGGGCTAAGGGCAGGGGGCACTAGGTGATGGGTCTCTTCCGTTTTGGGGCTAGGAGTGAGATGAAAGTAGTAAGCGCTCTACCCACATGCACTGCAGCCGTGACACAACTGAGGAACACGGGGACAAGTGGTGGGCACTGGGAAAGACAAAGTTGTTCTTACCCTCTTGACAAAGACTTGAGTTTTAACTTAGTTCTTTTGTAGAATAATTCTGAAAGAAAACAAATAAAATGCACCTAAGCCATAGAGAAAGGAAGAAAAAGACAAGAGGAGAGGAGAGGAGAGGAGAGGAGAGGAGAGGAGAGGAGAGGAGAGGAGGAAAGCAGAAGGAAGGGAGAAGAGAAGAGGAGAGAGAAGGAGGAAAGAGAAGGAAGGGAAGGGAGGGGAAGGGCAGGGAAGGGCAGGAAAGGAAAGGAAAGGAAAGGAAAGGAAAGGAAAGGAAAGGAAAGGAAAGGAAAGGAAAGGAAAAGGAAAGACAACTTGTATTTCTTCCTAAATTGGTGTTTTTCCCATCTAAAGTTCCATTTATTCCCATGTCTGTTACTTGATGCTGGTGGTTTGCTAGAGTTCTGGGTGGAAGGATAGACAAGAATATTCATTCATGGTCTCTTTATGTAGACTGGGCTTCATTGCAATGCACATAGTGGCTAAAGTTCAAGGGCAAGTGTTTTAAAAACAAAAGAAATCAGACAGAAACTCTTGCTTTTATGACCTAAGATGGTCACATAGAAATACACCTCCTCTATGTTAGTCAAGGCTGTCACTAATCCACTTCAAAATTCAAGGGAAAGGAAGATAGAACACAATTCTTTTTCTTTTTTAAATTTCTTTAATGTTTACTTTATTAATTTTTGAGAGAGAGAGAGAGAGCAGGGGAGGGGGAGAGAAAGAGAGAGAGGGGGAGAGAGCAGGCTCCACACCGCCAGCACAGAGCCTGAAGCAGAGCTTGAACCCACAAACCACGAGATCATGACCTGCGTGGAAATCAAGAGTTGGACACCCAACCGACTGAGCTACCCAGGTGTTCCTACAGAACCCAATTCTTTATGGAAGGAATGTCAGCCTCACTGTCAGAAGAACATATGAGAAGAGAAGGACATGGTATGCCCATTTTTGGAACTTATAATCAGAAATCTCTTTCAGAAATGGTTCACTAGTAACTAGCATTGTAACCTTTAATAAGTCCCAGGAAAACTAAATTTTATTTACTTTTTAGAAGTTTTTTATTTAAATTCCAGTTAGTTAACATATAGTGCAATACTAAACCTAACCAAAGAGGTGAAAGATCTGTACTCTGAAAACTGTAAAACACTGATGAAACAAATTGCAAAGGACACAAAGAAATGGAAAAACATTCATTCTCATGGATGGGAAAAATATATTTTAAATTTAACAGGGAAATCAGAACTGATAGGAACTTAGGTCCCTGGTGCCATCCTCCTCGGTGTGGGGGGTTTTGCATAAAGGGGCAAAGAGAAGACCGTGGCTTTATCCACAGCTCTCTTCAATGTAGAATATCAAGATTCCACATAAGATTTCATCTGATGAAGTATCCTGATAATCTATCTACAAGTTTGAAAATTACAGATCTATCAATCCCCAGTTACAGGTGAGGAAACTTTGGTGTGATCTTGCCCTACATTTTCTTGTCAGAGTCAAGACTGGAATTCAAGCCCTCTCACTATGCTTTGCACTGTTCTATGATACCGGTCAGTGAACTCAAAGAATAAGAAGACACTGCCTGAGATCTGCCCATGTGTGTGATAATCACTTACTTTCGAAGAGTAACACTTGGGCTGCTATCTAGCCACCATGCTGGGAGAAAGCCCAGTTCACATTCGAGGATCAAATTACAGTTATAATTTTTTGTACTAAATATTCAATAAATACTGGCCAAATAATAGAATATTTGCAGGAACCAGTGAGAAATGTAATTGAAAATATTTTGAAAACTGTAAAGGACTAACAAACACAAGTTTCCTAGTATGTTAAAATACACTGGAGCTATTAGGCTTCCTCATTTAAAAATGACATCTGCTTTGGGGCGCCTGGGTGGCTCAGCCAGCTAGGCATCAGACTTCGGCTCAGGTCATGATCTCACATTTCGTGGGTTCGATCCCCGCAACGGGCTCTGTGCTGACAGCTCGGAGCCTGGAGCCTGCTTCGGATTCTGTTTCTCCCTCTTTCTCTGCTCCTCCCCCATTCATGCTCTCTCTCTCTCTCCTTCAAAAATAAACAAAAACGTTAAAAAAAAATTTTAATGACATCTGCTTTGAATACCTACAGGGGTTAAAAATTCAATTTTGTGACTGTGCACTAAATTGCGACTACCATAATGTCAAGAACAAAATCTTAGCTTTCTGTGACAACAACAAAAACCTGAATGATAGTGCAAACTGAGCATGATACAGTGAATAAGTAACACAAGCTTTCTTTTTCTTTTCTCTTTAAATTAGTTCACTTTTAAATTACAAGTTAAGATAAACGCTATCTAACAATAGCCCTGTTCAATTACAGTAGTATGATCTGCATCTATACCAAGCAATCCATCAAGCAGATTTAAATTACTCATATAAACCCACGCCAAAGTCAAATATTACTTGTCTGTTGGTGACAAAAACTGATTTCTAGGGGCGCCCGGGTGGCTCCGTCGGTTGGGCGTCCGACTTCGCCTCAGGTCATGATCTTGCGGTCTCTGAGTTCAAGCCCCGCGTCGGGCTCTGTGCTGACAGCTTGGAGCCTGGAGCCTGTTTCGGATTCTATGTCTCCCTCTCTCTCTGACCCTCCCCCAGTCAAGCTCTGTCTCTGTCTCTCCCAAAAATAAATAAACATTAAAAAAATTAAAAAAAAAACTGATTTCTGAAGAAAAAGGAACCTTTAAAAATACAGCCAGTTTTTTTTTTCCTCTCAATGAACACACTAGAGAAAACCTATTATTAATTTTAAATATTTGCAATACCATAAAGCCCTTAGATATTCTGAATTCCTGGAGAGCAAGAGCTGAGTCATATTTGTCTTTAAGCCTCCAGAGTTTAACACAGAGCCTAGTACATTCTAGCAAATGAAATATATGAATGTCAAAAACAGACTAAACTGAGAAGCAAAAGTGGGTTCAATACAACCAATAAACCAGGAAACTTCTGTGGATCATGACCCACGAGCACGTTGATTGTTGGTGTATTTTCCTTCACCTATGGTCAACAAGACTATAGATGCCATTTCACTTCATGTTCAACTCTCTATAATTTAAAAAAAAAAATTCTTCTCAAGTGACTTTCTTTAATATAATCACAGAAAAATAAGTAAACATGGTGATTTTATACAAATAGTTAATAAATGTGAGTCGGTATATATCAAATTTCTGAAACATGCCAATTCACTACAGAACTGTAGGTAGATAGATAGACAGACCCAGGTAGATAGATAGGTAGATACCTAGGTAGACAGATAGACAGACAGGTAGATAGAGATGATAGATAAATATGATGACAGATATGGTGATGATAGATAGATAGATAGATAGCAAGACTAACAATAATTTCAATTTAATTATATGTATGTTGCAAATGTATAAATAAGTTTTTACTATTTTGTACTTATGCATATGAAAGTCACTATGGCTAGTTTAACTAACAACTTACTTAAAATATATCTAATAAAGCACAGGCAAGTGAGCAACCGTCCCTGTGGAATTCTGTTTTGCAAGGAGAGAGTCCAGGACTCCCATTATCTTTCGGTCACGACCCCAGGTGTGACAGGGGCTGCAAAGGAAATAACTCTGAGCCTCCATTTCCTACCACTCACAGTGTGGACCATAATCTTCATCTTCATTTAATGTATATCAAGCTACAAGACTTGTTTAGTTTATATTATTATTATTGCTTATTATTATTCTAGAAAAATTAGGTACTTTCTTCTCCTTTAGTCTAAGAACATAATTTCAAGGCTAGCAACGTGGCATGCAGGCAGATGAATTCCTCAGAAAACTGTACCACAAAATCTATTTCTTTCTGTTTAAACAAATCTATTCTTTCTGTTTAGTAAGCTATAACTTACTAAACGTCTCTATTTTGGTCAGTTTCTAACTACTTCTAAACTTTAATATCCTTAAGAATAGACTTCATCTTGTTTTTCTCATAAACCACAACAAATCGTGTTTTGCATATAAATGACTCTCTGGACAAGCTTATGACAACAAATGTATGAATTTGTGTCTAGTCTGAATTATGGATAGTAATGCCAGAGGTTAATTTTTCTGTACATACAAAGATGATATCCTATGCATTATGTTGAAGTAAAATGAAGCTATAACAAAATAGCTTTATATGCCAAATAACCTCAAAAAAAGAATTACCCAACAATTTGATCCCAACTCATAATGATATATTTACATACAAAATTTTCCCCAAATGACAGTTAGTGAGTCAATTCACTGATACTTGAGCTGTTCCACAATAAATGCAAACAATCCATTGCCATCTGGATAAATATATGACTAAGAAAAGAATTGTCTCTGGTATAATTTGTTTATTTTGTAATTATATAAAATATGTTTTAGGGCTTTAATGTAGATATTTTAAATTATCTTTGTCTAATGATATTTGTTACAGCAACACCAAAAATATATTGGAAACATTTGTGTGTTGATAGTTTCTGATAATTTGAATGAAGTGAATTTTTGGAGCTTCTATCTTTTTTAAGATTCTCAAGAATTAGTATCATAAAAACAGCAAAGCAGTAACGCATAAAAGAATTATTAGGAGTCTTATAAATTATTTGGACCTCCAACTATAGCAACACTGATTAATGACTGCTGTTTAATGAATTAAAGTTATTCAATCATTGTAACATTTCATTTTGCCTGAGATTTTTTATGTAAGGGTCAGGCTCTATCATATGCTAGTTCAATGTGCAATAAGGTATACTTACGTGTTTTTTTTTCTTCTTGCCAGTATAATGTAAGCTATTTCTCAGTCATTCACCATGATAATGGTTACCTGCTTAGCTGGCTAGTTTGATCGGTGAAAACAGCCTTATGCATTAGAATATGAATACATTTTACTTTTAAACTCTGCAAACTCAAGCAAAATAAAGCCCACAATAAACTATTCTTACTGTAAATCTTAATTATCATGAGGTATGTGTTTAGTCTCTTTACTTTTCACATGAATGCATAGCATTTACCCCAGCAGACTTCCTTGAGGACTCTAAAATACAGTGGTCTATGAACAGATACTAGAACAGGTCAGGGAGATACATATTTTAGAAATGATTATATATATGGATATATATGGACATATATACATATGTAGCATATATATACATATACATATGTGTGTGTATTTATGTGTTATGTGTCGAAATCCCAGTTCTACATATTTCCCAGTGAGGGCCAACATAAATAATGAGAATCTACTCATGAGGGTTTCCTAATTTGCATTTAAGTAAACTCTAGAGCCAGCATGTGCCCCAATCATGTCGATAGCTAAAAGAAAATGAATTTCTCTAAATATGAAAAATCTAAAATTGAGAATCTACTTCACTGAGAAAGCACAAACTCTTGTCTCATCTTCTACAAGTTGGAGCACAAGGCTCTGACTGGAGGTGTCAGACCTGCCATTATCATGCAATGATGATGTTTGGGTGGTCTACATAGCCACTGGGGAGAAAGAGACCTTCCAGAACTACAGAACAGGTGATTAATGAACTATCTGCAGACTTTCATCTTCAGTTAAGGTACAGAAGCCTACTAGTCCTACTTTGAAAAATATGCGCGTTGTGTGTGTGTGTGTGTGTGTGTGTGTGTGTGTGTGTGAGTGTATTAAGACGAAGGTTTCAGTAAGATTAGATAGTTTTCTAATGAATGATCTTTTATTATGGGAAATATGTCTTTGCTAAATAAAAGTTATTTGAAGAAACTGTCTCTGCTTAGCTGTCACTTATTATGTATAAGCCATTAGAGTGAATGGTTCAGGAAGGTCTTATAGTCTATAACACAAACAATTCATTTTGACCACATTTGCCGAAGATCTTAAAACTAAACTTTATTTTCTAACTACAGTATGGTGAAGCTATCCCCCAAGATTCTGGATGAGTAAAATAGATGAGAGCTGACATGAAAGAAATGATGAGAAACAAATGTAACTGTAATCGGATGTGGTATAGGAGGAGAAAAAAGATGCCAAGCGTGAAAGCAGTCTTCAGGAAACACCCTAAAGAAAACAGGTGTCCTCCAAAAAGGGAAGACCAGCATTCTGATCTCTTGACGATATGTCTGCTCTAGCAGCTCTGGCAGCTGACTGGATGATCTGCTCTCAAAGCCTGAGTACAGAGGACATACTTTTGTAAGGAGATGGCAGGACAGAGAAATCATACGGTACAAGAGCACCTTGTAAAACACCTGTTCAGCGTAACAAGGATGGGTGAATTTCCTCTGGGTCAAGTGGGCAACCCGAAAGCTAAAATTGAGAAACCATGTTATAAACTCACCCAAGAAGACTGCCTTCTATGCAAGGGGGGCATGGAATTGAGAAGCCAGAAGATCTACCACTGAGTACTCATATCACGTTCCTATGCAGATGGGATGCCCAGAACCCGCACCGTCAGATAACTCAAAGTTCACTTAAGAAGACGATGTTTGGGCAGCAGCCTTTCCTGCCAGTCTATTTAGTCCTAGAAGCAGTGGCAGCCAATGGAGTATCGTATCGGGCAGATAAGAGAGACTTGTGTGTTTCCCTCTCTCTTTTCCACTCTGACAGGCTGGAGAACGTGTACCCTACAAGCGAGGGGTCACAGTTCCAACTTACGGTGTCACTGAGTTCTGCAGTTATCTATTGCCATGCCACAACAAATAACCCTAAAATATAGTTGCTTGAAATAATTACTGTTTTAGACTTTCTCACAACATTGTAAGAATCCGGGCAGGGCTGGTCTGGGTACATGTTCTGTTTCACACGGCATTGGTGGATGTTACACTGTGGTATTCAGCTAGTACACTTTCCAAGACAGTCTCACTCACATACTCAGCACCCTGGGAGGTACGATGGGAAGGTTGAGCTGAACTGGGATAGTCAACCTGACCACCCACATGTGACCACTCTAGAATGGTTGTCTCAGGGTAATCAGTTTTTTTTATGTGACAGGTCAGTGTTCCAAGAAACAAGGTGGAAGCTGCATGTTCTTTTTTGTAAGTCTGACCTTTAATAATCAGAATAACCTAGAAGTAATGAAATCAGTTAAAGACATCATTAAGGCCTGAGAATAGGTGTCTGACTATTCTTGTTTAGTCACAATTGTTGAAGATAAACGAAACTGTTTAATATTTACACCCACTGAGTGGAGACTGAACAAAAAACCCCTCAACAGAAATATTCACATTCAGCTCTCCCCTGCACAGAAAAATGAAATTAGCTGCCAAAGTAGCAGATGGACAAAATAAAATAAGAAGGAAACAAAATGAAAGACACTCAGAAGGGATTTCCCCAAGCCTTTCACAAGACCAGAAGCAGATGACTGGGAGATGCACTCATTTTGCAAACTACATTGAAAACCAAATGTCACCATTCCCCCCGACTAATCTGTTACCTGAGGAAGCTGCGATAATATCCTAGGTTGTCCAGACAAACATATATGGCCCATGCCACTTTCAGTCTAGAGGACTGTCTTCTGGACCAAGCAGACACCAACACAAGGGATCAGTCCTAGCAATCCTATTGATTCTGAGGGATTCCTTAAAAAAAACCACTTATAGCTCCTGCATATTCCACAGTGACATTTATAAAAAAAAAAAAATTACATTAAAATTACATTAAAAATTACATTAAAATTACATTCTACGAAAAAGAGAGAAGGAAGAGGGGTGATTTTAAGAATACTCTCTTCAGTTTGAGAAAATATTTCAGAATGGGCTATTTTGTGTGATAATGAATTCCTCCTGCCTGGCCTCTGAAGCTCCCAATATTGTATACAGGGGTCCGGAGTGGCAGAGAAGCTGGAAAGCTGGCAGATTTTTGCGGGCACAGCATTGAAAGGGATGAGGTCACACAATGAAATGCACTCACTGCTAGATATTCATGCAAGTCTGCAAACAGGGCTCATTGGCGGCTGTCACAATTTCTCCGGACTTACGCTACGAGGAAAAGGAACAGGTTTCTGAGTTTCCCCAGGAGACCACTCAGCTGTCAGTCCAAAAATGAAAAACAGCTCAGCAGGGACTCGTTTAAGAGTGTTCAATCCAAAGAACTGCAGTATAACATTGATTCTGTCCATGCCATACTTACTAACTTTACTCGCAATTATGGAGAAATTATACTGCGCGGTGCTTTCTCTGTCTAGTAATTCATTAGTGGCGATGGTTCCTTCAGTTCCATCTATTGTAAAGTAGCTGTCCCCATCACTCTTCCAATCTATGAAGTACCTGTATATAAAAAGAGTAGATGCAAATGTGCAATGATTACACATTAATCATAATGGCAGTCAGGCTAACTTGACACAGTTCCTTATTTTTCTCCCTGTAGCTATTACCCACCTTGCAATAAAGAAGAGTGTAAATGACAGCTTCTTTATTGCAAAGTCAGTATGCTCAAGGGGAAACTGGAAATAATGAAAGATTTAGTACTCCTGCTGTTCATATTATTTTAGGGTCTTGACACCTTGAAAGCTCAGCAGAGACGAAAATTCTAAAGCTGACCATGGGTTTCCTTAACCTGCTGAATATTAAAACTTTTCCAAGCAGTAAAAGATTCCTTAATGGTGGCTGCGGGAAGAACTGGGGGTGGGGGAAGCATCTGGATACAGCTACAAAGAACTTTGGCCAGAACAGAGGTAGAATCTTCATTTCCACAGATAGGAAAAAAAAAAATCATATTATGGAAACTAAGGGGCAATTTTGTAACTGACACTGTGGAATTTATAGAGAAGTATTTCCCTCAAACACATATAAAGGAGACACTGTTGTTTTATTACTCTATGTCAGTACAACTTTTTAAAACAAACAGTGAACAATGTCCCTTTATCTCCTTTATTAGTTAACCTTTTGATAATAACAGATGTTACCTTCTTTATGTGAAGAAGCTGAACTAAAACATTCCAAGAAAATTAATTACAAAAACCAGAAATTGCCATTATATAAATCTTTATGCAGCAGATAGATAGAGTAAAAAGTCTTTTCAAACACATATTTTCAATCATAGTAATAAGCATTTTGAAATCTTAGCATGTACCAGATAATGTTCTAAATGCTTACCTGTATTACCTTATTAAATCCCCAAAAAACCAAAAAAAAAAAAATAAGAATTATCCATCTCCCCACTTTGCCTATGAGGAAACTGAATCATCGAGATATTAAGGAATCTGCCTCAGTTCACATAGAAACTTTTAGAGCGGATATTTGACACACGTCATCAATCTTTTCCATATAATTATCTTTATGTAGTCTTACCAATTTTAAATAGAACTTTATGTGAAAGAGCTCTGCTCATCAAAAGGCTCAACGTGCAATGTATTTATCACCAGTACTCTGGCCTGGGAATCATGACTAGGTCAATACAAACAGACATCATCGAAGTGAGCCCATCTAAATCCCCAGGCCAAAGAATCCGGTTGTTCATTGTGGAGTTAGTTAAGCCATGCATTTCAAAGTAGAAACTTATTGTTTTGACAGGTTGGTTATTTAAAACTGGGGCTAGAGGGGGCGCCTGGGTGGCTCAGTCGGGTAAGCATCTGAGTTCGGCTCAGGTCATGATCTCACAGTCTGGGAGTTAGAGCCTCACACAACCTCAGAGTCTGGAGCCTGCTTCAGCTTCTGTGTCTCTCTCTCTCCGCCCCTCCCCTGTTCATGCTCTGTCTCCCTCTCTCTCAAAAATAAAATAAAAACACTAAAAAAAATTAAACTGGGGTTAGTTTGCATCTCATTTCAGCGCTAGACTAAAATCAATTGCTTTCATAGATGATATTTATGACTCTTAACTTGTTAATATTTGTTGGTAACTGCTAGGATCAGAGTATGGGCCATGCTGTTAGTCCGCCTTGGATACTTTCGTGGTTGATTTGACGGGTGAGAAGGCATTGATGTCTTATGACTTCAATGTTGCATCCTGTCTCATAGGAATGCTCTCAGAAATGAATATTACAGAAATAAATATATAAATGAACTTAAGGCACATTTACAGGTCAGAGAGGACAGAGTATAATAGAGCTATCTCCCTATCACATAATCTCCTTTTCTGAACAAGGAAGCATTTTCTCACAAAACCCCTTTCCAGTACCTTTATTCAATTGAGCATAAGGATAATTTAGAAGAAAATGGCTACTGAATCTCCTTAGTGACTATAGCATTTCTGGAGGAAATTGTTGGTGTAGAGGAACTGGGTCCGATTGTACAATTCACTAAATATTTTCGGAGTGCCTGCTATATACCAAACACTATACTAGAGTTGAGAAATACAGTAAAGCACAATGCTCACCAGTGAGAAGTCCAGTTGGGAGACACAGACAATTTCAGTGCCTGATAGGAAAGAGAACACACCAGGAGTGCAAGGAAAAGACTCCCAGTTCAACACCCGTTGGTTTAGGCAAACTTTCCTTCACATGACGTTTGATGACATTAGAAAGTGATACAGGAATCATTTGGGACAAGAGTGAGGTAGACAAAGTGAGGAGAGGAGGAAAGGCATTTCAGGAGGCTGCGACAGCCATAGCAAAACCATGTTGTGGGTGGGGGGAGCTAACTATAAGCTGCATGGGAATCATGAAAAAATATCTGAAAGGCACAATCATATGGAAAAAGTTCAAAGATTTAGGTCAAGGAGGGTGGTATAAAGTACACTGAGGAGGTGGGGCATGTTTCTATGGCTAATGAACATTATCAAGGGGGACAATTTGTAATCTGGTAGGGCCAGGGAGTTGATGGTAATTTCTTTTTTTTATGTTTTTATTTAAATTCCAGTTAACATACAGTGTAATATTAGTTTCAGGTGTACAATACAGCGATTCAACACTGCCCTACACCACCCGGGGCTCATCACAGCAAGTTCGCCCCTTAATCCCCATCACCGATTTCCCCTCCACCATCCACTCACCCACCTCCTCTCCGGTAACCATCTTTTTTTTTTTTTTTTCTTTTGGTCAAGAGTCTGTTTTTTAGTTTCAAAATCCTTCCCCTATGATACCTAGTCTCCTTGTCTTCTATTTGGAAAATGATGTCCACTTAACAGTGTAACAGTGAGTGTTGTTGTAAAGATGAAATGAGATAGAATATGTGGGACTCGGCATAGAATCATGCGTGTGTGTACATGTGTGTGTATCCCTTTTCTCTTTCCACATTACCGATTATTTCGTTTTACTTCCTAGATTAAAAAAAAAAAAAAAAAAAAGATTCCCTAACATAAAAACATATGCTTACTACTGGGACTAAGTTGTGACATTCACAGTCTTCAACTTTAAAATTCCTGAACCACAGAGCTCCCACACAGACCCCTGGGGTACAAACCATGAGCACAAACATCCAGGCCCTAGTTCACACAATGGTGTTTTTCGTTTGGCACTCATTCACTATTGTCTGGCATCTAATTTTTAGCTCCGTCACTGTATTTTTTGGTGCCTCCTTTCTCCGGATGTTATCCTTTCTGGAATCTTTTTGCCTCCTTCTGGAGTTCTACTGAAACTTATTTGAACATTTTCTACTCAGCTAAATATCTTCAGCGTCTTCCCATAACTGATCAGGCTCCAAGACTGTAGGTCCTGTAGTATGTCCTGGCATCGTCCTGATGCCCTACCTTTGGGTGACTGACTGATCCCTGTGCCTGATTGAACAATAACCATGAGGCAACAACTACCATTTTAAATTGTGATGTTTTGCCCAATATAGCAAGTAAGAAATGACCCCCATCAATGAAGTGGAAATGGAGGTACTCCAACATTTCCTAGACATTTTCAGAGAAGACATGACCGTGTCCTAAAATGTCTAGATTATTTTCAGGAAATACACCCTTCCAGAGTGTAGATCACATGTTTACTTTAGGTTTGCCACAGTCCACAGCCAATCTAAGGGTAGAAGGATATTCTAATTGCAACTGCTCACAACAGTATTACATGAACTGTCTAATTTGGCCTCACTCACCTATATAAATGAGAAAACCCCTGAGATAGAGACTCTGAATCATGTTACCCTTATTTGGGAAGTAGATGAGATTTAAATTTTAAAAAAGGTGTTTATGATCTATATATAATGAAATAAATGTATAGTTCATATAAGTATGCAACCACTGTTGCTAAGAAACCTGTTTTCACAATTGAATAGAAATCAAAAATTAAAGCATTAACTTAATCTTTGCAGACCACTTGACAGGGTACAATTTTATTACTTTTCTGTAAATGAGTTTTCAGAAATGCCTTAAAAAGTTTTCTTCTCTCCATTAGGTAAGCATTCTCCTTAAAATTGTGTCTTTTAATTTGCCTAATAACTTTCTCACGGTTAATGGAAAAGCTAAATTCTCAAACACATTTTGTAAAAAGTCCTTGATGGTCCAGAGTTACTCTAAAAGTATTACATCTCATTCTTTAAGCAATAAAGATGTAGGAGTAATGGTTCAGGTCAAGGTAGAAAATTTTCTTTTGTTAATATGATGATAAACAGAATCTCTTCATTCTGTCTTAGTCACTGTTTTGTTTTGTTTTTTTCATTTTTTTTGAGGAAGATAATTAAATGAAAGTAAATTCCATTCAATTTATTTTCACAAACATTTTATTGAGAACCTAAGGCACATACGACAACACTTAGGTTATAGTCGCTTCATCAAGAATCACAATTAATTTTTTTTTCTTAGAAATCCCAACATTTCTCTCAAACTTTGTTACATCTTAGTTGTTAGTTTCCTATTAATCCCTTTTAGTTTAGTTTTGTTTTGTTTTTTCTAATCCTCTTCTTCATTCTAACTTTCCCCTTAGGAAAATTAAACGTTATATCATAGACAGTATAGAGAGCTTCTCTTGTTGTTTGCTGTGAAATGAAACATTTTTATAAAATTATAATCATTTGGGGCGCCTGGGTGGCTCAGTCGATTGAGCGTCCGACTTCGGCTCAGGTCATGATCTCACACTCCATGCGTTCGAGCCCCGCGTTAGGCTCTGTGCTGACAGCTCGGAGCCTGGAGCCTGCTTCAGATTCTGTGTCTCCCTCTCTTTCTCTGCCTCTCCCCTGCTCATGCTCTGTCTCTTTCTGTCTCAGAAATAAATAAAAACATTTTTAAAAAATTAAAAAATAAATAAATAAAATTATAATCATTTAATAAAGTCATAAATCTTCTGTCTTTAAATTTTCCACTTGGAGGCACATAATATGTTTATAAATACATCCTTAAAGAAAGAGAAATACATCATAATCCACATTTTTATTAAAATTAGAGTTGTTATATTTTAATTTCCCTCCAGGTTGCTTAAGAGTTTCTTAGTTTTTTATCGCTCATCATCAGGGAAATACAAATCGAAACCGCAATGAGATACCACCTCACACCTGTCAGAATGGCTAATATTAACAATTCAGAAAACAACAGCTGTTGACGAGGATGCAGCGAAAGGGGGACCCTCTCACTCATTTTTAAAAAGTGACATGTGGTGGGGTGCCTGGGTGGCTCAGTCAGTTGAGCGTCTGACTTTGGCTCAAGATATGATCTCGCAGTCTGTGAGTTCGAGTCCCACGTGGGGCTCTGTGCTGACAGCTCAGAGCCTGGAGCCTGCTTCGGATTCTGTGTCTCCCTCTCTCTCTGTACCTCCCCTGCTCAGACTCTGTCTCTCTGTCTCTCAAAAATAAATAAACATTAAAAGAATAAATAGTCACATGTGGTCTTCTGACTGTGCATCAGATTTTTATGTCTCTAAATGCCAACTTTATCTGTCCCTAGAGTTTTATACCCAGAAACTCAGAAGCAGCTTGCTCTAGTGGGAAAAAAGTAAAGGTTAGGCAAATATTGATTCAGTTTGGGTTCTGCCATTAAGAGCTTCAGTATTAAACAGAACTTTCAGTTTCTCATGTATTACAAAATATGGACAGCTCTATCTGACTAAATAAGGAAGGAATGCGATCATGCCTTTGCCCATGTTTCTCCCTGTGAAGCCTTAGCAAATCCCTCCAGGCAGATTTATTGCTTCTTTATTATAAAATTCTATCTTCTTACTTATTTTATCTAATATCTATTTTAATTGGTGTTAACAGTCTCTCTCCAATGAGAATAGTGAAATAATTGCATTTTGCTTTGTTGTTACAGTAAGTTTCTATAGAATACTCAGAATTCATCACCAAATTTACTGCTCTATCCATAATATCTTGTATGTATGAGTTCCGTTATGTTATAAAATACCTGACTGTTGTTAATACTAGTCTGATGATATTTCAAGCATGGAATTACTTCATGTGTATCTTTGAATATTCGAACATTAATTCTGAAGCCCTTTTCAGGTACCTTCAACTTAACTACTTCCTTGAACTGAATCAAATGCTTGTTGATGTAAGTCACAGTTGGAATTATTTACTCTCTAGTGGCTGTGGCCAAATGTCTCTGCGCTACAGACATTCTAACTAGAGCAATTTACCATTTGACACCCAAATATAGACATCATATTTAAAAGACGGCTTTTATTTCCCTTTTTTCTGATAACAAAGCTTCATCTCCTCTTTGCAGTTTGTTTACTGTTTAGCTCCTTTACATTCTGAAAATCACTCACATTCTCTTAACTCATCAACTAGTCTTATAATATTTTCTAGGGAGAGGTTTTTGTATCTATGATATATTTAAAGTAACTGATCCTTTGTTAGCAAGGATGTGGAAAAAAGGGAACCCTTGTGCACTGCTGGTGGGAATGCAAACTGGTGCAGCCACTGTGGAAAACAGAATGGAGGTTCCTCAAAAAAATAAAAAGAGGGGCGCCTGGGTGGCTTGATCGGTTAGGCGTCCGACTTCGGCTCAGGTCATGATCTCGCGGTCTGTGAGTTCAAGCCCCGCGTCGGGCTCTGTGCTGACAGCTCAGAGCCTGGAGCCTGTTTCAGATTCTGTGTCTCCCTCTCTCTCTGCCCCTCCCCTGTTCATGCTCTGTCTCTCTCTGTCTCAAAAATAAACGTTAAAAAATTTTTGAAAAAAAAAATAAAAAAAATAAAATAAAAAGAGAACTACCCCATGACCCAGCAACTACACTACTAGGGATTTATCCAAAGGACACAAAGATGCTAATTCGAAGGGGCACATGAACTCCAATGTTTATAGCTGCACTATCGACAGTAGCCAAAGTATGGAAAGAGCCCAAATGTCCATCGATGGATGAATGCATAAAGAAGATGTGGTGTGTGCGTGTGTGTGTGTGTGTGTGTGTGTAATGCAAAATTACTCAGTGATCAAAAAGAAAGAAATCTTACCATTTGCAACAACATGGTTGGGACTAGAGTGTACTAAATAAAGTACTAAGTAAAAATGTGCTAAGTAAAATAAGTAAGTCAGAGAAAGACAAATATCATGTGATTTCACTCATATGTGGAATTTATGAAACAAAACAGATGAACATAGGGGAAGGGGAGCAAAACTAAGATAAAAAGAGAAAGGTAGACAAACCATAAGAGACTCATATACAGAGAACAGACTAAAGGTGGCTGGTGGGGTATTCGGTGGGGGATGGGCTAAATGGGTGATGGGCATTAAGGAAGGCACTTGCTGGGATGAGCATTGGGTATTATATGTAAGTTATGAATTACTAAATTACACTATATGTCAACTTGGATTTAAATAAAACTTATGAAAATAATAAAATAAAGAAACTGATCTTTAAAAATCAAAATAATATGAAATTTCAAATAAATGTGAGAAAAGTCTATTTATAAAAGCAATTAAAGAAATTATAGAGAGAAGGGAATGAGCTATAAAATGTGTGTGCCGTATATGGGGTACTCCCTCAGCATTTCAAGATAAAACAAAGAATGAAACCTCCAGCAGGCAAAAGGTAAATGCAAAAAGTCAGTTATAAACAAATATATAAATTTGGATGTTTTGTCATTTTGAGGAGTTAGCATGAAATATATAATAGGATAGCCTGCAAAGTAACATATCACCCTAACTAGTATCTGGACACTTAGCCATTGAGATTTCCTTGAGTATATCACTAGAATAACATAAAATTTTGTCTAAAAATAAAAGCAAATTCATCAATGGATTGGTCAATCCACATAAAAATTAGACCTGTAAGTCTGTATCACAGATCCATTGAATTTTGTCAATAAATCCTCAATTTTGTCTAAATCTTATAAGAACTTTGTCTAAAAAAATGAAAGTCACTGAATCTCAAATAATAAAATTTTACTTCAATACATACCAAAAATTTGTTAATAAAACAACCGTATATTTTGGTTTTTGCTTTTCCAGCCTGATAAATGTCAATGGTGTCAGTTCAATTAAACATTTTTCAGATTTAGTTAAAGTTGGTGTAAGATTTAAATCAGAGTAACACAGGGACGCCTGGGTGGCTCAGTCAGTCAAGCGTCCGACTTTGGTTCAGGTTGTAATCTCACACTCAGTGACTTTGAGCCCTGCGTCAGGCTCCGTGCTGACAGCTCAGAGCCTGGAGCCTGCTTCAGATTCTGTGTCTCCCCCTCTCTCTGCCCCTCCCCTGCTCATGCTCTGTCTCCCTCTGTCTCAAAAATAAATAGAAACATTAAAAAAAATTAAATCAGGGTAACATAAATAAAGTGTTTAGAATACTTTCGCGTGTATAATATAGTCCATGGTTACCATATTTAAGGGATTAAATATTGTACATTTTTACTGACTTGTTTTGGCTTTCTACCAAATTTTGTTTAATAAGCTACTCAAAACTATGAAATTTTAATTATATTTTCAACAATTTTCTTAAAATTGCAAAGCAACTCAAAAACTTAGGTGAGTATTTCAATTGCACTGAAAAAGGGAAATACTTAGCTCTCCGTTTAGAATCTGGCTGCTTATGGTTAAATCCTATTCTCATCCTTACTGAAGACATAATTGGATCTTCCTAAGCCTCAGTTTCTCCCTCTATAAAATAATGTCAGTTACCATGTTTCAACAAAACTCACCAAAGTGCCCGGCTCAAAGCCAGGAACAAATTAGCTATTACAAGGTCACCATATATTGATGGTTATCAAATTCACTATATATTGGTGGCACCCAAAGTAAATAAAAGTAAACTTGTCCATTTTGTACACGTTCTTTGCAGTAGCTCCTTTTTATTGATTGTCAATGGATTGGTCATTTGAGGAAAGCAAAATAAGCTTATTCACAAAGGAATTTCTCATTCTTCATGGCAAGTTAAAATCTCTATCTTCTCTATCGACAACCTTTCAAATGAATTATTCTTAATCATTTCATTGATGTAAATTTAGAGGGAATGCTTCTTTCATTCCCAGTGCAATCAAAATAAGCAGGGAATTCTAGTAAAGGTGTTGCCTTTCTCTAACATTGTCAACCTCACCATAGATCTGCTTGTAAATGGGAGATTCTGATGGATAAATAATTGGATAAGAGCATGTCTAAAGCTTATACATACTCAGTTGTCTCACTGGGGGTAGCTTCTGCTGAGTTTCTGGCTAGTGGAGATCAAGGAGAGATTACAGATATGTAAATCCAGTCTCTGATAAATTACATAACTGAAAACTAGCGTTAAGAAATCTGAAAATGAAATTCACCCAAACTCAACTTTTCTCTTTACTTTTGTTCACACAATTCCATTCCCTTCGATTAAAATAGTTTCTCACCTTCTATTTCATCTCCCTCACCCTTGACTTTGAAGAATTCTTGTATATTTTAGAGAACAGTCCTTTATCAGATGTGTCTTTTGCAAATATATATATATTAAAATTCACATTGTGAATGCTAAAGTAAAGAGATAAGGCAAGCAGTGCTCAAAAAGGATTAACTGTTTTATCTTAATGAATATTTTATATAACCTTACGGATAAAATGTTTTCTCCCAATTGCTATCTGAGTCTTCAGTATTTTCTAAGAAAACAGTCCATAAATATAAAATCAGTTTGTTCTCTGCTAAATAATAAAAACCAGAATACAAAAGGGTGATTAGAGATGTACAAAATGAGAAATTGGACTCTACATAATGAAGCATTTTTAAACCTCACTTTAAGAAAAAGAAATCATGTGTTACTCTCTTTATCAGAAACTATCTTTCATGAATCACTTCATTAATTCTAAGCAGAGACAACCTGACCTTTAACACTACCTAGGATTAAGTATCACCAAAATATATATTGCAAATTTTTAGATCACTAGAAAGATGCAGGGTAACTATAAAGAATACAGAAAATATTAAATGAAAAAATAGGGATAATATGTACAAATGATAGACATGGGGGGAAAGCAGATAGAACCTTATATTATGGAATATTTCAAAGAAACTCAGGGAAAAAGTAGAAAGAATTATGGAATTTAGGCACTACAGTAGCAGCTTTAAGTGTTAATATCTGGGGAGGTTGCCCTATTGACTTTTTTACTACTGTGTTGTGTTTAGGACCTTCAAGAGAATTATTTGTCCAAAGTTGATTTTTGTATGGTGTCTACTTGGAAAGGTACTGATGACATTTAGCTTCCATTAACTCTATTTATAAAAGCTAAGGATCTGAAAAAACATTTACAAAATGAAGAAGAGGAAGAAGAAGAAGAAGAAGAAGAAGAAGAAGAAGAAGAGGAGGAGGAGGAAGAAAGAGTATACTCTTGACTGCATTGTATTAAGATGGTTCTATATAGAGAGATATAGAGATAATAATATAGAGATAAAGCTCAATAAAGATTATATCTAAACACCCAGGTCTTCAAACCTTTAAAAGACCAAAAGACCTATTATGTTTATATACCTAGATCTGTTTGTGGTCAATTTGGAAAAATCAAATGCACATATATACATACATACATACTCTACATTTCATTAATACATTTCATTATATATTAGTATAAATATATTAAGAGAATTTTACACGTAGTATGTAAGAGAATAAGGAAATATTACTATAAAGTATCTTTTTATTTCATGTATT
The DNA here is from genome assembly GCF_024362965.1 of Panthera pardus. Lineage (NCBI taxonomy): Eukaryota > Metazoa > Chordata > Mammalia > Carnivora > Felidae > Panthera > Panthera pardus. The sequence goes on from NW_026526765.1 coordinate 17,464,775, forward strand.
TGTGGATGGTGGTTAAAAAGTGAATACATATTTATTCAATAAGCTAAAAATGGTAGGTACCATGATAGAGTTCAATATGGTTGGTGTCTTTAGTGAATATGAAAGATAGGAAAAACACAAGATTGAGAGGAAGGAGAAATGAGTTAGAATATATATATATATATATATATATATATATATATATATGTATATATATATATATGTGTGTGTGTGTGTGTGTGTGTATATATACACACACACATACATACACACATATGTGTATGTATGTGTGTGTGTATATATATATATATATATATATATATATATATATAATTGCCTATTCATATATATATGGCTTTGCCACCTAAGATGGCAGAATTCTAGGATGAAGAAGATGAAATAGAGAATGAGAAACTATTTTATGTAGGGAATAGAATTGTGTGAACAAAGGTAAAGAGAAAGGGTGAATTTTGGTGAATCTCATTTTCAGATTTCTGAATGCTAATTCTGAGCTGAACATCACTTAACGGTATATCTGAGTTGTATATGTTTATCAATGACTTTATTTGCATATCTATAATATCTCCTTGATATTCTTGGGCAGCCATTAGGCAGAAACTCGGATAATTGAGTATATAAAGCTTTAGACATGCTTTTATCAAGCTGTTCATCCATCAAAATGTCCGGCTTACAATAGGATCTTATCTGGAGTTGACACTATGAAAGAAAGGCAACCCTTACTAAAATTCCCTGCTCATTTTGATTGCACTGGGGAAAAAAAAATAGCATTCATAAAGTTCAACAATATGAAAACAAAAACTTATTTTAAAAACTGGTCAAAGAATTTAACAAATCTTACCAAAGAAGCTATACAGATGTCAAATAGGCATGTAAGAAGATGTCCTATCAAGCTCTTTCATCAGCAAATTAAAACAACTATGAGATATTACTACACACCTATCAGGATGTCCCAACTTTGGAATGCTGACAACACCAAATGCTGGTGAGGCTGTGGAGTAACCAGAACTTGCATTCATTGCTGGTGGCAATGCAAAATGGCGCAGCCACTTTAGATGACAAAGTAGCGGCTTCTTACAAGTCTAGGCATTATCCCACCATATGTTCCAGCAAACGCACTTCTTGGTATTGACACAAAGGAGCTGAAAATTTATTTCCACATACAAACTTGCACATAGATCTTTATATGGCTTCATCAGTAATTGCCAAGACATGAAAGTAATTCAGATATTCTTCAGTAAGTGAGTGGACAAATAAACTCTGGTACATCGAGACAACAGAATAGTATTCAACACTAAAAAGAAGTGGCCTAGGAAGCCATAAATAGGTAGGAAGGAATTTTTATGTATGTTACTAAGAGAAAAATGTCAATCTGGAAAGCCTACATACTCTATGACTCCAACTATATGACATTCTGGAGAAGTTAAACTATAGAGGCAACAAATATGTAATTGACATACAGGGCTTGGTAGGGCTGGGGGAGTGATGAATAGGCAGAGCCTGGGGGATTTTAGTGTGAAAATACTCTGTATGATGTCTACTGATGGATACAGGTCATTATACATTTACTTGAACCCCCAGAATGTACAGAACCAAGAGTGAATCCTAAGGTAAACTATGGACTGTGGGTGATTATGATGTGTAGGTTCAGTTGGAACAAACGTACCGCTCTGGTGGACATCAGTCATGGAGGAGCCTATGCATGTGTGGTGGCAAGGGATATCGGGGAAATCTCTGCAAACTTAAGTTTTGCTGTGAACTTAAACTTCTCTAAAAATGCTAAAATGTAAAAATCTGGGGTGCCTGGGTGGCTCAGTCAGTTGAACATCCGACCTCAGCTCAGGTCATGATCTCACAGCTCATGGGTTGAAGCCCTGTGTCAGGCCATGTGCTGACAGCTCAGAGCCTGGAGCCTGCTTTGGATCCTGGGTCTCCTTCTCTCTCTGCCCCTTCCCCCTCATGCTCTCCTTCAAAATAAATAAACATCAAAAAAATGCAAGACATCTATGAAAAACTTAATAAATAAATTAAAATGTAAAAAAAAATTTATACCAATACCTCATCATTTAATCGTACAAAAATCTCACTAAATAAGTGAAAATGAAAGTGGAGAATGAAAAATTAAAGACGTGAAAAAATAAAGATATGGCATACAAATGATGTAAATATTAGAAGAAAAAGTAGAGAGAACCTGGTATTATGGAAAAATTCAAAGAAACTTAGGGGGAAAAGGGGAATGTGGAATTTAGACACTGCAGTAGAGGCTGAATGTATTAATGTCTGGGAGTGGGCGACTTTTTGAATTTTGAAGTTTTGCCTGTTTTTTGTTTTGTTTTGTTTCGTGTTGTTGAGAGACAGGGAGTGCAAAAATAGGAGGATGGGGAAGGAAGATCTGACGTGGGATCTGCACTGACAGCAGTGAGTCCATGTGGGGCTTGAACTCACGAACTACGATATCATGACCTGAGCCAAAATCGGACATTCAACTGACTGAGCAACCCAGACACCCCTGAATTTTTACCATTTTTTCAAATCTTTTTTTTATTAGTTTTTTCTTTATTTCTGAGAGGCAGAGAGAGACACAGCGCGTGAGGGGGAGGGGCAGAGAGAGAGGGAGACACAGAATCGGAAACAGGCTCCAGGCTCTGAGCTGTCAGCACAGAGCCCGATGCGGGGGCCCGAACTCAAGAACCATGAGATCATGACCTGAGCCGAAGTTGGACGATCAACTGACTGAGCCACCCAGGCAGCCCGAATTTTTACCATTTAATTACCACTGAAAATAAATTATATATGTTGCTACCAGATGGTATTTGATAAGCTGGGTCTCTTTTTCCTCTCACTTCCTAAGGGTGTTTTGTAGTTGAGCTCAACTTCCTGTCCATATAATAAGATTTTTGATGTATTGGAAATGTCTCTCAAATAAAAATCAGCTATACTGATAGTCTCTTAATTCATGATGAAAAAATCAATTCCAGTTGATTACAGATTTTTTTTTCCCAAAACTCTGGTGAACAGACCAAATTTAGGATTTCAGATAATTTTAAGCAGGACACAGATAAACATTTCTATTTTAATGACAAGTTATTAATTATTTTAAATATCACAATCTACTTATGGTAATTGATAATGGTTTTCTGTTTATTAATTGATTTTACTACTTGATTTAAGTGGTAGGTTTTGGTTAGAAATACCGTTAAACAGAAGGTTACATGAATAAGGAGCATTTTAGTTGTTCAATTAAATTATGTAATTTTGAATTTATATATGGAAGTTTATATGTACAAAATACATTTTACTTTGAGTCATCAGATTCTTATCATCCCATACTTCTTACATAGATTGAGTTTAGAATTGAATTATCCATTTTCCTTTTTTATACATAAAATTAATTAGATTAAATTTTCTTTTAAAATTCATAGGATAACTAAGAAGTTTACGTCTTTGTAACAAAAGAAACATGGCAGACTGAACAAAATTATCCACTAAAATCTCTCTGTAGCTCAAATCACTCATACTCAAGACAAATGTTAATTTTCATGTAACTGAATAGTGATCATATATTTTAAATTTCATTTCTAAGCTTAAGAGACTACTGTTGTGAAAATCCCTCACTTCACCAGTGGTGGGCAAACTCATTCTCACTTGACTCACAAGAAACTGTTCTCATAAACTATATAATAAGAGGGTCAAAGGATACAGAACATTAGAGACAGGAAATGAATGTATCTAATAGCAAAGGCTAGAAGAGTAAAGGAAACAATAACGAGAAATTAAGCTTGGGATGGGGGGGACCAGATATGGTATACGGTTGACTCCTGAACAACACAAGTTTCAACGGCACAGGTCCACTTATATGAGGGTCTTCTTTGATACATACAAAACAGTTTTGTAAATGTATTTTATCATCCTCATGCTTTTGTTAATACGTTTTATTTTTCTGGCTTACTTTATTTTAAGAATGCAGTATATAATATATATAACATACAAAATATATGTTAATGGCTGCTTACATTAATCATGAGGGTTCTGGTCAATAGTAGGCTACTAGAGATTTTGGGGAGTCAAGTTACATGTGGATTTTCAACTATGCAGAGGGTTAGAGCCACTAACCCCCACATTGTTCAAGGGTCAACTACATTTGGAGTTATTACACCCAACTGTACCTTTCTTCAAAATTGTTTTAATCCTTGCTTAATGCCATTGCATTCTGGTTCTTTATTCTGGGCTCAGTGATAATAAAAAAAAATATACTGGGGTGCCTCGGTGGCTCAGTCAGTTAACCATTCGACTCTGGATTGCAGCTCAGGTCATGAACCCACGGTACATGGGATTGAGCTCTGCACTGACAGCATGAAGCCTGCTGGGAATTCTCTCTCTCTCCCTCTCTCTCTGCCCCTCGCCCACTTGTGGTCTCTTTCTCTCTCTTTCTCTCTCTCTCTCTCTCTTTTCTGAAAATAAATAAATAAACCTTAAAAAGGTAATAAAATACCCACTGGTATGGAATAATGTAGCTCTGAATTAATGCCTTGTACAGTAACCCTGTGAAAAGGCAGTGAAGCAAAGGGAAACAAAGTGTGCCTAAATGTTAGGTAATTTCACATTTTGATGCTTATTTTTCACAACATCTTTTTACTACCATTTTTAAGTGAGCAAACATGTTTTCAGGCCCAAAATACGATGATTCATACCCTATGTTTCCTCAACTGACATGATTCAAGCTTATTGTTTACTCCAAGGACATGGAAGGAAGAGAGCTTTCATGTTGATTCAAAAGCGGCTCTGTCTTTTGACAACCCCTCACGGGGATCAATTAGATCCATCTGTGTCTACAGCTTTGGTGAGTCAGGCTGCTACCCATTAGAAGGAAGGCTAGTGATGCCGCTTTATTCCATATACAGTAGCTCTTGTCGGACACTAGCTCGTGTGACAGTAACCCCCCCCCCGCAACAACAACAACAACAACAACAACAAAACCAGTCTTACAGTTGAATTGTTTCTCTAAAACATAGCTTTCCTTTATTCCTCACACCAGGATCTTAACTCTAAACATCTTCTTGTATTTGGAAATCTGAAACCCTCACCACCCTCCCACCTTTGCCAGGTGGTGGGTTTCCTTATAAATTCTCTGATTTGTTTGGTTTTGTTTTTGACATACTGCATTAAGTTCGTATTTTATAAATATTTTGATCCCATCATGCTTTGATCAGTCTTCAAAGATAGAACATACAGTAAATTAAATAACTTAGCACGTTCTCTAGATCTCTTGTTTCACTATGTTCCAGAATTCTCATTTACTGTATGTATCATAGAGAATTTCAATCCATATTTATTTACCTACTACTTTCCTTACAGCCTTCAATATTTCTTCTGTAACTGTTTATATTCTCGAAATTCCCCGTGAATCTACTCACGAGGTATTTCCCAGTTTCACAATTATCAACAGCACACTTGTGGTCTTAAGAATAGGATTGATGAATGATGACAGGTTAATATATAACAACTACTAACAGAGCTGATTCTTGAGAACGCTTCTACAAACACTAGTAATAAACACACTCTTCTGGAGTTTAACCGAGTGTGAGTCATGTTGTAAAATGGACATGTAGAACAACAACTTGAATCCTATGAGGAAATTAACCAGCATTCAACCTGACATGTAGGGCACTCAGGAGTTTCTATTTCTCTTCTCTTTCCCAAGACAAATGGTGCTTCTTTAGCGTTCTCTCCTGACCACTGACGTGTTTCGAGAAGAGGAATACTCAGACCATCTTGGGAGATAGATTCATATGAATACAAAGAACAAGGCTTACCTGCTCTCAAGCCATTTCCTGAGACTTTCCTATATGCTATGAATGTGTTGAGGTAACCACTGAATGATTTATGCATTTTTTTGTATTATTGCCCCATGACAGAAAGTCTTATAAGATATGTCTATATATTTTCCTTAGGTCAATAGTGTTTTTGCATCAAAAGCCAACTTTTCTTTGGTCTGATTTTGTATATGAAAGTTTAACCCCTTAGAGGTGGAAGATTCAGAACAAATCACACACTGCTCTCTCTCTTTCTTTTCTACTTTTTTTTTTTTTTTTTTTTTTGGTTTCCCAGTGCTTGTATGCATGTGGGATATGGGCAGCTAGCAGGGAATTGAAAGGTTCAGAAGAAACAGAGTTGAATCAATAGGAAGTCTCAAACTATGTTGCAGAATCGATGTATAAGTGAGGGAAAGGGAAATCCCACTGTTTCAGTAGTAGTACAAATGGAATGTATGGGTTTCGGGAGGAAGGAGAGAGAGAGATTCTTTTCTTACTCTACCGATGGCTTTGTTGACTCACTACCCAGCAGCCTTATAGCAAAAGGAGCTCTTTGTAACGTCTGGGCTTTGAGCAGTCCCATAATTCATCTTACCCTAGAACTGGCTCTAAATGCTTTCATCAGTGGACACAATTGTCAGTGAAAAAAATGAACTGCAAATGGCGAGTGGTCAAACCATCTTTCTCAAACACTAACTTCCAGCAAGAGACAGAGATTTTTGAGTAATTGAAAAAATGTATTAAATGTCTACTATACTTCAGGTACTGTGAAAGTATCTCCATATCATGAATCATGGGAATTCATCCTTTGAGGTTGTATTAATAAATGCCTTTTACAAAGGAAAAATCACGACTGGTTAGCTTGAGTAACATGTTCACCATCATGCCACTGTTAAGCCACTGCTACAGGGACTGATAGCAGATGTCTTTGTTCAAATCCTGTGGCTTTTCCTCTAATACGTATCACGCGAAGGCATAACATTTTCCCCAAACTAAATCATCCATGCAGGTTTGGACAGAGCATCGTTTTTCCTTTCTCTTCCGACACACAGAAAATGAAAAGTTTCTTTTTCTTACCGAACAGCACTACTGCCCACATCTAGGTCTTGTGCAGTGACAGCACCGATGATGGTCCCAACTGGAGTGTCTTCATAAACCTCCATGGTGTAGAGCGGCTTGCTAAACACCGGTGGTTCCTCAATATCCAGCACACTGATCTTCACTGTGGCTGTGTCTTTAAAAGGGCCCGCGGAGTGAAATCTGTGGTCAATGTGAAGGTTGGAGGCTTCTACTTTAAAAGTATATGCCTTCTTTGTTTCAAAGTCTAATGGCTGGAATAAGGACAAATCGAAAATGAAGAGGTGCATGCATATAGAATGTGGCAAAGATGGTGAACATTGTTTCAGAACATTTGCAAGGTAATACCAATTCTGAATCGGTTTCAAAGCTTGTAATTAGTGGGTAAAGACACATTTTCGGAATCACGCTCTTGTAGATTACTCTGGGTAACTTGTAACGATAATTAGTTGCATATACTAAAATGGCACGTATGTGCACATACATGCTTAAGTAGGGCTTAATTCATTTTGTAGGAGCAGTTAAAACACCAAGAGAAATTTTAAGGCAAGTTATTTTCTGATCTTATACAATACTGACATCTAGTGGAATTAAGCTATCATTAAAATACAATAAAATTGAAATTGGATAGCTAGGACAGTCTACATTCCAGCTTAAAATTTGGTACAACAAAATATGTTTTGTTTTTCTTGAACTACTCTTCTTATTTTGACAGTAATATAATTTTTTATTAATTTTTTTTTACTGTTTAAGTCTTTTCACTAAAAAAAAGGACTCTGTCAGGATTTAAAGCATACACAGTGGTAATTATAGAGTTTTGGTCTTTGGTATTCTCAGCATTGTATATATAATTAGTAGGCATTGTAATGCATCATTAGGATATTTTACCAATCTTTTACCTTGAACATATATGATCAAATTAAACACAATTGTGAAACATGGTGTTTGGAAGTCATCTGTCCAGAAGTCACTGATTCTCTATTTTAATACGTTACTACTACTTATTTTCACTTTTATTCTGAATATTTGTTTTATGTTACAAATAACTGAAAATATTACATTCTGGAAATATGGGGTTGCTACGGTGCTTGATATAAACTTTAGAGTCAATGGCTCTCCCTTCTCATCACCTATGAAAAACTAAAACAATATGAAATTAACATTAACATAGAGATTTTCAGGGACCTTTAGTAGTTTCTGTTTTCTAAATTAATTCCCTCTGCTATAACTCCAATGACTTGCTAATTGCTGTGTCAACAGATCTGTTTTTTCCCTCAGCACACCTGGGGAAAATAAGGGAGATCTATTTCTCCCTCAAGGATAAGACCATAATTTTATGCACTTTCTCTGAGGATGAAAATGGAAAATTTAAAAAAAAATCCCTGTGAAATCCTCAAAAACTCTCACAATTCCATGGAGTTTATTAGAGCAAATAGCAACACCACCGAGACGTGACATTAAGTTCTGTTCACAATCATTTTCATTCAGGGGAATCTATATTTATTTTCCCTGTAATTATTCCCTTATTTATCTAATTTGTCCAATTTTATTCATTTTTTATCTGCTTTGTGCTCAATGTTTTCTTTTATCTTTTTATGTATTTTTAGTGACTTGTCTCATGCCTATTTTCCTATTATATTATGTCAATATGATATTGATTTTCTTCAATTTCCATCTGTTTTGTTAAGAATTTCAATTTATCATTAAGCCAATAAAAGTAAATAATGGCATGCATAATATGCCATCATTGATATTTTAGCTATTGGTTAACTGAATAGGAACATAATATCAAGAACGAAAAAGGAGGTAGTCCCATGATGCTATTTCGATAAGCCTACCGCTTGACTACTGTGTTTTGTTAAAGGAATCAAAATCATGAAAAAGCAAAACAAAACAACAAACAACAACAACAAAAAAAACAATTGCCAGAATAGGAGAGCAAAGCATTATTCAAGCAGAAAATATGAAACTGTTAACAATTACTGAGAATGTTTACGTAGAATGAAGACCAAAGCAAGATAGGAAAACCATTTTTAAATATTAAAGGGATATCCTTTTGAACCTCAGTTAGGCTTATTGTAATAGTGTCTCAGTGGAATTAACAAAATTCAAATTATTAAAATGGTAACTTTAGGTTGAGAAAAAGAAGAAATATCTAACAAAATTAAGCCATTTAATATTGCATTGATTTAAAAAATATCAACAGCCTACATGGTGGTGAGGCTTGGAATACTTCCTGGGTGCAATGACAAGATTTGCTCTTTCTACATTTAACAAACTCAGAAATTAGTGAGAAACATGTCATCTCGTTTAATGAATGAGAGAGACCGATGTGTATGAAAGAGGGCTGTGCTAGGTCATTCAAATTAAAGGACATAGAAACATATGTTTCCTGTTTTTATAAATCTTAAATACTCTATGAATGTGAAATATAACTTTCCATCATACTGACCCCTATCTTCTAACGTAAGATTATTTTGACATGATCACCTTGGGTCCTTTTGCCTACAAAGCTAACTGAGCTGTCCTAGCTTATACTTACCCCTTTGGAGGGAGGAGGGCCAGAATTCACTTCTGTCTCAGAATATAGCCACTAATACCATATGTTCCCGTCCTCCGCCCTTACTTTCTCCTAGACATCAAAATGCTCCTGATTATCTACATGATTGGGCAACTTCTTTCTAGACAAGATCTACATTTTATTCATTCTATTTACCTACTTGATTAAGGTGCCACTCCCACCTGATGGTTACAATAAACTTAAAAAATAAAAATAAATAAAAAAAGGCAGTGCGGATAATTTCCTCCTGGCCTTGAAGAAGTAAACTCATGAGGGTAGAAACCACCTGGCAAGTACTCAAGGGGCACCTATCGGAGTTGACACTGAAACCTAGCCAATAACTAGCAAGAAATACCGACCTCAGTCATAAAGCCACAAAGAAATGAATTCTGCCCACAACCGATAAGCTTGGAAAGTGTCTCTAAGCTTCAAATCAGATGGCACCCCAGCTGACGCCTTGATTTCAGCCTGAGAGGCGCTGAGGTTTCAGCAGAGGACCCAGTTACGGTATCCTCTGACCCACACTTCCATCTGTCTTTACTTTTTACTCCTCTATATTGCTTCAATTTTTATGGTTAACATGTATTGGTATTATTTTGCCAACAGAGTAAAGTCATCACTCAACACAATGTATTCTTTAGTAATAAGATTCTACTTTCTCAATCATATAGTGGTTCTAAATGGCCAATGGAAGGAAATATTTTCAATCAGTCCAAATGACTGAAGGCTGAACCTTTATCCAAATCAGGGTAGGTGCCTTTCAGGACAAGCAGAAAACAGACTTATACCAGCCTGAACCATGATGAAAAGACAAGACGGAAAAGATCTTACAAAGTAATTTCTTTATGCCAGGTGTGCTACAAAGATAAGATTTTCTGATCAAGCGTCATTTTAAAGGAAAATTAAGTTTCCCAAAACTTAGTTTTATGATCAGCACAGTAACCAATTTATTTATTTGTTGCTGGCACTTTCTGTTTCATAAGAATTTATTCCAGAACTTGACCACAACTCATGTTACATAGAAAATCATTCATAGATGATATGTGCATGTACTTCTTTGATTTATTCACATCAATTTAAATTCACATTGATCAAATCAAGTGTTTGGTGTTGAGAATAGAGTGGTTAACAAGTTAAATGAAGTCCATTTTATCACAAGCCTTATATTGTAGAAAAGGATGGCCACAACAACAACAACAACAACAACAACAAAAAATTAGTAAGTACATCATTTTCAGCTAGTGTTAAGATTTATGAGGAAAATGAGGTAATAAGACATACATAATTATATAGAGCACATTGGAAGTGCATTTTTTTCATGTTTATTTATTTTTGAGAGAGACAAAGACAGAGAGTGAGCTTGAGCGGGGGAGGGACAGAGAGAGGGAGACAGGATCCAAAGTGTGGGCTCCATGCCAACAGCAGAGAGCAAGATATGGGGCTCAAACCCACAAGTCACAAGATCATGCATGATTGAGCCAAATCGACCTCTTAACCGACTGAGCCACCCAGGCACCCAGGAAATGCATTCCTGAGGATGTAATAATGATAGGAACTGAGATAAGAAGAACCACGCATGGGGAAGTCAGAAGCTAATGACCCTGATGGAAGGTGAGCAAAGGTTAAATTCCATAGAATAAATTCTATACCTTTCAATAAATATTTTTTGAACATCCTACCACGTTCTAGACATGATTACCCATGCTAGAACTGAGCAAAGCAGACAAAAATCACCACCTGTGTGGAGTTTGCTGTCTCCTAGGAGTTGATGGACAACAATAAGATACATAGGCAAAATATGTACCATGTTGGGCGGCAGTAAATGGTATGGAAAAATGTAAAACTTGGGGGTCAGATCATGTTCTGTGTGTTGGGGGTAGATGGCAGTTTGTGTATCCTATCACTGTTGAGGAAGGAATTCAACTCAGCAACTTACTAAAAACTAGAGAGGTAATTATTTTTGTTTAAGTTTATTTACCTATTTTTGAGAGAGAGAGAGAGCCTGCGTGCTGAAGGAGAGTGGGGAGGAGCAGAGAGAGAATCTCAAACAGACTCCGCACTGTCAGCACGGAGCCCGACACTGGGCTTGAACTTACAATCCAGGAGATCATGACCTGAGCCAAAACAAAGAGTCTGAAGCTCAACCAGCTGAGCCAGCCAGGTGCCCCCATGAACTAATTATTTGATGCATAAAAGTTGTTACATGATTAGGTAAAAATTCCCCAACAAAAAAGGGAAACAAGTTGGGGCGCCTGGGTGGCGCAGTCGGTTAAGCGTCCGACTTCAGCCAGGTCACGATCTCGCGGTCCGTGAGTTCGAGCCCCGCGTCAGGCTCTGGGCTGATGGCTCGGAGCCTGGAGCCTGTTTCCGATTCTGTGTCTCCCTCTCTCTCTGCCCCTCCCCCGTTCATGCTCTGTCTCTCTCTGTCCCAAAAATAAATAAAAAACGTTGAAAAAAAAAAATTAAAAAAAAAAAAAAAAAAAAAAGGGAAACAAGTCAAATGTGGCCATTTTTAAAACCTGAATTTTAGTTGTCGACAAATTTCAACAACCTTTCAGTTTTAAAATTAAAAAAAAGAAAAACTAAAACAAAAAGAAACCCAATGGAATGACCAGACAAAAAACGTATTTTCTAAATAAAATTATTAAAGTGAAGAAACATGTACTTCCTAAAAGTTACCTCTACATAAATTTGTCACAGAACTATTTGTTAGAAATGCCTTTAATTTTTGTGGGCATAATTTAGACTCCAGATTTTTGTAGCACTACGAATTTTTGATAGTTTTAATGAATTAGTTTAAGAATCATGGGCATTATTCGCTCTATGCCCATATTTTAGTGATGATACTTTTTGGAACAAATTCAGTAACTAATTCAGCAAGACAAAACAAAACAAAAAAAAAATACTGAAAGAAACTCTAGTGCTTCTAGTTAAGGGTTTGGGGTAAAAGAAAGATTTTATCCTAAAAATGAAAGATTACATTAACTTTTATAAATACTTAAGTAAAATACGTGTTTTACATGCACACACAGTATAGATCATGATCATCTAGGGAGGCCAATTATTTTTTGAGCTTTCTTGAATAACCAAGTTCACAATTTACTTCTCTTTTTTTTAATGTTTAATTATTTTTGAGAGAGAGAGAGAGAGAGAGGGAGAGAGTGAGTGGGGGAGGGGCATAGAGAGAGGGAGACACAGAATCCAAAGCAGGTTCCTGAGAAGGTTCTGAGCTGTCAGCATAGTCTGATGTGGGGCTTGAACCTATGAACGGTAAGATCATGACCTGAGAAAAAGTCAGAGGCCCAACTGACTGAGCCAACCAGGCGCCCCTCTCACATTTTACTTCTAACATATATTGTTGGTAACAATAGTTATAACAGTTAATATGCTTTTCAAACATACTATAATTTACAAGCTGTTCAACTTTGAAAAAGTTACCTTTTTTCTTTGAGTTTCTTATTTCTCATATGCATAATCAGTAAAACACTATCTTTCTAAGTAATTTATAAAATACATTAAACTTTACATAGTACTGAGAACTAAAAAATGATGCATCATAAATTAAAACAATAAACCAGCACAATGCATTTGTTCTGTAGTCAATAAAAAATTTAAACACCCTGTATATTTCAAGAATGTCCTTTATTGTGACAACACAAATACAGATATGATAAAGTGGCTTTAGGGGGCTCAAATATAGTAGGAATAATAGATATGTTTAAAGTATTAATGCTATAAGTATCGTAGGCGTTTGAAAGAAATGCTGACGTTTTGGAAGAAAGTAAGAAGTGATCAGCTTTGCCTGAGGGACTCATGAAAGTCTTTGGTATGAGACATGGGAGATAGTTAAAAACAACAACAACAACAACAGAAAGAATCAACTAAGAAACTTATGTGGGGCAGTGTCTTCTGTGCAAAAGGAAGACTAGTGCATTTGGCAGAAATCGCAGTGAATTTCGTATGGTTGGAAAATAGCCTGTATATATGTGCGTGCTTATTCATGTGTGCAGCAGATGATAATACAAAACAGACGATTTGCTTGGTATCTTACTAATGATGGAAACAAAAAAAAAAGGACTTTAGCATGAGAGTAAGAGAAACAGGGTTAGGTTTCAACCACTCATAGAGGAAAGGATAAGTTAAGTGAATATATTCAGAGAATGGCCATTGCAGTGGTAGAAGGAATAACCAGGAGGATGCATGGCAACCCAGTAGGCAGAGAAAGAGGGACATTTTAACCCATGTTCAGGAGAAATTAGTGGCCAGGACTTACGTCCTATTTGTCACAAGGAAGCTGATGGCAATAGAAGCAACATAACAAAAAAGTCTAGATTTGGGGGTTACGAAACTGGAGAGGAAGTGGAGCCTTATCTAGGAAGGAGAAGACATGAACAGAAGCACTCTTGTTGGGAGCAGAGAAGGAATTTGACTTTGGTCATTCTGAGTTTGAACAGACTATAGAACACACAGTTTTAAATGCCTGATGGGAAGCAAAACGAGCTGCTTTGGTAATTTCAGTCTAGGAGCCAGTGTAGAGTTTATAAGACTGATTAGCAAAGTTAGGTAAGATGTTTAAAAGAAAAGGTGATGACAAACATTTACAAAAACTGGGACATATTTACAGAAACAAATAAAGAACACCACTTATTTTTTTCTTTAAACTTAAGCATGTCAGACTGGCTAAAAACAGGAGTGTCTTAAACTTAATAAAGGTGTATGTTTGGCTACATAAAATAAGCGATTCCAAATTTTTTCATCGGTTTCCCCTTAGAGTTATTCAAAAATTAACCACATGGTGGTGCTCTTCACCAAATAATTTGGTGTGAAAGCCTTTCCTTGCCATTTGACTTCAAAAGAAAATGAGTTTTACCAACAGGACCTAAGTAAAATATGAATGGTTCAGTGGGACCCGCTGAGAGCTTAGCCTATTTACTAAGAATCCTGGTAAACAATACAACATTTTACTTCCTTTTTTTACAGGAAAAAAATAATTCTGCTTTGGATTCAGTGTGAAAACAGTTATGTTTATTTGGAATGAAATAATATTTCCAACTAACATCAAAGAGTAAGAATTCTTTTTTAAACCAAAAGTTTTACTTATTTAAAAATAAAGAGGAAATCACATCATCATTCTTTACTTTAAACATGCACTCTTTATTTCCTAGTTACCAACAGACATTTTTGTAGAAATGGTAGAGAACTGAGAAATTATGGAAGATAATAAAATTGTCCTTTTGCAGAACTTAAATGTTGACAACAATATTTTAATTGCTTTTATTTCTTAATAGTAACAAGGAAATTACAGTGCTTCTATAAATATATTTCTATTTTTAGTCCCTCAAAGTTTTTAACTCATGTAATTTTATATTTATATCTGTTAACTATGTAATTATATAATAAATTATATTTATTCTCACTTCTCCAGTAGAAAAAAAACTAGAGTAAAATATATTTCCTTTCCTTTTTCAATTAAGAATAAAATTGCTCAATTTAAAATGCTTTATGCTCTCGTTTTAAATGTAGCCTATCTCTTAATTTTTAGATGGGATGAAACTTTTAACAGCTAATATTTTGATTTTGTTAGTGTTTTTAATGTTATAATACTTAAGAACATATAGGGTACTTTCTATTTGTTTAAATTCTGCTCAATGCAATGTGACATAAGTGTAGACTAAGGGTAGTTTTTTGTGTGTTTTGTTTTATTTTTTACCAATAGCCTGTGCCTTAAGAAGATTTGTAAAGTTTCATAATGTTATTCTGAATTCAATGTGACACAGTGAAATAACATTATGTCATAGGGCTCATAAACTGAATTCAGGCTGACGTTAAAAAATAAATTAATAAAAGTTTGTTTTTTTTTTCATTCTTCTCTGCTCATAAACCTGACTATCATTTTTATTCACTTACACCCTCCTCAGAAAGAGAGAGGGGAAGTGGTAAAGGGAAAGCAAATAAAGATTTTGGAGATAAAACAATAACTAGAATATGTGCTTCCAAGAACTTTGTATTTTATTTTATTTTATTTTATTTTATTTTATTTTATTTTATTTTAAGATGTCATTTAAATTCCAGTTAAATATAGTGTAGTGTTGGTTTCAGGAGGACAATTTAGTGATTCATCACTTACATACAACACCCAGTATTTTGTTTATTGAGTTCAGAAAAGAAAAACTCCGTAAACAAAATATCATACTCAATGTTAGCCAAACAATGAAAGTAACTGATATTTATCAAATAGCTCCATATTCAAAGGTAGAATATATTTTGGACTTTCTAAATGCATTAACAACATAATTCCTGCATGAATTTGGTTTTAATTAAAACCCTTTTTTACAATTTTATGCTGAGATGTTGAAGGGAGATTTTTTAAAAAACTAATTTAAAGATCACCATGTAACTGGAATAGTGCTATTGACGTTTACATATTTATTTATCATCACACACCTAATTTTTCTACGACTCCTAAAGGTAAGTACAAGGTAAACTTTCCTGAGAACTTACTGAATATACACACAACTAATTCTATAATGCATTCTTCACCCCTCCCCCAAAACTCTAAAGAACGGCAGTTGTTTAAATTAATTTTGAGTTTCTCATGGGCTCTATTCAACAGAATTTTTCTAATGGTTTTATTTTCAAGAAATCATTCTGCCATGTTTAATCAAGTCATAATTCTACATGTACATATTTGTAGAAACACACAAAATATAATACATACAGCAGATAGATATGTAGGTAGGTATGTAAGTAGGTAGGTAGACAGATAATAGGTAATTTTAAAATTTTGTTACAGAACTGATCTCCTGGGATATTTGTCTTTTTTTGAGATTTAATAGATGAACTCTGCAAGCTACAATTGTCCTTTCCAAAAGGATGCCTCTAGGTTTTCCTCACTTAGACATTAAGACAAATTACAACACTAAGAACAAATCTATTCAATTCTTTGGTAATTTGCTGGATGATCAGAATTTTTATGAAAGTATGTTTTGGCTGTCCCTTTAAAATGTCGCCAGAATCTCACCATTTCTCACAACCTCAATTACTACGCAAGGCATGGTCCATACCTCCATCAACGGTTTCTGGGATTATTTCTGTAGGTTTGTAACTGGTCTATTTCTATCCTTACTTCCTAGTCACTATTCTCAGAACACCACAGTATCCCAGCTTTACAAGGATAGAGGTAACTTAGATCTAAAGTCACCCTGGGCTTTCTCATACCATGATCTAATTCGAGTCCTTGGACTGACTGGCCTATTGGGCTTTCCAAGGAGGGCCCTTTCTCTGCACCTTTGACTTCATTTCTGGCTGGGAACCGTTTCATTAGCGCACTCAACCCACTGGATTCCTTGCAGCTGCTGCCCAATCTTTCTGGAACAAGCTTCACTCAGACACTACATGGTTCATTTCCTGCTTCATTCAAGAGTCTGCTGAAATTTCATCCTGTCAGAGAAACGTTTTTTGACCACCTCATTATAAGAGCCACCAAATGCAGTAATGACTTGTATCCCTGTACCCTGCTTTATGCTTTTCAAGCTTGAATTTATAGCTGCTGTCAGTGATTTTGCATTTATCATCTGTCTTTCCCAACTAAGTGGAAGCTGCTTCAGTTCAGGGATTGGATCTGTTTTGTTTACTGCTTTATACCCATAATCCAGAGTGGGCTCTCAGATTTAGTGACTTCCCCATCAGTACCTGTTGAATGAAGGAGTGAACGTTAGTTATGGACACTGAACTTTATTTAAATGACAAATTTTATGCCAGCAAAATGGACAATTATTCATCCACTGCAGGAAGAAAAATGTACTTTTTATACTTGGAGATACACATTTCAGACTGGTTTTCTTTATTATGTAAGTCAATTTTAACAACATTATGTCATAATTTCATAAATCCTTTTTAATCTCCTTAAGAAAGAGAAGTCTCAAAAAATTAAATCAAAAAATGCAACAAAATAAAATTGTTCAAAAATTTGACTCTTTTTATGAATCTTTCATAAGCTAAAAAGGGAAAAGGTCTGTTCTCATTGCTTTAGTGAGGATGTATAATAGGTAAATATTTACGAAAATTGATTTATATAACTAAATATTTACTTTCAAAGATCAAGCCATTTTGATGTAATGTAAAGACTATAGTTAGCCATGTTTTCAATTGTGTTAAAAAGTAACACACATTTTCCCACACATTTTCCCAGGTTGACACTTAGACATCAATGTTTTATTGGCACAGATGATAAATATGTATAAATAAAAATATATAAAATGTGTATAAATATAGAATATATGTATAACTTTAAATATACATGCATATATAGATTTTAAATATATAGCATACACAATATTGACTCTTCTGTACCTCAATTTTACTTTGTAAATTTACTTATTTTCATACATACATTTTATTAACTGTTGATGTAAAATATTTTCTATTATTTTCTTTATTACTAAAAGAATTCATATTTGCTCCATTTAAATTAATGTTTGTAAGTCATTTAAGTATAGTGCTTTTTGAGAAAAAATAAGTGATAAGACTTTTCATTGACTTTCTACTGAATAGAAAAGAGAAAAATGAGCAAAGCAAGAAGAAACAATAAAGGAGTAAAGTTGGTAAGAATGTGACACATAGTTTTTAAGAGTACTTTGAAAATTAAACATAAATGCATAATTGTGCTGAATGAGGTCATGTGGTTAAATTAATTTGTAGGAAAGGTACAGCTTATGTGCAATAGTGGAAATAAAAAGTGATAAATAATCTATATGAAAATTGTGTTTACTTTCAATATTGTTTTTATTGTCATATATATCATTTCTTTGTTAAAATTCAGAGTTCCTGAGCAAATCTGGAAACATCAACCTCATTCATGGGAATGACTGCAAATATACTTCTTGTAGGTTAAAATAATTTCCATTATTAAATGTATATGATATACTGCAGTTTGGGTTGAATACAACATGCTTTGTAGCAGAGGAGAAAACAGTACTAAATTAAATGAGTATCACTGTTTTTCCTACACTCCATTCTTAAAAATTCCTATAATTTGCTTCACTGATATGGAAACAATCTACACGTCCTAAATATAATTGTGATTTTTCTTTCTCAAATTTCCATAACCCTTCTTCAAGTCACTCCCCAACAAAACACAGATTATAACCTGTCTAATATTGACAATTGTGCTCTCCCCTTCTGTGATTCTCCTCTGTATTAATCCCTTTTATTATTGTTATTATTTTGATAGAGAGAGATAGAGAGAGATGGAGAGCATGCTCTTGAGCAGGGAAGGGCAGAGAGAGAGAAAAGAGAGAATCCCAAGCAGGCTCCATGCTGTTAGCATGGAGCCCAGCATGTGGCTCCTTATCATGAGCTACGAAATTATGACCTGAGCAGAAACCAAGAATCAGTTGCTTAACCAACTGAGCCACCCAGGCGCCCCTAACCTATTTAACATTACTCAGTGGCTTCCCATCAGAGTCCGCCTTTCCTTCCCTCTCCCACCCTTTCTCCCTCTCCCTCTCCTTTCATCTTCCCCTCTCATTCTCCCTCCCCTTCCTCCTCTCTCTCTCTCATTAATCCTTCTTTTCAGTTACCTCCTTAAAACCTCCTCAAGGCCAGCATTACCCTTGTTCATTTCTTCCATTCCTCAGTAGTATAGATTACTGACATAGGGATTCTTCCACTGTGATATAAACCTTTACCAGCAATGTGTGAATTAGATATTTATATAGACGTTTATAGTCTCAGAAAAGTCCTGAGACGGTAAGACCAAAGCTGGTGGGGTTAGAATTTACCTCTAGATTTTATTTTATTTTATTTTATTTTATTTTATTTTATTTTATTTTAAATGGTTGTTGTTGTTGTTGTTGTTGTTTTAATTTTGAGAGAAAGCCAGTGAGAGGGGAGGGGCAGAGAGGGATGGAGAGAAAGAATCCCAAGCAGGCTCCCTGCTGTTAGTGCAGAACCCAATATGAGGCTCGAACTCACAAACCATAAGATCATGACCTGAGCCAAAATCAACAGTCAGACACTTAACCAACTGAGCCACCCAGGAGCCCCTAGATCTTATTTCAATTAATATATTTGTTTAAGTTTGTAACAATTAAAAATCAAATTACAATTAAATTATTGTAAGAATTTTTTAATAAATGAATTCATGGACCTGTTTCAACAAAAAATATGTATCTGTTGATTTTCAGAATACAAATACCTGAGGAAGTGAATACTTCAGAGCCTTTTGGTCTTTTTTAAATTTAATATAGTGCTCGTTTAAGGAAATTAAAATTTCTGCCATTTTCAACTTTTAGTCATTTTGTGATTTAATTATTATTGGGTAATCAACTGTTCAAAACCTTGTCTATGTACCTTTTTCAATTTGATGACTCCTTCTTGTGTATCCTCATCTGTGACGATGTCAAACAAATTTCCCCCATCTCCTGGAACAATATTGTATTCAATTTCTGCATTTTGTCCAAAATCAGGATCCACAGCTCTTATTCTTCCAATGGCTGAGCCGATAGGAGAAGACTCGGGAACTTTCAGATGGAAAATACCTGGTAAGACATGTATAATTCATGCCGTCAGTGGTGTTAGTTAAGTGTATAGTTAGATGACTAGGCTTGAGAAATATACTATATCTAAAGTAAATCACATTTAGAACATAATAGTGCCAATCAAAAAGGAATTTGCTGTCAAGTTAAGAATTATGAGTAGGAATAATAACTTCACTTTTCACTTCCATAGGTCCTGCTCTAGAATTTTAATTGGGAATTATAACTAGTAAAGTGTGTTCAATTTAAATTAGCGTGAGGAAGTATTTTAAATACTAACAGCCTCAAAGTGTACCTAATATTAAATGGAAGGGCAGGAACATCCATGTAATTAAATGGTACCAATAAGGTAGAATCCGGGACACAAGACAGAGATAAAATAAAGATAGATGACAGATTGATAGATATTTATAGAAAGTTAAGGTTATATTTTCTAATATATATATAAATATTTTATATTTTTCTTATATATTCCATAGAGAGACAGTATGTACTCAGTAAGTGTAAATCATTAAGCTAAAAAGAACCTGTAAGATAGTTGACCAAAATTTTAATCTATGATGGATTTAAGTATATTATATTATTGACTAATATTCAATTTGTGTTTAGTATTTAGTAAATTTTTCCTGGGTATACTACAAGCTACTTTTATACACATACAAGATCAGGATATCGAGTTCTATCTGCTCCATTATTTATTTAATTTTTTTTTTTTAACATTAAAAAAAAAAAAAAAGAAATGCTTCTTTTCACCACCAGGTGGAGCACGTACATTACTATGAATTTGATACTGAGTCAGAAAAACCTACAAAAATTTCTATCTATATAAAATATACCAGAATCAGGAAAATTTGGAATGTCCTCTAAAAATGAAAATATATACATTGCTTAAAGGAGTTTTAGAAATTGTGTATGGCATAACATGAAAAAGATATAGGCTATTTTACTGACTTGTCATCAAAATCAATATTAAATGATTAAATGGCAGTCTATTTATATTAAAATAAGGAAAGGACGAGTGTGGAAGGAAATAAAAGTGCAAAAACAAAACTAAACTCAAAATACAAAATTTAATTTTTATATCTTCTTTCCAGTTTTAATTTCTATTAATGTACTTTGGATTGTACCTTCTCATGGCTAAAGCAACCACCGTAATTCACTCGTTTAGAACTTCTAGTTACATTCATAGAAATTAAGTTAGGAAGACCTTTAATATGTTTATTGAATGGTGAAGTTCATTCATCAAATTGCATTACAATATTTTGGTTATAGGCTTCAAGAAATATGAGGAAAAAATGCTCAATCACACCTTGTGGACATTTTGCTAAATATTTTCCATTTTATTCCCAATTACTTTGTTTTTCTCTTATAGTTTTCTCACAGTTTCAAAATGGGGTAATTTCATTAGCCCTAGTAGCATTAAATCTTTCAACTACCTCTCACCGCCCCCCCAACATAGATATCTACCACTTGCACAAATACTGCTAAAATTAGCCTTGTTTACATTCAATGGACATTACCTCATCCAAAAATATAATTAATATTAAAAGATCTAAATATTTACCTAAATTTGGCTGATTTCATGTAAAACAGAGTGTAGATTTTTACAGCAGTCTGAAAATAGTTGTTCAATTAATTTGATAATTAATTAACAGTATACCTGCCTTCCAAGGGGAGTATGTCAAATCTTTCTAAAAGAACACATTTAAAAGTTAATAAACAAATCAGAACATAGGCAAGTAATAACAATAATGCAACTGGTAATAATGGAGTGTTACATAGGCATTAGGAAAGGATTTTGATTAAATAAGTCATATCACATGATCAAGCTGGCAACTTTTCATAGGCTACGACTATGTTTCATTAGGTTTTATTCCCTAAACACTTCACGCAGTGGCTGTCATAGAGATGCTCAAAGTTTGCAGGATTTAAAGTAGCTTTGGACTGGAGGCTACCAGAGCAAAGAGGAAGAATAAAGTCACAGGTTGCAATGTATACACATTGTCTAAGAAAAAGGTAACAACAGGTATCCAAGTGAAATTGAGTTCAAATAGCCATGATCACATAAGCAGGACCTAATGTGACTTTTACAGCCTGCTTTTCTAGAGTGTTAAGTGCTTCACAATAGCCTAAACCCTGATTGTATGGAAGCCCTTCTGAGCTACTAGCAAACATAAGGATGCCTGACTTCTTGTTTAACGTGGTGAGAAAGCCTGCAACAGTTATTTAAACTTGTACTAAACTTCTCATATATGTGATTCTTTTTATTTTCTTTTTTTCTTCCTTTCTTAATATCTGTTAAGTAGAAGTATCACTTGTCAGAAACACGTCCACCACTTTTGCCTTTTGGGTGATTGTGATAAAGAACCCGAAGAAACACCAAAAGCCTTGAAGCCCTACTACACTTAGTCATAGTTCAATGTCATGGTATATCTATAAGTATTAAGAAAGGTGTTGAATTTTTTCCTGATAAAATAGAGTAATGGAAGTATGCTGAATAATGTACTGTACATCCCTCTTTCACATGATATTTAGTTAGGAAATGACCAAAAAAGTTATCAAAGACACAGCTGACAGAGATTTGAGTGAAGGAGGCAGCTGCTGAGGGCAGTGGATTTCAAACCTCAAACATGGCCAGCAGTGCAAGGTGATGATGGTGGTGCGGACTGAGGTAGGGGGAGGTTGGATGGGCTCTTTAGAAAAATATGGACATCTAACTTAAAGTATGTATAATTTTTCTGCTTACTCTATCTAATCCATTCAATAGGAACAAATTCAGATTACATATTTGCTTTATGAGTGAGATTTCATTTGAACGATTAAAAGCAAAATTAAAAGAATTAAAAATCAAGGGAGATAATCTAGTCTGGCATCATCATTAAGAGATTATGGTTAGCGGAGGTAAAAAAAAAAAAAAAAATAGCCAGAATTGAGACCCTCCAATTTAAGAAGAATTTTTAGATATCTGAAGGACATCAGATAATGCAGACTTTACATGAGAGTTCCCCTTTTCAAGACAATATGCTGAGATAAGAGTTTTGCGTTTTATAAAAGGAAATTTATGAAGCCACTAACAATAAATGTGAAGATGGCTATTCCTTGCAGTATTATGTCAATAGTAAGTTAAATAGCAGTTTCTTAAAAAGTGGTCAGCATATAGCATGCCTACACATTTAAATTATCTGATGGCACGGGAATGTAATAAACTGAAATGCCAGCATTCTCCAAAAAAACCTGACTCAAAAGCGCTCACTAACATGTCCCACCAAAATTAAGATATAATAAAAGTGAAAACAGTGATTTACCATGTACATCTTTTTTGTGTATTGAGATTTTAGTGTACATAAAACACAAATGTACAGAGCACTGAATTTTCTGTTCTTTAGGATAGCACATTTTAGTAGGGTGGAAGACATATTCATTAAGCCAAGCATTTCCAAATAAAATACTGTAGTTAGAAGTAAAGTCTCCAGAATATGGAACAAATCAGAGAAACTATGCATTAGTCATGTCATATTTTTTTAGGCTCTGTCGGTTTATTTCCAGTGACTTGACATTTTATCATTTCTAGAAACTCGACAGCAAATAAAGCTGGGGTCATTCAGATTAATTCAAAACTGAAGTAATCTTCAGCTGTGCCAAAGTTGGACCGCTTGTGATGTACTGTGTCATTACAGTTCCATCAACTCCTGCGTGTCCTACTTTTGACGCATATGAAACATCTTAATGGCACTACCTGTACAAGACAGATTAAAAAATAAAACAGGTGACAAGAAATTGTTCAGAGTCAATAAGAATATATGCTTACATACTCATCAAATATACGTGCTATGCTTAACAGAAAAAAAAAAAGTTCTCATGGAAAACGAGAAAACTGCATGTAGTGAACTAAAATGGAATTATAGTGATCAAATTCTAAAACTTTTTACAGATAATGCTCCCTCTTAATCCCAAAGGTAAAAGTATCTATTACTCAGTTATAGGCTAAATAAGTATCTTCTCAGGAACTTTGTTGTTTCAAAAAAGGTACTTGGGGTGCCTGGGTGGCTCAGTTAGTTAAGAGTCCGACTTCGACTCAGGTCATGATTTCATGGTTCCTGGGTTTGAGCCCCGCGTCGGGCTCTGTGCTGACAGCTCAGAGCCTGGAGCCGCTTCAGATTCTGTGTCTCCTTCTCTCTCTGCCCCTCCCCAGCTCGTGCTCTGTCTCTGTCTCTGTCTCTGTCTCTGTCTCTCTCAAAAATAAACATTAAAAATTAAAAAATAAAATGAAATAAAATTTAAAAAATGTACTTTGATTATTAGGACTCACACTGGTTTTGTGTATATGTCAGGGAGCATTCAGTGACACCTAAGGAAAAAGGATATACAATAGGCTTTCCTTCTCTGAATTCTTTGGAATATTTCTAAGCATTGATATAAATACCAAAAGAGATACATTTACTTAACAAAACATATATTAATATGTTTTAAGCTACTCAGAAATAAAAGTTGCAGGACTTGCAAAAATATATTAAGTTAATGAATAAACTATGTAATGCAGTGACAACATTTAGTAATAAAAACAGCAAGTATAAAGAAAATAGAACAATCCAGTATAAATTCTCTTTTGAAATACATTTTATGTTTATTGTCATAACTAAAATTACTCAAAAATAATATGTAAGAAGTCAATGTTCAGCTGCACAGAAAACTTACTATACTTAGGAATATGAAAACATATTATTTGAGATCTTGTAAATAGATGATTGCTTGAAGTACTACATGTATGTTTAAACTTTTGAAAGTAATGTATATTACCATAAAACTGTTGATTCAGTGATTCAATTCAAACATTTAATTGTTCAAATAGTCATCCCACATGTTTGTGTGTATGTGACTTACCATCTAATGACATAGAAATAAAATGTTTCTTTCTCAATATTTTATTGTTTTAATTTCATAAGCAAAGATAGTAATAGCACACAAAATGATTTCACCTTATCTAAAGAAAAGAAAAAGGAAATGGAAGCAAACAATATTTCTGTATGAGGATAAAGGACTATGTACCTGTTATACCTTCTTATTATCCCTGTGACCTAGTGCAAAATATTTAATCCTTCTTTTCCTGATCTCTAAAATTGGAATAATAATAATGGTGATGATGATGAGATCGTGATGTCACTCATACAATAGTGAAACTCCTAAGTAATAACTATTATTACTAGTTGCTTTCTAAATAGTAATTCTCTAGATAACTCCATATCTGTATTGTACTATTTTCCTGTAGAAGTTGCAGTAGTCAACTGGAAACTGCCTATAGAGATATGGAGATGAAAGAAAGGGAGGTGTTAACAGAGTTCTGAAAAGCCATTCTAATTTTAGCTGAAACACTTTCCCCATATCTTCAAAACTGAAGGATTCAAGAGTAAAAATATCTTGGTGGTTGAAGAATGTTTTATGCCCTCTATTTCCTCAAAAGCCTGAAGCTGTATTTTCAATAAGCACAAATTAAAGTAACGGAAATATAGTCCGCAAGAAAAAACCATTCTGATACCAAAGTTGGATTCCAACTAGATTTTAGTCAAGCATACTAAGCATACAGTAAGTGGAAGCTCTCAGTAGTGACAGAGACATTTAGTCCTGCTCATTCTTAGGATGGGTCTGGGATGAACAAATTTTTGGAAGCGTCAAGTATCTGGAATCAAGAACTTTACTTTATTGGCCAAATTACTTCATTTTTTACAAAAGTTATAATTGCCTAGTCTAGACTTTCATTAATTATACCCATGAGTATGAATTGCCATAAAACCAATATACAATATATTAATGGATTTATAAGTTTTATGAAATGTTATCAATTCTATTTAATAATAGAAATATTTCTTTTCTCAGAGATACGAGAAATTCATTCCAAACTTTCTAGCTCTGAGCAGCCATACACAGCACAAAAATCTAGGGCTAATTATTGAATTGTCCCGTCTAAATTTCCTTTGGGTGGTAGATTAGTTAAGTCGTCCAGTAACTCGGATTACTGATGAGTGAATCAACTGCAGCATTTAGTAGCTTCCTCAATGGAATGATAAAGAAAAAACAAATAAAACAAAAAATACAGAACAAACCATGTTTATCCTAATGGCATTAATGACCTGGTTGGGGAGGTAGATACGAATTAAACAATTATACAAATGAAGTAAAATTGCTAAGTAACATCAGTACTTTAAGGGAAAGTTACACAATTCTGTTCACTTTTTCTGACGTTTAAGCTAAGAACCTGAGCTAAGTCAACTGGCTGATGTTGGATTTGTGAGGTAAGCTATTAGAAAACATTCCAAATAGTAGAAACGATATGACAAAGCCCTTCTAATAATTATCCTAATCTTCTGCCCTTCTATTTTGCTTGTTCAGTTACTACCACTATGGCTTGTTTATATAACATATACTGATATAGAGACAGTAAACATCAACTTTAATATCAAATATAAATAACTTTACCTTTAGTTAATATCAATATATTGATCTCTCTACATCCACTAATTCATTATCATTTTTCTGTTGATCTTTTTTCCTCATTCGACTAAAACATGTTTTGTTGTTTCATTATCATATTAATCTATGGCCTATATATCTTGTCCATGTTGTTGCTGCAGTCTGGTCAAACTCAACCCTTGATAATGATAATTACCCTCTTTCTCAAGAAGGAGGTGCGACTGACTGAGGAAAACCAAAAAGAAACAGTCAGCTAGATATCATTATAAATTTTCATCACTATCCTCAAATGCACTTTCCAGATTGGCTGTAAAGCATACAAATTTACAAAGGTAACTTACCACTATTTGCTATGACCTCTATTTTACACTGATCTATTTTCCACAAATCTTTACTACCGACTTTTTTTTTTTTACTTTTTTTTTACTTTTTTTCTACAGATTTTCCTCAACTTATAATGGGGTTTTGTCCCAATGAACCCATCATAAATTGAAAACAGCGTGAGTGGAAAAGCCATTTAATACACCTAACCTACTGAACATCATCGCTTAGCCTCTCCTACCTCAAACCTGCTCAGAACAATGACAGTAGACTACATTTGGGCCACATCACCTAACAGAAAGCCTATTTTGTAACAAAGCGCTGTCCATTTCACGTAAATTATGAATACTGTGTTATCGGTTGTTCACCCTCATGATCGCATGACTGACTGGAAGCTGTAGCTCGCTGCCTCTGTTCAGCATCACAGGTGAATATCATACCACATACAGCTAGCCTGGGAAAAGTTCAAATTTCAAAATTAAAGCACGGTTCCTACTAAATATGTATCGCTTTCACACCATTGTAAAGTTAAGTTGAACTGGCGTGAGTTGAAGACCAACTTAATTGGCGACCCTTCTCCTATTTTACAGGGGAAAAAAAAAATGAACTCATATCACATAGGAGACAGTTCAGCTTCCTGAACCTTCAAACAATCCCACATCAGTATTTCTGCTAGTCTGAAAAGGCATAACATGCATCATTTAATAAAAACATGTTTCCGGGCACCTGAGTGGCTCAGTTAGTTAAGCGTTAGACCTCAGCTCAGGTCAAGACCTCACGGTTCCTGAGTTCAAGTACCATGGCAGGCTCTGTGCTGACAGCTCACAGCCTAGAGCCCACTTAGGATTCTGTGTCTCCCTGTCTCTCTGCCCCACCCACTTGTGCTCTACCTCTCTCTCTCAAAAATAAATTAAAAAAACATTAAAAAAAAACCCAAACGTGTTTCCTTTCTTTGTCTTCCACTGCTCCTTTAGACCTTATTCAGCGAGGGTAAGCTTTCTCTTTTCTTGGATGAGACTATGGTGAATCAATGATGTTTTTGCTCAACTCTAAATAATAGTCCTATGTTCACTTTATCTTACAAATTTTAGATTTTGAAATGAGAAATTCTCAACTTATTAATTATTAATTATTACATCAATCCTTATACAAAATTTAGAGTTCTCTTGTCTGTCTCCCTGCCGACAAGGCCACCTGGGCCAGCAACGGATGGGACTTTGGGGATATGACTGGTGTGGCAGGCTTCCCTCTGTCTCATCATCCACTTTGCAAAAGTGTTTTTACCTCATAAGAGGCAACAAAGCTAGTTTTTTTTGGGCTGTTTTCACTTGAATAGATAGGTTTTGCTTCTCTGGGATTAAAGGTAATGGCTCTAATGGCTCTTTTGGGAGCTCTTGGGAGCTTCTCCCACTACATACCCAAGACAAAGGCATTGCCTCTGCTTTGATGTAACATTCCCCTTAGGCTCTGGATCTCCAAACAATCCATTTCACACACAGATTCTCACTTCAAGGAAAATCTCTGTGGCAGAACTTAAAATGACTCTGGCTTGGACATTCAGCTTCCACATCTAACCCCTCCTTTTGTTGTCATGTAATTACTCTCCCAGACAAAGCCTTATTCCAGTATCTGCTCTTTCTGAAGATACTTTCACGTTCCTAAGCATAAGGCAAGCCTCAGACCCTCGATTTTGCCCATTTTCTGAAATAATATGGGAAAATATACTGGATTTTATCATTGGCTCTTCATGAAGGAAGGCTCCCCTCACAAGACCTGAGAGGCAAGGGAAGGGTAGCTCCACTCTTATTTTCATTAGATGGAAACTGCGCGTGGTTTTATGCAAAGAAATCCTCAGTGCAAAATTCTCCCTCCACTCCACACTCTATAGTATTTTAAAAGCACAACAATAGCCTCGCTGTGATTGAGGGCTTCAAGAATCTTAAATGCATCCTGACTTTCTATTGTAAATTCTGTATTTTGTTTCTGGGACCATACTTGGTCATGTGGTATCCATTGTAGCTTAGCTCCCAGTGGAAACTTCAATATTAGCTTCTTATATCAGTAAGCGTTCTTTCACCCTTCTATCCAATTTCAACTGAGGTGTCCCCCTGCCTCTTCTTATTAAACCCCAATAATTTATTGATATCACTGACATTTTAGCTCCTAAAATCATTTGAACCTAGCCACATATTCCCATTTTTCACAACTGCCATCAGTACCACCATCACAGATTAACTGATTCACACTACTCGTCTTGTGTCACTCCAGTTATCTAACTGGCTTTCTTATGACTATTCTGCTTGCCATCCCCCACGTGCACTCTATTTTCTGTGCTGCACTGCATGAATAGGATCATTTATATCACTTTTATCTAGAAACTCCATTTCTTTTATCATTGAGAAGACTGTTGCAAGGACTTATATGAACTTTTAGAAAATCTATGAGTGTCAATATGACGGAAAGAGAGAACTTTTTAAAAAGAGATACTCTTTAAGTAGAATAGACCACATCATCTCCATCGCCATCATCATCATCATCACCATCGTCACTATCAAAGGAATTATTTGTATAGTGATTCTTATTCTCAGGTACTTTTTTAAGCACTTTCCCATTATAACTAATTTTATCCTCACATTAAGAGTATGAGGCACATACTATTATGATGATTCCCAGTCAGTGACGTTCTAGTAAATGTTTGACAATTGGATCAAAGTAGGGAGGGAGAACAGATATGGGTAAGCTCAAATTTTTCAGTGTTTCTCAGTTTCTGGGGTGAAAGAACTCCCAGCATCCCTGCTTTCAAGCCAATGTGACATCACTGAATACAGATGGGAGGTGTGCACAATTGGCTTGAGGATCAGTAGAGCGAGCTCCAGCAAACCACTCTATCAATGAAGAAATTGAGGTACATGAGATGAACCAATCAAGTGGCACCTCTGATCTAAACTTCACCTGTTTTTACTGCCTGAATGTCATTCAAACAGAGACAATATTGGATTAACAAATAAATTCTTTTAAAATGCAAATAATTCAAATTATTCTTAATTTCAGGAAGACTGATGAATGCAAAGCCCAATTAAGGGTCAATTGGAGTTGGATAGATTTAGGGAAAGTTTCCTTTTTCAATGCTTAGAGAGTAAAATCAATGAAGACAGAGAGACAAGAGCATGTATTAGATGTGAGATGGTTCTTAGAAAGGGATGCTGCTCTAAAATTAAAATTACTTTTACTTCCGTACCCAAGAAAGAAAAGGACATTTATTCCATCTCTTTCTGTTCTTCCAATAATCCCTCCCTTATTACATAGCTCCCAGCTTTCCACTACAAAATTTTTCAAGGAGGCATTGTTATGTTTAATACTATAGTTCTGCTAAATTATAGATCCAATTAACACATATCTGTATTTCCTTGCAAAATGAATTGCTTTTTATAACATCATTTTTTTTCAAGAGATTGCATTGGAAATCCCAACCAAGCTAATTCCAAATGAACTGTGAAACATAATCCATTTGTATTACTTAATGATTGCCAGAATTAAAAGTGCTTCTGATTCTCAAAAATATGTATTTTTAATATATATGATTTATATAACCACTATCCCCATTACATAATAGTAAACATGATGGAGATCTTGGCAAGAGTTCACAACATTTCAAGTGCATCAGTAACTTTCCATTGTTCATTCATTTCTATGGAGTACATTTAATATTCCCTTAAAACCTCCATTAAATATGTAAACCTTGCTCTTGTCTTTGTCTTATGTAATTTCTGTTCATCTAACAAAATATGGCACATAGATAATTGTCAGCGATATTAGCCACTGATTTCACAAAAATAAGCAACACTAGAATTTTTATTAAAAATTATTAATAAATATGACACCTCATTATCTAAGCTTCTGAAAAAATGTTTGGAATCTAAATTCATCTGTGAATATTATTTACTCAAATATTTGATTTCTCAAAAGCATTTTTTTGGAAACATTATGAGAGTAGTCTGGAAAAGAGAAATTTGATAAAGTTTCTTCCTTTATAACATTTTTTTTAGGCAAAACTAATTCTTGCAAAGCATCCAATTCATTGAACTACAAATATTATTTATGAATATTCATCACATATTCATGCATCATATTTGTAGACAAAGTTTTAAAATTTTCTGTACTCATGTATTTTATTATTTGAACACTTCTTATGCCTTCCCTATTTTGCTGCTTATGCCTAAATTGTTTCACTGGCCTGCTACTCCTCTTCTTTTTATGTATAAATTCTATTCCTGGGGCTCCTGGATGACTCAGTTGGTTAAGCGACTGACTTCAGCTCAGGTCATGAGCTCACAGTTTTGTGAGTTCAAGCCTCATGCTAACAGCTCAGAGCCTGGAATTGGCTTCGGATTCTTTGTCTCCCTCTCACTCTCTGCCCCGCTCACACTTGAACTCTCTCTCTCTCTCTCTCTCTCTCTCAAAAATAAATAAACATTTAAAAAATAAATTCTTCATTCTTTCAAGGGCAGCTTAAAGCCATTTTTGATGAAACATTTTCTTGCCTTCTCACTTTTATTTTTTCCCATAATTCTATACGAAAAATCCTTTAAAACATGATGTTTTTGCATCATCTAAATATTTTGGCGAACATTTGCTCTCCCACTGGCTAATTCTTACTGTGGGTTTCAGAAATTAATGTGGATATTATTTCCTTCAAAATCCTCTCAAATCTATTCTCTAATGATTTGGATGCCCATCTTATACATTTATGTGTCATTGTGTGCATAAGTCTATCATTTATTTTATTTCAAGTAGTATAATTGTCCATTAACTTAATCTCCCCATTATACACAGAGCTGCTTGAGGGAAGTCGTTAAATTTTTTTATCCTTTTTGTACCGACACACAAAAAAGATATAACCTTTTTTGCACTTACACTTCAATAAAACTAGCAATCAATTAAACATTCATTAAATACTATAATTAATTGTGTCGATATTTGTTAACAAACTAGGTTTCTTATGTACAAAATGTTTGGTGTCCGTGGTTATTGCCTATATTCTGTTTCACTCTCACAAAGAAATACCGAAGAAGTTCGATTTATTTGCCTATATAAATGTTAAGACCAATGAGAGGCACACATGAAAAAGAGGAATTTAAACCATGTGAAATAAATGTTGAATCTAGAATGTTTCACATTAGAAATTAAAAATTGTCACCAGTGTTAGAAAAATTGTGTATTAGAAGCTTGAGGTGGTATTAAGCAACTAGAGATGTCATATGTTAGTTTTAATTTAATAATCCTGCCACTGTGTTTTCTCTGGGTTAAAAAGTATAATGAAATCAGAAAATTGTATTTAAATCAAAATATTCATTATAAATGTTCATGGGTAAAGATAACACTATTTTGGTGATGGAATTTTATATTCACTTCCTAAATATTTCCGTGGAGTTAGAAATCTTGAAATTGATTTTTTCATGTATATAAAAGTTATACAATCAGTCCTAAGATTTTTTTTTTCCTGGTGGTAAATTCAGCTACAATACAGGCATGAGCTATTTCTTGAGCTACTTTTCTCTTCAATACATGTTTGATCATACATTAATGGGAAATTCTGATAAAGGAGAAGCAACAGACACAAAGAAATGGTATAAAATGAGCCTATACTCTAGTTGAAGAGACAGATACAAAGAAGGAATGGGGATAAGGTTGAAAAGAGGGAGGAAGGAAAATGTGGGAGGGAGGAGAGGAGGAGGAAAAAAAACACTCACTGTTGGATACTTCAACTGCATTATTTTACTTAATCCTCCCAGAAGCTCTATTATTATTAAGATGCCTACTTAATTTACTATCCAAACAGAACCACTTTTGAGAGCAAAAGCAATCACTATTTGTAATTAATTTGAGGCCACATGTGAAAACTGGAGCTGTCTCAGGCAAACCACAATATATGGTCCCCCTATTTATTATCTTAATTTGATGCTGTAAAAACATGAGATAGCGAGAGTTTATTTAGCCATTCAGGCCCCAGTGACTTAATGGTGAAACTAAGCTTTCCATCAGTACCTTTCCCAAAGCCTTGGCTCTCTCTATTCTACAAATCTTATAAACATAAAAAATACTCTCAGTCTTGGAGAGAATGTCTTTTCAGTTTGATTAGTGGAAAAGTAGATAGAATGCCCCATGTTCACATTTAAGCGTTCTCGCTTTTACCCGGTGGTTCTGGTGTAGGAAGCAGTGACCTATATTTTCATAAACATTCATATTTAAAAATTACAGCTTTAATATGGTGCCCAATTGTGTTCTGCTGCATTGCACATGTAACTACGAAGTACCTGGCCCCACCTCTTACCATCTCTTTTTCTTGCAGTTTCTTCTTTTAAATGTGTGTAAATAAACAAAACCTATTCATAAGGATTAAAGAAGTTAACATGCAGCTTTAATGTACTTTACATAGTACATGTGCAATAAGGATTAGCTGCTGTCCACACTAAAATCATCACCATAGGCCATAAAGAGTAATACAACTGTACCACCTGGAAAAAGTCTTGGAACTGGCTGATGCAGCCTGGGCAGGAAAATGCAGAAAAGCAAACTGAGGGCTTGTGAATTTGAAGATTTAACAAGGAAGTAACAGATAGGTATGCTTTGCACCCAGAGACTTAGGGGTTTTCTTATTACTTAAATCTGATAAATTCGGTTGCTGGCATCTATTTACTTGCTCTGACTGACAGGAAATGTCACAAAAGGAATTTTTCTCCTATTTTTGCAGGAGGGCTGGAAAGTGGAAATGGGAGAACGTGCTCATTACCTGACTTGTCTGTTTCAGAACCTAAGAGTTTTATTACATCATTGGTAAAATCTCACATCTGAATTGTGGATTATATGATGCCAAAACATTCAAGCCACTTCTCCAGGATTTGAATTAAAAAAAAAGGACTCTTAGGTGAGCTACAAAGTGCACAGATGAATGCTGACAAATATTTTAAATATTTATAAGTCCCATGGTCTTTAGATATTGTTAATAACATTGGTAAGATTAAGCACGGTATCTTTTAATACCATTTCAGTTTTAAACATTATTTACTATGGTTCACAAAATAATTTAAAACTAAAAGTCAGATTTCTTAAAGACCTACAGAAGTTGTAGCTCAAAAGCTTAGTTCTTTTGCAAATCAGGCAGCGGGGCCATGGAGCAACCAGGCTGCAATCTTGTGCCCTTTGCCACATAGTGAAAAGGACCAAATAAGTCAGCAAAACCTTCAGCATCACTTAAAAAAAGATTCATGCTTTCATTAACAAAGCCTAATGTGATACTAATGTGACAGTAATAGTGATGACAAATTATTTTAAAATTGTGGTAACTATTTTTTGTTTGCTTACATCTGCCTACCTGGAGTCTAGTGAAACTGTTCCCTTCTCATTGGAGAAGCTGGAGCTTGCATTCACTCACTGAGCTTGCATTCAAAGGGATTCAGCTCTGTGTTAGCCTCTAAGCATCCATATCTGACATCTGTAGGCTCTTTGGAATACTTTTAAGCAAGATGTGTAACTGTATATGAGTGTTTAATTGTAAAAGACAAAAACAAACAAAAACACAAAGCTTTTCAAAATAGTGTAGAGTGAATAAATTTTAATATTCAGATTTTACCTAAATATGCTTGTAGGAATAGAATCTTGTATGGATAAAAATAACTCTAATGATATACAAAAGTTAACTCATTACCTCTATTTAAGGAATAATGAAAATGCCTTCTAGGGGTGCCTGGGTGGCTCAGTTGGTTAGGTGTCCGACTTCGGCTGAGGTCATGATCTCACAGTTCATGAGTTCGAGCCATGTGCTGACAGCCTAGAGCCTGGAGCCTGCTTCTGATTCTGTTGTCTCCCTCTCTTTCTGCCTCTCCCCTGCTCGAACTCTGTCTCTCCCTCTCTTGCAAAAATAAATAAACACTAAAACATATTTAAAAAGAAAGAAAGAAAATGCCTTCTAAATTGTTTCATCACAGTAAACCAATGATTTTCAAATTATTCACTGTAGATGATTTAGAATTTACCAGATTACTTGTTTGAAATTCAGATATCTGGGTCCAAGCTATGTCACTTGAAACAGAACTTCCATCACAGGGACAGAGGATCTCAAGGGATTCTTAGGGCAAATAAGATTTAAGAACTATTGGGAGCACTGTGGTGAATACAACTCAAGTCATCATTTGCATGCCTTATCGTCAGGAAATAGTTCTCTCTTGCTTGTTTTTATTGAAGTAGACAAAGGAGTCATTTGGGAATTAAAGTAGAAGTGTTTGTTCCACTTAAGTAAAAAGCTAGTTTTATTATAGCTTAGCTTGATTTTCAAAAATAGAAATAGAGCCATCAAATATGATGACTATTTTTATCACTCACGCCTACAATTTTTATGAGACCCAGGTAATAAAAGTTCTTTGTGTAATATTTCCAAAGTCTTAGATTTACAATTTCTTTATTTTATGCTTTTTAAATATCGCCCCCCAAGTGAGGAGTTCTACACACACACACACACACACACACACACACACACACAGAGATACACATATAAAAACATGTCTACATACATAAATTAGGAATATGGGTAATATATAACTGTCGCATATTATGCATCCCACAATACCAAAGACCTCTTTGTCTATTTTTCAATCTGCATTCATATCTTTGGGAGGTACTGATATAAAAAGTCATGTATTTATAGATAGCATCTACATAATTTTTGATTAAATATGAATAATATATAAAACATTACTTCTGAAATTTACATTTTCTTCTTACTGTAGAGGCCTCTGGGAAATAAACAAGCCCCTTAGAGCCCTAGACTAGGGAAAATTTTTGTCAGAAAATGCTCTAAAAGTGTTATCTAGTGGAAATTACTTAAATATTAGTAAAAATTCAATTGTGGGAATTAAAACATGTTCTAACATTGATACTGAATCAGCACCAGTACTAAATCTGAGAAACATAAACAAACATGACTTTATGTCGACCCATTCATATATTGTTGCTTTCTTGTATTACTATTTAAATCCTTCACCTGTTTTCAAGAAGCCTCAACTTGTATTTACAGTGAAAGCTTCTGTACTAAATAATATATTATACTGTTAACCTTGCAAACCAAACTGACCCAACCACCCTCTCAATCCCAAATATTGGAAAGAGGCTGATGTTATCCTCATTTAAGCAGTGGATTTCACTTAAGACCCATTATTTTGACCATACTTCTTCCAGTACATTTTTCAGAGTACTTGTCACCATTTTCTCTTTCCCCGCACCTAAGATAACATATTGGAGATAGTGCTAAAAGCAGAAATTTGGCCTTTGTTTCACCTTTAGAGAGAAAACTTAGGAGCATGCTACGGTGTTATCCATTATTTGCACTTGACCTGCAGGTAGGAGGTGGGCCAGTAGTCGGAGTCTCCACATAAGCTGGGATGTGAGAGTTCTATACAATTCATGTCTGGCAGTGACAGGGTGGGTTGTGAAAACAATGAAGTGTTCCTCACAATGTTTCCATATTCACACACACACTGGGGAGCAGAAGGCCTTCTCTGCACTCAAAGGCCAGGAAATGTTTTCTCTGTGGTGTTACTTAATGATTCTGAGATTCTATCTATCTATCTATCTGTCTATCTATCTATCTATCTATCTATCTATCATCTATCTACCTATCATCTATCTATCTTTCTATCTACCTATCTGATTTAGATAGTTCTATAAAAATTGATGTCTACAAAATATACACAAAGTCATGAACTGTCATATTGTATACATGTATACTTTCAGATTGTATATTATTTGCATAAATAAACTTAAATCATAGAATTTGTATGTTTGATTTACCTCCTTCAGCCCCATGACAATCCCCTTGGAAACCTGGAAGAATGTAAAGGTATATTTTCTATGGCTGGATCTGAGTTAACTGTCAAAACTCAATTAGCTTTTAGCCCTTTATTTTCAAAGGCTTATTAAATTTTTAACAAGAAAATTTCACTCTAGAAGCTTACAGTTTTCCAAGTTAAGGATGCTAAATGGTAAAGAGAAATAGACTTTGTTCCCCCAACTGGTTATAACTGGGTTTATGTTGATTCTAATGAAAATCTTTATAAATTACATATTGTAATAAACATGTATTTAAAAATAAACAATCCTATATTATACATTTCAAAATAATAAAAGAAACAGTCTTAATTTGGATGCCAGAAAAGTAATAACAGGATGAAAAAATGAAATATATTTTAACTAAACACATAAATATTTTAAACTAAATAAATGTATAGTTATCAGCATTTGTTTTTTTTTTAATAACTCATAACTGACCTTGGCAGTCTATAGTCTTTCTATATCATGAATGTATAATAGAAATATATATACATATTTTTTATCCATAGATCTGTAGTCATTGCCTTATAGTTCATGTAAACAAGATCAAACATTATTCTTTGTGCAGTAGACATTTTGGCTGATGTATTTAATACTTTAATTTTACTTACATTGTTTTTTGTTAATTTGAGGACAATAACAACTTTTCCTGGGTGAAGTCTAGTATTTGCAAATATCTTATTCATTAAATTAACTAACTATATATGGATACAACTATATATTTTATATAGTAATTATTGTGCAAATAATGTTTTATTGACTATTATCCAAATCAAAATACTTATAGCTATCAACCGTCAATATAAACATGTTTGGTAGGTATCTTATTAAAATAGAATTTCTTTAAAATAGTTTTACCTACTTTTAAGAATTTTTCTTAGAACAATTATTAATGTCCTGTTTTCCACATTTGAACTTATTTACCTTACACAGAGTTCTCTTACTCAAAAGAAAGAAGAAGAAAATACCTCTTTACATTTCCTATAAATGAAGTATCTCTTTCATCCAATGTTCTGTATGGACTGCTTTATTTCACTAAGGTTGATCTCACATTCATTACAAAATTATTATACAGAAGAAAGAGACCAAGTGGGAGAAGCATGAATATTTTGCCTAATGTGAATTAACCACATCACTTAATTGATTTGATCTCATAATGTATTATTTAGATCAGCTTGTTAGATGGTTTTGTCATTTAAAATTCAAGTAATGGAAACCATCAGCATTTTCCTGTAGATTATTCTAACAGAGATCTTTTGCAGATATTCTTGGTTATGGTAGATGGTAGTTTTATAAGTATATGGAAAAGATTTTGCAAAAATATTTTGCCTTTATACGACTACAGGTACAGCTCTTTTAACATGTCAGGTATTATTTCCATTTCCATATTTCCTTTGGATAGTTTTCTGGGTTATCTATAGGACATTTTAAATCACACACAGGTATCCAAGGCAAATTGTCTTTCAAGAGGGAGAATGTAAACGAGAGACCTGAAGTCACTACGTAAGATGAAGTTTTGGTTCTCTCACCTAGTGGCTGCATGATCTTGAACAAGTTTTTAACTTTTAAAAACTTAACTTATAGCAACTTTTCTTAATAATGCGCCTTGCTACTTTATTTCTAAAATTGAGAAAATACTATAAAGTCATTATAAAAGTAAGAAGGGAATATATATGCAAATCACTGTGCACAGTAGATGACACACAGTAATTTACTAGTCAATATCATTGTCACCATCATCATATCATATTGGCAGGAAGTTCTGATATCTCAGGAACCATGTATTTTTCAACAATAAACCAGCAAACTGCTTACACATGCATGATACAAATGCGTGTGTCATTCCATTTTTTTTTCACCTCTAACAGATTTAGAGAAGGAAATGGATGGTGATGGGTACTTAACAGTGTCACATATGCATACGTACACACACAAAGCCCAAACAAATTATGATTAAATTTTAAGAAATTATCTTCTGAAATTTTTAAACAATGAGCAATTGTAGCTCATGAAATTCATCTGAATGAAGTTGTTGTTCTTTTTTTTTTTCAGAATAAATGCTTATCAGGCATGAATAAATGCAGCTAGTTGTGGGGATTTTCTTTTAAGTTATTTATGTATGGAATATATATATATATATTTTACTTTTAAGGTTGAAAAGATTATCATTTCAGTTTGTAATGTTATGTCACACTTGCAGCTTAATTGCTGCACATGAGAAATATTCTTGCAAAAAGAGCATTGACTTCTAAATAAATGGCTTTTCTGTTTAGACCTGTATTCTGTCTTCTCCTCTCAAGGATGTAATTCAAAATGACAATACAGTAAAAAGGGCTTGACACAATGGCATGTAAAATTTCAAGGGGATTAATTTCTTATTCATGCAAAATCTGAAAACCCTTTTCTTTCTCATGATTCAAAAATATCTCTCACCCATTATACTTTGAGACTATAGTTCAAAAATACATGTAATACAAGTAGAAAATAATTTTATCATGGTGACCTGTTCAGTATATTTCTTTTGCCCTCTTGTTTCTCTGTGCAGGAATGGTGACAATTCAACATATGTCATGTGACTTTTTTGTAAGTGTTTTAAAAAGTATGGTTTTAGAGGGCAGATAAGAGAAAAGAAAACTTTTCATTTTAACATTATGTTAAACTAGAAGGAGTCTGAACTTCTGAAAAAAAAATCTCTACTTAAATTGCTGATCTCAAGCAAGTTATTTAACCTTCCTACACCT
Organism: Panthera pardus; assembly: GCF_024362965.1. Taxonomy (NCBI): domain Eukaryota; kingdom Metazoa; phylum Chordata; class Mammalia; order Carnivora; family Felidae; genus Panthera; species Panthera pardus. The sequence continues at coordinate 17,504,169 of NW_026526765.1, forward strand.
CAGTTGTTGTTGTTTTTAACAGTCAATGTGGAAAATACAGAACTGTTGTTGTGAATAAGGAATAAGATAAAGTTCCTGACATGACATATAAATATTCTGAAAATTCTAGTGGACTTATCCCCTACATTCCTTGCTGGTTGTCTTCAGACCTACATATTCAACTTTGAATAAATCCCAAGCAAACATATTGCTTTATCCAGGTTCTCTTTTCACTGGGTAAGTTCTAGAAGTGATCGTCCTGTTTCAGCAGGACCTGAGCACACTATCTTGGCTTCCTAAGTATAATCTAGCCTCTTTTTCACAGAGATATTTTTATTTCCCTGTACTCCAGCCTATTTATCTGGATTCCTGCCCAATTTTTTACAAATCACCCTTCATCCATACCAGCAGAAATTGTATCCTCCACTGGCTGGGTTTTATATCCTTCATCTGAAGAGCATCATTATAATCCTCATGAATGAGAATATTGATGCTACCTAAGAATATCTTTGCTACTTCCTATTCGCTAGAAGGAACATATTTTAAATGCACAAAACACAAAACAGGAAGGGCCCACGTTCACAGTGATGCCATTTATATAAAAGTAGAGTAGTCTCCCAAACTATCCCCCTCATTTAGCTTCTACAGCTTGTCATATGTCAGAAGTAAAAATAAAGAAATAAAAGAAATAAAAATAAAAATAATCAGTACTTTTCAAGTTGGGAATATATTCTTTATTAATGTCAAATATTAGAGAATCAAATGCACTATTTCTTTCTTCTTTAATACTTATGTTTTATCTGGTTCCCTTAATAGCAAAGTAAGGAAAAGTGTTGCCATAAGACTCTCTGTGTTATTAATTATAGCACATTACATACTCACCATTTGTCACGGACATTTCATTTGCTTAAGTATGATGACTTCTAATTGCCACTCATGACATTTGCCATTGGACCTTCTGATCACTAAGTGAAATATTTCCATACGAAAATATATGTTAATGATATTAACAGAAAATGATAAAGTAGTAAAATATGAAAATGAATTCAGCTAAAGGAATAAAATATCCATTTAGTTAAATATTCTCAGTGTTTTATACTTTGGTAGATGAACTCAAACTCTCCTACTGGGATTGAAAGAGGAAAATCATTTTGTTTTGGTTTTATAAACTGTTCACGCAAATGTGTATCTAGGGATTTAATCAAGTTCCTTGTGTAACCAGTGACAGAGACTTTCAGTTTTTGTATTCTAAGTTTTAAGAACACTGAACTAATCCTTGAAAATGTACCAGAACTCGAACAGGTACTGATTGGTGTTAAATGTAATACTGTAGAAGAAAACGAGATATAACACAAGTGAGAAGTATTCATTTTCAATAAGAAGCACAGAGTTACAGAGAAAATACAGGTGTGAAACATTCTATTATCATAGAAACTGTAGCAATTTTCACCTATTGCAAAACTAAAATAAGACTAAAGTAATGTAAATAGCATCACTGGAATATCATCTGATACTTACATGAAAGCATATGGAAATGATTCAAATATAATAGGTAAGGAGAAGGCAGAGAATTCTTAGGCAAATTGCATAATAGAGCAAATAATATGGTGTCACATTTGTCATAAATACGAGTCTTAAATTAAAATGGAATATTCATATTTATATTACTTTTTCAGGTAAAAAAATTAGAGCAAGATTCCAACCTATCGTGAATATTTTACTTTAACAGGAATCAACAACATAAGACTCATTGTTCAATTACTGACTTGTATTAGTTTATATTAAAGTCATACTGAGCATGATTCTAATGGAAAATGAAATTCTTAAGTAATTTCATTTTTATCTATTGGCTTCTATTTCCTAAAGACGAAAAGTGTCTGAAAAATTATTATAATTTCTGCAACATTCAATGAAATGTGAGAATTGTTTTTTAAACTGCACCAATTTAAACTCAATAGAAAGAACGTACTTTTGGGGAATCGAGGTGGATTGTCATTGACATCAGTGAGGGTGATGTTGACTATCGTCGTCCCGGCCAACCCTCCTAGTTGTCCGCCCATATCCTTGGCTTGGATGAGGACTTGGTATTGTTCTTTGACTTCCCTGTCCATGTTTGGCAAAGCTGTTCTAATAACACCTTAAGGGAAAACAATAATAAAAGATAAATATTACAAACACTGTGTCTTCTGAGATATGATAGTCTGCAACAAGAAAATGATTTTATCTAGATTCAGGAGTAAAGACATGCCAACAAACCTACATATCTCTTAAAAAGTGAAACACTCAAAATGTTCAATGGTTAGAATATAATTAAATATACTATGGTAACAGCCATTTAATGAAATGCTATACAACATTGTGAATATGGTTAAAGAACAATGTATCAGCTCTAAAAGATGGTCATCATTCATTAAGTCAACCAAATCAGACATGATTTACTTAGAAGAATTCTATCTTTAAAAGAGAATGAAAGTGTTAGACAATTTAGACAAATATACATATACATATATACATATATTAAAAAATTAAGTGGTTACATTAAGTGTGATGTTTCTAAATAAAGCTAATTTCTTCTCCATTCTTCTCTTTATTTTCTAAAATAAATTTGTTACTTTACTTTTTAAACACACAAAGTATCTCCTCCCATTTATTTTTCATCTCTCAGGATTCCTCTTAATTATTTCAGCCACAGATTTTTTTCACTTAGATCTCATTAAGCTTTGCCACTGCAGGGACCTTATCTCCCTTGTCAACGAGTTACTCCAGTCTCTGCCATTTAGAAGGAGCTCAATAAGAATGTGTCAAACAGCTGACTAGTTGAATGACTGGCTGAATGAATGAATGAATGAATGAATATATAAATTATTAAGTTTACAATTGTGAATCATGCATTATATATGCCTATTTACGTACCCTACTCATTTTCTGCCCTTGTGTCCAAGTATAGAACTAATTTATATTTATATTTATTCATAGTGAAATAACTAAAACCTTCTGGATTTGTTGCAAGTAAAATTATGAATAAATTTTATACCAAATTCCAGCGTATAGCCAATGGTTTTTGGGAGAGACTGCAGAGCATTTGTCTTAAATCCATGCATCTTTGATAGTGGTGTTTCTTAAATAAAGTAGCATATATGAATAACAAATATAATATCAAGCACCAAAACGAAGTCTAGCATCCAAATCATAAACTGAATATACATCCACATTTTATCTGTTCTGGCCACTATTGACTTACAAAATGCTTTGCTCTGTTGCTAATTTAAACTTAACTACAATCTAGGATTTTTCCTGACCCTTGGCAGGAAATGGTTGCAAAACAGGCAAGTTCCATTTTTTTGCTACTGCTGTTTATTCATGCATGAGTACTGACACTCTATTATTTCAATCTGTTTTTCCCCTCTTCAGCTCAGATTCTTGATGTTTCAATTCCAAGTCTCTTAACTAAGATTCTTCATCTCCGCCATCTCAGTGGCCTGGTTGCACATGCTTTCAGTTACAAGACTTCTGCCTGCCTTATAATGCTTATATTTTCTAGATAAATGCCTAGGTTTAATTCATATGCATTCTGTATTGTCCTGTTTTTGACCAGATGTCTCTTTACTCAGTTCATTTACAATATGAAAATTATATATATATATATATATATATATATATATATATGCAATTATGTATATTTGTATATAAATTTTACTTTGCTCAATTCATTTCTAATATGAAAATTTCTAATATGAAAATGTATAAATATAAATATTATACTTTATATTGTATGTATATATATTGTACATAGATACATTAAGATGCTATGAAAAAGAGACCAAATAGGTATTTTCACACTTATTTAAAACTAGGTTGGTTTGTTTTCTGGTGATTTGTTATAGTTATCATCCAGACATCAAACTGCCCTGCCCTCCTGCTCCATCCTGTGTCTGACAGGTGACCTTTCTGTTCCTTAGCCCTCCTTTACTGTAATGCCTTTCACCTGGAAGACATCTGCTAGAATTTAGACAGAGGAAAGGGTCGCATATGGAGTTCCAAAGAAAACCACTGATGACCATGAGCCCACCACCATTTCCATTTAAGAACCACTGTCTCAGAGAAATAAAATAGGGCATTTGTAGAATTTTTTCAGAGTTGAATCTGGGAAATCAGGCAGACGACAAGTTTCAAATGTGAGAAGAGAATCTTAAAGCATTGTGGTCTATCGTAAAAGCCTGGTGAAAAATAGTCTCCTTTCCAAGAAGCTACTCTTTTTTATGGACCACCCATTATGTACCAAATGCCTAATATTCAAAGCCAAACAGACAAAAATGGATTTCATGATCTTGAGCAAGGAGGAACCTTGCCAAGGACTGAGCTTAAGTGCTTCTATAGTAGAATGTAACCAGCAAACGGAAATGCTGCATTCTGTTATTTTGACTCTTAAGTTTACGTTCATGTGTTCATCTTTATTTTTTAGTATTTGTATATAAAGTTACAGCCTTGTCTGATAATAACTGAAGCCTAAAAAATGCATTTTGCAGGATAGCATAAATATTCCACAGCAATAATGCCACAAATTTTAATTAGTTAGCTATAATTCTGAAGTAAATCCTATTTATTAGGGAAAAAAAGAATGGAGGGGTAAATATACCTTGAATTTTGGTATGATTTAAATGTCTTGTACCTGATGGACTTTCCAGCATACATAATTGAGACAAATTAGAATAAATGCAAAAAGGAGAAAACTGCTTCTAGTGGGATTTTATTTCTGCCAATATGAATATAAATACATGGTTGAAAGAGTTATAAACTTAAAATAATATATCAAAGGACACTAGTCCACCAAGGAACATATTCATCCTCTGCAAAGACGCTCATGTTGTCTGTAAGCCCCTTAATCTCAATGGATCTCAGCTTGCTTTGCAAAAATGGGTTAAATATTCTGAGAGTATTTTGAGATGAAATAATGCAAGACTCTATATGAAGAACCATTAAATATGACATGTGATAATCCAGTATATGGCTTTACATGAACTATACTGTGAATTGAGGATTGCGCTGCAGACTGAGACATGGGACACCTGATTCAGTCACCGTTTGTACTAAAATGTATGTTTCATCCAGTCACCATTACCAAGTGTAACAGGATAATGGTGAACACTCTTCCATTTGTCGCTCTAGATCAACTTTATATACTTTTTCTAGACTTCTCTCTGCTTTCCAGCTTGTGGTTGTAATCGGCCAACTGACAAGAGATTGAATGTGTAAGGAGAACGAGGTTGGGTTTTTCTTTGCGTGGATACACCCACATTAACAGAAGACCATGGGGGAGGGGAAGGGAAAAAAAAAAAAAAAAAACAAAAACAAAAGTTAGAGAGGGAAGGAGCCAAAACATAAGAGACTCTTAAAAACTGAGAATAAACTGAGAACTGATGGGGGGTGGGAGGGAGGGGTAAGTGGGCGATGGGCATTGAGGAGGGCACCTGTTGGGATGAGCACTGGGTGTTGTATGGAAACCAATTTGACAATAAATTTCATATTAAAAAATAAATAAAAATAAATAAATAAAAAAGATACACTCTGTACAAGGTTCTTTCATGGAATGTACACTTAATGGGTCTATGTTTATGGGATACCGAGGAGACCATAAAGAAGTACTTACATAATTAAGTTAATTTCAGATGGTGATTTGTGTTATGAGGAAAGTGAAATCAAGTGCCTTTGAAAGTAGTGCCAGAAAAGTTCTCTGTGAGAAAAGGCTTTACAGTTGCAAACTCAGAGAACTGGAGGAGGCAGACCTGGAAAGATCACAAGAAGGAGCATCCCAGGGAAGGAAGCAGGAAAGTACTTTGTAGAAGCAGGCATAGTCCCTCAAAGCATGCAGAAGAGTCGATGTGGCTGCACATCAGAAGAGTCGATTTATGCTGCTACGGGGGAAGGACAGGGCAAAATAAAATCACAGAGGGGACAAGAAGAAGTAACATGGTGGCTTCAAAGATAAATAAACCCTCTGGAATGCAACTGGCAGATCAACAAGTGGGATCAAGCTAAAACGCTTCCACACAGCACAAATACCATCAACAAAATGAAAAGGCAATCTGTGGAATGAGAGAAAATATTTGCAAATCACCTGCTAAGGGGTTAATATTCAAAATATACAAGAATTCATACAACTCAGTAACAAAAAGCAAACAAGCTGACTTGAAAACGGGCAGAGGAACTCAACATTTTCCAAAGAAGTTATACAAATGTCCAACAAGTGCATGAAAATGTGCTCAACATCAACGATCATCAGAGACATGAAAATCAAAGGACTACCTCCTCACACTTGTTAGAATGACTGTCCTCAAAAAGGCAAGAGATAACCAATATTGTCAGGGTGTGAAGGAAAGGGAATACTGGGCGTGTAAATTAGTGCAGGTACTGTGAAAAACTGTGTGGGGGTTCCTCAAAGAATTAAAAATAGAACTACCATCTTTTCCAAGGATATCACTTTTGTGTATATATCCAGAGAAAATGAAAACAGGATCTCAAAGAGGTGCTGGCACCTTCATGGTCACTATAACATTATTTACAAAAAGCCAAGATAAAACAACCTAAACATCCATTAACAGATGATTGGATAACAAATATCACACACACACACACACACACACACACACACACACACAGGAATATTATTTAGTGAGGAGAGTGAAGGCATGGATGAACATTGAGGGCATTATGCTAAGTAAAATAAGAAAGGCAGGGAAAGAGAAATGCTCTACAGTATTATTTATAGGTAGGATCTAAAACAGTTGAACTCATCTAAACAAAGTAAAATGGTGGTTTCCAGGACCTGTGGGTTGGGGGAAATGGGAGACGTTTGTCGAAGGCACAAATTTCCAGTTATGAGATGGATACCTCCTGGGGATCTCATGTACAGCATGATGATTATAGTTAATATTACTCTGTTATATACTTGAAAGTTGCTATAGAGTAGCTCTTAAAAGTTCTTACCGCAGAAAAGAAATGGTCATTATGGGACAGGATGGAGGTGTTGGCCAACACTATGGTGGTGATCATTTGGCAATATTTAAGTATATCAAATCAACACATTGTGTATCTTAAATTTCTACAATGTTGTACATCAAATATATCCCAATAAGGCTGGAAAAAATGTTAATTATTACTTTGCGACTATTGAGAGAGAGAATGAGGAACAATGGATGAATGGCTCAATTTTACACTTACTGAGGATTAGAGTCCAAAGAAGTCCTGGGCCATTTATTCTGTTCGTAAGAGGGAAGTCATGGCAGTGAGGCCAGAGCATGAACCATACACCCCTGCCCAAACTAAACTCCAACTCACTCAGAGTGAAAACTTCTCCACCTTTCCACTTAACTCTCTGATCTTCTCTTCCACAACTCTCTTCTTTGGTCACTAGATTTGTGGTCACACTGTCTTCCATCTGTGGGGAATGTTCTTCCTGTGGTTTACTCATAAGCAGCTCCTCTCTTTCTTTCACATCTTTTCTCAAAGTCATCTCCATAGGACTTTGTGGGCCATTCTATCTAGAATTCTATATTGACTTAGTTTCCTATTGCTTCTGTAATAAATTGCCACAGACTAAGTGCCCTAAAAACAGCACGAACTTACTATCTTACAATGAGGGAGGACCAAAGTCCAACATGGGTCTTGCGGACCAAAATCAAGGGTGTGGGCAGGAAGCATTTCTTTCTGAAGGCTTTTTTATCTTCTGAAAGATGTCTTACTTTTCTGCATCTTCAAATCTTTCTTGGACTTTGACTTGTCTACCTTCCTTTTACACTTCTAGGAACACATGTAATTAAATTGGGTCTACATAGACAATACAGGATAATCTCCCCACCTTATCTGCAGGTGAGAAAACAACCTTAATTCCATCTGCAACTTTAATTGTCTTTGTTAAACATAACATAACATAATCGTAACATAACATAATCACAGGTCCCAGGGATTAGGACATAGACATACTTGGAAGATTACTATTCTGCATACCACATATAACCCTACCCAACATCTCCTATGCTCTTTCTCTACTTTATCATTTTCTCCTTAGCCTTTACTGCTATTCAAAACTTTGTAGTATAGTTTTCTTACTTATTGTGTTTGTTCTGTGTTTTCCCAAATAAAATGTGTATTCCTGAAGGTGGGAATTTTGTCTTTATGTTTTTCTTCCCTGTAGGATACCTAGGTCTAGGCCAATGGGAAGCATATGGTGGGCACACAAAATATTAATAAAAGCCATAAGTGAATGTATAATAATCAGCTTAGTTAACACAGGGAAAATTCCCATACATCCTTCAATGACCTAGTATTCTTGGTCATTATTGATGGTTGAGCATGAGAATACTCATGATATAATTCTGAATGAGATGGCGTAGTTAGTATAGATCTATGTTTATTATAACAGCTATGTTATGAAAAAAAAAATCTGATTAAACGTTATTTTTGCACCTGAAAATGATCTCTTTGGAGATCACAGACTCTAGTGTTGGCCATGTCCTGATTAACCTTTTAACACATGAATTTGAAGGAAGCATTGGCAAATATATTTTAATCCTCAATTCTTTTAGGAATTGCTAATAGACGGTAGAATAGAAAAAAATAATTATGGTTAGAAATGGGAACTTTAACTTCAGCAGTGACAATGTAAAATTTCTTTTTTTTTCAATTCCACAACTAAATGATATTTAAAAACAGTTGTACAAGACCTGCTTTTGCAGCAGTTTATATGAAAAGTTACTGAGTTGCTTTTCATTACAGTCTTAAATCAGTCTAAAATGTGAAATGGGTTTTTTAAAAGCTAGTGCAATCTTTAAAAGTAGTAACAAAAATGTTGTATCCATCACTACACAGATGAGGTGTACAATTTAAAAAAATTGTTGCCAATAATCCAATAATGTATTTTGAGCTCAAGAACTTTATATGTATTTTATCACTACAGAGATGAGGTGTATAATTTTTTTTTAATGTTGCCAATAATCCAATGACGTATTTTGATCTCAAGAAGAGTCATCAGGTAATCTTCAGTAGGAAGAATATTTAGAGACCATCTTCCCACCAATAGCACACTTTAACTATTGTTTAGGAATCAGACACCACTTCCCAGGGCCTCTGTCCTCAGGAAGTTTGCCCTCAGTCCATCCCGGAGCCCAGCAGTCAGACTATGGATCAGAGAATTTTATCCTACGAAATCCAAGTCTAATTGTCTAAGGACCCGATGACCTCCCTCCAGTAGCTGGGGATCCATTTGAGGATCTGTTTCATCTTGGCTTCTGAATAGCAAAACACTGTGAGGCCACTGGTTATACATAAACATGCATGACGTGAATAGTCATCTCCAGCATCACTAGCTCATTGCTCATCATCTACTTTCACCCTTCCAGTAATGGGAAGCTCGCAAGCTCATGAAGCACTCCTCTTATTTATAGACGAGTATTAACATCTTTTTTTATGCATATGAAACCACACCAAAACTCTTTCTTCCTGTAACTCACACCAGTCATTGATAGCCAGTTTCCTCTCAAGCAGCACAGAACACAGCCGATTTCTCTCCTACATAACAGCTCTACAACTTACTAAAGGCATGTATCACATGTCCCTGGAGTATTTTCCTTTCAAGGCCAAACATCCTCAGTTCTACCTGCTGATGTGTGCAATCCATGATTTCTAAAATAAGGCAAGTGAAGTTCACACAGAGTTCTTGGGAAGTGAGATGATGCAGAATACAAGGGAACCATTCACTGGGGCACATTTTGAGACATGTGGTTTTACTACTCATATGCAAAATATTACAAAATAGGTAATATGCGATATAATTGCTTCCTAATTGTCTATTTCCGTGACACATTTTTCTCCCTTATATGTATCAGCACCTGTTGCTTTCCTTGCTCTCAACAGGTCCACAGACTTCGTCTTCGTGCAAAATGTATTAAAGGCACGCTGACTTTGTGTAGGTAAACACTCTTATTTTCCCCTTGAAGAAAGAAGATACTCTATCTTTGTTTCATCGGGCACCTCAGTGCTCAGGTGTCTGAATCCTTAAAGACTCTATGCTGAATAAATATCAAAGGCATTTCAAACCATGAAACATTGTAAATATTTATATACTAGGATCAAGAATTAGCTCAAAATATAGTCTAACCCATGCTTCGATTATACTATGGGGCTTTAAAACACCAACACATTTTTGAAGACCTGTAAGAATAAACATCAGTCAGAATATGTAAGGAGGCTTCACTTAGGACATAGAGGCTTGCAGATTACAATTATTGAATCAAAGGTGATAGACTCAAAGAGTAAAAAATCTTGAGAAAGTGTCAATTCTCTCAGCGACACTTATCAGATTTCCCTAAACATAAGCTAGGACAGCACTACAGAGCATGAAATATCAGAATGGTGAATAAAAGGGAAAAATATATAGCTCATGTGTTCAACTCTAAGACCCACTCAATTGGTTTCATATGGATTCTAGAAATGCACATATAAATACGTAAAATAAAAACTTATACATTGTTTTTGACAATGCACATAAATGAAAAGATAGTGATGGAAAAATTCTGGAAAAGGGTGGTAGCAATGTTTGCACAACAATGTGGATATTTTTAATGCCACTCAACTGTACCCTTAAAATGGTTAATATGGTAAATTTTATGTTATGTATATTTTATCACAAGAAAAACTTAAGTTTATAGGTTTAAAAAGGTGTTGAAGTGAAGTAAATGATGATGCCTTCTCAATTAGGGCTCAGATAATTTGGAAAATTATAGCACATCACCACCACATGATACACAAAATAGCAATATCTAGTTACCCAACTCAGATGAGTTTCTGAAATCATTCGGGGAACAATTTAAATACTTTAAAAGAATTTTAAAGGCAAATTAAGACATGAGGTCCATCACTTATACTAATATTTGTTTTCCTAAATAATCCTATTATCAACGCTATAGAAATGTTTAGCATCCTGATTTCATGCACTTGATAAAATATTATAAAGCCTATGTTTAATGTTTCATAGATTAGGGATATTTTTCTAATGCACAAAAACATTAAGCATAAAAATGTACACAATGTAATATAACATGCTAATATGACAAACATTTTAATGATTTATAAATAAGTATAATGAATATTAATGTTATTTAATGCTTTATAGATTTATCTACATTTGAAGTTTTTTAATATTTAATAATAATTTGAGGTATATGTATATGAATATATGTGAATTTTAATTCACAGTGAATAGTTTCATAGTTAAGCCCAATAATTGCAAAATTAGCCAATTTTAAAGAGAACTATTATTTCTGAGTCTATTTCATAGACTGCACCAATTTATATTGCTTATAAATAAGCTTGCTATACTCACTTGGGTAGAGATGCTTTAGAATGTTTGTCAAAAAGCAATATCACTAAAGTAATATTTTTTTTATTTTCTTATTCCCAATGAATAATAAATGGCTATATTTATCTCTTCATAAATATTTAGGCACCAGAAGTTCTGATGAGACTCTTCCTTTAAAAATTATTTTAAAGTGTATTCTATACTCAAATGTGGAAAATTTTAGATAATATTAGTTTTTCATGCATTGTATTTAATAACAGCAAAAGGAATCATAAAAGGAAGCTATACGGCTGGAACAAATGGAGACTATTTCTGAGAAATTGCAATTATCCTTGATTCTTGATTTACTCTTATGTACCACAAGGTGATAAATTTGACAAAAAGTCTTCTTAATGGTCGCTGTGCATGAGCAACTAGTTATCATTCTATTAATGAAGGGCCTCATCATCCACTCTTTTCCTGCCTAGTGGTCTGAGGCATTGTTAGTATCAAGACTTCTGTCTCCAGTGAAAATCAATGCTTCAAAAAATCTATTTCATTGTTTATGCCAGAATTGTTTCACCTTTAGTTCTAACTAATAAGCATCGCATAAGATAGAAATACATAGTTATTAAAGGCATACTATGAATATACAGGCTCTCCTATAAGGTAATACTTTCCAAAGGCTTTAGAATTCATCTAAAGTTGATATTGAACAAGTAAAGCCAAGGGGACAGAAACTGTTTTGACTCATATAATTATTGTCTGTTGAGTAGTAATTAATTTGACTATAATAATTCTATGCTTAATCCATGATCTCTACTTAAATTCATCGTTATATGACTTTACCATACTTTTTAGTTAGATACTCAGTACATCAATAGTTATTCCATCAATAATCGTTTCTTTATCTTTCGTCTGCTACACTTATTCTGAGTATATAAATTTACCTACTCTGTCTATAGAGTTAATCACTACACCCCACTAAGTGTACTCTAATATCGAACCTCCCCTCCACCAATCTCTACATACTTTCTTTTCTCCTTTGTCCATCCCCTCTGACTCTGAGCAGTGCTTCTCGGAGGCTGAAGAGATCTAAGACACATACATTGCCCACACTAGTTTCTAGTTAGATTATCCATTATGGTAAATTTGGAAAATATGGGTAATCATAGAAGAAGTAACGCATGATGTGTTCATCTGATGAAAGGATTTATAATATTTTAGATAATTTTCCTTCAGTATTTGTCTATATATTGAGGTATTTGTCTATATATTTGCCTATAAATTGTCTTCACCCTTCTGGAATTTTGTGCCATCATAAACTTCAATAAACAACTTCCGCAAATTCTTTCCTCAACAATGTTTCCCTGTTTTCTCTACAAATATATATGATTTCTCAGTTAAAAGCGCCTTAACACGGATACTGCCAAATGTCATATCCTCATTGCCAGACTTAATGAAAATAACTTACATTGTAGGTGTAATTTCTCCATCACGCATTCACTCTTAACAATTGACTCCTTTGGCTTTGGGTCTCTGACCCTCTTTCCAAACCAAAAGAGCTTCTACGTCTTAAACTTTTCTAGATTCTCTTCAGCACTGATGTTCCCTTCTCAAAAGACTGATGCTGTCCTTATTACAAACTACTCTTTTTTTAGGTTTATAAAAGGGAGCAACTTCCTGCCTTATTCCTATAACTTTTTGCTGACCTCTGTCCCTCTATGGCATCAACAAGGAGAGCAAGAAATGAGAAGACAGCAGGTTCAGTTGTAGAAAGTTTTTGCAGGTTCCGTTTCCACTTAATCGACTTTATGTTTCTAGGTGACATTAAAACATGGCTAATTTATTAATTAACCTATATCTAATTGGTATTCCAGATTTTAGCACACATTTATGGAGAAGTGTTAATTTTAAAGTGTTTAGCTCCTTTGCATATAAAGTGTCTGAAATTAATTTATTTCAAATTGATATAGCTCTTTACAAATTCATTTAGAAATTTAAAAAGTAACATTAGTTAAGTATGTCAACAGTTTCTTTCATTATTTTAACCTAATGTAATAAATAGTATTGAATTCAAAATGCAATATATTATAATGTAACATACAAGAGTTCATAAAAGAGCTGTCACTGTGGAGTTCTATTTCAACTGTGACATGGGACGCCTACTTTGATCACTGGTCAGCATGGCTAAAACTCCTTAAAAAAATATCTAGCATACAAAAAACAGATTCTCTAGAACAGAGGGACCTCATTTTATTTACAAGGGAATACAAAATCTTCTGGTGCATAATATCCTGTCTTTTCTATACTTTCCAAAGATTCTTATACATTTGGCTCTGAAAACTTCCATTCAAATGTTTTGACCTAAAAATGAGAGTAGCTTCAAAAGCATTGACCAGAAGAATCGTGATCTGGGTGTTTAAAGTTTGTCAACCCTCTTCATTTCCCTGCTAGAAGTAGAAGTCTATATTAATCCAAATCAAACACCCATAACCTCTGGTAAATATAGCAGTAGAAGCTCTGTGATCTTACCACGTGTTGATAAGACCCAAAACTAACTATAATTGAACCCAATCAAGAAAACTTGAAATGAATAGCTACTTTAATTCCAGAAGAACCAAAAATTAAATATGCCTAGGCTTTTGAAAAATTAAAATAAAACACATAGAGAATCCTTATCTTGGTATTGGGACTTGACACATACATGTGAAATGCCTTATATTTACACAAAATCAATCTAGAGGAAATCATTCTATGGCAGCAAGGTAAGATCCTATCTTCTCTGGCTTAATGTACAGCACATTGGATCTTTATTGCATTTTTAGAATAGGTAACTTCCCATGCCAAGATTTAATTAAAGTTTAAATATTTGAAAGGGGTGGTGATAATGTTGTCTCTAATAAAAAATTTACCTGTCTTGGGATCAATAGAGAAATAAGGTTGTCCCTGAAGAATGCTATAAACGACTCTGGCACTGTTTCCATAGGTCGGGTCATCCGCGTCGGTGGCCTTGACCTGGAGCACATATGCACCTGGAAAATAAGACAGTATGAATCTAGCATCTTTGTTTTACAGAGCGCAAGGTCATGTCTTTTATCTGCGGACTCCATTTTCCTTTAGAATTTGGCATTACTCAATGATTCTGTGAATATAGGCTGTCACTGGAAATGACGTAACTACTATAACCAAAATGGTGGGCAACAGTATAGCTCTCAGTGCAAATGATACATATTTTAAAAATCTATTTTAAAAGCTATATTCATTTCCAGTAGCAAGATGACTGAACTGAAAGTCATTATGATAGCTTTATTGATTTGTGCACCAGAGAAAACACGACACTGCTTACATTAGCTCATCTGCTTACTATAGATGCATTAATTTCATGATTCGGTTATCAATAGAAAAGCTAAAAGGTTTGACGGCTTACTGAAGCCTAGAGGCTGTAAGTAACTTGCATTGCTATTTAAAATCAACAACTATGTACCAGCATGAGGAACACTTTAAGTTAGGACAGAGTATTTGAGAAACTGAGCAACCAAAAATAATTGCAATTAAGACAACAGGAGCACCCCGAGGCCTCAAGACTGAATTAACCTAAGGATTCAGTGACAAAGAAAACATTAAAGACAATCCAAATTATGTTAGTGATGGTTAGAAGGCTAGAAGGATGGTTAGATGGTTCGAAGGAAATCTCTCCTGAGCATAAAGAGAGTGATATGTACATCCAAAGTTATAAAAAGGACAGAATGTTCCTATTCTTGGAGGCATTAACAGTAAATGCCCAATTTTGAAGAAAAAAAAAAGGATTTCTCTTTTTCATTCAGTTATCCATTCAGTCTTTTTCTTTAAGGCTGTACAACACTGGAGCAAACTAAATATTAAAAGATAGTCAAAAAATTTAAAAATGATAACTTTCAGCACCCATTCGATACCAAACGCTTTATCTTAAGAATGCTTTGGTGAATAGTAGCTATATCAGGAGATGAATGATAGGTTTTAATTCACCAGTCTCTCCCAGGAAACTTCTAGAAGGAAAGTACACAAACATTTGTGATAGTCAAGAGCAGTAACATATTATCCTTCATCATCCATTATCACCATCATGATCATCCTGATCAATCTTTGCAACATCATTAATAATTATTTGACAAACAGGCATTGAGGACCTATATTAAAGATTCATCAAAACTATGTTCTCCTTTATGGTGAATGAATGAACATTTTCAAGACTAAATTTTCCTCTTTCCTCCCTTCTGTTATACAGTGATTTTCCTGGTATCACCTAGATCTTTGCTAGTACTGAGTTACACATGTGCTGTATAGACACAATCTACACATATTAAATAATTCTCTAATCTTAGTTATAAATGTGGTAGTTAAAAGGCTGTGGGTTGTTCTTCTCTGAAGATATATTTGAAGAAAAGGTATTATACCTGCTAAGAAATATTTAGTGACAAATTTAATAAATTTTTACCTAATTCACACCATATGCTCAATAAGAAAGACGAAGATGAATAAGACAGTATCTTGTTTTTATGGGAATATTTATTAATTCACTCCTTTAAGTATTTGAGTTTAACTTTTTTAAAAAATTAACGTAAAGCATTTCATACTACTTTTAGAGGAAAATATTTTTCTGCATACTTAGTGAAGGTTCATATTAATATTAAAAACAAAAATGTAAAAGGGAGAATACTATATTACTCATCTTGTCCTTTGTATTGACATATGGTTATAGCATTTTCTGCAATAACCAAATTATGAAAATAGCCTAAAGCCTATCGACTAATGAATAGAAAAAAGAAAGAAGAAAGAAGATGTGACACACACACAAACACACACACACACACACACACACACACACTGAGATATTACTCAACTATAAAAAAAGAATTAAAAAAAGAATTAAATCTTGCCGTTTGCAATGATATGGATGGAGTGAGAGCATCATGCTAAGCAAAATAGGTCAGAGAAAGAGAAACACCATATGATTTCACTCATGTGGAATTGAAGAAACAAAACAAATGAACATAGGGGAAAAACAGAAGGAAACAAACCAAGAAACAGACTCTTAACTATAGAGAACAAAGTGATGGTTAACAGAGGGGTGGTGACCGGCTGGATGGGATAAATAGCAGAGGGAGATTAAGGAGGGCACTTGTGATGGGCACTGGGTGTTGTATGGAAGTGTTGAATCACTAAATTGTACACCTGAAACTAATATTATACTGTATGTTAACTAACAGGAATTTAAACCATGAGAGACTCTTAAATACAGAGAACAAACTGAGGGTGGATTGGAGGTGGGGGAGAGGGGAAAATGGGTGATGGACTTTGAGGAGGGCCCTTGTTTGGGTGACACTGGGTGTTGTATGTAAGCGGTGAACCATGGGAATCTACCCCAAAAACCAAGAGCACACGTTACACACTGTATGTTAGTCAAGTTGACAATAAATTATATTTAAAAAAATAAAATAAAATAAAAATAAAATTAGGACATCAATCAATCAATCAATCAATACTAAAAAAAAAGCCGTGTGCCAAACAATAATTTTTTTAAAAAAAATAAAAAATTAGTACTCAGTTACAATAGATTACCTTCAGTTTAGTTAAAAGTGATTCACTAAGAACCATATAAATTAGGGGCACCTGGGTGGCTCAATTGGTTAAGCGTCCGACTTCGGCTCAGGTCATGATCTCACAGGTCACAAGTTCGAGCCCCATGTCAGGCTCTATGTTGACACCTCAGAGCCTGGACCTTTCTATGGATTCTGTGTCTCCCTCTCTCTCTGCCCTTCCCCCACTTGTACTCTTTCTCCCTCTCAAAAATAAATAAAAAATATTAAAAACAATTTTAAAGAACGATGTAAGTTATTTGAGAGTTCTTAGAAGGGACTTGATAGGTGTTTACAAAAACACAATTAAACATCATTATATCAGCTTGTTTTGCTCGATGCTCCATGACTCTTTCCAACTAATGCAAAGGACAGAAATTTCTTATTCCTTTCATTGGGAAGACTCAGTTATTCATCTGGAGCAGGTAAGCCTCAAAACACTACCTTCTTCACTGATGGGATAGCATGCCAGTTCCTCAATTAAACTATTACTATTAAACTATTACACTATTAAACACTAAATACCCAAGAGGTAGGAACAGGAGGTTACACTTGGGCACTAGGTAAATGTGCAACAAGGAAACAATATAGTCAACAAAAACCAGAGTAATCTTCTTATATGTAGAAGTCATCTTGGGATTTGTTCACTTATCACCTAAGTTCAGGATGACAATGTAACCACTCCAAATGTTGAAGTTCAGAGAGACTGTAACTCACAGAGAAACCATTCCTTTACCCCCAGACAGAGACAGAGAGCAGAATATAGGATTGACAATTTTGAATCACTTCAACTTTCCATGTAACGCTGTTCTGATCAGTAGTAAATTAATTCATGTAATGTTTAATAACAATTAAAGCAAATAGCAAAAAGCTATTTTATACTAATAGTTAAATTTTAAATTTTAAGCAGTCACTCAATGTGTGTATATATATATATATATATATATACGAACATTATATAAGTTAATACCATATATATGCACAAATATATAGCAGAGCAAGGAACAGAGAAAGGGAACCCTGAGAGGTTATAGAATTAACACATAGAAAGAACAGTAATTAGGAGCAGTGCTTTTGATATAAAATGCGACTAAATAAGAGTTTCACTACAATACCTAAATACGGGTGAGAGTTCATATGAGAACCGATTCGGATATAATTTTAAGTGTGCACGTATTTACCTGTCAAAATGTATTTGAAAAATGAGTTCCATATTATAGATTCACAGTTGTAATATGATATCATCTCAGTTCTTGCCAATGAACATTCATATCTTTATAAAATTCTAACTAAAAATTTTTTTTGAAGAGTGATACATTACCTACATGCATTAACTTAAATTCGTTAATGTTTTTATTTCCTCTAATTGATGTTGAAAATGCTAATAAATGGCATGGTGTTTGACTGAGTAATTCCGATTTGAGAATTCATGCATATGTATCATATGGTCAGGCAATACACAGAAACCCACAGAGTGGTTCACTTATTTCCAACGATTTCTCTCAAAGTTAAGAGCATGTATTCACCAATTCAGTCACTCATTTAACAATGGGGATTAAGGAGTGCACTTGAGCACTGAGTGTTATATGCCAGTGATGAAGCACTAAATCCTACTCCTGAAACCACCATTACTCTATGTTAGCTAGAATTCAATAGAAACTTGAAACAAAAAAAAAGGAAAAAAATTCTCCGGTTTCCTATGATTTGTCAGACACACTAATCAGAGTGTCAGGGAAGAAATATGAACAAAGCTGAGAGGCCAAAATTCTCAAGGATAATATTTTGTCTAGAGAGGAATCAGAAGAGGAACAAATATTGAAATACACAAATATATAGCTATGGCTATACATACAACTCTTCCAACAGGTATTTTATCTTTACCTTGACATACTATCTACTTATGCAATAACCGATATTTCAATTTTTATTTGGATGAAAGAGATGGAACTTTTCACATATTCTTGAACTGTACTCTACTCCTTAAAAAATATATTGGACAGTCATGTTATATCAGCACATAACCATAATTAAAGTAATAAATATCATTAAAGTAATAAAAGTATGGAATACTAAATTGAACCAATCTCCTTTTAGTGGACACTCAGAGAATTGGGAGGGGGGGTGTCCTATTATAAACAAATGTGGAATTGGTAATCTCCTACCATTGAGAGAGCTAGGTCTAAAAGTATATGAAGCAGACATGTCAATATATATTGTCGTTGACTCCCAAAAAGGTTGTAGTAATTTACATGTCTACCAACCTGGTATATTTTCCAGTATTCTCACCAGTATTCATTGTTCTTCTTTTGTATCTTTTTATATTATGAGTGAATTTCAGTACCTTATGTATGAGTCATTTTTATTTTGTGTGTTTGTGTGTATGTATATAAACCTTATCAAATTCTTAACCTATTTTACTTTCATAGTCTATATCTATCTGTCCATCTTTAAAATTATATTTACTGGCTCATGGGTGCCTGGGTGGCTCAGTCGGTTAAGCCTCCAACTTCAGCTCAGGTCACGATCTCACAGTCCGTGAGTTCAAGCCCCACGTCGGGCTCTGTGCTGACGGTTCGGAGCCTAGAGCCTGCTTCAGATTCTGTGTCTCCCTCTCTCTCTGCCCCTCTCCCGCCTGTGCTCTCTCTCAAAACTAAACACTAAAAAAATTTTTTTAAAGTATATTTACTAGCTCATTTTGACTTGTTGTCTTTTTTTTTTTTCATTTTGTGTTCCAAGTGGTTTTCCTTTATGTTTATCAGTGTGTGCGTATATGTATCCTTCCCTCAAAAATATTATTCTGTGTGGCTGATGAGATTTGGTGGTTTTAATTAATCTCTTCTTCTAATCTGTATTCAATGAGCATATGTGTTCTGGAACCTAGAGTAGGTGGGCTATCTGGTTTTCATAATGCAAGCACACGTGGCCTACTTCTGCTCACATGTAGGTCATGTGATAGTCATACTCTATTTATTTGATTTCAAGAAGATTAATATTACCAATAGGGATGAATTTTTAAAAAAATCCAACACAATGCCTGTGTTTTAAAATGAGAGAACTGAAGCCCAGTGATGTTCAAATCATTCTTGTTGACACTAAAAGAATGTCACCAACACATTCTCATTCAAAATGGTCGAAGAGATGGGAGCAGAGCTGAGCCCTCATGATTTCGGCACAAGTAGACATCAACTTACTGACTGATTCGTTTCTTCTTTCAGTCCACAAATGTTCAGTGGCACACACCATACACCAGGGACTGCTCTCAACAAACCATAAAAGAGAAATTCATTGCATAGCTATTTATTCAGACAAATGTCACCTCCAGCAAGGCGTTTTTATATTCTATGCATTTTTTGCATTTGGGGTATGAAAAATGTGCTAGAAATATGTTGAAAATATAAGTGGACTATGTATAATTTATGGCTTCTATAAAATCATTTTTTTTTTAATTTTCTAGGTGAATAAGCATGTTCTACTCATTGAATATGTGCTTTGTTTTTCATCACCCCTGCAACTGTCTCAACTAGTTTGGGCCCTCACTTTCATAACTGCAATGCTGAGAAACATTCTAATTGCTTCCTCCTCCAGCTCTTGTCACACAGGAGCATCACAGTCATTGTCCCATAACACAAGGTTGATCATGTTACTCTCCTTCTTTGAAAAATAAGTTAAAAATTTGGGACACCTGGGTGGCTCAGTTGGTTAAGCATTTGACTTTGGTTCAGGTCATGATCTTGGGTTTGTGAGTTTGAGCCCTGCATCGGGCTCTCTGCTATGAGTGTGCAGTTGGTTTCAGATTCTCTGTTCTCCTCTCTCTCTCTTCCCCTTCCCCGTTCATGCTTGCTCTCTCTCTCTCTCTCTCTCTCAAAAAATAAATTGAAAAAACATTAAAAAATAAATAATTAAAACAAAATAAGTCCTAAAGGGTTTCTATTCCTTTTGAAAGAAAAATCACCTAAACTCACTGGCATGCTATGAATAGCATGATAGGCATGAGCTTCAAAATCCCTGTAGATTAATTTCTTTGTATATACATATAGTTTTAAGCTTATTTATTTTGAGAGAAAGAGGGAGAGAGAGAGAGAGAGAGGAAGAGAGAGGGAGAGAGAAAGAATCCCAAGCAAGCCCCACACTGTCAGGACAGAGCCCAACACAGGGCTTGATCTCACAAACTGTGAGATTATGACCTGAGCCAAAACCAAGAGTGGGTCTCTTAACTGAATGAACCACCCAGGAGCCCCCTGTAGGTTAATTCCTGACTGTGCGGCCAGGGACACGGGGCCAAGCCTGTGCATACTTCGTTACTGTGGAGTTGAGCCTCTTTCATACCTCTGTATTCTTGCCCAAGTGATCCTGTGACCGGCAGCACTTTTGCCTCGACCATCTGGAAAAATAGTACCCACCCTTGATGTCCCAGCTGCACTGTCACTTCCATGAATGCTTGTTTTTCTACTCCCAAGCAGAGATCATGTGTCCACACCTCTGTATTGCTCTCAGTCTCAATACATTTTGATTTTTTGAAACTCAATACAATATGTTTTTTCTCATGGACTACAAAATCTTTTACATCAGCCACCCTTCCATATTCATTATTTTTATACCCAGTCTGTCATGACATAATTCCCAAATACATGTTTATCAGCTGGATACATATAGTACTCACATGTACACACAAGACACAAATTCTATATGCATCATACTCTAAATGGGGGATCTGGCAGCTGGTTGTGGCCTTGAGGGTACTTTTTGACACTAAATTGTGAGTCTAACTTGTCCTGAATATCTAAAGTATGTCACTGTTCTCACTTAAGAGAGCAGACCAAGGTGAGTGACATTACATTAAAAAAAACACATAAGCAAGATTTAGCCACAGTATGAAAAGCACACCCATGGGGAGTTAATGACAAGTTGTTTTCTTCTGAATATTTTTAACCCTTCTCAGGATTGAAGCATGAAAAGGAAAAAAGGGACAAATTATATCTAGAGAGACATATGGTTTTCTTTCAGCTCTTGCCTTATGTAGACATTGCATTGTAACCAAGATATAATACAATTCCAGTTAGAAAGGTATGGAATGATAAAGACTCTAGAATTGCTTTCCAAATAAGATTGGAAAATAAATATGCATTTTATTACCTTAAAAGACATTAAGCAGCAGAGAAATGTAAAGCAGAAAGGCTTACAGAATCAACAGAGAGAGAGCATGTGTGGGTAAGTGTGCATGTGCATACACACGTGTAAAAGATCCTACAAAGGAGTTGGATAGTATAACACATTGAAACATGAGATGTGCTAAAGCTAGGCTTAGCTCTAAGGTAAAATTAAGCATAGACGTACAGCAGGTGAGTTTAGTCTTTAAAGCAACTGGGTCTTTAATCAATTTTGCATTAGCTCTCACTGCACTACTCACGAACACTTGGCTGTTAGCTTCCTTCTATGGATTCTCGTCCCATGTTTGCCCTTTAAAGCTGTAAATGGCCCCTCTGTCCTTTTTATCTTCACCAGGGGCTGCATGTAAAGCTTTTACAAGGATTACTAAGAACACCGATTCCCGGGCCTCCATCAGAAAGTCTTATTTAAATGTTTGTGGGCGGGCTAGGTATCAGAAAGTGTTAAAATCTTCACTGATCAGTCTGATGAGCTGAGTCTTACACAATTTCACCAATTAGGAAAGGCTGAATTACTTGCCATTGTGATTATTATTTGTGCCTCAGGAACCCCAAAGCCTATGTTCGAATCTGAGATTGACCACTAGCCAACTGTATGACTTCAAACTAATTATGTAACCTCTCCATTTTAGTTTCGTCATATGAAAAGAAAAGGAAAAAATAGTACCTATCTTCTAGCCATATTAAATGAGTTAATATTGATAAAGAAGTTACAATAAAAGTTTTCCACCTAGTATGTGCTATTTAATGTGTAACAAAATAAATGCATGCATACTTATTTTCAATGCCTGTCCTCAAGACCTCCTTATTGATATTCATATACTGATCTGGACTGTATCTTCTGTATGTTGCAAAAACGTGATTTGGGAATGTGCATTTAGAATACATTCAAATACAAACAAGTAGAATATGACAATATGGAACCACTTTGTTAGAGACCCAAGAAAGAAACGTTTGTATACTTGTCACATTTGCTTGAAATAATCAGAGCTTTTAAAGATTAGTAAAGATAATATGTCATAGAAATCCTCCAGAGTGAATTGTATGCCCTCTTCAACTGCACTTCTAGGATAAGAACAGGCACTTCGGTTTTATACTGTCTTCAACAATGATTCTGCTCAGCCTGGCCATAGAACATCCCTTGGCAAACCTGGACGGTGGCTTTGACATCCACTTACGATTTGGTATTCAGTCCAAGGACCCAAAAGCACTCTAACGTTATAAAACTTTTGTTCTAGATACGTACTAAATATTTTAGGCTATATGTATTTACACCTCGTGATTCAAATGTACTTTGATGGATAAGACAATCCATTTTTACGAGCACTTTATCTCTCTGTTGTGTGCCAAGAATTCTATACCACATACACCAGTAAAAATGCTAATGACTGTTCCCAGTGACACGCTAAATTCCAATTACCAGTGATGATACAATGTTGCCTCCTTTGCGCCCAATGTAATTGGAAATTATTTTCATGAATGCTGTCAGGAAATTCCATAGAAATCATAATGAAATATAAGAGTTTGGAATTCATTCATTCAGTGGCTTTTAGCCATAATTTTCTAAGCTTTGTATTTTTCTGTGTAATATTGTGTTCTTAAGGATAAAAAATGTTTTTTGATTAAATGCAGTTAGCCAAGATATTAAGGACCAGTTAATGTAATTAATTATTTGTTTAACACACACTCTACACTCCTAAAATTATTTGTTTTTATTTGATCGATGATTCTGCCGTGTTAAGGGTAAAATTTAAAAAAAATATGTCTATCTACCCATCTACAGACCTTCCTCAACCTACAATTAGGTTACATCCTGATAAACACATCCTAGTTGAAAATATCTTAAGTTGAAAATGCATTTAATACATGTGACCTACCGAACATCATGGTTTAGCCCAGCTTAACTTAAATGCTCTCAGAACACTTACATTAGCCTACAAAATCATCGAACAAAAACTTATCAAGAGGCTGTCTGTACTTATCTACTTATCCATCTATCTCTCCATCATGTATCTACGTATCTATCGATCAATTCTATTTATCTGTATCTATCTTCCTATCTATTTATCTACTTAACTTTAGTAAAAGAAAAAAAAAACCAAATTGTATATGTATATGTGTGTATATGTGTGTGTACATAAACCAGAAGTATTGGATCCTAGAACTGGCTGTATAATTGAATATATATATGATTGTTTTGAAAGCTGTTTCAATTCTGTAAGGATAATAATGTAATTTTAGTGAATAGTATGGTAATCCCACCCTCCCAAATGAATACCACCTAATCTTAAAACTGTCTATATATGTATTTATATATCACTATCTCCCTGACACCTCCATGTGTGTTAGAAGAAGCTTAACTTCCATGAAGGTAGTTGGCTCAAGTTTAAACTGACAAGTGCAAATGATTTTTTGTTTTGTTTTGTTTTGTTTTTTGTTTTTTTCTGGCTAATGATGAGTGGTTAAGAAGTATAAAGGTAACCCAGTTCAAGCCCATAAAACCAGAGATGTTTGTTGAGAGCTTCTAGGAAATGTTCTCTTTCTCTTTTCTCTGGAATTGGTGTGCAAATATCTGGAACTAATACAGCCATTTCAACAGCTTGGGGGAAATGCCACCAGAGACAGCGATACACAAGAGGCCACAAACTTAGGAATCCCAGGAAAGGAAGTGAGGAGCCTTGATCAAACTTGGCTGAAGCTCAACCTCCAAACATTTGATGGTTCAAGACCATAAATCCTTTTTTGTGTGAGATTTTTATACTTTGAGTTGGACTGGGAGGTTTTTGTTGTTGTTGTTACTTCCAAATTAACAAAATTTTGGCAAGTCACCTAAACACTCTAAGCCTGTTATTTCAAATTGAAAGTAGGATTATAAATACTTGGGATCACATGGAACTCATTTACTCATTAACTCATGAGTTAATGCATGTAAATTGCTTAGCATAATAACTGGCACATAGGGAGCCCACATCAAAGTCGTTGCTGTTAAAATTCTTCAACTTTATAATGAAGGGGCAATATTTTCTTGTTTCCTTCTAATTCTAGTAATTGGTTGTACAAATTGAAACAAAATCCAATCTTAATTCTTTTCAAAGTATCTTCCCCATTACTGTAGATTAATCTTTCAGTTATAGGATTTTGAATATATCACTGCTCTTTTCAAATCCTTCGATGGTGTGGCATGAATCACTACTTAACATCTGAATTCCTTCAAGACTATTCAATGTCTGAAATTCATCTGTTTTTTTTTTGTTTGTTTTTTTTTTTTTTTCATTCTAAAATTTAACTCCTCTGCTTCTCCAAGCCTCCTATTTGGGAAGTTTGTCTTATCCACTGCCCAACAAAAATTAGAGCTCTGCTAATTAATTTGGGGGTAACGATTCTGAGCCTCTCATCTGAGAATTGAAAACATATATCTGAATCTCATCAAGGGTTTGCAAAATATAAATTAGGCTATTATCTGTATGTCACCTCCTTTTGGTTTCTTTCACTATTGCCTGTGCCCAAGCCACTTCTCATAATCTAGTCTACTTCAGGAAGGACTACAGACAAACTTGCTCACCATTACACTTTCACAGAATATTTCATCAGTTCCTTCCCTTACCTGAAATCTTGCTTTCCCCTGTGTTTAGCACCCCCTCGTGGTGCATTTTGGACTCACAACTGCATTCCTTCAGCTTTCCAATACTGCTTCTGATGTACTGATCTTTCCCACCAAGAATGCAAGGTGCTCCTCGCGTTCACCTCTTTTATCTGGAGGCGTGTAAGATTGATACAAATCTCTATCTCTAGGTTGCCTCCAACTAAGGCTGTTTTCTTCAACATTGTTTATTCTTGGCCCTGCCCTTGCTACTCTGATCACCATTTTTAATCTTCTTTACAGACTCCTTTTCTTGTCCCTGTCCTACAAATGTTCATGAATCTCAGGTTTTTCTCTCAAACTCTATATGCCTAACTCTACAATTTCATTCATATTGGCCTCCAGGTGCCAGCGACTGGATTCTCATTTCTATTGTCTAGGTTCTTAAATAACAAAATTGCAAGTTGACCAGAGCAAGATGTACCCAATTTCTTGGTTACATTCTAAACTTTTTAAAAACCAATTATTGTTTTTTGGGAGACCAGTCTCTTTAACTGACTAAGCATTGCTAACATATGTTTGTCCTCTCCCTTCTCCCACTATTTTTCTTCGAAATGTTGTTTCTCACTTGAATTATAGTTTTATGATACTTCATTATCATCCTGTTGCCTGCCATAACAATGTACCATCCACCCTATGTATTTAAGCCACATTTGTTTTTCAAAATGTAAATTTGATTTTGTCCTCATCAATATCCTTAATGTTCTTTGGGCATCTGTCTCTACCTACATTTCCAGGTTCATCCATTGCCACACATTCTGTCTACTATTTGCTGCTTCAATACAATATTACTTCCCCACAACATAGTGCTACTCCATATCCTGCTCTTTAAAGATTTGTCATGGAAGTCAGAAATGTCCTCCTGCACCCAGGTACACTTCAGCCCAAAGTAAGCACTGGCTTCAATAGCTCCTCTTCCAGAAACTCATTTCGATACATTCACAGAGTGTCTCTTCTTTATCTTTCCTTTTTCCCCTAGGCTGCAAGCATGACACATAGAGTAAAGACTGTTTCCTGTTCTTACTGGAATTCCAGTAGCTACGATGGAGCTTGGTACATAATAGATGCTTAAAATATGTTTCCTGAATGAATAAATTAGAAAACAACAACAATGAGTTTGGCTTAGAAAATATTTTTGATTAGCTGATATTAGCAATCGACAAATGAAGCCTTTATAAAACTCTTGCCTGAGGCAAAAGTTTCACTATCCCCTCCTGCCAACATTTAACACAATGATAGTGCTTTGCTGTTACAGAAATCAAAGGAGCAGCTTCAAACCAAAAGTGCCTTGAGAACTCTTAAAACCAGTGCCAAAAAAATACAAGGAATCAGTTACTAGCATTTTGGTAATCCTGATACATCAAACAATTCTACAGAAGAGTGTATAATTCTATTGTGTTCAAGAAAAAGAATAAACTTTTGAAAAAGCAAGAACTATATTGAAAGTCATTATTATAAAAAGTAGCAATTCACATTACCTAGAACCAAGTTATTACTGATTATTTCACAAGTTCAAAGACACTATGACCACATGACATTGCACTATTTGCAAAAGTGCTCGTGAATCCACATGTACGATGATAGACAGTGTGTATAGCTATGAAACAATAATTTGTAGCCATTATTGTTTAATCTCAGCTAATAGAAAAAGGTATGTTATGTGTGTATAAGTACTGTGATTTCATTTTAAAGTTTGTTCATTTTATGTTGCTGTGGCTGAAGGCTACAATGATTTATGGTGAGGTTTGGTTTTAGTAATTGCTACAAAAATAGAAGACTTGGAAACCTACTTGGTTTGCTAGATTCACTGTAACCCAGAAGAATGTGCTGTGGCAAAAACAAACAAACAAACAAAAAACCCAAAAAACTTTATTAGATTCTATATGCTTTCTAATAGAAATTCTCCTAACTGATGAACAAATGACAATGGTTAAGCCAAATAATCCTATCTCATTTTCTTTATCTATAAAAATGAGAGTTTTGGAATACATGTCTTTAGATTCTGCTATACAAACACATATTGTAATTCTAGACAGAGCAACCTAATTAAATCCATAGTTGATCAAGTTAAACTTTAATGAATTTATCAACTTTGCTCACTTCATATAAGTTCCTATGAAATTTTCATTCATATGCTTCTCTTTTGAAAATGAAACCTAAGCTTTAAATGTTAAGGAGTTACAGTTATCTTTCTCATGGTGATGTATGTTTTAATTTATAAAAAAAACTTTAGTAGTTGGACATGAACCTTAAAACTCATTGCAAAAGAAAAATAGCGTATACATTATCACTACTTTCTAGAATAGCATTCTGCTTATTAACCACTTTGAACTTTTCACAGTAACACATAAAAATAAAGACAAAAACTGTTATACCACTAAACTATAATTTTAATGCACACTACATGGAACATTGAATTTTATCTAGTAACTACACAATGTATGCCAATAACTTGGAGGCATTCTTGTTACTTAAAGCAATGAAACATACAGATGCTACTTGAAAATGCAAGTTTGAAAACACAGATAGAATTAACTATGCCATTATTTCCAAATGCAAGCGATCTCTCTTAATTAGTTTACGACTCCATTATTTATCACAAAGCTTCTCCCATTACACTAAAATGATTCCTTTTCAATATTTTGGCGAATATATCATTATATGAAATTTTTCATACATAGTATCTTTTAAAGAGCTTTCAAGTTGTAAGCCAGCCATAAAATAGAGTGCAGATTAAAAGATAAAAAGGGATTAAAAGTCTAAGAGAAAGTGAGTTATAGCTAGATGAGGTTACCCATGAATTTATTTTATGACTCAGCTGAGGAGGCAGAAAAGAGACCAGACGAAAAGGAGGCAGACAGTGGGGGGTGGTGTTCCAGGAGCACATGAGTACTCAGAATAATAAAGTCACGAATTCGATCTCTATTTGATTTAAAAGGTAGATTGGAAACTTGCTGAAGGACAATTTGGGGGCATAATTACAAATTATGGGTTAGTGGCATTAAAAAAGAAGCTGTGGCAAGATAAATTTCAGGGAAAGGTTTGATGTCCTTGCATGTAAGCACTCAGAAGCTGGTCAGTAGTCCACCTGAAAAATCATTCCTTGATGCATGCTGGGGCCAAGTTGTCCTCTTGGTCTTTTGGAGCACTGAACTTGGAGCCACATTCAGCAGTAGGTTCCATGCCTTTAAAGTTTGGATAGAAGTTTAGTCCATTCCCTAACTCCTCCCCATGAATAGTCGTGACTCAAGTCAAGTCAGACTTCCTGTTGCTACAGTTTCCTTTATTACCTTGTTTATAGATTCTCCTGGTCCCTTCCATTACAGGGAAGCTCAGACGTGGGAATTCCCTCCAGTCCGTGACTTGAGAGCACTAACCTTGGACTTGTCTGTTGATGGGGATCATTTTCCCACTGGGCTATTTTATACATATTGCTTTCATTTTTTTCAAATTTTTTTTCCCTGATGTTTCCATATTTACAGGCATCTACTCCCTGTGAACTCTCAGTATTAGAAGACAGGGTTCCAGTGAACACCATCTCTTAGGATTTTCCATTGAGAGGGAAAGCTTCAGGGTCTCAAGGACTCCATATCTTAGTCCTTAAGGATGTGATTTTGCACTAAGGTGCATACTTAAGCTTTCCATAATTTCTGGAATACAGAAACACAGGAACGTCAACCCATTTATCCAGTGACTGGCTCTAAAGATACACATTTAATACCAGGGTACACCTCTTCAGATACCCTCTGGGAGGGAAAACATCCATAGATTTTCATTTATAGGGCATAAATTAAGTGACTGTTGCTGTGATAGCTGACAGTGCACTACGGAGAATATAAGAATAAAAAGAAACGAAAACAAACCAAAAGAAAACTGTCCTGAAGAAAGAGTATGCAAAGAATACTTAAGTTTATTTTATGATTTATCTTGTGGAACTCAGAAAATTACTCTCATCTGCAGCTCCCTCTTCTTTCCTAAAAAATTTGTAATACGGCAATTAATATATATGTATCTACTACAATGTGTCGAATGTTGCAAAGAACATTTTATATGCATTATTTCACTTAATGCTTGAAACCATCCTGCCTTCTATAATTAGCCCCATTTTTACAAATGCTAAATTATACTTACATACTGAATAGCTATGAAAACTTGGGCAGTTGACCACAAAGCCTCAGCCTGTAGCCATTACCCTCGACCACCTCCAGGGAACATAGAAGCTCTTCGTAAAGTAACTAAGTTGTTCTATTCTGTTGACCACACTTGCTGCAAAATTTTTATTTCAACATTTTTTTAATTGTAAATGAGCTTTTAAAAATATACTGCTTGTCTTAAAGTCTAATCCTAGGTAAGACAGTTTGCTGTCAGGAAGGGTGGTGCCTGCAGCCCTGTTCTTTCTCAAGATTGTTTGGCCATTGTGAGATTTTTGTGGTTCCATATGCATTTTAGGATTTTTTTTTCTATTTCTATAAAAACGCCATTGGGATTTTGATAGGGATTATATTGACTCTGCAGAGTCAATTTGGGTAGTACACATATCTTAACAATATTTATTCTTCCAATTCATTGAACACAAGATGTCTCTCCATTTAAGTGTGTCTTCTTTAATTTTTTTCTCATCAATGTTTGATAGTTTTCAATGTATAACTTTTTCACCTCTTTTGTTAAGTTTATTACTAAATACTTTATCCTTTTTGATGCAGTCGTACAGGGAATTGTTTTCATTATTTTCTGGATGGTTTCTTTTAGTGACAGAAATGAAACTAATCTTTGGATGTGGATTTTATATTGTGTAATTTTACTGTATTTATTAATTCTAACGTTGTTTGTGACACCTTATTTATAGCTTCACACAATTAATAATGATAATAGCAAAAAATGAATATTAATAACACTGAAATAACAATTAGGCTTGCATAATGAGTGGTATGATATGATGTTACAACCAAGAATCTTTCTACGTCTGTATAAGTATATTGTTCCCATAAATTTCATTAGGAACCTATCTACCTACCTACCCATCTTTTATTCAACAAATGTCTTAGTATCTTTACACTCTGTTGACTTGTTAGCAAAACAGTAATAAGAGTACAAATCTTCAGATGTTTTCCTCCATTCAAAATGAAAATCTAAGGATAGAGAGGGTAAGATACTTCTCAGTGCTCATATATCAAATAACATGTAAGTTTGTGACAAGTTTGGATATATGATTGGCTTTGAAGCCCAGATCCAAATCAGAGATGTGGCCTACCACTTCTAAGCACCATGTAGCCAAAAGCCCCCCACCGATATGTAACAGTGGCATAGAAACTTCCTACACCTATACATAGAAAGATTTTAAGCCCTTCTCCCCTATCAAATGCCTCCTACCCCTATCAATGGCAACTGCTGTCTCTAAAGTCTTGGCTCCTTTAAGTAAAGCAACAACAACTACAAATATTAACAGCTTCTACAACGGGTAATGACTTTAAATCAATGTTTTAAAGTTATTTGACTAGATAAGATATGCATTTTTCTATTATAATTTAAATGCACTTAATCAGATTCAGTAAAATATAAGTGCCCTTTAGACAGTTTGTCTATTTTGTTCACAGTTGTGTGTATTTCTTGTGCCTAGAATAGTGCCTAGCGATACAGTTATCAGTGTATATTTTTAAAAATTATGTCTATTTTATACATATACACATTAAGTTATAAAATAAACAATCAATTCCAGGATGCCACTCCTTTAAAACCAATTATTTGGAAGTGTTTGGTTAGTTATATTTTGAACAAGTACTACATGATGATTTACATCTTGAAGACATTTTGAGAAATGTCATAAAACGTCCACACCTCAGGGAGGTAGGATGTTGCCAGGCTCCTTCCAGAGGCAGAGAATGTTATTAAGGACTAACTCTCTAGCCCTCGTCATGCCTTTTCTCAGGAGACTTGGAGATGGTTTTCTAACACCTAGATTCCCACACAGACTCTTCTGAATTCCATCATTTGTCTTCTAATCCCATACTGGGGGGATCAAAAATAACTCACAGTTAATCAAGTTTTCTTCCCATTCCTTACCTCTCACCAAAACACCCTCCTTTCTCCATGTGACTAATCTCCATGGTTTATGCATATATGATATGTGTGGAGGTGAATACTTAGGTATATATGGGTATGTGAATGTGACTGTGATTGTGGAGAGGGTGAAAAGAGAAAGTGATGCCATGACCTCCAGTTTATTAATTCCTAAATTTGGCAGATCATTACTATCACTTGAGTGTCTTGTTTATTTCTTTTCTAAATACAGAATTTCGTACTCAATCACTGGAGATTCTCAGAATCCATTTTTTTAAGTATCTTCCTGTTACATTTTTGATGATTTAGCACCTTGGCATACTGACAAAGGCAAAAGCAAAATGTGTGCCCCATTTTGTGTATGTTATATTATCTGACTCCAAGAAGTTTGCAATGAAACTGTAAGATGCATGGAACAATTAGAACAATGGATCAGACAGAACATATGTTTAAGATAAGTTAAGGGAAAATGGCTTCATGATGTTGATCTACACCTTTAGAGTAGTTAGTAAAGGTTTGTGGTTCATAGGCAACTGAATTTTGAACTTGAAAAATGGGTTTTGGAGGAAAGAAATGTTAGAAGAGAACTGTCCAAGGGATAAAAGTGATAGAAGAGAATACCAGAAAGTAGAAATGAACATATTCCCTCCAAACCACAGGGAAGTGCTTGGGACTAGACTGAATTGTATTGATGAAGAGGAAGTTAGGATATAAATGAATTGGGTCAAAATGTGCATTATTAAGGCCCTCAATCTACACACCCTAAACCTCAATCATAATCCTTATGTTGTCTTGATCAAAGAGAAATAGCTGTCAATATTTGGAGAAGACAATGTTAACAAGATTTTTTTTATCACAATAGAAAACCTTTAGGTATCAACAATGAAACTGTCTAACTCTTTAGAGTGTTATTAAGAAGAAATCAACTCTTTTTATCTCTATTTTTTAATCTCCAATTCTTCACTTGCTCCCCATCACCAGCTGTTAAGATGGCAGGTGGGTAGATTAATAAAAAGATGACAGGTGGGCAGTGTACTAAGATATTAATAAATGACTGACAGACCAAATCTTATCTCTGCATAAGCATCAGTAATAACATGGAACACTTCTTGGGGGTTAAAAAGATATTCTTAACCTAGTTAAAATCTGGCATCCTGTGATTTTCACCAAATTGTCGCTATTTTACTCTCTAGAGACACTAAGGATTTGTGGCTTACACGATGACTTTCAAATACTGGAAAGCATCCCTCATATTCCTTATTATTTCTTTTTCTGACTGAACACATCCACCTTCTTCAACTACTCCTTGTATAACATGGTTTTTCACCATGCACTCCTTGTTCTGCCTCTCCTGGTCCACATGAGGCTGCTAATTGTCACTGCTGGCATCCAGGAATAAACTTTTGAGTTGTAGAGGGGCCCCTGGGTGGCTCAGTCGGTTGGGCAGCTGACTTCGGCTCAGGTCATGATCTCGCAGTCTGTGAGTTTGAGCCCAGCGTCGGGCTCTGTGCTGACAGCTCAGAGCCTGGAGCCTGTTTCAGATTCTGACAGCCTGTTTCAGATTCTGTGTCTCCCTCTCTCTGACCCTTCCCCGTTTATGCTCTGTCTCTCTCTGTCTCAAAAATAAATAAACGTTAAAAAAAAAAATTTAAAAAAACTTTTGAGTTGTAGAAAATTCGGTACCAGTTTGAGTGAGACTGTCCTTTAATATTAATTTAATCGGAATCTGTATGAACTCCTTTAAGTAAGTCACTCTGTATTGTGGGCTTTAAGAGCTAGGAATAAAATTACTCTCAAGCACAGCTGTGAGTAGATGGTTTAAGTGGGGACCAGTACAAATCCAGCTTTGCTACTCTTCCTAAGGTTTTCTTTCACCATTTTTGCATTAGTAGTAATTAATAATCCAATTAACTGAGCATTTCGTCTGAACAAAAACTCTGAGCATGTAAGATAAAAAAACAGACACATTGAGAATAGTCTGGGAAGAGGGCTAGGTTACCTAGGTCTGGGGTAATATCTTAGAGGCAAATATTTGGTTACAACATACACAAAGTTTAGGTTCTAACTGATGTCAGCCCAGCTATATAGCAGATCTGAGACAGGAAGAGAGGACATATGTTTTCCATTTTTCTCTTCCATAATTTTGTTTAATATACAATCATTATTAAATGTGTATTTCTTCAAATAATAAATAAATACGTCATTGTTCAAGCTTTAAGAAGATGATTACTAATTAATGGCAACAATCTCATGTGTTAACTCATGGATAATATACTTCACCATATTAATTTTTCCTCAGTCTAGAAAACAGTTTACAACATTTTATATAAATAAAGAAGTCACATGTCTTCATAGAAATTAAAATCGCTCATAACCCCAAGTCTAGAAGCCATTTCTGATAATGTTTTTGAGCTTTATTTTCATTTCTATACGGACTTAAATAAAGCGAGACACTATTCATAATATAATATAACCCGCTTTTTAAAATTTAATAATATATTGGATAGCCACTCAGTTTTTAAATATTATTATATGACATACTTTTAATAAATACACAATATTTAATCAAATTAATTATCACGCTAGTTTTGTAAAGCCAATCCGTCATTACTGGTCATCAGTTAATTCATGCTTTCACAATTATAAATAAAGTCACATGTATATCCTTGCAAGTACAAACAGATGCATATTAGAGAATTAGTCTGTTTCTAAATGAGTGCTATTTAGAATAGAAAAGAATATCCAATCACATATTTCTGTTAGGAAACTCAATGTATTTGTGATGCTACTCTTATATTTTTAAGGAGGAAACTATAAGATCAGTCTGCCTCATTGTACATCACATTTTTTATATTTTGCCTCTTCAACAGTTTTTCAATCATGGAAAGAGAATAGTGAAATGAGTATTTCCTAAAACATAAACGTGGGTCATTAAAAATACTTAGAGCCTAATTTCTAAACCCCAAAATGTTTTTCTTTATAATATTTTAAATGGTCAGTGTCTTTCTTTTCAATATTAACATAATTTAGCCGGAGAAAGTGGGGAGCAAGGAGGTTTGCCTTCTAGCTCACTGCAGAGGAACATTGCGATTCTGATCAGGAGGCCCGCTGCCCCTGAACACATCCCCCTCCCTGACACCGCTTGCTTCAGCAAAGCTGTTTGCGTGGACCTGTAAAGAGACGGGCCAGCATTGCCTTCGTGGGGCTTATCTTTTAAAAGAAAAATATTACCACTCCATGCTTGAAGCTAGACTCCTGAAGCTTTTACCGAAGTAATGTGAAACAAAATATTTTACCTTAAAGAGGCCTCTTCCTAGTCCCCGTTTTCACATGTGTGCGGCCTTGATAACACACGTCACCAGCATCTTAAATGCGGAACAAAATCAGGACGACATATTCTGCTTTTTTGCATTCTAGACATCACAAAAAAGCATGCGTTTTTTTTTTTTTCTTTCTGTTTTCTCCTTCCCTGTGCTGTAGGAAGTAACTGCATCTATAAAAGCCATACTACTGGTTCTTTATACACATGATGAACAGCTGGCTTTGCCTGAAACCCTCTTTGTGCTATAGCATCAGAGGCCAGACTTCCTTTTCTTGGCATATCAATTACCCAACACCGGCAAGGTTTGACTTCTATTGCCTACGGAATGAGGTAAAATATCAGGTGTAGTCTAAGACACTTCCTTTGATAGTATAAACTGCATGTGACCAACAAAATATAAGTCTCAAAGCTTCATCTGTTTTAGGACATATGGAAAACAAGGTTAAATGACTGGACTGGCACTTAAATGAATCATTCCGGAAATGCTTTATTTTTCGCGTTGCCTAATTATAGTAAACACTGACACTTAAATGTGGATGCGTGGGGTCTCCACACATTTCTTTCTCTTTCAAGATCTAAACAACTACTGTACTTTAATAGTTAAGATTTATTTCCCTCATACATCGCCCCCATTCAGGGCACGTCACCAGGCACAGCAGCCACCAGAGACATTTAATTAGCATTTGTTTAAATGATTGAATAGCTTTTTTATGAATAAAAGTCTTGAATAAATGTGTAAAGTCACACACAAGTCAATCGTTTGGCATAACGGTTAGTGAAAAATAAGGAGCAAAGAGAAATGCATTCAGTCTTTCAGATAATTATTTGGTTAAGAAGAGATTTCAGCTGGTATATTTCTCTTGTGCTTCTACTATTCTACCTTACCTGGGGCTTCAAACTCAATGGAGAAAGACCAAGAATTACGTGCTTTACATTTGTTTATTTCCATTTGCATGTTAATAAATATGGATGTATTCCACATCCTTTAAAGCACAGTTTTAGAGATAGAGTGACTCAGCATATGTAGATTTGCAACAGAGGTATACGTAAAGTGCAAATGTTTGTGATCCCTTCAATATTTGAAAAGTAGAATAGCTCGATAAAGCTCATTCTATAAGATTGCACCAAGATAAAAGGACATTGTCAAGTATCGCTTATGAAGGAAATGCAAACAACACTATTTAGGAAAAAAGAAAAAGAAAAAGAGAAAAATTTAGGTAAAAATATCACATTTAATATACCGTAGTTCAATATTTAAGAAACATACCAAAATATAATGCAAGCTCAAAGAAAACTCTGACTTCTCCCAATTGGCATATCTACTGTCAATGTTATCCCAACCGCATAAACGATCATTATGCATTCATAGAATGTAGACTAGAATTCCAGTAAGCGATGACATTAAGTCCAGAAGTTGCCTATATACCCCAACAAAATGACACACTGGCCGTATCCTGACTTGTTTCAGTGTACTATAGTTGCAATGTGTAGTTTTATATTAAACACAAGATCTCATTCCTTTTAAGGTAGCATAACATTTGAGATCAAGCAGAATTAGAAGAGATTAAGAGTTCCAGAAAATATGACTTTAGGTATTTGATAATGTATTCCAGTCTCCTTGGGTATTTAACAATATATTCTAGTCTCCTTTATACATCTAAAACAAAGTCAGTTGACAAATGTAGAATTTTTATCCCAACCTTGTTTTGGGAAAACTCAACAGGAAATATTAAGAGCTCTCAGTCTATATTTAAGCTAGAAGTTGCTTAAGGTAAAATCTCTTTTTGTCCTCCATTATTTGAAATGAGGAACCCCCAGAGGATGTTCAATGAATTACCCCTCACATGGTCCATTCTATTATTATCACAGTTGGGAGAAGAAATTAATTCCTTCATTATCAACACAATGTTCTTTTCTCAGCCTCACATTAAAGAAAATCTTCACCCCATCAACATTCTTACATAGACAAACTATGAGGGCAGGTGAATCATGGGGCTGAGACAAACACAATTACAATTAATGGGTATGTGCCTCTCTTTCTGTGGATTCTTTTCTTTTCTTTTTCTTTTTTTAATTTTTTAATTTTTTTTGTTTTTTTAAAATATAATTTATTGTCAAATTGGCTAACATACAGTGTGTAAAGGTGCTCTTGGTTTTGGGGGTAGATTCCCATGGTTCATCATTTACATACAACACCCAGTGCTCATCCCAACAAGTGCCCTCCTTGCTGCCCATCACCCACTTTCCCCTCTCCCGGACCCCGCATCTACCCTTAGTTTATTCTCAGTCCTTAAGAGTCTCTTATGGTTTGCCTCCCTCCCTCTCTATAACTTTTTTCCCCCCTTCCCCTCCCCCATGGTCTTCTGTTAAGTTTCTCAAGATTGTGGATCCTTTTCATAATAAATAACCCAGCAGGGCCTCTCCACAAAATAAACAACATCAGAAGTCACCTTTGGATTAAGTCATCTATATTCGGATGTGGCCAAAGTAGCTGAATTTATCTCTATTTGGGACAGTGAACGTTTTCTTCAAGCAAATCAATATTCCATGATTGCAGTTTCTATTTTTGTACTTAATTCTCCTTGCTAAATGTACCTTATTAATTATTTGGAAACAAGTCGAGAGTGTGTGGCTGGATCACATCAAAAGTGTAAAGGAAGGAAGAAAGGCAGGAAGGAAGAGAGGGAAGAGGAGAGACAGGTAAGACAAGAGAAAACTAGGAAAAACTCCAAATTTATGCTTAATTGATGGCTACTAATTTGAGTTCTCTTGGACTTGTTCCAACTCTGTGCAGAGAAAGTTAGACACCTGCGATTATTTTGCCAAGCTGATCTAGGACATTCAGTTTTAAATCCATTATAATTTCTTTGACTTCAGGTTAATAAATTCATATTTAAATTCTTACCATTTTCAGTAAAAAGTAAGATGATTATACAGTTGAACTCTATTTTGGGAATTAAAAAATGCATAATATTTTGAAATGACTCCTGTGATAATGTTAGTGGTTCTATTTTGTTGTTGTTGTTGTTTGATTGAAAGCTTCTGGGTTTAGTCAGATATTTGGCAAGGCTCAGAGTGATGTGGTTATCAATCATGGTGATGAGCTGTCTTGTTGGTTTAACATGATTTTTCCTGGAATGCAATGAGCCCCCCCTTAGAGAATCCTATGGCTATAAAGTGGATGGTACTTTTAGGATGACAGTGGGAATAAGTGGCATATTTCATTGCTGTCACTTTCCTCAGGTTCCCCAATCATAAGCAGCCAGTTACTTTAGTCCAGAGGTTAATTTGGACTGGGAAAGAAGTAAGTCTTCCTCTTCCAGCCTAATTTCCTTCACCAATTAACAGCCACACATTCTTCCTATGGCAGAAGTTCATGCCATATATAAAGTGTTTATTTTGATTTAAATATAGGGACATAGGGGCACCTGGGTGCCTCAGTGAATTAAGCGTCCAACTTTGGCTCAGGATGCGATCTCACGACTCCTGAGTTCAAGCCCCGCATCAGGCTTTGCGCTGACAGCACGGAACCCGGTTGGGATTCTCTGTTTCCCTCTCTCTCTGCCCTGCCCCCCCCCACACTCTCTATTTGCCTCTCTGTCTCAAGTAAATAAAGAAACATGTAATAAATAAATAAATATATGGACATAAGTATGCATGTGCATAAAAATGGTTGTACTAAAATAAATTCATCTACCATGAGAAATCTTTCAGAAACTCTAGTGGAAAATGGTTCTCAGGGATCTGACACGTGGCTCTTCTCATCCTCAAAGAAACTGCTATGCTTCCTGAATGGGTTAGAAAAAGCAAAAGGATGATATTCATGTTTGTTTTCTTCCTTACTAAACCTGCCTGTGTCAGTACATTTATTTAAATAGCAACTTAATTAGTGGGATAATTATATCCCAAAGCTGAATAATATGGTACAGATTACTGGCCAGAAAGAGTAACTAGGGTGCCTAGGCAGCTCACTCAGTTGAGTGTCTGACTCTTGATGACTCTTGTTATCAGCTCAGGTCATGATCCCAGAATGGTGGAATCGGGCTCCACACTGAGCTTGCAGCCTGCTTAAGATTCTCTCTCTCTCTTTCCCTCTGCCCCACTCACAAGCATGCTCTCTCTCTCTTTCTCTCTCAAACAAAAGTTAAAAGGAGAGTGATTGAGAGAGAGTAACTAAATAAGCAGCAATGCTTCAATGCTTCCAATTCAGAGAATTGGTCTTGATCTGGACAAAAAGTTTGAGTAGGTGAATTTTGCCTTGGGTGCATGTATCCCCACTCCTTACCCTTACCAACTGCTTAACAACATTTCCCTACATCTTATTCTTGTTCCTAACTTTTGAACTTCACTATCTGCTAGCAGATAACCTCATTTGCACTACACTTTAAATGACTTAGAACAGTTTTGATCATTACCTTTCAAGTTAATTGTGAAATTTCAAGCATGGATGGGTCATTTTAATGGGTATTTCCAGGAACTATTTAGTTTAAGTTGTAGTTGAGGGCAGAAGATGGGATTCAAGAAGTGCACTAATAGAATCTGAAAAAACAAATGGCCACAATAAAAGGAGAGTGAAAGAAAGGACAAAATTGTGTCCACAATTGCACAACAAGTTTAGACATGGGCACATCAAAGAAGGGTAAATCCAGAATTGCATCCCCCTGTGAGCACAGACACACCCAGAGAAACATTTGTACCCCTTCTTTCTTGCCACATAATGCTGCTGACATTTACCCGTTGCATCTAACGGTCACCAGCTGTAGCTAACAATGTCATTGAACTTTTGATGCAACACTGCAAAGTCAATTTGTTTGAACTACCCAACTTTTCGAAAGTAGGAATTCCAAATATATATATACATATATATTGGATAGATATTCATCACAAAATGTATGTGTGCAAGTCTCTCTGAAACTACAACTATTTTCAGTGAGGGCTGTGTATTTTCGTATCTATAGTTGTGTAAGAAACAAATATACAAATGTAACATTTAGAAATAACTGTAGCACCTTTCCCCACCACTGGTTTTGAAGGCTAAAAGATTTACAGAGCAATCAATTCATAAGATCTGGGAACTGAAATGTTTCCTTAAACGTATAGTTAGATGCAAATACGATGTTTCTCTGTGTTTGTCATTAACTGTAATCCAGGAACAAAAGTATTACATCATAAAGGATGGGTTCAAGAATTCAATACTTGAATTTATTATTCAGTCAAGAAACCATTTATTTAATGCTGTGACTGGTGCTTTGTTAGGTGCTGGTACATGGAGATGAGTGAAAGAAATAGATCTTAAACAAAGCATAATAGGTATTTAATAAGTGTAAAAACCAACACATACACAAACACACACATAAGTCATACACACCAAATTAAATTGCAGTAGGTGTTTAATAGGTGCAGAAATACATTTAAGACACACGCATGTGCACGCACACACACACACACACACACCAAAATAAACCTGCAATTTGAAATGTAACCTGATTTTCTCACACACTCATAGATCAGTTTGTAATTTTTATTCAAATCATATAAAGAACATTACTTCTTTTTTGAATTTAAAATGCATTGAGGACCTCCAAAGGGTTTTTCTGACCAACCTCTGATACTGAAAAAGAGCTGATTGCTTTTTTATCTTTATCTCTTGGAGCATATGAAGAAATCTTACATTATTTGCGTAAGTCCCTCTTTCTGGATGAGCTGATTCGTCCTCATCCCCCCAATAGCTCCCATACATAAGAATGACTGCATAGAGCATAGATGGTTGTTAATGTTTGCTCCAGTGAATTAAAACATGAAGTAAAGTGAATCATAGCAAATAAATTGAAAAGGACAGTTTTCAACAATTGGTGCTTATTAATCTGTTAATCTATTACTAACTGGTTGATTTTTAAGTTATTTGGCTTTACTTGTTGTAAAAGGGGAGGGCACAGTGCAACACAAGGAAGAGTCCCAGCGCCAAAGAGTGGGGATTGATTTAGTTTGCATGAAGCTTCCAAGGAGTTGCTGAGAGAAATAGAATGTATCTCCTCCACCCAGCTTTCTCACTCTACCCTTCACACATTCCTTTTTGGGGGGATACTATTGGGGTTAGTTAACGTATAAGGTTAAACCAAAAATGTAGCACGGATGGGCGTTACGATTCCCTGTAGGAAGAAAAACACAGAAGTGAGGTCCTAGCACTGAGCAGAGCTCAGAAACCATGGTTCAGTATGCATGTATTTTATCAATGCTTGGAGCCTTATTGATGGAGCATATCACAGAAGGCTCATTCTTCTGCTCAAAAACCTACTGGTCCAGAAACATGCTTAAGTCTATTAGAGCAGCAGGGGTTTTCTCCCGAGCTCCATACCTGACAGTGTGGGAAATTGCATCACCTTGTTAGGGCACTGCTGCTCTTTCTTTCTTTCCCCCGGGGCTGGCTGAGCTGCTGACAACCCATCACCTACTGCCATTAGAAATGTCAGAGCCCAGAGGGGTCTCTGCTTCCCACCCACAGCCTCTGAGGAAAGGGAGCCCAATCCTACCATTCAAGAGAGGTTCGAGCCCTACCAAAGTAGGTTTACATCATTAAATGTAACAGTAGATGGTGGTCAGGTTCCCTTCAAGAAATCGTGTGTAAAGACAAGACAAGAAGACTACCCCAAGCTTCAGAGCAAATAGAGCAGGAGAACCCACTCTAGCATTGGATGGGCCCCTCAAACCTCACTTCTGTTTGGCAGTTTGTAGCTCTTGGCTGCACCCTGTGCATTAGGAGATGAATGGGCCAGCCTAAAACAACTCCCTTCCCTTGGGTGCTAGCAGATAGCTTGAGAGAATGTGAATTGACTTTCAGGCCTCTACTTAGTGCTGGGTTTGAGAGCAGAAATCTGGTCATGACTAAGGCACACTCTCTGCCCTAACTGGAAGGATACAGCCAAACATATAATTTACTTTAGAAAAAAAACTGAGTCACCAATGCACGGTATGAAAAATATGGTGTGTGTGTGTATATATATATATATATATATATATATATATATATAATCTTGGAAGAATTATAATACATCCATCCTTCTAATAAACAACTCATATGTTTTCATACCAACTCTTTGTGAAACAGAGATTATTATCTTCACAGCTTGGTTAATTAAGAAATGGCAGAAAAAAGAATTTTTCCCAGCCTCAACACCTAGGAGATTGCACACTCTTTTCAGTATATGTAGACCATTTCAGGAGTTGTCGCATGAACATGATGCCATACAGGTTACAATAATTCTCAGCAGATTATCAGAATTCCACATCTTTCCTCACCATTCACTTAGAGACACCAGGTTGTCATAACAACCTTTAAAGACTGAACTTGGTGGAAACACTGAGTGCAATTCAAGGTAATGCACAATACAACTGATGTGAAAACAAATAGAATGTAGCTGTCATTCTGAAATCAAGAAAATATCAACTAAGTTTGATAAATGACTAAAAATGTGTGAGACAAAAGTAGCTATTTATTGAATGCTTGACAGATAGCTAAAGTTATTGAAACCCCCTGCTTTCCAGATACTGTAGAAAAGTCACACCATTAATCCATGAGATGTGAAACACGTGGTAGGTTACCACTTTCAAGGTTTATTTGTTCACTTATTTGGGTCCATATAATTCTTCTAAAAGTAGCAATAAAAAGCCTTAATTTTGGATATTGCTGGAGAAAAAGCAGAAAGAAAATAAGTAGAACTTTCAGTTTTCCATTCTTTATTCATAGAATAATCGGAAAATGCAATGCAATGCAATGCAAAATGCTTGTGACTAAATTAGAAAAAAAATCAGCACAAGATTTGTGTTATTCCAATAGAAATTTCCAGAAAATATGATCAATGTAAGTATTGCTCAATAAGGAGTTAGAAAAAAAATTTTTTTTTGTAAATAAAACCACATAGCCAGGCATTGTGATTTTCAATGACCCTGTCAAGTAATGGTCACAGATTTTCTTTATATACCTAGTTGAGAGAAATTTTCAGTGTCAATCCAGGAAGTGAAATTCATTGGTCAAAAATATTGGCTGAAAATGACTCTGGACAGCTAGAAAGCTTCTGGTACTCTGAGAGCTTATGCTATTGATCTTTTTTATATTCTGCTAACAACAACAAAAAAAAAAAATCTCCCAAGTGATACCTTGATGTTACTGAAGAGAAATGAAACACAGAATGTCTGTTATGTTGAATGAAAATTTACTGACAAAGGTGATCCTAAGTTTCTAGGGACAGACCATTAGTCTATCCTATAAGCCTCAAAGTTTCTGAGTTACCTAAAAATTAAACTGACAGAGAGGACCATGGAATCACATGGGAAATTTTGAGTATACTTAAGTCAACTCTGAAACAATCATGGAAACATAAATATATTACATGTTAGTTACACATGCATAGGTTTTCA
Organism: Panthera pardus; assembly: GCF_024362965.1. Classification (NCBI taxonomy): domain Eukaryota; kingdom Metazoa; phylum Chordata; class Mammalia; order Carnivora; family Felidae; genus Panthera; species Panthera pardus. The sequence goes on from NW_026526765.1 coordinate 17,547,697, forward strand.
ATAACATATTTTTATATTAAGTTTCACAAATATTTCTGGAATAATTCATAAGATAAGAATTCAGAGTTACAAAAATCTGTGATATCTTTTTTTTAAAAAAAAAGTAAAAATATCTCCCCTAAAATGTATCTTTTCAATGTTTTAGAATGTTTCTTCCTGTCCAATAATACTATCAAATTCTTCCAAAACATTGAACTTTTAAATACCCATATACTATAATTAAATTATAGAAAAACATCATTAAAAGTGTAAAGAAAACTGAGTAATTTATATGCCACTAAATGCTTATAATAGCTTTGGTATTTTTATTAAAGTCATTATAAAACTGACATGTTCTTTCTTAATGACAGGTATGACCTTACGTAGTAAAAGTACTGTTTTGAATATATAATAACTGTTTAAATAATCAGAATTAATCAAATGTTGGTTTATTTTGGGAAGAAATTGTAAGAGGAATCCATATTTGTGGCCGTGAAATGTAGATTAAAATTTCTTAAAGAAACAATTTGAGAAGAGGTAATTTAAGTTTTATCAAAGAAACTTGATAAGTGAATGACAATGTCAAGCTGATTGGAGAGAGAAGTAATCATGAAAAATGAAGGAAGAAGTGGTAAAGATATAACTTGAGTTTTATCATGAGAATTTAAAAAAAAGCTTTGATGTTAGAGATGAGAAAGAATATATAATAGAAAAGGAATTTCTTGGGGCACTTGGGTGGCTCAGTCAGTTAAGTTTCCGAATTTGTCTCAGGTCATGATCTCATGGTTCATGAGTTTGAGCCCCATGTTGGGCTCTGCACTGACAGACGGCTCAGAGCCTGGAGCCTGCTTTGGATTCTGTGTCTCCTTCTCTCTCTCTGCCCCTCCCCTGCTCACACTGTTTCTCTTTCTCTCAAAAATAAATTAACATTAAAGAAAGAAAGAAAGAAAGAAAAGAAGAGGCATTTTTCCATGGCCCAAACTCTCTGCCCAACCTATCTTCCACAATTTGTCTTATTTACCAGGTAAACTTCACTTCTCACCTCCAAGATATAGTCTATCTAACTCTACGATTTAACTCATACTCTTCTTTCCACTTGACAGTTTTTATATTTGCTGTAAATCTACCCATCCCTGAAATCTAAATTTAAGTATTGTAGCCTCCATGGGTTGATCTGTGACCTTTCTAGCTAGAATTAATTTTCTACTCCCCTGTGGTTCCACAACACTCTTTTCTTACATTAAAGTATTTATTGAATGCCACCGTGCATTATAGATCTTGAGCTATACAGTTAGTTTTATTGCTAGTTTGTAGATCTCTTGAAGGCAAGGGAAATCTGGTTTATCTTTTCATCTCTCATGGTAACCAGAGGACTTAGCCTAGTGCCACTTTGGAAGTACTACTCGATACAATGCCATAAAAGCAGTTCTTGGATACAGTCAATCAAGACCCTCATTAAAAGAGCTTGCTAAGTGATGAGGCTAAAGTTACAAGTTTTCAAGTTTATTGTGTTTATAAAGATCAAGGATTTGTACTCTTTAGGAGAGAAAAAGGAATCTCAACATTTGAACTCATTTGAAATTCAAAAGGCCTCAAATATCTGAGCACTTCTAATGGCAAAGCAATCAGCGTATTGCTGATTTCAGCGTATTTCAGAAGTATTTGAGACATGGCGGTCTCAAATTTAGGAAGTTTAGGAAGTAGTTTAGGAAGATATTTCTTAAAGAAATGTTTAGTAGTTTAGGAAGATATTTCTTAAAGAAATGTAAGTAGGACCGAGTGCCTGGGTGGCTTGGTTGTTAAGCATCCAACTTCGGCTCAGATCATGATCTTGCGGTCCCTGAGTTTGAGCCCCGTGTCAGGCTCTGTGCTTCAGCAGACCCTGGAGCCTACTTTGGATTCTGTGTCCCCCTCTCTTTCTGCCCCTCCCCACTCATGTTCTGTCTTACTCTGTGTCTCAAAAATAAATAAATGTTAAAAAAAAAGAAGTGTAAGTAGGATGAATCTGTACAAATAGGGAAGTTATTAGAAGTTTAACTTAAAGGGACTCTATTTAGCAACTATTATTATTATTTAGCATTATTCTAATATTTTTAAATATTAACTAATTTGAATCATACTAAGTGCTGTATTTTTAGTATATAATTTAATCATACATTATCCCTTTTTTGTTCTCACAATAACTTATCATAATTCCTATTATAAAGAGGAGAAAATCAAAATAAGGTAATTTGATTGAAATTTTATAATCCTCAAATTATTATTTAATAATTTATTTGTAGGGGCACCTGGATGGCTCAGTCATTTAAGCGTCCAACTCTTGGTCTCGGCTGAGGTCATGATCTTACATTTGTGAGATGAAGCCCTGTGTAGGGCTCTGTGCTGGCAGTGTGAGCCTGCTTAGTATTCTCTCTCTTCCTCTGTCTCTCTCTCTCTCTCTCTCTCTCTGCCCTTCTGCCACCCGCATGCGTGCACACACTCTCTCTCTCTCAAAAATAAATAAACATTAATATTTTATTTGCATAACTATGTGAATACATAAAAATAGTTATAGAAACTTACAGATCACTTTTAAAGATTTAGAAAAGTTAATTTACAATGTTAATTGCATACTTTTTATTTCCAATGTATACTACTGATAGGTATACCTTTATTTGGACCAGTTCTCCAAAGTATATAGTCGTGAATCCCAGAGCGTACGCCCATGAATTCTAATAGCTATCTTAGGGCACAATATATTCAATATATATTGAAGAAAGGAAGAAGATAAAAGAAGAAGAAAAGAGGAAAAGGAAGAAGAGAAGAAAAAGAAAATACTATTTAGTGGCTATTCAAGTAACCCTGACATGCTATTTCTGACCACAATCAACCAAATAATAATACAATCTCTATAAGGATCAAATCTATTTAATAGTTATTCTAAATAATTCACTTCTCGTGGGCTATATCATGTGATTTTATATCATGTTATATTGGCTTTACCTATATAGATATTATTACTCGTTCCTATTAAATTTATTATTGCTTTATAATAGTAAATATTATTACTCGCTGTTTACCATTTATTACAGTAAAGCCACACCGATGCATGAAAAACCAGTAGTGACCTGGGTGCTAATACCACCGTAAAACCATATGTTATACATTACACAGACATCGTCATATTTCTGTTTCTTCACTGCAGGTGATCACTTCTAACTTGGACTTCCAATAAAAAATAAATATTTATAAAACAACAGATTAAAGCCCAACGACCATTACAACACAAGTCCAGAGATGTTGAAGAGACTCAGAGTTGACACAGTGAGGAAAGGGACACTGGTGCGAAATACACAGATTAGCAAAGGGCTGCGGCACCACACAGTCACCTTAAAAATCCTTAGATAGAGACGAGAAATCCTGAAGAAAATAATGAGCATCACAGCCTACAAAGCACATGCCACATTGTGAAAAGGTTCCATGCTGTCCTTTCTCACCATAGTTTCTGCCCCGCCAGAGTCTCTGTCACAGAGCAATTGGTCAGGAAATACAGCGGAATAAATGTAGTGTATGATATAATTATAAATAAAATATAGATGAATTTAAAAGTTTAGTCTAGAGTCAGCTAGAGAAGACAATGGTTTTCTTCAAGGTTTTCACCAGATCTTCTTCAAGGTGAAACCTTCTTCAAGGTTTTCACCAGATCTTCACCGAGGTGGTACAGATCGAAGCACATATTGCGTGTTTTTCACCGCAAGACATAGGGTGAGCTATTTGAAGAAGATATCTGGGTCTTCCAAAATCCAACACTAAAGAAAAACAATGTTTCTGTACCAGGTGTAAAATACCCGGGACTTAGAAATCATATTGGCTAGTACAAGTAAGATTCGAATTTCAAAAGAGGCCAAACCAGAAGAAAGTGCACCTTTTATAATTATGTCCCATTATGGCTACTTTCGAACTGGTGTGGATTCATGTCACACATGACAAGAGCTCATTCAAATCTCCAGCCATTTGCAATCAAGGTAAATGGTGTCAGATTCAAATTTTCAAGCATCCTTTTTTCTTTGTCAGACACTGTGTTAGCTCCAACATGCTTTCCTAACAGAATTTAAAATTGATATCTCAATTTACTTTGATTTATATCCCTGAAACTACTGCTTCAGTGTTTTCTGATTTCATACCTGCATAATAAAGTTCCTGCTTTGCACATCAAATTTTGGCAAAGGATCACTGGGGTATCTCTCTGGACACTGTCTTTGTCACGTCTCCAACTTCACTTCGACCAATCACTTCCACATATGATTTTCCAGCAGCTCTGAGTTCCCAGGAAACCAGGTGTTTTCACTAACCTTAGTTTGTTTGCACCTAATCCAGACTTGGCAAATAATAACACAGCCCTTCGGTCATTTCTATCCGAGGTGAGGCTGTCCAAACCGCAGTCATTCAATCATTTCCTTAACGATTTTTGCACTATCTGTGTATTCCTAGTACTGTTATCACTATGATTTGAATGTATAGCGAACACTCTATGACGAAAGGATTTTTTTTGTTCTGTTAACTATGGTATGTATGGAACTTAAAATAATACCTGCCATGTAATAAGCCCTGAAGATGTACCTGTTGAATAAACAAGTGAAAAGACTAGGGTATAAACACATGGAATCTATTAAAATTATGGCAATCAAAACAAAGCAGTATTATTAAATTCTAGCTCTATATCGTTGCTTTCTGTAGTGTGTGCCAAGAGGTCTGTCCCCTTTTGATTATGAAGGAAATTTCCAAGTAATAAACAAATGTAAAGACTTGCTACATCCAAATGAGGCTTTCTCAGATCCTTGCTACCCAAAGTATGTTCCAGGACCACCAATCAGCCAAGAGAGACAACAAATAAAAACCCAAATGATTAATAAAAGGTAAAAGATAAAGCTGAGGAAACCTCCAAGAAAAGAAAGGAAAAAAAAAAAAAAAACAGATGGAAAGCAAGATCCAAAATGGGAAGACACATATCTGAATAAAAGGAGTTCTAGAAGGAAAACAGAACAGAAAAGGGGACCCAGAATAATCAACAATGTATTTTCCAACTTATTTCCTAAAATTAAAAACGTTGATTTCTGATTAGGTGCCTTACTAAGAGCCCTGCAAGATGAATAAAAATAGATTCAAAGCAAGAATCAAGATTGGGACTCCTCAAAAATTCCAGACCCACCTTTGTTGTCACTTCGGGGAACCATTCATCTTAGTCAAATCTCAGCCACTCTCTCTGTTAGACACTTACAACTAGTATCTGCTTTGCTGGTTTTCTGACTTAAATCTGCCAGTAAACCTCACTTTACATTTCTGTATGTGTCTATTATGGTGTTTGGCCTTTTTGTTTTTTTCTTGTATGACAGAAGATCTCAAAAATTTTACTTATCCTGTATCCTCTCACAGGGAGCAATCGGGGAAAGTGTATATGTTCAACCAAAACCAGGAAGCAAACTGTGGCAGAAGAAGGTCAGAAGCTTTAGGAAAAAGGGCAGTGAACACAAGAGAGATGGAAAGAATAAAAATAAGAGGATTATTAAGGAGGATCCCATGGCCACGGGATGATGGAATTCTAGAGTGGAACCAAACCAGATTGCAGTAAGTCAGAAAAGACTGAGGAAGACTTCTTCAAGACTAGAAATTAAGGTAATAGCTATTGCCATGTGATTTGCTTTATTGGGAGATGCCATTGAGGATGCATACATAGGAAACAGTAGGAAGGAATCCCCTCCCCTCCCCCGCCATAAAATTCCAAGATGTATTAAGTTGAAGGAAACCAAGGAAGGATGCATTTGCATAGGCATAATAATGTATCCTATGAATGTCAATAAATCCTGTCTTTAGAAAAGATAAATAGAAAAAATAGTCTTAAGGGGGTATCAGTGAGACAGGAAATGGATGGGGTGAAGGAGGGAGAGAACAGGTATCTTTGTAGGGCATTACTTTGTCCTATAGTTTTTTACAACTATTTGATTCAAAGTGTAGACTTTAAAACTCAAACTAAAAACAAACAGATGATAAAAACCAAGTAAAAACGAAGCTATTTTAAAAAGAGAAAGAGGGGCGCCTGAGCAGCTCAGGAGGCTAAGCGCTGACTCTTGACTTCAGCTCAGGTCATCACCTCATGGTCATGAGATCGAGCCCCACATCAGGCTCTGTGCTGAGCGTGGAGCCTCTTGGGATTCCCTCTCTCCCTTTCTCTCTGCCCCTCCCTGGCTCATGTTTGCTCTCTCTCTCTCTCTCTCAAAAATAATAAACATTAAAAAGAAAAAAGAAAAAGAGATAGGAGACTAATATCATACCAATTGTGACCATATCCTAATTTTATTAGGGACTTTCCCCAACTCTTTAGAAGTGTTAACTAAGCAGTCTCCCAGCACTGGAAATAAAGCAGTGAATAAAAGAGACAAAAACCTTTCACTTCACGGTCTGTCTTCTCTTCCCTTCGGAGACTGGAAAATGACCAGATGTAACCATATCTGCTCTATAATTTTCTAACTCCAGGTTTTAGAACTTTTGCAACTGACAGCAATTGCCAGGGTCTTGTCACCACTCTGATCCCTTCTGTCATTCTCCTTCTGACTCTCCCCACTCCAGTCACATGTACTGTCCTCCCAGTCTTTGCCTTTTCTGTTTTCCTGAGCTGGAAAGCTCTTCTCCCTCAATATCCCAATTGACTCACTCATTTCAGTCTGGAATCAACTACTATCTCATGAAAGAAGCTTCTGTAATCATTATCTTTAAAATACTTACTACATGAGCAATAAAAGCAAAAGTAAACAATGGGACTAGATCAAATTAAAAAGCTTCTGCACAGCAAAAGAAATAATCGACAACATGGAAAGGCAAGTTATAGGATGGGAGAAATATCTGATAAGGGGTTAGTATCAAAATTACTAACTCAAGGAACTCATACAACTGAGAGAAAAAAAACAACCACAAATAATATGACTAAAACAGGCAAAGAAGGGGCACCTGGGTGGCTCAGTTGGTTGAGCACCAGATTTCGGCTCAGGTCACGATCTCACGGTTTGTGGGTTCGAGCTCCATGTCAGCTCTGTGCTGACAGCTCAGAACCTGGAGCTTGCTTTGGATTCTGAGTCTCCCTCTCTCTCTGCCCCTCCCCTGCTTGCACTCTCTCTCTCTCTCTCTCTCTCTCAAAAAATAAATAAACATTTAAAAAAAATTTTAAATAAAAAAATAGGCAATGAAATGTAATATATACATAATGAAATACAATTGAGTTATAAAAAGAGGGAAATCTTGCCATCCAACATGGATGGATCTTATGGGCATTATGCTCAGCGAAATAAGTTAGGAAGAGACAAATGCTGTATGATATTAATTATGTGTGGGAATCTAAAAAAGTCACATTCATAGAAAAACAGAATAGAATGGGTGATTGTTAGGGGTAGGGAGTGTGAGAAATGAGGATATGTTAGTCAAAGGGTACAAACTTCCAGTTATAAGATAAAAAATTTCTGAAGATCTAATATACAGCACGGTAACCATAATTAACAATACCATATTTATACTTGAAAGTTGCTAAAAGAGTAAATCCTAAATGTACCAACCACAAAAAAAGAGATTTAACTCTGTGAGGTGTTTAAGTATGTACATATGTATACGTATATGTATGTACATATGTATATGTATATGTATATGTATATGTATATATGCATTCATATATACAGTCATCATATTGTGCACCTTAAGTTTTTACAATGTTATATGTCAGTTATATCTCAATAAACCTGGAAAATATTAAAATAAAATAAAATACTTACCAGTCAGTCACTTTTTCCTGCTTTTTTCTTTATAGCACTTACGACCACCTGATCTAATATACATTTATTCATCAGTTTTTATGCCAGTATTTCCATGATATAAGCTAAGACATATAAGAGCACTCTCAATGTTTGTTTCTAAATTCATGGTGTCTAGAGAATGCTGGTACATTAGATTCTTAATATCAATATTTAGAAGAAAAGAAGGATGTAAAGAAAAAAAGTAAGACTATATATATATATATATATGAAAGTTTAATGTTTAAAATAAACCTGTTACTATATGCACCCATTTATATCTATAAAGTTGTTTTAACATCTAATATTCAACTAATGTTTAAATCCTTTTTTTATGTTTATTATCTAGAGAGAGAGAGAGCACAGAAGCAGGGGAGGGGCAGAGAGAGAGAGGGAGAGAGAGAATCCCAGGCAGGCTCCCTGCTGTCAGTGCAGAGCCCAATGCAGGTCTCATACTCACAACTGAGATCATGACCTGAGCAGAAATCAAGAGTCCGACACTTAACCAACTAAGCCACCCAGGTGCCCCTAAATCCTTTTTAAAAACTAGTATTTTTAATTGAATCAGTTATCAAAAACAGATTATGTAAATTTCTTGAAAATGTTTTCTGGATGTGTATATAATTACATGAAGCAGACAGGTCAGGGTTTTCTGTAAGTTCAGCTATTCCTTTTAGTGTTCTTGCCACATTTATTCATTGAGCTCATATTTGTTTTTATATATTTAGCAAAGACTGGAGTTTGTAATGTTGTATGTCCAATGTAATGAGGTTTTGACACATAGTTTAGAAGATAGCAACACCTTATTAGCTATAGAATAATAAACAGTTACTGAAATGAGAAAACTAGACAACTCTGAAGTTCTTCTTCTCACCTTACTCTCCAGGGAAGGAAAGGTGTTAAGAGATGCTGAATAATAATCACATATGAGTCACTTTCTGACTCTGCTGTCTTGGACGATTTACAGAATATAACCCTTCAGATGGTCTTTGTTTTCTTTTCCAATTCCCACAAGGGAATATTCATTTTTGTTGTGTTTATTAAATCACAGAATTTAGGCAACTTGATAAGAACTTTGGGGCCTGGCAATATTGGAGTCTACAGGTGTGCCCAGTGTTGTGTCCCCCACCTGCTGCAACACTTCTTAGCTACAAACAGATTTCCTTTGAGCCCCCACAGTCCCCGCCGCCCTCTGTCACTATTCGCAAATACCAAGTAGGAAATGATGGCTTTGTCTAGACAGAGCCCAGCTCCTGTGAAAATCTGCAATGAATGTGATAAACTGGCTATTACCAAGGACAACCTCAGTTTTATGGAATGATAGTGTATTTCAATACTGTTATTCATCGGGGAGACCGATCCTATATGCCCCAACAGCAACCCACTGTGCTCCCGAACCCTGGAATGCCCCAGACCTGCCATCTAGCTGCCAATTAGAAGATGATAATGGGAGTGAGTGGTTAAAAAAAAAAAGCCCAAATAGGGAAGTGTTAAACTGAAAACCTTGCTGCCAAAGGCATCTTGTGTCTGTGTGGGCTTAGGAGGGTGGGGATTGGAGAGAAAGGGTGGAGAAAGATATGGCAGCATAAAGCCAGTGACCCAGATAGGAAAGGGAAGGAGAACAGGAGCATGATTTTCTCACTAATCTTGAGAGCACTGGGTAAGATTTAAGTGGAGACTCTATGTGAAACTGCAAAGCAAGCACATGAAATATAATTTGCTCTATGTTGGCAAAGGGAGGGGACTGCAGGTGGGCACTGAGATAATCTGTATCATGCAATGTAAGCTTGATGGAAATAGCTTCAGAAAAGCGTATGATTGCTGCAACCAATTTAAAGTTGAAAGTAAAATATGATTACTCTGTATCTAGGAGCTCCTAGTGCAGCTCTATCCCAGGTGGTAACCAAAGAATACCCATCTGCATGCTTCCTTACCAAAATCTTAGAACTACCCAAGGCCTCTAGGTCAGTGTATTGGTAAAAACGGAATTCAAGATAAAATTTCTGCTGCTTTTCCTGGCCTGGGATTTTATTTTCACATTTCTGTAGCAGATTCTAGAGTCTCTCCCCTGCTGGAAAATGGAGCATTATCTTTGCAGATATATTCTGCTCAAATAACTTTAAGTGCCCAGAATAAAATATATATATATATTATTATATTATTTTAATATATTATTATATGTATGTATATGTACACACACACACACACACACACACACACACACACACATATGTGTATATATCTCACCTCCTCTCCAAACCTCAGTTTTTGGTTATAAAATTGGTATAATAGTAAGACTTTGCATCAAGTGAGATTATACCTGCCATAGTTTAGAAGAGTGCCCAGTGCATTGTAACTGGCCCAAGGAATGAAAAACACAAGTATTATGTATTCCTTCCCTCGACTGATTGGAAGATGGATTGTTTCTTTGTGTTTCTCTAATAGCAGCCTTACAAGTATTTGTGTTGGGAAAAAGCAGTGATCCATGCCTGCAAAGCTGAAAGGGCTCTTATCTATTTTATTTAAGTGAAAGGTAGTTGGGTAGAAGAATAAAATCCTAGCATGGTGAAATACAGAGATGATTGCATCTAATAGTACAGTACAGAGGGTGCAGATGGGTGCATCAGCCAGGGTGATTGATTCTTATGGAAGTTCTGTGATAACTACTGTAACAGCTATTGTCACAGTAGAGCTGTGTAACAAATACCCTAGAACTCATTTGAAAAATGCAATGAGCAATTACTCTCATGGGCATGGTTTTGCTGATTTAACCTGGGCAATTCTTGGAGGCTCTGTTTCAATCTATAGGTCCTGCTATACTTGGCTGCCACCTGTGTTGGGCTATAGTCTTATCCAATAGTCTTTATTTATTCTGGGGCCCAAGTTAATGTATAAACAGGCAGGAGGGTTCTTCATGGCATTTACAGAGCAAAAAAAGAAAAGCCCAGGGGTGCCTGGGTGACTCAGTAGGTTAAGCATCCGAGTCATCGTTTCAGATCAGGTCATGATCTCACAGTTTGTGGGATCGAGCCCCATGTTGGGCTCCATGCTGACAGCATGTGTCCTACTTGCCTGCTTGGTATTCTCTCTCTTCCTCTCTCTTTGCCCCTCCTCCATGTCTCTCTCTCTCTCTCTGTCTTTGGAAAATAAATAAACTTGAAAAAAAAATCCCAACTATGAATGCACATGTCAAATCTCTGCTTACGTCATGCCTCTTAACATCCCATTGGCTGAAGCAAGTCTTATCACCAAGCCTCAAATCAAGGCGCAGAGGCGCATCCTCTGCCTTTTGGAGTGAACTAAGTCCCATCGCAAAAGTCATGGATACAGGAAGATGTGTTAATCTTCCATGCAATGTTATTCCCTCCTCCTCCTTTATAACCAATAAATCCCTAGCAAAGGTTATTATACTTTATTAATGTTTTTGAAATCAGATTATGGGTGCAGATTGATTGTTTGCTTGCCTTCTGTAATTGCTTGTGAGATCCTCCCCAAGTTAGGAGCAGGGGGTAAATGAGGTTGCCAAAAAAGGGCACACATATGTTTGGGTTTTACTAGGATTTCTCTGATTTAATAGTTTTTATGAACTCAGTGTTGAAGAATTATCTTCCTTCCATGGCTTCTGCCTGTTATTTTGCTGTATTCTCTTCTTATAACAAAGAGACCACATAAAAACAATAAAGAAAAATTCCACTTCTATTGTTCAATAATTTAGACTGCACCTGTCTGAACATCACCACTCCCCAAGTTTCTAAAGAAGCCTTTATTCTATCATTCCAATATCTTCCCTTTCTGTGTTTATCTGTCGAATTTGGGATGTCATAACTCCAGTAATGATTATTCACAATGTTTGAAACCTTTATCTATACCTCTGTTATTATATCACACTTTTGCTTGTGTTTAAACCATTTATTTAGGGCCCCATAGGATATACACCAGGCTAGGGACTACTCCAAACTCTGGGAAAAGAGGCAAAGACAATTTTACAAACTTTCTATTGGACTCACAATGTTGCACTGTTCAGCAGTGAGAGATGTAATGAGTTGTCACACGTTGCAATTAGAATAAATAAAAGACTTTTTGGTTGCAATAAAACACTGGGTCCTCTAATTTGAGATTATCAAACAGGTATCATTTTATCATGTTCATAACAGCAACAACTATGAAACTAATAAAAACTTGGGGCCAGTAACATGATGTTTCATATTTTATTTTAGTGAATAAGGATAGTCAACAAAGCAAAATAAATATTGCAAAAATCTACAAATCATAGGTTCATTTCCTTAGAGGCATTTCTAAGCCCCCCCCCCCCAGATTAAGAGAGAATCTCAGAATAAAAGACAATTTAGCTACAGTGGGGGGCGGTGTTGAGCAGGGAAATACGCCTTGGTCCTGATAGTTTCCCATTTTGTCATTCATTGGTGATGACACCATCATAGACTGGAAGCTAGGAATCATGACCTTAAATATCTTTTTCTTCACCTGTTTCAAGAGGTACTTGATTGGTATGGAATTCCAAATGCAGTGGGGTCAAATGGAAATCTCTTTTGGTCACAGAGAGAAAATAGCTATTATTTGACACGGAACTAAATTGTCCCCGTTTAGAAAAATCTGTGCTTCTCAGCTATTTTACTATCGGTAGGAGCATGCTTAGCAGTTATCCCTCAGTTAACACCCAGGCCACCACTTATCTAAATGAGTTGCCAATGGGAAAATGTGTATGTACTTGCAGGCACAGTGTCTTAGATGCATTATTCAGAACTCTTCCGGCTGCAAGTGATAGAAAATCAACTTAAACTGCCTTCAGGGGGAGATGGACTTTATCGACACACAGCCCTAAGAGTCAAGAGTGGTCTGGCTTCAAGCACACAGCTAGGTCCAGAGGCTCCAAGGATGTCCTCGCCACTCATGCTCTTTATCTCTGGTCGCTCTTTTCATCTGCAGTGTCTCATTTCACAGACACAGTGACAACAAGCCTGCCAGTGGCTCCGGGTTTACATTTGCTCTTTCAGCCACTTTAGGAGGAAGAACACGTCCTTTTCTTATTAAAAAAAAAAAAGCGCTAACATAAACCTTAGAATTGGAACTCATTGGCTCTGACGACTTTGGCATGGATTGCCTGGTATCCCTGAACTTAAAACTGATCGGCCCAATCTGTTTTACCTCTGGAGCTGTATCGCCAGGACCCAGGGCACAAAGAGGGGAGAAAAGTGAGGAAAAGATAGTTCTCAGGAGAAAAGCAGGAATTTTTGTATTGTTTTGTATTTTACCGAAAGAAGATGCCAGGATGTTGTACAGGTCACAACTGGGCAGAGTGTACTATCCTAAGGGTCTCATTACACAAACCATCCACAACAAAGGCATCCCTTCCTCTGTACAAAGGCAAAGGTGAATGAGAGGTCCTAGGTGTTTGCCCTTCCAGAGGCCTCAATATCCAGATGCCAAAGAATATGAGAAAAAGGATATGGAAACGAGAGGACTCAACAGTACAAACCCAACTGGTAACTTCTGTCTCTAGAACCTAGAACCAAAATGCTCTGGAGGGATATTTCTTCAAGTTTTTCACCTTGTCACCTTCCACAACCTAGTAATAAGCCTTTCCATATTTAAAGAAATGATTTCGCAAAGATAATTTATAAGAAGTGAAAATAATATATGTGTTATCTTCTTTCCCCTAAGCAAGTATCAAATTCATTGTCTTAAAAAGGCCCCAGATAGAAAGTGACTAGCATTCTCCATTGATGCCCGTTCCATTATCTATCTTATTTTAAGTAGTTCTGAGAAAAATATCCTGAGCTTGTCATTAAAGTCAGAACCTAAATTCTAGTATTGAAAGAAGTATCAAATCTCAAAACATTCTAAAAAAGTATAATAAAATCACCCTCAGGCTATAAATTAGAGGCTATATCCAATGTTGATATTAAGGTACTTACTTGCATTCTTAAAATTATTGATCACCAGTTAACATTCGCCTAAGGTTTAATTAGACTGCTAACAGAGGGGATGTTGTATGAATGGATATGATACTATTGTCAACATATTTTTTTACTATTATTTAAAAGCTACTATAAATAATATATGTTACAAGATACAGAAGAATGCATAAAAATGGTTGGAGGCAGGGCACCTGTGTGGCTCAGTTTGTTAAGCATCCTATTCTTGATCTCGGCTCAGATCATGATCTCACGGTTCGTGAACTCGAGCCCCACACTGGGCTCTGCACTGACAACAGGGAGCATACTTGGGATTCTCTCCCTCCTTCCCTCCTCCCCTGTTTCCCTCCCTCCCTGCCCCTCCGCCTCTCAAGAAATAAATAAATACACATAGAAATAATTTTTAAAAAATGGTTGAAGTCATCCAGAGCTTATGCTCTTATTGGAGAGGTTCCTTATGAAAATTAGTAAAATATAATTTTAAAATACGATCTAAGGTTGAATGACATTTTAACTTTGCATAGTTTGTTCTAACTACATAGAAAACAGTCATCTGCAATTGTATTTCTTGAGAGGAAACATATAAGCTTTTGTTCTTTTGTTCACAACGTCTCAGTTTGAAAATAGAAGCAAAATTATTTTATATAAAGTTCTTTATGTAACTATTCAAATATTCATTGTCATGTGTCTTTTGGGGCTCAGAGATACCACTTGATCCACACCTGAAAAATTAAAGAGCAAAATCCAAAATCAAAATCCAAGATCAAAAAAGGGGACCTGATGTGAGAGGGACAGAAGAAAGAACTGAAATAGGAAGGAATTCTATGTCCACTAACCAGCAGGTAGAGGCACTGCATTCTAGGAGCCAGATGGATGTGTTCTAAACTTCATGTTTCACTTTATTGTCAAGCTTAATTCAATCTCAACAAGCTTGTTCTTTTTTTTTCCACCTGGAAAAATTTGTAACTTCTCTGGACAATATTGTTATATTACATGAAATGAACTATTTTAAATATCCTGATTACAAAAACCCATTGCCTAACAAAACTCTGAGGCCTATAAAGAGAAATTAGTTTGCAGTTTTTGTGCAGTTCTCATTGTAAAAATCAGAGGGAGGGAGAGAAGCAGACAGAGTGGCACTATTTCTCAAAATAGATTTACAAAAAATTATCAGTTGCTAAATATTCCAAGAAGAAAAAATCGAGAATCAAGCTGTGTCATTTTAAGATGGTCAGTTATGATACTGTTTGATCTCAGTAAATGGTAGGTAAGGTGGATATGCTACTTAAAACCAGAGACATAGTATGATTTGGAGCAAAACCAAAATGAGATAGTGAAAGGAAATGGACCGGAAAATTGTTAGGCAGCCTCATCTTTTTCCTAGGGACTGACACAACTCTCAATCTTATCCATCATCTCTGCATCACTCAAGTTACTTCTACAAACATTTACACACCAGGATTTTAAGTGGAACTCCTGCTTTCCTCAGAATTTTGATGAAGGTTCCAATGCTGAGGGTAAAAGGTGTCAAGCTCTTGCTATTTATAAAGATCTGCCACCACTTATGGGAAGTTGGCCCAAAGGGTAATCCCAAACCCATCTGCCACTTGTAGACCATTAGCCACCCCCAGGTTATCTAAAGACAAAACATTCTAGGGGATGTCAGTAGGAAGGGTGACTTTAGAGAAGCTTTGTCAACCTTGACTACACAGTAGGATCGTTAAAGATGCTCGGGCCATACTTGAAACATTACAGCCCAATCTGTAGGGGTGGAACACAGGCATTGGTGGCTTTTAAGGCCCTCGGATGACTCCAGTGTGCAGCCAGGTTAGAGAGACAATCTGTGAAGTGTTCCAGCTTGTCTCTTTCTCTCCCCATGGTGCTCGAGGCAAATGAAAACCTTAGGGAAGCTAGAAAAGGTTTGACTACTGTACTGGGGAGACTGGGGCTTAGAGAAGTCTCATGACCACACCTAAAACATTTTAAGGAAAGGAAGACTGATAAAGGGGTGCTTGTATGAGAGGGACAGAAGGGAGAACAATAGGAGGAGGGAGCTCTTTTCCACTAACCAGGGCAGGGGCACTGAATCTTAACAGCCAGATGTGGCCATTCTAAAATGGAATTATGCTTGAGTTGTTTTGAAAGGGATTTCATTTAAAACAAATGCCTAAAGACCATGAAAACCCCACAGAGAGACACTGTGTAAGTGGAACCCTTAAAATCAAATGCTAACAAAATGAAGCATTTTGTGGGCTGGAGAAGTGAGTCGTTACCCCCACCGGGGTACCTCTTAGCAACTACAGAAGTGCTGTGCAGGGGAGAGTCATTCTTTGAACATTCTCTGAACATCAGTCAACATTACAGTTATACTCCTTGTGAATCTTTGCTTTTTTCCTTCAATCCCCCCTTCCCTTTCAGGCCCAACTTGGGAGGGGCTAGGAACAAGTGTCAGTTAGTAAGGAAGGAGGAAGGATGTTAGTTAGGTAGAGCAAGGAAAAAAGAAGAAACTAATTATATTCTTCCTACTTTCCCAAAGCTGGCTTCCAATAAGGCCTGATGTGCAAGACATGGGAGGATTTGAATCGAATGAAAATAACTTTTGACAACTGGACTTTTTGGAAAAACCACAAATGGGACTCATTTCATATTCAAGTTCTAATCCAAAGGAAAGAAGAATGTTTCAGTGGAGTTTGTTTGAAGACAGTGAAGTAGAAAAAATAAAACTATTCCACAAATTTTGCTCTTTCTGAGTCCAACTCGTTCAAACGTAAGTTCCTAATTGTCAGATACTGTGCCGACCATATAGGAGACAAAGATCATTACATTTATTGAGGTGTAAGACTGGCCCATCACACAACACTGTGAACCCCTTGCCTGCAGAACACCAACATAATCATCACGATTACTGTTCGTGTTTATTATCATTATTATGATCAGTGTTAAAATAATTAAACGAGGAGGCCAACTGATTGATGTTGTACCAGGGCCATGGACGCCTAAGTGAACAAACCAACATCTGAGCATGTACAGGCCTAAGGATAACCATTCACAAACAGCCAATTAGGCTTTAAAGTATAGTGAATCAGTAATTTCTTTACTTTGCTTCCACATCTTCTGTGTAAAAGTGTCTCCCCAGCTCCTGTCGGTTCAAACCCTTCAGGTCTGATGCTGCCCAATGCCAATCAATTTTTGCTCAAATCAACTCTTAAAATTTGTAATATGCCTCCATGTATCCTGTAATAGCAACGATAGTAGTATTTCTCTTAAGGCCCGGATCACACATACCCGGCACTAATAGATGTTCAAAAATACTTATTGAATGGATAGATGAATAGAGCAATGTGCAAGTATGAATCAGGGTTATATTCATTGGTTCATGGAGACAATCTTTTCAGACGTAGTACAGAATATACTTTATAGTTAAAATGTATATATTTTTGCTAATTAAAAGTACTAAAGTTTTATTAATTATCTCCAACCCCTTGGGTCCTTTATTTTTGCTTTTCCTTTTCTAACTTATTTTAGCAACTTCTTCCCACCGTTACACACACACACACATACACACACATACACACACACAAATGGATATGATGGAAGTAAAACGTAAAAATACAAAGAATGAAACATTTCATTCTATGACACTCCCTGGAAATATTCATGCTATGAAAAGACTATCACAGGAGGGGGTGAATGGAGTGTAACATATCTTTCCTACTCTTAACATTTCCTGCAGTGACCTCACTCCATACCCTGTACCTTTGCTCAATCCTCCAACCCAAGTAAGGAAAATGATTACTGTTCCACTGATCAGCTTAGTATACTGGGAAGGAAGGGATAATGGCAGAGGTTGTGACCCAGTCTACCACTGCTAATGGCTAAATCTGTCTAAATCTGGGATTTCATATTTGAAAAACTCCCTCTCTGCAGATTATAACCTACATTCTTCAATACCAGTCCTATTAGGAATAGATGTGGTATTTTGGTCTCAGATGCTTTCCTTCCTCCTTCATCTCAAGTGGGTCCAAACTCAGGTCAGGATAAGGAAAATTCATTTTGCTTCTTTCAAAAATCTCAGTAATTATCTTTGCCTTTCTCATTTAACTAGTCAGATCTTGGTAGTTCAATTCCCTCAGTTTTTTGTTTTTGTTTTTATATTAACCATCTTCTCTCTACACTGCTATTTACCATTAATTATTCTGTTAAACATTTTCTTCCATTCAGAATGTAAAAAGTAACTTTTAACCCCAAGCCCTATTAATTTTTAGTCTTTTTTTCAATCTATGCTATAAAATAAGAAGATGAGTTTCATCTTCCCAAAGGACATATCTAATTATGATACTTTTTGCTGAAAACCTCTCATGGCTACTAGTTGCCTTTGGGAAAAATTACTTTTCAGGTCCTTACCAGGCTGAATTACCCTACCTTTCCTGTATTGATCCTATGATTCATACACAGGTATCCCTTCCACATTGGTCTACCGATCTCTAACAAAGCATAATCTGCCTTGCCTTATTGCACACATGTTTTCTTTATTCTACTAATCATACAGTTCAAATATTACTTAGTCTTTAAACAAAAACAGTCTCACCATCCTCCTGACTTGGAATTAGTTAGCATGATGGTTAATGTTATCTCTGTTTTTGGCTAGACCACGGTATCTGGTTACACATCAAACATCAATGTAGGTGTTGCTATAAAGAAAGTTTGTAGATTTAGTTAATACATTTAATCAACTGACTTCAAGTAAAGGAGATTTCCCTCAATACATGAGTGTGTCTCATCCAATCAGATGAAGGCCTTAACACAAAAATTGAGGTTTCCTGGAGAAAAAGAAACTCTGCCTGAGTTTTGCCACAACTCCTCTCTGAGTCACCAATCACTGACCTACCATATAGATTTTAGATTTGTCAACCCCAGAATCATGTGAACCAAGTCCTTAAAATACATCTCTATAGATGATAGATAGATAGATAGATAGATAGATAGATAGATAGATACATGATAGATACAGAGATTCCACACATATACATATATGAAATATATGAAATATAGGATGCCTATATCTCATTGGTATGCATCTCTGTAGAATTCTAATAGATACAATGGACTCTTCTCTGTTTTTTTGTACAGTGTTGCCTGATTCTCAGCTACATCACCCATTATTCCTGTCTAACCATTAACACTCTCATCCCTTTCATCTTTATTAGATACAAATATTTGATCTCCTTTCACAGTATGCTGTATCTATAAGATGTGCAATAAATACTCCATTAGAGAAGAAAGCAAAAGTGTTAGTGATTCTATCTTCGTTTTCTCATGTCAAGCCACTTCAATGTGGAGAGTTTATAAAGAGGAAGTGACAGAGTCTGTCATCTTAGGAGACCAAGACTGGGAGGGAAAATACTTATGTTATGTTGAGACATTATATAGGACATACAACTTTGTCCCTTTTTGATCAAAAAATGACCCAACTTACCCAACACTAGGAACCTATTGTTTCAAAGTATAGAAACTGTGTCACTTGTCTTCTGATTAATATGTGTGAACTATTTTCTACAGAAACCTGATTAATGGTAAAATGGGCTATCTTGGGGTGCCTAGATGGCTCAGTTGTTAAGCCTCTGACTCTTGATCTCAGCTCAGGCCATGATCTCACAGTTCATGAGATAGAGCCCCGTGTAGGGCTCTGCACTGACAGCACAGAGCCTGCTTGGGATCCTCTCTCTCCCTCTCTCTTTGCCCCTCCCCTGCTTGCACACATGCACATACTCTCTCTCAAAATAAGTAAATATTAAAAGCAAAACAAGTCTATTAAAATAGGCTACACAAGCAGAAGTAGGATTTTAAATGCATGGTTTAATTCTGCACACAATTTTTTGTTACTGAAACATTGGCAGTGAACAATGCCCCTCAAATTTCGTTTAGTTTCACTACCATGTGAACTTCTCGAAAGTCTCTTTCCCAGAAGAGGCACATAGATCATTCTTCTGACATTTCCTGAAAACTCAGAGAAAGGAAATTTGATGAGAATTTAGCTGCAAAAGGATAAAGTTTTGATAACACTAATGGTTTAATGTACACATTTATTTCCATTTTCATACCATTTTAGATATTCTACACATCTCATGTTTTCATTTCCTCCATAATTAACAGTTCTTTCTATAGTCATCACGTAAGAATGAGAACCTACTGACATGTGGGTGTCCTTGACACACAGAAACTGATATGTAAGCTTGATCTTAATATTAAACTTTCGATTTATTTGAAAATTATCTCAGACTTTTAGAAAAAAAACCTTAAGGCTCATTCCAATGTGGTTAGAAAGATAAAATTATTTAAAGTAGTGTTTCTAAGATACTTAGTTTTTCTGTGTCACTAAGGAATGAAAGATAAATTATTTAGGTTTTAAATTTTTTCTTCTAAAATGTAATTTATACATGCAAAACTCATTTGTTCCTTGGGAAGTTATTTTTTTCCTTAAAGATATAGTTATATAATTATTTTTAGAAAGTCTTAATAATGATATAATTAATATTATATTTTTAAGAAACTGGGCAATGAAATGGTATTTAATAGAATATACTTACTATTCCTTTATTGTCATTTAATGAAACTACCTCTGAGCTATTTTTAATATATTTCAGGCAAAGGAAAAATGAAAGCAAATGGGTGGGTGGGTCCATATAAAAATAGACACTTGCCTTTAATTTATACTTATTTTTTATTGAAATATGATGCTTGAAGAACTTAAGAAAGAAGGTGATTGTGCTTTCAAAATAGAAATAAGTGTTCATATTTACATAGCTTCTCATTCTACACATTGTTTTATGGCAGGTAAATTGTTAAAGAAAGATACTCTCTCTTCCTCTGTTTTATAAACCAGAATCTGCTTGATCAACTATCCTCTTAAATAGCCAAATCACCTAAGATCAGCACAATTCATTTGGAAATCTCTAAATTTGTTCCTCTTCTCTTCTTTGATGGAACACCCAAGGCTACTAAATACATGGGCACAGCATGTAGTGCCTGTTTTTCAAAACAGAGATGTACTGTCAAGCTCAATGCTGTCTCATTTTATGAGGAAAAAAAAGGAAAGGGAAGGGAAGGGAAGGGAAGAGAAAAAAAGAAAAGAGAAAAGAAAAGAAAAGAAGAGAAGAGAGGAGAAGAGAAGAGAAAAAAAGAAAAGAAAAAAGAAAAGAAAAGAAAAGAAAAGAAAAGAAAAGAAAAGAAAAGAAAAAAAGAGAAAAGAAAAACAAGCCGCCATTTAAATTTGCCCAATAAGGCTGGAATAGCTCAACCATTATAATCAATTCTTGGACTCACTTAAAAGACATGGTAAAATCAAATACCACATGAAATACCAAATGAAAAATAGAGAGAGATTTGAATTTGTTTTGTATAGTACTGGGGGGCAGTGGTTATTCAATAAATATCTATTGAGTACCTAGTATGTTCAAACCCATATTAAACTGTGAAAAAGAAAAGACAGTTTTTTAGCACCTACTATTTAAAACCAGTGTATCAGTTTGCTTGAAAATATTGTCTCATCTAATTCTTTTGAGCTACTGGGATAAAGATATTTTACTCACATCTTCTATATGAGAAGCTGTTATTGGGAGAGATTATGCATTTCGTTCAAGGTTTTAGAGCTTGTAAAAGCCAAAACAAAACTGAAATACACATTTGTGTAACTGTATAACCCACATGGACTTCCTTCCAACAATGCCAAGCTGCCCCAAACAGCTTGCATGTTGGCCATGGAGAAAATAAAAAAATAAGATGAAAAGTGGTATGTTTTAAGAGAAATATTTAGGAGTTGTAGAATTTGGGCAGGAGATTATTTCTAACTAGGAGGATCAAAATCCTGGCTCAACTGTATTTGAGTAGAATATTTCATAAGACATATATATTTTTATCATAAGACCTAAATTGTCTGCTTAGGTCAACCTTAATTACCAAAAGTGAGGAAAGAATAAGCAAACAATAAATGTTAGATTGATAGAAGATTTATTTTGGTTCTTGATGCAGCTGCAATATTTTATTATAATTTTTTTTTGAGAGACAGAACGCAAGCAGGGGAGGGGCAGAGAGAGAGGGGGGGACAGATGTTCGAAAGCAGGCCCTGCGCTGACAGCAGAGAGCTGGATGTGGCGCTCAAAGTCATGAACCAAACCGTGAGATTATCACCTGAGCTGAAGTCGGACACTTAACTGACTGAGTCACTCAGGCACCCCAATGGCTGTAATATTTAAAATTTTTAACTGAAACAAACCCCAAAACAATGAATAAAATTTTCTAAAGCCATTACAATGGAAACCCACTCTTTCAATCATAACAAAAAAGGAAAAAGTTGTTAAAGTTCTACCTTTGCATGTCTGGAGACTAGTTTTAGAAAATAAAAAAAGAGACAGTCATATTTCAAATTTTGGCATATAGTCAGAAGATATCTTGTACTAATATTTCTGTTCTAATTTTTATTTTATTGTGTATTCCATAGCTGATGTGCTTTGACTGTAGTTAATACTTGCATTATTACTGCCTGAATCAGTGCAAGGATCTTCACATTAGAAACTAGGAGATGGTTTTCCATTTTCCCTCATAAAGTGGGAACATATACATTGAGATACACTTTGGCTACAGTCTTAGTTGCAAGCTACCGCAGTTCTGAAGTGGACATCATGCAAAACTGTTTAATCTTTCTTTGACAATTTCAAGATGTTCCTATTATATTCTTAGTGCTTTCTAGCGTCCCCAGGTATAGTTACTTTTAGACCTCTAAACTGAAATTACTTTTTCAGTAATTCAGTTTTTCCCGAGTAAAAACTATTAAATATCCTTAATTTTGTATGTCATAAACCTATTAATTTTATTTCTCAAGTAACAAATTTAGGCTTTAGAATAGGCAAAATAGATTACTGAATGAATGACCTTTCAATGAAATGCTGAGGTCTTCAGGGATTATCTGATCTTATAGGGTATACACACTTTATCTTTGGCTAGGCCATTTTAAACAACTCTGTTAAAAGTAGAAGTAAGTTTAGAGAAAACAGGATTGCAAATATTTCTTGTCCGTATAAATACAAATTACTTATGGCTGCTGGAGTGCAATTGATCACTGCCCTGTGGATAAACCATATTTTCAAATTCATTCTTACATACTAGGCTGCATATAAATGTATGCTTCTTTGATAATAGTGGCTGTAACATCTTACTGGTTCCCTCTTCAATAAGGAGATAAATAAAATCTCTAACACTTGTTCATTTTAGCTCCCCATGAAAGTCATGAATTTGTCCTTTAACTGAAAATATCCTTTTAATATCTTTAAGATACATTTCAAATATATTATGAAAATAGATACACGGATAGACAATGCTATTTAAAGGAGGTCTTCAAATGTTTCATGTCCTCTAATAAACACTTTTAAAATTGCCATTTACAAAACTGTTAATTCGCTGTTAATCACAACACACTAGAAAACTTTATTTTTTTTCCAGTTTCCTATTCTTAACAAAGCCTTTGAAAACATTTTTGGCATAAATTATGTCATCATATTGTCATTTATCTTAATTCAAATGGAATTTACATAACTATCCAAATCAGAACTTTTTTAAAAAATTAATTTTGGTTATTTCATTATTGATTATCAGTATCTCTATCATATAGTCTATATACTTCTCAGGTTTACAAAGTCACATGGACACAGATACATGTTAAGTTAGATGCTTGAAAAATAAAAATGTTAACTATCGCCTATCAGTAATGCAAGCATTACCTGTTTGCTTCTGTTAAATTTCAAAGCCCCCAAAATACCATTAAATCAATATAACTACTTCAAAGAAATAAGTTGATAATAAGTGCATTAATGTAATTTTTATTTACAAGATTTCTATTCAGTTGAAAAACTAAAATCCAATGTATTTACAAATCAAAAAAGAAAAATATTGCTGCTTTATTTTCTTTCCAGTGTAGGAATGACTTTATTTTAAGTGGGCTTCATTTCCCCAGAAGATAATTTTGAACACAACTGAGCTATTTTTCCACATTAACTTTTTTCTTGCTATGGCTTATACTGAAATGTGTGACCATGTTTACTCAGAGGATTTACTGGATTACAAAATATCCCTTACAAAACACAGATTCAAGTGGATGATTTAGTGATAAGCCTATTCTTTGAGTTTTTTGTTTTTGTTTGTGGTTTTTTTTTTTTTTTTTCAATTTGACAATCTAAAATGTCTCTTATTGGACACAAAACCAGTATGTTAATGATGTGCACCATTATCTCCTAAAGTGCACCATTATCTCCTAAATTGCCTATTTTCTCCTTTCTCTCATGCAAATTCTTTGCTTCACTTAGCAAAGTCCTGGGTTTCCCCTTGCCCTCAACCTTAGCCATTTGCAGTATTTACTGTTACCACTAGATGTCACTACTTTCTTCGCAGAAGCAACTATAGATGGACTGGAGTCACAGAAAAACAGACTGATAAACATATAGTTTATTAAATCTAACAGTTAACACTATCTGCGTAGAATCATTTGGGATCATTAAAATTTTAACTAATATTATATTTACTATTTAAATATCATGATAAGCCTGTCACATGAGAATCAAGCAATAACAAACATTCTCATTGTCAGCGCTGGTCAGAGTTACAATGTTAGGGCTTGTGAATGTCTTTGCTTCGAATATTTCAGGAGAAAAAGATTTCTGTATCTACCACTATGTGTTGCTCTCAATGATGACATTAAAGCAAATATCCTCATACCCGTTTTTTAAGAAGTAAATTAAAAGATACGGAACATGTTTTATTTATATTACTTTGTTTCTCATTTTCCTTTCAGTGCTATTATGATATACATTATTTAAAACATGTAATTATGGATACATGTATATATCTAACTCCAACTGGAAAATGTTCAGGATATTGTATAATACATTCATTCATTCACCTATTCATCCATTCATCTAACAAATATTTATTGAGGTTAACAATGCTCGAGCATTGTGTTAGGCATTTGCAATGCATCAGTGATTAAAAAAAAAAAAAAAAATCCGACAAATGCCCCAACCATGGTGGGATGCACGTGCTAGTGAACATATAAAAAAATGTTATCGATTGCAATAAATAGAAAGATTGTAATGCTTTTTTAAGGGTTTATTGGTTTGTTTTTGTTTTTTGTTTTTGGGGGGTTCTCTTTTTGAGACAGAGAGAGAGAGAGAGAGCAGGGGAGGAACAGAGAGAGAAGGAGAGAGTGAAAATCCCACACAGGCTCCACACTGCTGCCACGGGGTCCAATGAAGGGCTCTGACTCAGGAATGGTGAGATCATGACCTGAGCTGAAATCAAGAGTTGGATGCTTAACCGACTGAGCCACCCAGCAGCCCCAGAATAAATAGAAAGATTTTAACCGAAAAAAAAAAAAAAAAAAGAAAAAAGAAAAAAAGAGTGGCTTGCCTTCAAAATCAGATAGCTTAATTCCATCAGAAAATCTTGGGAGACTTAGAAGAGCATGGGTTACTTTCAGTGACTCTGGAACTATCCTAATAATCACCAAAGTCGAGGTAGCCTCTTTGCGACTTGCCCAAGAAGCCATTCAGGGAAACGATGTGCCATCTTAGAATGGCATTCTCCCAAGTTTGAAGTTGCGTGCTGCATTCGCTCCTATAATTTTATCTCATGTTTCTGAGCCTCCCACAATCCAAACGCATGTAGGAAGTGACTGGATAAAACAGGAATAGTAGTGAGGCAAAGAAAGAGTATCATGAATGTTTAGTCAAATTTGCTTCAGCAAAGGAAAACCTCCCCTGTACCAGATGCTTGCAAATTGCAGATTTTCCCTAATTCTACATCTGCTGGTCACATTTTCGGAAGCAGTTACATATAGAAAACCCTTTTCCTCTGAAACATTAAAATTGTCATCTCTCGTCTATGTCTGTCCTTGAGGGACATAAAGTTGATCAACAGAATTTGTTGAGGACTTTATTCTTAGGAAATGTGAGAATCAAGAAAAGAAATTCAAGAAGGCACAAGGCACGTTACCCTACATTTTAGAAGTACACAATTATATGGCTTTGAATGCTACTATTCTAAATCCTCTTTTAAACTTTAAACTCATAAATGAGATAAATTTATATACGGTTAGCATTATCCATATACTAGTGATAACGTAAGGATAAGTTTAGCAAAAATGATCCCGCATCTTTCCCATCTGGTCCTAAAACTAATCTGTTTACTTTATTCCTATAAGGAAGTGGCTTGCTCTCTATTTTTTTTAAACTTTAATTTAGCTCCTCTTAAAGTAATTTTCTTCTTTGTCTTCTTTTATTTGCTACAGTGGGACTCTGGTTTTTGCTACTGTGGGACTCAAAACTGTATGAGGCTTTGCAAAAGCAAGTGTGAGAGACCATCACCACCTCATCTGTGAAGCTCCTTTTTGAATTAAAGCGGCCTCTGCAATTCACGGCAAAGTGTGCTGGGGTCAGTCCCAAAGCCAGATGAAAAAGAAAGACATTCCTTTCTATTCTGTCATACCTCAGTGATGCCACTTCCCTTCTCTCTTTTAGGTATGATTAGGGAAAAAGTCTGCCACTATTAATTTCCCTCTGTGAAACATGAACTGAAGTTTGGTTATTTGTGCATTCTGTTGACCTCATAATGAACAAAATCCATCTCAGAAACCTCGGGGCCATTAAGAAGTGACAAGGAAACACATTCAAAGCTTTTCCCTGTGCAAAACTGCTGGCTTTCCTTCCCTTGCCACCTGCTAATTATAAAATGCCCACTTACCTGCATTTCCTTAGACTACCAACTCACGGAAAAGTCTCCAATTGTTTCTAAACACAAAGGGAAAAATGCAAGAGTCTTTTGAAGCAATGTGTAAATGCCAAACTGATTAGAGTAATTTCATGCACCCAAAATTGACAGCTTGATCGAATAAAAGAGAAAATCTCTCTGATCTCTGATCTCGGAGTAAGCACTGATTATTTACTGCATTTAGCATCACCTGCCCATAGTTCTGAAATGGCTTATACAAGTCTCTGAGGAAATATTATCAGCAAACTGAAAATAGTTCAGAAGTATTTATTTGTGCATTTTATCCCTTATTCATAAGACAAACTTCACAGAAGATTACCATAGAATTTCAGAGTACAGGATCTCTAAAAGGCATCTAAGAGCCAGTGAATGAATTTATGTTACAGGATTACTTTCAGGAAAAACGAGAATTCTATTTAGAGTACTTTCAGGTGAACCTTGCTTCTCAAGGTCTAAAATCATTTCTTTTCCAGAAATGCTGAATTATGGGCCATCAAATCTACATCTGCTTACCAAATAGACTACTGAATATACAGATGAATGTGCCGATATCTAAACTTTCTTATCATACATAGGTTCAATTCTTTATCTCAAGAAACTTTTCAGGTCAACATAGAAGATAAGATGGTATAAAGCAATACATTTCAAATTGAATGTCATCACCTACAGAGCTCAGTCACACTTAGGTGAACAGAGATACTCGTTTAGCAGGAAAAACAAAAGTGTAAATATGGTTGCTATATCTTTTCTATAAATGTCTTTTCTATATCCTTGCTAGAAAAGTACCTATAATCTACCCTACCACAGTTTTTATTTTTTAAATCCACTTATATGCTTCCAGAGAGCATAAAGGAAGGAAAAACAATGCTTAGATTATGCTATCAAAATCCTCTTTTGGCCTCTTTTCCTTTACCAAGCCAATTAACAAATTATGCTTCCAAAGCTTCTCCTGTATCATAGTCCTCCATTTTCCTATAGTATAGCTATGTTAAGTTGTGGCATATGAATTAGAGAATTTTGGGACTAGAAGACATATTCCAAGTAGTCTAATTCAAGTGTCAACCCCATGCAAGAATCTTTTGTTTATGATTTTTGAAAAGCAGTCTCTAGCTCTTGCCAGAACACAGTAACAAATTTCTATGCAAACAGAGATAGATATTATATATATATATATATATATATATAAAATACATTATACATATTATATATAATACATATAATATATAACATATAATACATTATACATATTATATATAATACATATAATATATAATATATAATACATATAATGTATGTATATATAATGTATGTAATATATATACATATATGTAATATAACCAAAGTAAAATTCATTTTTATTAATCTATTCTCAACATTACTTATTAATTACACTGAATGAGATCTTGCCCCAACTTACAACCCCACTCCCACTCTATCCCAGCTCTCTTTCTACCCCTAAGAATAGATGAGATTAGTTTTCTTCTAGTCCTTGTGGAACTTGGTTTGTCTCCCAGAACAAAATTAAAGAGTACATTCTTCCTTCCAGATTTTCAAATACTGAGGATGGCTTTTAAATTTTCTTTGCTCCTATGCCTTTTGTAAGCTAGATTGTTTCTGGTTTCTCTACTAATTGTGTACAGAATATATAGCAATCTTTCTAGACTATTCATGCCTATAAATCTGTTGCTTTTTAACATATAGTAGTAGTTTTATTAATATATTTCTATAAGTTTGGAGTGCTATTTCGTATAAGTCACAGGGGTTTTTGGTGTACTTTTTAGCCATTAAAATGCTTCCTGCTTTCTTCTTGCTTTCTCACCCTATTGGATAGGGGTTTAGATCAGTATTTTTTAATTGCTGTTGACATGAGTGAATTGAAGTTTCTCTTCTATGGATTTGAGGGCTTACAGCTGATTGTCAGACTGCTAGTAGTTATGATATATTAGATGTATACTGTATTCACAGTGGAGAAAGTTAAGAGCTTCAGATTGCCAGAGAAGAATTAGCCTATTGTCTCCTTCCTCCTACTTACTTTTCCCATTTAAGCAATCAATGCTCAAACTGTAATAACTCTGCTAATGCTATTGCTGATTCAAACTTTCAAAAAGGAAAACAGAAATTTACAACTAGAGTCATCAGGTGCTTTTCCCTCATGAACTGGGGAAGAAAGAGTGAGACAATAAGAATGAACAAAGGTGAGGATGATGTATCTAATTTCTCACTGTTCACTAGCTACCTGCAATCATTTCTAATTTCCTGTAAGTCTCACAACTGAGAGGAACAACCGAGATTGATTTGTCCCACTGTTGTCCTTAACTCACATTCCGTCTCTTCTATGGTTACTTCATATAGCTGGAAGATAGGTCTTTCTGAAGCATATTAACGTTGGACAATGCAAGGATTTAATAGCTTTCGCTTATGTGACTTAAGTTTGAGGCCAATGTGAAAATTTTGTTTTTAATGCTGAGTAGCCACAATTACTGAAAAGTACCCACTTTTTACATAGATTTTACTTATGCTATCTATTCTCAGAATTTGGGGTTGAAAGAAATAACTATATTATTTAGAAATTCATACTCACTATGACACAGTTCACTGATGCTTTTACTGATTGAGATAATCAATTAGAACTATCCCTATACAATAGGATATGAAATTGTACATCTTCCTGGGGAATATAACATACTCAATTTAATTAAGAATTCGGCTATCGTTTTCTTTGTATGGAGAAACTGAGCCAAACACAAAAAGCAAACAAACAAGAAAAAAGTAAAAAACAAAGGAAAAGTTTTATAGCATTTCTACAGCAGCAAAGATTATGGGATTGAATCCTGAATGTTCCTGAGGCCACATTCACACTGCTTTAGTATACGTAGAATCTTCCTGAAAATTGTAATCCATTCTACAGCTTTTTCTCTTGTGGAAAAAAAAAGACAATTGAAAAAAAATCATGAATATATTTAACAGTGGCTCTAAAGGAAACTGCCTCTCAAGCCTTTTCTAAAACATTGTATTTCTGAAATATTTGACTAAATAGGCCCTTCATTTTTTAAGTGAAATAATAGAAAATTAGATAAGCCTCTAATTATAGTTGACAATAACACTCTGGTGTGATATGATGTGTGCCTCTAGTATTGATATGAATGTCTTTGAATGTGACTCTTGAATTCCTCTACGAGTATTTTTCCGTCAAAACCCTCGGAACATTTTTTGACAACGTGCCACATTTGGTCAAAACTAAAAGTAATATGTTACATTTTAGTAGAATCTACTGCCATCACATAAAATGGCACTGTCAGTTATAAGAAATATTTCCATTTATTTATTCATTGGTTCTTCTTCGATTAGCCTTTTCTGTGCATGTGTTTGCATTCCTGCAGCTAAATTTAGACACAAGAACTATGAGCATCAGTTCAGTCACCCATATGCAAGAACAGATACTTTTTATATCACTGGGAATTGTTCTTCAATATTCAATGTTTAACTAATAAGGGTAAGAATATGCACATAGTCTGGCCCCCAACCATAGCAAAAGCAGACCAGTAAATACATTCAGAACACTTGAAAGCAGAGTGTTATATACCTCTGACTTTCTATTCCATTTTCTTGAATGTGAATTATGACTCCACTAATCTGCTCTTGGGGGAAAAATGAAATGATTTCTGGCATCTTGTGGGGGAGGATCTGAAGAGGTTTTAAATTATATTTTGTCACGAAAATACACATCTTGTCATCTTTCTTTAGATGTTAGAGTCTTTCATCTCTCTTGAAAGTTCAGATTGATCTGTAACCTTCTTTTTTTTTTAGGAAAAAAAATATGTCAGACTCTTTGATGTGTTGTGCATATTTTGGCTCAGGAAGCTACAAGGGTTCTTGCAGACCACAATTGAGAAATACAAACTGAATTTTACACACTATCCACTGACTTGGGATCGTGTTGAGATGCCCCGGGAATCAAACTGCCCTACTTTGAGTTGCTTTAGACAATTCAGTGACATAACTGTTGATGTGGCTTAAATTCGATAGATGAGGTTTACACAGGCGATGTGACGTTCCTCATCGCCTAGCCATTGGTGGGTATTTCAGAAAGCACCTAACTTGTTGACTAGACCCAATTAATATCTTAGTCCAGTTTCCAAACAATGCCAACTCTCTCTCTTCTCTCTCTCCCTTTCTCTCTATTTTTCTCTCTCTGATATGATTTTCCTTAGGCACCAAAATCTTTTAGTTAATGTCATTCCAACCACAAACTTTACCACCATATGTGAATGTGCCAGCCTTATGGCTTAAGAACTTGGTTGAATGAAGTACTAAGGACAAGACTGATAACAAAAAACATTTTATTAACTCCAACAACTAAGTAACCCCCTTGATGTTCTAAAGCAGGAGTAGCCTTGGTTCCATAAGAAACAGAGAAGGAAGAGAGACCTTGCTTGAATCATATCCTTGAATGAGCAAAAGTGAATGGAAATCAGGATGTGACTGGAGGGGTTGGTCTTTTCCAGTAGTAACAGGAGTGAAGGCAAAGTATATGTACAGACGTGGGTACAGAGGGAGAAGTGCTGGGAGGATATTCTCCTTTGACAGATTTAATTTTCTCAATAAATACTGAGCTAGGACATCAGTTGAGAGACAGTATGAAGGAGAAGATGTTAGAAGTTTCAGGAAACAGCATAACATATGAGGAGGGTGTTTTAGACTCGGTAGGAGACTCCGTGGATCAGGGAAGTCTGGTTGGACAGCCGATGGAATGCTATTTGTGGTCATAGCAGACAAGACATCAGACTGTATATTTCCTCCAGCCACATTACACTGTCACTAATGTGGATATACCGTAAGCAGAGAGCGGAATTAACAAGAGGCAGGGCAAAGAACTTAAAAGGTATATGCGAGGGAGTGATAATAAGGACCAATGATAAAATTTAAGATGGTTGTAATGAAGGATGTAAAGCCACAGATGGGGGGGCGGTTAAATACCAAAAAAATATATTAAAATAAATGAATAATAGTTTCCAGGGTGTGTGAGTATGTTGGAGGGAGACAATTAGAATTGGGTTATTAGAGGGGAAAAACCTGGAAGGATTGTGGTCAGAAATTAAGTAGCTTGAAATCGAGGTTGCAGGGACTACACTCAATACCGGAAATATTAATAATGAAATGAGGGAAAGAGGCTAGAGATTTAGAATAATCATCTATCATGTTTATGGAAATTGAAATTGCCAAGAATTATGATATGGTAGCACTGGAAAGAGATTAGCAGTGGGCTTAGGGTAAATTTTCAAGTGTTTTGAGGGGATTTAGGGAGAACATAGGAAAAAAATGGTCCAGAAACGACAAGGAGGAAAATGAAACACTCATTCTCACCTCCAGAGCATCTTGGACAAAGGCTTCGGGGGGGGGGGGGGGGGCGGGGAAATCAGCTATCACTTGACAGGAATTTGCAGGGAAGAAATATTCTCTGGGAAGACCCCCGTGCTGGCAAGAGCATGAAAATGAAGACAATAAGAAGTTAGAAACTGAGACAATACAGGATATTGTTCATGAAGGGTTGCAGAATTCAAAGAGCTATGTGGATGGATATCAAGAGTTGGAGAAGGACAGGAGAGGGAGGCAGGAGAGGGGCTGTGTCCTGCTATATGTGGGTTTATTAACCATTTGTGTCCTTCTTCTTTAAAATATATGCTCATGTTGGGGCGCCTGGGTGGCTCAGTCAGTTAGGCATCTGACTTCAGCTCAGGTCATGATCTTGTGGTCTGTGAGTTCAAGCCCTACGATGGGCCCGTGTTGACAGCTCAGAACCTGGATCCTGCTTTGGATTCTGTGTCTCCCTCTCTCTGACCCTCCCTCACTCATGCCTGTCTCTCTCAAGTAAATAAATGTTTTTAAAAAATAATAAAAAGTAAATATATGCTCATGTCTTTTGTTAACCTTATCAAGAGCTTTTTAAAATAACATATAGTAACTCTTAAGTGAGTCTTACATGTTACTTTCGGCATCTTTCATTTCTTTGCCAATAAACTGATTATTGCTGTTACTATTTTATCTTCTCAGTGTAATTTTATTAGTCTTTTGAATAATCCAGAAAATGGCAAAATCCACATTCTATATTGCATTTTTGGGTGACTAGCAACATTTGTTGTATAAATTATGTCTTTAATTTTTATGTTCTTTCTCTTAAATCAGGCACTTTTTTTGGTTCTTTAATTATTCTTGATTTTCCTCCTTGATGTTTTGCGCATCCATAAATTATAGTTTGGATCTTACTAGACAAGTCGGAATTCACTTTCCCTGCACATATTTTCAGGATGGATGAAATAAACAGGAGCTTTATGGCAATGAGAGCACTTCTAGAGAGCAAAGGGCAAGTGGGAAGCCATAAGCATATTCGAAATTAGGCTGTGGTAAAGTTTTCCATATCTTCATTTCCCAGTCAGCATCAAACATATGAAACCAAGTGACTGTCTTTGTTGTCATGAAATGGGGAAGGTTCTTTCCGTTTGAAACACAAAACAAAATGTAGTTTTAATTTGTGAAAATTGACTCTATATTTCTTCTCTCCTGGTTCTAAAATAATTTTCAGATACATGGAATGAAGTATTTTCCATTCCAGAATGTAGTGACGGGGTAATTACCTGCAAATCTGTGATTAGGGAAAAAATACATGGTGATAAGTATCCTTTCATAACATACATCTTATTGTCCAACTAGCCAGGAAGCAAATGGAATGTTAATGAGAAGTTAGGGGTTGGGCAGTGGTAAGACAAACAGAAAGATCAGAATGCACTAATGATTCTAAGATATTACATCTATTTCTTCTCTTTTTTTCATTTTTTCCTACTTATCTTGTACTTAGTTGATTCCTACTTTCCTTCATTCTCTTCTTTTCTCTATTGTTCTTTCCTGGGCTTATCTGCAGTAGGGAGGAATTTAGACTTTTTTTTTTTTTTTTTTTTTTTTTTGGTGGTGGCAGAGAACTTTCCAATGCAAGCATGCATAATCAGAACTATTAAATGCTTAATTTTCAAGCTAATCAAGTACATTTGAAAGACAGGAAAACTGAGCAATTTCAGGTAATTATGATTTGTTATTTGGAAATGTGCTCATGAGCCAATGTGACTGATGATGCTACCTCACATAGCCTGGAAAATCCCAAAGCCCAAAATGTCATCCTGAAATTCTACCCTGAATCATTTACTTTGAATGTAAAAGTTTTCTTCAGGATTATACAATTCAATTCACTGATATTTCAGTGTTAGTTATGTACATCAGAAACTATCACTTAGCTAGTGACATAGCAAGTATGAACAATTATTAGTGATTTGAGAGGTATTTCTGCTGTAGAAATACCTCTCAAATCACTAATTTATTTATTTATTCATTTTTAATATAATTTATTGTCAAGTTGGTTAACATACAGTGTATACAGTGTGCTCTTGGTTTTGGGGATAGATTCCCATGATTCATCACTTCCATACAACACCCAGTGCTCATCCCAACAAGTGCCCTCCACAAGGCCCATCACCCATTTTTCCCTCTCCCCCGTCACCCCCATCAACCTTCAGTTTGTTCTCTGTATTTAAGAGTCTCTTATGGTTTGCCTCCCTCCCTCTCTGTAACTATTTTTTTTTCCCCTTCCCTTCTCCCATGGTCTTCTGTTAAGTTTCTCAAGTTCCACAAATGAGTGAAAACGTATGGTATCTGTCTTTCTCTGACTGACTTATTTCACTCAATATAATACACTCCAGTTCCATCTACATTGCTGCAAATGGCCAGATTTCATTCTTTCTCATTGCCAAGTAGTATTCCATTGTATATATAAACCACATCTTTATCCATTCATCAGTTGATGACATTTAGGCTCTTTCCATAACTTGGCTATTGTTCAAAGTGCTGCTATAAACATTGGGGTACATGTGCCCCTATGAATCAGCATTCCTGTATATTTGGATAAATTCCTAGTAGTGCTATTGCTGGGTTGCAGGGCAGTTCTATTTTTAATTTTTTGAGGAACCTCCACACTGTTTTCCAGAGTGGCTGCACCAGTTTGCATTCCCACCAACAGTGCAAGAGGGTTCCTGTTTTTCCACATCCTCACCAGCATCTGTTGTTTCCTGAGTTGTTCATTTTAGACACTCTGACCAGTGTGAGGTGGTATCTCAGTCTGGTTTTGATATGTATTTCCCTGATGACGAGTGATGTTGAGCCTTTTTTCATGTGTTGGTTGGTCATCTGGATGTCTTCTTTGGAAAGCTGTCTATTCATGTCTTCTGCCCATTACTTCACTGGATTATTTGTTTTTCGGGTGTGGAGTTTGGTGAGTTCTTTATAGATTTTGGATACTAGCCCTTTATCCGATATGTCATTTGCAAATATCTTTTCCCATTCCGTCAGTTGCCTTTTAGTTTTGTGGATTGTTTCCTTTGCAGTGCAGAAGCTTTTTATCTTGATGAAGTCCCAATAGTTCGTTTTTACTTTTAGTTTCCATGCCTTTGGAGACATGTCAAGCAAGAAGTTGCTGCAGCTGAGGTCAAAGAGGTTGTTGCCTTCTTTCTCCTCTATGATTTTGATGGTTTCCTGTCTCACATTCAGGTCCTTCATCCATTTTGAGTTTATTTTTGTGTATGGTGTAAGAAAGTGGTCTAGTTTAATTCTGCATGTCACTGTCCAGTTCTCCCAGCACCATTTGCTAACGAGATTGTCTTTTTTCCATTGGATACTATTTCCTGCTTTGTCAAAGATTAGTCGGCCATATATTTGTGGCTCCAATTCTGGGTTCTCTGTTCTATGCCATTGGTCTATTTCAAATCACAAATTTAAATGGTAGAGGGTGTGAAAGGAGGACTGGCTTTAGTGAGCTGTGGAGGGCACTTTTATTTGGAGCAATAAAAGGGGCCTTGAAAAGGACTGACCAATAACACTGAGTAGAGAGAACTGTTCAATGCTTAAGTGTTTGACTCTGATAAAACATTGGTGACACTACCACTTGCTAGTTTATGTTTCCTGAGGAATGTTTTTTAAGTCTCTTTTTCCACTCTACATGTATCTGGAAGTTGTTTTTTTTTTTAATTTTTTAACGTTTATTTATTATCGAGAGAGAGAGAGAGAGAGAGAGAGGGAGAGAGAGAGAGAGAGAGCATGAGCAGGGGAGAGGCCGAGAGACAGGAAGACACAGAATGTGAAGCAGGCTCCAGGCTGTCAGCACAGAGCCTGACGCGGGGCTCGAACTCACAAACTGTGAGATCATGACCTGAGCCGTAGTCAGACGCTGAACTGACTGAGCCACCCAGGCGCCCCATATCTGGAAGTTTTTATACAAGATGCAATCATAGTGATCCTACATCCTGGTTTGCCAGAGTCCATCCTGGCTTACAGCTATTTCCAATCAACCTATTTATTTGACATTTGTCCTAGATAAAAATATCCAGGTTTGGAAGAAACAT
This sequence comes from Panthera pardus, assembly GCF_024362965.1. NCBI lineage: Eukaryota > Metazoa > Chordata > Mammalia > Carnivora > Felidae > Panthera > Panthera pardus. The sequence goes on from NW_026526765.1 coordinate 17,583,673, forward strand.
TATAAAACAGTCCTGAATATAACATATCCATTGAGAATGTGAGCACACTGTCTGATTCTTTGTAGACACTCAATACTGTTCAGTATTATTAGGATAACTTCCAGCTTATCACATTCCTTGTTTGCCACTGGAAGATTATATAACTTCTCTCACCCTTGGTTTCTTCATTTGTAGACGAAGGATGTAGTATAGTAAGAATGTAACTTACAGTTGTTAGAAGTAATGAAATAACGTTTGAATTAACAGCTTTGCACAATAAAAGCATATAAAGTGCTTGATATTTGTGGTTATAGTAGTTAATAACTTTATTTTTTATGAATCACTTATCTCAAAGGTGTAGATATTACGATAGACCCAAACTAGGGGATTAATCAATCACATGCCACAACCTAAAAGGCCTGAAAGGGATTTTAAAAGGATTTGGGAAAATGATGGAGAGCTAAGGAAAATAGGTATGCTCCGAAAGCCTTGAGATTTAAGTATGTGAAGGGTTGTTGGCATTACTTTTAATACAGGGGCACATTTCCCATTAAATGGCTTTTAAAATTTTTTTTTTCAACGTTTTTATTTATTTTTGGGACAGAGAGAGACAGAGCATGGACGGGGGAGGGGCAGAGAGAGAGGGAGACACAGAATCGGAAACAGGCTCCAGGCTCCGAGCCATCAGCCCAGAGCCCGACGTGGGGCTCGAACTCACGGACCGCGAGATCGTGACCGGGCTGAAGTCGGACGCTTAACCGACTGCGTCACCCAGGCGCCCCTTAAATGGCTTTTAGATGGATCATTAAACGTCCAGGTGCTCTACTGCATCCATAGACCCTGCGTCTTTACTGCCGCAACAGGAGATCTTATTAGTATTCCAGAGCATGTGATCCAATGATTTACAGTATTCAGAGTCTGTAAAAATTGTGAGAATATTGAAAGTTGTGAGAGAGGGAAAAAAAAACTAAGAAATTAAAAGAAAAAAAAAAAAAAAAAAGATGAGCATTTTCTTCACACTTGTTCCCAGCTGGGATTACAGCTGCTTGATTCATACCATCTGGGGGTGTCTAATTAGAAACTACCTAGAATAGACTTTTAAAGAAGTAATTTGAGAATAAGCTTAACATCAGCTGCAGTTCAGATCCCAAAGGGCTAGGAGTTAAGTTTGTATGAACTAATGGATCAATGAATGAAAGAAATATTCACTAATCACTGCACTTGAACAATGTAATTCCTGAAAGAAGCAAAACAGTATTCGTTTCTTCAATGTGTAAGAAATCTGCCAGAGATGGACTGATCTATAGATTGGCAAATAAAATGGGGGTGGGGGGTGGGGACAAGAGCGATGCGTATAGTTTTTGCACAAGTTCATTGCTACATTGTGGTCTAAATTGTTTCCCAGGTTTAGTTTATTTTATTTTATTTTTTATTTAAGTTTTATTTCATTTTACTTTTGAGAGAGACACAGAGAGAGAGAGAGCGGCGAGGGGGGGGCCGCACAGAGAGAGAGGGACAGAGAGAGAATCCCAAGCAGGGTCCACACTGTCAATGCAGAGCTCCATGTGGGGCTCAAACTCACAAACCGTGAGATCATGACCTGAGCCGAAGCTGAGAGTCGGAGGCTTAACTGACTAAGCCACCCAGGCACCCCTTGTTCCCCAATTTAAAATCCAACTTTTTAAATACAATTAGCCATTTATCTGTAAACAAACTGCTCTTTGGGCTACCAAATAATCTGGCCAGTTATGATCAGATTTCCACCCCCAAAGTTTTTCTTGGTTTGTCTGCTAAGCATAGCCTTCAGGAGAAATCAGATGTTCTATTTTTTTATTGTTTGACCTAATTAATGAAGATTTTATTTACCAGTCATATTGATTTAAATGTGAAGGTGTCATAGAGATTCTCAAAAATCAAACTAATGCCATGAAAGCACAAATGATAAATACTTAAAATGCGTACCCTGGGATTGATGAAAGGTGTTGTTTTTAATTCAATTTTGGAATCACTACATTTTTACCAGGAGTACAGATGTCCATTATCTATCACCAGTGTTGAGTTTTATAAAACAATTGCTAGTATACTATATACAAATGATTCAGTAGGAAAACACAAAAATAAATCCTGCTGTTTTTAATCATATTGTGATAGTGACTTTAACTTGAAGTATTGGTAGTTAAGTATGTCTTATATTCTTGACAAATATAATTTGCATCACCCAAACTACCTAGGAAATAGGAACTCAAACTGAGATATAATAAAAGTGAAGTCGAGGTATTTCTAGACTCTAGAAAATTTTTAGTGTTGATATTTAATTTCTCTGTAATTAGCCACATTAGCAACAAACTTCAATGTTTCATTTTCTCCTCAAAAAATGAACTAATTCCATCTCCGGATAGAGAAACACCTTTGTAAATAAAAAACAAGTGTAAGATATTGTAGCTATTAAAATAAAAATTGTCCAATGAAATACTTAATTATTATAGTTTTGGATAAAAATTATTCAGCTATTTCTGTGAAAAGAATTCCGCCACAGTAAAGTCTGAAACATCCAGAACTTTGTGATTTCCATTCGTTTCCACTGCCCTGTCTATTATCAACATATAATTGTTATATTGTTTCAAGAAAATAATAAAAGAAAAACTATTAAATGTTGCAATATCAGACAAATTCATGCAAAGATTCTTATCAAACATGAACACTCTCTGCCATTATTTCATTATTTTTGCTATTTCTTTTCTAACCCCAGAGTAGTTGTGTGCATTAAAAATACCTGTACAATAAAACTCTTCATTTCTTTATCATTATTTGCAGTGTATGTATTGTCAGAGCTATTTTCAAGTTTAGGGAAAAATAAAGAAAAATGTATATTTAACATTAGCAAGCTATCATTAATATTCATTAGGTAGAGTAGTGACTATATAAACAAATGGAGAATGTTCTCTTGACACACGAGTTTAATATTTAGATCACGATCATCCAGGTAATTTAAAACTGAAGTAAATAAAACACCATGGTGTGTCCCCCCAATTTATAACTATTTAATTGAATGTCATCTTAATTACTATCATTAATTTTATTACTTTGAACATCAATTATATCTACTTTTTATATATCAAATTTAAATATGAGCCCAATAAGTTGTATAACCTAATGAGCCTTACGTGTTACTAACATGAAAACTCCATTGGGCCCACCCCAAAGACAGCATTCTAACAAGGAACAAGGCAGGGTATGAGTGATATTGCTTAGTATTCCAAAATGCACATCAAGTAAATCAAGCTTATGACAAACAACACTTCTAAGTAATTAAGATTAATTGGTGCATATCAAAAATCATTGCAAAATGGGGGGAGGGGGTTAAAAACAACGTAGGCTAGAAAATGAACCAAATATTCTACGGCATGTAATACCCCTGGGGCATTGCCTTTTGACTCAACACTGTATTAACAACACAAACCGTAGCTTAATGCAGGTAGAAGGAGGAAATTTTTAACTGAGAAATGCGAGGGTGCTCTAGACATGTAAATTCAATGGTAGAAAATACGGACCTAAGAATAAGAGATGGTAACGGACCTGAGCACAGATGTGTAGGGCAGAAGATTATATATGGCAATTGTTGGGAAAAGGAGGTGGAGGGGGAGTGGTGAGGCAGGGAGAATTCATTACACGTTTATTCATTGAACTCAAACGTGGCAGTGAAGCACCATGTGAAACTTTTGTAATCAGATAGAAGATAAAACTAACAGAAAGCACGAAGCAGTCACTAAATCTTTTCACTATCTATGGATTCTAGGCACAGCCATAAGATTTATTTGACAAAAGGATTGCTTGAAAACTGCAAATTGTGGCATGGGGTGTTTTTCTTCAAAAAACATTATATCACTTCAACTTTCTCAAGTTCAGTTTTTACGAACTTAACAGTTCCACATTGGAGTAACTGACACACACACTTCACCAAAACAATAGGCATTTTAATTGGTACATTTCATAAGTCAGTCATATTAGTCATAGAGAGATAATTTTGTCAGAAGCATTTTAATAGTATAAAAGGATAGTCCTATCTCATGAAGATGATTCATCCATTTAAAGGAGGAACAAGGAATAAAAACGATCTCTATATTTCAGAGTTCATGCTGGGGGAAAAGAAATGATTTCTATCTTATAACAAAATGTTAGCAATCATTTGTTAATTTATTCCAAATAATGATATACAGTATTACGTTAATATAGGTTATTACTCTAATGGAAATATAGTATAGATTGCTGCTTGAAAAGTTGCCTCATATTTACACATAATGCTATTCAGTGTGTTCTATATTTAGAGTTGATGCATTAAATTGATCAATATGAAAATGTTGCCAAATATTATACAGTATCAATTTATTTGGCCAGATAATTGAGATACATCATAACCTACTTGAGTAAATTCATAAATTCTCCATTAGGATAGTAAGAATGGTCAACAAATAAAGAGTCCAAAGACATGAGTTCTATGCCTGTCCTTACTACTTAGTATCTTCTTTCAGCATGAGGACAGTTGCTGAAATTTGCTGATTCTCAATGACTTCCTCTGGACAGTATATGTAACCATTTAGCTATTCATTCGTTTCTTTGGAAATCTTTATCCACCATCTGTTCTGTGCCACATTATACACATTCTATTTATAGCAATGGACTAATCTGAAGGTTAATAAATGACTGTTAGTTTTAAACTGCAAAGTCCCAAGGAGGTGTAAAACTGTTTTATTATAAATTAAAACTAACTCTAAAATTCTAATGAATGTAAGAGTATCTAAAGAAAAATGGGAACAAAGTGTCCATCCAGAGGGAATTGTTCCACTACATCATGGTGTAGTCCCATGATGGATTACTCCAATTTCTGAAAGAAAAAGTATGTGCTCATATGGAAAATTCTCCAAGATATACTCTTAATGCCTAAGCATAAAGTATAAAACAAACTTCTGTTAAAAATCAGGGAAGGATACATGCACACATCTATATGTGTAGCACACAAGGACACACAGTGTGGATAAGTGGGTCTCTATCGGTATAAATGTGTGTGGTTTCTGGTGAGGAGAGGGACTAGTGGGAGAGGAAGAAGCTTTCTCCCCTCTTCCTTTTCCTCCTCATTCTTTCTCTTCTCCTTTTACTTCTTCTCATTCTGTCCTCCCTTTCCTCTCCCTCATCTACCTCTTCCAATTACGTCTGAATGGTTAACAACATATTGTGTTAAGTTTTTAAAACGACGGTGTTTTGTCAGTGATGGGGTCACGAGATAACTTAACATATTTGTTTTCATTTTCTGTAACTGTCTATATTAAAAATATTATGTGTTCTTAAAAATCCTTATTTAGTTCAGTTGTGGTTATCCAGACACTGGCAAACTTTAAAGCTTAACAGTCTGAAAGGACAGAGCAGGGAAAGATGAGTTTTGATCAAACTAATGCTTGCCTGGTAAATCAAAATGTAACATTTCCCCCTTGACTTAATTAGGGGAAAATGCTTAAACAGTTTTAAGTCTGTCTTCTGCTTCCAAGGCCCTTTCATTCACTCATCTTTTTTTTTTGTTGTTGTTCATTTATTTTATGTATTTAGTTAACAGACATATACAGAGCATATACCTTGTCTCGGCCAATGTGCTATGCCATAGGCATACAAAGATAAATAAAGTATAAAGCTTATACCTCTTAAGAAGCATAAAGGATACTGTCATTTAAGCTAGAATATGTAGGAAGCCTGATAAGCTTTATATTCGAGGTAGGCTAATTGTAGACGGATGGGATATGAGAAAGGAGGATATGTAAAATCTGCTTCATGTTGATGTCAGGAAAATCTTAGCAAAGAGGATACACTTCAATACAGTACTTAAGAAATCATGGTAATCGACTGGCATATGAATGGAGCAAATCACTTCAGCAAAGAAAATTAAAAGCATAGCCATAGAGGATTAAAGGGGCCTAGGAGAGAGTGACAGCAGTAAATGGACAGACGGGAGTTTCTAGAGCTTGTACATGTTCTGAGAACTTTACGATGATCTAGGCACACAACAGGGCAATTTGCTAGAACAGTGTAAGTCCCGAGGGTCAGCTCACAAAGGCCTTATGTAATGTCATAGGGGAAGAACAGGGAAGCATATCCAGCAGGAAAATATTGGTTCAAAATTTGACAAGGCAGTAGCTTTGGTTATTGCTAATTACCCATTTCCTCTAATGATACTTCTTCCCTCCGACTTTTTCTTTTCACAAGACCCTTTTTAAGATCCTAGAAAGTAAAATTCTTTTTTTTTTTCCCTACTTCCTTCTCTCCTTCCACCAGGTTTAGAAGGAGAACAATTAAGTGAGTAAAATGTTTTAGAGAAATTCAGGGCTGTTTTAAAATATCTACCCAATTGAAAATGTATATGCATTCTAATGTAACTACTACACACTTCCAGATGCATACAGAAACATTTTTATTCCCTCTCATTTTTTTTTAATGTTTATTTATTTATTTTGAGAGAGAGAGAGAGAAAGGGACCACGAGCAGGGGAGGGGCAGAGAGAGAGGGAGAGAGAATCCCAATCAGGCTCCGTGCTGTCAGCACAGAACCCAGGGCAGGACTCAATCCCACCAACTCTGAGATCGTAACCTGAGCCGAAATCAACAGCAGGAAGCTTACCCGGCTGAGTCACCCAGGTGCCTCTGAAACACTTTTATTCTTATATAGGCACAAAGATATATGTTGAAAGCTATTCACTGAAACACTGTAATAATGAAACCTGGAAACAACTTAATTAGGATATGGATAAATAATTTACAGTGTATCAGTGTTGTAGAAAATACATAACCTTCTAAAGAATGAGTTAATTGTGTATGTGCTGATAAAGAAAGAAAATAAACATCGTGTAAATAATACGCATACCTGAATAAGAATTTTGCTAAAATGATGAATTATCTATACACAGTTGACATATATTCTGTACAAACATACAATCATAGAGAAGTATACAGTACATGAAAAGTAGGAGAAATTATCTGCTCTTGAATTTTAGATATTCTGAATGTTTGAATATCTTCAACTATATATGACAATCATATTTTTTAAATGCCAATAAGCTAATAAATTTAAATATTTGATTAGGGCTGATAGAAACTTTGGCAAAATATATGTCTTAGTTAAGTTTCTATATATAGCAGAGTCGCAATTAAATTTAACATAATTTTTCCAAGGATTTTCATTCAATAAAATACTTTATTTTCTCTTATTAAAAATTAAGCATTTTGCATTCATCATAACAGAAAATAATTCCTGATTTCTAGGAATTATTTTAGTACTAATCACAAATAATCTCAATGACTGAAATGTAAAAAGAAGGGGGTTGTATAAAAATATGCAACCATGATTATGCATGGATAGCCATATTTAAGATAAAATGGAAAAAACATGAAGAGATGCATTGGTGCATAGCTATTCAAATATTAATTCTCAGTAATTATGAAACTATTTATATTTTAGATATGCTTTGCCAACCTCTACCTAATGAATCCACATTTTCTCTTCTTCTTAATCATTAAAAATATCTGAGATGAAATTATTTAAAAATGATTTCATTATATACTCATGCTAAATAAAAATATAGAAAGCCTTACAAATAGCTATGATTTATTGAAAGTAAGTCTCAAATTCCAAAAACAGGCCAAACTTCCATAGGACTTTGGATATCATCCTAGAGGGAGTAAAAGCTTGCTTTCCCTTAAAATGAGTTAATTTTATTTTCATTTATTTTTGAGAGAAAAAAATGAAACCTTTACCGCTTATGTTTATTTGACACAAATGTAAAAATATTACATTTTTTCCACATAGAAAAACTTTTGTCATGTTTACTTCACTTAACATGTGAGGTTCACGATGATTTCAAAAAAATGGTTGAGTTATAAAAACCTGCCATCACCCCCTCCCTGCCACATGCACGCACACACACACACACCTGAAAATAAGCTGTAGGAAACCAGTTTAGTGTCCAATTAAATCTATTATTCTCTTGAAAGCAATTACTGTAAATCTGATTATATATATGTATATATATATATATATATACACACACACACACATTATACATATAATGTATACACATTATACATATTTATTTTACACATGTTTTATATATATATACATATTGTATTTCATATAATATAAAGTTAACCGCATTACTAGATAATCCAAATGTAATGGTTACAGAATCTATATAAATATAATCTATATTTATATAAATATATTACAATATATTATATATAATATAGATATAATATAGTATAGATATAATATCTATACATATCTGTATATCTATTATAACTATCTCTCTCTATATATATTACATATATATAATAGATATAAATCTACACCTATCTATCTATATGGACAGAGTGTCTAACTCTCTGTCTCCCCCCTCTATATCTCTTTCTGACTTCTTCCTCTTAATCTCTCACTATTTTTATAATTATTTTGAAAAAATAAAACATCCATTTGAGATTATAACATAGATTTCAGAATTGTATGTAAATGGTTTATAAGACTGTGTTTGCATTTGAAATAATCTATCATGCCCATGACAGAATCACAGACTTCCCAGTTACGAATTCTCCCTATACTTCAAAAGGAACCTAAGTTCTGAAATGCACCTTAGTGCACTTATTTGATTATTCACCACTGCCTGCAAGCTAGCTGCAGGTTATTTTAGTTACCGGAAGCTGCACTCATTTGCAATATCTTTCTATGACTATTTGTAGGTAAAAATTTGCAGGCAGCTGACTCCAGCCAAAGGCAAGCTTTAGGAGAGCAACATAATCCCTAAGAGAAAAATGTGAATAACCTAACTATCTAAACATCAAAAGGAAATGCACCTTGTTTGACAACTTTTGGAACAAGATAATGGTTTCTGAGATTGTTCAACACTTATGAAGAGATAGAAATTAAGATAATGAGTCATCTACACAGCATGTATACTTAAACTTGTTCACTGTATGGAAATTCTCTCTCTCTCTCTTTTTTTTTAATTTTTGAGCCCAGATGTTTCAAATTATGAATGAAACTAAACTTAAAAAGTGTGACTGGTCATTCCCATTAAGAAACTTAAGGGTGCCTGGCTGGCTCAGTTGGTAGAGCATGTGACACTTGATCTCAGGGTTGTGAGTTCAAGCCTCACATTGAGCGTGAAGCCTATTTTTTAAAAAAACGGTTTTGGGGCACCTCGTAGCTCAACTGGTTAAGCATCAGACTTTTGGTTTCAGCTTAAGTCATGACCTCATGATTCGTGAGTTCAAGCCCTGCCTTGGGCTCTGTGCTGCCAGTGCAGAGTCTGCTTGGGATTCTCCCTCTCTCTCCGTCTCCCTCTCTGCCCCTCTCCCATTCACACTGTCTTTGTCTTTCTCTACATAAATAAATAAACTAAAAGAAAAGGTTTCTAAAAGAAAAGAAACTTGATTGTTCCACTAAATTAAGCTTAAATTTGTAATGGTTTACTTAGATATAGTTGAACTCTAACAACTCTTTGGACAAAAGCATTTAGACTGTATATCTGCAAACTGTTACTGTTCTTTGACTTAAAATTAAGAGAGATAAGTGATAGAGCATACAATGGAAAGAGCATTATGTAGAAAATCTCTCGGGGCGCCTGGGCGGCTCAGTAGGTTAAGCAGCCGACTTCAGCTCAGGTCATGATCTCGCAGTCCGTGGGTTCGAGCTCTGCGTCGGGCTCTGTGCTGACAGCTCAGAGCCTGGAGCCTGTTTCAGATTCTGAGTCTCCCTCTCTCTGACCCTCCCCCATTTATTCTCTGTCTCTCTCTGTCTCAAAAATAAATAAACGTTAAAATAAATTTAAAAAAACAATCTCTCCAGTGGAATCAAAATGTATTCCATGTTGAATCAAGTTTCAACATGGAGACTGGTGTGGTCAGTTTGATTTTCTAATCCAGCTTTGTTGTTTGGAAAATTATTTTATTTTCAAGATGGAAACTGAAGAGTATCTATTGTGGTGGACAGAATAATGGTTTCCCAAGATGTCTGCATTCTAATCCTTGAAACTGTTAATATGTTGCTAACATGTCAAAAAGGATGTTGCTAAGGTAATTATTCAAGGATCTTGAGATGGGAAGATGAACCCACGTTATGTGAGTGGGCCCAGTGTAATTACAAGAATCCTTATATGAGAGAACTGGAAAGAGTGTACAAGAGTGTGAGTGGGGGAGGAGCAGAGGAGGAAAGAGAGAGAAACTAAAGAGCTCAGTCTCACTCACAGCCATGAGATAATGACCTGAACCGAAATCAAGAGTCAGACATTTAACAACTGAGCTACCCTGGGTGCCCCAAATTTGTGTCATTCTAATCTACTAAGTTTATGGTAATGTGTTACAGCGACAGTAAGAGACTAATACAGCTGTACGCATGAATAGGAAAGTGGTAGATCTGAATCCAGAGCTCTGACTTTCTGCTGAGGTACTTATACTTTTAATTATATACAGCTATGTTCCATTAAATTTTCTTATATTTTAATTTTTATATTAAGAGAAATTTTAAGAATATATATATTCAGAAATATGGAGTATCATGTATGAGTGTTATCTATCCATACATACACAAATATACTACACACACATATGCATATATATTCAAAATTCCAAAACATTTTACATAGCAATAATATGGTAGTATGACTCTCATTTCTATTTGCTTAATGACGTCTTTTCTTTGAAATTTTAAGTATGGTCTATTGGTGAGTTGCTATGCTAGACTGTAAAAGAACATTAGAGCGGTAGCAATATAAAATCCTGATATTTAATCCCCAAACAATACCAACAGCCCAATGACCCATTAGTGAGTTAACATTGACAAATGTGAACAGTATACGAGCAGGGTACAGAAAACCCAGACGTTTAACTATATAATGTATATATATATATATATTTTCTCTTTAGAGTTAACTAAAAAAAAAAAATAAATTAAAAAAAATAATAAATAAATAAATAAAATAGCAAACATTTAAATAGGTATCTTTACACAATATTTAATTTATTTTAAAATGCTTACACAACCAATTGCTGATGGATGTTTAAAATACAAAAATAAAATATTTTTTTCCGGACAGTAATTATTTGTGTGTCGTAATTCTCCCTAATGTCGGAGTTAGAAAGAAAATATAAACTTAACAATATAATCAATTAAAGATGTGACTTAACCAAACACAATTAAAGAAATGGAAAATGGGAGTCAATATTGCTAGTGTGGCTGTATAAAATGATCTAGAATTGAATACTTAACTGCAGAAATTATTTTCTTAACTACGGCCTTATTAATGTGGTAGTATTCTAAAGAGTAGTTTCATCAACAAACTAATAGCACAAGCTTCTAATGTCGGAAGGCCCGGTGCAAAATTAAAATATGGGACACCTTGTTCAAAAATTATTAAAAACTTCATGATGGTGACAGCAGAAATTAACCAAATGCAAGGCCCTTAGAGCACAGGGCACCGTGTGCATGCATGGGTCACATACCTATAAGCCCAGCCCTATAAAAGGAGGCTAGGGCTCGTATCTATATTTTTATCCATAACAGAATCCGCATCTGTATCTATAAACCTGTATCAATAGCTATGTCTACATACAATTTCAGAATCATATTTTAGAAGGATCCTTACAAGTTATCTAGTCCTTGGAGCACCTAGGTAGCTCAGTTGGTTGAGTGTCCACTCTTGATTTTGGCTCATGTCATGATCTCAGGATCATGTTCTCACAGTCATGAGACCGAGCACCACATCAGGCTCCACTCTGAGCGTAGAGCCTGCTTAAGATTCCCTCTCCCTCTGCCCCTCTCCTCAACTTGCATGCTTTTTCTCTCTCTCAAGAAATTTCAAAAATAAAAATAAAAAAACAAAAGAAAGTTATCTAGTCCAACTTATCCTCTTACAAAGAAGAAACTGAGCCACAGAGGGCCTTAATTACATCGGTAGTTGAGATTAGAAAAAAAAAAATGCTACATTATTTTCAACACATTTATGTATTTTTCCTGACTGCCAGTTTACTGCTCTTTCTACTGTGGCAAAAGACCTCCATGGTTTATATCACTAGGAAATTGAACTGCATATTTCAGCTCTAATTCACTGTTTGAAATAGCCCTTGAATAGAATGTTTTATACTGTGCTCAGCAGAATAAAGAATACCGATGACATAAAGAGAGTTCAAGAATTTTGAGGGACTGAGTGAATCGATGATTGTTATGTAATAAAGAACAAAATATAAGTAGAGGAATTATATAATTTATTGTCTAAACTGAGAAACTGGGATACTTTTGAGAGTTAACAAGGGTGCTATTAATAATTATGTTAAGACGACAATGAAAATAGTACTGTCTTGAGTAAAACTGGATACCCTCCATGTAACTAAAGCTAAGCTCTAAAGAAATTTAACAACTTGCACATTTGTTCTAAATGCTTTGCTTGACATTCTGTTCCTGTTTTGTCAGAACCTCACTATGAGCTCTCAGTTCTCTCATTTTAAATTTTTCGTTATTTTAATGTTTATTTATTTTTGAAAGAGAGAGGCAAAGCGTGAGCAGTGGAGAGGCAGAGAGAGAGGAGACACAGAATCCGAAGCAGGCTCCAGGCTCCAAGCTGTCAGCGCAGAGCCCGAGGTGGTGTTCGAACTCACGAACTGTGAGATCATGACCTAAGGCCAAGTCTGACGCTTATCAACCGACTGAGCCACCCAGACGCCCCTCAGTGCTCCCACTTTAAAGACAAGAAAATTGAGACACAGATGGGTGTCTAGTTTTGCATCTGAAGATTTTTCATACGCATACATTATTCATATTTAAATGTGAAGTTGGGACTGAAGCCCTGCCCCAAAGTTCACATCGTGAACAAATAGGCAGTACTATCTCTCACATATTCCATGGTGATAAGCTGGCATGCATTATTTGAGGCATGAATTTGAGTAGTGTGAAAAGCAAGAACTTTCCATAGGCTCTCCACCTATCAGACCCAGTTTTGGCATAGCCTGAGCACCCTCCCTTCTCCTTGGAAGCAACAAGTGTTGTGATTCAGCTCCCACTTCCCCTCCCTTATGGCAGTGGACTGAATTAGGGAACTGAGTATATATACCCAGTTAAAAGCAACAAAGATGCATGAGTCACTGCCCTGCTTTCACCAGGAAGTTGCTGGTGGTAGAGGGGGTGGCTGAACTTCCACCTCACAATCTGCAATAGAGCAATATGAGTCAGCACCCCCTTCTGGTAGGGTGATATTAATAGGGCCCAACAGGAAGCTGAACATACACGTCTTCCCAGCCTTCATGCCATGCATCAACAGAAATAGTTTTTAAATGCTTTAAAAAAAAGATTAAGTAGAGGGGGGCCTGGCTGGCTCAGTTGATAGAGCATGCAACTCTTGATCTTGTGGTCCTGATGTCAAGCCCCAAATTGGAGATAGGAACTAAGAATTTCATAACTTAAACGAGAAAAGACAATCAACAGATACCAACAGCAAAACGATGCAGAGATTGAAATCATCTTACAAGCATTTTCAAGCAGACATCATGAAAAATGTTTAAATGAACAATTTTGCATTCTCTTCAAGCAAATACAAATAAAAATTCCAATAGTGATTTAGAAGTTATAGAAAAAAAGGAAGTGATAGAACTGAAAAATGTAATAATAGAAATGATACACTCAGTGGATAGGCACAATAGTAGAGTGGAGATAAAGGACAAAGCCAATGAACTTGAAGATGTAAAAATATAACTTATCTGGCCTGAACAACAAACAGAAAATTGACTCACAAAAAACAGAATCTCAGGGACCTATGGGACAATAACAAAAAAACTTATATTCACTATCATCAGAGTTCCAGAAGAAAAGAAAACATAGTGTGAACTGAAGAGGCATTCAAAAAATAATGACTGAAAACTTTCCAAATTTGGCAGAAGACATAAAAATAAACATTCAAGAAACTGAATAAACCTGAATAGGATAAATCTGAAGAATTCATGACAAGACTGATAATAATTAAATTTATTTTTTTAACTTTTTAAAATGTTTACCTATTTATTTTTGAGAGACAGAGAGACAGTGCAAGCAGGGGAGGGGCAGAGAGAGAGAGAGAGAGAGAGAGAGAGAGAGAGACACAGAATCCAAAGTAGGCTCCAGGCTCTGAGTTGTCAGCATTGAGCCAAACATGGGGCTTGAGCCCAACATGGGGCTTGAACCCAAGAGCCATGATATTAACGACCTGAGTCAAAGTCGGATGTTTAACTGGCAGAGCCACCCAGGTGCCCCAATAATTAAACTTCTGAAAGTGAACAACAGATTGAAATGTTGAAAGTAGACAAAGAAAAATGGCACATTTCTTAGAGGAGAACAATAATTTAAGTGATAGCAGATTTCTCATCTCAAACCATAAAGGTGGGAGGAAGTGGACAAGATTTTTGAAGTACCACAGAGAACTATGGACTATGAATTCTAGATCCAATATTCACATCTTTCAGATAAAAAAGGGAAAGAGAGAAATTGCAAAATGAAAGAAAAAAAAGCTGAAAGAAGCTGTTCTACTCTTAAAGAATGTCTAATGAACGTTCTCTACAAAGAAAAGGAATGATGAAAGACAAAGACTTGGAACTTCAAAAAAAATCTTTCTAAATGGGCAAATACAGGAATAAATATGATATATTTTTATGAATTTATTAAATCATATACAATAGTTGAAATGAAAATGACTATACTATCTGATGATGTCCTCAATGAATGTTGAGGAAATATTTAAGATGATTATATTTTAGAAGTAGAAAGGGTGAAAGGACTTACATGGTAATAAGCTTCCTATGCTTCATGCAAAATGGTGAAACATTAATAATAATAAACTGTGATAATTTACACATGTATATTGTGTTAACTAGAGCCACTAAGAAAACTAAGCAAATTATATACTTACAAAAACACTAAAATAAAGGTGGTATCCTAAAGTGTTTTTATACCCCATAGGAAGGCAAAAAAAAGAGAAACAGGGGAATGAGAAACTTAGTAAACTTAAAAAGCAAATAACAAATGGCAGACTTATGCCACAACATATCAATAGTTAAGTTAAAGTTAAATGTAAATGGTCTAAATAAACCAACGAAAAGATACAGGTTGACAGAGTAGATAAGAAACAAACAAAAACAAAAACAGCCAACAATATGCTATCTACATGAAAAGAAACTTCAAATGCAACCTAGGTTGGCTGACAGTAAAAAGATAAAGATATATCAGGCAAATATTGATTTTAAACATCCAGGCAAGGCTATATTAATATCAAATCAGCAACATAATTTTTTTTTAAATTAAAAAGTAAAATTTTGTTCCTAAATATTTTAGAACGCATGGTCATTCACAAAAATAACATGGTTTTCAATATGATAAAAGAAGTACATTAGTTTTGACATAGCCACGATTATTTTTTAACAGCGTTAATGTTTATAAACATTGTCTACTACCTTCCTTCTGAAAAGACTTCAAAACTTCCCCTTCCAATTCTACCCTACTTGAGGAAACTGAAATAAATTTATATTTATATGCAAAACAAAAATAAACAGAAAAGCATGCCAGTTATTATTCTATACTAAAAGAAAGTCTCTTTGAAGCAGCTGTCTTTGATAAGGAAAGAAAGCACTTCCTTGCATTATGTTAATCATGTAAATGAAGGTGCTTCAGCTCCCTTGCAGAAGAAAAGGAAGAACCTTTCCCTCAAATAGTGGGAGCAGACCAACTGCTTAAGCCCAGAAACAGATGACAGACTTTAGCAGGGAAAGATACTCAACATCGGCCCCAGTCTACCTCAGTGAAAGTGTGAAAACCTTTGGGAGTGGACTGGTTTATCTTCGTTTAGGATGAACTGGCAGGAAAAGATAATGAAGGAAAAGATAAATAAGGAGTGGCTGAGTTTTCCAATTTATAATTTGGGCTGTGTCATGTGAAAGTGGAGAAAGGTTTGTAGAAATAGGGCTCTGTGGTAGGAGAGTGGTGGAAAAGATGCTTCAATTCATAGCTATTCTGTTAGAGCATAATAACGCTTTTAAAGAGATTTATATTATTTAGTGTTTGTATTATTTGTTATTACATATATGTTTATACATACATATAAGGGTAGGGACTGGACAGAGTCTATGTTTTTAAACACTGTGTATATATGTAATTTAAAATTATACATAATATTTTAAAATTTCTATTAACCCTCTTAGGGTTTGGAATATGTATGAACATACATGGTTTGATGTATGCACGAACAGATTCACATTATATTTTTTAAATTTAAGACTAAAAATTAGGCATTACTGAAACTCTCAGAGAGTTTGTAAAAGTCATAATATGGCATTTATCAGAATAGAGCCATGGGAAAAAATTACAAGCAAATAGACACCAATCACAAATTAATTGATAACATTGGAATGGTATAGCACTCATCCCATAGGTCGACATAGATTAAAAAAATATATATTTCTAAGATGTGAAAATAAGCTCAACCCCTTTCCTTCTTTCAGCAGCATATTCTTTAACCAGAATATGTAGATAATGCTGTTGAGCACACAAATATTATTTTTTATAACCTGATGATAATAATTATTTTTATTGCTGTAATTTTGATTCTGGCATATTGATTGGCAACAAAATACCTACTTAACTACACAGGTTAGCTAATCAAGAACACTTAGAATATTTGTTTAGATTATTGAGACTCCTCTCCCTCCTGTTCTTGAAGTCAAAAGTAGATGTTACCTATTTCTTCTGTGTGTCTGAAAATGTGTCCTTTGTTTCCCCATCTTCCCTCCCCTGACTAGTGTGTGTGTGTGTTGTGTTGTATATCTAAATTAATGTTGAATCATTATTCAGAAATGAGGACCACTAATTGCCAGACCATTCTGCTATACCACACTGGGTGGGAAAATACATGGCTTCGCAGTACCGAGTTAGTGTAACTTTATTAGTAAATTAAATGATCTGCAAAATATAATAATGATAATGTCCCTAAGCTAAAATTCAGATGTGAGACTACATTCTGGAACTCTGTATGCTGCTTATAACTGTCAGAGCATTTGCTTTATTGTCGTAAAACAAGAGATTTTACTACTGGAGTAAGAAAGGATGCATTTCTGAAAGAGGGAGAGATAAACTATTAATTGAATTGACTCTTGGCCTGTCTTAGTAGCTTTTATTCTCTAGATACTATTTGGTTATGATTGTGAGCAAAGAGTTTACCTTGTATTCAATGCAAACAGGATAATATCAGGAATTTATAAAACACAGAAGGAAGTTATATGAGTGACGTGGTCTGATTTGTTTGGAAGAAGTACTTGTCCCAGAAGACAATGCAATCCACGTTATTGGGTAGGTGGTTATGTAATGTGTTTCCTTGTGATATTCATATCCAAGAACTTTACTGGCAGATAGGATGGCTGAGGAGTTAATTATTCTGTTTTTATTATTTTCAGGCATTATGTTAGATGTTTACACATTAATTCCTTTAATCCATACAGAGCCCGGTTATGTATGTCCATTTTACAATGAGAAAATAGTTGCTTGCCAATATCAACTCACTTGCCTACGGTCATTCAGGTGGAAATTAGTGGAGATAGTGTTGTCTTAATGAAACACCAATCTCTTTTCACATAAAATAGAGGTTGCAAAAATGAGTTCTAAATTAAAATTAATCAGAAAAATGACAAATGGTCCAAAATATAAAATGTACTGCATATACAAATAAGCAAAGATTTCACTCTCCAGGAATGCAGGAATGTTATTTGGACTATAACTCCCATGAAAATAACCAAAATTACTTGTCACAATACATTTTAAAACACTTTTTAAAAACCTTGAGAGTTTATATGAGTTTAGTAAATTATGGGGCCAAATTAGGAGAGAAAAGAGGAATCCAAACAAATATGGATATTATGTTTCCAGCAGCAAATTTCTACAAATATACATATTTATTTGAAAATCTCACAGTGAATGAGAAAGAAACACAAGCCCAAATCTAACGTATGTTAGAAGTCTAGAAGAGTTGTCTTCCAAGAGATTAATATCACCAAAGCCTACACTCTCAGAGTAAAATGACCCAGATGTCAACCAGTCCCATCCTGGATCTCACAGCCTGAGTTTGTGTGACCCAGCCAATCTAAAGACTTGAACACTGCGTAAGGTAGAGCCACTCGCGCAGTGACCAGGTAGAAGCAATTTCAACTTCAAATGCTTTGTAATGATAATTTCAATCTAATCTTACAATATTCTCATAGAATACGATACAAGGCATAATAAGCTAGAACCAACAGAACCAATATCAAACCAAATAAACCCACAAAGACTGAGTATTGAACAATATTAGATGATGATAAGTATTTTACTGCTAAAAAAATTTAGAGAGCACTTAAAATAATTACAGAGAAACAACTACGTTTATAGGTGTGAGCTTTCCTTTCAGTGCTCGGTATACAAGTCTTCTTAAAGTGGGGGCATCTCCATCCTTCATATTGTCACCATGTTCAGCATCGTGTTCTTACTGATCTCTAATGCTTGGAAACACCTATTTTGCAACTCATAATTTAGATCGCTAAACTGAGTGCTTTCTTCTAAAAGCAAAGACTTCAGACAAACATTTCCCATGAATAGGAGGCAAGATCATCTGTAATAAATTTCCTGACCAACTCTTACAGTATGAACAAAATTCCATTATTTCTACTGATTTGGGGGTTATTTTGGGGTTTAAACAAAAAGTAACATTTGCATAAAGTCTTCATTTTTGCCAGTAAAGGATATGGATTACTCACCTTTATAGGGATTAACTTTTTTACAAAGTATTTTTATATAATATTTACTGATTGGTTGATTGATTGATTGACTTTCTTATTTTTTTATTCACTTATCTGTCTGTCTACCTACCTACCTATGTACTTGTTATTTATTAGAATTTAGATACAGTAAAATGCATCAAACTTAAGTGTTCGATTTCTTGACTTTTCACAAATGTATGCATTCATTCAACCAATATCCCAAACAATGTAGACATCATTGCTTCATCTCAGAAGATTTATACAGTTTTAGGGACTAGAATACATAGTCCTTCATAAATATTCCACGTAAATTTGATTAAAATGTTGTCACAGGTTTGTGTGCAATGTTCTATAAATGAAAATAGACTGCATTGAATGATAGTAGTGAAACCTTCCAATTGTGTATATTATTGAAATATTAGGGTTAAAATCTCTGATAATAAGTAAATGTTTTTCTATGTCTCCATCTAGTTCAGTCAGTTTTTACTCCATGCATTTTGAAGCTCTGTAACTAGGTGTATATACATTCATGAGGAATTTGCACTTCGTATATCTCATTTTAATTCTGATAATTCATCTTGTTTTGAATATTTTTGTCTGGTGTTAAAAAGCCACATCAGCTTTATTATGCTTATTGTTTTTATAGTATATCTTTCTTCGTTTCATTTTTAACCTATTTTTATCTCTATATCTAAAGTGCGTTCATAGTAGACAGCACATAGTTTAATCTTTCTTATATAGCCTGCAGATTACTGCCTCTTAATTTTAGTGTGTTATGCATTGAATTATTTAGTCCTAAAAGAATATGTAGGGATTCTAACCCTCATTACTTTAGGATATGGCCTTATTTGGAGGAAAGATCTTTACAGAGGTAATTGAATTAAAATGAGGTCATTAGGATCCCAATCTAATATGATGGGTGTACTTATAAAAAGGAAACCTTTGGGGGCACCTGGGTGGTTCAATCAGTTAAGCGGCTAACATGTGAGCATGAAGTGAGCCGTCTATAAGCCAAGGAAGGAGAGAAGTCTAGAACAGATTGTGCCTCGGCCTGCCAAAGAAACCGAAACCTTGATTTTAGACTTCTAGCCTTGAGAAATGTGAGACAATAACTTTGTTTTTTAAGCTGCTGAGTTTGTGGTACGTGGCTACAGTTGCCTTAGTAAACTGATCCAAGCATTTACTACATTTACATTTAATCACCAATGTGAATGTGTTTAAGTCTACCGTGTGATTATTTGGTTACTGTCTGTTTGAGGCATTTATTTATTTATTTATTTACTTATTTATTTATTTATTTCCAGTTGCTGTTACTCCTTTTTCTTTCCTTTCCAGTTTTACCATAGGCTAAATGGATATTTTTGATTATTTTTTGGTTTATTTTAGCCTTTTTGTGTATATTGCTGTTTGAGGTTCTTGGATGTTTGCATGGAAATTTTTAGTCAAAACTTGTAAGCATTGGTAATTATTTATTCAAATATATTGCTTCTTCCCCATTCTATCTCTCATCTTTCATGGACTCCAATTATACATATGTTTAATCGTTTGATATTATCCATGTTAGTTTCTTATTTATCTCAACAATTTTTCCCTTTTATTTCAGAGTGTGTAATTTCACAGACTCTGAATTCAATGTTATTTGTAGTTTTCCTAGTAGCTGCAATTTGATATTAAGCCCTGCCTATGAATTATTAATTCATATTATTATTCATATTATTATTAATTCATATATTATTGCACTTGTTATTTCCAGAATGTCTATTTTCATAATTTACTATTTGCTATTCTATCATCATGACCATCTTTTCCATCGGTCTCAAAATATATTTATAATAGATATCTATCTATTCATTTTAACACCTGAGTCATCATGATGTCTAATATTATTGACTTTTTTCTTGGATTATTGATCACATTTTTCTGCTTCTTTGAATAAATTATATTTGTTTTTATTTCATGCTGAAAGTTTTAAATAAACCACTGTAGAAAATCTGTATATTATCTTCTTACAAAAAGACTTAAGATAATCCGTTGAGGGCAGTTAAACTACTGGCAAATATTTTTGAATTTGTCAGTCCTAGTTTAACTCTTTTTTAAGAAAAGTCTCTTTCATTTTTGTTCTTAGACTTAGGGTAGGGGCATCTGGGTGGCTCAGCTGGTTAAGCACCCAACTTCGGCTCAAGTCATGATCTCGCAGTGCAGGAGTTCCAGCCCCGTGTGAGGCTCTGTGCTGACAACTCAGATTTGGTGTTTGTGCTGACTGCTTTCAGATTCTGTGTCTCCCTCTCTCTCTCTGCCCCCACCTCTTAAAAATAAATAAACATTAAAATATTTTTTAAAACGCATAGGGCACAGCCTTTATTGAAGGACACATGATTGTGCTCCTAAAAATGCATAGCCTTTCTGGTGTCTCGTGTAAGTGTCCGAGATGTTCAATGAAATCTTCCCTGTGACTAGTCAGTAACTTCAACTTCTCCCTGCCTTGTGTTACCATTGGTATCTCGGCCCTGCAGCCCCCCAGACACTGATTCTGTTTCGGCACAGATCAGCCCTTGGTGAAAACCCAGGCTAAAACCTCACTCTGGCTTTTGCAGTGTTTCTTTGAGCTTCTCCTTACTTCCCTACACTAATTCCAACCACTTCAGCAGGTCTCAAATTGCAGTCACTTGAGCAACTCCAGGCTGTAATCTCTATGTCTTGGCTTATTATTCTTAGACTCCACGTAGTGTCATGGTAGCAAAAGTGCCCCAATCAGAATTCAGCTAAATGTAGGCTTATTTCATGGCTTTCCCTTCTCTCAAGGTTGACAAATTTATATTTTTTGTCACATACATAAAAACTGTTGCGTCGTATATGTTGTTCAGTTTTATCATGTTTATGGTGAAAATCCAAGCCTAAGACCAACAATTCTATTGTGGCCCAAACCAGAAGTCCCTCTGACATAACCTTTATTCTTCAAAAATTCCTTCCTCTTTGGTCTGCTAGTACAACATTTCCATGCTTCCTATAGTTATATTTTTAAACATTGCATTCTGTTATTTCAGCAGTGTTTTGGAACAAAGAAGAAATAAATGTGTTTCTTCAGTCTATTTTCATGAATTTGAACCAAAAGACATTGCTTTTAACATCCAGGAGACATATTTATGCACAGTATTTCCTGATATTTTATACAAATTGTATGTTATTTCCTATGTGCTGCGTCACTATTCATATATTTTGGATGAGTGGTTTTTGAAATATATAAATACTGAAAGGAGATGTTTTTTTGGAAACATCCTTATGTGATTTGCTAAGAGTAATTACAAAGATGAAGAGAGAAAAGTAATCAAAGGCTCTTATCTGCTCCAAATCGAAAACCCCATAGAAAAAGCTGCTGAAGGAAAGGAGGAGTCAGTGACTAGTATTTATTGAAACCCTTCTCAGGTTTGGTTTTTTGGTTTTGTTTGGTTGTTTTTTTGTTGACAAATGGTGTCTCTTTCCATCCTTATAAAAACAGTGCTCCCCATCTGAGCTTTACCAAAAGGAAACACTTATCTAAATATTCCCCCGTACTTGAGCAAAGCTTGAATCCAGACCTTTGGTACTCCAAAGCCTATTTTGTTTTCACTATAATATTCTGCTTTTCTGCAATTAAGACAATTATTTCTTCCCAGTGTTCAGTGAACACTCTTTCAACTTCCTTTTTTCAGTTGTACTAGTTCTTTTTAAGATACTTTCCATAAGCCACCCTCTTGAGAAGTAAATGTATGCACGGAAAAAATAATCTTGAAAAGTCCTTTCTCCTGCTATTTAACAAATAAAAGAATCTTATTATCATAAGAAAACATTCAAAACTGTTTAATAGCTGTCCCACATTTAAAATCTCTAAACCTGCTTCTGTTATGAGGAATTAACATAGGAAGACAGTGTTCTTGGTGATATGCCATAAGGATCTGTTATGGTTCGGGTGACACATAAATCCTATTTTAAAAAAATACAAAAGAGAATCTCTATACATTGTGTTTAAGCAACCTTTGGTACAAAGCTAAGATCTGCTAGAAAATGAGTGCATAATCCCCTTTATTAGTTTAGGCATATACCAGATTATTTTTTAAAAGAACCGGGGATATGAAATATAGGTAGCAAAATTTAAACGACCTTTTAAAATTCTAGAATATCCATTCTGAATAACTGAGTAGAAATAAAAAATAATGAAAGATAACCCAGTTTAAATACTAACTGAATATATTTGACAGTAGAAATATAAACATAATCGTATGGGTGAGTTGCTTCTCATTCGGCCTTTAGCTAAATAGGGACTTAATACCAGTTATAAAAAGTATTACTTCTATGAAGATGACACATTCTTTCAGATGGCAATTATATTTTTTTAAGAGATTTGAGAAAATGGAAGTGTGTCTTCTCCTTTTATAGTGAAGTTTCTACTAAATTCTTGTGATAACAATGTTTTCAGTATAAATCATTTCACTGTCAAACAAAATGTCCTTGATTAAACACATGGAAAAAGAGAAGAAAAAGGCATGAAACAAAACCTCTCCATACTCAGGCTGCCACCAATTGCTTTCTTGTCTAATTTGAATTGTGCAGTAGCTAATCATATTTTGGCATTTTCTTGCCATCAAAGCATTTCATGAAATTATCCCATTACAATGTTTTTCTCAGAGGCAAAATTAACACAGACGACAATTCAATTGACATGTTTCTTCTTCAAGTACTGTTGCCAATTAAACAAATTGTACCATATTTTCATATTCATTTTTGCTAATTATTTGTAAAATTGTAGCCACGAATTTTTTTTTCTACAAGTTTCAGTTTCTTGG
The DNA here is from genome assembly GCF_024362965.1 of Panthera pardus. Lineage (NCBI taxonomy): Eukaryota > Metazoa > Chordata > Mammalia > Carnivora > Felidae > Panthera > Panthera pardus. The sequence continues at coordinate 17,607,296 of NW_026526765.1, forward strand.
TCAGGACTGAAAATAGTGCCAACCTTGATGAACTCACTGGGACCTGGCTTTCTGAGAAAGTCTCCTGTAACACTTATTGGGCAACAGCCGTTAATACTGGATGCTGTGTTTACATTTGCTTCCAGTAAATTCCAGTGAGGCAAAGAACTTAACAAAACCTGAGAAATCATATAAAGAAGGATTGGTTCAACCCAATCTAGAGGTTATTCTCTTCGACCTTCTTAGTTTCATTTTAAAATTTTTCTTGTAATTAAAAAAATATACATATATATGGTTACATAATGGAGAGAAGAATTACTTCTGCAGGGAAATAAAAAATACTATATTGTGCACCTTTAATATTTGGAGACAGTGCGTAAGTGACTAGAATCAAGTCAAACCATTTCTTTTAGCACAAACTAAATGGGACTTGCTTCTACTCTTCATTTTACCTATGGTCCTGCCATTTCTTTCTTTCTTTCTTTCTTTCTTTCTTTCTTTCTTTCTTTCTTTCTTTCATTTTTATTTCTTTTTGAGGAGGCATTTTCTTTTTTTTTTTAATGTTTTATTTATTTTTGACAGGAGAGAGACAGAGCATGAGCGGGGGAGGGGCAGAGAGAGAGAGGGAAACACGGAATCCGAAGCAGGCTCCAGGCTCTGAGCTGTCAGTACAGAGCCCGACGTGGGGCTCGAACTCACAGACCTCGAGATCATGACCTAAGCCGAAGAAGAAGTCGGATGCTCAACCAACTGAGCCACCCAGGCGCCCCTTGAGGAGGCATTTTCTAAGGTAAACACTCTTCTTTCTCATACATTTATTTAAAATTTTAACCTTAACTCCCTCTGATACACCATCCACTATTTCATGGCTCAACAAACTTGTTGTAAGGAACCAGAAAGTAAATATTTTAGTCTTTGCAGGTCATATGGTTTTTTGCCAGCACTGTCACTGTGGTGTGAAATGGCACCGACAATATGTAAATGAAGTGTGACTGCATTCCACTAAAACAGCTGATGTGCCAGACTAGCCCATAGAACATAGTTAGCTGCCCTTTCACTGGATCGTCGGAAAGAAACTTTCTGAGGGCAGGAGTTTTGTCTGTTTTCCTCATTGTTCTAACCCCTGTACCCAAAAGTGCCTGTACATAATGGGTAATCCCTAAATATTTAAATCTGTTGCACACATACCTAGAATAGAACATTTGGCAAAATACAATTTTATATGACTTGGTAAACACTTGGATCCTGTAGAAATAAGACCTTTACTGGGTAATTATCTGGCTTGATGATGAATTATTGTGCCGGTGATCGGCAGAGCGGATTCATGTTTCTAATTGACTCAGGTGCCGCACTTGATTTTCATTGTGAATGTGGTTAAAATAAACCAATTTCCTGGCTAAGTCCTGCATAGACTTTCATAGAGTGACATGAGCTTCACTGTGTGAATTGCTTGCAGTTGTCACATTGAATTATTTGCAGACATAGATTTCAAGTCCTTCATCATGTTTGGGCTAAAGATCTCATTAACTTCCTGGTCCTGCCATTTTGCCTGTCTTTGAGCCTGTTCTCTTGATGGAATATTTTCACCTTGATCAATGCGCAGAATCCATCCATGTCTGGTTGCTTGAATTTATTTTCCTTAATGCTACGCTGAGTTTATACCCATCTTCAGACCTCAATGCTTTGCACAATGGAAAGCAGACACAAAAATTAGTTTGGAAAATGTAGCTGATACCTATGTGGAATACCCAGTCCAAGCAATTGAACCTCCGAGAACTCCTAATGCCGGCATGGTTTTATATAGGTGTCACCGTGCTCCCGTGATCACTTATCATAAAGCAAGAGACAATTGGGCCAAGATTCCCTCTTGCCTGCTTTTGTGTAGAAAAAAATAAATAGAATAGAGCAAATAAGAAAAGAAAGAAACAAAAAAAACAGTCCTGCAGCTGGAAGGCAACTTTAAAGAAAAATGATGTTCATAGCTATCCTGCCAGTAGCTGGCAAAGCAGTTTTTATAAAACATATTTAATGTTTACAACCATTTGGAGGCTGGGGAAAGAGTAATACTTTAAAAATATGTTTAATGTTTTGAACCACTCAGTGGCCAAGAAGCAACTCCTGCTAACATATATTTAATGCTTAGAGTCATTTGGTGGTTAGGAAAAAAAGGAACTTCTTGTTAATTTTTAACATTTATTGCTGATCAGTGGCTGCTACAGCAACTATCAATGCAGCATGGTTTATGTTTAGGGAGTCACTGGGCTGCTACTAAAACAATTCATACACTTCTCTCAAGGCCACACAAAAACTGTCAATAGCATTACCTTTGCAATTGTACCGCTAATAAAAACATAGGAATCAAACGGAGGAATAAAATGCTCCCTGAACACACAGTCGTAACATCCTATGGCCCTGAAAATAGTCCTGCCATGCTGTGCCCTGTGGACACTTCGCTGCTGACACCAGAGGGATCGCCAGGCCTTGCTCAATTTCATCAAATGTGTTACAGCGGCTCGGCAGATTGGAAAGCACAAGTGTAAGGTGATAATTGGTGTTTCTTACAAATCAACATCTTGTCTCCACAGATTAAGACAAAAGACTACTCTACACTTAAGAAAATGTAAATCGGGATAGAAAAACTATTAGGCTTTTAAGCAGACTTGGTATATAGCTTGTTTCAAAAATGATAGTAAATATTGAGCTCATGTGTCAGAGGGGGGCACTACCTGAAAAAAAGGGGGAGGGATAATTAGCTAGGACTGCTACACGTTACACATTCTCCTGCTCGTTTCCTGAGAATGATCATCAAATTATTAACAGGATCCGTCCCTGTATATTGATTGTGTTTATCCAGGCGTTGTAGCGAATGTTACATGTAAGTTCTCTCTTTTACTACTTGCAGTAACTCTGGGAATTAGGTCTTTTTATTCCTCATTTGCAGGTAATGAAACCAAAGCACAATGAGGACAAATAACCTGAGCAAGCACTCACAACCATGGAAAGAGTGGAGCAGGAATTTGTACTCTTAAGTTTAACACCCACATGTTGCAATAGAATGTGTTACAACAGAGTTTTGTCCTCTGTCTCTCTGTAGATATGCATATATATATATATATATATATACATATATATATATATATATATATATGTATATATATATGACATGCCTTCTAATATATATATATACAGAAATATATATAAATAAATATATATTTATTTTAATATATATATATACACATATTTCTTTTTTTTTAAACATTTCTTTATTTTTGAAAGACAGAGAGAGACAGAGCATGTGCTTGGGAGTGGCAGAGATAACGGGAGACACAGAATCCGAAGGAGGCTCGAGGCTCTGAGCTATCAGCACGGAGCCCAAGTGAGGCTCGAACCCACAAACCGCATTAGATCATGACCTGAACCTATGAGATGCTTAACGACTGAGCCACCCCCCCCCCAAATATATATACATATATTTTATTGAATATAAGAATAGAAAATTTTTCCAATGTGGAAAAGGAATTTAAAAAATAGTATTTTCGCAAACATGGCTTATCAACTACTTCCTAGGTCATATTTGGCCTCTCATAGCAAAATTTGGACTCAGCTGAGTAAATTACGAAGGAACTTAAAATCAAATGAATGACCCTTCATTTAAACACAGTTTAATGCGTATGGGAAATACAACCCAGAGATAATCACTTCTAGAAACATGTTAAGTTCCTTTAAGAATCAAAGAGAGCCCTTGCTCTTTGCTTATCTTCTAGAATAATTCAGTCTTAAGGCCTAGCTAGGGTGAGCAGAGAGATTTTTGTACTGGCAGGGATATCGGGGTGGAAGAATTGGACAAAAGCTACAATAGACCTGAACAAGGTATTGAAACTCGAGCAGAGTGAGAAAGGTGTCCACACAGAGATCCGCTGGCATGAAGAAGGCATGTTATATGTGGGAAATATGGCCTGGTATGGGAATTTGAAGTCCTGGTGAGATGCACAAAACCTCCACGGTGGGGTAGAGAAGGTAGCGGAAACAGCCAGTGCAGATTTTCAAAGTCAAAGTGGAGTCACTGGAGAATCTGCAAGGTGTTGGGAGGCTGAGTGGCAGTGAAAGATTGGTGGCCTACAGGGGGCTTGGTCAAAGAACAAAATACATGTATTAAGGATAACGACAGCCAGATTTCTCACTCTTGCAAAAGAGAGCTGTAAGTTATTAGAGGGTTAAAAAAATGAAATAAATCATGGTGTTAGATTAGAATAAGAAGTATTGGTATAAAATCAAGGTTCTCAATATATTTAGGATGATACAGAAATAAATATTTTGCACATATATGCATATAGATATATTCTTTAGCTGTACCCACTGAGAGGGCCTGGGAGCAATGATTTTTCTAATAGCAAAGAACACGCATGACAACCAGATTTGGGCTCCTAAATATTACTCTCTATGAGCATGGGGGGAAAGCTTCTTGGAGAAGTCACTCTTCCCAGAGCTGAGGAAGGAAAATTGAAGACAAGTCCCACATATATTTTTGGGCCAGAAAGGAAGGGAATATTCAAATAATTAAGAGGTAATGTTGAAAAGACACAAATATCAGCTTAAAGTGTCTTCACTTTTACTTTACATTTCAGTGCATGTTATATTTTATGTTTAATTCATGTTATATTTTAACATTGCAATATTAAAATCAATAATGGTGCTAATACATCTGAACGAATTTAATACAGTAAGAAAGATCTCGAGACCACACTGACATAAACTAATAGATGGATCATTTGAAAGTGCGATGAGGACAAGGTTATCTTTCTTGTTTCAAAATATCTCTCAACAAAATATGTAACAATTACAAAAAGATAAAGAGTGACATTACAGTAGAATCATCGTCTAACGTAGATAGCCTCTAAGATGGACCTCAGTTATGCCTGCCTCCAACATTCACACCTCTGGCTAATTCCTTTCCCTGGAGAGTAAAATGGGTTTTTATCAAGCAGATCCTAAAAAAAATAAAATAAAATATAGAAGAAGAGACAGGATACCAATTCTAAGACAACAGCCACGTGACTGGGCTTGGAAGTACATCCCCCATTCAGGTGAATCTTCAGAAAAACCATATTCCTTGCCCCCACTTTGACCCTAAATCCACAAGACACTTTGATGCAGAGACATCCAGCTAAGCTGAACCCAAATTCATGACCCAGATAAACCAAGAGATAATACATACTTTCAGTCTCAAGCCTCTAAATCCAGGGGTAATTTGTTATACAGTAGTAGATAATAGCAATTTTGTACATGGTAGTGGGATGTGTTCTAACAAACACTTAAAAGGGGGTAATTGTTTACAGTTAGGCAGTGGGCTTTGAGGAGGAGGTCGGTATAAAATGCCTCAAACACACCCTCTATTGAATGTTGGACTTGGGAGGTGCTGCATGTGAGGCTTGCAGGAAAATGAGAATATTATATGGGAAACTAGAGGGTCACTGCATAGCAGCTAAGACAGAAAACTTTTGCAGCAAAACTGTTCCCTGCATTTATGTAACAACAGAAATGGACCCAGTGACTTTTAAACAAAAGGGATCCAGGTCTTGCTGGTTTTGAAGGTTCCTAGTCTTCTCAGATGGCAAATGATGCTAAAATTAAGAAATGGTCTCTAAGCAAAAATCAAATCCGGGGCACACAGGAAAGTCATGGAGTGACTGTGAAACTTTTTGTTAAGACCTTAGATAGATCAAGGATGGTCCGTTGGCTTACTATCTAGTCAGACAAATCTCCCCTCCTTAGAGATTAATGGGTAAGTATGACTCAAAGATCCTTTCTAGCTAACAATAAGGATTCTAATTCACGTAAAGACTTTGTCACTCAGGCACCTCAGTAGGGTCCAAGGTAGAGAGAATTTGTCTTGAAGAGACTTTTTGTCTAATTCAGTGAGCCCCCAAAAGATTCATGGGATACCCATACTACTGACAAAATAGAGTTCTGCATGTAGATACATCAAAAGTGTGAACTGAAGAAAAAGAGTCAGAGACTGTACAGTAAGATTAAGCCTTTGAACCCTTTGAATTCTATTGGCAGGAAGCCAGCCAAGAGAGCTGTGTGTTTGCAAATCTGGCTACATTTCACGAGAAAGGAAGGCCAGCTCAGAAGGTAGAGCCAAGAGCTGAGGTGGTATAAGTGAGAGCCATGGACAGATATTGTCGGGCCTTGAACCTAATCAAAGAGCTTTTACTATTTACCAGCTAGACTTGAGGAATTTGATGGGCCAGTAGCACCTTTATTTTGTTCATTTTCCTTCTTTTTAAAAATTATTTATTTATTTATTTTGAGAGAGAGAGAGAGCGCAGGGAAAGGGCAGGGGGTGGGGGGAGAGAGAATCCCAGCAGGGTCCACACACAGCCTGAAGGGGGTCTATCTCAAGACCATGAAATCATGACCTGAGCTGAAATCCAGAGTTGGATGCTTAACCGACTGAGCCACCCAGGCACCCCATTTTCTTTTTTTTTGAAACAGAAATGTCTATAGAAATATTTTCATTCTTATCTCACCATTGTGCGTTAGGTGCAGGGATGGGGCTAAATAACTGGTTTCTCTAGCATCACAAGTCTTCAGATCAAGGAGAAATGAATGTAAGGAACCTCATTTATGCTTGCACTTGATTCTATGATGAGTTTCTGGACTTTGAGCTCATGCAATGAGGGGAAAAGATTTTGGGGTCCTAAAAAGGGCTGAGTATATACTGCATAATACAACATGAATCAGTGGGGTCCAGAGGGTAAACTGTGGTAGGCATTCTGTAAGAGGGCCTTCAATGATCCCAGCTTCTTTGTATTCATTCTCTTGGGTAATCCCATTTCCAGAATGTGCATTGGACTTACTTCTAACAATTGGAATATGGCAGAAATGATAGCATATCACTTTAAATATTAGTTATAAATATAGACCGTGGCTTTGATCAGAGATGCCCTTCTCTCTAGCTCTCTCAGATAGCTCTTCCTGAGGCCAGGCAGTGGCTGTGTTGTGAGGTAGCCCTGGAGAAAGGTCTACCTAGCAAGAGCCTGAAGTCCACCAATTGCCACATGAGTAAATTTGGAAGCAAATTCCCACCTCCTCCCAATTAAGCCATTAGATCCATCCGTGGCCCCAGCCAACAGCTTGGTTACAACCTCAAGGGAGACCTTGAGCCGAAGGTACCCACCCAAGTCACTTCTGGATATCCATGCTTCCATGAGATAATAAGTGTTTGTTGTTTCATACTGATAAGTTTCCAGCTAATGTTTATGTTGGCTGATCACACTGCATAGCTAATTACACAACATTAATCAAATAATAAAAATTAACATTATTAGCAATGAGACAAATCAAAACCCCGTTCTATCTGACGGGATGCAACAAGAATACAGCATCATGTCTATGATGTACCTAACAAAGAAGCATATCCTGAATTTGTACATGAGGAAACATTAGGCAAACCCAATATGAAGGACATGCTAAATAATAACTGGCCAGAAATCCTCAAACATGTCCCTAAATCAAGAAAGAGTAAGGAATTGCTCCAGATTGAAGGAAACTAAAGAGATATGGCATTGGAATACAATATGGGATTTTCATCTTGAAAGTTTTGTTATTTGGGGAACCTGGGTGTCTCAGTTGATAAAGTTTCTGACACTTGATTTCTGCTCAGGCAGGTCATGATCTCATGGTTTGTGAGTTTGAGCCACATGTCCGGCTCCACTCTGGCAGTATGAAACTTGCTTGGGATTCTCTTTCTCCCTCATTCTCTCTGCCCCTCCCCCACTTAAACACACTCTCTCCTGCTTTCCCTCTCTCTTTCGCTCTCAAAACAAATAAACTTAAAAAAAGAGAGAAAGTTTTGTAATGTAAGATATTGAAACAACTTAGGAAGCTTGAATGGGGCCTAAAGATCACATTGCAATAATGCATTAATGTTAATTTCCTGATTTTAATAATCACATTTTGGTTATACATGGAGAATGTCTTTATTCATAGAAAATAGCTAACATTCTGTCTCCAACTTTCTGACAAAAGTTCTGCTTATTGGGCACAGACACTAATGATAGTTTACTCCTACTTAGGACTGTTCTCTGTGGCCATGGATGGCTCATACGGTAAAATAATATATTTACTTTATCATTTCTTGATAAAAAGAAACTATGGAGATTTATATGTTTCTAAATTATAATAATGGTATAATAAATTAATATTAGGGATAGGCTCCTTTTTCACTATTTCCTTCTTGGTGTTGGACTGTTTATGTATGGCCATGTACAAAATATTCTGTTTAAAAGCCTTCAAAAACCTCCACCAAAAATTCACTCATAGCACATATCTCCAAACTTCATGTAAAACAAAATAAAGTTCATAGGGAAAAAAAAGAGTACATGTTAATTTTTAAATTAAGCCAGCAGTGTAATTCTCTTTAGATGTACCTTGTTTTGGTTATACTTATACTACTTTTTGTTTTTCTTTTAGGTCACTGAATAAGAAATACTATTCCTTAGATTTTGTTTTAAGCAGGGTCCCCTATTCTCAGGTATAAAATAAAAAATAAAAAATAAAATAAAATAAAATAAAATAAAATAAAATAAAATAAAATGAATAAAACAATCATTCCAAAGTCTTAACCAGCTCATCCAAGATTGAAAGCTAAATGTAAGTCCCAAAGACATTTTAGAATCCAGCAAAGGGTATAACTGATTGCAATCAACTTTGTTTCTGAAGAGTCCGAGAGTCATAGTTACTTTCTGATATTGGAGTTAATTTTTTGTATAAAAATGAAGATCGAATAGTAAACAATACTGCACAAAATTCCTGTAATGGTTACATACTAAAACAGGGAATACAAATCTTGAGTTGGATCACCTGGCCGCTGACTACTGCTCAGGAAATGGCTGATCGTATTGCATAAATTATGATTCACAATTGGCATTTATCAAACGTGTCATAGAGACCGGGTTATGAATAACTCAATCAGCTGCCTCAAGATGGCTTGGCTTAGCTCAGGCAGAGGATGATGATACAAGTATGAATAAGGGTTTAAAGATGTTACACCTGTCAGCTCTCTAGGAAAAGTTACTTAAACTGCATACCATACCCATGCATGACCACTGGTATTACAGAAGAACATTACTGTAATTCATTGTTACTCTAGCGATCTTAAAGAATTAAGACCACATTCATAACATCCAAATCTGTCTCCAAGGAGAAAGTCTGAGTTGGGGAATATCTGGATCATTAAGTAATTTCCTTGGGTCAGAGTAAAAGCACTTTATCTGTGAATATTACTTCCGTGGCATACTGGATGGAGCACAAGTTGGTAACAAAGTGACCTTTCTCTTAAGCAATTAATATATTCACTAGAATTTTCTTCAACTTTCAGGAACCAAATATATTCTCTAGTCTGATAAGTCTTAAATATTAATTTTGCTCTGAAATCTCTGCTCACCTCGCTCACCACCACTCCCCTTTGCACAGTTACAGTCTTTGTAATTTTCACTTGAGTTCATTTCCATTCCATGTTTAATTGTTCATCATATTTTCTGATGCACAATCTATGATTGCTAATGACATTTGTATAATAAATTGTTTTGATGTGCCAATATTTCTTGATCTTTTGTATTACGAAATAAGCTATTTTACTGTATCTATTTTTAAATTGGTTGATTCTTCTCCAACACTGTAATAACAACGTTGCCTGTTATCGGGAAAGGACAATTATTTCCTAGAGAATATTCAAACGCAAGATTTGCTGTGACAATAGTTATTTTGTCTAACAAATCATGGTGAACTCCATTTGGTGTTGAACAAAAATAATTTTGATACCCCAAGGAAAATGACGCAGAAGCAGGAATTTGCCAGAAGGGAGGCGGTTAAAGAAAATAGAACGAAGAGTTATCACAAGTGATTTACACCAGTGACCATTTCCATGTGGTAAGAAGGGTGTGCTTGCGGAATGAGCTCCAGAGATCTAGGAACGTACATGTGACATCTGGATGGATGGTGCGGAAATTTCTCCTTAGCTTTGGGTTGGTCATGTAAAAGCAGAAATAGCAAATGCCACAAGCCCAACTGGGTCTCTTATGTTGTTTTGTTATGTGTATAGACAGGATTGTGGGGAATGGCAAAAGCAGTACGTGGTAGATACTTAATTTCTAATATTTAATTCATAAGTGTTGTTTAAACTTCTTAGTATATCTTTGAAAACAGCACATTATGTAAATGTAGTCCAATAATACCTGGGTGAACCCATAGCATTCAGTGTGGTGTCACCTTCAAAAGAAATACTCCTTTATTATTGTTAAAAAAAAAATGAAAACAGGGAGGGTGTGTTGAAATTCAGTTTAAGAATTTACTGGAATTTCTTGAATAAACAATGAGAAACTTCAGTAATGTCATACGGCAAACCATTTTTAAAAACCCATTCTTCCCCAGATCTTTCTGATACCTCAAGGCAGTACAGCAAATTGTGTCTCACCCCAATACTGGAAAAGCTGGGACCACTTTGTTTTCTCACTTTCCTACCCTGATTTTCCAGATTTATTTCTCTCTTCAGGTTCCAGGTGTGAACTTCTTTATATAAAGTTCAGACTCTGCAGTCCTTCCCTTTATCCAAATTGGCACAACAAAAGAACTAATTATCTATCTAATAAGACAGAATTTTCTAATAATGTAGAGGGATGTGTATGTTTGCTTTAAGGATGTTGTTTCTATAGGGGTGCCTGGGTGGCTCAATCAGCAACTTTGGCTCAGGTCATGATCTCACAGTTTGTGGGTTCGAGCCCCATGTAGGGCTCTGTGCTGCCTGCTTTCAATTTCTATGTCTCCCTTTCTCTCTCTGCCCCTCCCTCCATCAAAAAGTAAATAAACATTAAAATTTTTTTTAAAAAGGGATGTTGTTTCTATAATAGTCACTGAGGGTCATAAATTCTTATAAATATGTCAAATTCACACGACGTAAGCCCTGGGTTAAACCATTTAAGAACAAAAAAAAACATTGTCTTCTTAAAAACCTTACTTTTGCTCAAAATAGTGCCTTCGTTTTTTTTTTCTCTCCCAGTAATATCCCAATTTTCAGGGACACTTTCTAATAAAATCTACTTCTTCTCGATTGTACTTCTAAATCTCTAGCAATCAGCACGATATAAAAGCAACAGCTCAAAAATGTAGCAAAAACTGAATAACAGATTTGCAGCCCTGTGGTTGTACACTAATATTTAAAATGGGATGGTTGTAGGGCCAGCAGAAGCCTTCTGAGGAATGTCAGACAGGAAACTTAGCAATGGCTCCCCACAAGAGTTTCAAGTTGTAACCTGGGAGCGGTGGGTAGCTTTATCTTACTAATGTGCTAGACACCAGAAGTTACTTTGAAATAGAATAAGGGATTGGCAGTGGTGACTGAGGAATAAAAGTTATTTAAAATCATCATTAAAACCATAATCCTTAATTCATTGACCTCAAAAATACATTATCTTAGAACTTCTGAATTTAGCTTGATATTGAAATGTGAATTTATATTCTATAAATTAATACCATGAATTTATATACACGGTAGCTGAATTGTAAATTTATTCTAATGAGTTCACGATAATACTTGCTTCCTGGTTTGATGATGTAACTACTATGGGTTACTTGTAGTCAAAACGAAACAATATCATCCTTCTGGAATCTCCATCTATAGCACGCTCCTTTCTGGACCACTCCAGACAAATATAGAACACATGCTTTGGATGATTTACTGTGAACCATGAATTACTATCTGCTATTTGGTAGGTACGGTAGGTACCTGTGTAGGGATCTGGAATTGCAATGATAATGAATTTTAGTACAAAGTGAGTTTTGTACTTAATTACAAGGAACTCTTTGAGCTCAGGTGAATGCAAGGACTGGAAAATAGGGTAAATGCTATATATCCTACATGTTTATGAATCTATTTATATATTTAGATGGAGCCAGAAAAAAAAATGGGAAAAATGAAAATAATTGCATCCTTTACAGTGGAAGAATAATCTTCTGGCTTACAAATAAGATGTTTACACCAAACTGCAAAAAATAAATGTTGAAAAGGCCTCATAGCATCTGACAAAATTTTGATTTGCCTACTCACCCACAGGAGACATTTCTGGGACACTAGCAACGTAAGGTCCATCCAAGAACTTTGGCTCATTATCATTAATGTCCTGTACTTTGATGATGAATTCCGATTCAGGCTCCAGGGGCTTCCTGGTTTCTATGTCCACAGCCTGAGCACGAAGTGTGTAGAAAGGTTTCTCTTCTCTATCCAGGCTCCTTATTGCATGAATGTCCCCTGTAGTTTCATCAATGGTAAAAACAGTGCCCGCGCCGTCTCCTGAGAGGGTGTATTTAACAGTGCCCTCTCCTTTATCTAAGTCAGAATGGAGCTTTTGGGGGGAGAAAGAGAGACAGAGACAGAGACAGAAAACACCATTAAAGGGATGGCCCCGTGTTAAAAATACTTGCGGCGTAACTTTTCATCAGAAAAGTTAAAGAAAAATCTTATGGTTCTTTTTTCATTTTCATCTCCTTCTTTCTTTCCTCCCTCCCTCCCTCCTTCCTTTCCTTCCTTCCTTCCTTCCTTCCTTCCTTCCTTCCTTCCTTCCAACTCTTTGATTATAAACATTTTAAATACACAAAAAATTAGAAAAATCCATGCTAAATATTTATATATACATGTATATATCCCAGAGATTCCATCATTTACCTTTTAATCCACAGTTGACCCTTTAATTATGCAGGGGTTAGAGTGGCCGACCCCTGTAGCAGTTGAACATATGTGTATGACTTTTAACACCCACAACACTTAACTACTAATAGTCTACTGTAGACCAGAGACTTAGCAACAACAAAAATAGGTGTATTAACACATATTTTCTCTGTTTATGTATTATATACTGTATTCTTACAATAAAGTGAGGTAGAGAAAAGAAAACATTATTAAGAAAACACAAGGAAGAGAAAATACATTTACAACATTATATTGTATTTATCTATACTATAAGTTTATGTATTCGTGAAAAAAAATACATGTGAGGTTTAACCTCCATGAAGTTCAAATCCGTGTTTTTCAAGGATCAACTGTATTTGATCATCATTGTGTCTTCTTATTTGAAAGCAGAGGAGAGTTTTGGCACACCAGATGGTTACAGTTATGTGTAGTAGAGTATCTCATTTTAACAGACTGATTTTCAATGAGTTATTCAGTATTACTCAGCTAAATGTTGGATAGGATCACTGATTATCCTTTCAGATTTGCAGACAAATAGCTTGCTCTAATTCCTTCTATATATTTGAAATCTTGTAATGTAGAAAATTTTTGAACCGCTGATAATTTCTTCAACACATGTACAATTCACTCTATTATAGTATGTAACAAGATACACATAAATAACAGGGGAGGACTAAAAAAGACGATACATTTTCATTGCAACACTTTAAGTCAATGTTTTTCAAACTGGAGTCCAAGAGTTGATAGAAGAGGAACATAGACTTGGAGATCTATAAATTATCCAATAATGTATACATACAATGTAAGTATTACATCATTTATACTTCTCTAAGAATATGCATACTCATATATATATTTATAAGTAATATACTCACTATTTAAGTTATACAGCATGTATATTCTTATAACTATCATTTTTTTATTCAGATGGTGATCTAAAATGTTTTAGCCTATGCCTAATCATTTGTATAAGGCCATCTGATTTCAGAGTCCACATTTTTAGATTTAAGAGCTCATTCCAGGAGCACCTGGGAGGCTTGGTGGGTTGAGCATCTGACTCTTGATTTCAGCCCAGGTCATGATCCCAGGGTTTTGGGATCAAGCCTATCATCGGGCTCAGTGTTGAGCATGGAGCCTGCTTTAGAGTCTCTCTTCCTCTGCCCTGCTCCCCACTTGTGCTGTCTCTCTCTCTTTCTCTAAAATAAAATAAAATTTAAAAAAATAAATAAAAGCTCATTTCAGTCAATGGATCAACCAAAGGAAAACATTCTTTTAGTGTTCACAGTCATTTGGACTGTGCCTCAAAATTTGCCTACAAGCCCACCATTCTTGCATAATTTGGGGAAGAATGAGTTCTGGTTTTTTTAATGTTTCAAACCCCACAAAAAAAGGTTTGAAATACCTTAAATCATATAAATATCCTTTTGCAAATAAGCTCTGTATATTAGTATTAGTAAAATCAAAACATACACAAAATAAAGATAACAGTGGCTATATCTTTGCTCTTAAACTCAACATTCTGGTTTTAAGTTCAATAAAATAGCATCATCTTTCCAATTTAATGTTATTAAAATTAATGCATTCATTCTGTGAATTTGTATTTATTTCAAATTTTTCTCTGAAAATATACTTGTATAATAACATATGCAAAGGATTGATACATGGACAAGTGTTACAATTGAAGTAATGGAAAATAGAAAGAGAGCACATGATTTTAGTTTTTTCAAGTTCCTGTATATTTTACTCAAGTCTAAGGAAAATTGTGATAAATGACAGGAGGAAGATTTTTTTCCTCCTAATTTTTTACAAACTCTTATGAAGCAGAGGAAATTTCAAGTGTAAAATCAAGCTGTAGATAAATGTACTTTGAACTTGGGAATTTCAAATTACATATTTCACCCATACTATGAAAGATATTCAACACAGTGGGTATTGCTTTCTCTTTTAAATGTATCTAAAGATATGAGCCGGGCAAAAGCTCAATGCAAAAGCAAAGACTCTATAAACTGCATCCATTTTGCCAATGGCTCCAAAGAATATGTGGTAATATTGTGGGAAGCGAGTGAAAATTCTAAGAAGGTTTTTACAATGGGATCCAAGAAGAGTTACAAAAAAAAAATTCACATTTAGCTAAAATCAGAACTGTTTTCTTTTCTAACAGACACAAGAATAGAAAAGCAAATGTGTTTGCGGCTCTATCCAAGATCGAAATTAAATTCAGTTGCTGTTCTTCCTCACTCTTCTACTTTTCCCTTCTAATTTAAAGCTGAATTTTGTAGGGGTTAAAACTTCAGAAGAAATATGTGAATATACATTAAAACTTTGAACTGGGAATGAAGTTGATTAATGTAAAACTCTTGAGAGGATCAGAATTTTTATGGCAGTTCATTACATGACAATACCTCATAGGGGACCACCTGAGATATCTTGCACTGACAGGCAATATATTTTTTAACTTTTTTTGTCTTTATTTTTTTAAGTTTATTTATTTATTTAGAGAGAGAGAGACAGAGAGTGCAAGTGAGGGAGGGGCAGAGAGACAGGTTGAGACAGAGAATCCCAAGCAGGCTCTGTACCTTCAGCAAGGAGCCCGACACTGGGTTCGAACTCAGGAACCAGGAGATCATGACCTGAGCCAAAACCAAGAGTGGGACACTTACCCAACTGAGCCATAAAGACGACCCCTGATGGGCAATATTTAAAATTAGTTATTCAGTGGTGATTGAACTGGCACATGAGTAACTAGCTTAAAGTATAGGTGTTTTTCCAGCATCATTTCTAATATTAAATAAGTGACTGCCTGATGTGGGTATTGTAGATAGATAGCTTCTTTTATCATTTCTGTACACTTTGTTATATTCAGTGTATATAAATTGCTATAAATAAAAATACATATACCTGAAAAAGTATACATATAGATATATATCTATATGTACTTTTATATTTATTATTCTCTGACTATATACACATATAACATGATATAAAAAAAAATCAACACTTTCTTTTTTTTTTTAACACTTTCAATAACAAAATACCATGACTATTTTTCAGTATCACTTGAAATTCTTCAAAAAAATTTTTTTAAGTAAACTCTATCTCCAATGTGGGGCTCAAACTCAGGACCCCAAGACTGAGAGTCACATACTGTACCAACTGAGCCAGGCTGGTACCCCTCTACAGAATAATTTTTGACGTGCACATTATTCATTCAAGGAAGTTGAATGATTTAATGAGCATTGCCTATTTTTTTCATAAATAGTAAGATGAATGTACATGTGTGTGTGTTCTTCTGTTTAGCTCCTTTAGAGGTAATTATGAAGACCAAAAACATAATTTTTATGAATCAAAAATGTGAAACTTCAGTGATTCCAGATGTTGATCTCTGTAGATGGAATTTGTTTCTTTTTTTTTTTTTTTTTTTAATTTTTTTTTTAACGTTTATTTATTTTTGAGACAGAGTGAGACAGAGCATGAACGGGGGAGGGGCAGAGAGAGAGGGAGACACAGAATCAGAAGCAGGCTCCAGGCTCTGAGCCATCAGCCCAGAGCCCGACGCGGGGCTCGAACTCACGGACTGTGAGATCGTGACCTGGGCCGAAGTCGGACGTCTAACCGACTGAGCCACCCAGGCGCCCCTTTTTTTTTTTTTTTTTTTTAATTTTTATTTAGTTTTGAAGGAGAGAGAGACAGAGTGTGAGTGGCGGAGGGGCGGAAAGAGAGGGAGACACAGAATCTGAAGCAGGCTCCAGGCTCTGAGCTGTCAGCACAGAGCCCGAAGCGGAGCTCAAACTCGAACTCACAGACCCGGAGATCATGACCTGAGCAGAAGTCAGACGCTCAACCGACTGAGCCACCCAGGCGCCCCTGGAATTTGTTTCTTAAATCTTTCAGGAATGAAATTCAGGCTTAGCTTATACTGTGAAGCTACTTCTTAGTGTCATTTGCATAAAGAAGGAGGGAGGGTTTCAGAAGAAGGATTTTCGTGACTTGCCTCATCTTTGGGCTGTGTTAATTAACTATGACAAAGCACATGATGTTGTTTTACACGGGGCTTTAAGCCACACACATACAGAAAGCTAATGATTCCACAAGGATGAAATTATTTTCATTTACAGCAATTTAAAAATGGCAGCAAGAAAGGTTTCTTATTCCAATTATGTTTTTAAATGTTTATTTATTTATTTCGAGAGACAGCACCGACAGGGGGTTAAAGGAGAGAGAGATTCCCAAGCAGGATCTGCGCTGTCAGTACAGATCCTGACATGGGGCTCGATCTCTCAAACCGTGAGATCCTGACCTGAGCTGAAAGCAAGAGTCAGACACTTAACTGACTGAGCTACCCAGGCGCCCCTCCAATTATTTTTTTCAAAAGCTGTTTCTGAGTAGGTGCTGACTGTATTTACTGACTAAAGCAGCCAATTTCAAAAATATTATTTTTTAGTATTGACATTTAAAATTTCTCCCGGAAACAGAGTTCTATAAACACTAGATGTAGAAATCCGCCCTGTCCGAGCAGTTGTTTTGTGGAAGTGGTGGTGGTGTTTTCTGACGTTTTCCAAGTCATCTCAGATGGAGCATGAAAATATGATGCTGAGAAAGGCTTTAACGAGCTTCGGAGCATAAGCAAATCTGGATTCCAGTGTCTAAAAGTTTGAGAAAGCTAATTTAAAGTTAAATGTTTACTAGCATCTCTTTGATTATATTTTAGGAACTGCTGCACAAAATAAGGGATTTAGTCTTATTTTTCTCTGGGTTGAAAATACACATAAAATAGAAAATGTTTTTTATATTACTGTGTCCAGCAGTGATTTTCTTTTCATTTGCTATTTGCCAGGATAGGGGGTGGTTACTAGGCCTGGGGAGCATAGGAGTTATGTTGGAAGGAGAAACTTTTGATTTTGATTTTTGAAAAAAAAAAACACAAAACTTTTGATTTCGTTTCTGCCTGAGAACCAAAATTTGTGTTCAGCGAATACTGGATTTGGTGTATGTTCTTGCAAATTATTAACCATGTGCCCATAAGGTACTATGGTACCTCACATACTGTTTTAAAACCTGCCCTCCACATCATTCTCATCAAGATTATGCATTAATACTTTTGTTCCTATATTGTAGATTACTGACGGTCTCAGGAGAGGGATGAAAATGTGTGGGCACTCTACCATCTTCCTTTACCAAAACTGTTTTAAAAAGAACTTCAAACCAACAGAAAAATTAAAAGAATGATACAAGGAAGGCCTATATTATCACTATCTAGATTAAATAATTATTAACATTTCCTGTATCTGATATATATATATATATATATATATATATATATATATATATACTTTTTAAAATTGTGAACATCAAAACAATTACCCACATGATACTGAAACACCAACTTCATGAAAATAAGGCCCTTTCCTATGTAATCATAATGTCAAAATCTCATTTAAGAAAATTACTTAAAATACCTATCACCACCTTATAACCAGCCCATATTCCATTTTCCCCACTTGTCTCTTCAAATATCTTTCTTGGCTCTTTCTTTATATTTTGAGCATAGATCAAAGCAACTTTCAAACACTGCATTTGGATTTTGTGTCTTTAATTTCTGTTAACTTTAGAAGGATCATGCATTTAAAAATTTTTTAATGTTTATTTTCGAGAGACAGAACGGGGAAGAACAGAGAGACAGGGAGACACAGAATCTGAAGGAAGATTCAGGCTCTGAGCTGTCAGCACAGAGCCCCACACGGGGCTCGAACCCACAAACCGCGAGTTCGTGACATGAGTCAAAGTCGGACGCTTAATAGACTGAGCCACCCAGGTGCCCTGGATCATGCATCTTAATATGTACTTATCATCATCTTTTTTCAGGGAACCAGACTCCATTCTGAATTTGTCTGCTGGAAAACGAAACTTCCTGACATGTCTTTAAGTGTTTACTATTCTGTCTTAGAATAGTTCTTTAGTCTCAAAATATATATGAGCAAATATAGCAGCATAAAAGTATGCCCTACTTAATGTAGAGATCCTTGAGTTATGGCATCTCCTTCCAGTCATCTCCATAAACACACTCAATGTGAGGGAAACGCTCCTTGTACAGGATATGCCTCAGTAAATTTTGGTGTAGTAATGGCATATAAGTTGTGGTACTCCTTTTCAGTTTTCAAATGATCACAAAACCTGTGGAATGCTTTAATATTATGGTTCAACAGTTGGTGCATGTGATCTGAAATAATATTATAACTGTCTTATTTACATACAGGATCCCTCGGATAAACCAGTCAAAACTAGAAGGAGAAAATTTTATGCAAGTTTCTTTGGTTGAAATAATTTCATTTTGCACCAAGAAACCAAAAAAACCTACTTTTTCGATATGCTTCTTGGTATACTTATAAAATATTCGTATGCCATTTTTTATAGTTGCTCACTTTCCAATTCATGCTTATTCTGTTCTCAGAACCATCACAGCGGCCATTGCATTGGCTACAAAGCCATTGGATTATGTTTAAGCCATTGCTTATTGACAAAAGAAGACTAGACCCAAAGATGATCTGTAGTTCTGCCTGAATAAGTTATAATGCAAAATTTCTGACGCCACTTAAGGTTCAAGAATATTTGACATTCTATGCCATCCTACTCCCTGATGGGACTCATTTGTTCTTCCTCAAATGATTGCTGCCATTTGAGCAAGAGGAATACCACTTTACAAGGTTGGAAATTCCCTTTAACAGCCCAAAGTGAGTTGAGGACTCCCCTGCCTGGGTTACAGACCCAAAGCTATTTATCATCTGGAAATATTTCACCTTCTATGTAAGGAAGTAGAAATGCATTTCAAAAAGGCCCGCACCTCCCCAGAGGTATGCCAAGGCAGGGCAAAGAAGAACAAAGACTATGTGCAATTCTTGGGAGTAACAAAATCTGATGTGCTAGGATATATTTTATATCCTGTTAAAGAAAACAAATATGCTATTCACCCGATGCTTTCTTTCATTTTCTTTTTCTCCTTGAATATTGCACGTGTGGTTACATATGAGGGGTATCCTAACTCGTCTTCTAGATTGTCATATTTTACAACTTCAGCTCACCCAGATTACATTATATCATTTGAGAGTGTCACAACATATTAATAAGTAGTTCTGGAGAAGTTTGAGAGGTCATTGGCGTGGTGCCTGGATTTGGGGGAAAAAATATGGGAGAAGGTTAAAATAATTTCTTACCTACATTTCCAAAGCTGTAAAGCACTTTTCACAAAGCCAGGTTTTAGGTAACAAAACATTCCCTGACAATTAACTGTTCTTATCAAATGTTCAGTAATGGAATCTCTATTTGAAATGAAAGTGAATTTCTGTATGATTTCAAATGTGATTATTTTTCAGAGGATGATTTATTCTAGATAAAAGTGAGCTTTAAATAATAATTACACATTATTATAGTTAGATATCATTCACTAATTTATTGCTACTCATTACTATTTTTCCATATTATTACTTATAATAAAAGTAATTAGCCCTTACTGAATACCGGACACTGTGTTACACATCTTATAAGCTTTATTTAGTTCTCAAACTAATCAGTGATGTGCTAGCATGACAAATATGATAAGTGAACTCTTTCTAATGAAATTCTAATATTTCAAAATGTAAAATTTAATTTTCAAAAGCTCTATGTTCTATCCCAACTTCTTTGTATATGCATTTAAGAACTGTAATAAATCAGACAGACTCAAATATTAACTCTGATTTAAAATATGGAATGGTCTAAAATCCATGATCACAAGCCTCAAACATTTGGGGTTAAAAATCCCAAACCCATTACTTCTTAGCTGGATGTTATTGTAGAAGTTACTAAGTTTCTTTGGATGTCAGAATCATCATATATAAAATGTGGATTCTAATACTTACATCATAAAATTTGGAAAATACCCTAGAGAATTTAACTTCCGAATGTCTATTTCCCTTCATTTATCTGCATTTACATCCAAATGAGCCCAGTATAGCGATATTTGTTTCCATTTACATTAATTTATATTCATAGATACAAGAAAACTAATTGGATACAAAATAATGATAGAAAACACTATCAAGCTTCTACTTTTTCCAGGCAATTTTCTAAAGGTTTTATGTGTCTGAAGCCACTTTAATAGTTAGAATAACCCTATAAGGAGAACCCTACTATTAACAGTCTCACTTTGCAGATGCATAAATTGAGGCACAGAGAAGCTGAGTTGGCCCAAGACACACAAATAGAAAGACACAAAGCTAAGATTCAAATCAAGTAGTCTAACTCTGTGTGTATCTCTGAGTCTAGCTCTTCAACTAAATCAGTTCTCTTTTAATTTGATGCATGTAAAGTCATTTTTTTTCTTAACTCTCAAAAATGGGTCTCTCTTAAGAGGAAAAGACAAACAAACACTGAATTTTTGGCCAGAGGATTAGATTAGCCACAAGCTACCCAAGTATCGGTTTTGTAATATACATCAGTTCGTTTGAGCAAAACCAGGCTGCATTATAATGGACACATTAATGAGAATAGTTGTATTCAAGAATGCTTTGGATTGCCCATTAGTTATTGCACTAGCCACTGGAATAGAGAACATAAGTTACAACTTGTTATCAAGGTGACAGGAGTCCAGTGGGGAACAATATGGGTCATAGCAAAAAAGATACTCACTCAAAACACTGTGTCTTTTTACAATTTCTTGTCTCCCAAATCACATTTTTCTATAGAAGTTTTCATATGCATTTACTATATAATTAAAAAGCATGTTATATTTGTGTTTTTATTTAAAATACAAAGTGGTATCACATTTATAGTTAGAAATCACCTCAATAATATAGTGCCAATCATGTATTTGGAACAATTAATAGTCAACTAGAAAAGAGTGAACAGCATTTATGTTAAAGAAAATATAATTTACTACTATATCAATAAAATATTCCAATGAAAATTTTTATAAGGTTCTGCACATTGTGTATATCATAATTTTCTTTGAAGCATATAGAAATCCATAATATTAAAAACTTAACTGAATCACTACATTTCATTAGAGAAAAAGTCATTAGCACATGTACTTTCTCACAATGAACTAATAACCAAATAAACAGGCATATGTATGTGTGTGGGAATATTTAGATATGTGTATATATATATATGTCAGAGATAAAAGAGAAAGACAGAATATTTGTATGTGTTTTCATGTGCTCACACATGCACATTTTTGCAAAATAAATAAAAGGCTAAATAGATACACATTCTATAAAACAACACTGTTAAGAACACAATCTGAAAATCACATTATCTGCTTATTTCAAAGGTGGTTTGAAGGTGACCTATTTTCTGTAGCACGCATTACTGTGGGGATTGCTTTATGTGTTAAAGGACAAAGCCACCTCACTGAAGTCTTTTATTTCCTTTCCTCACTTTACAATAACTACTTTAAATGGATTTTGAAAGTATAATATCACAAAAGCAGAAAAAAATAAATCCAAGTACTTAACCAGGTTGCTTTCTTTGTATTGTGAGTCAAGCAGTTTCATGTCAAATTTACTGTTAAGAATTCATATCTCTCAGTCTTATATCCTATAACAGTGTCATAAATATTATCTTATTTGCATGATAAAGTATACATTAAATATTCATTTTTTTGCCTAATAATATGAAAATGAGTACTCTTAATGCTAAATTGCAATGTGTTAATGAGAGATAGAGACAGTAACTCTTCTGTGTAAGAAACGCAGTAAAATGCATCTTATTTCTAAATACAGGTTAATCAGAGATGTTTCTCTAAAATCTCTCATTATAAGCATATTAAGGAAGGAATCATTCTCAGGGTTCACTTGTTTCCCACTAGGGATAACAAGATTCCCAAGAAACTTCCAAAGAGATAGTAATTTCACTGACTTTGACTTTAAAAGGAAAATAAAGTAATGAATAAAAAAGAAAGATATAAAGAAAAAAAATGCAAACAGCTCTCACAGATGCAGGAACCTCAATTTTGACTGCTTTCTGCAAATATATATTATTGGATGTGTAGTGAAATAAATCGATTTCAAGCTATTTCATTTTTAAAGGTCAAAGTTTTTTTTTTAAGGAATTCAGAATTATAAAAGCAGATGCTTAATTTGACATTGACTGAGACCTAAAATGATGAATAAATCTCTCAAAGTTTAATTGCTTTTCAGAAGATATTGAATTGCTTTGTTATTAAATTTTCCTAATAATGCATGCAATCCATAGAATTGTGTGTGTATATGTGTGTGTACCTCATTTTCCTAAAACTGACATGAATGTTACAGATTTATACTTGCATTATTCCCAAAATCTAAAAAAAAAAAAACAAAAGATTTGTTTACTTATCACCTTTCCCTGCGTTTAATAATTTTCTACTCTCTCCATATACCATTGGTTGCTGATTAAGAGAAGCTATATACAAAATTTCTAAGACTAATCTGGGTCCAATTATACTTCATTGTATTATTTTAGATCATAAAACTTGTATTTATTAAATATAGTCTTGAATCCAAATCAAGCCTTAATTATCAATTGTGGTTGAACTCCAAAATATGGTGGGGTGGTCAGTATTCTGCCATATTGCATATATCCCAAGATTTAATGTACATTCCCTGCATATTCCCCAGGACTGTGAAGACTATGGATTTAATTCTTATAGTTATGTTATGCTGGGTGGGCCAGACCTAATCACATGTGACCTTTAAAAGCTTAAGAATTCTTTTCCAGGTGTAAAAAGAGGAAATTAGAAACCCATGCTCCAACTTGCTTGGATACAAAGGGGCAATCTTTAGGAGCTGAGGGCGGTCCCACATCCCCACTAGCAGTATAAAGGGGACCTGAGGCCTAAAATAGCAAAGAAAAATTCTGCCAACAGTCTGAATGAGCTTGAAAGCTGATTTTCTCACCCTCAAGAGAGAAAAATAGCCCTGCTGACACCTTGGTTTCAATCTTGTGAGGCCTTGAACAAAGAAATCCTTTATTCTGTGCTGAATTTCTGCCTGCAGAACTGTGAGCCTTAAGCTGCTCAATTTGTGGGAATTTGTTATTCAGCAATGGAAAACTAATACTTGTAGGTACTTACAGAAATCTAATATTATTAATACTTCATTTAAAAAAATAATCATGACTTGATTAAAGAGACAATTTTGATTTCTTGGTTATGTGCCTTTACTCACACCAACTCTTTTAGGATTCCTGAACCCAATTCCTATGTGTGGAGTAGTGTTCCCCACACACAAGTCCAAGCAATTCTCAAATAGCAACAGGCTGTCCAAGAATTCAACTCAATTCTGACACTATCTACCTAGAAACAGCATCAGATTCCACAGGTTAAGGGCGCAGTCCTATACTAACACTTCCCCCCCCGCCCCTGTCACATCAGACTCCAGTTGCCATGTTGAGGCTATGACACCTGTGCTTCTGACTGATCAGCTACAGACTAGAGGTTCCAACAGTCCACTCTTTAGGTTGTTTTAATTTTTGAGTGGCTCACAGATATCAGGGAAATATTTACATTTACTAGTCTATTAAGTGATATGATAAAGGATATGAATCAATGGCCAGATAAAGAGATACATAGAGGAGCACAGAGATTTCATGCTTTCTTTGGGGTGCCATTCTCCCCAGTCTCCATATGTTCACCCACCTAGAATCTCTCTAGACTCAGTCTTTTTGTTTTTTTTTATGGAGCTATCATTGATTTTATAGTCAGGATTGACTAAGTCATAGGCCATTGACTGATTCAGTGTCCAGCCCCTCTCCTCTTCCTTGAGGGCAGGGGGTAGGATTGAAGGTCAACCTTTAATCAAATGGTTGGCCCCCATTGCAACCAGCCCTTTCCCCATAGTGGGGTCCAAAAGTCACCTTCATTAATAACAAGATACCCATGACAGTTTTACGGCTGCCAAGCATTTTCAGGAACTGTGAATGAAGACCATATATATCTGAGAAGTATATATTTGATCATCTGAGTGGCCAAATATATATTTCTCATAAATCATTATGTCACAGTGCCTCAATTTTCTGACATATTATTTTATTTGTTTGCTTGTTTAATTTTTCCCTGCCTGTATCCATACTCTAGTATTTCTAGCACATACATCTGCTCCCTCCTTTGTATAAGTGATCCTGTACAAATTCACCCTGTGAATCTAGTAATATTGTTATTCACTGCACTTTGTCCCTTTGACCATACCATAGGAAGAGATCGTAGGTCTGGCCAATGTTCACATATGCCTTTCCAGTCAAAGAAATAGCTGACTACTACCAAGACAGTCTCCACCTCACCCTGTACCCTGGACAACATAATGAAGGTGTCTTGAAAATAAAAGAAAATTTAGTCTGCATACAAAAGCAGAATGAGAAAAATAAGGACAGGAGAGAGGGAGTCTTTCTGATATCAAATCAATTACTGAAATTGTCTGGACTTTTCCTCATAGAATGAACTCATAAATCTCCTACTCTGAACTTGGTTTTGCCAGTCAAAAAAAAAAAATCCAAAACAAAACCATCCATGTTCTTTTTGCATGCAATAAGCATTTATTGAATACTGATTGTATTCAAGTGTCACAGATTTGGGGACAAATCCAACGTAAGTCCTCAAAGATCAACATAGGTAGAGAATCTGTTTTCTTCACCTAAAGTCATTAAAAATAAAAATTTAAAAAAAGCACAGCAGATTTTACTATTGCTACTTCTTCATCCTTTATACAATTTGAAACAATGCTTTTTGTTTTTTGTTTTTTGTTTTTTTGTTAAAGTGAAATACCTGTGAATCTTAACTTTGGAATCAAGGAAACCTGGCCAATTGATGTAGTTATGCTGAACTCAGGATCCAGGAAAGAGCTTTCATCAAGTAAATTGCTGTGGGAAGTCAAATGAGATGCGTTGTCTCATTCTGTACAGACACTTAAATTGTGGTAAAGGTCTCTGCTCCTGCAGCTCAAAGAGTGACAGTTCATTAAACTTAAACCAAATGCACAGATACATTCATTTTATTGTGTTCCATACCAGTGTTCTCTAAGCCAGCCATTCTAAGGATTTATGTTTAACATATAATGTCTTAAAATGAAAGCTTAGCTGCTATGCATTGTGCAGAATATAGAAGGAATGAGGCAGGGCCATGGTTCACACTCCCTTCCCAGTCCTCTTCTTCAATTCAGAATCATGGGTACACACTGGAAAACTAGTAGTAATCCACAGAATGCTTTTGAAATTCTCTGCTTGAGTCTTTATGAT
The DNA here is from genome assembly GCF_024362965.1 of Panthera pardus. NCBI lineage: Eukaryota > Metazoa > Chordata > Mammalia > Carnivora > Felidae > Panthera > Panthera pardus. Next base: position 17,633,262 of record NW_026526765.1, read on the forward strand.
TCTACAATTTAACTGTTGCCTAAGCCCAATCCCCTAGCATTTTTAGAGGGGAAACACTTTGGGCTGAACATAATTTTTCTTTAATTCCAAGTTTTGATTCCTCTCACATAAACACACACACACACACACATACACACACAAATAATGTTATATTTTAGTTTAAAACAGGCTGCATTTATATTGCCTTATAAAATGTTGAGTACTTTTGCTCCTATGATCTATCTCTGCTCACAGAAATAACAAGGTTTTCACTCATTTTATATCTTGAAGCCTTCTCTGAGAAGTTAGCATGTCATTTGTTGGTTTTGAGCACACACTTGCTGCTAATGATGCTTGGAATTTATTGGTCCTCTTCATAGGAAGGAAAATAATAAGGCATTTGAATAGTCAGCTCAGATATAGATCAGTTCACATACCAAAAAAAAAAAAAAAAAAAAGCTGTCTATCTAAGGTTTAAGTGTATCTTTTGTGTTGTAGAACTATTTGTACCATGACTCTTGAATTGGCCAGTCCAGACCATTGCATAAATCCTTGACTAAAGAGACTGACCACTCTGGTTGTTGATCATTAGGCAAGAATTAAACCCAAATATACTTGGGATCGGATATTCTAAAAACATTGTTAATGTATTTTGCATTGCTGAGAAGGAGATTTAAAAAAAAAAAGAAGAAGAAATGGTTTTCATACACAGCTCCTGTCGTGGAGTAAAATCAGGCCTTTGAAACTAGAAAGTACCTTGGAGAACATGGTTTTAATTATTTCATTCCACAAATGAGGAAATTGAGAATCAGAAAGGCTAAGTGATTTCCTCAATATCATAGAGCTAGTTAATTACAGAAGTCAGAATAGAAACTGGGTTATCCAACTCTGCCCAGAGTTCTTTCCATTATGTGCATTGAAAATATCTGCTGCTATTTGGGGGCCATTTGGCTCAAGAAAGCCACCTTATAATGTTTAATAAATCAAAATGGTATGTGCCTGTACACTTAAAAACATTTAAGAGTAAAAAACAAAACAAAACAAACAATGATCAAAACAAACCTTAGCTTTCTGATTCTTTCAGATAAGATAAATTCCATCAACCATATTTCATCAAGATTTCATATGTAAATGTGTTACAGCACTTCAACGAGGGAAAAGTCAGTAGCACGAAAAGGCATCAGGGACTGAGAATATAGATTGATGCCAGGATTAGAAAGGACTCCATCAATTTCAAGCTCCATTAGCTTTCCCTGAACACGGGGAAAATAACATGGAGTAAAAGTAGTAGGCATAAGCTTTATGATCAGACTTGGGTATGTGTGGAGAGAACAATATAAATAAACTAAAATGGGATCATTTGATTATTACTAATTATACTAAGATTTTCCATTTGAATAATTTATATAAATGTACTAATTATTTTTATAAGTATTCTCTTTTTGACATCATTAATATTCCTTTTCTCCTTAGCACTGAGAATGAGGAGCCTGGGGCTTGGGATATCAGAATATTTCTCTGATATATTATAGCTCAAAAGTTGAGAGCCTTGGAAACGAAACTCAATTGTCCTGACTTACTCTAAATAATGCACTTCCTCTCTTATTTCATTTTTAATTTCACTGCAAACTATTTTGTACATTTTTCAACGAAGAAAAGGGAACCTTTCAGGCCTGATCATTCAGCCCTATTTAAAAGGCACCAAACTTACAGTCACGAAAAGGCAGTATTGGTGAATATTTTCTGTACTTCACATTATTTATCACACATTATATATTGTGGAACATAAAATTTTATGAAATTATAGTTACATGCTTGAAATGGATTTTAAATCTTTTCATTTTCCATGTCACGAGTGAGAGTTGTAAACCTGAAAAATTAAAGCTGCAACGTAATTTATCTTGCCTATAAATAGTCACCTATACACTACACAGTTTTGAAGTAAACAATGATAGATAAGACTAAAAGTGATGTTTCCCCATGGGAAACTATGTGATAAATTGCTAGAAATACCATGATATAACTGGAATTATGCCACTTGAATATAAAAAGAATTCTCAGCTCCCTACTATTACACACAATAAATAGTTGTATATGGTTGGTTCAATGAGTGCAATTTCCCCTTTTTATGGGGACACAAGTCTCTCTCTCTCTCTCTCTCTCTCTCAATAGATATCAAAATGCCAAATAACACATATACTTTTATAGTCATTTATCTTTATACTATAAATAGGTAAGCCAAAAAAAATATATAAATTCCCAAGATTATAAATAAAGTAATACACCTGATTATATATGAATATTTATAAAATCTACAATGATTTCACACATCATGATATTGTTTTCAATTGGGGATAAAATTTTTAAAAGTTATTATATTATATAAATGATTTGAGTAATGTGGATACATTTTCTTAGCAGGAAAACATTCTATGAAAAGGAAGTTTTCAAAAAGCTGTTCTTGGGGCACTGGCAGGCTCAGTCAGTGGAGTGTGCAACTCTTGATCTAGGGGTTGTGGTTTCGAGCCCAACGCTGGGTAGAGAGATTAGTTAAAAATAAAATGTTTAAAAAGAAAGAAAGAGAGAAAGAAAGAAAGAAAGAAAGAAAGAGAAGGAAGGAAGGAAGGAAGGAAGGAAGGAAGGAAGGAAGGAAGGAAGGAAGGAGAAAGAAAGAAGAAAGAAAGAAAGAAAGAAAGAAAGAAAGAAAGAAAGAAAGAAAGAAAGAAAAAGAGAGAAAGAAAGAAAGAAAGAAAGAAAGAAAGAAAGAAAGAAAGAAAGAGAAAGAGAGAGAAAGAAAGAGAAAGAGAGAGAGAAGAAGGAAAGAAAGAAAGAAAGAAAGAAAGAAAGAAAGAAAGAAAGAAAGAAAGAAAGACTGTTCTTGTTTTGAATTCTCTCAGTCAGGTAGATTGAGGTTATAATACAAGACGTCTGAGTGAAGGAGAAAATACGTTTAATATTGGAGTATAAATTGTTTTTATTCCTACTTTCTCACCACTGTCCTGTATAACTATTAATTTTCCTCTTTCCTAACCTTGTGTATTTAATTAGAATGAGTATTATCTACACACACACACACACACACACACACACACACACAAATGGTAATGCAATTCTAAATCCCCCCATAAATCATGTACAGTTTTTACTATGATATCAACATTAATTTTCCCTTTCATATTATATTCCAAGTTGATTTTATGTGGTACAGAGGACAAAAATCATTTCCTGCTTGAAATAAGACTTAATACTTTTGTCATTAGTAATTGTAGCATGCAATCATACACTAAAATTTAAAAAAAAAAAACTTTTTCCTCCAAATTAATGGGAAATCAGCCTACTTTTTGGAATTGTCTGTGTAAGAGCTCATTGATATTAAATCTTTAAAAATATTTCCAGGGCTAGCATTTCAAGAATAATAATATCAAACAAATAGTTTCTGACATTAAAAAAAAAAAACAGTAAAGACATAGGGAGAATCTATTCTTTTATATTACTGGAATGAACATTCCTGGTGAACCACATTTGGTCTGCTGAGAAGTTAATTCACCCTTTAGTACATTACCCGGCACAAAACTCTCTGCCTTTCTTTGTTCTTTCCTTTCTGATGGGAAGTCAAAAGACTTCTTCCTTTAAAATGGGACAATATTATACAAAGAAAGAAAAATATTACATCCACTGTATTTTACACACACCTAAAACATTGTTTTAAAACATCACATATAATAAATTAAATACTTAAGTAATCTTAAAAGCAGTCGTAATAGCCCTCCAGTTCTATTCACAATGCTTCTCCCATTTATAATTTTCAACAAGACACTTGCGGGGATTCCTTTATTAAAACAAGAGTAGTTATTGATTTTTTCTTTCTCTCTTTCTTTTTTAACAAAGTAACTTTTATTTACTATATTTTCTTAGCTGAGACCCACCATTTCTTATTCAAGAATCAATTAATGTAGACATATTGGTCCCTCATGAGAAAATCATTGTTCAATAATGTCTACATGCTTTTTTGTCACACACTTTTATCCTGGTCTTAAAAATGAAGCATGGATATTTAACAAGCAAACTTGAGGCAGTTTTCTCTAACATTCCCATTGCATCTGATATTATTTGATTCAAAACATGAGTCTAAGAGCAAATAAAACTTGACTTTTTTTTTCAGTTTCAGAATACAAACCCATTGAACTATCCCTTCAGGTTCGATGATCCATCAGTCAACACTACACTGTTTCCACAAGAAATATGATTTGATCTGAAAAGAACTGCAGCAGCCTGAAACATATATTCCCAGAACGTGTCTCCATGAGTACTATAGCCATTAAACGACTTCCATAATGTCTGTGATAAATCTTGCTATTAGTGAACAATATCAGTTAAAGGCATCTCTTTGGAACTGCTAGTCTAGCCTACAGGTGCCCACCTGCTATGGAATTTTCCAGTTATAAACGTGGATGGGTCAATCTATCAAGGTTTTCTTTTTTTTCCAAAGCACTGAACTCAGCAAGAGTAAGGCTTCCTTTTCAATTTATTTTTAATTTATTTGTTATTTTTATGTAGATATAACATAGAAGATCATTTAAAAGTACAGACTTTGGAATTAAACTGCCTGAATTTGGTGCTATGACCTTAAACACCATAGTTAACTTCTTTCGTGTAAACTAATACTGGCAGCTATGATGATTAAATAAGGTAGTAAAAAGCACAGAGTTCAGTACGGAGCGAAAACTAAGCACTATTAAGCATTAGCTCTTATTTCCTTCCGACCACTGTGCCTGCATTCTTGTCTCCATTGTTATTTGAGTCATTCTGCTAGTTTGCTGCTATTACTAAGATTTGGTCATGGTTAAATTCTTGCCTTCTGTTTCTTCTTATGCCTAGTGTTCTTCTGTTCTTTTATGCTCACATTTGATAGCCTGAGCCAACATCTATGTGCACTCCATAAATGCCACATGGAATACTGAGACTGAATCTGCCTGATAACGAAGTTATTTCTGCAGACAAAATAAATCAAAGGGTATGTGTAAGTCTCAAAGAGAACAGGAGGATTAGACACAGGCGGGCACTTTACCTGGTTAACTTAGACCAAAAAGCAAGGGCTGATTCTTGATTCTTGCTGTAGCAACCCAGAATCAGTCTGTCACCATAACTTTTTCTACATTATTGGTACGATTCAATCTCCAGTCACAATGTGCCTGTTCCTACTGGCTGGAAATATTGCAGCAACCAGGGGGGACTCTCAACTCTCTGCCATGTAGAAGCAAAGATAATCACCTTTAATCTTCAAGTGATGGCCAGAATAATACAAAACTGTTTCTCTTGTCATACGTAGAAACACAGTCAATGTGCAATTCATTTTACTATGTTCTTCAGCTTTAAAGTACATTTACATTCTACTGAATACCTATTCAGCTTAAAACAAAGCCTGCCATAGTTCTTAAAATCAACAGATGGTTTACTCAGACTTGTTTACTTACAGAGCCAGAAAAGAGAAGTAATCAAAATTTCATTGACACTCAGTTTTCTTTCTCCTGAGTATCTTACTCCGTCATTGAAAATCATCATTGATTACATGAATTTTGAGGAAAATGGGAAGTCATCTAATAATTTTGAATCTACCTCATGCAAAATACTGTGCTCACTCTAAAAAGTCTCCTATTTCATAAATTGGAAAACAAATGTCAACAGATGTTCAATAACTTGGCCAATCCTACATAGCTGGAAGATAGGAAGTAAAAATGCAGGTGTAAATGACTCCACACTTTAAATTCTCCACCTTTAATCGACACGGCATTCAGTAAATGATTACTCCAGTAATCACTGCAGTAAATGATTAAATCATAAAAGGCAGTGAAATGTGCTATCTTTGCTGCCCCTGAAGCTACATGAACTGCTATTTTTAGCAATCTCTTTAATGACATCTTAGCCTTTTGGGATCTGATCGCAAAGTTGATAATGAGTATGGCAGTCATCGCCAGTGGTCTCTCCGATATCCATTTTTCCTTTCTTCTTATTAATAAAAACCTTGCATATTAATAGAATCTATTATCAATGGGCTGTGTCTTGAATAGCAGTATGTCTAATTAAAATGCCCACCTGCCCATAATAACTTGGAGCTGGGGTAGACGTGGGATTCCACCTTGGCTAATGAGATAAACATGGAAGAAACGTTCAGGGCTTTCAGGAAAACTTTTTTAAATGGACAGACTCATCGGTATATACTTTTGCTGTTTTTCTTTCATCTTTCCTATTTTTTTTCATCTTTCCCATGTCTTGCTGACACAAAGACTAGACATACAGAAGCTACTTTATGAGCATAGAGAAGAAAGCAGAAAGCTTAAGATGATGAATTGGAAAATCAAAAAGCAATTTTTGATGTTATCTTGGAGTTGCTGTACCAGACCCTGGATGTCCAATTCTGGACTTCTTTTTACACAAGAAAAATAAATCTCTACTTATTTAAGAGATTATAGTTGGATTTCTATCCCATGCAGCTGAATCCAATTAGGACTTAGTACATATTTTTCTTCATGCAACAGCATTTATATTTGTAAAAATTATTTACAATTTTTAGTCTGAATCACATCTATGTAAAACATATGTAAGAGATTCTTAAACTAATTTAATTACTCTGTAAATATTTAATTAATAAACATATCATGAAAAATACTTTAAACATTTTCTATTGAGCTACTTTATGTTGTAATTTTCCCTAAATAAATACCTTATGCAAAGGAAACATTATCATGAACTCTCTAATAAATACTGAAACAACTATCTTGTAAAGAATTTTAAAAAACAAGAAAACTTAAGGAGAGCTGTCTGCATTTAAAACACGGGATACCCTCTTTGTTGCAAATCAGAGAAGACTTGAAGTTTGTGTTTGAATAATGCCATTTTCATTAACTATATTTTCTAACAAAATATAAGATATATATATTTTAAGCAATAAGTAGTTCCTTATTGGATTTATTCCTATATCTGTTCCATGATATAGTTAAAATCCAATCAAGTTACCAATTGTCTATCTTTTTTTTTTCTTTCTTTCTTTCTTTCTTTCTTTCTTTCTTTCTTTCTTTCTTTCTTTCTTTCTTTCAAGAGACAGAGGGAAGGAGTGATAGAGGGAGAGGGAGAGAGAGAATATTAAGCAGGACCCATGCTCAGCACAGAGTCCAACTTGGGGCTTAATCCCACGACCCTGGGATCATGACCTGAGCCAAAATCAAGAGTTGGGTGCTTAAGCCACTGAGCGACCCAGGCACCTACCAACTGTCTATTTTTAAATTGTATGTTTAAACACCAGCAAAAGTAATATTTTAGAAAAGTACAAATATGGAGACTCTTTTAGTATGTAATATTATATAAAATTTGGCCATAACTTTGTACATATCTTCATTAGCCTGGCAAAACATCATGAAATAAAGTATTTCAGTAGCCTGCAGAGGATTCGGTGTGCACAGTAATACTGGAAAAATCAATATAATGAACATTTTTATAAGCTCAGATTTCCTGATTAAAGTATGATTCACTGAAAACAGTCTCAAAATGAATACAAATAGAAGTACTTGTTTATTGAGTACTCCAAGAAAAAGTTTGGAATGCATTTATAACTTGTCAATATTGGCCTAATAGGCCTTGTTTTGAACATTATAAGTTGCACTTTCAAAAATAATACAGCTGAAGAAAAATACTTAAACAAAAATAAGCTTTTGATTTAGTGTATACATGCCTAAAAAGTGAATATTTTTTCATTTTAATGATACCTGTGTGGTTACTATACATGAGTATTAAGGGGCATTACTGCCAGTCAGAAAATGGAATTTGTTTCTATAAATTTATGAATAACCCTTGCCTTATATAACATTTTCAGGATGATGCATGTATATTACATATGTAATCCAAGTACTCATGTGAATAATATTTGAGTTGGGGAGAGAAGCAGAGGTTAGTTAATTGGAATTAGGAAATGCAGTCAGCTTTCATTGTTAATTAAAATGTGATTATTTTTCTTGCATTGCTGTCCCATTAACAAAGTAACTGAAATAATCGGCAAAGCCAATCACCAACACTCAAAGTCAATACTTCATTTATAGCTGGAAGCTAACAATTTCATTCAATCATGGCTCTATTACATAAGGAAAACTAAGGAGAAAATATCAGAATAAACATTATTATTGGGATTCAAGTTTTGAAATGGCTTCAATTGCATTCACAGTGGGTCATCCTTCTGAACCCTCCAGGAAAGAATCATTTCATTGAATAATCTGTGTTGCATTGGCAGGGCTCACAAAGTGGGTAATTGACAAACACTTCAATGAGAAAAACTACTTTACTATAACTGGAAAATAAGTGTGGAGATAATAAATGAAGAAATAATTTGAATAGTAAGTCATAGAATCAGGACTTAACTTTCTAGAAGTATTGTCCAACCGGCTCAATGTCAGAGCAGTAGATCAAGGACACGGCAATTTTAGTTCCTCTCTAAGTTCAAAGAAACACCAATTTTCCTTATCTGCACAAGGTATATGAGAACATATTTAAATTTATTTTATTTCTAATAAGAGTTTACCCCTACTGAATTCTGTAGATGTTTGATTTTATTCTTAAGAAATGCCGTGTCTGTGTATTTCCATATAAGTAACACATCATCATCGTTATCGCTTCTCTCCTTTAGTTCATATTTACTCAGAACAAAATTAAGAACAATGAATTGGCCACCATATTGATTTGCCTTTGGAGTATCATCCTGAAAGACGGGTTTCCTAATCAACATATTCTAAGCAATCTTACATTACCTGGTAAGCCATCTTCATCCAATATTATGTCCTGTTAGAAGCTCTCCCCAATACTTCTATGGCACCCTCATGTCTTTGCTGTTTGTCTTTTTACTACATATCATATTATACCTCCACTATTCATACACAAAACATTCTTATCACTCGACTGTGAGCCTCTTAAAGCTTCTTCTTAAAGAAAATATTTCCCAATATTTATCTTAATTCTGTGTATAAACGTTTGTTTTCTTTGTTTAGTTTTATGAGTAAATGGGTGAATGAATGAATGGCCAGTAAGGGGGGGGGGGGGAGATTTAGTCTTAATCTAAACCAAACTCCAAAAGTATATTTAGTCTATTTTTTTTTTTTAATGTTTATTTATTTTTGAGACGGAGAGAGACAGAGCATGAACAGGGGAGGGGCAGAGAGAGAGGGAGACACAGAATCGGAAGCAGGCTCCAGGCTCTGAGCCATCAGCCCAGAGCCTGACGCGGGGCTCGAACTCACGGACCGCGAGATCGTGACCTGAGCTGAAGGCGGACGCTTAACTGACTGAGCCACCCAAGGCGCCCCTAGTCTATTTTTAAAATATATTATTTAAAGAAACGGGAAACGTTTTGCGTTCAGAATTACCTTTTTTTTCTCAGAACCTCTTTTTCCCAGAATCTTGAAGTAATATTTTAGTTCTGGAAATCACGGTGATTCACTAAGAAGAACCAGGATGGTTCAGTGCTGAGAGAAAACTCAAATGCCAGATCCGGATTCAACATATTTATCTTTTATCGGTGAATGAAAACTACAAACATCCTCATCAAATTGCCAGTCCATTTTTCCCCCCTTTCTTTCAATACAGCCACCTATTCTTTTCTTCCCTCTGTTTAATATCAAGCTGAGAACATATGGTCCTGCATTTTCATAAGACATCTGTCAAAAGTTAATCCTTCTGTCACTGTTTTTGTGGTAACTGTCAAAACGAATCGTGAAGCCAACTCTCGGTGGGTACCATCCGCAAACAGAACACTACAGGAGGAAGTGAGGGACTGTGCACATTGTCGGCAATATAAGTGGCTCCTACTTCACTTAGTAAAAGCGAAATCTTTGCAAGGGCCTGCATTTCCCTCTGTTTTAGGACCCTCACAGCCCATTCCCACTGTTCCCTTAACCTTAACTCCTATTACTCTCCCCTTACAGGACTCCAAGCGCACTGCCCAATACCTCACGGAACAAGCATTGGCTGTTCCCTTGCTAGAGTGTTATTGCCGGATATCCACATGGCTAATTCTCACTTCCCCCAGTCAATATCATTGCTCAAATATCACAAAAATTAAATATATTTGCCAATCCTATGTTCATTCGTAACACACTTTCTCTTAGAACACTCCTGATCTAACTCTGGCCTACTTGTTTCTTAAATAACATTGGTCCCTTTCCAACGTATCGTGTAACATTTTTTTTTACATGTTAACATGGTGTTCGTGGTTTCTTTATCACCCTTGTAGATCTTAATTTCTAAGAGAACAGAAGATGTTGTCTGCTTTTATACCCAAATGTACCCCCAAACCCAGAACAGTGCTTTGTTCGCTGGGACTATTTAATACTTGTTGAAGTAATGAATAAACTTATGATCACTACTCCAAGTTTTTTTCTAAATTACCTGAAATTGTACCTCTAGTCAATTTGCTCTCCTGCTTTCTGCAGTGGTTATTTTAAACCTTTCAGCTCACTTATAACCTCCAGTCCCATCCCTTGATCTGAGTACCTTGATAAGGTTGCCCATGTGCTCAGCTTGGTTTAACCCAAAGGAAAAGTTTTCAGTCCTCTACACCATCCCTTTGATGCTGTTAACAATTTTCTCCTTGAAACGGTCTTCTTTCCTTGGCTTCTGAGAAACTACACTGACATGATTTTCCTTCTACCCATCTGATGTTCTCATCGGTTCCCTTTGCAGGCTTATCCTACTTTTCCACCTACTGGATAACTCATGTGTGTATTTTAGCCCACCTTTTCTTCTTAATAGAGATGCTTTCTCTAAGCCAGTCAGAGAAAGACGAATACCTTATGATTTCACTCATATGTGGGAGTTAAGAAACAAAACAGATGAATATAAGGTAAGGGAAGGGGAAACAAAATAAGATAAAAACAGAGACGGAGGTAAACCATGAGACTCTTCACTACAGAGAACTAGGAGGGATGGGTTCGATTGGTGATGGGTATTAAAGAGGGCATTTGGGATGACCACTGGGTGTTGTATATAAATATAAGTGATGAATCACTAAATTCTACTCCTGAAACTAAAAGGAAAAAAAAAGTACTGAGCTTTTCCTGAAGTCGGAGTTTTGAAGTGTAAGAGTGTGAGAAAGCCTATAGAAGATGACACCTCTCAAGGAGCCTGGAGTGGCCTCTAGTAGGTAAGGAGTCGCTGAAAGAGAGCTGACAGTGGCTGGCTGATAGCCAGCAGGAAAACAGATCTCTGTTCTGCAGTGGGAATTAATTTAACTTTTCCAGCAACCTGAATGTTCTTTGAAAAAGATCCTAAGCTCCAGATTAAAACAGTTCAACCAACACCTTGATGTCAGCCTGGTGAATCCCTGATCAGAGGACCTAGCTAACTTGTGACTGGACTTCTGACTTTCAAATCTGACTTACCAAACTGAGAAGTAAGGAATGGATGTGGCATAAGTTGCTAGATTTGTTGTCATTTTTTACATAGAAATAGGAAACAATTACAATCATTTAACACCTTGATTAATAATTACTTTTAACAATTATGTAGTTTTAGTAATAATTGCTGTGAGTTTCCTGAGGACAGGGGCTATGTTTTATTTTCTTTATTATGCTCAATCACCATCAGAACCTGTGGTACTAAATGAATATTTATTAAACAAATGAATGATGGTGGAAAAAAAATGCTTTCTCGGGATGTCATTCATTTTCAGAGCTTCGATCCTTATTAATACACTAAAATAACCTTCTCACCTCAACTTCTGCTTTTAAGTTCCAATCTGTTGAACATAAATATTACTCATAATTTACATGTGACAACTGAACACTGAAGTGTTGAATCTGATGTCTCAAGGCTTTATGCATTTTTTTAAATTTTTTAACATGTATTCATTTTTGAGAGACAGAGTACGAGAGAGAGGGTGGCACAGAATCCAAAACAGTCTCCAAGATCTGAACCGTCAGCACAGAGCCCAACGAGGGGCTCAAACTCACGAACTGTGAGATCATGACCTGAGCCGAAGTCGGACACAACCGACTGAACCACCCAGGCATCCCATATCTCAAGGCTTTAGTAAGTTGACCTATAGATGTAGTATTTACAAACTAAGGAAAGAGGTCTTGGGCTCTGAGTCAGATATTGGCTTAAGGCTCTATCTTTTATTATCTTCATTAGTTTTCTTATCTTTTCTCTTCCTCAGTGTCCTCATCTGTATACTGTGATCACTAACAGGAACTAGCACATAGGGTTTTTAAACAGATAATTCATACAAAAGGTTTGCACAGTAACGAGCTTGCGTTAATCCCTCAGTAAAGTATACTGTTATTATTACTGATATTAGTATCATTATCTGTTTTATTCTCTTGCATTATTTAATATTAGGAAAAACTGGCCTATGAATCATAAACTTATTTTGAAAACAGAAATAGCCTCAACAATTTGTTGCACTCAAAATCACAGAATTTAGTATTTCAGAAAAATCTCTATTCTTAGATCAATGAGGAAAAATCTAATAAGATGAAGTATATAGAGATAGATAAGGAAAGCCATAATGGTAACAAAAGACAAAGCCTGGATTCAGTCTTTTCAGGCATTAAAAACGAAGATGATACACACTGATCACAAAGTAATCACTGTTTCCTCTGCTATCCCTCCTTTGGAAAAATAAGACATTTTCATGTTTGCACCAGCTGGTATGCAGGATCTAGAGCTAAGGAAACTATCTTGTCTGAATCATAAATACTTTCTGGTTTTTCTTAATTCCACTGTCACTGGTAGGTTGAGAATCTTTAAAACATGTCTTTATGGAGCTACAAATTGAAAATACTGAGGACTAAGCAGGAAGCTGGGAGAAAGTGACCAGTGAAGTGAGAAATTCTTCCTCGATTTCTTTCATTTATACAGGATCCCACAGCAGCTAGGCTATAGACTATGAGCTGGTTCCTTTGCAATGCCTGCTGGACATATTGTGATGTCATATTGTGGCTTGTCTAGATTTTTATCGTTGTTCTTGTTCTCTGTATATTTATGTTCAGTTGCCAAGGAAATGTTTATGTGTGTGTATGTGCCTGGTGAAGAGAGAGACAGAAAGAGACAGGAACTCACAGAGTGATAAAATAAGGACCAATATGGACTCTGTATTCACTAGAAGACAAGCCCCATGAAGGCCGAAGTTACTGTCTTTCTTCACTGCTGTGTTCTCAACATTGCTATGTTCCCACTATTCCCTGGCATTTTCTATAGTGTTCCCTGGCACAACATATAGTGTTGACTCTGCGGTGGAAATGATAATGGGAAGAATTAGTTATTAAAGCATTTAGAACTCTACCCATTATGTAATATGCAAGCTCTTTAAAATGAGGGGTTTTTTATTTTTATTTATTTTTATTTTTTTTTAATTTTTTTTAATGTTTATTTATTTTTGAGACAGAGAGAGACAGAGCATGAACGGGGGAGGGTCAGAGAGAAAGGGAGACACAGAATCCGAAACAGGCTCCGGGCTCTGAGCTGTCAGCACAGAGCCCGACGCGGGGCTTGAACTCAGGGACCGCGAGATCATGACCTGAGCCGGTCGGACGCTTAACTGACTGAGCCACCCAGGCGTCCCGAGGGTTTTTTTAAAAAAATGTTTTCATTTTACTTTTTGCATTTCTTCTATGGGGCAGAACTTCCTTAATTTTTGGAAGTCTTACCCTGATTCTGGGATACTGACCTGAGCTCTGACCTTGCTGGAACCACGGATGTGATGACCACAGGTTCTATTTCATACCTGTGTGCATGTCTTTGAATCAGGTTCTAGGCGACATGGGTATGGTGGCCATGGAAGTGCACCATTTGGGTCTCCTTCAACAGAATCTGATGCAGGGAGCTGAGCTGACTGAGTGACCCTGCACTTGTGTCCTTGATGCCACACTGCCTAAGCCATACACACCCCCGCCCCCCCAGGCTGGTCCCAGCTAATAACTAAGCAAGACAGAACTTCTAGTGCCAGCCCATTCTTGCAGAACGCAAGCACCTATGAGTTTGGCTAAAGAACTCCCCAGCTGCCTAAACAATGATACTTTTTCTAGAACTATGCTGTCCTAGAAGGTTCTTCCTACACATGCTTCTTCCATCACAGCTGTCAGACCTGCTTCACAATCCAAAGGCTCTCCCTGTCTTTTCTAGCACCTACTGTTTGATCCCTCACATGCATTTTCCCCAAAAACATCTTGCATGTGTAAGCACATCTTGGTGATTAGAACAGACACAAGTGGCAAACCCTATTCTAGAACAAGCATAATTCTCTAGAGCAACATTATTTGTTGACTTTCTTTCCAAGCATTTACCTGACAGCAGCATCAACTCAACAAGTGTGTAGTAAGAAATAAATAGTAAAAATATTTTACTTTTAACAGTAGGCTTTCTAGAAGGAAGGTTTTTGTTTTCCATATTGCCAGAAGTGCGAATTGCCAGAAGATTAGCCCTGTATTTTCCTTATTGATTAAATATAATTAAGTAGGCTCTCTGCCTAGGAACATTAAATGTATTCATGAGAAAGTTTACATGTTAAGTTCTTTTTTTATCTTAAATATTTCTTTTTCATAATTTTAAACTATTACTTTATCATCATATTGGAGGGTGTGCCAGTATTGGCCTAACATTTTCTGAAATTTCAGTGATGTGTATATGTGACTACATCCTAAGCTAATAAAATTGTAAAATTCTCTCCTCCTCTTCAGCCTTTTCCATGTCAGTTTTCACATAAACGTGAAGATATTTTTCTCCTTTTTCCTCTGACCATAAGAAGGTTGGACTAAGTATTGACAGCCGTTAACCTTTTAACAACGTCTGTTTCATGAGTTTGGGATTTAACCAGGGTTGACTTAGCAAGGCTTTTATTCTGGGTGAGTGCCCTACATCACCCAAATCATGAGTGCTTTTTGCTTCATGGAACTCCATTGCTTTTGTTCCCAAAACCAATTATATCTTAGCTAATCTCTTGCCCCTTAAATTCTCCTTGATAGTTTTCCTAATAAAATGTGCAAACTGCTCATGCGTGATTACTTCCCCTTTCCGGTTTTCCCATTCATAGGTAAAGACCCAGCATTGTTTATCTCCAGCTTTTTACAAATTCACTATTCTCAATTGTGCCCAACAAAAAAAAAAAAAAATTTCCCTTGCCCTGGATCAGCAATGCTCTCAGTCTATTATTTATTATTTAATATTATTTAACTGCATTACTATTATTTATTATTATTTAACTATATTCTATTCTTATTTAACTATTGTTTAACTGTAGTTCTCTCTTAATGTACTGTTTATTTTTTTTTAATTTTTTTTTAACGTTTATTTATTTTTGAGAGACAGAGACAGAGCATGAGTGGGGAAGGGGAAGAGATAGAGGGAGACACAGAATTGGAAGCAGGCTCCAGGCTCCGAGCTGTCAGCACAGAGCCTGACGCGGGGCTCGAACCCACAGACCATGAGATCATGACCTGAGCCGAAGTCGGACGCTCAACCGAGCCACCCAGGCGCCCCTCTTAATGTACTGTTTAAAATTATATGTATATCATTTCTATATGTGTAGGTATAAATGTTTGTCCACTTCTCCATAGGAGAAATATAAAATATTGTGTCTTTTGCTTCAGAATTTTGAGGTCTAATCCCTATTCCTTCATGTGCTAAAAGCCTTTGAGGGGTTTTCGGCTTTTGGATGGGAGGAGGTGAAGGTGTAACTATCTTCAGTTGTCCCAAATCCAGGTTTATCTGACGCCAGCTGTCTCCACCATGCCGCTTCCACCATGCCACTAAGGTTTGACCCCGACGGGATAAAGTCTTACACCTGAGGTGCACCAGTGAGGAAGTCAGTGCCATGTCTGCCTTTGCTGCGGAGATAACCCCCCCGGGTCTGTCTCCAAAAAAGATTGGTAACGACATCGCCAAAGCAACTGGAGATGGGAAGGATCTGAGATTACAGTGAAACTGACCACTCAGAACAGACAGGCCCAGACTGACATGGTACCTTCTGCATCTGTCCTGATTGTCAAAGCCCTCAATGAACTTCCAAGAGACAGAAACAGAAAAACATTAAGCACAGTGGAAATAGCACTTTTGATGAGACTGCCAACATTGCCCAGCAGATGTAGCACTGATCTTTAGCCAGACAACTCTCTGGAACCATTAAAGAGATCCTGGGGACCACAATGTTGATGGCCACAACCCTCATGACATCATAGATGACATCAACAATGGTGCAGTGGAATGTCCAGTTAGTTAAGAACTGTAAAGGAAAATATTTTAATAAAGGATCATTTGACAACCCAAAACAACCAAAGACAACCAGCTTTTAAGGGAATGTTCGCTTTGAGGGATTTTTGAAGCCTCACTCTGAGCAGAAGTGAAATGACCTTTGATTCATAAATGTGTACTCACCAGGTCCTGGAGTATCTTTTAAGCATATGATTTATAATTAACAATACTCGCTGAATTCTAGTTCCTTTTCAGGGGAAAGAACCACAAGCATGCTCCCATTCACTACATATAGAAAGGTTAGTGAAGATAAGCAGCATTTAAGAAGGATTTCCGGAAAAACAGCAGGCGCACCGTTTCCTCTGGATATTGGAAATTCTTCCTTAGATTAAGCCAGACCAGCCTAAGGCATTAATCCTCTAACACGAAAAAATCAAAATCCTATAGACATGCTTTTGCAAAATGCTTTTACAAAGACCTAAAGGAAAAAACATTACAAGAAAATGCTCTTTAAAACTTATCAGATTTTTTACTGTAAGGACTTTTTTAACTGTAAGGATATTGTTGATGGACATTCTTTTCATTACTGGGTACCCTCTTCAAAAAGCTTAATGGGGGATATTTTTTTTATCCATCTGAAAGGAACAGTTTGTCTTTCTACTCAGCAAAAACAAGTATATGTGTGTATGTGTGTGTGTGTATCTGTGTGTACATTTAACTTCTGCAAAGTCTTACCATGTAACTATATTTTCCATATGCAGATACATAGAAAATTTAGAGCTTCGTGTACAGCAACTTCTAGAAAATAATTCTTCTTGGCTTGAATTTTGTATACTAACAGTTCCTGGCTTCATAGAATTTCTCTTAATCTAATTTTCCCTCCATTCTGATGTCCTCACCCAATTAATTTTATTTTATTTCTTTCTCTTAAAAATATATGTAATTATAAGACATGTGATCCATTCCTGGAAAAAATCAGAAAATAAGCAAATATGCCAAAAAAGATTAATATTCAATATATAATTTAAATCTCATTCTTTCACATACTATCAATGAGAATGCAATATTTGCCATTATATAAATGCTTACCATATGTTTGCTTCACAAATTAAAAAAGCTAGAGTTTGGAAAACACACCCATTTCTTCAAATATGTTTTACTTTAAAGAACTACCAGAGATTATAGCCCTGGCTGTTTTTTATCTCAATAAAGTCAATTCTATTATCAAACAACAGATTAAAGGTTTATTTTTTTAATTTTTTAAAATATTTATTTATTTTTAAAAGAGAGATAGAGTGTGAGCAGGGGAGGGGCAGAGAGAGAGGGAGACACAGAATCTGAAGCAGGCTCCAGACTCTGAGCTGTCAGCACAGAACCTGACACAGGGCTTGAACCCACGAACGGTGAGATCATGACTTGAACTGAAGTCAGATGCTAAACCGACTGAGTCACCCAGGCACCCCTAAATTATTGGTTTAAAGTTAATTCATTCAAAATTTACATAATGTATTTATATAATTAAAATGCATATTATATTTTTGAATTGTTACTTTAATTTTTAAAAATTGGTCCACACATCTAGAGGGTTTATAATGACATGTAAATTCCCTTTCCCATTGTTTGTACTGTTTAAACTTGAAGAGAGAGAGACAAAGACAAAGATGGAAAGTTTTTAGCATTTTACTGTAACATAGTCTTCAAATCATTTAAAAAGTTGGTAGAATAGAAAGCTTGCATTACAGTAGTGACAAGGAGAATAAATGATTTCTGATATGAAAGTGAAAACAATGAGACAATATATTTTTAATTTCAATTGAATTCATTAAGCAGGATGAAATAGCTTATCATTGTCTCTCCAACTTACAGATTAAATTTCTTTTATTTTTAAGAGTCAAATCTGTTTGACTTTCAGTTGATAGCTAGGTATACATGAAAAGCTTTCATCCTGATGATTTACAGAAATCCTGAAATGTCCATGTGCAATTCTGCAGACATCGTAGATGGACTTTGGTAGGATAAAAGTATGAAAGATGTTTCTGCACCTTTAATACATAATATTTACTTGGTGGGGTTCTATAACAATCAACAACAGAGAATCGGGAGACTGAAAGCCGTGATCTCAGTTTAGCCTCTGCTGCTTACTGGGTATATGACCTGGAGCAGGTTATTTCATTACTGCCAAACTGTGTTTTCTCTGTGTAGCATGAACATAACAATATTCACCTTTCTTTCACGTGAATTATTGTAAGACCAAAATGAAATAATGTACATGAAAGTTTAACCGTAGGGGCACCTGGATGGCTCAGTTGGTTGAGTATCTGACTCTTGATTTCTATTTAGGTCATAGACTGTGGTTCTTGGGTTCGAGCCTCGCATCAGACTCCATGCTGCATGGATTCTAAATAAATAAATAAATAAATAAATAAATAAATAAATAAATAAGAAAGTTTAACTGTAACTTGGCTTTAAGTTATTTCTAAAACTATTTACTGTATGCAACTTGATCCTATAGAAGTGTAACAAATTTCATGTCCTTATTTGGTAGAGATGTATTCACTTGGAAATTTTGCTACAATTTATACCAAGTTACCAGATGTCAGACAGGTGGACACATTATGTGGATATGTCAAAACATACAGTGAAGGATCCAAGTGTTTAAGGGCTTATATCAGATCCTTGGGGCGCCTGGATGGCTCAGTTCGTTAAACTTAAGATTTCGGCTCTGGTCATAATCTCAAGGTTCGCATGAGTTTGAGCTCTATGTTGGGTTCTGTGCTGACAGCTCAGAGCCTAGAACCTGCTTCAGACTCTGTCTCTGTCTGTATCTCTGTCTCTCTCTTTCTCTGTCTCTCCCAATCTCTCTCTCTCTCTTACTCTCTCAAAAATAAGCATTAAAATATTTTTTTAAAAAAAGCTTATATTAGATCCAAAAGATCATGCATGCCTCTTCTTAAATGATAAAACTATAGATGAATAAATAATGGATAGGATATAAATCCCAATAAATATCCATGCAATATTCTATAACACGAGATGCTTAAGAATCTCTAGTATTATGTCTGCTCATATTGACTATGATACATCATTCATAAAAGGAATGCAGGTTAGCTTCCCATTTATTAGCTATTTTTAGGATAAAGCATCAAAATACAAACAAACAAACAAACAATCCAGTTGTAAGATCCTCTGAGAGAAGGCTTTTGAGGTTTCATTGATTTTTTTCAAAGACTGATTTTTATATTAAAGTAATAAAGTTTTTGTGTGTGATCCAGATGCCTTCTGTGACTTGAATTTTTAACTTTTTACAGCATTGGCTTCCAGAAAGAATCATGAAGGAGGAAAAGAGAAGGGACTCTATATCTTGAGAAAGGAACTGCCTTAATCATGTGCGAATAAAATAAGGGAAGAACGCTGGTTGCATATTTGCTTGGAATATAATACCATTTATTTTTGGTTAATAATGAAAGCTCACTGAGTACATGTTCATTAAAATATATAGATTTTCAAAATGCACTTATGTATATACACACATAACCTGTCTCAGGTATATCACATGACTTTATATATCTAGAATTTATATAGGATGTATATATGTATGCATGCATGTGCACATTTATTCTATGAGTATATAATAAAGGTTGATAAGTAAATCCATTGATGGAACAGGTTAAGAATAACTGACTCATGGGGCACCTGGGTGACTTGGTCAGTTAATTCTCCAACTCTTGATTTTGGCTCAAGTCATGATCTCACAGTTCGTGAGTGAGTTTGAGCCCTGAATCAGGCTCTGCGATGACAGCACAGAGCCTGCTTGGGATTCTCTCTCTCCCTCTCTCCCTCAGCCCTTTCCCTCCTCCAAACTCTCTCTCTCAAAATAAATAAACTTAAAAATAAAAAGGAATAACTGACTCACTTAAGGTAGGTCAGATTTCACTTGCGCTAGCTGCTAATGAATCAGTGTTAAATGGCAATATGTAATAGAGTCATCCTACTATGTAAACAAAAGCATAGATAAAAAGAAAAGTAAATCATTAATAACCTCCTTCATTTGCCTTCCAAGTTTCCTGTGCTATTTGGGCTGCCACAAATCCTTTAACTTAAAAAAAATATAGTCATCACATGATGATCATTTTCAGATTCTTATGGTACGGCTCCCAAAGTATGTCTATGTTTGATAGTATTGAATTTCAGCAGGAAAAAAATGTGTCAGAGACATGCACTTCACAATATTTCATATTTATGCAGAATATTTCAAATTTTAAATTTGCATATATAAGACCTAAATGATGTAGCTGAAGCAGAAATCTTATAAATACAAGCTTATTCATGAATATCCTGATAACTTTCCTCATAAATGTAAGGAAGCAAAAATAATGGAATATTTCCCAAAGACTTAAAGCAGGAAATAAACTGAAGGAATGTTTGCTCAACCATTAATTGTGAATCAATCTGTCTTACTTTCTCACAGTTGATTTTATTTAATTGGGAGCTGACGTTATCTAACTTTGCAGTTAAACATCATTGCAAAGAGAACAAAGGGTCTTTGACTTACTGAGGTTTTCCTATTAAAAAAAAAATATTTACTCAGTGCATGTTTGACACACATTTTTATGTTGTATACTTTTGTTTTGAAAGTAATACTTTCAAATTTCAGAATACAATAGCTTATCACAAAGTAGAGATATACATATTGCACCAATTCCTTTTAAAATTAGTGCTAACATAGCATGAGAGCAATGTAATTCAACTAGAGAAATGAAAATTTACATTTTTTATCTCTGAAACTGAACACTGATTCTCTGAAAATCATTTGCATTAATAAAATCTGTCAAAATGTGTTGAATATATGCACCATTTAGACAAATGTCACCATTATCTCTTGCTCAGACATGGTTTGAGGCCCATGTTCATCATGTCCTTTATTATATCATCCATGCATATTAAGACTACAAATGACTTTCAGCTACTTAAATACATAATCATGATATAACATCCATGGCTTTATAGAGTTCCAGAATAATGCTGTATATATTCTTCTTTTTGACTTACTTTTTTCTTTTACAGTGAAGCAATGTGGCAGATAGTTACACGAGCGATTCCTGAAGCAAATAAACGGTATATATTCATTCAGCTTACAATATCATCTTGAATGCTCAAAGATGGTCAAAAAAAGAAAAGCTGACAAACTTAGTTGAAAAGGATATTTTATTTCCTACCATATGCTTATAATATATAATTCATTTTTTAAGATAAGTGGACTGAGGGATTTGTTTAACATCAACATACTGGGTAGAAATCAATTATTATCTGAATATGCAAGACAACATCACAGTTATATATAATATTCTCTTTAGAATTGTATCTGTGCATGTGTGTAAACACACACACACACACACACACACACACACACACACATATATATAATTTGTTATTAAGTTATGGCCTTTGATAATAGCTAGACTGAATCAGATTAATTATGACTGTCATTGTTTTGAAATTTGTTCACCGATATTTTGGGGTCACTGAATCTGGAAGCCAAAATGCAAGCCATGATAGTTTCCTCAGATTGTAGTACATGATCTTTCTAGGTGGCCAATAATAATGGAGATGTCCTTGTTTAAAAATGCAGGCCACTTTTGTGATACTTGCTAATCCTCTTTGAGTGATTATAGTCAGGTGCATAGAGGCTTGTATAAGTCAAATATTTGTTTGTAATTTTTGTTTCCCCCCCTTTATAGAATCATTTGTATGAGACATTAAAAGTTCTCTGGTTGAACCTTCACTCAGTGTAGGGATATCTTACACAGCAATACTTACATTTATCCAGTGATTTTTACTCTTCTTTGAAGTAAACCTTTGCACTTATAGACAACTCTGACTGACATGTCATTGTGTTAGCCAAAGAAGTCCATATTTTCCTTCAGTAACTGGACTTATCAAAACTACATTTATCAATCTTGTTACTTTCTCTGCTAGACTCCTCTGCCAGCTCCTTTCAGTTTTCATGAAAACTGCCTGTGTCCCATCCAAAGGAATCCCCAAAATCTGTTTCCACTCTGTGACCCTCTATCATCAATTGAATCTGATTGGGTCAAGAGTGGATAACTTTGACCTAGGTTGCCTTGCTTTGGCCCTCGCCTCCTTTCTTATTTTCTCTCCTCTTTTTCCCTGAACCCCACCTTTTTATAGTGCTTTTCCTCTTGAACCTTGACTTATGGATAACCCTGAAGGCTTACAGAAACAGCTTTAAAAATAACTGTCCTGAGAGTGTATGGAAAAGGATTTTGGACCAATGATCCGAAACAAGGGACATCAAAAACTAGGAAAATCAAATTGTGCCAACCATAACTTTAGTATCAGTTAAAGATGAAGAAAACTGGAACCCTCCCTAGACCACGAAGCCACATACCTCTCTCTCTTCACTCAGTGAAAACCCATATCCAGCTGCTGAGGGAATTATGTGGTCTCCAGATAATTATCATTGTGCATCAGCTGAATAAAGTCTTTAATCTCTATTTGAGTAATAACTTGTTGTTTTTAAAATTTTCAAAATAATTATATTTTCTGTGAATTTTGGACAGGAGGTGCCTTGGGTGACTCAGTCAGTTAAGTGGCTGACTCATGACTTCAGCTTAGGTCATGATCCCATGACCATGAGATCAGGCTCTGTGTTGGGCACTATGCTGAGCATGGAGCCTGTTTAGGAATCTCTCTCTCTCTCTCTCTCTCTCTCTCTCTCTCTCGCTCTTGCTCTCGCTCTCGCTCTCTCAATCTCTCTCTCTCCTTCTGCCCCTCTCCCCCACTCAAGCTCTCTCTCACTCAAAAAAAAAAAAAAACAATTAAAAAAAAGAGACTAATCTCAGCAAATGTCCCATTGAATGGAGTAGATGTAAATTTTGGGGTGAAGAATGTTACACAGAGAAGCAAATAAAAGGAAAGAGCTAGAGAGAGGAGGAGATTGAGAATGAGCAGATGCAGGGATTATCAAGGTTGGTTTTGATTTTTTTTTTGCTTTGCCTTTTATCATTATTTAGTCCAGGTTATCTGCTTTTCTTTGATATTAATAAAGTATAGTGTTATTTCAATAAATATCTTTGCTTTCCTTGATTAGGCTAGTTTGAAGTGCTTCCATTTGTAAACCCAAAAGCAACTTAGCACACAGTTTTGAAAACACAAATCGCTTCCTTTCCTCTCTATGATAAAGGTTGATGACAATGTACCCTAAAATGTCTTACGAGAGCTCACTCCAAAAAGACTATTACACACATGTTAATTGCTTTATCATTTCAAATCACTTACTGTTAATAAATCTTAACACAACCTGTAAGAAAAATTATGTGATCTCAGTTGCATTGATGAGGATCAACTGGGTAAATGTAACTGAAAACACAAGGAGTTCTGTGATGACAGTGATATTCCCTATTTGGATCACTGTGAATTGAGCACAGGTTGGGACTTAATAATAGTTGCTGAATAAATGAATAAATTAACAAATATACAAGGGTATGTATAAACATGTTTTTAATGTTTATTTATTTTGAGAGAGAGAGAGAGCACAAGCGGGGGGGAGGAACAAAGAGAGAGGGAGAGATCGTCTTAAGCAGGCTCCACACTCAGCACAGAGCCCGATGTGGGGCTCGATCCCACAACCATGAGATCATGACCTGAGTGGAAATCAAGAGACAGACACTTAACTGACTGAGCCACCCAGGCACCCCAGGATGTGCATAAAATTCTTCATATTAGAAACTAAACTGTCTGAATTGAAGTGAGACTGTGTTTCTTGTTAGACCTTGTATAAATAGGGAAGGAGCTTTGTTTGTGGTCAGTTACATGGAAATCATTGAAATATTAAGTACATATATTAATGTATCCTCCACACAATTAGCACTTTCAAATCCTAGAATACCAGTGAATCAGTGGTAACATTTATCCAAATACGATCTACTGGAGACTAGGGATATTTGTAGTATTAAGCACAGACATGTTTAAATGGCATACTGAAAAAGAAATATTTCAATGTTTCCAGATTTTATCATTTTGATATATCATTATATATATAATCATTCATATATATATATATATATATATATATATATATATATATATATATATAAAATCATACAATATATCACATATATCCTGTCCCACCCTTGCCACAGGTTCTGTTTGGTATGTTGGAGAAAGACCTACAATTATGATGATATCTTTGCCTTCATATACCTTCTGTTTAGTTGGGGGATAGAGAAGTAAATAATTGCATGTACTAAAGAGTATATTTAATAAATTTAAAGCATCATTAAGAAATATTTGTGCTGAGATTCAAAGTGTGTGTCCTTGACCCATGGGTTTGGTAATTAGAACTGTACCATTTATTGAGCTGAGAAGAAAATGCATAGCATTTCATACAAAAACAAAACAAAACAAAACAACAACAAAACCCACACATGAGCACTTAGAATAGAAACACTGGAATGATCTTCTGGGAGCACAAAATAATTTGATCTGACATGAGTTTAAGATAAATTTAGAGATAGAAGACTACGAAAACTAATAATAATAAACTACAGAGTAACTAGTATACAACAAAGGGTAGTAATCCGCTCAGGCTGCCTTAACAAAATACCACAGGCTAAATGGCATATATAACAAATCTATTTCTAACAGTTCCATGGGTTCAAAAGTCAAGATCAAGGTGGCATCAGATTCATTTCTGATGAAACTGAAGAGAGTAAGAACTCTCTTTCTGCCTTACTTATGGCTGCCATCTTGCTACGTTTTCACATGGTCTTTTCTCAGTGTGTGTGTGCTCAGAGAGCTCTTTCTTTCTCTCTCTCACTCTCTCTCTCTCTCTTTCTCTCTCTCTCTTCTTATAAACCACCAATCTTATGGGATTAGGGCCCTATCCTTACAACCTCATTTAATCCCAATTACCTCCTAAAAGTCCTATCTCCAAATCCAGTTATATGCTGTAGAGGTTAGGGTAGGGCTTCAACATATGAATTGTGGGGAGTATACGATTCAATCCATAGCACAAGGATTCTGGTAAGGTCCTTACATAAAGTATTTATTTAAAGAATCTTAAAAGGGCGCTTGGGTGGCTCAGTTAAGTATCTGACTCTTGATTTCAGCTCAGGTCATGATCTCACGGTCATGAGATGGAGGCATGCATTAGGCTTCATGATGGGTATGTGACCTGCTTGAGATTCTCTCTCCTTCTCCCGCTGCCCCTCCCCCCACGTCTCTCAAAAATTGAAAAAAACAAATTTAACGTTTCTATGTGGCAGGTACTATTACTGTGTCTATTTTAAGCGCTATTTCAGTATAGTGGGCTGGGGGGGTAGTATTATTCTTGAGGAAAGTAGAGAGGAAATGTGATCTTTCAGAGGCAGGAATATGAATCAAGCAGTCAAAGGTGTAAGCAAAGCAGATGACTGCAGGGAAGAACCGAGGCAATGGGACCACCTGAAAAGATGGAAATGTGCAGACTGATATTACATGGTATACATTTTTGGAAATGCGACTACACCGAAGCTTTTAAGAATGGTTTACATACATCTTTCCTTGATCTATAGGTAGGAAAAGAGTCACCCTTATATCAGATATGGAATTAGTAAGAGGAAATTGAAACATGTTACCCATGGACGGCCACTTTGTTCCTCTAACCTGCTCAGAATTGCTGATGCAGGCCTCGGAAGCCTGTCTGCTACAGAAGCCACCATGTAAAGCCGCTAAACTAATGGCCCAGAGAGCTGTGACCAAGGACGTCTCAGTGATCCTTTTCAGGATCTCATTTTATCAAGAGAGCAAATCACATGCCAAGGGAAAAATGTGAGTAAAAAGAGCAATACACTGGAGACCAGGAAATAAAAATGTCACTCAAACTGAATAAAAGAGTCAGTGGTCTCAGATGAGTGAAAAAATTCTGTCGATCGTCTTGGCTTGTTCAATCCTAAGGGCAGCTGGACAGTTGGGCTCTGTCATTGGAGCAAGCAGTTACAGTAGGTATGTGCTCTTCACTTATACATCCCATTGTGAATATACTATTAGCTTATTAAATCATGAATGAAATTGATAGAGCAAGGTATTGGATATGGTTATTTTTCTATTCTCAATAATCTCTAAATATTAAAGCTTATAGAGCTCCTTTCCTTCCCATAGTTTTCTTGGTGACATCACATAACTTTGATTTAATCTGAAAGCCAAACCTTTGATTTTCCTCTTTATTTGATTTCCCAACTGTAAACTACTGTCAGTACATACTGTTTGATTTGCATCCAAATAATATATGAACTTGACATTTTTGTCTTTAGTTCCATTCCCACGATAAACAGAGGCTCATTTATGTTGTGTCCAAAGTACTCTGAAACAACCCATCTGGCCTCCTTCCTTCCAGTCTAACCAATCTTCAAATAATAATTTCAAGCAGCAGCTAGAGGAACTTTAAAAAATACTAGTCAAGATATGCTGCACCCCCATTCAATCCCTTCACTAGCTTTTAACTACATATTGCATAGCATCCAAATTCCTTGTGCTGCAAGGCCATGCATGCCTGATCTACTCTTGACTTCTGATTCCATCTTGTTCCATTATCCCTAAAACTTACCGACCACTCTGGGCATTCATTTCCTGTCAAAATCAAGATCCTGTAGGAATCAGGCCCTTTGCATATGCTTTTCTATTTTGTAGAACTGCTTCCTTCCTCACACTAATGCCCTTTCTAAAGGATGCACTTCACTTGGGTACTATCCTTTTCAATACTCTGTTCATTTTTAATTACACACTTTACTTAATAGTTAGCACATAGAAGTGCTCAAAAATATGCGTTGAATGAACAAGGAAAAAGTTTGCTAGTTTTGTTATTAATTCCAAAGATTAGAACAGGATCTCTGGACTCATGAATCTCTCATTCTCTATGATATGTATAAGCAGCTTTCTACAAAGCTCGGTGGAATAAACTAAACAGCATAGAAAAAACATATTGCTAAGGAAGGAGAGATGGAGAAGAAATTAAAGGTACCATGAAGATAAAACATGTTTTCAGAAGCATATTAAAAACAGGCTTGGTTAATCTGTGCTGATAAATTAACTCATAAATATGAGAGGTTAAATACAACAAAGGTTTAACTCATACTGAATTGGCAGGGTGTCTGGGGCATTGTAGGACGGGAATCTTCCATGCAGTGATTCCAAATGGAACCAATTTTGGCTCTGCTCTCTCAACACAGGCCTTCCGGGTTACTGATGCAGGGAAAAAAATAAGTGGACAATCACTGGACAGTTCTTAAATGTATCGCTCCTACTCCTGGCTCATTGGCCAGAAGTAGTCATGTGATCCCACCTGACTGCAAAGGGTCTGGGATTTGGTGGGAGTGCACGGATGGCCCATGATGTGTAAACGTTGCAGCCAGTGTGGGGAGGTAATCTTTGAGTACTGGGGAGATGCAAATTTATTACTAAAGGGAGGGTCAATGGTGATTAAGATTTTTGTAAATTGAAAATACAGTGTTAACTATCCTCAAAACTACATTATGCGGTCGCTGCAGATACAGAAGATAATTACCCACTTTCCTTGCATTGTACATTATAGTGTTTTGTCCCTTTTTCTTCCAGATTGTTTCACCTAATACATCACAATAATCCTTTAGGCCTGCAGTATAAAACTGCTTATGACTCTTTGGCTCCACTTTAGATAAAAAATAGCAGACTATAATCTTCAGTTTAAGAAATCATTTGCATTTTCTCACTTAAAAGGACACAAAATGCTTTTTAAAAATCTAGTGAAAATAAAACTACTCGTCTTCAATAATATGACTTTAAAACTCCATTGTGAATATATGTGTATGTATATTAGAACGCAGAAAATCCAAATGCAAGCACTGCCATGTGCCATATATTATTCTAGATGGAGTTTTTTGAACTTTTTATCGGACATTTATATCAATTATTTTATGTTGTTCTTATGAAAATGGAAAGAAGCATGTGTGTACTCAGTAAATACTTTTCAACAGTTCTGCCAATTGAATTGATTCCCAATCAACAAACAAATAACCCACTGACTTATCTATGAAGACTGAGAATAAAACAGAAACAAAACCAAAACACCACCACAATAGTCCTGACTAATCATACATATATGAAAAGGGGGAGAAAAAAATCACCATCAATTTTAAGGTTTTCATTTCTTTGCATTTGGAATTCTCAGAATCTAG
Organism: Panthera pardus; assembly: GCF_024362965.1. Lineage (NCBI taxonomy): Eukaryota > Metazoa > Chordata > Mammalia > Carnivora > Felidae > Panthera > Panthera pardus. The sequence goes on from NW_026526765.1 coordinate 17,661,677, forward strand.
AATTTACGGAATTAATAACACATTACTAACCTTGGCTAACAGAGAATATAAATTTATTAACCAAAGGAATTTTCTTTCTGGACTCCATATTTGTGAATGGATAAATCTCCTTAAAAGGTAGATAAACATAAATAATATTTTATATATAATAATAACATTTATATATATCTCTATAAAAAGTGCATCTTAGAATTACTGTTATGGAACATGAAAGAAATTTCTATAGCCTAAGGAAATGAAAGGATGGTGTTACTACAGGGAGCACCTCTCCACTCCTATTGTATGTTAAGTGCAAGGGATTCAGTGTTGAGAAAGGTGATCCTGTCTCTTGCCTATCAGGACTTTGCATCTCCAGGAAGAGATCACAACATACAAAGAGGAAGAAATTTCAGTGCTGAGAGTAGAAGTTCAAGGTGCATTGGGACACACAGGACAGGTGTGTAGACATACCATATTGGCTCATAAGAGAACAAAACAATCAGGAAAATAGGGACAGTTTCCGCAAAATCTTTCTATTGTTAAAATAAATATTTTTACTGCAAAGTGAAAGACTATATAAATATCTTATTTCTTAAACAAAACAAAAGCTCAGGGCTTAGACTATTATTTTACATTTTCAGTCACAAGAGATAGAATTCTATAATGAGTATAAATGTGGAAATTTTAGTTTGTTTGTTTATTTTTTAAATAAAATTTATTGTCAGGGCACCTGGGTGGCTCAGTTGGTTAAACGTCCAACTTCGGCTCAGGTCATGATCTCATGGTTCGTGGGTTCAGCCCCACGTTGGGTTCTGTGCAGACATGCTCAATGTCTGGAGCCTGTTTCAGATTCTGTGTCTTCCTCTCCCTCTGACCCACCCCTGCAATGTCTCTGTCTCTCTCGAAAATAAAATAAAAAACATTTCAATAGAATTTATTGTCAAATTGGCTAACATACAGTGTGTAAAGGTGCTCTCGTATTTGGGGGTAGATTCCCATGCTTCATCACTTACATACAACACCCAGTGCTCCTCCCAACAAGTGCCCTTCTCAGTGCCCATCACCCATTTTCCCCTCTCCCCCCATCCCCCATCCACCCTCAGTTTGTTCTCTGCATTTAAGAGTCTCTTATGGTTTGCTTCCCTTCCTCTGTGTTTGTAACTATTTTTTCCCCTTCCCTTCCCCTATGTTCTTCTGTTAAGTTTCTCAAGATCCACATATGAGTGAAAACATAGAAATGTATTTTTGTTGTTGTTGTTGTTGTTGTTGTTGTTGTTTGCCAAATGCACTGCATTACCTAAATTCTGTGAGTGAAGATATAGCTGTAAATCATATGCTCCAGGAAATTTTCTCATGATATAGTCTCAGCATTGTAAGAGTGAAACAAGCAAGGTTGGAAGCAAGTGTATTGTCCCAAATGTGGTTTCACCACAATTATTAGATTCATGTTTGAACTCTTTCACAGCAACTATTTAGCCCATGGTTTTCTATTATCTCCATTTTGTGAGAATTACTAAAGACTTAAAATCTTCCAAAGTATTGCAGAACAGTATTATTCATGCAGAGGCATTTATATGAAATCTCTTATTTCTGTATCAATTTCAGAATGATGGGTTCTCTATAAACACCAATTTGGATCTGCCCTGAAAAGAAATATCTACTATGATGTTGATGGTTATCTAAAAATATTTTTAAAAATGCCTCTGCAAGAATTTTAATTCAATAATAATATTATCATTATTATTTATTAATATGTTATTACTTATTACTATTGTTATTTATCATTATGTTGTTGTTATTATTATTATTATTATTATTATTATTATTATTATTATTATGGCAATTAGAATACTAGTACTATTCCAGTGTTATTAAGTATAACATTCTCCAGCAGGCAAAAATAACAAGATGGATTTTGAAACCTGAGAATGAAGGAAGAGGGAAAATACTTGCATTCAGATAAAACAGTCTTTGTAAGTTAATAAAGTGGCAAGAACCACACTCAGCTTCCCACTCAGAATGACAGCCTCGTTGTGCCCAGGCTATTCCTTCTCATAGAGCTCTGATATTCCCTTTGTAGCACTTAACACAATTTGTAATTATAAACATGTGTGATACTTTCATTTATAACACTGTCCTTCCTAGCTCCTATCAATGGAGCATGAATATTTTTCTGTGCCTGGCACATTGTAAGTCCTCAATATACATTTCAATAAAGTTATTGAATGAAATACTAGAAAATGATTTCATTCGTAATAGAATTGTGATTACTTGCCTAGAGTTAAAATGACTCATTTGTTTTATGTTGGATGTTAAAATCATGTGTTATGTGGTGTGGATCCATTGCCTGTGGAAGGAAAGAAAATTCCATAGTAGGGTGTTTGCAGACGCATGACGTATAGTAGAGACCCCATGATGAGATTAAGATTCCTGTTCTCTCTGGCCTTAAACTACAGCAAAGACATTAACTTATAAAAGATAATTTTCTGGTCTCATTCTGTTACATAGAAAAGACATTCTTCACATTCTGGCTAAGCCCGATAGAAAACCAAACTTTCATAGTTGAAAAGATATTTTAGTTTGGTGGAACTGTTCAGGAAACAAACAAATAGGTCAATTGTCAATTTTCCAAATAAGTAAGAAAAATGGGTGGTGAAGAATAAAAACAAATTATTAAAATTATATTGGAGTCTAGAATGTCACTCCTTTTAGAGATAACTTTAATAACCTGAAACTTCTCAGTGTTTTAAATAGGCAAATGATACCAGATAGTTCATATAAACTTCCCGTATCTGTTCATGTATAATTATTCACTAGTATTCCAGTATCCGGTTAGGCAGCATCCTGAGTGCTGATAATATTAGGTCCCATTCTCTATCTTCTGGGAAAACTGGAGTGGAATGGAAAATTGGAATGACTTGGAGTTGCAGTGTTTTCCCGTCTGGCACATAAACACCTAGTTCAAGTGGCAGGATAAAGGGGAAAGTGATGAAAATGTTCTTAGTCATCAGCAGATCAAGGGGAAAGGTATAATTTATATAAATTATTTGAAGCATTAACCTTGAGAATGTAAGTTAATTTTTCTGGCTTTAGCCATATTATATGACATAATATTAACTGCCTTACCAACATCCAATCTTACGGAAAGTAGTAAATGAACATGAGGTATGCTAACATGCTGTGAAAACTGTAAAGAACTATATAATATTTATTGGTTTATTATTTAATACAATGAGAACAGCAAATGTAATAGGGCTAAAACGTATCTAAAAACTCAATTACCAACAGAAAATCAGAAAATTAGATAATCAATCATGAAGCATTCTAGATCTGACCTCCATTTAGAATTGAATATTGATGGAAACAAAGGTTTTTTTCAATAAAAAGTATTCTTTTTTTTGTTTGTTTTCACATTTATAGCGTGCGCGTGCACACACACATACAGACACACATACACACACAACCTCAGAAGATTCTTTAAAAAATCTGGTCTTGATATAACATGAAAAACTAAAACCTTTCAGAAATTCTAAATGGAAGCTTGACCACTGTTTCAACTCTTCAATATATTTATGACAGCTGTTAAGCTATACAAATGCCAGCTGCCAGGACTCATTAGGATTATATGAGAATCTCCTTTTGAATACACAGAAATCCATCGATTGATTCTGAGCATCTACCACTCCTATCAATTAAGGTTAAACGAGAAGCAACTACCTACTCTTGGATAGAGGCAGCTGGCATTGACATATAGGGGCTATTAACTGACTTCTATTACGCATTTGTGGAAAAAAAAAGTACCTTAGATGGTATGATTGGTGCACTGAACTAATAATGGAAACGCTTTTTCCTCTGGCTTACTGTTTATCAATTGATGCATGTGCTCTTGCAGGAGGAAATATCAATTTTTTGAGCCTGGGCTTACTACTCCATACTATACCTACTGCTCATAGTGATTGAATGCTTTGATTTGCATACATGCAACATATTGAAGATGAAAGCGTTGGAGAAGTGCAGATTCCTGTTCTGAGGACTATAGGTACAACTCCTGAAGAATACCATGATTCATTTACAATATGGTGTGAAAATAACCATAAGATGAGTTGATCCAAGAAAGAACCTTGTCAAAATCAGGAAATGGAGACCGTTTCAGAAAGTCTTAAGTTGGAAAATATTTTCCCTAATGAATTCATGGAAAGACAGGGAGCTGGAGTTCTGTTGTTGGGCTCAGTTTAAGAGGGTTTTTGTTGTTGTTGTTGTTGTTGCTGTTGTTCTATTTTCTGAGAGTTATTTTGAAATAATCACTACATGCAGATTTTTAGAGCTGTGACATTGTTAATGAGCCTTATGGATACAGGGCATATTTGTTAGTCATCTAAATGGAAAAAAAAAATATTACTAGCCTTTGGGGGGCTGTAAAATTTAATCAAGTTTTAATTGATGTTTTAAGGCCCTATAAAATTTCCCTTAATCAAGATTTCACATGAGAATTTTTTACTAATAGATTCTTGTAAACTAGTATCTCCCAGCCAAAGACATCAAAGGACAGCTTTGAGATAACTCATTGTCTTGATTCAATAAAGTTATTTTTCCCAATCTAAGATAATTTTATTTTTGATTACTTGGGAAATGAATATTGATTTTCAAGTATATGTGAGAAAAAAAAATAATTATGTCCCTCATCTGTAATGTTTGTGGACAAACTCTAAAACAGAATTAAGAGAACTGAGAACACAAAAAGAACTAAACATAGGAAGTAGGATCAGCACAAATACGTCATATATTAGCACAGACATAAAATATGAAAATGCTTGGGAGGTCAAATGCAGTACAGTATACATTCTCCCTTCTAAGGAAGCCCACATCCTAATGACTGGAATTTGTGAATATGTTACCTTTCGTGATAAAGGGGATTTTGCAGATACGATTAAATTAAGTATTTTGAGACAGGAAGATTGCCCTACATTATCATATTGGGCTTCTTTAAGAGAGTCAAAGAAGGAGATGGGACTATGAAACTATAGAACGAGAACACTAGGAGCTGACAAAGACCCTTCTGGCTACTGGTGGCTTTGAAGATGGAAGATTGCACCCTACGCTGAGTGCGGGAGGTCTCTACAAACCGGAAGACAGAAGGGAAGCCAAGCCTCCCTAGAGCCTACAGTGAAATGTAGTTCCTCCCACACCTTGACTGAGACTCATGTCGGACTTCCGACTTCCAAAACCATAAAATATTCAGTTTGCACTATTTTAAGCCATTAGAGCTGGGGTAATTTGTTATAGCAGCCACAGGAAACGAGCACACACAGCTAATTCACTGGTATTAGCAAGTGGTCTTGCTAATGTAAATACAACAGCACGTCGAAGTAGCATTACAAAATTATATACAACACTGAGAAAACTATTGGCTGTTACTTCTTTAAATAGTATAGCTATTCTGGCTGAATTGACAACCACACCAAAAATCTGGACAATTATAAAAAACAAATGATCATTTGAATGGTTTGACAAGTCTTATAGCTAAATACATTATCTGCTTAAGAAAAATATTTACTTTACAGCCCCATGGCTATTTAGCAATAGTTACTCTGAAGTAGCCAAGCAATAAAGCAGTTCTGATGTAGTTGGAAAGAGCTCGAACCCTGAATCCAAAGATTTCCATCCTCATCTTGACTAATAGTTACTAGCTTTATAAACTTGGGAAGGTCATTTGACTTTCTTAGCTCTGATTTTTTGTTTCTTTGTTTGTTTTTGTTTTTGTTTAATCTGTAATGTGGCTGGAGTACCCTGAGGAATCAAGAGCTAAAATGTGTATGAAAAAGAGCAAACGGGGCGCCTGGGTGGCTCAGTCGGTTGTGTCCAAGTTCAGCTCAGGTCATGGATCTCGCGGTCTGTGAGTTCAAGCCCCAAGTCTGGCTCTGTGCTGACAGCTGGGAGCCTGGAGCCTGCTTCCGGATTCTGTGCCTCCCTCTCTGTCTCTGCCCCTCCCCCACTTCTCTTCTGCCCCTCCCCCAATCTCTCTCTGCCCTACCCCCACTCAGGCTCTGTCTCCCTCTCTCAAAAAAAAACAAAAAAACAAAAAAAACACACACACACATTAAAACAAAAAGAGCATAGCGCAGTGCATATGTTTGAAAGATATTAACCACCATATTGCAAGCCATTTTTACACTGCATCTGATTTAAAAAATTATCTGCATTCAAAGAAAATTATTCCTTATGGTTTACTCCCATTTGCTTTTCGTTTTCCTTTTGGAAAAGTACTTTCACCTTGGAAATATCTTCCAAAAGTTCTCATTCAAGAAGGTGCTAGCAATCCACTTGGTTCAATGTTGAAATCCCACCTGCTCAGATGCGTAAGCAAAGAAAAACTGATGTTTGAGAGTCCCTTTCGGAACAGCTGCTCCCTGCAGCCCCTTCTTAACTATTGCCTGGCATCTCCCCAACAATCTTAAGCCTAAATCCTGAAAATGTATACTACTCAGGCACAGTCACAGATTTTTCTGCTCAATGATGTCCAACATTTCAGCAACCTGTTCCAAGTCTGTATGTCTATATATTACATGCAAATATCAGTGACAATTTGAAAGCTGAGTCCTCACACACTTTGCTCCAGCTATTCACCAAACATTTATTCAGCGCAGTCTTGTGTCAAGCACTCAGCCAGGTAAAAGACATTCAAAGCTGAATCTCTGCCATTTGCAGATGCTTGTATCTACTCCAGTTTTTAACTGCCCTCTTTGTGCCGCTGACTTCCAAATGCATATGTCTAAGTCTCACCAAATTCCAAAGTCCAGTTAACATGTTCAACTTCTAATGGGTCACTATGTCAAGCCCAATGTATCTAAAATTATTCTCATCATCTCATTCATATTTTAACAACTCAATATCCTTCTAGCATTGTTTCTTTTTATTGATGGCAGGGTAATGTGTGTGAAGTGGTCACAGTGAATGCCTCTGAGCTATAACTAGTGTGGCAAACAATGTTGTAGCATATAATAGATATTTTGCTTTAGAGTTCAACTATTTCATTTCCTTCCTCTCAGAGACTTCAAATTTGCCTCTCTTTATAAATATCATTATGGGGAGGGTTGCCACTTGGGATGCCCTTATTTTCGGGGGGTAATCATACGGCACAGGCCACATAAATTATTATACCCCATTCTCCCTGGACACACATTGGCCATTAATTGGGTATGAGAGAGAACCTAGATCTGGCAAGGAAGGCCCTCTTTCTCTCTCTCTTTCTCATCATAAGGCTGTAAAAATAAATATGTGATGAACCAACTGTGGTTATTGTTTTCAACTTGTAGAGACCAAGATGTGACAAAATGAAGTCACGTACTAAAAACAAAACAGAACCAGGGAAAGAAAAGGTGAAAGATTCAAAAAGAAGTCAAGAGATTACTGATGATGTTTAAACTGTTTTAGTACATTCCTAAAAAATATTTTTTTAATGTTTATTTATTTTTGAGACAGAAAGAGAGAGAGAGGCAGAGAATGAGCGGGGGAGAGGCAGAGACAAAGGGAGACACAGAATCCAAAGCAGGCTCCAGGATCCAAGCTGTCAGCACAGAGCCCGAAGGGGGCTCAAACTAGGGAATGGTTAGGTCATGACACGAACTGAAGTCGGATGCTTAACCGACTGAGTCACTCAGGCACCCTAGTACATCCTTAATAGCTCATGGTTTGGGCACAATATATTCCTTTTTTGGGAAGGGGGGATTTGAGCTATGTACTGGGAGTTTGAAACTAAAAGGCACTAAAACATATGAAGATTATAATGGTGCTTTTGTAATAGGAAATGTGCTTTCAGTTTAAAATCTAGTCATAATTTTTCTTGGTAAAGGAGTGAGTGAGGGGAAAAATTGAATACCTAAGATATGGAATTGAAGAGGCAGGAGAAAGGGAGGGATGGAAGGGGAAGGGAGGGAGGGAGAGATATAGAGACACAGGAAGAAACAGAAGGGAGATATAAGAGTATGCACATATTACCATATGAAGCATTTAGGTTAATATGGAAAACATCTAGCCTGAATTTTGCAAAACATAAAAAACAAATAAAGTAAAAAGCCTTGATAGACAGTATTGATAGAAGTTATAGTACCACTCTCAGAATTAGTAAGAACATTCTGCAAATAACAGTAAGGACCATGAAAAAAGGAAACGACAACCCAGCATAAACTGTGGTACCAGTAGTCTGTGCAACCATGAAGATCTGCACATCCAGGGAAAAGATAAATCTATTAATATTCTAAACAGAAACTATAATAATTTTCCATTATTTATGAGCGATGCATCATGAAGTATACAATTTATAGTTTGTTGCTTGTATTTATGCTTGAATTAACGCAAGTAATTTGCATATAATCCTCATTGCAGAGTATGGATTCAATCATTGTCAACAAATTCTTAGGTTGGTTTAGTAAATTTATGAATTAAATATCCCTGGCTGCTATTGGTACATACATATTCTGGACTTGATATACACATACGCTGAGAATTAGTAGCCCATATGTATTACTGACACAAGTCTGGGGCCTAAGATTTAATAACTCCCATAAAACGATTTTTGTAATTATTTCTATTGATTGAGCTTTATGTCACTACACAGCCAATCATGGCATCCAGTAATTATGAGTCCTTCTTCCTTGCCCAAGTTCAGCTGCTTGCAACTCTAAAACACATCTCGAATTTGTCCTTTTCTCTGCATGTTAACTGCTGCCGCCCTAGTTCAATGATTGAAATCTGTGCCAATCTCCTCCTGGGCTCCCTTCCTCTCGGGCAATGCAGACAATGCACTTCTCTGTTGCCATCCAAGAGGTCTATCAAGACGAAAATGTGATCGTTTCCCTTCTTTGCCTGAAACCCTCTAGAAAATGCACTCTGTTTTTCTCACAACACAAACCAAGCGCCTTACCATGCATAGAATATCCCTCATGAGGTGGCTCATTTGGAACACTTTCGCATCATTTCTTCCTCTCCTAAACTCTTTATTTATGCTTCTTCAGATGCATCATAGAGTTTCACGAGAGCTCCATATTGATGCGTGCTTTGTAGATGCCTCTGCCTCTACAGTATCTGCATTCTTCCTGTCCCTCGCAGGTTGATTTAGATACTGAGTTCCTATTAACTAAAAATTAAGGTCAGTTATTGCCTGCTACATAAAGCCTCCCTGGGTTCTGTCCAACCTCTGCTTCCTCACCTGCCTTCCCAACTCCCTTGTCCACCTCACCACTGTATTGGAAGTAACCACTCATTTCTGTAACTACTCACATCTGTATCCTAAGTTTGCATTATCATCTTCAATGCTTTGTATTGTGCTTATGTAATTTCAAGTATGTTTTGAGTATGAACACCTTATGGTATCCAATGTCTAAAATACAACCTGACACACAGTTGTGTGCATACACACACAGGTTCACACATATTTACTGAGATAAATCACACAAATTTAGTAATCTACTGGCTAGTGGTGTTGTGATTTTCTAATAGAATGATTGAGTTAAACTTTCTATTGTGCATCTCAGCAGTTACATACTTCTAAACAACCGTTCCATGTGTTTTCTATTTACTGTGCCTATTTACTATGTCAGTTTTCTATTTACTATGTCTATTTACTATATCTGCTATCGAATTTTCACCCTTTTAAGCTGCACACACCTGGAATTAATTCAATATTGGATTACTGTGACAATTTCAAGCTCTTCTGCAGTACATTATGAGCAGCTGAGAAATTACAGTCTGCTCTCAATACTTTGTTTCCCATGGGGAATTTCTGAAAAAAAAATGACGATTTGGATACTAAAATTTCCAGTTGATACTTCAACCATGAAACCAACAAGTATTGTGAGCTCCTTATCGGCCCCATGTACACTGATCTTATAATTAACACGTAAGATACAATTAACAATTGAATCACCAGTTTCTCAAAGTGTGATTAACATGACATCTAAGTCTGATTCATGAGGGTTTCTAATAAAAAATATAGAAGCCCATATCCTAACCCAACACCTACCCATACCGTGTCAGAGCAGGAATCGGAAAGGCTGCTTTTCTTATTCTTGTAACAGTTTGCCCACATAATTGTGAGAAACCCCAAGTAACTTCTGCTGTAGGTAAAGAAGAGACAAAATAAAATCTGGCAGCTATTGCAGAGACGTGGATGAATCCTCCCAAAGATGGATCCACCTGAAGAGGGACCCTCCCATTGTCCTACTCATGGTATTACTTGAACTCTCTGAACTTGTTTCATAGGAGACACTTAATAATTTAGGCTGTAGTTACTATTTTTTCTTTCCTATGACAAAGTCACTTCCAGGAAAAACTCACCTAGATTCTATGCAATACATTGTTTTTTGTAAACAAACAAACAAACATTGATTGAGTTACCATTTCCAATAAAATGTGGTATTTTTATTCTATAAATAACTATCCACTATTGCTATACACAGTATGCTATAAGGAATATACAATTGGGAACACAGATGATTCTACGGTAACTATTTTACTGTTGCTGTTAGACCACATAATTCCAAAGAGGCGGGAGTTTAACCCTGGCTCCTCTACTCCACTCACAGGAGCAGCAACCTTGCCTACCCTACATCACTTCTCTAAGTATTGTGTTGTCATCTCTGATAATAATACACAGGTGACAAGATGTAAATTATTATAGTAAAAGAGCTTATAATCTTCTCCTCTATTACCATCCAAAGATCATGCTGGTCCGGATCACTTCGCTAATTTCTCTTCCCTTGATCTTTATGTTTGATCCCAAAGCAGAAAACCCTTTCTTGCCCATTTGTGATGCCTGATCAGACAAAAAGAGAGTGAGAGGAAATAGTGGAAAAGAACAAGAACTGGAAAACATCTCAGAGACTGGGGAGAGTGTGGTTTGAAAAGAGATGTTTTGGGAGAGGGACATAGATGCTTTTAGAGAAGAATTTATAAATTAAAAAAAAATATATTACTTTGGGGGCTCATTCATTGTCTCCAAGAACAAAAAGTAAAGGAATCGAATAATATGAAATTTCTCTTATCACATGGAATATTTTCTTTGAATGCAGTTCTTGTCTGGGATTTAAACAAGAGGATCACGGCTTCGTACATTTCCTAACCCTTTGCTTAAAACGCTTGTGAGGAAGCGATGCATGAAACATCTTCAGCACCTCGCTCTTCACAGGCAAAGCACAAGTAAAATTCAGCAACACTATCTGTTAATTTTCTTCTTCCTTGATTTTTTTTTTATCTCCCATACTGTTGTTTAAAGTATACTTCTGCTACCTCAGTCCCACATATACTCACAACAATGAAGGAATAGGAGTTTCGTTTGTTTTTTTTTTTTGTTTTTTTGTTTTTTTACAATTCATTGGTTTCACTTCAATAAATATAACTGCCAACCTAAAACTATGTTTGATTATCTTCTTTCAGCCAGTGTTTGTGAATATTTTCTGGGGAACCCTTCATCTGTACAGCCCACTCTGCCTCCCTCTGGCCTTCCGTCTACTCACAGAGCCACATAACCCGTCGTGTAGACGTGGAGAACTGAAATTTAATTTTGACCTTTTTTGCGCACACACATTGAGGCGACATTTTCGCTAGCCTGCGTCACCACTTTGTTTTCTAGGGAGATAAGAAAATAACGAATTTTCCTCATTTTGTCTTGATTTGCAAGATTTTTTTGCTGAAAAACCAGTAAATTGTATTCGAAGCTCGTTTTGACAAGTGGTATATACATTTGTTGTTTTCCACATAACTTTTCGTGTCAAGCTTTGTGGAATCTCTTAATAAATATTTATTACATTTGTTAAAATTATCTTAAAGTTTGTTGCACCATGAGGATTAGTTTTTAAACATTCTATCATATAGGTAAGCAAAAACAAACAACAAATTAACAGCATAAGTTCCAACCAGGGATGATTCAAACAAAGCTCAAAACCTCTTAGAATATATCATTGCATGGGGCGCCTGGGTGGCTCAGTTGGTTACCCTCAGGCTTTGGCTCAGGTGATGATCTCATGGTTTGTGGGTTCCAGCCCTTCATCAGGCTCTGTGCTGACAGTGTAGAGCCTGGAGAGTGCTTTTGGGGGTCTCCCTCTCTCTCTGCCCCTTCCCCTGCTTGCTCTCTCTCTCTCTCTCTCTCTCTCTCTCAAAAATGAATAAATGTTAATTTTTTAAAAAAAATATATCATTGTATAATTTGCCATCTAATATTTATGTAGCAAAATGTTTTACACTTACATTGATTTAAAATAAATACTTGAAGGTTTTCTTAACTCTAATACATTTATTTATTTAATGATATACTTTTCAGTTTGTTTTTCATTTAAGAAATACGAGAATCACTCTTATTTAAAAAAAAAAGTCATCGCAGATAAACGAAAGAGAATATCTGAAGTACCACTTTGCATTCCTGATTTGTCTGGAAAAAAAATGAGTGGTGTCTTGTTCCAAAGGTCTTCATTGCTACTGAAACAGACACTCCCTTGGATGTTCCTTACAACTCCCCAATTTTATGAGTTACCTGTGACAAATGACTGAACTTCACTTCTACTTTCTTGTCCTTAATATGCAGAAAACAACAGTACTCCTCTCTTGGGTGTACTGAGAGAATTAATGATGAATAATTCCTGAATACTCTCCACATAGAAACCATAAAATACTAAATAATGAGGGTAACTATTGTTACAATTGTATCTCGCCTCCTACATTTACTCTGTCATCCTATACCTCACTTGAGTTCTCAAATGCATCTATTCTTACCATTCCTAACCTTTGAACCAAAGCCACAGTTTCAGTGCCTAACTCCTTATCTTTTTAACACAAAAGTTATTTTATAGCCAGTAGGAATCATCTTCTACTGCTCCTGAAAATGATCTTGAGCCATTTCTCAGAAGCTGGAGTAGCTTCCAAGAGTATCAGGATAGTCAAATTGGGCTAGAACTTGGAGGACTTAAACTTCTCATTTTAAAAATTCTTGTCCTCGGATGCCTGAGTGGCTCAGTCAGTTAAGCAATCCCCTCTTGATTTCTGCTCAGGTCATAATCTCATGGTTGGTCAGTTCAAGCCCTGCATCAGGCTTTGTGCTGACAGTGTGGAGCCTGCTTGGGATTCTCTTTCCCTCTCTCTCTCTCTGTTCCTCCACCACTTGCTCTCTCTCTCTCTTTCTCTCTCTCTCCCTCCCCTTCTCTCAAAATAAATAAATAAACTTAAAAAAATAAAAATTCTTGTCCTTTACTTCATCATGCTCATCTATCATACAGTAGTTTCTGCAAAACTATCCACTTTGGTCAAGGACACTTTTTAGTCTTCCTTTTTACTTTCCCTCAAAGCTAAAATACTAGAAATTTTACCCTTTCAAAAAACTTTTCTAGAATTGCCGTCCCCATTCCATCATCTCCTGTTCCAACACTCTTCATCCACTCAAATTCTATAAAAATCGGAGATAATCCATAGAGTTGGAGAAAACAATGAACTTATAGGTAAATTATCTCCCCCCATAATCTTACTAGGTATCTGGCAGATTTTTGATCTTTATATACTTTAAGCTGGAAAATTCTCCACTAGAAACTTTCAAATTGGTTTCTTCCTTTCCAGAAGAAGATGAGGATTTACCTTTAGACCCAACTTTTTTCTTACTTCTACACAGACTTAATTGGATGGTGCAGTTTAGTTATGCGGATGTATGGTATAGAACCTCCCCACTCATGTGAGGGCAAAGTTTTCTCACAAGAGATCTTGGCTTGGCAAGGGGCTACCCAAACCTTTGCGGATATTGATTATTAAAATTAGATTGAACTTTTCTTCTAGTTATCTACTTCCTCTGAAAGTTTATGAAAGAACAGAATAATTTCCTGGAAGTAATGTGGAGACCATTAATGTGATTAAGTCTGTCCAATGTATCAAGAGTCCCTGATTGGGGCCAAATGGTCAGACAAATAACAGGTGCCTCTAAGAGAAAAATCAACATAATGATCAGGAAAATTCCATGTCAAAACCAATAGCAGGCCAAGGGAGAATGATGTTATTTTCAGCCTAGAATGCAGCTGATTTTAGACGTTCTGCCAATCAACTGCGGTGGGCATGCCCCGAGCAAAATAGCTGTGTGCATGTGTGTGATTTAATAGAGCCATAACGATGTGGTCATAGCCTTGGAGGCCCAGGCAGTTTTCTAAATGATGTACACACTAAGGTAGCCATATAATTTGTCATCCAACAGGAACACTTTTGAAAGTAAAAATGGGTGCTATTAATAATTTTATTCTGACATCAGGCGGTAGTAACCTTAAACCCAACTGGATTATTGCTCTGCATCACAAGGAGAAGCCCGCCTTAGAGAGTCAGCGGAGACCTGCACTGCAAGGCCCGGCAGTGCTGGACCACGACATTGTTGCAGCCTGCTGGCCACTCGCTGCAGAAGCAGCTCCAAGAGAGACTGTCTCGTGACATGCGGAAGCCACATGGGAAAGGACTAAACATCCATTCAATTGGTCCATGGAGACTTGGTTTCTTATAATCTCAAAATGGCAAGGAAGACTATCTGATTTCATAGGTCTAGATATTTGAAACCTAGGACTTAATGGGAGCATATTGAAACTTATATTTCTACTCTGGACAATATTCCGCCTGCCCTTCTCTCCAAGCTCACCTTTTATTCATCCTAAAATTCTCAGGATCCTGGATCTTATCCATTTATCTGTATCTTCTTTGTTCTTCAAAATTCTCACCCAGGAAGCACAGTGTATTGAGAATATAGATAATTAATTTTTGTAATTATTTTACGTAATTGAACTGGAATATTTCCCTACTTGGTTACTTAATTATTAACTTAATAACTACTCTTGATTACTGTTTGATCCAAAACATTTCACTTAGCAGTATGTGTTCATAGCAATGAATAAAGGCATCACTTTTCAAAGACGAATAAGACCATACTTCAGAATAGATGGAATGATAAAATTAAATAATTATTTCTTAAATATAGTCAATGCCCCATATAATAAGTGAAGTTGGATACTTAATCAAAGATTGCATGTTACAGAAAAATCGAATCAGTAGAGGCAAAATTAGAAATATTCTTGAAAAACTAAAGAGAGAATATTTGTACATATTGATAAAAATATATGTCGTAACTAATACTTCTGAGTTGAATTTAAACACTGGCATTCTAGAGGTGCCTGGGTGGCTCAGTCAGTTAAGTGCCCAACTTCGGCTCAGGTCATGATCTCGTGGTTTGTGAGTTCGAGCCCTGCATCGGGCTCTGTGCAGACAGTTCAGAGCCTGGAACCTGCTTCGGATTCTGTGTCTCCCTCTCTCTCTGCCCTTCCCCACTCATACTCTGCCTCAAAAATAAGTGAACATTAAAAAAAAAACTAAAATAAACACTGACATTCTAAAATATGAAATCTAGATTTCTTCCATGAAATGCACAATTTTAAAATTTACATAAAATTATAAAATTCACTTGTCATTATTTATTGTAATGAATAGAAAGGGAGCAGACATTATACCTAATAAATGTTTAAACTAACCAGAGAAAATAAAACAGACCCTTATTTTAAATAAGTTTTTAAATTACTTTTCTCCACTATGATTATTCACATTTATTTGATCTTTAGTGTGCTATCAGTCTCTGTGGCCTTGATTTTATTCATTTGTTCTCATGAAAATATTTGGTTTTAATCTGACTTTCCCAGTTGTTGTTAAGGCCACAGTTCTGAATAAACTGCTTCATCTGTGCATTCGGAAAAGGCTCATTGCACTCTGGACAATGTGAGCTTAATGAATTTCAGTGATAATTTCCCCACTTATTGTGACTATGTATCCAAGATTATGTTATACTGTTGTGCTGGTCGTATGGTTACACTTAGATAAAGGAACAAGAGCTTGGGACTTGGGCATAGTTATTGGGTGCTGAGAAATTTGGGGGAAACTAAGGAGTTACAGAGGAAACGGGAATCTAGATCTTACTCCATAAAAAAATGAAAGATTCCTCCTACAAGATTCTCTTGTTCCAAGGAGTGAAAAGTAGATTCTGAGTATTCTAGATACTTTTTTGTGAAGCCCAAATCCCCACTCTCCATGCAGAAATATTCTAATTTCTGTGCTGAGAAAAACAAACTGAGGAGTGAGGGGTAGCATAGTAAACATTAATGACACTTGGCTGAGAACCTACATATGCTGTTCCATATGTGGATTAAGTAAGCTAGACATAACTTTATTATTTTCTTTCTGTATCATTCATATATTAGAGATGAGAATACTAAGGTAGTAAGGTTGTTTAAAGCCAAAAGAGCCCACGATATTTTCACTGCACCTGCTGATTGTCTCCCAGGAGACCCATCTCTACCAACTAGCCTTTGTGCCTGAGAATGTGGAATCTTTAAGACAGAGCCAGGAAAAAAAAAAAAAAAAAAAGACAGAGCCAGGACTGGGAGAGCAGGTCTGAGTGGCCACTAATGAAAGGCCTGACTCCATACAGTGTTCTTGTAATTACCTAAATAAGGGTCAATACATCTTTCTGTTAAGGGCCAGATAGGAAGTATTTTAGGTTTTGAGAGCTATACAGTTTTTGTCCTAACTTTTCAACCTTGCTATTATGGGGGAAAGAAGCTATAGGTAATATGCAAACAAATGAGCATAGCTGTGCTCCACTCAAACTTTACTTAAAAAAATAGGCAATATGTTGAATTTTCTCTGGAAGCTATAGTTTGTCAATCCCAGATCTAAACTCACATATGAAAAGTTCCTGTTAATGTATACGTTTTCCTTATTGCACAGAATATTTCTCTGGAACTCCCTGACCTTGAAATAAAGGATCACAGGAATACAGATAGGTATTAAATAGAAAAGCACTTTCTTTCTTTTTTTGAATGTTTTTAATGTTTATTTTTGAGAGAGAGAGAGAGAGCGAGGCAGACAGAGAGGGAGACACAGAATCCTAAGCAGGTTTCAGGCTCCAAGCTGTCAGCACAGAGCCCGATGTAGGGTTTGAACCTATGAACTGTGAGATCATGACCTGAGCCAAAATTGGATGCTTAACCAACTGAGCCACCCAGGTGCCCCTTTTTAATCTTTTTTTTTTAATGTTTATTTATTTTTGAGAAGAGGGACAGAGCATGAGCGGGGAAAGGGCAGAGAGAGAGAGAGGGAGACACAGAATCCAAAGCAGGCTCCAGGCTCTAAGCTGCCAGCACAGATTCCATCCGACCACAAGCTGTGAGATCATGATCTGAGCTGAAGTGGGATGCTCAACCCACTGAGCCACCCAGGCACCCCCAAGAAGCATTTTCAAAAATGCTTAGATGCTCGTCAACATTAGAGGGGGAAAAAAGGTGTAATTATGATTTTTTTAACCAGATATAGTATCAAAACTCCTTTTTTTTTTTCAGGAAAAATAAAGCAATGGAATCAGGAAAGGGGGTGGATTCTGAGGAACTTGTCAATTCAGACAACGAAAAATTGGGGACATGGATTTCTTCAGCCGTCACTGGACACTAACGTGTCTTTCTTCCATACTCTCTTCATTTCCACTACTCCCACCCCCAAACTATGTGGACAGAGCCTTGCGGATTTGTAATCCCTAAGAGCTAAATATTTATAAACATCCACTTAACTGGTACCACACAGAGTGTTTGTGCAAGCTTTCATGGTGTGATAATGAAATTCCATTTGTTTACAGGCAGGGAAGTGGTCAAATATGTCATTGACAGCTCTTCTTCCTCTAAGGAATCAAGGAACATGAGAAAATTCATAATAAAATATGTTCCTGGCAGTAATTCTTGACACTTGAAAAGATACGTAGAAAATCTTGGAAGTCTTTAATGGCATTATCTAAAAGGAAGTTTACTGTATTTTTGTACATACATTTATTATTCTTTATATTAACATATGGAAACTATGGAACATATGGAAATACCCTAAGTGCCCATCGATAGGTGAATGAATAAAGGTGTGGTGTATATGGAGAGAGAGAGAGAAAGGGAATATTAAGTAGACATAAAAAGAATGAGATCTTGCCATTTACAACAGCATGGATGGACAGAGAAGATATTATGCTAAATGAAATAAGTCAAAGACAAATACCATATGATTTCACTTACAGGTGGAATCTAAAAATCAAAACAAATGAATAAAACCAAAAAGGCAGGACCAGACCTATAAATATAGATAAGAAACTGACGGTTGCCAGACGAAAGGAGGATAGGCTATGGGCAAAATGGGTTAAGGGGAGTGGGAGACATAGGCTTTCAGTTATGGAATGAGTAAGGCATGATGATAAAAGGCACAACATAGTGGATTTGGTCAATGATATTGCAATAGCATTGGATGGCGACAATGGCAGTTACACTTGTGGTGAACATGGCACATGTATAGAGATGTTGAATCACCATGTTGTATGCCTGAAACTAACGAACCATGGTGTGTCAACTACGCTTCAATAAAAACAACTTTAAAAAGAAAGAATAGCTCTAAGTTTTCCCTAAATTCTCTTTTTGGGTTTTTTAAGACCTATTCTAATCTAGAAAGAAAGAAAAAGAGGAAGGAAGGAAGGAAGGAAGGAAGGAAGGAAGGAAGGAAGGAAAGAAAAGGAGAAGAGAGACTGGGTGAGGGGAAAAAGAATTGTATTTACCTTATGTTATCTTTGTCTCACTTTCATTTTCAACTGCAGTTGTAAAGCTAGGCTTTATTTATAAATGGGCTAAGAAGCTCCAATTGTTAAATAAAACCAATGTTTTTCCATGTATTTGAAACAACAACAACAACAACAACAACAACAACAACAACTACTGCTAGTTTCCCTGTGCTTCTTTGGCACAAGGTGAGTGTAACTGCAGCTTGAAGGAAAACATTTAGTGTTCTAATTTGTACACAGTCATGAAACAAAGAAAAAAATTTCTGGGTCCCTAGCTGGCTCAGTCAGCGCAGCTGGAGTTCAGGACTCTTGATTTTGTGGTTGTGAGTTCGAGCCCTATGTTGGGCCTAGAGATTTTTTTTTTTAAATTTCTCATCGCAATCACATAGTGGATAAAAAAATGTATTTTAAATATTTTCCTATATGATGTCAAAATATTTTAATCAAAGCCAAAAACAAAATACTGGAGGGTTGTGTTTTCAAAACCATTTCTTATTATCTGCCTTTATTTTTAAAGTACAGTTTTCCTTTCATTTTAATTAATTAAGTAATTTATGCTTTCTAAAGTTACAATCCTGGTCCTTTGGGGATGGCTTCAAAAGTTACAACAGTGGCTGATATGGTCAATACAGCCGCAATTCCATTTTTCCATATACCAATTCCTTGTTTAGTGTCTAAGTCTACTCACCAGAGAGTTTTATCTTGAATATTTTCCATATCATGGGAAATTATCATTCTTCTTTCAATACCCAGAGCTTTGAAAATAACCTTATGAATTACAAACTTATATTCTTTATAATAACTAGCTGAAAATACCATAACATCCCATAAATGGTTCCAAACTATATGAGGTCATTTAAAAATTCAGTAGCCCTGAATACTTTGTAAAATAAAGAGAAATTTAATTCGATATAACTATCCACTTTTTATCATAATAAATCACTCTTTGTGATGGAAAAAGCAATTCAGATGTTGTAATTAAGGAGTGAGACTATCAGGATAGTTATAAGGCTGTCTCCCAAACAATTATTGATATCAGTGGGTAAAAAATACATTACCTTCTATCATTTAGAAAAGAAAAAATATGTAGGTATACTGCAAAGGTTATACTTATTTAGAAGATAGTTAATTTGTGAGATCAACATCATGAAGGGCCTGAAGTAGACTTGAGTTCCACCTCTCACTTATATTTATAATTCTAAGTCCAGATTCAGAATGAAAGAGAGTATGTGCCTGGAGAAGAATTTTTTTTTTTTTTTAAGTTGCTTGAAAAAAAGGGAGAAAGGGAAGGAGCCATCATTTGACTACTGGTAAAGCAATTCAGTCAGCTTGCTGAAGAAAGCATTTTAAATTGTTTCTAACTTTACTGAGTCACCACATTACATGGTGTTGCTTTAGTAAGTCAACACGCCATATAGCATTGGGAGACAAATCTCCATCATCTCTCAGCCTTTTAGGTCTTGCACAGAAAGCACTAAATGTCCTTTTTTTCAAGACTATATTTTCAAGAATTTTTATATAGCTAATAATTTTGAGAATTTGAGATAGTGTCTTCTTCCAAAGCAAAGGACAGACATGTTTACTACCCCATAAAATATAGATGATGTCTCCCTCTCAAACAAGATGCAGGCGTTATCAGACTTCCTCTCTATAAATGTAACCCACTGAATATGCTGGCATCCATCTGGGTCTCTTTTTGCCCATATGGTACATGGGGCAATGGGAACTGAGTCAATTATGAAGATGCTCAGGCTGCTTGCTGTGCTGGGAGCAACGATGTCCCTTTTCTCTGACCCAGTCATCTCAAGTTTTCTTCCAACATTCATGAAACTGTGGGGGACTAATAGTTCTTGATGGCTGACATAAAGCAACAACAACAACAAAAAGCAACAGCATGCTTTAGTAATGAGTGTAAGCATGCATTAAAAGTCTACTCTAGGGGTGCCTGAATGGCTGAGTTGGTTAAGCCCCAACTCTTGATCCCAGCTCAGGTCTTGAGCTCAGGGTCCTGAATTCAAGCTCCACACTGGGTTCCATGTTGGGCATGAAACCAACTTAAAAAAAAAAAAAAAAAGTCTACTCTAAAGTGTTACACTGATATATGCTATATAAAAAATCTCCTTTATGCAATCTTGATGGGAAATTCAGGGGTAGAAAAAATCCACTTTTATCATAGTAATTTCATAGGGTTATTTATATTGATGAAACGTCAGTAGAAATGAATTATGTGGTGCTTCGTGAACAATGAAATATATATAAATGGTACTTTTTATGACAGTGGTTTCTCCTTTTTCAGAGTTAGGGAAAAGGAATGATTCTCACATACATATATATTATGTTAAAGGTACCAAAATAATCCACTTATATATCAAGTATATGCTTGAGTGTCATAACTGTGACATATATTCACAAACTCAATGTTTTTAGAAGAGGAGAACATTAAATTTGAAATCTTTATTATTCAGATCACTCTGTAGTCCCTATTTTTCTGTTATCTTTTCATATAGGTGACATTTCCAGATACTTCTCCAATCATCCCATTGTGTCCTAACTCTTATCACCCAATAAAATATGCAAGTTGTATCGGTTTATCAAGAACCTTTTAGAATCTCTGTTAGCCACAGAGAGCACGGTTTCTCAAAAAATCCAAATAATACTCTATAGAAAAAAATTCTAAACATATGCATGCATATACATATTTGCACACACAATGAACTGTATTGTGAAGTTTGTGACAAATGCATTTAAGATATTTCTGATGAAAATATAATCATATGTGATATCACACTATTATTAGCCATGGATAGACATACATGTGCTTAAGTAGTTTCATGTGGATCATTATTATAAAAACCTGGAATTAGAATCAAAGTCTCCTAACTCTTTATCCTAGCTGTTAAGTAACTATCATTAGTCAACATGCACATTTAATACAAAGAAATGGTTAGAAGAAATGTACAGATGAAAAGATAATTAGAGGTAGGGTGGAAAAACAGCACCAGAAGGAGGTGGAGAGGAGAAGAAAGGAGAAAAAAAACAATGAGTGAATCTAAAATCTTAATGCTGTCCAGTGCTATTTTTGAAATGATGTTTCTAGGGATTCATATATTGATTTAAAGATAGTTAATGGGGTGGCTAGGTGGCTCAGTCTGTTGACTGAGGTTTTGTCTCAGATCATGGTCTCAGGGTCCTGAGATCGAGCCCTGTGTCAGGCTCCATGTTCAGTGGGGAGTCTGCTTGAGGATTCTTTCTCTCCCTCTGCATTCTCTCTCTTTCAAATTTAGAAATAAATCTTTAAAAAAAAAAAGAAAGAAAAGAAAAGATAGCTGAATTTCATTCAAGGTCCTGCCAATTCAATTAAACATATTAAACCTTTGTGGTACAGCTATTATGTAATGACTAGTATGCTAGAAACAAGAAACAAATTGTAAAGGAGAAGAGAAAAACTGACCTACAGTGGACACTATTTGACAAGAACTTTAGTATACTGTGTTATGTGTTCAGATTCCATATCAATTGTTCTTTTAACTATATTGCTATCTAATGGAATCTAAGATGATTATTTCATATACAGCTTCATTTTTTGAGAGAAACTATAAAACAAGGGATCTGTTTAAGAACGAAGGTGTACAATAAAATATCAAGTTTACCTAAAAAGCCTTTAAAAAAAAGAGCTAAAATGGCTCCTTCTGGTGTTTTGCTACAGAAAGAGTCGGTAGGTAAAGATGCTTTTATCAGCATCAAGGTTAAGCCATTTGACAGCAAGATGGATTAGATATAAGATCTGATTTCAGATACTTGAATACACTGCAAGGTTCCCAGGTACATGAGTTAGGCAGGAGTCAAGAGCACCCATACAGTTTTGTATGAAGATTGAGTTGATATTATGAACATGGACTCTCAGATGAACAGGAATTACTCTGATATGAAAGTTCAAATTTAAGCAGTAAATTGCACCACGAAAACCACATTATAGGCTTCTCAAAAAGCTATATGACTCATGAACCAGATAGATGGATAATAGATAGGTAGATAGATAGAGAGATAGATAGATAAAATGCTGAGCCATGAAAACATCTTTTTAAATGTGTTAGTTTAACTTTATGATATAATTTACATTTTTATTGGGTGCAGAGAGTTATGTACATGAATAAAAATATCATCCTAACATTGTGTTATTTTAGAAGAAATTTTGGATAGACAAATTATTTTTTGTAATGCAATTAGAGCTATTTTATTACATGTTTAAATTTTTTAAATGTTTATTTTTCAGAGAGACAGAGAGAGACGGAGACAGAGCATGAGTGGGGAGGGGCAAAGAGAGAGGGACACAGGAATCTGAAGTAGGTTCCAGGCTCTGAACTGTCAGCACAGAGCCTGACGTGAGGCTCAGACTCACAAACTGTGAAATTATGACCTGAGCTGAAGTCGGATGCTTAACTGACTGAGCCACCTGGACACCCCCAATTAGAGCCATTTTAATAAGCTATTGTGCTATCTTTTCTTTTTTATTTTTTTTAGTTCTTTGCTAATCCAAAACCAAATCCTACATATAATTACAAAAAGAAAAAAAGAAAAAAGAAAGGGAAAGAGAAGAGAAGAGAAGAGAAGAAAAGAAAAAGAAAAAGAAAAAGAAAAAGAAAAAGAAAAAGAAAAAAAGAAAAAATTCTATTGCCATGGCCTTGAATTATATCTGCAACTCTTCCCTGAATCTCCAGCTTGCTGGCCTACCCTGAAGATTTTTGGACTTGAATCTCCACAATCATGTGGGCCAATTCCTTAAAATCAAATTCTCTCTCTTTTGCTCTCTCCTTATATATAGAGACATAGACATACACATACACATACACACATATATATATATATATACATATGTATATACATATATATACACACATGTATCCTGTTGGTTTTGTTTATCTGCAGAACCCTACCTAATAGAAAGCCTGGCAGATCAAACCAGGCATATACAGAGGGCATAGATCAATCTCTTTCAACTACACTTTTGAAATCTATTCACTGTACCTATTCCTTTTGCCTTTCTTTAAGCTCTAAAGAAAATCATTAAACTATTTTGACAAAGGTCACCTCTGGCTCACTGACAAAACCAGTAGAGGCTTTTTCAGTCATTATTTAATTTGATCTATGAATTGCAACATTTATTCGTCATTTCGCACTCCTCAACTTTCAGTTTATTTTCCATCACACTATTTAATATTTGTGTTTTTGCTTTTTATTAAATAGATCTACCAAATTCTTCTTCCCTTGTTTCTCAGTTAAAAGTCAGGGTTCATATACCTGCTTGTAATTTTTCCTAGAGTGTGTTGCCCGCTCTAGGTACTGATTTTGACGATCATCTGTGACCAGTTACCCCTATATCTGTATCTACCATAGGCCTCTTTTGTGAACTCCAGATTAATATCCTAAATATATATGAGATACTTTACCTGGGTATGTCTAAGTAACTATGGCTGTATAAAGTCTAACAGCGATCATTTTGCTTCTTACTTGCGTCTCAACCCTAGGCTGGATACTAGAGAAACAAAGCCAGAAATATGAGTCACTTAGTTTACTTCTCCTTCTCTTTCATTCTCTACATGCAATTATCCACTAATGTTCTGTCTCATCCTTTTTATTCCCATGACCGACAGATCTTGAAATATTTTATAATCTGTCCACGGGTCAAATCTTCAACTCTAACATCCCATTCCCTCGTTACTTCCTAGACAAGCCCACTGTAACCTTCTCCTACTTGTTCTCCCTGTCTCCATGCCTGTTCCCCCATCTGCAATGAGTCTGAAACGGCACTCTGGGTGCTCATTCTATTAAACTGATAAGAACAGATGCTACACTTGATCTTAGCCAAAAGGCCGAGAAGCGATACTGGGTGCTCATTCTATAACTGCAACTCTGTCCATGTGAATCCTCAACCAAGACATATTCATGGATCATGACACCTTGAAGAACAAATTATACTGTATGTAACATACAACATGGGACTATAGTTATTAATATTCTATTGAATATTGGAAAGTTACTAAGAGAGTAAATTTTAAAAGTCCTAATTTACAAGAAAAAATTGTAAAAAAAAAAACACAAGGAAACAATTGTAATGATGCATGGTGACAGATGTTAACGAGACTTATTGTAGTGATCATCTTGCAATGTGTGCAAATATTGAATCACTATGTTGTACACCTGAAACTACTATAATGTTATATTCCAACTACACCTCAATTTAGATAGATGATAGAGATAGATAGATAGATAGATAGATAGAGAAAATGTTAATAATCTTGGTGTCAGAATTGAGCCTCTGTGATACTTTCTGTAGTTACCTACCCTTAACAACTGGCTTTACATTCTCTGATTATATTGAAATATGGTTATCTAAAGCTCACTTTGAATTTTCAAGCCTCAGTGCTTATAAAGTTTTCCCTCAGATTCTGTCTTCTGAAAAAATGAGCCATCCTTCAAGACACATCTCAGGGGCGCCTGGGTGGTTTAGTCGGTTAAGTGTCTGACTCTTGGTTTTGGCTGAGGTAACGATCTCACGTTTTGTGGGTCTGAGCCCCAAAGTGGGCTCTACACTGACAGCACAGAGGCTGCTTGGGATTCTCTCTCCCCCACTCTCTGCACCTCCCCTGCTCACTCTCACTCTCTCAAAATAAATAAACGAACGTTAAAAAAAAAAAAAAGACACATCTCAGATGCTCCCTTATCTGTGAAGGCTTTCTCAAATTCCTCTGTCTTCTAAACAGACCCATAGACTTGCTTTTGTCTCCACCATCCATAAAAGGGTTTTCATTATAGTACTTTCAACAGAGGACTGAAATTATTGCTACCATAAGATAACGAACTGTGGTATTTTCTGGTGCAATGGAGCTAAACTACCTGACTTAAAATCCTAGTTTCAACATTTATTGCCTGTTGGGCCACGGGAAAGTTACCTGACTTTTCTGCACCTCAGTTTTCTGATATGTAAAATGGGGCTACTAGAAATCTTTTTCATAGTGCTATTTTGAAGACTGCATAATTTTATGTATGCAAGGCAACTAAAACAGTGACCAAAGTAGCACTCAGTAAGGTTTACTGAATATAATTGTAATCGAAGGACTTCATATATAAATTGATCCCTACAAGGTTTAACACTTTTTCAAATTGCAATGCATTCTCAATAAACAACATATTGAGTAAACAGATGCCTCCAAAATTAGAGTTTATCTCTGTTTCAATTTTTAATATTTTTGCCATTTTAAACAATTTAAATCTAAGAATCACTGCTAACAAAGATCATGTGCAATGACAACTAAATTTCCTAAATAATTCTTTGAGGACAATTGAGCGGCATTTTCTTGGTACATAGCTTTGAGGCTATAATATAACTTAGTATTACACAGACATAGGCACTCAGTTATACATGTTGGTGCAAGCATCATACTCACTCTGTGAGTGTGTGTGTGTGTGCATTGTGTGTGTGCATGCTTTTAGTAATATCTGTTTTTGTTTTGTTTTGTTTGATGAGGACTTTGAGCAATTGACAGCATCTGAATTAAAATATTTTGCTGATCAAATTCATTTCTATGTTACTCTGCATTATAGTATCTTGCACTCGTCCAAGTATTGTAGTACATCTAAAATGTCTATTTGAGGAAATCCTTGGTTTTACCTCTGGACACCCTTGTGATTTCTTTGTATAAAAAGTATTCATTAGAAGCAATGTCACAGTTTGGTCTTTCTTGAAAGAATGTCAACATTAATATCTGCTCCTTTTAAATATAACAATTGTTGAGGCTAATGTCCACTAAGCTATTCAGGATACTAACTATAAATTTCCACATGAATACATTTTTTATAATTGAAGCTAGGGACATAGATTTTTCTTCTCAACAAGTGGAGCTTTCGATAATGAGAACTGTACCAGTTAATGTTTTCATAGATGCCAGTGTTGCAAAAAACATAAAGTTAAATTTGAGGCTCAATTATAGTAGTTCAGTTGACCACTGTGCTTGGCATTTTTGGCATTTGCCTCCTTCCCTGGCCTTGAATTCTATATTATTTATAATATTCTATTTTTCTGTGAACTGTCTCAAGGCCTTTCTAAAAAAGAGCAGAAGCATAAATATATTAATATATGTTTACACACATACACATAATGACTTGAAATGGTCCCGATGTTATTATATTACTATTCCCACATCTAGACTCATCAAGACAGAGGTAATTAAACTTTAATTCGTTTCCATGTGGAAAGGAAACCTTGGCAACTCTTGTTTCATCTGCATTGGGAACATACATTACGAGAGAACCACGGCTTTTCACCACATGTTACAAAGGTGTGACTGAAAATAATGTTGTTTTAATTTAATAGCAGGTTAGATCTTGGACCCACTCCTTTAAAAATCTAATTATAAACACTAATTCATCTTTTAAATGAATTGCATGAATTCTATACCATAGTAGCAATTACAAAGGTGTGATTCCAGACTATCAAATCAAACTTGCAAATACAAACTTGGAAATACAATTCCTAGGTGAAATGCTACTCTACTTAAGATAGAGTAAAAGTCTGTTTCATTCAGTTTTCAACAAACAATCCTCTCACTTCAGATTCGGGCAACTAAAGGCTATGAATCTGCTTCAATCAAACCCAGAGAGAATACTTTCTCATCAGGTACTTGCCAGGAACCTCAACGTGAAGTCTAGTTTCCATCATAAGCAGAGTTGAGAATATGGAGACCCATGAGACCGTTTTAGAGCTATGCTACCTGTCCATTTGTCTCAGATTTCAAAACTTGATCTTTATATTACATTTACTCATAAGAAACAAGTGTACTAGAGCAACAGGAAACTATCTCACCATAATGATTATTACTTTTCATGATCATATAGAGGAATCATATGAGCAAAAGCAATTTACAGTAACATCAGGGGGCTTCCATGTGTTGGAATGCTTTCCCTCAAATTTTCTGAGACTCCTCTTTCCCCGGGTCTATTTGTGGGCATCAATGCCATCTGGGTCAGGGTGTCATGGGCTGAACTGCAACTGCTTGGGCTTTAGCGACCATTTCTCCCCTTGAAGGTGCTCTCTTTCTACTTAATTTTGGGTTTATCAGACCCCCTGTGAAAGTTCAGAACCAACACCTGTGGAGTTGTCCCAGGGCCACATGACCAGGCCCTATTCCTACGAGGTAGTGTGTCAAGGAGATTACTTCTGCTAATGGCATTGTATATATTTTACAAAATCGCTAAAAATTGGACTTCCAAAATGGTACTCAAAGACAGATTTGGTGTGACTCAAATTTTATATAGAGATAGGTAGCCCACAGAAAATATTGGCCCGAGGCCCCATATACCTCAGAGAAACCCTAGCTGCGTGTTCATTTTCAACAAAGGTTCTATTTGAAGACCTTTTCCACTTTCGTATTCAATATTCTTTAAATAGATTTCTAAAAGGTAAATTCCAAAAATATCGTGCAAATAATTTAAATCTGGACTGGATTTGCTTCCTTGGACCTAACATTGGAATCATAAGACTCATCATATTTCTCATAAGTTTAGCCTTCCAGAAATCTCCGAGGACTTTAATGTGCAACAGACATAATCTTCTATATCAGCTTCCTAGTACTCCTCTTACCATCGTTTTCTATTTCTGTCTTTGGATTTATTTTAAACTCTTTTTAAGCATATGTGTTTTTATGAAAACCATGGTAAAATCCTTTAGAACATTTAAAAACAGTTAATTAACGAAATATAAATAAAACAAAATATTTTTCTGGAAACACTAGTTTTTGTGGTAGCATTGGTAAGTTCTATCTACTGTAGACATGGGTCAAAAATGTTAGGTAAGGGAAACAGCAGTAAAGCATAACTGTGCTGAAACAAAAAGGTGCCATTATCTATTTTGTGAAAAAATAAAATAAATTTCTATGAACTTACAATCAGATTGAAAAACGGCATGCTGTGTTGAAGATTGAGGCGTATGTATTTGGCTTCCAAAATGTATTACTTTGGCCACAAATAGCTTCATAAATAGCTTGCAAAACATATAATAAATAAATTATTTCTAAAGTATGAGCAAGCCATGTAAAATACTTCAAAACCATGTTCCAAGTAGTTTGACATCCTGGCCATTCAAGGATATCAATAGCAGGTTAGAATATCCAGGCTGGTTATTGTTTTCTGTGTCTCTTCTTGGTAAGCAATTCCAGAATGTCCGTGAGCAATAATGTGCTGTGACAACGCTTTTAATGAGGTTTAATATTTTAACTGTATGTCTTTAGTAAAGAGTGTTAAAATAAAAAAATAAATAAATAAAAAATAGGAACAGAACTTAAAAACAAAAGTTTAAAAATAAGAAAAAAAAATATATATATATAATAAATAATAAATAAATAAATAATAAATAAATATATAATATATATATTCACTTCAGTAAAATAACCAGGGGGAATTGTGATAAAGAGCAATTAAATGATATTCCAAAGCTTACCCGGGCCACTGGGTCAGGAAGAGAAACCAGGTCTCTCGGATTTCAATTCCAGTGTTCTAGTCACTGGTTTGTTCAGCTCCTGTGCAAAACATCCATACACAATACACAATGCATACTCCCCCTTGCAATTAAGTGGTTGTCAAAAGAAACACGCCATTACCTTTCCCACATACTGAGGCTCGGAGCCCATGTATTCCTCCAGCACAAAAAATTGATTCCATACCCAGCCACGTTTAACTCGCTGGAAATGTGATCGCCTCCCTGGCAGGTGGAGAACATTTTCTGTTGGTTCTGTGGCTAAAGTCTGTTGTGGCTGTGGCTGAAGTGGTGTTAGGAGACCTCCATCAAACAGGACCCAGAGAAGCAGGGATAAGCAGTTCCTTGTGAGCATTGGCAAAGGCTTTCCTGCAGCAGAGTAATAAAAATTCCAGCACTTAACGTGGAATTGTGGAATCCAGGTTTGAGGTGTCTGTGGCCTCCACCACTTAACTTTTCTGTCTTATTGCAGAAATGATAATGCAGGCATCAATCCTTTGGATGAAAAGGTTTCTGCCGTATCACATTCCATCTAAAGGGACCTATAAAACAGATTAACAAAGATACATTAAATTGACAGAATTACGTGATGATAATCATCAAAACTCTCATTATGTCTGCCAACACTTAAAGAAACAGAAGTGCACCTGGGTGGCTCAGTGGGTTAAACGTCCTACTCTTGGTTTCGGCTCAGGTCATGATCTCACAGTTTCGTGAGTTCGAGCCCTGCATTGGGCTCTGTGCTGACGGCAAGGAGTTTACTTAGGATTCTCTCTCTCTCTCTCTCTCTCTCTCTCTCTCTCTGCCCTTTCCCCACTCAAGCTGTCTCTGTTTCTCTTGAAAATAAATAAATGAACTTAACAAAGAAAAAAAAAGAAAACAAAAGCAGAGAGGATAGACTGTAAAATAATTACACTGCTAAACGGACACTGCTATTCAACTTGCAAATTTGGATAAACTAAGTTGTTTGCAGTCTTCAAAAGCTTTAGTTGTAATGAAGCAAAGAGTGTACCATTAACAGAAGCAATTTCTAAAATTCGATAATCATTTTAAGGCTAAAACACAGATCACTATTTTTAATGTGAACTAGGTTAAAGTAGGGCTTCACAAAGCCACCCTCTGATATTTGGGGTGGGATAGTTGTTACTGGGGAGCTATTATGTGCATTTGACTTTTAGCCACATTTCTTTCCTCTGCTCAGTAAATGACAGGAGCTTCCTCCCCACTTACTCCCAATCGTGACAACCAACATTCTCTCCAGGCATTACCAAATATCTCCAAGAAGCAAAATATGCCAAGATCGAGAACCATACACTTAGGAACAAAAAAATTAAAAAGCGAAAGAAAATCCCTAAAGTTGGAGAATAGGAAGAATCAGACCTTCCAGGAAAGAACAAGATAAATTACTAAATGTAATTCAATGATATCACTGAATGATAATGTCAGATGGTTTTATAAGCCTGTATAAGCTTTAGCTTTAAAGAATTGCTTCTCTAGCCTGGATATGTGGAAATTATTTTGTATAAGGTGTGCACTTGGAGTAAACTTGGATCCCCACCACACAGATAACCTCTCTTCTGAATTTAGGTAAAGGGAGTTTTGACCTCTTCCTTACAACAAGCAACTCTTTTTTTTTTTTTTTTTTTTTTTCATTCACTTATTTAAGGCTTATCGAGTGTCTACAAAATCTTTTATGGTACAGTCAGTGAGAAAACATACACAATCCTTGTCTTTCTTAAATCAGAAGCAGAAAATAAATGTAAAGAAAAATAAATGAGAGCAAATTTACTAATGCCCGGGGGAGGAAAAAACAAACAAACAAACTAAAACACAAACAAAAACACAACAGACAGAATATCCTGATGGCAGAACTTATGGCAGCAAAAGCCAGCTTTACATGACAATTGCACTGAGAACGAAATGGACAAGAACAACCCTATACACCCTGGGAGCAGGGATGGGGAAAATGCAGTTCAAGCCAGCACGGTTTTATACACTTGGCACTACACACTCACTGCCTACAGACTAAAATTGGAAGCTTTTCAAGAGCCAAAAATGTTGGAGGCTAGAAATTATATAGAATGCTTCCAAAACAAGAGAACTAAAATCAAAATCAATATATGTTTAATTAAACGTCTCTAAAACATGGCAACTTGTCAGCTGCAATTCAGCTCCATGCTTATTCAGTTATCTACAACATAACCAACATGATAATGCAATCCTCACAGATATTCAAATTTAAACATTTAATGTGGGAACCATGCTTGAAATAACATACGAGATGGGAGACATCCAAAAATTTTAATTTGAAAGCATTCTATAAGAATACTCTCCC
Source organism: Panthera pardus (assembly GCF_024362965.1). Taxonomy (NCBI): domain Eukaryota; kingdom Metazoa; phylum Chordata; class Mammalia; order Carnivora; family Felidae; genus Panthera; species Panthera pardus. The sequence goes on from NW_026526765.1 coordinate 17,693,153, forward strand.
CAAAAAGAAATAAAACAAGATATGATAATTTTTCTTTTGTTTGAAGGGGTGAGACTGTTAGATACTGACAAAGACATAAGTAGGTATATGTTTAATTGTAGCTTTTTATTCTGGCAAAATCATGTTCATAAAAAGTCAACTTAGATGCACATTGTCCAATACAGTAACCAGTAGCCATATGTGGCTATTTAGCTGAAATGTGGCAATTTGAGATTTTTAATTTAGGTAGCAAATTTCAGAGAATTAATACAAATAAGGAAGAATGTAGACTATTTCAATTTCTATGTTTATTACTTGTTGACATGATAACATTTTGGATATGTTTGGTTAAAAAAAAACTATTAAAATTAACCTCGCCTATTTCTTTTTCCTTTTTTAATGTGTTTACTAGAAAGTTAAAATTATATATGTGGTTTGCATTATTTTTTTATTGGACAGCAAGAATTTAAATCACAAACTACGGTTGCCACTTCAGTAATTCGTTCACAATATTCAAAACCAAATACCGAGCATGAACTGTTTATGTCTATGTTGACAATATGCTGAAGAGGTCAGAAAATATTTGCAACGGTTTTCAATAAGTCTGAGCAGGCACAGTGCACATACTTTCTTCATCTGTACTCAAGTTGACATTGCTAACTAACATCAACATCCAAAGTGTTCTAATTTCTTAGTCTTTCCCTTTCTTCCATGTGTCTCCCCACACTCAGGTCAATCCTAGCCCACAGGTACACAGGGCAGCGGGGGCGATAAACATGAATAGAAAAGATGAGTGGCAGGAACTCTGACTTCCCAAACCTAGTCTAATATATGTAATTAGGCTGCATTTTTATTTTTCTGTTCCATGCAATTTTTCTCCTCCACGTTTTAGGGGATCTACGGTATCAAAACTCAGAGTTAGACAGCAGCGACACCTAGGGTTATTTCTTTAAGCACGTGGGTTCTTTGTTTTCTTTTGTTTTGTTTTTTATATCAGGGATTTTTGACGTTGGGCACCTGGGTATATTCGTCATCACAGCAACCAGTCTGGTTCCAGCTACCCTTTCTCCTTTGGAGTTGAAGTATCCAAAGTCTGAGTGTTGATCCTCGATAGAGTAATCTTTTAGAACTTCTCATCTGTTTACATCATTCCCCTTCTGTTACACTAAAATGTGAGTCTGTAACGCGAGGAGATCGGCTTATAAATGATTAGTTAAGTAGAGAAGAATTTGATTATAACATGAAAAGTATGTTGTTTCATAAGCTAATTCCTCAACCCATTAAAAATTTAGCTCACAAAAAAATAATAGCCAAACACAAACACAAAATATTGTAGTAAGGCTGAAGTTAACTGGCACTATGGGGGAGAACAGTGTGGACTCATATCCCCATTTTTCTCATGTTCACATGGTCTTTCCTCTGGCTCTGTTCGGACACATGTTTTATTCTTCCACTTTTATGTACCTCAAACTTTTTTTTTCTTTCTCCTTAAGATACAATTTTATATTTAAAGGGATATTTACTTATTAGCAGTCCCTTGATGCTCATATTTCCCTTAGGATGATGATTGCGAGGGGTAACTTCAAAAGTTTTAGGGATTTGCACAAAATCTTATTATTTTTTTCTTTTTTTTGCCCATGAATCCTGCTGTTTTAATATAAATTCTACGGAATGCAAAGCTTTGTAGAAACTCACATATCATAGTGTAGTAGAAACATCTGTAATTAACAACTTAAAGCTGTCTCAGTGAGAATTGAAGACGTACAGCATGGAGACGATAGTTAACAGCAGAATGTTATACATTTGAAAGTCACGAAGAGAGTACATCTTGAAGTTAGGATTTTTAATACCACACACATGAGCTTAAGAGGACTTGCATGATCTACCTCTGCACCAGCCTTGCCTTCTACCCCCTCTCCTGACTTCAAACCCTTTAGTTTTTATTAATAACAGTAGTAATAATATATATTACAGATGCATGTGCATTTGCACCTTTGTGAAGAAGGTGCTACTATTAACGCTCCTTTCACAAAGGAAATGGAGTAACAGAAAAATGACACGGTCTTGGTCCACAAATGAATACGTAGTAGGCAGGTTTGAATCTGAGCAATTTGACTTCAGAGTTCATCCTCTTGGATGCTCTTCTATGCCGCCCCTATATTAGTGAATGCATAAATACATGAAAACCATGAGGGTTTCAAATCCTAACAAGACAAGGAATATGAGCCTAAAGACTTGACTTCCAAATACATCTCTTTTCCAAAGCTAAGTAACTATTTCAATAATATTAGGGAAGCTTAAGTTTCCTTAGACTCCTTTAGATCTTTTGTAAAGTTAGTGAATTGAAGCTATCAGGTCAACTTAGTTCCCTTTCAGTCAGGAGACTGGGGAGTCCCTGCATTCACCGACCGGGATGTGAAAAGAGACACATAATTCTCGGCAGAGACGGGGGTTGGTGGAGAATTGCAAAAATTGACAGGGCCAGTGTGCTGACAGAATTGGATGGTGCCTGAGAATTAAGAAACCACACCACAGCCCAGCAAATCCACCCAGTAAAGCGTTAGACAGGCCAGATGACCCGAAGCAGTGTCCTACAGAGATGCAGGTAAGGTGGATTCCAGCTGTGCAGGCTTCTTTGCAGACAGTTTGATGTGGGGATGCCTGCCGGGTTCAGCCAGAGGAGAGGGCGGCCTGTTAGACCGACTTGACAACTCTGAATTTGGGGGTTGCTTCCAGCCTTGGTATACTTAGTCAAATCTTAATAAAATAGGTGAATAAAAAGACGGGTTTTGGAACAAAACAGATCTGTTCACTGCATAGTTTTACGCTAAGTAACGATCTGCCGAGCAGCATTGGAAATGTGAGGACACAATCAACAACGTTCTCATGTCTGTGGCCTATATACACGATGAAATCAAGCGTTTTTTAAACTCCTCACTAAATTAGAACGTGTGTCCCTGTGCATCTCCTAACTCATGCTGTTGCAGTGTAGTCCTAAAAGCTGTTCCAGGACTCTATATACTGTGGTCCCTTGGTGAACAGATGAACTGATATTATTTTCAGTGCATGATGCTGCTCCCAGCAGATCCCAGCCTCCGGCCACAGTTGTCAGCCAGGGAGCTTTTAAAGTGCTATATCACAAGGAAAGTAATGTAAGGAGATTGAAGGACTCTGGTTCTTAAGTGAAAGAGAAACAACTCCCCCCAGGCATGAAACAAAGCCTAAATCACAAGGAAAAACTATCCTGAGCCATCAAACTGGGACCACTTGCCCCGGCACCAGTGGTGTTGTTATCAGAGTGAGAATAGCAGACTTATTCTGAGGTGTCAGCACCCTATGGAAACATGTGAACCTTTAAAGAAGATGTATTTGTTACAAAGGACATCACCAGAGGTGTGTGCTATTCCATATACTGGATTTCGGGCGTAGTGTTTAAAAATTTATATTTCGCCATTATTCCTAAACTTTTGTAGAGCCAAAGTGGCTTTCTGAAGACTTTTCAGACCTGACAATGGGTCTCTGGAGTCAAACATTCCTTTGAGCAAAAGAGAGCTTTTTTTAAATGATCATATATCAAAGGAGGGGATACTTGTATGTGAAATACCCATTATGTGAGTCTCCAAAGCTGAGAGATATCCAAAGGCTGTGGTTTCCACAGTTATTTACATAATCTCGGCTGTGTGTGCTTTGAAGAATAACTCCAGATAAAAGGTCTACTTCCTGCAAATTATACTGAAAGGGTCTATGTTAGAAGATATTTTATTAGGCTGACAGGTATGTTAGTTATTACAAATGATTCTTTATTATGAGTATCACTCTAAGGCTACCTGCATCTTGGAAATCTTTAGTGGTGACTGTGTCTGTGGCCTGTAATTTTACAAGGACACATCTTAAGGTAGAAAGAAAGAAAGAAAGAAAGAAAGAAAGAAAGAAAAGAAGAAAGGAAGAAACTTTACTGCCCCCCATCCCATCTTCTATATAAATGGTCTTTTAATTTCAAATAATACAGAGGAAGGTCTTGTTTTCCATATTACAAAGAAAAAGAAAATAATTTATGTAATCTGGAAATTATAAAAATATCAACAATAAACTCATACTTGTCCTCATGTAACTCTTTACCTCAAAAACATAACTTTTTAAACGTGGTTTATTTAACTTTATATTTAAAATTTTGTTTCATATTGTATAAATTTCATTATCATCCATAATTATTTAAAGATTCTAAGCAAATCTGATAGTTCAAGAATTTGACTCTAGAAAAATTTTCTGAAGGTTTTATTTTTTTTGTTTGATTTTTTAATGTTTATTTTTGAGAGAGAGAGAGAAAGAGAGAGAGAGAGAGAAACAGAGTTCGAGCAGGGGAGGGTCAGAGAGAGAAGGAGACATAAAATCTGAAGCAGGCTCTAGGTTACTAAACCCACACCAAAAGGAAATTTACCTTCTCTGATGCAGCAAACCTTAATCCCAACTCTTGTCATTCATGAATTTGACACTGGGAAGTAGAGACAGCAAACCAATTTCCGTTGCTTTTTGGGAATGTAACAAAGATGTCTCAAGGTGATAATTACTCTCTATGAGCTTAATTTGTGGAGTTCATTTATCCTTGCTCTCTGACTTGTACAGATGCTACATTGTTAAAAAAAAAAAAAAAGAAAAGAAAAGAAAGACAAGAAAAGAAAGAGAAGAAAAGAAATAGAGGGGAAAAAAGAAAAGAAAAGAAAAGAGAAAGTAAAGGAAAAAGGAAAGAAAACGAGAAAAGAAAAGAAAAAACTTCCCTCCACGACAGCCAACCAAGACTAAACTGCAGTTTCAACCTCTCTCAGAAGTGGAAATTTAAATCAAACTTGCTTAAATTTCCTGGCCAGCATGGGTGAGGTAATCTGTCCCATAACCACCCCCTGCCCCTGCTTTTTCCTAATGGAAGGTAAACTTGCCTAAAATAATCCTTTCATTTCTTTTACCAGTAACCTTGTCCTGTCCCATTTCTGCCTATAAAATCGTTCCATTTGATAGAACTCATTTCAACTTGTTAGATAGGATTGCCCTACACATGAATGGTTGAGTAAGCCAACTGGATACTTAAATGTACTCAGCTGAATTTTGTCTTTTAACTGATATGTTGGCAGGCACAGGATATGAAGTGAACTTCTGAGGACATTAGAAACTCAGGTAGGTATCCTACTAACACTTTCTAAAAACCATGGGAAAGCTCTTCTCTGTTCTGAACTCTACCCTCTTTGTGTTGAGCTCTTGACCTAATTGACTTTCCAATCAGTTCCCCATTTGATCAGAAACCCAGCCCTTGGTTTCATCCCCAGATTCCCAGATTCCACACTGGGAACTGGTGGTGGTAGCTGCAGCTTCCTATTTATTTGGAATCAGTATTGAAATCCCCATTTTGGAGTCTGCTAGTTAAGTGCTCTCCCCAGTCCCCAGATTCCACACTGAAAACTAACAGTATTTCAAATTATGATTCCCAGGATTTTGAGCGGAATATCCCAGCCCTTGCTTCTGTCCACAGATTCCATGTTGGGAACTGTTGGTGGTTTAGTCTGGAATCCTTGCCCAGATTCCACTTTGGTAACTGTTGGTGACAACTACGCTTCTTCTTTTGTTTGAAATTAGTCCACAGTTCCCCTTTGTTGATAACTGCTGGTTCAATCCTTTTCATCAGTCCAAAGTTCTACGGGAATTGTTTGGTAGTTCCCGGCCAGTATTGGACAGAGCCCAATTTAAAAACCAAACTAGGTCCACGGTTGGACTAGGGACCAGTTTGAACTGGACTGGGTCTAGTAATGGCTACTGCTAATGGGGAACTCAGAAGCAAGAAAGCTGCAAAAAATAGTGGGCATAAGTCAAGCATTTAAAAGCTATTAGTGCTAGCTACTTCAAAAAGATTCCTCTGAGGAGGTAATTTGGTCAGAAAATGGGTCAGATTGACACTAGGTTGACCACCAACCTCAAGGAAATTTACATGCAATTCTGAGGTACTGTAAAACACCCCACAATTCCCAAACCTGTGGCATATCCCTCTCAGGTATTAGTTTGGCTCTGAGGAATCCAAAGGCCTAACTAAAAGAAATGCAACCCTTTATACCCAAAGAGTTGAGTGTACTAGCTCATTTTGTTTTAAGGAACTGTGGCCCATGGAAGCTGAAGATATTTAAAAATGAAAAATAAAAAAAAAAAAAGGCAAAGTTTTAACAAAGACCGCCTATAATTACAGTGGCTATTATGGGGCACATTCCAATTAGGCAAGACCTTCTCTTTAAACAGTGAACTTGAGGGGCACCTGGGTGGCTCAGTTTGTTAAGCATCTGATTTTGGCTCAGGTCATGATCTCTCAAGGTTTCTGAGTTTGAACCCCGCATCAGGCTTTGTGCTGACAGCTCAGAGCCTGGAGCCTATGTTGGATTCTGTGTCTCCCTCTCTCTCTGCCCCTCCCCCACTAATGCTCTTATGTATCTCTCTCTCTCTCAAAAAATGAATAAACATTAAAAAAAATTTAAAGTGAACTTGAAAGTAAGGGTTCTCACATTAAACAAATAGAATGAGCTACCTATTTTTTTTTTTTTTCAACGTTTTTTATTTATTTTTGGGACAGAGAGAGACAGAGCATGAACGGGGGAGGGACAGAGAGAGAGGGAGACACAGAATCGGAAACAGGCTCCAGGCTCCGAGCCATCAGCCCAGAGCCTGACGCGGGGCTCGAACTCACGGACCGCGAGATCGTGACCTGGCTGAAGTCGGACGCTTAACGGACTGCGCCACCCAGGCGCCCCTAGAATGAGCTACCTATTTTAATTGTCATGTAAAAGTTTCCTAAGGGCTTTAAGATTCCAAAATAACTTCAGTGAAAGATGCATTGCAAAAAACTAATGAAATATTAAAGGCATAAAAGGAATCTGAAACACCTCAGCTCCCACATTGCATGCTTCTAGGGGTCCATCATCAAAATGTGGCCTCAAGGATTGAAGTCTCAGTTATAATCAACTGGGCCACTGGAAAAGACATTGTCCTCAAAGACCCTATGCAAATTCTTCAACATCCTTTTGAATGCCCCCATATCTACTCCAGAATGAGGACTCCCACCTACATGGGGCACTCTCAAAGCTGATAGAATTCTGAGAGATTTTCTGATAAACTGCTATATTATTCTCCTAAACAACCAAGGGGAAACTAAAATTAATGGGGTTTTTCAGTACTGCCAGAAATATTTATTATTTGTCCCAGTGGAAAGCTGACAAGATATTTGGGGGAAAAAAAATAACTTTATGATCAGAAGTTTGATCAATTGGAGGGGAATATTCAAACTCTGATAGGAAATTTTTAGGCCTCTCTCCTAAGCTCAATGCACCCAGAAGGAAAACGTTCCAACCTAGAGGGATGGGTGTGTTAGCCCTTGATATCATGTAGGTGGCAACTCAACTTTTGAGGAATTAAAAATAGCTGTCCTTGTTTTACAAATCTAGTCTATACAAGATCAGAGATGTAGCTCCACAAACAATTCAAAGTCCACTAATCTTTTTTTACCAACACCAAAACATCCTGTTTATTTCAAAAAACTTGTAAGAATTGCAAAATTTCTTGCTATGGGGGAACAAAAGTCTTTCCAGGAAGAGTTTTCATTTTTTTCCCCTCTGCCTTTGAGAAGTAATTGTTATGCCCATATCTCCCTTCTGGAGAAGGGACTTCTCCAGAACTCTTATGCAGACCATCTCTTTGACATGCAAACTTCTGGTAGATAATTCTTACCTGAAGGAGCAGGAAAGGAGAGAGGTTATTTGAATAGGTCCAACTTCTTTTAATACCTAATAAATTTTGTATTATTGTACCTAATTTATGGCAGCAATTTTAAAATGGAAGCTATATGGTCTCTTTTTGTGTCTGTATGTTCATGTGTCTGTATATGTATTTATGTTGTAGATACATGGTATTTTCTACCTCTGAATGATGCTGTCAAAATTAATTGGCAAAAGAGCTTGATTTAATTAGCTTAAAGAAAATTAAGTGCTTCTATAAAATTAAGACTCAGAAATATGACAGGAACTTAATCCAAATGAATTTTGGGTTCCCATGATCTAGAAACCTATTCAGTACGAAAGCTAGTTTAAGTTGTCGGTTTAAGTAAAACTAGCATGTCTTTAGCGCTATCAGCATTAAGTATAATACTTTTATTCTACCTCCACTAACTAATGGTCAAATGGATTCATGTTACCTCTTACAGTTTGTCAGCAAAAACGATAATTTAAAGATGGTTAGCTCTTGTGAAATTTTCATGACTAATTTAAATATAATTGTTAAGAAAAAGTTAATAGACATAAGATAATCAGTGTATAATGAACTTTCAGCAATATTTGTGTCTAATCAAATAATTTTTCCAAATCTTTTTGGTGACTTAACTCCTTAGAGTTTTGCTAAGTTAAATTAGATGATGGGTAGTTATTAAATACTTATATCATTTGCAAATAAGATAAAATACTGAAATATTTATTACTGAACATAGGTTTATCTATAAGATATCTGGAGGTGTTAGTGTTACACTGGAAAATTGAGGAAGAAATATGCTTCTAGAAATTATTAAATATATATGTTCTTGAATTTGCCAATCTAAAGAAAGGTGTTATAACAAACAGTTCACAATTGTTTACTTCTTAGTTTTCCTAGGAAGTAAGGTTTCTAAGGGTTAAGAATTCTAATTAATGTATGCGATTAAAGCTACTAGAAATAATAAGGGAAATATCTCCACATGTAAGCAAAATAAAATGTGTGCTTTAATGAGGAAAACGTCTTAGAAGGCTTGTGGAAAATAAATCTTTGGGAAGGAATCTATGTGTGTGATCTGGGCTGTCTAAAATTGGAATAATTTTAATTAAGTGAATGAGCTTTAATATCAAAAGTAAGCTGGTACAAAATTAAACTTTGGTGTTCTCTGTTAACATGACAAAGTTTTCTTGAATTACTGTTCTGTTCTTTGTAATAAGAGATTATGAAGGGTTTTCTTCACCTTTAAAGTAATCTGCCTAGAAAACAAGAATTTCACAAGAATTTCATATTTTATCAAAATAATATCCTATGCTTTATATTGTCTTAATCACCTCTTTGATTACTTAATAAAATTGAAATTTCTCAGTATTACAAGCTAATTTTTGCTAACAACTATGTAACCTCCTATATTGTCTTAAAATCTTTTTTTTGTCACTTTGGTTAAATAGATAATTAAGTATTATTTCATAATAATCCATGATCTTATTTAGTTAAATGTTCAAACTTTTTTTTGTATTTTTGACAAACTTCCTAAACTTCACATTCTAAATAATGTCTTTTTGACTTAAAACTAACTTTGAGATAAGAGACATTCAATAGGTCCCTGGAACAGCTGGAAATTTTGATATGAAACAGAATTAAGAAAACAATCCCATTTATAATTTTACCTAGAATAATAAAATACTTAGAAATAAACCTAACCAAGTTGGTGAAAGACCTGTACTCCAAAAGCTATGAAACACTGATGAAAGAAATTGAAGATGGCACAAACAAATGGAAAGATACTCCATGCTCATAGATGAGAAGAACCAATATTGTTAAAAATTCCACACTACCGAAAGCAATCTACAGATTAATGCAATCCTTATCAAGATACTGACAAAAATTTCACAGAACCAGAACAGACCAATCTTAAAATTTGTATGTAGCTACAACGGAGCCCAAATGACCAAAGCAGTCTTGAAAAAGAAGAGCAAAGCTAGAGATATCACAATCCCAATTTCAAGACAATTACAAAGCATATTGATCGAAACAATATGATACTGGTGCAAAGATAGACACATAGATCAGTAGAACAGAACAGAGAGCCCAGAAATAAACCCAGGATTACAGGGTCAACTAACCGAGAGAAAAAAGGCAGGAACATACAATGTGGAAAAGACAGTTTCTGAAAAAAAGGTGTTGGAAAAACTGGACAGCTACATGCAAGAGAATGAAATGGGACCCCTTTCTTACACCATATACAAAAATAAACTCAACATGAACATAAATGTGAGACCTTGAAACAATAATATTCCTAGAGGAAAACATAGGCAGTATTTTCTCTGACATAGGACATAGAAACATTTTTCTTGATGTCTCCACAGGCAAGAGGAACAAAAGTAAATATTGAAAATACACCAAAATAAAAAGCTTTTGCACAGCAAAGGAAACCATCAGCAAAACAAAAAAAGGCAACCTACTGAATGGCAGAAGATGTTTGCAAATGATACATCTGATAAGGGGCTAATATCCAAAATATATGAAACACTTATACAGCTCAACACCAAGGAAACAAATAATCCTATTCAAATGGTTGGAGGACCTGAATAGACATTTTTCCAAGGAAGACATACAGATAGCTAAGACACATGAAAAGATGCTCAACATCACTAATTTTCAGGGAAATGCAAATTAAAAACACAATGGGATATCAGTTTACACCTGTCAGAAGGGCTAAAATTGAAAAGACATAATATAAGTGCTGGTGAGGATGTGGAGAAAAAGGAACCTTTGCGCACTGTTGGTAGGAATGCAAATTAGCGCAGCCACTGTGGAAAATAGTATGAAGGTTCCTCAAAAAATTAAAAATGGAATTATATCTGACCCAGTAATTCCACTAATGGAATGGGTATTTACCCCAAGAAAATGAAAACAAAAACAAAAATGAATTTGGATATGAGTACTCCTTTCTTTATTGCAATGTTATTTACAATAGCCAAGATATGGAAGCAACCCAAGTGTCCAATGACAGATGAATGGATAAAGCAGATGGGATGTATAATGGAATATTATTCAGCCATAAAAAATATGAAATCTTGCCATGTACAACAAAATGGATGGACCTAGAGTGAATAATGCTAAGTGAGATAAGTCAGAGAAAGAAAAATAACATAGGATTTCATCCGTATATGGAATTTAAGACACAAAGCAATGAACAAAGAAAAAAAAGAGACAAACCAAAAAATAGACTCTCAAATACAGAGAACAAACTGGTGGTTGCCAGAGAGGCGGTGAGGAGGGGGATGGGTGAAATAGGTAAGAGAAATTGAGTATACTTATTTTCATGAGCACTGAGAAATGTATAGAATTGTTGAAACATTATATTGCACATGTGAAACTACTAGAAGTCTATTGGTTTATTATATTTGAACTAAAAAATTCAAAAAAAAATTAAAAATTATTTTTATAAAAAAGAGATTAAGTGAATTAGGTGTATTTGATACATTAAGTTACATGTAAATCATTGGCAAATGAGAAGTATGCCAAACCTTGTTTACCTTATATTTAAATAGGTATATATTAATATCAGCACTCCAAAAATTATATGAAATTCTTAAAATTATGATATATCCTGATATAATGTCATTCTAGGTACTATCTTAAAGTGTTGTATTTCACAGAAATAACCAAATTTCCTTATCAACTGCATTATAGTGAACTCTCATCAGGTCTTTAATCATGGTCAGTTGGGGGCGCCTGGGTGGCTCAGTCGGTTAAGCGTCCGACTTCGGCTCAGGTCACGATCTCGCGGTCCGCGAGTTCGAGCCCCGCGTCGGGCTCTGGGCTGATGGCTCAGAGCCTGGAGCCTGCTTCCGATTCTGTGTCTCCCTCTCTCTCTGCCCCTCCCCCGTTCATGTCTGTCTCTCTCTGTCTCAAAAAATAAATAAACGTTAAAAAAAAATCATGGTCATTTGTAAATCTTTTGTTACTCATCGAGATACTGTTTTACTCTGATGCTTCTACAAAAATATTCCTGCAAGAATGTCTCACTTCAAGAAAGCTCATGGACTTTTGACAAGTACAAACTTCTGAAAACGTTAAGATTATAAAACTGAACTGGGTAAGATTTTCCAAAACTAGTGGAAAAACTGGATTCAAGCAGAACAAATATTAAATTAGATGGGGTTGATTAACTAAGACAATCATCATGATTACTTATGACTCTTTGAAACACTGCTAGTTCCTTGATACTTTGTTCTTGCAGATTTAAGGAGATGCTATACTTATGCTATGACTTACTGCAAGTTAGTAAAGTATACCTTTGTAAACAAAGGTGAAACCATTTACTGTTTCTCCCTACTTGATCCTTTCAGAATTTAGCAACTCTTGAGTATTCTTTTCATGGCAATATAGTTAGCTATCTGCCTAAGTTCAATAAGAATCTGTTATTCTTATAACAGGACACAATTGAAAAGATTGAGTATATTACTAAAACTTTGACTGAAAGGATATTACAGGTAAATCTAATGGCCAGTCCTTGGTTTGGCTTTCTGGCCTCCGAGACTTTTGAGAGTTCAATCTGGGACTCCTTATGAAAAGTTCCAACAAAGCAGTCTTAAAAAGAACTTGTATGGTTAATCGCTATTCTTGCTACAGTTATGGAAATAGTCAGGCTGAGTTTAATACAAACAAATTAGTTTTACTCTGATTATCTTTGGTAAAAAATGGGGGGTAACTGTAAAGAGAAAATTATTTGCACCTTTGGCTACTTTAGATTATAATCCTGTTAATTGTCTTAGAGGTTTTGTTATATGCCTGTAAACTGGACTGGATCCTGAACTGTTCTAGTTTCCTCAAATATCTGGCTGCAAATCTCCAAACTGACATTTCCAACTTTCTCCCACCCTTCAGATGTGGGAATCACTAAGAACAAAGATTGCCTTTGAGTCTCCTGGGAAGGGACTACACCAGATCCTCTTCACTACCCAGATGACAGCCAAAACCTCAGGCCTTGAGTATGTATCTCACAGCGGAAGAAGGTTCTGCCTGATATCTAGTTCTGTGCAGATGCTGGAGACCTCTGGACCAAACTGAAGGAGAGGAAGAGGAGTAACCGACATCAAGATGCCCTGCTTCCTCCCAAGAGGATGGATCAAGACAAAACTGCCTTGACTATTTATGAAATCCTTTCTTCTTTTCTTTCCTTTACTCTGGCAATGGCCTGGAAGGATAGCACCATCATTTGCATTTCTGAGGCCATAGCAATGGGGAGCAGGGTGGCAACCTTTCAGACGTCTGGATTTGTCATAAAAAAAACAACTGACCTGTCCATGATCCCAGAGACCTCGTAGTCCACTTCCCTGTCTCTGATTAACAACCCCAAACTTTGTGTCATATTGTACAAAGAAAGGGGCACAAGGCAAAGATAACTAGAACAAATTGCCTCTGTGATCTACAGACACTTATACACTGGGGTCCAGGATATCACCTTTCTAGTCCTGAGCCACAGGAATGCTAGGAGGCATTCACGATTCAGAATTTTTTTTTTTTCTGAAACGTTTGTTTGTTTGTTTGTTTATTCATTTATTTTTGACAGAGAGAGAGAGAGAGAGAGAGAGAGAGAGACTCTGAAGCAGACTCCAGGCTGTCAGTGCAGAGCCCAATGGAAGGCTCAAACCCAGGAACCCTGAGATAATGACCTGAGCTGAAGTCAGATGCTCAACCAACTGAGCCACCCAGGCGCTCCTCATTAACTCTTGAAAATAATAAAGATCCAACACTAAATCAACAGCTTCCCCCCCAAAAAATGTTGCTCTCAAAAAATACTTATATTTATTATTCATTTTTTCCTTGTTATGTCTGAGTAGAATTTATTTTACACTACTACACTGTATGGATATGCCACAAGTTGTTTACCCATTTATGTTGATGGACATTTCAGTTGTTGCCAGTTTTTGACTATTACAAATAAAGCTGCTAAGAACTTATGCATCCAAGTCTGTATGGATACATGCTCTCACTTTTCTTGGGTAAAGAGCTATGAGTAACATGACTAACCATTTTCTTAAATGATTTTATGATTTTTAAACCTTAAATAACACATTTTTCTTGCAGCTTAGACATAATAAGGCATACATTCAGAACCATAAATAGGGATTGGATTGTAGTTTTCAAGGAGAAAAATATGGGGACCGGGGAGGAAAGGAAGGAGACCTATTACAGAAGAGAAACAGTAAGCAGCAAACATTCTCAAAGTCTAACACCAGACAGGCGATACTGAGATCACACAAGGCTAAAAAGATACTATTTTTCCTTAGAATTATCTATTTAACTCTTGATGTTTCTCATTGCGAAGTTTCAATTGTAAATCTCCAAAAAAAATTCTGGAACTCTCTATAAAGTCTTACAAGCATTGCTATGGCTGCTTTATCTAGTGTATGCCACATTATTATGATAACTTTTAATTTAGAGAACCCACACTACCTTTAAAAAAATATGTATTTAAATTACAAATTACTATATTACACTGTTGATTGATTAAAATATCCCTGTATGTCATGGCTCTCCTGACTTTCTTGTAGCACAGGGAACATGAATGTTTTTTCTTCTTTTGGTCACGACTCTATCATTTTACTCATTGAAATATATTTTATTTGTTACTCAATTATTCAAACAGTTAAGGGATGCATGTTATTTATCAAGGTATCAGCTGTGCCATGTGAAATTTATGTTTTTTTTTTTTAATTTTTTAAATGTTTTATTTATTTTTTGAGAGAAAGAGAGCGAGGGAGCAGGGGAGGTGCAGACAGAGGGGGGACAGAGGATCCTAAGTGGGCTCGGTGCTAATAGTAGAGAGTCCAATGTGGGGCTCAAACCCATGACCATGAGATCATGACCTAAGCCGAGGTAAGAGGGTGACCAAGTGAGCCACCCAGGCACCCCTGAAATGATCTTGATCTCTTCTGCTGTAATATTTTACTAGAGTATCATTTCCAAACTATATCATTGCATTATTTATTCAAATTACTAACTTGTATTATGACAGTCAGGTATGTCCTTTTGATGAAAATTTGTAAATACTGTATCAAAAGGAAATTTAAATGACCTATATTGGCCCCCAGATTTTTGCTATTTCTTCAGCATACAAATATTTATTCAGCAGCCATTTATATTTATCTAGGCACAATTTTAAACACTTGCAGTCTATCACTGAACAAAACTGACAATTTTCTATCCATATGGTCCCTTCCCTAGGGAGATAATACAAATGATGCTGATGTAATTACTTGAATATTTTAATTCCCATATTTAAAACATTGATCATGTACTCTGTGTGTATGTGTTGTATGTTTATGTATTATTCTAAGAAATTTATAATTGACTTGCAAGATTGTAGAACATGACTGTTTTTATTATTATTTTTTTATTTGCAGACTTCCAAACTTTTTTAATTTCTTAATCAAGACCTTTTTAGAAAATGTATAATGCCACACGGACTATTTCATTTTCCTAGAACATGTAAGGTGTAATTGCTTCCAGTGTTCCTGTGGACAACAGTCAGACCTATCTCAACTTCAAATATGCCTAGTAGGATTTTCCACTTTTATAAAGATTATTATATACAAATGGAGGGGCATCTGGATGGCTCACTCAGTTAAGCGTCCAACTCTTGGTTTAGGCTCAGGTCTTGATCTCACAGTTTTGTTGGTTCAAGCCACATATCGGGCTCCGTGCTGGCGGTATGGGGCCTGTTGGGGATTCTCTCTCTCTCTCCCTCTGTCTTTGGCCCCTCTCCCCTACTCGTCCTCTCTCTCAAAAATAAATAAATAAACTTTAAAAAATACCAAAGGAAACAGAAAAAATAAAAGTAAATAGAATAAAAGAGAAATGGTCAAAAGGTGGAGCCTGGGGGGGGGGGGAGAACAGTTGTTCAGTTTTGTTTGTTTGTTTTTTTTTTTTAAATCTCATAAATCTAAGGAAGCAGTAAAATATTATTTCCAAAAAATTCCATACAAATGATGGAATTATATAAAATGTAGATGAGGCAACTGAGATCTGTGTATCAGACAGATTTATACTAATGTTATAATCCAGGGATTAGCAAATATTTTCTGTAAAGCATCTGATAAGAAAGATTTTTGGCTTTGTGGGCCTTAAATTCTGTCATAAGTACCCAACTGCCACTGTGGCCTAAGAGAAGTTATCAACGATATGGAACCAAATGGGTGTGGCTGTGTTTCAATAGGATTATGTTTACAAAATCAGGCAGTGAGCAAGATTTGGCCATGGCTTGCTGGCTGACCTCTAAAATCTGAAGATCTTTTAAACAGAACCTTTTAAGAAGTACAGCAGGAATGTATTCCTGATAAGTGGGTATGAATGCCAGATCTTCCGCATCCATAAAACCATCGTGTGCTTAATTCTCTTTCAAATACATGAAATATGTGGGAAAAAAAAATGGAACCGAGAGACGTATTAAGTAAGACATTGTGATGCCCAGAAAGCTTCGTCCATCGCTAACCAACATGTATTCTTTCTAATTGAGATATGAACTTTCAGATAATGTCCCTTGATTGCTTTGAAAGGATAGATACCCTTCAACATACAGTAGAAAACACACCACATCCCAGCATGAGGAATAGACACTAATCCGCACTGACCTACATCATTAGAGGCTCTGAAGTAATGTCCCTAGTGTGACTTCTGCATGCTCCCCGCTCTCATGATTAATGAATACGGTATTTCAGCAGATGCCTGCTCTCACTTTCTGCACTTAGAGACAGCAGATGGGTGACAGAGAAAGACAAACAGTAGCCATAATTCCGTGACAGCTTCTGAGCTTGGATCTTGATGCATCCGGTCTCAAGGCAGCAGATCTAACAACATTTCTATCTTTTTTTTTTCTCTCTCTCTCTTTATTATTCTTTTTCTTCTTTCATCCTGTCTCTTTCTCTCTTAGGACTTGTCATGCTCTTAAAATAGGTGAAAAATACGTTACCACTGAACTCTAGGGTGTGATGCAGGTAGTTTCCATTCTTTCTGCTAACCGAATGATGAGGGCGGGGGGATCTTAGCAGTTAGGCAGCTGCTCTCAGCACAGATTCTCTCAAATGATAAACGAACTGCCCTCGATTTGCTGGTGTGAACACGTAGATGAATATTGACTTGGACAGGTGCTGAGCTTTTCTTTAATTTCATAAATTGCATCGGATTCCCTCTCTGCTGCCAGCAGAGTCCTTATCGCTTCTTATGCAGTTCAGAGTTTATTGCTTATTAAACAATTAATAAAATCCAGAAGCTAGATGGCTTTCCAGCTCAAAAATCTGGGCAATTCTAGGCTTTCAAAATCACTGATTCTGAATTGAAGGTTATGTAGAGACAGCAGTAAAAAAGAAAGGCATTTCCATTTCTTATTTAATTGGAAGGTTATAGTTTCCATTAATTTCATATACCATTTCAAACTGAATGTTTATCAAATGCAACATAAAAGTATAGGAAACAATGGTACTATGTAAGTAAAGGAAGTCCCACCTGCTTGTCAAGCCAGGTATTTGGTAATAAACGTAAATTTGTCAAGCTGCTGCACTTTGCATCATTATGGTTTGGAAGAAAAATCAATAATGCATTTGTAGGGGTAGCATGCATTGAAATGAAACAAAGAAACAGTCTCACTCTAGGTGAACTCACAATGGAATATTATGAGAAAATTTAATGGTAAACCTACAGCTTTATAGATCGAGAAGCTAATCAATCAATACTAGAAACCTGCAAGTAAACAGATACAGCACCACCTTATACCAGGTATAGCATACAAAGTAGGCATTTATTTGTTATCTTTGTACATGTATTAAAAAATACTTTTTAAAAGTTTGGCTGCCTAACAACGACTGCCAGTTTCTTTGTGGATGTTTGAGTTAGATCATAAGAAATGAGTATCATAAATGGTTCTGGATATAAGTTTGGAGAATGTTCATTTTTGTAGGTTACCCAGTCTTTGTAAGGTATTTATTAGGAAAGGGATATTGTTTAATTTGGAGTCTGTTTAAATGAGGAAGGAGAGAGAGATGGACAGAGGAAAAAAATGAAGTTAAAGTTAGCTTTATTTTTATCAGCGCTGCCCTAGAAGGAGAGTATACCCTGAAGGTCCTTGCAAGCAACATCTGTCCTGATAGGTCCACAAATGTGTGTATTTCAAACATTAGCTTTATTGCCAAATTGTCCTCCAAAGTAAATACTTTGATTTATACTCCCGCCCGAAGTATATGAGAACCAATAGCTCCTTATCCTCTAAAATCCTTATTTCTAGAATTTTGACCTTTAAGCTAATCACAGATGAAAAAAAATATATAAATTTTTTAATGCTTACTTATTTTTGAGAGAGAGAGGGAGAGAAAGAGAGAGAGCGAGAGAACGAGTGGGAGAGGGGCAGAGAGAGAGGGAGACACAGAATCGGAAGCAGGCTCCAGGCTCTGAGCTGGCAGAGCTGAACGCCAGGCTTTTCAGGTACTACATAATGTTGGTCAGATGACTATTTCTAGGTTGGAATGTGTGTTTTAATGTTTATGGATTATTATAACAGCAGAAACTTCACATTTCGTGGTTGAATTTGTTTTGTTCCCATTAAGAATTCCGAGTGTGGTGTCTGTTTTCTGACGTTTCATCTAGCTGGTACTCTCATTTCCTTCTTATGCAAATCTTCGACTCTCTTGGAATCCAATTTAACATATAGAATCGGGTAAGTAATTAGCTACATTTTGGAATGCCAATTGTCCTAATATCTTTTAATAACTAACACAGGTAATAATGTTGTAATATACTAAGAGTTAATGTTTATTGCATTTGACAATATTCTGGACACTCTTCTAAAAACATTATGCGATTAGTCATTTAATGCTTACAAATATCATACTTTTTCTTTTTTAAGTATCCATAGTTAACAAATGAGGAAATTAAGACACAGTGGGGTTCAGCCTGCCTATCCTAGGGGCTCCACACCACCACTGGCCTGAGTTAACCAAAAATCTGAGTTCTTTGTGTTCCAGAAAAGAATTCCTCTACGGTTTGCACTAAAAAATACTCTGTACCTGGTAGATAACTTTGTGCATCTATAGATCTCTTGCTGTCCTACTGCTTCAGGCACACTGCACAGTGGCACCAACTCTGGATGGTGCAAGAGGCATCACTTTTGAACCTCTATATGCTCTAACAGAAAAAAAAATACTAAAATGAGAGAGCTAAAGTCTCATAGGCAAGACTTTTGGCAAAACTCAGATGGTAGGAGAGGAAATCATGAGAGTTTCTCTTGTTTATTTGCCCTGCACGTCGTCGTGTGTGGTCCTGGTGTTTTCCTTTTCTCTCAGCTGCCCATCGGACGGAGTCCCAACCTGCGATGAGCCAAGTTTAAGTGCATTAAGTGTGTTAAAACTAGCCTCTAGGACATGCTGCAACACCACATTTCTACTCGTTTTGAAACAGATCTACTTTACAGGCTTAAAAATTTGAGTATATTGATAGGTACTGGGCTATTTTCAAAGTAAAGAGCCTCAATTCTATGTGGTATCAAAATGGAAAGATTCATAACCTCAGTAAAGGGCGCCTGGGTGTTCAGTCGGTTAAGCATCAGACTCTTGATTTCGGCTCAGGTTGGGATCTCACAGTTGTGAGACCAACCCTCGTGTCAGGCTCTGTGCTGAATGCAGAGCCTGCTTGGGATTCACTCCCTCCCTCTCTCTTTGCCCCTTCCTCATTTGTGTACTCTCTCTCTCTGTCTCTCTCTCTCTGTCTCTCTAAATAAATAAATAAATAAATAAATAAATAAATAAATAAACTCGAAAAAGTTACCTCAGTAAAATGAAGGAAAATTATACTAAAAAAACTTAATATATAATAATAATTCACCAGAAATTCATAATCATTAGCAAGAAGAAGATATGGAACAAAGGGAGCAGTTGGTGACATAAAGGACGCTGGTCTTAATTAGTGAATGTATATAAACTATGACTTGTTTTTCCCATAGGTCCATAAGGATATAAACAGGAAGATTTTTATCACTATGTTGTTCATAAATGGAGGTAGGCACATCGCTGTTCATCACCACAGCAGCAGAGATATAAAATGTGTTACAGGTACAAGATACTATAAAGAAATCAGAAGTAAAGAACTAGATTCACACGCAGCATCGTAGCTCAATCTCACAACCGTAATGTTGAGTGGAAAACATGAAATGGGAAAAAAAAAATAACAAAAATAATTTCTACAATGTAAGAATCAAGAACAATCAAAATGACACCAATGTTTCTATGACAGTATCTAAGGCAAAGTACGGGAAGGGGACTGGTAAGGACACACATCGCATTCTCTTGAATAACTTTTTCTACACACGTGGAGGCGTGGAAGAGGGGTGACAGGAAATCATATGAAGAATGGTAGGTACCACATCAAGTAAGGATGTTAGTGAATCAGGACCTGAAGCACATGGTTAACTCAGTTTTGTACACCCAGGGTCTGACGGAGAGAACAAAGTAACTAGAGACTCATCATGTGGGCAACTCCAACACTTAGAGATGGAGAGATTTCATTGTCCAAGAAATGTCATCCTGAGTGATAACACAGGCGACAAATGGTGAACAGGTTGGAAAAGGCTTCTCTTTATGCAATATTAGGCTCATAATGAATTTCAAAGGGCTTTGGAGCACTGATAATGTTTTTTTTTTTTCAGTGATTCCCTAAAGAAAATTAAAGTTTTATATATTAGTACTATATTAATTTAAAAAGTATAAACACGTCGCTGACTTGAGAGAATTATTTTTAGATTGTGAAATGTAAAGTTTGAACAAGGTTTATAAATTTTACCAAGCAATTAACAGGATATTTTGAGACAAATCCTTGATAAAAAGAAGCATCATTAACGTGTGTGTAAAAATACTCCGTGCTCTGGAAAGCGGTGATTATCATACTTCATATTACTGTTTATGATATTTTTAAGGAAGACAATTCTTCGTGCCTCTCTTGTGTTTCTGCACATCGTGCAAATGAGGCACTGGTTGCCTTTCTGGATCATCTTTTAAATAATGGAAGATAAGGGTGACTGGGGGGGCTCAGTGGATCAAGCCTCCAACTCTTGATTTCAGCTCATGTCATGATCTCACAGTTCATGAGTTTGAGCCCCGCATCTGGCTCTGTACTGACAGTGCGGAGCCTGCTTGGGATTCTGTCTCTCTGTCTCTGCCCCTCCCCTGCTCATGCTGTCTCTCTCTCTCTCTCAAAAATAAACAAATAAACATTAACAAAAATAAAGGATGGAAGGTAAACATGCGGTATTTTCCTGTCGCAATGGTCGTATCTACTTATAGTCTTGGGATAGAGAGATAATATCTCCCTCCAGAACAAAAGTCAAATATGCTTAATAGCCCATCATAAAGCATTCAGTTTTCTAATTCAACTCACGGCCTGTGCAGGTGTCACTTGGTCTTTTCCACATCACCTCACTCACGAGATTCAAGGTTCAGGAAATGGCACAAGAAAAACCTGATACAATGGCTACTGCTGTCACTGTGAGTAACACAGTCAACTGTCTCTGACTCATGAGTCTCATGCCTAGTCCCTGCATCCATGGCACTGTGGCAGGCTGACTTTTTAGCCTGAAAGCAGGTTAAAATCTCACACAGTTCTTAACAGTAAGCAAGAGAAAAAAGAATGGACATGCGGAACCCTAATGTTTGAGTCTGTGCTGACATCACAAACAAGTATATTTTCTTTATTCAAGATGTTAAAAGATGGGCACTGGGTGGCTCAGTCAGTTAAGTGTCTGACTCTTGGTTTTAGCTCAGGTCATGATCCCATGGTTTGTAGGTCCGAGCCTTGCATCAGGCTCCACAGTTGGCAGCTTGGAGCCTGCTTGGGATTCTCTCTTTCCCTCTCTCTCTCTAACCTCCCACATCCCCGCTGTTTCTGTCTCTCTCAAAATAAATAAATAAACTTAAAAAAGAAAAGATGTTAAAAGAGATTTCTCAGATTATCAAAGGTATACAACCATGGATTCATCACAGTCACAGAGAGTTGAACTATGTCTACTGAACCATAGCATATGATCTGAGAACCTCAAAATGTTCGAATCCTATTCCTGTTATTTTCTTAAATGGCTGGGTGATATGGCTCTGAGACTAGTTTCAAAGCACATGGGGGGTGGTGGTGAGGGACAGGATTCATCCACACATAACCAAGGAATTCTTGGAGATTAGCAGACTGTCCCATAATTCAACTCAATCCAGGCACTATCTACCCAGAGATAGCATGAGATCCCACAGCTTAAGGGTTCAGTCCTACAAGATTTTCCACTCTCCACTCCCACTTTGGACACCAGTCACTAGCCCAGGTTACCACATGTACTTCTGACCTACTGGCTGTAGATCAAAATTTCCAACGACCTCCTTCTTGGGGCTGTTTAACTTATAAGAGCAGCTCATCAAACTCAAAGAAACATCTTGCTTACTAGATTATCAGTTTATTACAAAAGGATATAATTCAGGAAGAGCCAGATGAAAGAGGTGAAGAGGGCAAGGTATGTGGAAAGGTGCTCAGAGTTTCCGTGCCCTCTCTACGCAAACCTTCCTTTCCACATCTGCACATGTTAACCAACATGAAAGCTCTCAGTGCCCTCTTCTTTTGGGTTTTTATGAACGTTTCATTACATAGGCATTATTGATTAAGCCATTGGCCATTGGCAATCTATTCAGTGTCCAGCCCTAATCCCCTCCCTGGAGGTTGGGGAGTGCGGTGGGGTGAGGGAGGACTGAGAATTTCAATCTTCTACTCCAGTGGTTGGTTCTCCTGGCAACCAGCCCCCATCCTCAGGTGTATTCCAAAAATCACCTCATTAGCATAACAAGAGACCCCTTTATGGCTCCCATCACAAAGAAATTCCAAGGGTTTTGAGAGCTGTAGGAACTGTGGACAAAGTTTTGGTCATCTAGATGAGCAAAGATACATTCCCTAAAATTCACAGCATCATAGCGGGTGGTGGTAGTTGCTCAGGGTCCTTTTCCTGTGATCCCTTTTCAAGTCATACCCCTGTGGAGGTAACATCCAGGCTACATCTAAATGTGCCTTGAATTGTCAAATTAGTTTCTAAGATGACAGTTACTGATCTGACAAAATAAGAACACTATTCAAATGAAGTTATACAAAAGAGAGATATACCTTTAAAAATCACCCTTTATGCTACATTAAGTGAAATAGAAAAAGGTTAGGTAAGAGGAACATGGATCATATGTAGCCGCCTTCCCATTTGTCCAGAGATCAACCCTTTAGGCTATGATCATAAATCCAGGAACATTCTCTGTACTTTGTTGAATAATTCAATTGAGTTTCACTATGTATTTGGCACTCTTGGTTACAAGTGAATTTTTCATTTACATAATCACATTCTGCCCACTCGAATATCCCCTGTGCAGTTGCACTTTTATATAATATACTTGTTCACCATCTGTCTTCAATTTTGGTCAAGAGATGCTTCATATTTTCCAATACTTTGCATTGTAATTGTGCCACCCCAGAAGTCATTTTTGTTAATACACATCTTGTTTATGTGCTGTCAGTGAGACACTTTAGGCTCTTACTGGATGAAAGATGACCTACCTTTGGAAGCTTTATATGCGCCCATCAGAAACAAAGAGAAAGTTCCTACAAAGCCATCAAATATATTTCAAACTTCAAATGTGTAAATATACACATAAGTACTATAATTGTTACAGAACTGGTTGGAATAAATGACTTTGTGTAAGTAAACATACATTTAAGTACAGGATTACACAGATTTCAATTCTAGACTTAATTTTAAAGTTACTGTGAGATGTAAAACAATTTAATGTTGCTCATATTATTATTTTTTTTTTCTTTAGGCCATTTTCTGTGAGATTATAAAGTATTAATGTATTTAGAGATCATTCAAGAGTATCAGGTAAATGAAGCATCTCTGCTATTTTTTTAGGTAATGTGAAAAGAAAATTAAATGTACGTTAGGTTAAAGTTTTTTTATTCTTTAAAAAGAATAAAAAAGTAGACTTCAACTCAACTGAAGTACTTTGCGTTGTTTTTCCCAACAGATACTCTTATATGAGAATTTCTGATATGCCCAGGAGGATTTTCCCTCAGGACAAGGGTCTGTTCTTTTTTTTTTTTTTTTTTTTTAATTTTTTTTTTAACGTTTATTTTTGAAACAGAGAGAGACAGAGCATGAATGGGGGAGGGTCAGAGAGAGAGGGAGACACAGAATTTGAAACAGGCTCCAGGCTCTGAGCCCTCAGCACAGAGCCTGACGCGGGGCTCGAACTCACGAACCGCGAGATCATGATCTGAGCCGAAGTCAGACGCTTAACTGACTGAGCCACCCAGGCGCCCCGGGTCTATTCTTTTTGATACATTCATATGTGTACATACCCACACTTGCATATTTCTTTCTTAATTTTAGCAGTTATGACTACTTTTGCAACACACAAGAAGCTATAGACTCAGCCATATTATCTAATTGGATGATTATATCAGTAGGCAACCTAAAAAAGAAACGAATTTAAACAAAAAGGTATAGAGTTATCCAAACCTTACCCTTAAATTTACTGTAAGTATTTTATCATCTAGATTAATTGTATCATGTGCTTTTTTTTTTTTTCTCTCAACTCCCGGTTACACTGAAAAACTTTAAATACTACGATGATACAGATCTCCAAGCTCAGCAAAGCTTGATCAAAATATACATCAACATAATTTGCCAAGTTTTCTAGCGATGGTGTCGAGGGAGCATAGAGTTGAGTGGACAAAGCAAAGTTTTGACGTTAAAACCTGGATTTGATTACTTGCTCCATAGCTTTCTGGCTGTGTGACTTCATACATGTTCTCTACTCTCTATCAGCAAATCTCTCTAAACATTCATTTCTGTTAAAGGAACTTTATAGAACTTTTCACCTCATATAGTTGTTATGAGAGAATATACACAGGAGGAGATTAGCATACTGAGCTTTCAATAAAGGGTACTAGTGGTTATTTTAATATTAAAATTAAATTATGACCAAAGAAGAATAGACCTCAAAACAGAATAATTTCATATTCTCTCAGGTTTTTTTTTCTTTTTTCTTTATTGTAATGTCCTCTGAGACCACGTAGGGGTCATTCTTATTTTAATAACCTTTCATTAGCTTTTCCTTTCTTACATATTTCTCCCTGAGGTGAGAAGAGCCTGGTGTAAAAGAACAAATACACGACTTATTGCTGTTTGATTTTTAGTACTGGCTTTCAGCACTCTCTCTCCTTTGCTCGATACTTATTATATGAAGTGTTGTATATTGTATCTTAAGAAAACTTCAATAAAACCAAGAATACATACACAAAAATGTAAATACTAAGCTCTAATGTTATTGTTATTATGTTTTTTACCTCTATTTCCCTATTAAATGATACATTTTCATTTTAGAAACTTTGGAAACATAGCAACAAAGTAGAACATGTGAATCTATAAATCACTCTTATAATCTCACTAACCAGAGAAACCAATGCTAACATTTCACAGTATGTGATATTTCTAGATTTTTAGGTATTATCTTTTTATTAAATTTAATCTCCTATGTATGTTAGCCTGGATTAACTTGTGTACCATTTCTTAGAAGAAAGTATTTTTGAATAGAGCAGAATTTGGTAAAAATTTATAATCTGGATTTTTATGGATTTAAAAAATTAAAGTGGTTATTTTTCTATGATACTATTTTCTTTAATAGCTGAATCAATTGACTCACCAAGAGATTAACAGATACTATCTGAGGGTATGGATATAGAAACTTGTGAGGGGAAAAAAAAATATCTTAAAGTTATGAATTCTGGTTTTCCTACCCCCATTTCCATTAAGCTCGGAGAGCAGTAGGGCAAGAAAGAAAGAGAAAGAAAGAGAGGGAGAGGGAGAGGGAGAGGGAGAGGGAGAGGGAGAGGGAGAGGGAGAGGGAGAGGGAGAGGGAGAAGGGAGAAGGGAGAAGGGAGAGGGAGAAGGGAGAGAGAGAAAGATACTGTTTTCGATCAAGAATAAACAAAGACTGGGGCACCTGGGTGGCTCAGTTGGTTAAGGGTCCGACCTCGGCTCAAGTCATGATCTCACGGTTCATGGGTTCGAGCCAGGCATCAGGCTCTGTGCTGACAGCTTAGAGCCTGGAGCCTGCTCTGGATTCTGTGTCTTCCTCTCTCTCTGCCCCTCCCCTGCTCGTTCTCTCTCTCTCTCTCTCTCTCTCTCTCTCAACAATAAATAAACATTAAAAAATATTTTAAAAAAGAACAAAGACAAAGTAGCTGGTAGACGGTATGGTGCCAGGTCCATTAAATATATTTTTCGGTTCTCAGCCTCAGCGTCATTCACAACCTAGCTCTGGCTCTCTTTGTTTGGCTTATTTGGTGATGCACCGCAGGATGATTTGCAAGGACCTAGTCAATTAGCTCCTCTGCCTGGCTTCAGACAGAGGCATTTGGAGGGTGTCCTGAGAGCAAGAAGGAAAATCCCGGATATTTCTTCCCCTTCAATGCTGAGTCAAATCTCTAGCAGTTGGCTCCAGTGTCCGAGGTGAGGCCTCTCGGTTCCAGCTCTCACTGGGTGACCTGGCCCCAGAGCTTTGGAAATAGCACATCCCCTACTCTCTTTGTCCCTTTAGGCCACAGGAGTAGTAGCTTTTTGTTAGGTTTCTCACTATATCCAATTGGCTTCTCAGCTCCCCTGTCTCTTGTTATCAACTGTCTGCATTGAATACCCTCTTTCG
Source organism: Panthera pardus (assembly GCF_024362965.1). Classification (NCBI taxonomy): domain Eukaryota; kingdom Metazoa; phylum Chordata; class Mammalia; order Carnivora; family Felidae; genus Panthera; species Panthera pardus. The sequence goes on from NW_026526765.1 coordinate 17,719,666, forward strand.
CATATTGTGAGCACCTTTTTGTTTTCCTGGTTTAAGTTTGAATGATATAGTATATAATTTAAATCTTCCTCTCTATGTTATTTCTACATGATATAAAATATATAATTTTCTATATAATCATCTCCTAGTGATATTAAAAACTTATCTTTAGTCTTTGTTCAACACATAACCTATTTTGCCTTTGATCACGCTTTAGAGCTTTAGATAATTGTTTATATCTATAAAACATGTCTAATTGTGGGGCGCCTGGGTGGCTCAGTAGGTTAAGCGTCCAACTTCGGACGAGGGCATGATCTCATGGTTCATGGGTTCGAGCCCTGCGTCGGGCTCTCCGCTGACAGCTCAGAGCCTGGAGCCTGCTTTGGATTCTGTGTCTCCTCTCTCTCTGTGCCCCTCCCCCACTCACTTGCTGTCTCTCGCTCTCTCTCAAAAATTAACATTAAAAAAAAAGATTTAAAACATGTCTAATTATAGAAAATAGTCACAGGGGATTAGATGTCTAAAGAAAAGAACTACAAAGGTGATTTCTTGGATTATGAAGCAGTTTGCTTACTATAGTGACCATCAAAGAAAAAGAAAAAAAACATATATAACAACTGTTACCATGAACATTCTGATATTTGTTTCAAAAAATAAAGCAGTTAAAGGTTTGTGTGTGTGTGTGTGTGTGTGTGTGTGTGTGTGTGTGTGTGTGTGTTGTTGCTCAATTTGGGGGAAGAGTGGTGCTGCTGTTTCCATACATGGATTAGTATGCACAACAGCAGGATACTTGAAGGCACATTGTATCAGTTTCTTTCTTCATACTGGTCCGCAGAAGAAAAAATACAGGATATTAGGAAACTGTTTACCCTCTCTTTCTTAAAAGCTTTTTTCTTTTTAATGTTTGTTTATTTTTGAGAGAGAGAGACAGTGGGAGCAGGGGAGGGGCAGAGAGACAGAGGAAGACAGAATCTGAAGCAACCTCCTAGCCCCCCCCCCCCCCCCCAATGAGGGGCTCAAACTCATGAACCATGAGATCATGACCTGAGCCAAAGTCAGACACTTAACTGACTGAGCCACCCAGGAGCACCTTTTACCCCTTCTTTCTTAAAGGGAGAAAGCAAGTAAAAGTTCAAATCACCTTCTTTAATGAATAAGAAATAAAATGATTCCCAGAGACGACAACCCAGTGGATTTGAAAACAAAAAGGTGGAGATTTTGAAGCATTACTTGCTTGCTGAGGCAACTGCAAATCTCTGGAGAACAATCTTGAGGCTAACAATCCGGGAACAAAGAGATTTCAAGTTTACATCATGGTTTCAGCCTGTAAATCCCAGGGTAATCTACATTCTCTTTTAACCACCCAGATAAACACTCTTTTTATTTACATAGATGCTATTTGATAGCATTCAAACAATATCAGGGCTTAATGCTCGTGATAATATTGACAACATGACTTTCAGTTATCCCTTGGGACTGCCGTTTATACACAGACTTTGTAATGCTATGCATTTTAACCACAAGATCACACTGTCTGTTTCTAACAGTGATGTTTATGGCATACAGCTTTGTTCTTGGATGATTTAATTTCATTTTAGAAACTGTCATTTATTTTGAACATTTTTAGAACATTCACAGAGCTACCAAAATGTATTTTATTCAGCTTCAAAAATTTATAATGGTAAGATCAGTACCTGCATTATAAAAATAGTAGCTAAAAAGGTGTTATCTTGCCATCAACTGCTTCATACCATTTCGTTTTTGTTTTTGTTTTGTATTGGTTCCATTTCTGTTTGTATCTTCCATTCATAAAATAGTCAGTTCAGTTTACACACATTGTATTAGGATGATGTACAGTTGCCTTTGATCAACAGATTAGAAATGCAGCAAATTTGATATCAGAGCTGGTACTATTTGCTTCTTTAAATTTTTTTTTAACGTTTATTTATTTTTGAGACAGAGAGAGACAGAACATGAATGGGGGAGGGTCAGAGAGAGGGAGACACAGAATCTGAAACAGGCTCCAGGCTCTGAGCTGTCGGCACAAAGCCTGATGCGGGGCTCGAACTCACGGACCGTGAAATCATGACCTGAGCCTAAGTCGGCCGCTTAACCGACTGAGCCACCCAGGCGCCCCGGTACGATTTGCTTCTTATTAATATTGTGATCTTGGGTTGGGACTGAGATAAGCAGAACTTTGGCCCTCATGATTTTAACCCTGTGGTGTCATGGCCAAGAACATGTTATATTACATGGCAAAAGGGATTTTGCAGATACAAGGTTACTAATCAGTTACCTTTAGAAGAGGAAGATTGTTTTGGATTATATGAGTGGGGGCCAATCTAATGACACAAACCCTTAACAGCAGACCTTTCCACTTCCTTAGTGCAAAAATGTTAGTCTGAGAGATGTGGCAGAGAAGTAAGTCAGAGAGATTCAAAGCATCAGGAGACCGTATGCCGTTGACACCACGTAAATGGAAAGGGGGCACGTGTCAAGGAAATGGGGACATCCGTCCTACAACTGCAAGGGGCCAACTTCTGCCAACGACCCATGAGTTTAGGAAAAGAATTTGAGCCCAAGAGAATTCTAGCCCAGCGATGCCTGAAGCAGAGGGCCAGCCACACCGCACTAGGCTTCTGTGCTACACAACTGAGATCGTGAGTGCTGCTGTGAGCCATGACACTTGTGATAATTTGTGCCAGCGGCAACAAGGAACTAAGAGAGTGACCCACACCAACTCCGCTCGACTCTGCTGGAGCGATGGCCACGCCTATTTTTGATGCTGGTGGAAATTCCCATCATTACTGCTCTTGAAGATTCGACTGATGCTTGTTTTCTGTTTTGTTGTTTTGTTTTGTTGCCTTCTTTTACTTGTTTTCATTAAGAAAGAAGTGGACAGAGAAGCAGTATGATATGGTGGAGTGCGAGACAGGGCCTGATTCCAGGCTGGTCTCTGCCCTGCTTCTGTCTATAAACTCACACGGTCAGGTAGCCTCTCTGGGCCACCATTTAATCACTAGCACACAATAAAAGGTCACCCCAATTTTCAAGTCAGTGTTGACATGCTACAATTCTATGAAATATTTATTGAGATTCTTTTTTTAAATTTTTTTTATTTAATTTTTTTTTATGTTTATTTATTTCTGTGAGAGAGAGAGAGAGAGACAGAGTGTGAGCGGGCGAGGGGCAGAGAGAGAGGGAGACACAGAATCGAAGCAGGCTCCAGGCTCTGAGCTGTCAGCACAGAGCCTGACGCAGGGCTCGAACCCATGAACCGTGTGATCATGACCTGAGCTGAAGTCGGAAGCTTAACGGACTGAGCCACCCAGGTGCCCCTATTGAGCTTCTTGTACATACTAAATTATTTCCAGTAGCTCTGAAGAATATGAAAGAAACTGAAGACACAGCCAGTTTCTACATAGTTTATTTATTTGAAGTGACCTAAATAAATACATAAAAATCCTTAATGAATGAGAGCATAAAATCAAGTTCTGGAATGTGTGCTTAGAATCCAAGGACTGTTCTACTCCCTAAGAAAGTATATCATTGTTATGGGTTGTTGACCCTTGATTTAAAAAGCTGGACATAACCCAGTTCTGAAACGATGAGTAAAAATATTATTCACTTTAAATCCATAAATGTTAATGAAGTACTTAGTGCTGGGCAACAGAAGAACAACAAAGATAAATGAGGCAAAACCCCTGATCTTGATGAGGTTACAGCATGAAAGGTAGACACATATGCACACTGATGAGTGTAAAAGTAATAACATTAATGCCAATAATCACAAATTCTCTTTACTGAGTACTTTCAGCATACCAGACTTACCTACATTACATCATTTAACTTTCTAATAATTCAATACATTTAAATACCATGCTTACTGCGATTACTACCAACAGTAGCACTAGTAATGTAAGTAATCTGTCTTGGGTCATGTATCTAGAAATGGGCGGGGGAGGAGAGAATGAATCATAGTTAAGGCCCCAACTCAGAACCGTGCTGAATCAAGGCATCGTCCTATGGCTTCTTCAGTTCTTTCCCAAGAAGCGTAGGTCAACTATGTTTAACTATTTATTTAGTATATGTACTTCGTGCCCAAAGTCATAAAACCCACAAATATTTCAAAACCAAATTCATGATTTTTCAACTGAACTTAGCCCTCTTTTACTGATTCCTATTCATGTGGATGGTACCTCCATCTAAGAAGCTGTACTCACCACAACCACTTAAATTAAGCTTAAGTGAATCATTCTTTACCACTTTCTCTCCCACAAAATGCCATTTTTTTTAATATTTATTTCTGAAAGAAAAAGAATGAATGAGCGGGGGAGGGGCACAGAGAGAGGGGAACAGAAGATTAGAAGCGTGCTATGCTCTGGCAGCACAGAGCCTGATGCAGGGCTCGAACCCACGACCCGTGAGATCATGACCTAATATGAAGTCAGATGCCTAACTGACTGAGTCACCCAGGTGCCCCCAAATTACAATTTCAAACTATCACCCAGTCTGTTTATTTACCCTCTATATACCTCAGGTCCATTTATTAATTGATCTCTACAACCACCATCTCACTAAAAGTCACAAGTATGTCTTGTGATTCTGGCCTGGACTATGATATACTACCTCACAATAAAAGCATCGGCAGTGGCTTCCTGATACAAATGCACTCAAAAACTGAAAATTTTAAGACTGACTTCAAAACCTCTAACTATGCATTTACTCTCTTTACTCATCTACCTTTCAAAAATAAAACAGTATAAGACTTTTTACAAAATTTTTTAATGTTTATTTCTGAGATAGAGAAAGACAGAGCATGAGCGGGGGAGGGGCAGAGAGAGAGGGAGACACAGAATCAGAAACAGGCTCCAGGCTCTGAGCTGTCAGCACAGAGCCCGACGCGGGGCTCGAACTCACAAACCATGAGATCATGACCTGAGCCAAAGTCGGTCGCTCAACCAACTGAGCCACCCAGGTGCCCCAAGACTTTTTTTTTTAATTAAAATTTCTGCTTTTTCTTATTCTCTAGGATCCTAAAATGTCAAGGGACTCTCATCATCTGACTTTCAAAACACTACTCTTTTTCCTTTTCTGGCTTATCCACAAACTTTCATCTACCTTGTATTAATTCCTCCTTTTTCTCTTCTTTACCCTGTCTTACATCGTTATTTCAGAACATGTCCCATGCAGCTTCTTTGAGGAATGCAGTACTCCAGTCATCCTAATTGCTTTTCCCCTTATAACAAAGAGAAGATGCATGTTTGGTGTGTGTGTGGAGGGGGGAGGGAGGACTGGGCATGAATTAGTTTAGCAGGCCACATCCAAATGATCTGTTGTAATTGAAGTCATAAAGTTGAGTGCTGACAGTCAAAATGATGAGAAGAGGAACAATCAGAATGAGAAAATTATAATAACATTGCCTTTTCACTTCTTTTGTGCATCCCTTGGCTTCTAATAAATACTGTAAGCACAGCGAGAGTGAAGGCCATGTGTATCAGATGCACATCTGGATGTCAGGAGGAAGGCAATACTAAATCATACTCAATTTCAAACCCCTTTTCTTCTTGGTATGAAGTTGGGAGCCTTTAAGTTCTTTTTGCCTTCAAGGTACCCATATCACCAAAGAACAGTGTCATATTGGACACTGCTAGGTCTTGTATTTCTTAAGTTGCATTGAAAGGAGGACTTGACTTTGAATAAATCAGAGGTTCTTGTTGCAGTCTTTATGTCTTTACGGCCAAAAGGACTACCAATCTCTAGGAAGTATTTATGCAGTGATTTTCTTTTTTATTCACTCACACAAAGTAGAGCCAATATTTATGGGGGGAAACAGAAATGTGATATATGTTCTAATTTTAAAATGGCTATAATTTCTAATACATATCAGAGTCTCTGGGTTGCTTGGAGGTTACAGATTTTCATGGTTAAACACTGGTATTATTCTCAAAATAAAGGTTGCTAATAAAAATTCCATTAAAGGGGAGACCAATTTGCATCTGAACAGGAAAACTCTATTTCACAAAGACAAAGGTTGCTTTTCTGACAGCAAAGCTAAGATGTAACAAACTTGCCTTGCTGTCTCTTATTGATTATTTTTTCACCCCTAGGAAATCAAGGGGAAAAAATCTCAGAGAGTTTATTTCCTTCAGCTTTGTACAGTACTGAATCATCACTTTCTTTCCTGGCAGCTGAAACTCCCAGTGATACTATTTTCTTATGGATCCAAATTCTCAGAGGTTAAACATCTTTTTATTGAGTATCATGATACTTGTGCTGGACTATGTAAACACAAAGTTAATTTGTGCCTTGACAGCAGGATTGAGAACTGAAAGGAATATCATGACAGCCAAAGCACATATACATATTCAGTGGAACTTAAATTAGCCAGGTGCTTGTCAAAACACGGGCACATGCCGAAGTCCCCAAGAATAAATGGCCAACATTCTATCAGTGGTCGAAGTGTTTTGCATATGAGGAAAATTACATTTGAGGTTCTTAAAGCAATTGGTTATTCAAGTTCACAAGCAGAAACTTCAAAAAGTAAAAAAGAAATAAGCCACTCTAATAAAATGTTATCTTGACATATTTTTTTGGACAATATGAATGAATGGATTTTATATGGATTTTATATGATTTATTATTTTAATGAATATGCATATATTACTTGTTCTTTAACATACATAAATGTGAACAAATTAGTGTAAAAAGGAAATAATTTATATGAAGAGTGATCAGATGTAATTGCTTCCTACATGGTTTTGTTTACGTTTCTTTCATTGCTTGTTTAATGACAACAATTTTGACTTTGTAAGAGGATCTGGAATCCAAATGGGATGAAATGTATTTTTTCCTACTTCTTAAATGTCATTCCCCTTATTCAATTGATCATACCACTTCTACATCCCAAATGCACAGGTTCTTTTTTTTTTTTTATCAAATTCAATAACTTTATAGTCATAAACTTATTTTTTTTGTAAGAAATCCCAAAAGAGGTAAAGGAAGAAAAAGTATTTAGAGACACAGAATTGCATTAGAAATATTTCATTAATTGACCATCTACCAAAAATATTATATATAATTATATATTTGAAGTGGCAATTACACAAAATTATAAAATTGTCACAGCAAACACTGGGTTTACATTTCACTTAATCCCAAACTTAGAATTCAGACTATAATTCTATGTATGTTATGGGCAACCTCTCCCCTGTCACACACTTTCCACTTATGAATGAAACAAAAATTCACTGAAATATCTCAGGCATCGGGTGTTGATTGGACATAAAAATGATCAATTTCCCTTTACCTTATTTAAACTTTGGAATAAAAAAAATTCTGGTTTCTGGTTAAGCAAGAAGCTGGGAAGTCACCACTGTGTCCTAACAACCAGAAATGAACAGACTGAAAAATCCACAACTATTCTCGGATCCATAAAATACTGGAGGACACAGAACACAGTACTGCCCCCAAGACTGGAGAGACAGACAGGTGATTACAGGGAGTCCCAGCTTACCATGAGCAGAAAGCTCCCCAGGAAACTGCCAGAGTAGGAAAATCTGACATGTAATTGACTTACTTTTACACCTCAGTGTGGACAAGCCTGAGAGTTAAAAACTCCAAAGGGTACACAGTCCCCACACAATACTGTGACATTTGCCTTCAGAAGCATCAGCAGTTTCCCACAGAAGGTATCTAAGAAAGCTCGTCTCACACTTCCAGCAGAGGGAGGGCAAGAGGAACGATTCTGAAATCTGCCAGTACACTCTGTTCTTCCTAACAACCTGCCCTCACAGGAAACTAGTTAACCAGAGCCTAATCAGAGTCTAACTTACTTGGAAAAGGTAATTACTCAACTCCAGCTGGCTCTAGTCTTCTAGTGGGAAATGGAAAAGAGCCAATCCCAGTCTACTCTGGCCATCCAGTCCCATGGAAAGGAAGGAAAAACAAAAAAACAAAACAAAACAAAACAAACAAACAAAAGAACTGAGATACACTTGTGAATTGCGGTCCACAAATAGGCTCCCTAAAGAGACCTAATCAGAGGACAATAGAATGCTTCTTCTCCCCCACACTCCCACCTAACTACCTTACCAGAAGTATTTATAGCAGTTCCTTCTACCCAGTATATCAGGTCTGGCTATCACAAAAAAAAAAAAAAAAAAAAAAAAAATGACAAGTCAGACCAAATGGCAAAAAAAAAAACACCACAACTGGATGAGAAAGAGCAAGTACCAGAACCAGATATAGGAAGGATGATGAAATTATCAGGATGGGAATTTAAAACAATGATTAATAGGTGCGCCTGGGTGGCTCAGTCGGTTAAGCGTCCGACTTCGGCTCAGGTCATGATCTCGCCATCCGTGAGTTCGAGCCCCGCGTCGGGCTCTGTGCTGACTGCTCAGAGCCTGGAGCCTGTTTCAGATTCTGTGTCTCCCTCTCTCTCTGACCCTCCCCCGTTCATGCTCTGTCTCTCTCTGTCTCAAAATAAATAAAACGTTAAAAAAAAACCAAAAAAAACAAAAAGAAAAAAACAATGATTAATATACTAAGGACTCTAATGAATAAAGTAAACAGCATGTAAGAACAGAAGGGCAATGTAAGCAGAGAGACATAAATTCTAAAAAATAGGAACAAAAAGAAATGTTAAAGGTAAAAACAAACAAACAAACAAACAAACAAAAAACACTATAGCAGAGAGGAGGAATGCCCTTGATGGGTTCTTTAATAGACTTGACTTGGCTCAGGAAAGAAACTCTGAGTTCGGATATATATATATATATATATATATATATATATATATATATATATCAATAGAATCTTAGAATTGAAAAGCAAAGGGGTGCCTAGGTGGCTCAGTTGGCTAAGCATCCAACTTTGGGTCAGGTCATGATCTCACTGCTCCTGAGGTTGAGCCCTGCTGACAGCTCAGAGCTTGGAGCTTGCTTCAGATTCTGTGTCTCCCTCTCTCTGTCCCTCCTCTGCTTGTGCTCTCGCTCAAAAATAAATAAATAAACTTAAAAAAAAAAACAACTGAAAAGCAAAGAGAAGAAAGACTGAATAAACAGAAGACACATCCAAGGACAGTGGGACAACTATAAAAGGTAAATATCCATGTAATGGGGACACCAAAAGGAGTAGAAAGAGAGAAAGAAACAGAAGAAATATTTGAAGCAATAAATGACTAAAGATTTTCCTAAATAAATGTCAGATACCAAATATCAGATCCAGGAAGATCAGAGAAACACTAAGCGAGCAAGAGGAAGAGTGAAGTGAAATATTTAGTGTTAAGAGAAAATAACCCTGCATCCTAAACTTCTGTACCCTGTAAAATTAACTTTCAAAAGCAAAGAAAAATTAAGAAGTTTCTTAGAACAATAAAAATTGAGGCGATTTGTTGCCAGTAGACCTGCCCTCCAAAAAAAAAATGTTAAAAGAAGTTCTTCAGAAGGAAAAAACAAAACAAAACAAATATCTATCAGTGAGAAACTCAGAACTACATAAAGTAAGAAAGAACATCAGAGACATGAAGGTAAATAAGAACTTTTCTTTTTCTTAATGGATCTAACAGATAACACTTTGTTCAAAATACTATTACCAAGGATGCATTATATTATGTACACATCGGAAATGAAGGACAATGATGATACAAGAGATGGGAAGGAGAAATTAGACTTATTTTATTATTATAAGGTGCTTGATGTCAACAACAGCTTCAATCCACTGGACACAACAGGTATCTATAGACTTTTTCATCAAGAACAGCAGAATACACATTCTTCCTAAGCTTGCGTGGAACACTTACCAAGACAGACCATATTTCTGGGCCGTGAATCACCTTAGTAAATTTAAAGTAATAGAAATCATACGATGTCGGTTCCGAGACAACAATGTAATGAAACTAGAATTCACTAACAGAATGAGAACTGGAAAATCCAAAAATAAGTGGAGATTGAACAGACTTCGAAATAACACATGGGTCAGAGAAAAAAACTGTAAGAAACATTTTTTGAACAATTTCTTCAACATTTATTTATTTTTTGAGAGACAGAGACAGAGCATGAGCAGGGGAGGGACAGAGAGAGAGAGGGAATCACAGAATCTGAAGCAGGCTCCAGGCTCTGAGCTGTCAGCACAGAGCCCGATGCGGGGCTGGAACTCCTCAACCACAAGATCATGACTGGAGCCAAAGTCAGATGCTCAACCAACTAAGCCACTCAGGAGCACTCCTGTGATTAACTTCTTTTTTTAATTTAATTAATTAATTTTTTATTTTACTTTTTTATTTTTTAAATGTTTATTTTGTTTTCGAGAGAGAGAGAGAGTATGAGCAGGGGAGGGGCAGAGAGAGGGAGATACAGAATCCAAAGCAGGCTCCAGGCTCTGAGCTGTCAGCACAGAGCCCGACGCGAGGCTCGAACTCACAAACCGTGAGATTCTGACCTGAGCTGAAGTCGGACGCTTAACAGACTGAGCCACCCAGGAGCCCCAACCATAAGAAACATTTTGAAAATATTTTGAAACACATGAAAATTAATAAAGACAACTTTTTAAAATGTGTGGGGTGCAGTAAAAGCAGTACTTAGAAGAAATTTTATGGCACTGAAGGCCTATATTATAAAAGAAGAAAGATCTAAAATCAATTACCTATGCTTCTGTCCCAGGAAACTAGAAAAAAAAAAAAGAGCAAATTAAATCCAAATTAAGTAGATCAGAATAAATAATAAAAATTAAAGAAGAAATCAATGACTTGAAAGCAGGAAATCAAGACAGAAGATCAATGAAACAAAAAGGTAGTTCTTAAAAAAAAAAAATCAATAAAACCAATAAGCCTCTAGCCAGGGTAACTGAGAAAAAAAGGGAGGAAACAAATAACTAGTATCAGAAATCAAAGAGGAAACATAGCTATAGATCTCATGGACATTAGTAAGCTAATAAAGAAATACTATGAACAACTCTTATCCCACAAATTTGATAATGTAGATGAAATGAACCAATTTCTTGACTCTTACCATACCTTCCAACAACTGTGTTCCGTGATGTTTACCCAAAAGGATTTAAAAATTTGTACTGACACAGAGACCTACTCATGGATGCTTATAGCAGTTTGGTTCATACTTGCTCAAATTTGGAAGCACCCCAGATGTCATTCTGTAGGCGAGTGGCACATCCAGACAGTGGAATATTATTCAGCACTAAAAAGAAATGAACTATCATGCCATGAAAAGCCATGAAGGAAACCTAAACTCATATTACTAAGGAAAAGATTCCCATCTGAAAATGCTACTTACTATATGATTTCAACTATATTACATTCTGGAAAAAAGCAAAATTATGGAGACAGTAAAATGATCAGTCGTTACAAGGGGGTGGGGTGGGAGGGAGGGATGAACAGGCAGAACACAGAGGGTTTTTTAGGGTAGTGAAAATATGCTGGATGACACTTTAATGAAGGATACATGTCATTATACAATTTGTCCAAATTCACAGACTCACAACATCAAGATCATACTGTAATGTAAACTATGGGCTTTGGCTGATAACAATGTGTCAATGTAGGTTTATCAATTGTAACAAATACGCCACTCTGGTTGGAGATGTTGATAATAGGATAGGCCACGCATGAGTGGGGGCAGGGATTATATGGGAAATCTCTGGACCTTCCCCTCAATTTTGATGTGAGCCTAAAACTGCTTTTAAAAGAGAAAAATCTTAATTTAAATGCAAAACTGAAAAATCTTTTAATTAAAAAAAAAGCATTGTTTTCATTCCTTCGTCTGTGCTAAGTGATTCTCATAGAGTAAATTAATCCTCTGTGTGTCCAATGAATGAGGTGCTCTTATTATCCTAATTTTAAAGATGAGGATATAAATACTTAAAAGGTCTTCATAATCTGGACAAGGTCATCCCTGTAATAAAGGGCAGACTTAGTATCTGAACCCAGTGTTCTCTTACGCCAAACTGAAACATTTAAACAATAAGCTACGTTATTCATTTTCCTTGATATCTCCAATTTTTAAAATTCTTACAATATGTGTAATTTATCATCTCTTTACCTCTTTAGATGTATACGTACCCTTGCCATCTCATTACACTTTCCTTCTAACTTTTGATCTATCTCTTTATCCATGGTTTTCATATTTTGTTGGATGTTATTGAAAGCAAAAATTGGCACAATTTAACTTTCTCTGGCTTCCTGGAATGTGTTCTTGAAAAACACACTCTGTCTTCTTTTTTATTATTATGTTGCTTTTCTTCTTTGTTTCTATTTAGTTGGTAAATAGATATTTCCCATTCAATATTGATCTTTTTAAAAGTCATCTTCCCCTGGGTGTGATCTTCACCTTGGTGAAGTCCTACGTAAGCCTGTTCTTTGCTCATAGAGGGACATTCTTTTTACATTCCCTTCTCATCACTGTAGGCACAGTTGGACTATTCCCCTCAGAGCAACCTGCTCTGAGATATTGGTTCTGATTTTCAGCAAAGAGGGTAACTGAGATGTGGCCCCATGATGGCATCATTAGCAATTTTATTACCACGTTTTCTCTTCTCCAAATGCAAAACAAAACAAACAAGACAAAACAAAACCAAACCACAAAAAAACAACAAAAAAAAGCAAAACGGAAGTAAAAGTACCTTTAAAAGGGTGTCTGAAATGTTTCTGTGGGAGGTTTACATTTCTCCTTGCTTCCAGATGTGTGGGTCAATTTTTTGAAGTGTTTATATTTTCAAGACTTGAGTTCTGATAGAGCCATACAATTTTGTTATGTTTGGTTTGCTTTGGTTTTGCCTTGTTCAGCCATTTCTTTGTTGGTTTTACTTAGTTCCAGCTGAGTGAGGGGCTTATCTTAGACTTGACTCAATTTCTACTAACAATTTCTATGAGGAAACTCCACCACTGCTCTGTTTCGGGCCTGAGGCGCCTCTGTCCCTGTGCTGAACTGAGTTCCAGATAAACTATCTCCTTCTGTCCCTTCGCTGACAGCACCCCTCATCCCTGTGCTCAGTTCAAGAGCATCGGTGAGGTTTGTGAGATTCTCCGTTTCTGCCAAAACAACCCCTTTCTGCAAGGAGAAGCCCTGCATTGATTTATTGAATTTTCTTTGAATTTATCCCAAAATTATGCTGGTTCTGGAAGACACTTCTTGAATTTTAGGATGAGAATTTGGAACCTTCCCCAGTTTCAGCTTTCATTGCAATTACCAACAAAAAACAAAATTAAAAACAAAAACACAGCTATTGCTCATTTCATTCAGTTTTTGAGAAACAAATTCTACAAACTGCTTTTATATTATCATTTTTTTTTCCTGGAATGCACATTATTTTTTTTTTATGCAATGTATACCAAAGGTTTTAGCAAAGCTCGTATAGAATGCATACTTTAATGCACAGAACGGAGTATATAAAAGTAGACACTTATTTATCCGTATTAGAATAATGGATCTCATTCTTCAAAGACTCCAAGTTGCTCCTTGGAGCTAAGTGAAGCTTAGGGAAATGCATTCAGCCATTCTTGTTGTAGGGACACTAGATTACATTACAGGCAACCCAGAGCCATCAGCCCTCTAAGTGGTCCTTCCATCCTGTAGAGACATAAAAACTAATGCGCTCCACTACTCACCTACTTTCTACCATTAGGTATTATGAGGCACTAAGAAAAAGCTCCTGGCAGCATCCCATCTTTCTTTGGTTTGAGATTAAAAGAATGGCAGAAATTCTATACATTCCGTGAAGGGCATCGGTATACATTTCTCAAGGTTGCACAAACTGTGTTGCAATGATCAGTTTATCTTGCATACATATAGCTTGGATATATTTGGAGAAAAATACAAAAAGCAATAAATATCAGCAAAAATTGTTTCACATACAAATGTCAGGTTCTTTGCTATTGAGTATTTGTTGCGTATGCTTGAAACACTTGCAGAATCCATCCTGTCCGTAAGGTAGGCAATCACTCTATCAGTGAACACAGCTGCAGGTCTCTCACTTCTTCAGTCTCCATCCCTACTTCCACCCAAGCCACTTGCGAAGTGGTAAATGCATCAAAAAGGCTGGGTACAGGCTTTGCAAGTGCCAAACTGCTAATTGTCAAGATCTTAAGAAAATGACCATTTTCTGTTATTATCCCCAGTGCAATATAAAAAGACTATGAAACAGGTTGCCTAATGTTTCCTACACATTGATTCATTCCAGCGTTAAAAGATGTGCCAAGGGAAAAACAAAATTCAATCAAACAAAGAAAGAACAAAAGAACATGTGTTAAAAGAGGGACTTCTGGCTAATTTTTACAGCGAAGCATAAAAATTCTCAAAATGTGTGTATGTGGGTAGGAGTACTGCATATTCATAGCACTCCATAGAGACTCTTCCTAAGCTTACCAAAAGCAACTATATTGTGCTTTTTCAAATAAGCACATGTAAAGGGGACACTACAAAAAGGGAGAAAGATGTAAGAAGTAAATGAAAGAGGAAAGTAGGTGAGAAAGAAATAATTAAATGGAAAAGAGTATTCCAGGAGAAACGATATTCAATAAAGAAATCCAAGAGTGACTTTAATGTATTTTGAACCACAGAATATTAACCATAATCTTATTTTTCTTCCCCTTGGGACCATGAAGTTGAGCAATATTCATGTCTTTCACAATTCCCATGTACTCTAAAACTTCAAATTCATTCACATGCTTCCAGAATACATGATTATGCAAATTAATCCTAGAACTGACAAATTTTACATTATCTGAGGGTGACGTCATATGTTTGGTAAGACATCATCTTTCTTTGGATAGAAGGCAGGAGTATTAGATGCAGCCCTGGGGATAACTTTAAATGAGATATTATGAAGAGAATATAAGCAGTCATTATACATCTGAAACTTGGTTTACCAGTAGAATTAAATACGCAGTGACACGGACTTGAAAAATGTCCAATATAATGACCTGACATCACCATCCTGTACGTATAATATGCTACCCCAACTGGAACATTTGATGAAAGCTATAGGTTGTAACCTACTGTTCATTACACTGAGTTTCTGAGGTACCAGAGACTGATGGAAGGAGCCAAAGCGCATTATTGCTCTTTGCTGGACCTTTGCATTTATTAGTCACGAGTCTGATGCTAATGGGATCTGCTCTTTTGTTGGATTGATGTTCAGGGTTAGATGGGCAGATGAGCTCCTGATCTTGACCAGAAATTATCTGCCCACTGCCAATTAGAAGAGGGAAAGGCCAAGGTGGAGGTTGAACTCTAATGCATGCTGAGGGTGCATGCTAAAACTCAATAAGATAATGCACTCTGTTCTTAAATTGACAAATTTACAGAGCGAAGAGCCTTTTCATTATCGTCTACCAAACAAATGTAAGCCACCCGGGTTTCTTTTCCTTTTTTTTTTTTTTTTTTTTTTTTTTTTTTTTTTCTACTTTTAGGACATAAATTATTACTGTTAAATACAGATATTATTTCATACATTAAAAAAAAATCTCTCTTATGCCATACAAATAACAAAAAGGAAAAGGTGTCACCCAATCATTTTTAACACATCCCTCAGGATACGTTTCCTCCTATAAGTAGCATTCAGTATAAACATAAACTTAATACTAGGGTAACAGATATACAAGAGAAAAAGAATAGAGTAGTATTTTTAAAAATGATACCTGTTCTTCTAAGATACCCTCTCACTGAGAAATTTTCCTGACTCCTCCTTCTATTTCAATGAGAACCACAGTTCTTGAAATTTATAGGAGGCATTCGTATTTACAAATAAGAATTACTTTTGAAAAAAGCAGTTAAGACTGCTGTTTACTTTTTTCTCAACTAAGTTTTCTAAATCATGTTCTAGGAAGCCAGAAGTATGCGCATTGGCACATCCATTTATCTTATAAATATTATTATCTTCTCTATGCAAAGGTGAATTTTAAGATACACGAGGCATCATTTTTGTCCTTACATTTTTAGCTGGCATGCTATAGAGACAGCAACTTCTGTACAAATGAGTAGAATGTAAGCTCTAAGTGACAAGTGACAAAAAAAGTTTACATTGTAAAACCTACTTGAGCTGACAAGGAATGATAACTACTAACTCAGAGGGAGCAAAGATTGTTAATAAAGTTCTATGAGAACTTTAGAAATAATCTGGATTATTTTGGAAGGCATTGTAAACTGCCCCTTTTCCTTAAATATAGATGGGCATAATTAGGGGCAAAAAAATTCTTTACAAAAATGTAGAAGGTGTATCTCCATGGCGGGTCTGCCTACAAAATATTTATAGGGTATGTTGTCTTCAGGAACTTTCCTTACACCAGTGTTTCAATCAACACCCCTATGAGGGATGACTCAGATGTATGGATACACAGCGGAGCTGGAAAGGAGGGAAGAATACAAGGCAGCGTAGCAAGGCGACAAGTGTAAGGTTTTCACATGTGCCAGACTGGCTCGATTTTAGCACTTGTGTGACTGAAGCTAGTTTATCTGACATCTCTGAGCTTCCATATCTTCATCTGCAAAGTGGACATAACAAATCCAACCTCACAGAATTGCCGTGAAGGTGAAATGCAATCATGTGTGCAAAATGCTGGGCAGAATGGCTTACATGAAGCACTCTACCAATGGCAGATAATTTTTATGCTTCTGATGAATGTTATCATCATTTCAGGTAGTGACAAAAATCCTAGCAAAAATACAAACTTGAGCAAGCTCTGGGAAAAATTATCTCAATGGGTTTACTTCAAAGCGTGCTTTGAAATTATCTGTGGGCAATAAAATTGACAAAAGGGCTGGTTGAAATGAAAATGGGAAGATCTCTGAACGTTAGGATAAGGACACTGGGCATGCTCTTTTATCTATCCATGCCTGGCCTTGGGGGCAGGCATGGTATTTTCTTTACGTAGTAGCTTTCGTCTGATTCAAATGAAATTTTCTGGTACCCTCTGAACACTGGCAAGCAGATAAAAAATGTAAACTGAGTTGTGCTTTAGTGATATTATCACCTGGCAGCAATGTGTAGGAAAAAGTAGCGAAAAGAAAAGTGGAGTGCTGTGATAATGACTAAGGCTAATCGTAAATGTAAACTGTTTATCAGAACAATTATAGATCTGTGGTGGACATCAGAGAGATATTCAAAGAAATATCCTAAGATTTCACTAAAATAAGTCATGTGACGGATACATGGGAGGAAGAATTGGGTAATACACTGAAGATTAAATCTGAGGGTCAAAGTTTCTTGGGTAGAAGATACGGTACATTAAATCTGAGATATGGTGAGTTTGTGTTACAACATCAAGACACAACATTTTACCAGTTGGACAACCTCAAGAAAAGATGAGAGGTAAATAGTTAGAAAGCATTAGTGCAGAAGTAAAAGGAAAGAGTATGAGGAAGAAATCTTTGGTAGAATCCTGGATTCAGAGAGGCATTTAAAATGTCAAACAAAAGCATCATTAAAAGGCAATCTCAGACATTTGAAGGAACCAGAAATCTGAAGCTCTGAACCAAAAATCTTCAGTACAGAGTAGAAAAGATTCTGAAGACCAAAAATAAAACAAAACAAAAAGAAAAAAAAAAACTAAAAACAAAAACAACAAAAGCACAATTACTGAAAATGTTGAGGCTCTTTGGAGACATTGGCTCAATAGTGACTTTTCTCTTGAAATAAGTTTCAATAAAAAAGTAGAAATGGATGTTAGAATGCATGCAAGTGAAGGGATGAATTCTGGAAAGAGAGACGATAAATGCTAATTATTATTTCCAGAAATTTACATAGAAAAAGCAAAAATGTAGGATGAGAGCTTAAAAATAAAGCTTTTGTTGATTTTTATTTTTTCATCCAAGGGAAAACCTGAGTACAAAAAAGAAAGAGATAAACTGAAGTCAATTTAGGTTCTAATCCCAGATCCCAAAAGATATTGCTGAGGCTCAGTAGATTCATATAGAAATATAATTACCTACCTTGTTTGTCTCTAAAAACTTTAAGTTAATGTATGATCTTTTAAATTTACAAAATTAAAAAAAATAATTTATCATACTGTAATTCACATACATTAAACGTTATATTTAATTATATAGTTTCATAAGTTTCAAAAACACCAGATCCACAATTAAGATAAAGAATACTTCTACCCCTGAAAGTCCTCTGATGCCCTCATTACCCCAGCCCCTGACCACAGACAACCACTCACCAAGATTCTGTTACTATGGATAAGATTTATCTTTTCTACATTTTATATAAGTGATAGCATAAGTATTCATTGTTTCTGGTTTCTTTTTTTCAGCATAATGCTCATGAAATTTATCCATTCACTGGGTTTATGAATCATTACTTCCTTATTATTTCTGAATGGATTTCATTGTAGGAATAATAATGACAATTTATCCATTCAATGGTTGATGGGTATTTGAGAGTTTTCCAGTTTGGGGAATTTTAACAGAGCTACTATGAACATTCTTGCACACATTTCTGTATAGATGTATGTTTTAACTGAGAGCTCATTTACATCAAAGTTAAAAAAAAAACCACTCTCTTAGAAAACTGGAAAAGCAGGCATCTGGAGTCCAGCATTGGCTACTATATTTAGATGGGATATTAGTTTCCCAATTTATTAGATGCCGCTACCATACTCACATACGTACAAAATATTTCTTCAAGAGTTAGGTATGTATGCTCTTCAGACAATTAATTGCATGGCCCTGACTCTAGCCCTGACCCATCTTGAGTAGACAGTTGATGGGACAGGATAAACTGGCTTTAGCTGCAAATATCCGTAGTTTACCATCTGCATGCCTGTCTCAAAATGATCGTAGAGTTTTAGAACCTGAATGGCAAAATGCCTCCCCTGAGTGATTAAATGGCTCTACGCTTACTATTCTAGGTCATCTGCTTCCTTGGTGAGGCAGAAAGATCTTGAGCCTGGCTCTTTTCTCTCATCCATGCACATACTTTCAGCAGCCAAATTTCATTTGTAGGGGACTATTTCTATGGCAGCATGTGGGAGTATTTTTCCATCTGTTTCATGTAACTAAAAGAGGCACCCTCAGATTTTCCAGACCCTCGGAAAGAGGAATTCATCTACTGATTCCTTTCAATTTACAGAAATATTTGTTGGGTGGCAAGTCCTGCCTGAGAATCAGATCTGGCCCAATCTACAGAAATACTGCAATTGTGGATCCTTTACTGGTTCTCTTCTACAGTGGAGGGGAATCTGGCTTATTTTGGAAGGCATTGTAAACTGCCCCTTTTCCTTAAATATAGACGGGCATAATTAGGGGCAAAAAAGCTATGGAAAAGAGATTTTAAACCATTCTTTACAAAAATGTAGAAGGTGTATCTCCATGGCGGGCAGGAGATATATAATATATATATTTATATATTTATTTTTATATTTATATTTATATATTTATATTTATATATATATATTTATATATAAATATATAAATATAAATATATTTATATTTATATTTATATATATAAATATAAAATATTTATAGGGTATGTTGTCTTCAGGAACTTTCCTCACACCAGTGTTTCAATCAACACATCTGGGTAGATAGATTGTTAACTGGATGGATGAAGGGGCAGATAGAAAGACACACGCACACATATTGGAGGCCTGGACCGGAAGAGCTACAACACCACTGGATCACTGAACCGAAGCCCCAACTTGGGGCATCCGCCAGTTTGGTTGTGAGGAGAGAACAAAGAGGGGAGATCTTCTGAAGGCAGATGATAAAATTCTCTGAAGTGGAAAAGAGAAGAGGGCTAGGCGGACAGACCTGCAAACAGCGAGCTAAGCCTTGGAAGTAGGGTTCAGGCATGAGGTGATTTTCGTGTTGTGTTTATGTGATCTTTCTTTTCATTTTAAAGGTGCTTTGATTTCGGCTCCAGCTCCTTATTTTTATTTCCCTTTAGTTAATCACAGACTTCAGCGACATCTGATACACAGCTGTCTTGTGCAAGAGGTATGGACATAAACAGGGGAGGAAAAGTAACACGTTCATTTAGGACAACAGAAGGAAGGCAGCAGACAGGAGTTGCTTAAAGCGAATAATAGCGAAGAAGTTCCCAACTACAACCAGATCAAAGAAGGAAAGTCAGGAGGGGATTGACATGTGTAGTCAGATACAAGAAAAATGAAAAAAGCAGGCCTTGATCCAGCAAAGCTCTTTTTCCTCAAATTCTTTGAAAGAAGGAGACCATTGGAAAAGAGGGAGAGGGGCAGGTTTTTAGTTTAAACGGTTACATGTAGTTGACATACAACTTGTCTATGCAAGTCGGCTGGATTCCTTCCAGTTATTAATTAAATCAAATTCCATGGATTTGGAACAGACTCCTATTGCCTGCCTATGTTGCAATGTTTCACGTTTCGCTCAGAGGCGGTAGTATTGATTAAATGTATTTTATTTTCACTTATCACAAGTTTCATTTTAAAACAATTATTCTTTTTTAAATTTTTTTTAATGTTTATTCATTTTTGAGAGACAGAGAGAGACAGAGTGTGAGTAGGGAAAGGGCAGAGTGAGAGAGAGGGAGACACAGAATCTGAAGCAGGCTCTAGGCTCTGAGCTGTCAGCACAGAGCCCAATGTGGGGCTCGAACCCATGAACTGGGAGATCATGACCTGAGCCGAGGCTGGATGCTTAAGTGACTGAGCCACCCAGCTACCCTCATAATTATTCTAAATAGGAAATATTTTATCTCATTTTCATAATCTATAAAACTCTGAAATAGTTGTATTCATTTGAATACTGTGATAATCCAAACACATACTGAAATTGGGCATAAAGAGTTAGAGTTTGACAATACACAGCATAAAGTTGTTCTGCAGATTCATAAGAAATGAGTAAAAGGATTTTGATATTTAATGTTTCTGAGGGGGTGTCTTCATTCTAACTAGTTTCTTGTAACTAGAAGGTATCAGTCTTGGAAAGAATTTTTGAAGGTATCTTTGATCATTTAACTTGGCAAGTTTGTCTTAGGAAGTATGGGTTAGTCAGACAGTAGAGAGTGATCATTAGTGAATTCTAATATTCATCTATCAATTTCAAGTTGTAGTTCACTCATTGCCCTAAATCCACTTCAGAAATTTATGGGAAAATCTTGGCACTTTTGACACGTTAGAAACTAGTTAAGATAAATTGAAGCCTATGAGGCAGAGGAGGTAAAACAGATTCTTATTTGTAATTCAGTCCAAATTAAGAATTTTCAGGTATATATTCTAAGCTAGTTTTTAACTTTTTAATGGACTTTTAACCTGTAAATCCTAAATAAAATAATAATGTATAAATCCCATTTGAGAACAAAGGCAATTCCTATATGTGAAATTACCTACAATTACAATCCTGACTACAAAAGAGATAGTTTGATTTGAATTAATAAAAGGGTTACATTGTTCATATTATATGGGATTGTCTTAGTCTGTTTGGGCTGCTGTAACAAAAATTCAAAAGACTGAGTGGCTTAAACATAAACACCTATTTCTCATAGCTGTGGAAGTTGGGAAGTCTAAGATCAAGGCACGTGCAGACTTGTTATCTGGTGAGGGCTGGTTTCCTAATTTATAGACCACTATCTCTTGGCATTGTCCTCACATGGGACAAGGGAGAACTCTTGTGTCTCCTTCTATATAAGAATCATTCATGAAAACTTTACCTTGTTGACCTCATGCTTTCCCAAATGCCCCACCTCCGAATACCATCATATTAGGGATTAGGATTTCAACATACAAATTTTGGGGGAAAATAACACTCACTCCATTGCAGGGCTTATACATGAATATTTATGCACATACATAACTAAATGTACACTCATGTCAATATAAAAGCAAGTAAAATAAAGCATGCTAGTCTGCCTAATCAAGTAGATTACTTAATTTAGCATAAAATATTGTTAATTATTTTAACAATATCTTGTTATATTAAAATGTTAATTATTTAATTATGTTAAAATTTGTTCTTTCCCAATTGCTAATTGTTAATATATTTCATTTCAATTATTCACATGCACAGGCAAGGTTTTCATATCAATTTGAAATGGAAGAATGGTTTAAGATGAGGGCGACCACTTCTTGAAGAGCCATGTCAACAATGTGACAGTTTATATAGGGAAAACCAAGAAAGAAGAATCAAACATAGAAATAATTACGTGGAGTTAGTATTATTTGAGATCCTCAACTTCAGATAACCCTTTGTGTCATTGTGAGAGTCTATCTTTACTTTCCAACAATTCACAAGGCTGGTATGACCAATTTGACTTTGTGGCTCGTTCGGATTTCATAAACAGGAAGATGACAGGTTTCCACATACCGCTTCTAATACACAGAAAAGGCAAAATGCCCAGATGCACTACTTTGGAGGAAGAACAAGTCTTGAAATGTTGGCCCGTGACTATTAGCTTGCCATAATCATTGACTAGTATTCAATGGCACTGGCTTCACTGTGCAAGACTCATTCAGAGAACCCCACCGCTCTTCCTTGTTGCAATGAAATGTTTTCTATAATGAAGGGGGTGCAGCTGGGAGACCCATCAGAATTGCTGAGAAGGGGAGTGTGATAGGAACTTTTGTCACTGTTAGAAAGTGAGTGAGCTGTGACATTGAGTGGGCTGTGACATTGACTGAAATAGATTCACTCAGGGAGACAAGTTAGATATATCTTTGATCTTTTTATAAGCAGCTACATAGAAAAAAAATTAAGCAGCAGGAAAGGAGGGACAAGATAAAAGAAAGTGTCTTTTCAGTCTCTCCCTCTCTCCCTCTCTCTTAATTTTTACAATGTCCTGATTTTTCAAGCTAGAGCTTTAAATACTTTTTGTAGCTACTTTCTTTGGAAACTGTCATCTTATAGTAATTTTGTATGTATTGAGCCTCTCAAGCTATGGATGCTTTATAAAGCTACAATGTAAATTTATTTCTCTCCATAATCCCTGTCACTTTCCTTGGATCCACATAAAAAGCAAGAGATGTAACATTTCATTATTAATTACAGCAACAGCAAGCTGGCTGTCAGAGTTAAACCCCAACACACTCCCCCACCAAGCTGCACAGCTTCCAGCCATTTACTCATTAAGCTGATGATGATGATGGAGTTTTTAAAACCTGCTGTCTGTAATGGACAGTAGGCCTTAAAAGTCTGTCATAAATTGCTCAATTGAGGAAATCAAATGGCAAAGGGAATGATCCAGCCTAAGAGCAAACAAATTGCACCATAAAAGGAAGTTGTGTCTTTAACTGAGCCTTCCTTCCTACAAAGAATGCTAGGGCAGTGCTGGGACTGTAAGAGGAGGCTGTGGGATTGTTTAACTGAGAATGGTTATTCACAGTAAAGGCGCTGAACACACAGGAAAGAAACAAATTAAAAGCAAACCAAGACAAAAGTACAAAAGCACCCTAAAGTGCTTTTCGGTTTTGTTTTTAAGATAATATGGTACTGGTGAGTAAAAATGACCAAATCAACTTTTTTAAAGTGTATTTTCCTTAACGCTTTAATAACAGACAACATAAGTTTTGAAAGCACATTTCAAGATGAACACAAATCAAGTTAAAGATCTAAGCATGTAGTTTTCTTTGCCATCTAGCAAGCAACTTTAAAAATGCACATGGATTTTGATCTTTTCCATTCAAACAATATTATTGAGTACCCATTATAGTCCAGCTTTTTTCTCCCCTCCTCCCCAAACATGAAACATAGGAGGATGAACTAAACTAAACACACAAGCATGAACTAAACAGAAAACAGTCCTCTTCTGGAGGAGGGAAATAACAAAAAAAACCAATATGTATAATACATAGGTAAGTTAAATGGTGTATCTGAAAGTGACAACTGATGAAAACAATAGGGAAAATAAAGTCTTGGGTAAGAGGAACTGGGAGGGCAGGTGTGGTGCTAGAAGAGGAGGGGACAAGTTCAACTGGAAGGGAAGATGTAAGCAACCACATTGGTAAGTGAGGGGGTTGGCAATCTAGATACTTGGAAGGAGAAGAGCTTTCCAAGTGGAATTATAAGCTCCAAAACTTGAATTTGGAGAGCACCTGGGTGGCTCAGTTGGTGAAGCATCCGACTTCGTCCCAAGTCATGACCTCACGGTTCTTGAGTTCAAGCCCTCCCACCCCTCATCAGGCTCTGTGCTGACAGCCTGGAGCCTGGAGCCTGGAGCCTGCTTTGGATTCTGTGTCTCCCTCTCTCTCTGACCCTCCCCCACCCAAGCTCTGCCTCTGTCTCTGTCTCTCTCTCAAAAATAAACATTAAAACAATTTAAAAAAATGAATTTGCAGGGCGCCTGGGTGGCTCAGTTGGTTAAGTGTTGGGATCTGGATTTCTGATCAGCTCGTGACCTCGCAATTCATGAGTTTGGGCCCCATGTTGGATTCTGTGCTGACAGCTTGGAGCCTGCTTGGGATTATCTCTCTCTCTCTCTACCCCTCCCCCACATGCTCTCTTTCAAAAATAATAAACATTTAAAAAAAATGAATTTGCTAAAAAAAGTGCACCTCCCAGATTTACTCAATAGAAACCCTGGTAAACATGGAGAATAGAAGAGTGGCTAGCTGTGTGGTCTCCCCATTGAAGCAGCTTTCTTATGTGGGTCGAGGCTCATCAAAGACTACTCACACCACTCTACAACAATTACATTCCCCAAACACCCTTTTAAAGGCCTATATCTGGCACCCAAAATATCATTAAAAAGGATTCTATCTGTTTGTGCACATGCTTATGTCAATGTTCAATTATATATACATAACATTCAACAATATATAAAGCTAAGACGCTCACAGTCAATATGACTTCTTTACTCGTAATCACAGAAGAATTTCTCTGCCGTTGTGGTAGCATATTAATGAATTATTTTTATTTTTACTTTATTTTTTAAAATGTTTACTTATTTTTGAGAGAGAGAGAGAGTGAGTAGGGGAGGTGCAGAGAGAGGGGGACAGAGAATCCAAAGTGGGCTCTGTGCTGACAGCAGAAAGCTGGATGCAGGGCTGGAACTCATGAACTCTGAGATCATGAACCTGAGCTGAAGTCAGACACTCAACCAACTATCATTTGCTAATCTGAATTATGAATGTTACTACATGAAACTCTCCCTAAGCTGACCTTCCAGTATAATTTGCTTGCTTTTCTAAAAGCCTCTTCCAACTCAGAACTTGCTTTACAACTTTTTAAGTCTTGACAACAATACAAATCCTATGAATTATAGGCTTTGTTTTCATATTTTGTATACTAATTGGCATTCAAATTTTAGTAAACAGTTCTATATGGTCCAAAGTATATGACTACGCATGCAAATTATATTAGACAAGATCATAAAATTGATCTAATTCTGAATCTCTATGTAGGTTTTTTGAATCTCCTAGGACTGATATTCATTCATATATTTTCTCCCTCTCCCCCTCCTTCCGTCTCTCCCTCCCTCTTCCCCTCACCCCCTCCCTCTGGCTCCCTCCCTTCCTCTCTTTCTCTCTTTCTCTCTCTCCACCCAGCCCCCAACTCTGAGCAGTCTGCATGTTGCTTCAGGACATTTACTAAATATACTACTGTGTATTTCTCAGTGATTACTGACAATTAGACTCAATGACTATTCTCCTTTATTATAAGTTCCCCTTAACATTTGTGATTTTAATTGTGGAAAATAACCATGCACATTCATGGGTGTGTGCTCCTCTCAGTCTGTCCCATCAATTTCCCAGGAGCAATTGGTGCGATTTAAATCTTCACCTAACTATTCTCCTTCCACTGTAATTGGTGGTATCTATTTTTAAAGTAAGGTCTGTTCTTGTGCTGTTATTTTATTTTGGTAATTTATTGAGAACCCATTGCCCAAAACAGGCACATGGGTGCTATAAATAAAGCAGTCTAATAATTGCTTGAACAAAACTGGGCCCAATGGACAGGCAATGAACTTGCATTAAGATTAGGTTAGAGATGTGTCTGTAATTTCTCTGAATAACCTTTTTAATTTCTCTTGATGTACTGCTGTTCATTTCATAAAATTATAATCTTGATAGATACCAGCAACTTTGTTTAAACACAGAATTAAAGAAGCACAGTACTTGAGGGATATTGTTAAGTTGAAGATTTAAATTAAAAAAAAAAAAAAAAGAAAGAAATGTGTGTTGATGAAAATGGTGTAGAGCTAGGGATGTTTCACGTTTTAAAAGCTTACTCCCTTTGTGGTAACTTTTATTTGCTATTTAAATTCAACTTCACCTTCCCTGTCCTCTAATACTAAAAATAGTGCTTGTGGTCTTGTATTGTTTCCATGCACATTTAAACAAAATAATTTGGTGTTTTAGCTTGGCTGAGGAATTATAAGTTCTAAAGGTTACTCATTTACAAAAGGGCTTATGTAACTCATCTGCAGTATGAAAATTTGAGAAATATGAAGAAAAGTATGGAAGCCTCATTATATTTAATTTTATAATACACAATATAGGGAGATTAAAAACAATTATACTTATCAACCAATCCTGAATAATTTAAATGTTTTTTGTAAGTAAATTCATTTAAATTTTATGTTACGAAAATTGTAGTTGTTTTTCCTTCTTAAAAATTGTTCTGAAAGTGGCTATATTGATGTTTTAAAAGAAATTAAAATTGGGGAAATTAAAATAAAATGAAAATAAATGTATTTCTTCTTTAGCAAAAAGTTCTTCATTATCTTTGAATTCAAAGTAATCCATTTATTTATTTATTTATTTATTTATTTATTTATTGAATAATGGAATCTTTTTTAAAATTAAGTTTTGAGGATCCTGGGAAGATGGCGGTGTAGGAGGACGCTGGGCTCACCAGGTCCTGCAGATCACTTAGATTCCACCCACACCTGCCTAAAGAACCCAGAAAACCGCCAGAAGACTAGCAGAACGGAGTCTCCGGAGCCAAGCGCAGACGAGAGGCCCACGGAAGAGGGTAGGAAGAGCGGAGAGGCGGTGCGCGCTCCATGGACTGGCGGGAGGGAGCCGGGGCGGAGGGGCGGCTCGCCGGCCAAGCAGAGCCCCCGAGTCTGGCTGGCAAAAGCGGAGGGGCCGGACGGACTGTGTTCCGACAGCAAGCGCGACTTAGCGTCTGGGAGGTCAGAAGTTAACAGCTCTGCTCAGAAAGAGGGAAGGCTGGAGGGCAAAGGGAGGGAGAGCTGCTGAGCCCCCGGACGGCAGAGCTCAGCTTGGCGGGGAACAAAGGTGCTCGCCAGCGCCATCTCCCCCGCCCATCCCCCAGCCAAAATCCCAAAGGGAACCAGTTCCTGCCAGGGAACTTGCTCGCTCCGCGCAAACACCCAACGCTGTGCTTCTGCGGAGCCACCCCTCCAACAGCAGGTCTGACTCCCTCCCGCTGCCATAGGGCCCCTCCTGAAGTGGATCACCTAAGGAGAAGCGAACTAAGCCTGCCCCTCCTGCCCCCGTGCACCTTGCCTACCCACCCCAGCTAATACGCCAGATCCCCAGCACCACAAGCCTGGCAGTGTGCAAGTAGCCCAGACGGGCCACGCCACCCCACAGTGAATCCCGCCCCTAGGAGAGGGGAAGAGAAGGCACACACCAGTCCGACTGTGGCCCCAGTGGTGGGCTGGGTGCAGACATCAGGTCCGACTGTGGTCCCGCCCACCAACGCAAGTTATTCAAGACAGCACAGGGGAAGTGCCCCATAGTCCCGCACCACTCCAGGGACTAGCCAAAATGACGAAACGGAAGAAGTCCCCTCAGAAAAAACGGCCAGGAAATAACAACAGCTAATGAACTGATCAAAAATGATTTAAACAATATAACAGAAAGTGAATTTAGAATAATAGTCATAAAATTAATCGCTGGGCTTGAAAACAGTAGAAAGGACAGCAGAGAATCTATTGCTACAAAGATCAAGGGACTAAGGAACAGCCAGGAGGAGGTAAAAAATGCTATCACTGAGCTGCAAATTAAAATGGAGACAACTACGGCTCGGACTGAAGAGGCAGAGGAGAGAATAGGTGAACTAGAAGATAAAATTATGGAAAAAGAAGAAGCTGAGAAAAAGAGAGATAAAAAAATCCAGGAATATGAGGGGAAAATTAGAGAACTAAGTGATGCACTAAAGAGAAATAATATAAGCATAATTGGTATTCCAGAGGAGGAAGACAGAGGGAAAGGTGCTGAAGGTGTACTTGAACAAATCATAGCTGAGAACTTCCCTGATCTGGGGAAGGAAAAAGGCATTGAAATCCAAGAGGCACAGAGAACTCCCTTCAGACGTAACTTGAATCGATCTTCTGCACGACATATCATAGTGAAACTGGCAAAATACAAGGATAAAGAGAAAATTCTGAAAGCAGCTAGAGATAAACGCGCTCTAACATATAAAGGGAGACCTATAAGACACGTGACTGATCTCTCTACTGAAACTTGGCAGGCCAGAAAGGAATGGCAGGAGATCTTCAATGTGATAAACAGAAAAAAATATGCAGCTGAGAATCCTTTATCCAGCAAGTCTGTCATTTAGAATAGAAGGAGAGATAAAGGTCTTCCCAAATAAACAAAAACTGAAGGAATTCATCACCACTAAACCAGCCCTACAAGAGATCCTAAGGGGGATCCTGTGAGACAATGTACCAGAGACATCGCTACAAGCATGAAACCTACGGACATCACAATGACTCTAAACCCATATCTTTCTATAATAACACTGAATGTAAATGGACTAAATGCACCAACCAAAAGACGTAGGGTATCAGAATGGATAAAAAAAGCAAGACCCATCTATTTGCTGTCTACAAGAGACTCATTTTAGACCTGAGGACACCTTCAGATTGAGAGTGAGGGGATGGAGAACTATTTCTCATGCCACTGGAAGTCAAAGAAAGCTGGAGTAGCCATACTTATATCAGACAAACTAGACTTTCAATTAAAGGTTGTAAGAAGAGATGAAGAAGGGCATTATATAATAATCACAGGGTCTATCCATCAGGAAGAGCTGACAATTATAAATGTCTATGCACCGAATACAGGAGCCCCCAAATATATAAAACAATCACAAACATAAGCAACCTTATTGATAAGAATGTGGTAATTGCAGGGGACTTTAACACTCCACTTACAGAAATGGATAGGTCATCTAGACACATGGTCAATAAAGAAACAAGGGCCCTGAATGATATATTGGATCAGATGGACTTGACAGATATATTTAGAACTCTGCACCAAAGCAACAGAATATACTTTCTTTTTGAGTGCACATGGAACATTCTCCAAGATAGATCACATACTGGGTCACAAAACAGCACTTCATAAATATACAAGAATTGAAATCATACCATGCATACTTTCAGACCACAATGCTATGAAGCTTGAAATCAACCACAGGAAAAAGTCTGGAAAACCTCCAAAAGCATGGAGGTTAAAGAACACCCTACTAAACAAGGAATGGGTCAACCAGGCAATTAGAGAAGAAATTAAAAAATATATGGAAACAAATAAAAATGAAAATACAACAATCCAAACGCTTTGGGATGCAGCGAAGGCAGTCCTGAGAGGAAAATACATTGCAATCCAGGCCTATCTCAAGAAACAAGAAAAATCCCAAATATAAAATCTAACAGCACACCTAAAGGAAATAGAAGCAGAACAGCAAAGACAGCCTAAATCCAGCAGAAGAAGAGAAATAATAAAGATCAGAGCAGAAGTAAACAATATAGAATCTAAAAAAAACTGTAGAGCAGATCAACGAAACCAAGAGTTGGTTTTTTGAAAAAATAAACAAAATTGATAAACCTCTAGCCAGGCTTCTCAAAAAGAAAAGGGAAATGACCCAAATAGATAAATTCATGAATGAAATGGAATTATTACAACCACCCCTCATCTTTTACCAACTTACATCTTTTACCCAAAGATGTAAAAGATCTGTATGCTGAAAACTATAGAAAGCTTATGAAAGTAATTGAAGAAGATATAAAGAAATGGAAAGACATTCCCTGCTCATGGATTGGAAGAATAAATATTGTCAAAATGTCAATACTACCCAAAGCTATCTACACATTCAATGCAATCCCAATCAAAATTGCACCAGCATTCTTCTCAAAACTAGAACAAGCAATCCTAAAATTCATATGGAACCACAAAAGGCCCCAAATAGCCAAAGTAATTTTGAAGAAGAAGACCAAAGCAGGAGGCATCACAATCCCAGACTTTAGCCTCTACTACAAAGCTGTCATCATCAAGACAGCATGGTATTGGCACAAAAACAGACACATAGACCAATGGAATAGAATAGAAACCCCAGAACTAGACCCACAAACGTATGGCCAACTCATCTTTGACAAAGCAGGAAAGAACATCCAATGGAAAAAAGACAGTCTCTTTAACAAATGGTGCTGGGAGAACTGGACAGCAACATGCAGAAGGTTGAAACTAGACCACTTTCTCACACTATTCACAAAAATAAACTCAAAATGGATAAAGGACCTGAATGTGAGACAGGAAACCATCAAAACCCTAGAGGAGAAAGCAGGAAAAGACCTCTCTGACCTCAGCCGTAGCAATGTCTTACTTGACACATCCCCAAAGACAACGGAATTAAAAGCAAAAATGAACTACTGGGACCTTATGAAGATAAAAAGCTTCTGCACAGCAAAGGAAACAACCAACAAAACTAAAAGGCAACCAACGGAATGGGAAAAGATATTTGCAAATGACATATCGGACAAAGGGCTAGTATCCAAAATCTATAAAGAGCTCACCAAACTCCACACCCAAAAAACAAATAACCCAGTGAAGAAATGGGCAGAAAACATGAATAGAAACTTTTCTAAAGAAGACATCCGGATGGCCAACAGGCACATGAAAAGATACTCAACGTCGCTCCTCATCAGGGAAATACAAATCAAAACC
This sequence comes from Panthera pardus, assembly GCF_024362965.1. Taxonomy (NCBI): domain Eukaryota; kingdom Metazoa; phylum Chordata; class Mammalia; order Carnivora; family Felidae; genus Panthera; species Panthera pardus. Next base: position 17,750,486 of record NW_026526765.1, read on the forward strand.
ACACTCAGATATCACCTCACGCCAGTCAGAGTGGCCAAAATGAACAAATCAGGAGACTCTAGATGCTGGCGAGGATGTGGAGAAATGGGAACCCTCTTGCACTGTTGGTGGGAATGCAAATTGGTGAAGCCATTCTGGAAAAGTGTGGAGGTTCCTCAAAAAATTAAAAATAGACCTACCCTATGACCCAGCAATAGCACTGCTAGGAATTTACCCAAGGGATACAGGAGTACTGATGCATAGGGGCACTTGTACCCCAATGTTTATAGCAGCACTCTCAACAATTGCCAAATTATGGAAAGAGCCTAAATGTCCATCAACTGATGAATGGATAAAAAAATTGTGATTTATATACACAATGGAGTACTACGTGGCAATGAGAAAGAATGAAATATGGCCCTTTGTAGCAACGTGGATGGAACTGGAGAGTGTGATGCTAAGTGAAATAAGCCATACAGAGAAAGACAGATACCATATGTTTTCACTCTTATGTGGATCCTGAGAAACTTAACAGAAGACCATGGGGGAGGGGAAGGAAAAAAAAAGGTTGGAGAGGGAGAGAGCCAAAGCATAAGAGACTCTTAAAAACTGAGAACAAACTGAAGGTTGATGGGGGATGGGAGGGAGGGGAGGGTGGGGGATGGGTATTGAGGAGGGCACTTTTTGTGATGAGCACTGGGTGTTGTATGGAAACCAATTTGACAATAAACTTCATATATTGAAAATAAATAAATAAATAAATAAAATTAAGTTTAATTTTAACACAGCAAAAGCATGTTTGAATATGAGTAAGATCAAACAGATTTTGAACCATTTCAACAAGAGCTTAATTTTAATATCCATGCAGACAAAAGCTGCAATTTGGTATCTTGTTTCACTGTCAATTTATTCCTCTCCAATTTTTGACACGACAGATCCCTTATTTTTATTTTCCATTATTAACGTAAATATGTAAGATGCATCTATGCACACAGAGAGACTAGATATAAATGGAAATCTTGTCAATTAACCAATGTTGCTCATGTTGATATCAATCATAAACTAAATCCTACAGACAAAATAGGTAAGCAGCTACTCTTTTACAACTTTTCTTTCAACAATTTGAAGTTTTGGCAAAATCTGGTGTCATCTATTTTTCCCCTAGTATTACTTCCCTTCACTAAAATAATAATAACAATAACAATAATAATAATAATAAACAATAATGCTACTATTAATAATTCCAGAGGGTTAATGCTACTATTAATAATAATTGCGGAGGGTGAACAACACTGTGATTTATTAATTCAATCCTTACAATTTATTTAGTTATCAAAGTAATCTTCATATTAAACTACAACGAAAGGAGTGCACTGACCAGTTAATCTATGCTCTTTTATAGGTGAGTATTCAAAGCAGAAAGCCACGACGTAATTGGCAAAATTAGCATCAATAGTTAAGAAGAGCCTGGGTGTTTCCACTGTAGGAAGTCTGCAGGAAGCGTGTGTGTTGCACAACTGTGTGATGAGGCATCTGCAGTAAGTGCCTACATCATGATTCCATTTAGCTGGTGTCATCACTCTGTGTCACTTTCATCCATCCCACAATTTGCACGAAGAGAAAGCAAACCACAACAGCTCTTTATGTTCTGGAAATGTATGGTAAACTGTCAGTTTGCCTTCTATAAAGTTGTTTATCTCAGGATTTTACTTGGCACACAATTTCTCAATAAATGTTGCCCTCTTTTCCAAATGCAAAGGAAATCCCATTGATCAGTGGGGACTGCAGTGCTTATCAACATCAAAATGGAGACGGCTTAATTTCTCAGATTAGCATTTGGCTCAAACCAGCAAAAGATTCCTAAGAAATTACTGTTAATATATTTAAAAGTATCCAACTTCTCTGTCTTCCTCCCATCAGTCCGAAACATAAGCCAAGGCCATGTGGCCGCATCTTAATCACGTATGAGCTTGAGAGCTCTCCGTTGAAAGCCTCTTTCAGTTCATAGATATGAGACATTGTAATATTTTAACATTTCCTCCTGCCAAGTCGTTAAGCAATAAAATGATCTTGGCACTTGCCTGCCAGTTCATCATGAAGAACTACTTTAGTTTTGCTTAGTCTCTTGATGAAACAAATGGAAGGCAGCTGCACCAAATGGCCTTTCAGAAACATGTTGCCAAACAAATCCCTGGAACTTTCACCCCTTTGCATGGCTAATGGAGATGGCTTGAAGCAGAGAAACATACATAGGTATCGGTGTAGAAAATCAAGGCTTAAATATTAGTGATTAAAATCATACAACTCTCTGCTCATAATTCTAGTGTCATGCTCTTGTCCTACATTACCTTTATCCAAGATAAATATGTGATGATTTCTCAGCTACAGATATATTTTTCACACTCCAGCACACTAATCCCACTATGTATGTTAAATTAAATACATATTTCTGCTTAGTATTTGATTAATTTTTAAAGTTTTGATCACACAAATAATGCCAAAAGTTATGCTGGATGGATAATTTCAAACAAGAGAGAGGCGTAAAGAGTTATATAAAGGAAAGACTTATCGGTCTAGTTTCACATATGTCTAACCATATTTTGGTATGTATTTTTTAGATCATTCTCTGCATATGAGTGTGTGTCTATGTGTATTTGTGCATGCATGTGTATGCATATTTAAGCTAAGAATCTTATTCTACGTATTTACAGCAAAAATCAACATATTTCTTTATTACTGTTATTATTTTTATTAAAATTGGATCAGATCTTAAGTCCCCAACACGCCATTATGTGAATTAAATTCTCATTTCTTATCTCAGAGGAGTCAGAAAGTCACAAAAGTCTTTTTAAAAATGTTAATTTTAATTTCAGTGTAGTTAACATACATGCAGCATTATATTAGTTTCAGGTAGACAATACAGTGATTTGACAATTCGATGCATTACTCCGTGCTCATCATGGTAAGTGTACTCTTAATCCTCATTGCCTACTTCACTCATTCCCTCTGCCCACCTCCCCTCTGGCATCCATCAGTTTGTTGCCTATAGTTACAAGTCAGTTTCTGGTTTGCCTCGCTCTCTCTCTCTCTTTCCCCTTTGCTCATCTATTTTCTTAAATTCTACATATGAGTGAAATCACATGGTATGGCATCTGTCTTTCTCTGACTGACAAAAGTCCCAAAAGTCTTGATCAGAACAGAATGTTTTTGGGAGAGCCTTCCAGGGTTAGAACACACAGGTCATCAAGGACATGTTCTCCATGCAAACTTACATCATCCCATGAACTGGCTGCCAATTCATGGACACCTGTCCTATCCAGGTCGTACTTTCTCCTGCTGCAGAGAGTTTGCAGGTGCTGTTCCTTCAGCCTGCCCTCCTCAGTCTCCAGCACTTGTACCCAGCCAGGTCTTTCTCACCTTTAATCTCAGCTTGAAAGCACAGAGCTTTCTTATTTGGCTTTATCAACCCACATGAAGTTAGGGATTGCCCCCAGTAGGCAACATGACACTTTGTATACTTCGTAATGCTTCTCAGACTTGTTTTTGCTCAATCTGTGCTCCTACATTAAACTATGATCTCCATGAGAGCAAGGCATAGTGCCAGACATGTATTCCTTAACAGAATACATATTTATTGAACATCTACTATGGTGAAGCAAGCAACATGCCAGCTGGTAAGGATAGAGTGATATATCCAATGGCATGATTCGCTTTGTCATTGGCCTTACCTTTGAGGCAGATGTGAACAAAACGTCACACGATTAAATACTTAATTAAAATAGTGGTAACATCTTAGAAGGGAAAGTATATAATGTCCATGTGAGTATAGGCAGCAAGTCTGCTGAGAGAGGGGGTTATTTAGGGATGCGCCCAGGAAGGATCACATTTCAGTTGAGACCTGAAGAGTCAATAGGACTTTATGAGGAGACGCTTAGCTCCTTAGTGGAATTGGAAGGTGTGTTGAGTAAAGAGCTTAGTGAGCAACAAGTGATGGATAGATATTGAAGAGGAACGAGAGACTGAGGCAAGGCTGGTCAGCAAGGCTTTACATCATCCTCCTGCATGCTAATCTTCTCCGTATTGCCCGAATTTTAGTATACGTGCTGCCAAAGTGAGAACAGCAAGGTTCTTACATTATTGAATATTTTCATATGTTTCCTAAGAATACTGGGAAGCTATTAAGCACCATCAAGCAGGTCAGTGATATGAGTATATCTGCAGCTGGACTATCCGAGAATTCAGGCAATATGATGAAAACGAAGAGAATAGAAATAGAAAATATTTTGATGTTAGGTAATACGAGTAGTTAGTGACTGTCGAATATGAAGGGCCTGGGTGAAGAAGATAAAGTAAAAGAAAAATAATAACAGAAATAGGTAACACTCATATAGCACTTGTTAATACCTATCAGTATTTGAAGGGTTTCTCATTTATTAGTTCTTTTACGTCTTGCAATAACCATACAAAGTGGCACTGTCATTACTCCAATACCACAGATAGTGAAGTGCAGAGATATGAAATAACTTGCCCGAAGTATCATTAGTCACTCTGCTATTTAGTAGATCTGGTACTCAAAGTCTAGTGGTTTGGCTCTAGAATGTATCCCTTAAACACTGCCTCCAGGTTTTATGGAATGAGAAACCAAGTGGATGGGAGTGCCATAAACTGAAGCAGGGAACATTGATGGAGCGCATCTGGCTTAAAGTATGAGGCTTGAATTTTGGGCATGCTGACACTGAGGTCCTTCTGTGATGTGGAGGTGGTAGGTATTGTCAGGTGGAACGTGAGCAGGAGGTATCATTCTAAAGCCATGTGATAAACTAGGTCTGTCAGAGTTACACCATGCAGTATAAGAAGAGAAAGTCTGAGTCTGTGCGGCATAAAGGAAGAGAGACTGGCGTAGGACTCTTACAAAGAACTGCCTCCTGAGTGGCAGGAAAAGAGAAAAATGGGAAAAGGCTGTCACAGAGCCAAAGAAGACCTTTGTCCAGAAAAGGACCCCCCACTGGTACCTTGTAGGTTCCAAGCATACTTACTGAGTTATTGATTGTTCATTAGTCTACATTTGAACATATATATATATATATATATATATATATATATATATATATATATACTTTTACTAGAGTGTTCTCAGATCACTTCTGTTCATGCATAAATCTATGATCGTGATCTATAAAATATCAGTCCCTTTATCTAACTTAGTAAGAGCACAGTTTTAGAAAATAATAAATTATTTTCTCTAAAAACATATGTTCTTTTCCTTCTGCATCCGCTAAGTGATTCAGAAATATACTTGGTTTCTAAGATATAAATAGCAATATATCTTGAAAATCATTGGTTGAAGTCCAATACATTTCCAAAAAATAAACAGATTCAATTTAATGTCAATCTTATCCAACTAATATTTGAAAAGGATCTTTGATTTATATTACCGGCGGCTACACCATTTTAATTAATTTACTACTGATGGTAATAACTTTATAATTTTATATGCAAGTATAATGGAGACACAGATATAAACTCTTTCAATTATTTCTGTCCTCATGGTCAATGCCCCATAGTCCAAAATTTAATTAAAATTTTGCATTAATGGAAAAATTGAAAATTGGAATTCAAGTGTGCAGTGTTTTTTATTTGTTAAAAAGAGGTATCTGCCCTATATCCAATTTTAACCAATTATAATGCTCTACTTATTTGGATTAATAAGAATTATATGAATATTTTTTCTCAACACCCAACATTTTTATAAGGTGAAAGTGGCAATCTGCCCACTTCATAGTGGTACCAAGAGTCTGATATCAGTTATGCATTTATATGACAGAAACAGCTCAAAAAACAGCCAAAATTAAATTTATGTAATTAAACATATCGATTCAGAATGGGGTGTTAGGTAGATTTTATGGAAAATGAAAATAAATACATTGCAATTCTACTTGAATTGAGTTAAATTTATCCGACATCAAAAACATGTGATTGTCTGATATAGCCACTTCACGGGATTGTAAATTCCTCCCTGAAAATATTTTTAATCTTTTTATCTTGACCTCCCAAAGAGCACATAGAACATGTATGCAGGGAAACGCGGCTGCTCCTCAGCTAATGTTCCTCCATTTGAAGACATACAGGAATAGCTGGGTCAATATCTTTTTTGTGATTAAAAAGTTTCAGAGAGCCTTTATTGAAATATTTGATGTGCTTATGAAGTATTTTTAAAGTTAGTTTAAGTAGCAGTACCTGGGTGGCTCAGTTGGTTAAGCGTCTGACTTCAGCTCAGGTCATGATCTTTTGGTTTGTGGGTTCAAGCCCCAATTTGGGCTCTGTGCTGACAGCTCAGAGCCTAGAGCCTGCTTCAGGTTCTGTGTCTTCCTCACTCTCTGCCCCTCCCCCACTTGCTCTCTCTCTCTGTCTCTCTCTCTCTCAAAACAAAACAAAAAACCTGCATTAAATAAAAAATTAAATATTAGCTTAAGTAAAAATTTTAAACATATAATTTAATATTTTATCTAGATTCCTGGAAAAATTAGTCACAAACACAGCTAAGAAAAAGAAATACCCTAAGAAATCACAAACACAGCTAAGAAAAAGAAATACCCTAAGAAAAAGAAATACCCTAAAAACTTACATCTTGTATTTTACCACATAACTTCCAATGTTTCATAAATGCCAGAGACATATATATGTGTGTGTATATATATATAGATATATATAGATATATACATATACATATATACACATATACATACACACACACACACACACACACACACACACAATTATACACTTCCAATTATCCACTCACTACTGTGCCACCATTTTATTTCTTTCTTCCAGGTCATGACCACAAGCTGTTGAACAAATACTGAGGTTTCTTCTCTATTTCCTTAAAATTTATAGAACTCGTGCATTATTTCTAATCTAAGAATCGGCAAACTGTTGACTTTCCCTTATAAACATATGGGACAGCCTCTCATCCCATCCCACATTGCACGTTAGGACCCACCTTAGGGCAGGCCACCACCCTCTGTCACTTGAATTACTACAGTGGTTTCCTAAATTGTCAACTGCGCTTGCTCCTTAAACTAATTTCTTCCAACCACAGCCAGTAATTATTTAAAAACGTAAATCAGATTGTGTCCTCTCTGCTTGCCTCCCCCCATTAGCATCCTTTCACACTTGTAACGAGAGATTCAGCAATTTTTCATGGTAGCTAACGGAGTATGAGATCCAGGTTTTGCCTGTGTCTCTGAATTGAATTCCCTCCTGTGCTCCAGTTCTGCTGACCTTCTTCCTATTTCTTTAACAGGTCAGGCTCTTCCTGCCTCATGACAGTGACTTTTCTCTGCCCTCTGCCAAAAAAAAAAAAAAAAAAAAGGAAAACAACCCCCCCAAAAAGCCCTCTTTCAAATCAGTTTATTAAGTCTTCTCCTCAAATACCCTCTTCAAAGAGCCTGCCACTCATCTTGTTCTAGTTTTCATTTTGTTATCAGTACTTACTATCATATCGTATCTATTTTCCATCCTAAGAATTCTCTCCCTTGCTGGAATGCAAGCTCCTTAAAATCAGACTTTTTTTTTTTTGTTATTGTTGTATGCATCCCAACATGATGAAAGATCAGTAAAGACTTCTTTAAAAAAAAAGTCTATTTATTTTTATAAGACTGAGAGCACAGACTGGGGAGGGGCAGAGAGAGAGATGGAGACATGGAATCCGTGGCAGGTTCAAGGCTCTGGGCCTTCAGCACAGAGCGCCACATAGAGCATGATCTTACAAACCTCAAGATCATGACCTGAGAAGTCGGACGCCATCCAGGCACTCTGATCATTAAAGACTTCTGATTGTTCTGTCCTGGGACAGCCCTTACTACTATTCTCCAATTTTAAAAAATGGCAACCTTTTCACACTTTAAGCTATAATTTTGGACATTTTTACAAAGTAAAATATAAAATTAGAAACAGGTATTACCTTATTCAAATGGTAATCCTTTTTATTCAAATCACCTTAATTCAGATGGTAATCATTTTTTTTTACTTTTCTTATTATGTATGCATTGAGTGTCAATTGAAATTATTGCATTATTCAAATTTCATGAAATTTACAACTTAGGTAATTTTTCAATAGTATCTGGTCAAATAAACTATATATTTTTTCAAATCAAACCAGATTATGGAAATCTTATAAAATTTAACTGAATTTCCAGGTAGGAAGGCTATGTTTATATTCTAGAAAAAGGAGTAAAATCCTATAGCTAGCTTGAAGCGTGGAGGAAGATGCTAAAACTCTAAGCTTCAAATTCCTTACCTAAAGAGTTGAGGGACTCTGGGGCACCTGGGTGGCTCAGTCAGTTGAGCGTCCGACTTCGGCTCAGGTCATGATCTCGCAGTCTGTGAGTTCGAGCCCCGCGTCGGGCTCTGAGCTGACAACTCAGAGCCTGGAGCCTGTTTCAGATTCTGTGTCTTCCTCTCTCTCTGCCCCTCCCCCACTCATGCCCTGTCTCTCTCTCTCTCTGTCAAAAATAAATAAACATTAAAAAAAATTAAAAAAAAAAAGAGTTGAGGGACTCTGGGAACATAACAACTTATTTTTTTTTACTTATTATTATTATTATTATTATTATTATTATTATTTTACATAATCTCTACTTACAACATGGGGCTCAAACTCACAACCCTGAGATCAAGAGTCACATGCTCTACTGACTGAGCCAGCCAGGCACCCCAGGAACATGGTAATTTAAATTCAGTTTTCTTTAATCCCACGTCAAAAGAGTCATCCTTTGTGAGAAAATGGCTAACACTATTTTTGGTAAAATCATATATTAAAAATCATATATACACAATTAAGTAAAATTATGTATACATATGTGTAAATATACACATATGGTGTACAAAATTAAGATATTAAAATTTACCCAAGGCCATAAACTAGTTATTACAGAGCTATGATGATATCACATTGTCCTTTCAGGAGGTCTCTGTTGTTTCCATTATATTATTCAGCTTATTTCATGAAGGAGGTTTGAAATTGTTTACTAAAATACTATAAGTGATGGCGACCTAGACTATCACCTTGATTCTGACAGGTACTGAACAAATTCACACTGACTATAAACAAGTAAAACTCTAAATTAGTTATTCCCATTGTGATGCTTTTGCCCATGATGTGTTGTTATAAATCCTTATTCTCTAACTCCTCCTAAAAATAAATACACTTGTGTATCCATTTCTAAAACCACTCAGAAGGCACAGGGATAGAGACAAAGGAAGAAGGAGATGGGAATGGGGCCTAATGGTAAAGTGAACATGAAAATATTCTATACGTATTTCACTTCTAAAATAGTATACATGACAGCAGAAAATACTTTGTTGAATCACCACAGTGTCGAGGCAGTCACATAGTAGGGATACAATGGAATGAAATAAACTTTTTTTGACAGAATGAAACAACTGATTTGAAGGAATTACTTATCAAACTCAGATGAGCCAGGAAGGAGAAGATCTAAGAGTTGAGACTATAAGTATAAAATTTCTGAAGCACAACATAGCTCAGAAATTCAATCTGAATATATTCCAATTCAGTGCCTTTCAATAGATACACAGTGATTGCCAACCTCCTTTCATCATACAAACAAAACAAAACAAAAAAAATTTAAAAACCCTCTTGCCATTTATACATTTTTCAAACATGAAAATGTGCCTGAATTATACAGGCACACTCAAATATGATTCTAGTGACTGCAAACACTTATAAATGACATGCAAAGCTCTCAGTATATTTTTAACACTAGAATTCCAATCAATATTTGTTAATGAAGTAGGCAGCAACCCAAAAACATACTCCTAGTGGCCATTATAACCTGTTTATGATATATTTAAGTTTTTAATCTTGCAGCAATGTAAATGAAATACATATGATGTGCCTTATATTAAATAGGGATATAACATCACCTTAAAAATGTTCATCTACTATTGAGAAATCCAGAAAAGCATTCTTGTGATAGGTATTTTAATGTTTTCCCTTATCTCAATCAGTGTTATATTTTCAACTTTTCATACAGTTTAACAACAGCTTGAATAAAGGACTTAGAGAGTTTAACACAAAATGAGTACATATTTTGTATAATTGTTTAAAAAATTTTAATGTTTATTATTTATTTTTGAAAGGGATAGAGACAGTGTGAGTGGGTGTGGGGCATGGAGAAAAGGAGACACATTTTTTTGTTTATTACTTACTTTTGAAAGGGAGAGAGACAGAGTGCGAGTGGGGGAGGGGCATGGAGAAAAGGAGACACAGAATCCAAAGCAGGCTCCAGGCTCTGAGCTGTCAGCCCAGAGCCCGACGTGGGACTCAAACTCACAAACTGCAAGATCATGACCTGAGCTGAAGTCGGACGCTTAACATACTGAGGCACCCAGGCACCCCTTGTATAATTGTTTTAAAAAAGAAGGCATAGTCACAGTCATTGGATAACAAAATGTTATGTTATGTTGAAAATGCCCCTAAGTTCATAGTTTGATTTTAAGATTTCTTTATATAGCTAAAAGCTAATTATATATTCAAAGTGGGAAGATTTGTGGTTTTGCTCTTATAGTAAAGCAGTGCTGATATGGGTCCTTCCTTGAACAGTTAGATCATCTACTTTGGATCACTTGAAAGCAACAACCTCCTGGGAGGCTGTGAATTTTCTATTTACACACACACATAAACAAGCCATGACCATATGAAATAAGGCTAGCTCAGCCATAACCTCAGGGAGGTCCAGAAATAATGTTTAACTGCAAATGGGTATGTATAATAAATGTATCTAGAGATACATTTTTACAGTATTATTTCTCCAAATGTGTTCTTATGAAAAGTTAACTTCCTGCATCCAAGTCTTAGTTTCCCAGAAATCCATTTATTGTAAAAATTAGGTAATATCTTATTCCCATACTCATTATTGTTCATTATTTTGTGCCCTATTTTTATTCCAAAAAGATCTTTCAGTCAAATTTCATTCCAGGGCCATTTTCTTAGTGAACCACTGCTATTTTATGAGCAATTGCCTTTTTTTTTTTTTTTTAATCTCAAGTTGCAGGTTAGGCATGTGTCAACAGCTTTTCATCCCAGTGATAATATTTTCTGGTTGATGATGTTTGTTTTCTCTTCACCTGTCCTCCACTCAATGTGAAAATCCAAGGTAAACTGTTAATGAGGTAGATTTTCATAAGTCAGATCTGCCCTATCAAGCAGAATGGCGGAAATACGATCACCAGGATTTGCCCTATCAAGAAAAAAATAATAGAAATCACTAGGAACAGGAATTCGTTATTAATAAAAAGTACGTAATCCTTTTTAGTGATTATTATGAATAGCACCTATCAGGCAGGAATAAGGATAATCCCTGGTTCAATCTTAGAGATACATGATTTCTGGTTTTCCATCCTGGCTGTCTTATACCCCCAATTTCTACCCTCAAATCTACAAATCATGTTCTTTTTCTCGGTTCTTTCATTTCCTAACTGGTACATCAGGTCCTCTGGGGTTTTGTTTCTATACAGCTCCCTTTTCATCACCACCACCTACAAATCTAGCAAGTACTAAATACTTGTCTGGTGGCTGGAAGCGGATGGTTGCATGGATTTTGTTATGTCAACTGCCTACACCTTTGAGCCTCATCCGTCACTACCGCTACTTCTATAACTAAAAACTACGATTTATTAAGCATTTGCTATATTTCAGACATCACTTTAAGTTCTTTACTTACATTGTCTCATTTAAAGCTCATGACTTTTGTGCCCTATATATAGCCACTGTCTATATTCTTTCACTGAAATTATACGGATTTTGGTTCATTTTCACTTACTTTTATTTATTTTAATTTTCTCCAGCTTTATTGAAGTATAATTGACACATAACATTGTGTAAGTGTAAGGTGTACGGTGTGTTGATTTGGCAAAGTAATTACCACCATAGTACTAACATTTTGAAAATCACTATTACTATATAGCAGTGATAGAAACGCATTTGATGATGTCTGTATTAGCTTCCTCGAACTGCCATAACAAGTTGCCACAAATTTGGTGGCTTTCAATAACAGAAATATATTTTCTCACAGTTGAGTAAGCCAGAAGGCTAAAATCAAGGTGTCAGCAAAGTTGGCTTCTTCTGGAGGCTCTTAAAGGAAAGTCTGTTTCATATCTTTCTCCTAGCTTCTGGTGATTACCAGCAATTCTTGGTGTTCCTGGGTTTATAGCTACGTCACTCAAATACCTAACCTGTCATCACATGGCCTTCTTCTTACTGTGGCTCCATCGTGTCTCTGTATCCAAATGTGCTTCTCTTTTATTTTTTAAAGACACTAAGTATCAGATTGAGGGCTCCCCCTAATCCATTATGACCTTATGTTAACTTGATTATATCTGCAAATACCTTATTTCCAAGTAAGTTCACCCTCACAGGCATTAGGGAGTAGGACATGAACATACCTTTTGAGGTGACAAAATTCAACCCAGTGCAATGTCTGATTTCAAACTGCATACTCAGTTATATAGTACGCTGTGCCATAGTACAGGATGTCTCCTTTTTAAAGTCCTGCCATGGTCTCTACCATAATGCTTTGCCATATTTATTTCATGTGCCTTCAAGCCATCATTAATAAGAATTTGAAAAAAAAAATCTCGCATTATACAATCATTCAGCTAACTCAAAATAAGCAATGTTTTCCATGACTGTCTAGTTCTGTTTCATTCTGCCTTGTGACTTCTAGGAAACTCTCTGACTTGACTTTCAGTAGAGTGTCCAAAGCTACCACACATCTGATTTGATGATCTCCAAACTCAATAGACTGTAAGTCAGTAAGTAAACAAAACCACTTTTATTAATTTTTAAACAATTTATTTATAGGGATGCCTGGGTGGCTCAGCTGGTTAAGTGTCCAACTGTGGCTCAGGTCATGTGCTCATGGTTCTTAAGTTCGAGGCCCATGTCCGGCTCTGTGCTGACAGCTCAGAGCCTGGAGCCTGCTTCGGATTCTGTGTCTCCCTCTCTCTCTGCTTCTCCCTCACTTGCTCTCTGTGTCTCTTTCTCTCAAAAATAAATAAACATTAAACAAATAATTCATTTATAAATTCATTTTTCAATAAATCCTTCCTTGAAATACATACAACACATACATGCAAACACACCAATGACCCTTGACTTAAAACCTTAGAGATATCTTTATCTCTTTATATTTATATCTATTTATTTCTGTTTGTAAATTTTTTTTAATCGGTTCTCTCCATTCTTTTGTGATATGCTTAACTTCCCTGTCTACTCTGGCTTTCTTACCTGACAACTATAATTAATTACTCACAAAGTTAGGTAATATATAGTACATATTTTAAAACTCATTTGTTTTACTATTTTACACATATCAGTCTTCCCTTCTGAAAAGAAAGTAAGCCCTTCAGAGTCAAGTACATAATATCACATCCTTATGATTGTTCATCCCACCGTACTATGCATTTAGTACTCAATAGCTGTTCATATGCATAACTTAAATATATGAGTATATCATTTAATTTATGTATTGCTATGTTTGCTATTAGTTATCAGAGGCAACTGTAATTTTTTAAGAACTTAAGAAAAATAAAATCTCTTCTAGGTGTGGCGTGGCCAAGACAGACTGAATTAGTCTTTTTTGTTTACTAAATTACAGATAAAAACCTTTCCAGGCATAAGGGTTACAAGGCAGACAGAGCAGTGCCTAGTTAGATCTAAGAGAGTTGCACATTTGCTAGTTCCTTGGGTAGCAAAAAAGTGGCACCCTCTACATAGTCAAGTCAGAAAAACAGACCAGCTTTGGTAGGCTCTAGCTCAAGAGCATGTGGCTTGGTGATAGAAGCAGAGATGACATTTTAACCTCGAAGGCTCCTTCCACAAGATGCCAGCGTGCAATGCACACACAGAACAACCATACAGGGTGGGCCTGGTTTAGGCTCAAAGAATGAAGTTCTCTAGTAAGGAAATGTGATTTTCACACTTCACATAAGTACTTAATGTGTGTTTAGCACTTACTGTATTTTAGTGCCCTATGAGAACTAATCCATTTAGTATTGATTCCTACCATATGAATCTATACATACACATACATATGTTACTTATGTGGGAACCAAGGCACAGATAGGTTACATGACTTGCCAGAGGTCACACAGCCTTTCTGGTTTCAAATATATGTAGTCAGATACCAAAACTCTGTTCATGAACACTGTTCTGTCTCTAAATTGATGGAAGGAAATCGGTTGAAGGAAAGTAAAATAAATTTAAGATCCTGGATCCACTGACAAAACGGATAAGAAGCAATAGTAAGAGACATTATTAAGTCAAGGAACTCACTTTGGTAAATAATGGCTTAGAGCATCATAGGCTTTTGATACGATTTATTTAAAAAAAATATATATATATATAGCCAATTGGACAATAAATTTTATATATTGAAAAAATAAAGTAAAATATTTAGTTTAAAAAATTAAAAAATAAAATAAAAAATTATATATATACATATATATATGTATATATGTGTGTGTGTGTGTGTGTGTGTGTGTGTATATATATATATATATATATATATATATATATATAGTTAAGAAACTATTCCATGGGTTTTAACCATCTTAGCAGTTTTTGTATTAAGCTAAAATCTTTTCTCCCTAAAGTTTTTTTTTAGTTTATTTATTTATTTTGAGAGAGACAGAGAGCAGAGAGAGAGAGGGAGAGAAGGAATCCCAAGCAGTCTCCGTGTTATTGTCAGTGCAGAGCCTGACACAGGGCTCAACATGGAGCTCTATCTCAGGAACCATGAGATCATGACATGAGCTGAAGTCAAGAGTCGGATGCTAATTAACCAACTGAGGCACGCAGGTGCCCCTCTCCAAAGTTTAAATCAAAGAAAGGGTTAGCCCTTTGTTTTGTTTTGCTTTTTTCCACCGCCAATAATTTTGATTTCCAAGCAGTGAAACAAGTAATTCCCAAATTAAAAGCTTGTTAGACCTTAGCTAAAATACATAACATTAGTAGACTCTAATTTTCCTAATTGTAGAGAAAACAATTTTAAAAGTAATTTTCCCTTCAGAAACCATTCCAAGAGTGAAGATTAAATATGCAGAGAGACTACGATTTAATTTAAAAAATAAAGGAACAACAGCTTTTAATGGAGTGTAAGTGAAAACAGTTGAAGTCGATATATTTAATTATTAGGATTTTGTTGTATATTTTTAGCCACATAAAAAGACTTGAAAAATAATGTGTTTCCAGTTTATATGGCACCGGATCTGATAGTCTCAACTTTTGCAAACACATAGTTATGATACAAAAAGGTTATAAAATACACAGAGATTGCTCTTGCATTTTTGGGAAAAGAGCACAATATTTCATTTTGTCAGTATGACTCCATCCTCAGAAAGAGAATCAAGGACACAGACACCTCCATGTTATTATTCCATAAGAACACTAATGCGTGGGCTATCAGGATTGCAAGTTTTCCGTATCTCTTCCTGGAGTTCCTGTCTTGCCTGACCCTTCTAGGCGATTCGATGCCTAGAACTATGGCAGAACTATGGCTCATGGATTCACTGATGGGCTCCAGAGAGAACACACTAAGAAGTTTTCAGGCCTACCCTCCCTTGTTTACCTCCATCCTTGAAAAAGTTAAAATATCTCTGGTTTGTTAATTACCTATTATGTGGCAGATAATATGCTGGACATTTCAGCATAATTATTTTTTAAAAAAAATGTTTATTTGAGAGAGAGAGAGAGAGAGAGAGAGAATGACTGGGAAAGGGGCAGAGAGAGGGAGAGACAAACTCCCAAGCAGGCTCAGTGTGGAGCTCAATGTGGGGTTGGACCCCATGACCTTGAGATCACGACCTGAGCAGGAATCAAGAGTCAGACGGTCAACAGACCTAGATACCCAGGTGCCCTATCACTATAATTCAATTCTAAAAAAAAAAAAAATTAGTCTATCTCTGTTTTATAGAAATGTGAAACAATATGGATGTCAGGATGAAGTATCTCACCTAGGGCCATAATGTCAAACAGGGAACTCATATTCACCTCTAAATTTAATGTGCAGATGAGTCACCTACAATTCTTGACAAAGTGAAGATGCTGATTTAGAAGGTCTGGGTTTAGGTTTGAAATTCTGCATCTCCAACAAGAGGTGATGTTCTTATTCCAATCACAGTTTCCGCTGCTTGTTTTCCTATTAGAATATGTAACTGGTGCTCTGGGCTCTAAGGTTCTATGAAGCCCTGAAGGGAGAGGTAATTATGTGCATTCTGCCATCAAACTGCTTAGTTTTACATTCTGGATTCGACACTTAGTATCCATTCTGACCTTCAGAAAATCACTTAAACCCTCCAAGCCTCCACTTCTTCATCTGTACAGTGGGAGTTATAGTAGAGCCATCTCCCACTGCAGCTGTAAAGACCAAATCAGAATGTCCATTACAAATAGGGACATAGTGCCTGGCACATAGTAAATGCTCAATATATGTTAAATGATATTTTTCATTTAAAAAATGGCTTAGAAAATTCAAGAAATAGAGCCCCTCACAGAACTTCCTCAATCTATATAACATTGCATTATTTGTCTATTGTTATATGAAACATTGCCATGAATGGAGCCACTTAAAACAACACAGATTTACTTTTATTTATTAATTTATTTTTAAGTGTGTATTTATTTATTTTGAGAGAGAGAGAGAGTATGAGCAGGGGGAGGGGCAGAGAGCAAAGGAAAGAGAGAATCCCAAGTGGGCTCCACAATTTATGCTCAGCGGGAAACCCAACGTGGGTCTCGATCCCACAACCTTGAGATCATGACCTGAGCCAAAATCAAGAGTCAGACAATAAACCAACTGAGTTACCCAGACGCTCCATAAAACAACACAAATTTGCAATCAGACCATTTTTCTTAGTCAGGAGTCTGGTACATTTAACTAGGTCTTCCCGTCAGGATCTCATAATGCTGAAATCAGTGTTGGCCAACTACATCATCACCTGGAGGCTTGACTAGGGAAAGATCTGCTTCTTCTCAGGCTGTTGGCAGAATTCATTTTCTTGTGGGTGTAGGACTGAGTTCCCCATTGTCTTGCTAACTGTCAACTGGACTGACAGCTTCTAGAATCTGGTTTCAGAAATTTGCCATGTGTTCCCTACCACCCCCTCATCTCAACAATAAAGAACTTTTCTCATATTGAACCTTTACCACACATCAAGTCTCTCTGATTCCCCTTTTGCTCCCAACTAGAGAAACTCTCTGCTTTTAAAGGGCTTCTGTGATTAAATCACATCCTATTATAAGGTCAATTTTGCCATATCATGGGGGTAAATCTGTCATAGTCACAGTCCCCAGGGTTATGCAAGAAGTGTACCACAGTGGGAGGGAAATCTTGGGGGCTAGGTCAGATTATTGATTACTACAAGCATAAAGAGGGCCACTATATAACTGAAGAGCTGAAAACTCTTAATTCCCAAGTAAAAGATAAAAATGTAACTTGATCCAAAATATTAGGACACAGGCATAGTTAGAAATTCAGTTTTAAGTAGATATATAGATCTTTTACCATATAATCACAGTATTAAAGAGCAATTAAAAACCCTTAGTATTTTAGAGAAACAATGATTTTCTTGGAACAATATATTTTATGCCGGTTTCAGGTCTGGGAACAGATCACTGAAGACAACATGTTTTAAAGCACTTAAAAACCTCTAAAATTAAAGTTAAAACTTTTACAGAAAGAAGCTGATATTGAATAAGAAATTTACATAAGCATCATTAATGTATTTAAGGAACTATAGTTCCAAACAATAGCAGGTAACAAAGGTAATACTGGTTAAAGAAAGATTTACAGACATGAGCTGCATGCACTTGTTTTATAGACTAGAACGTTTTTCTGCCTTCTAGGATTGGAGAATATGCAACGACTCATTCTGCCTTATGGGCATTTCAGAGCTTTTAATCTAATAAAACCTATATGTCAGCCGGTAGCATGTCAAGGTCTCATTACCCTGCCTCCTCAGCGCTTGATGTGGATGGTTTAGTTCCTGCACAAATGTACCCCTTGGGGTTCCCTGAGGTGGAGCGGTGCAGGTTTGTATCTTTACTTACTGACAAAAAAAAAAGGGAAAAAAGATAACATTAAATATTCAATTCCCGGTTTCACTTATGCATTCACTAAGAACAATGAAAGTGGAGATTATGTCGCATGGCCTAAGAACTGTGCTCTTTATCTTACATGCCTCATCAAGAGTTAGTTCCCAATCGTATTCAGTGGACGGGCACGCTCCCTCTTTGTCATAACATCACCTAAGCTTACTCAGAGTTCGCCATCAAACAAGCTTAGCTTAAGTGGTTCAACTAATAAAAGGAAGGTAAATTTAAATTGTACCTTAGTGGGAAAAAAAGTGTGGCGAAGGAAGTGACAGAGACTTTTCAAATACAATTGAGTGAACATGACTTTTATTATTGAATGATATTTGCCTATGAAGTCATATTCAACTTGAAAAACTGATAAATGTTAGGGGATCCTGCTTTGAGTACTTTATCTTATGGGGTCACACCTACCTATGTTGAAGGAAGAAAAATAAATAATGGAGTATTTTATGCCTTTAATCTAAATCATGAAGAAAAAAATGTAAAAGCCACATGCATCACATAATTTAGTGGAAGAAGGTGACCCCAATGTATGTAATTTTTACATAGGATACCAAGTAGCTGACTGAATTTTGCAAAACTTTCAAAATTTAAAATCATTAGAAAAAAAAAGAAAGACAACATGTCAATGAGCAGTAGAGAATTGAGAAGGTTTAAAGTAAAATTATAACTGCACTTAATCTCGCACTGTCTTCTTAGCCTTTTGACATTTTAATTGCTGTGCCATTTTTCACTAGGATGGCAAGCGTTTTTTACATATGCATAATGTAGCTTGCGTTAATGTGTATCGATTAAAGTATAGATGGAGACACCAGGATGTTGGAATTTTCCCTATTATGACCTTACTGAATGTCTCTCTCTCCTTTTTTTTGTTTGTTTCCTTTTTTTGAATGGTGGAAACATTTTTAATATGTCGGTATGCTCTATGAACTCTAGAATTAATCGGGGAAAAATGACACAGTTTAACAAAACAAAGATTAGAAGGTATCTACCTCACAAACTCGTCTTTCATTTCTGCAGGGGAGACACTGCAGGAAAATCAATAACTTCCTTTGAGTCAAGTGATCTAGTTGCTCCTGAGAAATTTACATCTCCCTGACAGGCAGTTTGTAAGGTCTGGTTCACCTGGGTCACCGGAGTCCGCATAATTTGCATCTTGAGCAATTCCTCTCTTTCGTTTTACCTGTTCCATTTGGAAGGAGGATTGAGCCTGGTCATAAAGAGGAGCTCATCATGTCTCAACTGAGAAGAGTAATTTTGTGGGTGTGCCTAGAGCTCAAGAATATCACATAATGATAATATTTTCTCACAGATCCTCAGACCTAACATACACCAGGAAAATGAAACTAACATACACTGAGGCATATTTGATGCACTTGATCTGACATTCACCAAATAAAATTGAATTGTCCATCAAGGTCATTGGTGAGATATGATCTTAAGATGGATATACAGATCATTTGCCAACAAATATACAAGAGAGAAAGATATTTAGGTTACCGTTCCTAAATCTAAGAACAAAATCCCTCATATTTTATTCTAAACTTTAAAATGTATAAGGTAAAAATGTCAAATAAATGTTTGTATTATTATATGATAATAAATATTTAGAATATATTTTCCTGGTTTGTGCAATAGCTTAGTTTAAAAATAAAGCCAAGAAAACAATGATGAAATACTTTTGAATAAAAATAAATTCAATGGAGTTAATTACGATTAAGAGTCTCATGCTCTACCGAATGAGCTAGCCGGGCAGTTACAATTAAGTACTTAGTATACTATTTGAATCTTACCTACAATTAAATGTGAATTTATTTGGATACCAAACCAAATAAATATGTACCACAGAGTCTAAAATCCACTCTACTCCAATGTTGTCTCTCCAGGATAAATAGTATAATGCGATTCAAATACACTGATGTTTATTCTGTATTCATGAAAACTAATGTCTAAGTGTAAATAAAATAAATTATTACAACTTACTATATTGTATTTAAACTAATATTTTGAGCCTGATATATCAAATAGAGGGAAACTACAAGTTCACAATGGATTCTTTTATATCCATTTCATAGTTTTCCTCTGCAATTTGGGATGAATTTCCTTTAAAAAAAATCACATTATTTAGGCAGCTACATTAACCTAGAAAGTATTTAGTACAATTGAACTTGAATACTAATAACTCTGGCTTAAGCCATGGTCCTTGGAAGCAGCCCATGGTACCTTTTGCAGTGTTCTCGAATTGTATTGGTCATAGGCACCATTTGGAGAGGAAAATGGCTTTGTCTATTTCTTTTGCGCATGCTTCCCTCATTATTTTTGCATATAAAAGTATAAATAATATTTAGTGAGCATTTAGCACAATGTCATTTTACGTGATGCACATGTATCTACAGATGGTCTACAGAAAGCCATTCTGAGCTTGGTATAACACCTTCTGGTGTTGGTATAACTACAATGCCCTTTATTGAAGGATACACCCATGAAGACCTTACATTCACATAATGAAAGATGAAATTTCCCGCAAGAACAAAAAAAAAGCAGAATGAGTGTATTCTTTAGAAATATGGTGGTAATCTGGCTTCAATGAGAGTATTTCTAAATGTAGTGTCTCCTACACTACATGTGCTGGCTTGGTTTTCCATTATTTTCCAGCACTAACCCTTGTACAACCAATGTTAATATCACAATTACCAGGTGTGCTTTTTTTTGGTTGTGTGTTCACAATGCACGTTAAAATAAAAGTATACATGTAAGCACACAATCACACATGTATGTTCCGATACACTTACCTGCTTGATGCAGTACACATTGACAAACTAGTCCTCATCATCGTTTTGTTGTCTAGTGTACTATTATTTCATAAAAATAATAAAGATTTATAATGATGCCCCTCAGTTTTGAAACGTCATGACCCTTAATAATAGCTTTACTTGTAGTACTTCAAAGTTTACATATAAAATGCAACTTCATTATTCAAAAATGTGTTCACAGTTATATTGCTGTCACTGGTTTCCCTGAGCTTTTGAACATATAAATGCTCTAAAAGGTCCACAGGTTTCCCAGAGTAGATTTTATAGCAGTGGTGATTTTGAGGGAGAAAATAGAGGAGGAGAGGTAGGTGTAAGGAGATAATATGGCTTTGATTAATATCTATGGAGAAAAAGAAATGCTGCTACCTTAAAGAAAAAACTGATTTTCAAAAAAATTAAACCCATGCACCATTTTCTGATTCAAATAATGAAGTTTTCTCAGCACAATCTAATCACAGGTATATCCTCATTATCTTAATAACTTTTATCATTGAAAACTAATCATTCTCATCATGGAGGTAGTTAGATAATAACTCACCATATTTACTATTGAAAAGCAATATTTTATTTATCTTTTTCCTTCCTCTTTATGTACCATTGTCAAAATATCCTGTCTTGTCCTCCTTCTCCTCCAGCCTTGTTATTGAATGGCGTGATTTGACAGTTTCTTTCTCTTTGAGTTGATTTATTGCTAGATCTTTACCTTGCACATATCAATTTTAAAAAGTCAGAAATGAACACAAAAGCAAATTTAAATCAAACCTAAGAAATCTTTTAATTGATAAGTAATATTGTGTAAATATCTTAAGGTTCAGAAGAAACTTGAATTACTGACCCTCAATTCTTATGTTTTATATGGAAATATTTTGGAAAGAAAATAAATGTTTCCAACTGAGAATAATAAACTAGTCTAAAAATCATCATTCACCCTTTATATAATCCTATACTTTTAATGGCATGCGACATACATTTGGATGAGAAAATAGAGATCTAAATATGTTTATATCAGGCAGACCCATTCAATCAGCAGGGGAAAACACACATGAGTTTGTGGGACAATGTGTTAGAATCTCTGTTCATATTCTGGGGCTGCTGGTCACATGAATGATTTTAAGCACCAGAATATATAAATGCCAATCAAGTAAATTACTCATGGGGAGCCAATGCCTTGCTGAAGGAAAGATACCCAAGGGACTTAGAATGACCTTACACTGCCAAACGAAAGCAGATTGAAAAGTTTAATGCCATGGACAGATTTTGACAGTGGTAATGATATTGGTGTCCTTGGCTTGTTCATACTCTGGGGAGTTATAATTTTAAAAGCTTTGATTTTTGTTTATCATGACAAGTTCCTCAGATCTATAGCTATGTGGACTCAATGGCTCTGGCATGCTGCATTTCTCTTCTGTAGGTCTGGAATCAACCATAAGAAAATAAAATACAGCAATATTTTTAAAAGACATAATTTAAATCTTTAATTCTACTTGGGAACACACAAATACTCTGAATTCATAGTGCTATAGACATGTAATGATATCATGATGAAAACTAGATTTTCTCATTTTATATAGGTTTGGATATTTTCTTTTATAAAGTATTCTGATATGACTCCTATGGGTCTGGTTTCATTAATGATATTAAAGTTAAGCTTTAAAAATCCATATTCCATTTGTAATAGCTTTCCCCTGGCACATGAATATATATCTGACCCAAAGGGTGACATCAACCTTTACTTTCTCAATCATATTGATTTTACTCAATCTCTCCTCACAACACCATTATTAAAATGGACACTTCCCCATTGTTTCTAACAGTCATTATTTTCCTCCCAACACATATAACTGCCCCTTATGGCAGCTGACCAAGAACAGAATTCTCATGGCACTATGTTGGGAAGCTGAGGACTGTCAGAGGAGAGTGGATGCATTTTTCTTTTTTGTAAGTATTCATTGTGGGTTTTGCACCAGTATTATCTTTGTTCTGACTCAGTATGACTCTTAATTTTATGGGATGATAGTGCTGTATGTTTATACATGCATGCTATGGATGAGCACATGTGTATACATACACGATTTGTACAAACACATGTGTGTTTATACATACATGGTATCTATAAATATGCAGCAATTTTGAATGGATGGCAAATTAAAGTTTTGTGATTCTTCTCTTCATGCCTCATTACCACACCACTGGTCTCCTCTTAACGCACTGATACTGTCCATTTTTTCTGAATTCTGTTTCATAGTTAGAGCTCAATTCTCTGACTAATTATATAGTGATAGACTTAGCTATCTTGAGCTACATGAATGAAGAGGTCATTTAATTTTAAGACAATTTATTCTGCACGCACGACAGAATCAAAGACAGAGGGATACAGATTTAGGGTAATATTAATGCTTATTTCTCTCCCGTGTCCTTTCCATTCCTTTAATATTAAAAACAAATGAGCAAAAATTGGCTTTTGTTTGTATGTTTTTTGCTTTTCCACTTCGTTCCATCCTGACTCTTCTGGAAGCTCTCAAATATGGACATTTATTGTTTGTGTTGCACATGATTCAAGCACTGTTTTGAGTTATGTAGTACAATGTCTGATATATGTCATATATAAAAATAAAGGGTCTAATACATTCCTTCAAAGAATAATCAAGGTAAATAATGTGTGTGTGGGGCATACACTGTGCAAATAAATACCACAAAGAGACAGTAGTCCTTGCTGCGAGGCACACATCTTCCCTGGTGACCTCCCATTGACAATAACTACACTCCACTAAGGAAGAATAAGGATCCTTTCTTATGTCAGACAAAAATAAAGTACTAGCACTTCCTTGAATGCATTTTATCTTCCCTCTTTCTATTCTGACCCCCTGTCTATCTGCCCATCCAATCTCTATTTCTCTTGTCTAATTCACAGACTATCTGTTTCTCTTTCCTCATGTTTATGTCCGTCTGCCTTCCCCTTTCCCTGTCCATCCTGCCTCTCTCTGTGACTTTCTGTTGTGTCTCTCTTTAGCTCTCAATCTCACTCTACTTCTGTTTTTTCTCTTTGCATCTATATCTGTTTTTCTCTCTCTCCCTCTCTCTCTCTCCACACACACACACACACACACACACACACACACACACACACACACACTCTGCTTTATATTTCCTCATATTTTTCCTTCTTCTCATGTTTATAAATATAGAGAGATATATAATTTACACTTTATAGGTTAAACTCATTACTGATCTGCTCTCTTGAAGAGTAAAATATCAATCACACTAACCCGCTTACTGAGTCAAAGTTCTTTCTTACAGACGACAAACCTCCTAAGAGTCTGAAAATGAAAAGTCTTATCCATAATGATGACAGCGTACATTAGATTTGCATAGTGCCTTTTCCGTCAAACTGTTATACAGCCCATTTAGACCTCTGACTTTAAGAATGCATAGAGAATTGTTTAACACAATGACCTTGACAAATCTCACAGTGAAGTCTGATTCTGAGAAAATAACACCTGAAACCAAAATAATTTGCATCTAATATTCCTTAAAGTCTGAGTTATACACACGATGCACAGTCTTTCTCAGAGCTTAATCTGTGCCCACATTATATTGTGTAGGGGAAATGAGGAAAAAGAAAGAGTTGCTGAATTCATATTACTGATTAAACACTATATTGATTATATGTAATATATCATTTTATTTTCTGTGTCACATGCTTATCTCTCTGACTTATTTGTGTTTCATACATTAGTAAATTGGAGTTTTAAGAAAGCAGATTAACTTGCTTGATGTCATAGATTTAGGAAACAGTATGTTTGGGATTCAACTCCAGAGCCAGGGGTACTAAAAATACATCTTTTTCTCCGTTAATATCTCTTTCGTCAGTCCAGCCCCGTGATTCCAAATTTCTATAAGGGCTTCATTTTTTTGTTTTTGTGTAACTTTACTGCTTATTCAAAAATATTCTTAAAACTGGAAAAACTTACTAAGCTTTTATTTCCCATTACAACCATTGGATCCATGAATTTATTAGTATCTTTTCCCTAAAGCTCACGTATAGAAAATTCTGAATGAGTGACATGTGTAACTTAATGACATGTATATGGTCATCAAAAAATAGTAAAGCCACTGTTTGTTGGGGAAGGAGGGATCGTGATAGTCAACCTTGCTTCTCTTGAAGACATTTCATTGAGGACGTTGATACCCAAAAGTGAAAAAAAAATAATGTGATCAAAAACTTTAAGTGGTTCTGATTTTTTAGGGATATCAGTATTGGAGCATTGAATATGTTGAAGGATACAACTGGCTCCCCACATTCCATTTCAACTGACATTTGCTGAATATCTAATGGCTGGATTCTGTTAGGCAATTGTAATTCTTTGAAAAATTTTAAGCCTAGATTATAGATATAATTGACCTCAATTAAATAGACGACTAACTGGAGCTACGAGGGCTCTGTTTTGTGTTCAAAGTTAGAGAGGTGAGAGTTGGTAAGTAAAATGAGGAATGAATAGATATAGATATATAGATATAGATATAGATATAGACATATAGATATAGATATAGATATAGACATATAGATGATATAGATATAGATATAGACATATATAGACATAGATATAGATATAGATATAGATATAGATATAGATATAGATATAGATATCAGTACTTTCCACCAAATCATCATTCTTCCCAAATACTCCTAGGCTGACTTTTCTACATTTAAGGGATATATCTCATTCAGAATTGTATAATCTACTCTCTGGTAGCAGAACCACTAATACACTGAATCTGAGAACTTGTGGCACATTCCTTATGATAACAATAGCCTTAATAGTAAGAGATGTTTTCCAACCTTCAATTAGATTGAATCATAAAATTAACATTTATCTTATTTTACTCATTCTCAGTAGCCACAGTTAATTAAATTTTTAATTAACCAGCAGTCTAAGTTGTTAGACTTCATGAGAATCTCAAATCAAAATGTTAGTAGACACATGCTTAGAAATAGGTGCTGTCAGAGGTACATACACACGTATTCTTGCCAGCTCTAACAGTTAAAATTAGATACCGTTACGTATTATTTGGAAGAAAATAATTTAAGAATGTCCATTCCAAAAACTAGCACGGTGAGGTTAACAGCATCCTTCACCTTTGCATTTATTCCTGACTACATGCTGAAGCAATAATTCAGGTTTTGCAAGTAGCTCACTAGCTCTGTGTATCAGTATCGTTATCTCTAACACTGAGATAACAACTCTGACCTACCACAGAGGGATCTGTAATGATTAATTGGATAATGTCTGTTAAGTGCTTCCAGCTACTTAGAATAAATGTACTATATGGCTATTAAGCATTGCTATTATAAGATGTTGCTTCAGTGTAATATCAGTGACTGACTGCTCCATGATTATGAGCAAAATTATCTCCCTGATAATATGAATACAATACACGTTGATTTAAAAATATATCCTTTGGAATATATTTAGACTCATTCCATAGCAGCGTTCTATACCACTTTTCAGTTGCATGCGTAATAGTGCTGATTCTCAGCCAGGCACTTTTACAGGCACATCGTTTTTACAGTAAATCTGTGTGTAGATGCTGTTTATTAATGTTTTACATGAGGAATCTGGGACACTAACACTTAAATGACTTTCCCAAAGCCACACATGTAGCTAATGAGTGGCAGAATCAACACACAATCCTTGGAAAAACCACATCAGACCACCCATGCTTAAACACTCCATTATACTCTATGCCCTTTATGTTTACACCCATGTTGTATTTATTTACTTATTGGTCAAGAAAGGGGAAGAGTTTGGTTATGTACTATTTGCTCATCCATCCCACTGAAGAGAAACTATGTAAGGTTAGTCCAGGAAGAGCCACCAGAGACAAAAACTTAAAGAAGGACTGAGGTATAAGAAGGCAAGAGTGGGGGTCCCAATGAAACAGCCTGAGCTTCCTTTTCTATGTGAAGCTATTTACTTCCTATTCTTTGGGTAAAATAGTGTAATCTTGGTGCTCCAAGGCTTTTAAATGCAGTTAAAAAAAAAAAGACAGGCTATAGGAAGTTATTTTATAGTATCTGGGAAAGGAATAGAGATTTTCTTCTGTAACATTTTATCATCTAGGATAATTTGGGCTGTAAATAAAAATAAAACTCCAAAATAATATGTTTAATACCATAAAACACATTATCTCTCAAAATAAGAAATCCAGAGATAAAGTCATTTCATTTAATTTTCAATTCATTATCTCAACATCATCATCAAAGAGCTAGATTCTTTCTATGTTTCTCCTGTATATTCTTCACATGTTGCCTTGACTATCCTTCCTTGGATCCTGTGGTTTCATGAATGAATGTGGTTCATAAATACCATTATCATTTTCTTAAAAAGGAAGAAGGGGGATTTCTATTGGGTAGACCATTGGGTAGACTTTGGTTTTATCCTTATATTTTATTGAATATACTTCCTTTTTTATTTCCAATACTTGATATTCCTAATGTGAGAATTAATATATTTAACTGCTGTTAATTTTAAACACAACTCAATGCACATTTTATATAACAAAATGACAGAAATTTTTTGTTCATTAGATTCCTATGGCACTGACTTGAACTAAAGTTTCTCCTAATCCTATGACTCTAAAATCCATCGCTCTTCAAGCTCAATGCAGACAGTACCCAAGATTTAATAATCAGACCCAATGACATTTATGTTTGATGTGTACGTTCTTCTGAATGACATACTAGCACATGGAGTTTAACATACCATACACACACACACACACACACACACACACACACACACACACAAACACACACCCCAAAAAACAAAACAATACACCTAACCACTCTGTTCACTGCCAGGCTCTGCTCTCTCTAATACATAGTTTACATTTTGGTTTTGCAGTTTTTATTTAGCAGAGTTTTAGTGATGCATGTGTGTGTATACAAGTACCTACATACATACATACGTATCTTACTGCTATAATGAACTTTAGGGAACTCTAAGTCTAATCCTCTACAATAGTTATATGAAATCTTTTAATTTTAAAGAATTGCTTGATTTTGACAACATTGGTCAGCATTTACTTTCTATGAGATCGCAAGATATCATTTGTACTGCTTTTATTATACTGAGAGTCTGCCGTGTGCTATAGCTATTCATATAACTATATTGTTACTCCTACTAGACTATAAAAATAAAGACACAACTAACATTTACATAATGTATAATTTCCTCAGTATTTTCCATGGTATAATAATTTTTTGCAATGCTAATAGGTATCATATGATAAAGGATGCTAGCTAAACAAATCTAGAGAATTCTACTTTAAACAAAATTGTTAAGCCTATAAAATTTAATATTCAACATGCCACTCCAAGTGGAATGAATATAGCATGCTGCATTTCCCAAATATATTTGACCAGGAATCACTTTTTTTTTGGTTGTTGTTGAACTTATAGCATGGCTAGCATTCTATGAAATACATTATGGAAATTTTGGTCTAATTATTTTCAATTCACAAGATACTTTCAAAATATATTTTGTGATGGGCTTCTAGGAGGGCACTTGTGATGAGCACTGGGTGTTGTATGGAAACTAATTTGAAAATATTATATATATCTATATCTATCTATATCTATATATATATATCTATATCTATATATATATAGATATAGATATATATATAATTTCACCAAATATTTAAAGGAGTTTGGTCAAGACTTAACATTACCCTCGGTCTACAGGGGCACCTGGGTAGCTCATTCGGTTGAGCATCCGACTTCGGCTTAGGTCATGATCTCACAGTTTGTGAGTTCAAACCCTGTGTAGGGCTCTGTGCTGACAGCTCAGAGTCTAGAGCCTGCTTCAGATTCTGTACCTCCCTTTTCTTCTCTCTGCCTCTTCCCCGCTCATGCTTTGTCTCTCTCACTCTCTCAAAAATAAACATTAAAAAAATAAATAAAAAGAATTAATATTATCCTCAGTCTGTAGATGAGGAAGTTGAAGTTAAAAATAGGTTTAATCACAAATTCAAAACTAAAAAGGGCTCAAACTTCAACTAAATTTTATGGTTTCTTCATCACATTGTTCAAAACATACGCAGAAGTCTCTGTTTTCTTTGTAATTCTTTCTGCACCTAGGAAAGCATCTGGTATCTTGTAATTACTAAAAAAGTCTTACTTAAAATTCCATTTGATTTAATAGAAAATTATTATTAGAGCAAAAATATGCATTTTTATGTGCCTAATATTTTGTGCACACATTTATATAACAAAATCATTTTTATTTAATTATTTCAAGATCTATGGCATTTCCAAAAGTTTGTCGAGACCAGAATTATGTTCTGTCTTCCTTTCTACCAAAACTGCAAGTCTAGAATTTAGTGAGAAATCAGATGTAAATCATGAATTGGAAAATCTGTTTTGACATAACTCTAGGTAAGAAATGGGATGATTAATCCAGACGATAATGAATATAAATGGAGTTCTACCTGTTCTATTAAGTAAGCCACAGGAATTAGTCAATACCATTTGTCTTGAGGACAAGTAAAGATTGAGCCAAAGTAAACTTAAGAAGGCTATATTAATGTGGGCTTGTAATTAACAAGAATCCCCACACTTTGGTCACTAATAAAAAATATGAAAAATATTTTATACATGCATAACCACATATGCACCTAATATCAACTCACTTTGCAAAGCTAGAAGCTTTAATAAAATATCATACATTTTATTAGTTATAAAATAAATGTCACTATTTATGAATAAAAGACACTGGGAACCATCTCAATGCTCTAATGGCTTTATTTAATTTCTTTATTAGTCTTACCTTCTCCCTATAAATGTTATTGTTATATCTAATTACCTAGAGTTAAATTGAAAATTTCAACTAAATATTAATTAAATATGTACTAACTTACTCATTATTTAATACATAAATACTTCATGTCTCAATCAATTAGACATTTCATATAAAAGACAAGAGTCCTTGGCTTTGTGACTTATATATAAAATAAACTAATATTTTTATTTTTGGCTGGATAGACTCTCTTTTCATATATGGCTTAACAACTGTCAATATTTTGCTACCCATCACATGTATTAGCATCAATTAAAAAGACATAATGTACAGCCAAATTTGCCTTCTACATAAGTGGTGAACAATTTATTCACTGTCAGATTTTGAAAAAAAAATATGTACAAGTAATACATAATACAAGTAACAACTTGGTAGCTTCGCCTATGCCTATTAGGTTATTCTGGTAAATTCTGGAGGCACGCAGAAGTTTAGGATCAAAACTATTTTGAAAACCTGAGAAGAGTCTAAAATATGTATATATTTGTTTATTTCCTAGGTTTGAGTTTTGTTAAATATTGGAATAAAAAGTAAACTTTTATAACAAAATTAAAGAGAATATGGAGTTAATTTTTGAAGAAAATGCAGCTAAGGATTTATAAATTGAGTGGGGCACTTCTGAAAAAAGGAATTAATAGAAGTTGCATCTATGTAGGTCAAATTTCAATGGGAAGCGAAAACGCCAGTGGGAGAATGAAGTCTAATCAGAACAGGAAAGAAATCTGCATGCCCCTAGGGACGCGTCTTCTTCACCGTTTCAGTGATTTAGCAAGCAACTGGTTCAGTTCTTCTGAACTACCTGAAGGAGCAGCAACATGATACCAGATGCAGAGCTCAGAGCCTTCTCCCTATAACTGGGCCACTTCCTCAACCAGAAAGCACAAATCTTGATAGAGCTCCTAAGTGCTCTGCTCCCACCCCACAAATATCTGCAAACCATGACAAGAGTGGGGACCCTCTGCTCCAGTCTTTCCTGCAGTGATTACAGCGCAGATGTACTTGATCTTAGCACGTACCTGTGGTTTGCTGAGAGATTGGGGGATCACATCCCACTTTTCAGTTTATATACTGTCCCCAAATAATCTTCTATGCACGCACACGCACACGCATGCACACGTCGTAAAGTGCTAGTGGTGTGCCTGTGGCCTCCAGAGTAAAGGATGACAGCCCTATATCTAACATGTAGCAACAAAAGGTTGACATTTCATGCTAAATGAAAGACTTAAGACCACATAAACTCCTTCACTGTTTTCTTCCTTTTTTGTTTTCATTTGAAAATATTTTGAGGTAAATTCTCACTGATTAATATATAATATTTTAATCAACATGTTTTAGGAAACAGTCATTCTTACCCTTGAAATAGTGTGTTTGGATCTTGACATTTGCTAAGCGGCATTCTTTACTCCATTATCTCCTATTTTGCTTTCTTCCTGGCTTGCTCACTCAAATGAGCAGCCACTTAGTTTCTTAGAAGACATGCTGAATGCCAACCTTTTTTTCCTTCCTTATCGATTCCAGCAGCCGGTCTGGTTGCTTCTCTCTCAAATATTTCCTTGGTGCTGCCATGCGGGTCCCTCTCTTCATTACAGATACCCTCCTCCAAGTTATCATCACTTTCTGCCTTGACTGTCATCCTATCTGGTCTCTCTGTTTTCACCTTCCCTCTCATCACACCAAATCTCATCCACAGGGAAGCCAAAGCAATCATTTAGTCAGAACATAGCACTCCCTTTCTGCCAGGAGCAAAACCCAAACTAAGAGTCCCCATAGGATCTCACTGTTTTCTACCTCTTCAACTTCACAATCCACCACCCTCCCTCTGCTTCTCTCATTAGCCTCTGGCCATATTTCTCTGGAAGATCCTTTGTCTGGATATCTTCATGCTTTGTCCCTTTACTTCCTTCAGATCTGGACTCAAGTGCCATCTGATCAGAAAAGCCCTTCCATGCCACTGAACCTCACGCGGGCACATATCCATTTCTATCCTCTTACTCTTGTATTTTTATTTATAGTATTTATAATAACCGGATAGAATACATATTTACTTGCTCATTGCTTCACTGAGTATAAATGCTGTAAAACAAAGAATTTGACTTTCTAGTTTGCTACTGCATCCTCAGAATGTAGTGCATGGCAGGCTTTGAGGGAATATTCATTAAGTGAAGTGAAGTGTTTATATAAGTCACATGGTCATAGTAGAGCCAAGTCAAAAAATCCCCAAATTGTGTATTTCCTTGGAAAATCTATTATTTTTTTTTTCACAGAAATGGTTTTACTTTGTTGTTGTTAACTATATTTATTTGTTTTTTTAAAAAATGAGAATAAATTAGAAAAACAAGAGGAAACTTCCCCTAATTTGAGTGTGGGGATCACTCTGTAATACTTGGTGCCTGAAAAACTTTGTCTCACAGGGGAGAGGAGTATGAATCCCAAGCTCAAACTGTGCAGCACAAAAAGCAGATATAGCATCGACCTAGAAAATTCCATGAATTCCTTGAAAGTCCAACTATTCAAAGAAAATCCATATTCAAGTGCAGACTTTAATTTGGAGTTAGTTTTCTGTTGGATCTGTATATAGCTTTGGAAGTGATTAAAGCTATATACAGATTGATTTCTGCATTTAGAAATTAATCACACACATGGCTGGATTACAGTCATCATGACTGCTGTCCTAGTGCAACCTTGGCTGTGAGACTGAAAAAAAGTGAGGACAGACCCACCCACCGATCACACAGAGAAACACTTAGAGACACACAATCTATAGAGGGGCTGCTTCACGTGTTCTTTTCTCTAAAAACATCTAGAACTTTTTTCTCTTCACTTTTCCAACTCTTTGTACATTTTTAAATATGACAGAGATTATTTTGACTGATAAGACTGTGGCTAGCATTAATAAACATAGCTCAGTCAACTCTTAATTCTGATAATAAATTATTATTATATAATATTAACAATTAATATTATTAGAGTATCGGAAAAATAATTTCTTTTATTTTGCCAATAATTTCACTATTTTCAAATTATAAAAAAAGAAGGCAATAGGAAATGTTGGTACCACTAATGACAGTGAAAGAAAATAAATGATTTGACTCCTGTACACTTTTCTAGCTGCATCTTTCTTTTTTTTTTTAATGTTTATTTTATTTTGGAGAGAAAGCATGAGAGGGAGAGGAGCAGAGAGAGAGGAAGACAGAGGATCCAAAGTGGGCTCCAAGCTGACAACAGGGAGCCCGATGCGGGGGTCC
This sequence comes from Panthera pardus, assembly GCF_024362965.1. Lineage (NCBI taxonomy): Eukaryota > Metazoa > Chordata > Mammalia > Carnivora > Felidae > Panthera > Panthera pardus. Next base: position 17,783,559 of record NW_026526765.1, read on the forward strand.
AACGCAGGAACCCATGAGATCACTGTGTGAGCCAAGGTCGGACACTCATACAACTGAGCCACCCAGGTGCCCCACTAGCTACATCTTTGTGGTTCCACAACCTATTCCACAAACACCAAAATGTAATTGCAAATATTCAAGGCTTTCTTTCATCTTTGTAGGTTTAATTGATCATTCCTTTCTGCCTAGTGGGATCTTAAAACCTCTCTCTTTTTCTGGTTAATTTCTATCCAAATTTCAAATCAGAGCCCAAAGTTAAACTCCCCCAGATGGGTGGCTACTTCCCCCTACAAGTCCAAATGAAAAATTTCTAAGATTCAACTCAAACACTGTGGCTATCCTGAGATATCAATGATGTAATTATTCAAATGTTTATTAAATGTTTTCTTGGGTCATTGTGATACATTGTTTTTATAAAGGATATTCTATATCTTCAAAACTATAAATACCTATATCTATAATAGTAATATTTTTTCAGGAAATTTCTTTTTATTTATTTATTTTATTTATTTTTTTTTTTTTAATTTTTTTTTTCCAACGTTTTTTATTTATTTTTGGGACAGAGAGAGACAGAGCATGAACGGGGGAGGGGCAGAGAGAGAGAGGGAGACACAGAATCGGAAACAGGCTCCAGGCTCCGAGCCATCAGCCCAGCGCCTGACGCGGGGCTCAGAGCCTGACGCGGGGCTCGAACTCACGGACCGTGAGATCGTAACCTGGCTGAAGTCGGACGCTTAACCGACTGCGCCACCCAGGCGCCCCACAGGAAATTTCTTTTTAAATGCATATATATTTTGGTGGTCTAAAAAAATTTCCCCCATGTTATAAATACCACTGCAATGCAATGAGTATCTTGTTCATACATCTTTGTAATTTTTTTCTGATCATTTCCTTTAGATTCTTAGAAACAGAAATTGCTGGATACACGGTGTCAACATTTAACATCCATTGTCAGGTTGAGATTGTGAAAGTTTGTACCAATTCATACTCTTAGGGATAGTCCATAGGGGTGTGCTCTCAAATACTGCCAACTCTGGGCATTATGAATTGTTTTAACTTTGCAATACTCAGAGACAATCTATGTTGTTTTGTGGGTCTTTTATACCAAAAGAAGGCTGGAAAATAGAAAAGAAAGTTTGGAATTAAAGGCAGTTTCCCTTTTTAGTTTATATATATCTACTTTCAAATTTGATTTAGTGAATAGATTGCACTTTAACAATAACAAGCACTGATTATTTGCATTTGGAAATCTCTTTAATGATTTCATTCTGAAAAGACAGTCTTGCACAATGGTTAAAATTGTGAGGTGAGGACTCACAGTTCTGAGTCCAAATTCAAGCCTATGCACTTGAAACACCGTTAACCATCTGGAATATAAAGGTGATAACACCTACCCTTGGGTTAAAAATGGTATTACAAATGTTGAAGACTTAGAGAAAGCCTTAACACATAACAGTCACATTAACTGTATATAGTCAGCATATAACAGGCAGTCAACAAACCAATGCAATAAAGAACCTAATGACTAATATAGCATCTTGAATATATACATTTATCAATACAAAATGGAATTCACCTCTCTAAATGCCTGGACATCTATTCCTCGTGGTATTTTTTCCAAAGGTAACGAATATAACAGGGCAAAACTAATTTAGTGAATGTGATTGTCTGTGTTGTTATCACATATGGGTTTATGAAATTTTAAAGACTATTCTTTGAAGCAAGTTAATTGCATTTGTCCAATAAGAAGAGATCTAGTACTATAAATAGAAAACACTTAAAGATTTTTAGACTTTGTCTTTAAAGTATTTAATTGAAATTAAATATACACTACTATATTTTGCTCATTACCTGAAAGTTTGAAGACAAATTAAATGTTTCAGAAAGTTAATTCTTTTAATACATATCTTTTTAAAAATGTTTTATTTATTTTTGAGAGAGAGAGAGAGAGAGAGAGAGAGAGAGAGAGCGCTAGTGGGAGAGGAGTAGAGAAAGAAGGAGACACAGAATCTGAAGCAGGCTCCAGGATCTGAGCTGTCAGCACAGAGCCTGATGCAGGGCTTGACCTCGGAAACAGTCAGATCATGACCTATGCCAAAGTTGGACGCTTAACCAACTGAGCCACCCAGGTGCCCCTTAATACATATCTAAAATACAAATTGTAATTCTTTTTAAAAATAAAATAAATTAACTTTAAAAGATTGTTACTCTGTTAAAAGTTAAACCAACCAACCAACAAAACAAAATTAGCTCCTGTATTCTAGAATTTTTTTTAAGTCTCTCAATCTGATCATTAGCATTCTTACTGGAGGAAAATCAATGGGACTATAAAATTAAACAAGGCCATCAGAAACAAATTCAAAATAGAGTCACATCTAAATTATGGGACTGAACAATCTTATCATTTCATCTCTTAATTGAGCACCAACAAAGTCCTAGACTTTAGAGGCCTAGGGAGGTAGTAAGAGTGGGAAAATTATGTGATCTGTGTCTTCAAGAATGAGTAGCATTAGTTCACCCAAGAGAGTGGATAGGTATTATTAAGGAGAAGAAGCAACTAACATATGCAAATGTAGGTGGGGGGAGGTGCTCAGGGTGCAGTCAGAGAACCTAGGGTATTTGCTTGGAAAGCCTGGCTTAGAAGATTGTGAGTCCAAGGCAGAAGGATAGTTGAGGATGGCTTATGTTACAAAGATTGGATCTTGTTCACTTCCCTCATTTATCAAGAAATATGGAAATTCTCAGAGATTTTACCCCTCTTATAACACCTGCTGTGAACATGGATAACATCATAAATGACATGGGAATACCCTAGGTCATCAATTATTTGACTGCCTAATCTTGCTACTCTTTCTACCTAAGCTACCCTGCCTTTTATTTTTTAACTCTTCCTTTTATGGCAGGTGAATCATTTAGTCTCCTATGTAGAACAATTCTCTCACCAAAGTTCTTAATACTTGATGGACAGTGTAAGTTTTTAAATTTGAATGTCTTTAGGACATGTGCAGCGATTACCCACAGAATCTATAATGATTTACTGCTTTAGAGATGGTTGTTTTACCTTAGAGGGTCACACATTTTTGCTAGACATCTAACAGCATATAATTTAGGGCATCTTGAATTCAACTTTCTCCTTTTATATATTTGGCATTGATTTTTTAGCTAAATCTTTCTTCTGCATATATAGACCCATTCAAAAAAATTAAACAAGTAAATAAACAGACCCTCTAATGCACAGCACACAATCCTCTTTTCTCCCTCACAGGAAAAATTATCAAGAAGCAGTATGTACTGTCGAAGTTTCAGTCCACTTCTTTCTCTCTCACTAACACTCTTAAATTATTTGAATTTGTTTCAGACTCATTACTTAAAAAAGTTGTTGATGAGATCATCCATATACTTCCAGTGGACAAATCTAATAAAAACTGGCTGCTAAAGACACTGACTCCTCCCTTCACCTTAAAACTCTTCCTCTGTCAGGTGTCCCATGGCACTCTCCTGTTTTTCCTCTCACTGTTCTATTTCTTCTCCACTCCCCTTGCCACCCTTTGCAGTCTTCTTAGGCTTATCATCTTCTATAAAGACATTGAATAATGAAATTCTTAGAAACTCGTCTTTGGCTTTCTTTCCTTTGAGATCTATATTCTTTCCATATATAATCACATTTACAACTAGTTCTAACTACCATTTGTGTGCCAACATCTCCAAAATTTATATTTCAAACTTGGTTTTATTTATATGTTTTTACAGTATACAATTTTCAGTTTTATTCCATATGCTCAACTATCCTCATATATGCTTTGGTAATATTATATTTTATGTTGCATAGGCACAATAAATCTAATGGCACACAAACAGACATCATCATTTGGCTTTGTTCCTCCTTTAATACCTGTCCTTTTCCCTGGTTCCTGATTTCAGTAAATGGTATCTACATTTATCCATTTCTGAAAATTAGCCATCTAAGAGTTACTCTTGATATCTCCATTAATTAATTAATTAATTAATTTAGTGGGGGGAGAGAGCACACAAGGGGGGAGAGGCGGAGAGAGGGAGAGAGAGAATCTTAAGCACGTTCCATGCCCAGTGTGGAGTCTAATGCGGGGCTGGATCCATGACCCTGAGATCATGACCAAAGCCAAAATCAAGAATCAGATGCTCAACTGACTGAGTCACCAAGGCATGTTTTTTATTTTTATTTTATTTATTTTATTTTTTGAGAGACAACAAGCAAGCAATATGTACTTCTCTTTGATTCCAGTCTTCCTCCATTCAACCCATTAACAAGTGTCTTAAAATTTTTAAGCACAAATTAAGAATCCCAAAATATCCCTTAAGTCTTCCGGCTTCTTTCCATAATCACTAGAATCCTCCTATCTCAATCTATCACAATATCTTGTCCTTACCTTCTATGTTGTCTCCCCACATCTACCCTGGACTCTTCCATCTTTTTTTTTTTTTTTCTTCTAATCATATCACTTTCCTCTCTGCCTTTAAACCTATCATTTGATTTCCTTTGAATTTAGGATGAAGACCAGATTTATGGTTTTACAGCCCTGAATAATCAGTTACACCTATCCTATTTGTTCTCTGTGTTCAAATATACTGGCCTTTCCTTTCTTTAAATTTTCTGAGCCTCTTTCTATTTAAGGATTTTTTTTTCAATTTGCTTCAATTTGTTTCCTCTGGAGATAGATAGATATATAGATAGATAGATACATTTGTTTTTTCCTTTCCTAAGCTAGCTTTTATCACTCTTCAGTTGTCAACTTAGTCTCCTTGCCTGACTTCACAGGCTCCTCAGGTTACTATGGTATATGCTCTTAATACATGTTAGGTGGTAATTTTACATTTGTTTGCTAGGTTATTTGGTTAAGGCTCCTTTCACCTACCCTATAAGGGTTGTTTCAGTGCAATCATTGTTTCTTTAGTGCCTAGCTTGGTAAATGTTCAATCATACAAGCGTCCACCTAAAAGGATAAACAATCTTCTGGAATGAAAGGTATTGAAGATAAGTATTCAGAGCAAGGTTGTGTTTAAGATTTTTGTTTTTAGAAATTATATACAGCAGGAAAATAAGAAAAACTGAAGGAGGGAGGGTATTCTAAAAAATAGTGAAATTGTTTAGGTTATTTTAATAGTCTGGGTTCTTGCCTAGACGGGGGATATGAACTAAGGCAATGTCAATTAGGTTAAAGAGGAGAAGGTGAAACTGAGAAAGATTTATAAAGTTAATGCAGGGTTTGTTTCTGATTGCCTGAGGTGGACCAGAGGAAATGGAAGTCACATGAGTAAATGATTGGCTCTCTAAGTTAATAATCAGATGTAAAAGAGAAGGAGCAGTGTGTGGTAAAGTCTCAGCTACTTTTTATAAAGGCTGAATTTGTGTCATTTAATGTGGAGAACGATATGGAGATAGCACACAGTCCCAAGAGAGTGATGGACTGGTGAGGAAATGAGTTTGGGCGTCCCTGGTACTAGTGGCCAATAAAGCCACGGATGTGCTGAGAACACATAGAGACCGAGTCACGGGGATAATTACATTGTAGAAGGGGAATGGAGGGGTTTGAGCCCAAGGAAATGAATAAGACATGGCTGCACATGTAGAAAGAAAACAAAAAGCAAGTTGGGTAATGACAAGCAAATGAGACCTTTGAGAAGAGACTGATGAATCAAGATGAGGATTAAAGAAAATATGACCCCTAATACTTGGTGATTAAGATCTATTCCTGGAATTTTTAAGTGTATCCTTACTGAACTTAAATGGGCAGAAATTAAGCTAATTAGGTTGCAAAGTAAATAGGACAGAAAGCACCAGAAAGTACAGAAAGTACAGTGTATAATTATATATATGTGTATGTGTGCATACATATCTATATCTATCTATATATACACAATCTATCTATATCTATAGATAGATATAGATATAGATTGTATATCTATGGATATAGATATAGATATAGATATAGATATAGATATAGATATAGATTTTAAGTAGGCTTCATGCGCAATGCAAAGCTCAATGTGGAGCTTGAATTCACAACCCTGAGATCAAGACCTGAGCTGAGAGCAAGAGTCAGACACTTAACTGACTGAGTCACCCAGGCAGCCCTAAATTATTCTTTAAATATTTTTGGTTGTAAAAGGAAAGAGCAATATGGTGGTAGATTAGATCAGAAAGCAGGGGAGGTAGGTGTTTTTGATTTGTGAAATTTAATAAAACCAATGTGTTTTACCGTTACATAGCACCTTTTATATCTCATGCTAGTCACCAAGGTTGCTTCCTGGCCCTGCAATGGGAGGAAAGGGGCACCATATTAGTACTGTGAGGCAGGGGCATGGAGAATCTCACTCAAACCTATAGGACACATTAAATCAGTTAGGTAAAACAGAACTGACTAGAGTTCAAGTGGAATGTTAAAAGTTCAGAAAGATAAAAGTTATTTTGCAAGGTCCTTAAACTAAAAAGCTCAAGAAAGAAGTGAAAAAATCAGAAATCCTCCCCACCCCCCCCACACAAATAATAATAATAATAATAGTAAGAGAATCAATAGTTAAGGAGGACATCACCTGACAATGACTGGAATAGAAAGCATTATTAATGGCTTCTTAAAAAAAAAATGTTCTGATCTAAGGATCAGATGGTATGTATGAAGGATGGATAATTTGGAAACGAAATCTACATAGCTTTACATAGATTTAAAGACCACAGAGTTTAGAATTAGAGAGACATGAACCTGGCTTTCCAGATTTGTGAATCACTAAAGGTTTGACTTTAGACACGTCACTGTCTCTTAATTTAATTTCTTCATTTATTAAGTGGGTAATAATGCCTACTCTTAAGATTGCAGTGAGGAATAATTAAGACAACGTATGTAAAACACTTAGCAGGTAATACATTCCTAGGAACTGATAAAATCATCCTTGTTCTTGATGCAGTCCTAAATTGAAAGAACATAGTGAGATGGACTAATAAAATTAATCTTTTTTGAAAATAAATATTGTTTGTTTTTTTTTTTTTATTTTCAAACATATATACTGCTAAATTGTCATAGTGTCTACTTTCCACTGGGCAGAAGTTCAAGGTGGAAGGTAACTTCAGGACCATAAATATCCCTTGCCTGGAGCTCCTACTTCATCCATTCCACAACACCTATAGCAGGTCTAAAATTTCCATTCCTAGTAATTGCACAACTAGTCGCCCAAGGCAAATAAAGAGTGATTGCTTTTGATGGATGTATTGCACAAAAATGAATATAGTAAATCCTAGCCCCCCCAATAAAAGACATAACTAACCAGAAAAAGAAAAAAAAGACTTCTTGAATACTGTGTCTTCTTATTTAGAGCCCCCACATTGGCTCCACATATGCAGAACTAGACAAAGTCAAGTTGTAAACCGGTTAGGCTCATCGCTCTGCTATGAATGTCACACTCCTTTGTCATTTTTCCAAGTATAAAATGGAGCCAACTCAAATTTTCCCTAAAGCCTCATTTCATGAGCATGAAGTCAGCATTTATGATATGCATTTTGGTTGTTTCATTATGTTATTTTATCAAGACTCAGTTTATCTGAAGATATTTACTCATAAATCTTCTTCCTCCCTCCTATCCCTTGCAAATAAAGTATTCTATTTGCTCATCTGTAAAAAAAGATAACAGAATCTTCCTTCTCTTTGATGCATATATCAAGGCTTATTACAAAACTGCTTCCTCCAGAAACGGCACACATGAGCCTCTGGCATGCGACCCGAATCCTAAATTGTTTGGAAGAAATAGCTGTGTACTATAGAATCAAAGATATCTTTACCTTGACATTCACAGTATGTCTCTTTTGATGTAACACGGACGATGTTATTTACCATCCCTCGTCTCGAGCAAATTTAGATGTGTAAGTGAGAGAATGCTGGTGTTTATTTCTCATAAGGTAACTGAAGTGACTCCATGGGAAAAGAACTATCTAACAATGCAACAAAGTATTTGTTTTTATATTGCTACAAGAGTTTTACTGATAATATATCACTGAAATATGAAATGAAGGAGGTATTGAGGAATCAGCGCCATTAACATTCATTACACAAAAGAGTTTATTATCTACATACAACTATTTGTATATTCTAAGGCTCACAAAAGGAAGCAAACACTTTGTGATTTTCACAAAGAATATAAAATAATGTTGAGGGACTTTACAGCAACAGTTGGAAATCCCAGTCAAATCGAACACATTTCTAATTCCCTGACCATTTTGAGGAAACACACTTGAGTCATTCATTTGGTTCTAAATAAACTTGATAGAAATTCATCTGGGCATCCTCTCAGGGGACTCTTCTCTACTTAAGTGCCCTTGAGTAGATCTCTCTGGCACAGTTAAGTGCCTAACATTATCAGAAACCTTAATTTTGAACTGCCTTCTTGCACATGAAGCATAAAATTTAGGCAAAAGTGACACTGCCTCTTTCAAAGTCAAATTAAAACACACATATATGTGGGACTTTTTTAAAAGTCAAAACTATTATCATTCAGTGAAAACCCTGAAGCAAAATGTAATAATGTCAAGTTGTTTGTCCACTTTCCTTTCATTTGATTCATAGAGAAAAGTTCTGAAGTCAATCTATAAACATAGTCAAACCTTGCTGAATGCTTGTAGATAAAGAAAATGAAAATCTATTCACATATCTTTTTTAGAGTAGTGCGACAGGCACGGTGGCCATTCCATGGCCACAATCTATAGCTTTTTATAAACCTGCGTGAGGCACACTGACAGAACAAATTAATTTTAATGACACAGTTGATAGAAACTAGAATATTTATCTAATTTGGAGCAAAATAGAAATAAAGGTATGTTTTCAAAAGTATTTAATAATACATGAAGTATTAATGAAAAAGATCTGAGTAGATTCCTTGAAGACAATCATTTGATTACCGTTTTAGGGATGCTATTTATATATCAAGTTTAAGTGTTCCAGAATGTTTTAATTTATTTAAAATATAAGTTTATGAAACAAAATAGATAATCAGATTAGGAATTTTATAATAAAAGAGAGGAAACCCATATACAAATGAATCATCAGGATATGACCTTGGTTTTCAGTTACTAACTCATGATTTCCTCTTTTATTTTTAGGCGTTATTTTTACAAATTGGTGGTGTTACCCATAAATGCAAATGATTACCCTTAGGCACTACCTACACAAATGCAGGTGAAGGTCCCTGAGGGGCAACAGACCAGAACCTGGCACCTGGGCAGATGGTATTCAAGTTGCTGGCAGGTGATGAAGGTGGGGAAAGACACTTGTCATTTCAAATCCCAGAGACCAACGCTTTCAACTCAGAAATGAAAATAAGTCACTTATAACTCCCTGAGGTGGAAAAGGCAGCCACAGGAAATCATTCTAAACCACACCTTCATGCTGTGCCCTAGTCAAATGAAAATAAAGAGGTTCCCTTTGTTTAATAAGCAACTGAAAGTGTTCCTTTCATGCCTCCCCCAGCTCTTGGCATTGAACATACCAGTGGCCATTTAATCAAGATTCCTTTTAAACTTGTGAATGTTAGTTGAATATCTCAAGAGGTCTGATTCCCTTCACTTTGAAGCCCATTTTGACCCCAAATGCATTAACCTGGGCTGTCGACATTTCTTCCTGTGCTGTCACTTAAGATTTACTCCACATAAAATAAAGAACATCGACCTTGAAAGAGGGGGGAAAAAAAAAAACAACATTCAGCAATCCAGACCAGAATCCAGGCTCTGTCAAAGTGATTTCTTATTCCATTTTACTGAAGGAGTACCATGCTTTATCACTTCTGAGTTCATGTCTTACAGCTGAGGCAACCCCCTCGCATCGGTAAGTTGCGTAGTTAAAGTAGCCACGCGCTGTTCATATTGTCACTATGATTTAAAGTGAGAATGGTATTCTGAGGGTGAAATACAACTGAAATGAGGACAGGAAGTGGGACCAAGAAACATTAAATCATGTATAATTAACGGCTCTGCTTGTTGCTGGTCACTTCCCCCCTCTGTAATGGGTGGTATACAGATGCCTTACAGCCGAAAGGGCAGGATGCTTAGTGTTGAAGGTGCCAACATTGTATCACCCTAAATCCCTCATTCAAGTGGGCATCAGAAATAAAAAGAGGGAAAATAGGTCTGATCACCGCAGGTAATTTTGACAGACTGTCACCTGCCTCCACTATTACCATGCTGCATAATCTTCCAAAACTTCTATAAATGCCTTCTGCCTATTAGCATTTTAAAGGGCTTTGTGGCCATCATACTCCCATTCTGGAGCTAGGGATGTTTCATTATCCTCAATTAAACCTCTCTCAGAAGCAAGATTGGCAAGCATTTATTTATATATTTTCCTTAGAGGCAACATGGGAGGCATGGATTTTATAAAGTAGGCAGGGTGTTGTTCCGTGTGGGCATCAAGAGGCAATGCTGCTTTGGAATAATTCTCCTAATGTGAAGCCACCGCCATTAAAACATAAACCATAATTGCGGAAAGCAATTTGCTCAGTAGCAGAGAACTAACAGGATTTCTTATTGTGATTCAATAACAAGGGAGCATGAAGATGCAAGGCTGAAAAAGCTCCCCAAACTCTTTTAATTTTGTTGAAATGTAATTTTCTTCTGTGAAACCAATGTGAAAAGTTGAAATCGTTTCTATCACACTCACGAGCAAGATGTATATACATTTCATGTAAATTAACATTTTCTGACTTCAATGAATGTAAACACTCTTTCATTCGCACATTCCAAAATGTGAATTAATAAAAACTTGAACTTATGACAGGGTCAACAAACAGTGAAAGCAAATCCACAGCGAGGTCAAAAGTTGATGCGATCCAGGTTCTAATCAGTTTTGTCATACTTTATACACTGCTTCCCTTTCCCTAACAACTGATTATAGTTCAGTACAGACTTTAAAGCAACATGAAAAGTTTATAAATATTAATAATAAATATATTTAAAATCAATAACATTATTAATAGAATCCTTCCTATATAACATGGTCAAAATCAATAATAGCATATAAATATATGAGATGTGGGAGATATTGTAGATTATATACTACTAAAGTCAAAATCAATAGTACCAATCTGGAATCTATTACTTTACCATTTATACTTATAAGAAGATATTTCATCTGGGTAATTCTATTTCTTTTATTAGATATAACGTGGATCAAATAAATGTTAGAAGCCATCAACGACACTAATGAATTTATAAAAGCACATTTATTTGTTTAAAATTTGCTGCTAGCTCATTTCTTTTCATAGCATCATCCACTTGCGAGGGACCAAGAACAGACATATCTTTGTATCTTTTGTTTAATTTTTTTTTCCCTATTTTTAATGGCAGCACCCAATGGTGACATAAGCAAGGGCTGGCCTTCCGCAGTCCACCCTGGGTACCGAATGCCTCCAGAGTGCACATGCTTTCTCTGCTCACCTGCCCCCAGCCCTGTGTGCTAAATCACCACACTGGCTCCTGTGAGCTTTTCTAAGGCTCACTCCCTTCACAGCTGGTGAGTTGACACTTTCCATCACTTAACCTCTTGGCAACAGATGCCTCTCACTTAGGCACAGATGCTGAGTACCCACCCATCTCTAACATTAGCCTTGTGTTCCGACTAATTGGGCCAGCAGAGTCACAATTAAGATTTGAATAATTAGATAACGGCTATGATTACTTTTATAATTAATCCTCATATTGAGTCATCATGATCTGTCCTGGGTGATGACCACTGGCCTATACTTAATTCAAGTTGAGATAATTTGTTTTAAAAGCAAAGCATTACTAAAAAAAAGATCCCCCACCTTTCCCCTAGAATGAATGTAATTTTTTTGCTTAAATATGACACTATGGAGAGATACATAATTTTCACTTTTCAATTAGATGTTACAGTGATTTCTTGGAGGATAAGTACTTAATTCAGTTCATGCTAACAATTTTTTTTTTTTTTTTTTTTTTTGTAAAGGTTCGCAATTTGGCTGCCGTTTTGGTGCTGTGTGACCACATTAAATAAGTACAGGTTTTTTTTTCTTTTCTCACAAAGTTCACAGTATAATAAAACCACATACAATAAAAACAAATTGGGGATGACCCCTCTCTTCTCTCTCATCTTCACAGAGTTAACAACCGTTACAGTTTCTCATGGTTTAGCCGTGAGTTCCTTCTCTCGTCTCTGTTTACATCCTGTCCACGTCTGTGATGGCCAAAATGTCCTATGGTGGAACTCTGGTGCTAAAAGTCACCTAAAATCGGGAGTCCAAAACAGACTGTCACATCTGTCCTCTGCCAGTCCCTCGCAGAAGCTGGGTCATCTTGATCCATCCCTTTCTCAGTGAAGGAGCCCTGAGCTCTGAAAATCCGTCTTCATGCACATTTCTCTCCTTCACCACAACGTGGGGGACTCCTGGTATTTTTTTTTTTTTTGAAGTAACATAAGAGTCCCGCCCCATTTATGCCTCATTTCCAAGCCTTTATCTCCAAAACTGTCACAGCCTCCCCTCATACAGCTGTGCACCTCTGTGTCTATTTCTCCCACCCTGGTGTCTCTCCACCCTTCGAGCACACACTGGCATCCCACTGGCTTTTGCATGAACCATCGAGTCCATCAGCCTGGCACGTCTTCCTTCCGTCTCCATTGAGTTACTACACATCTACAGATTTCTCTTCAAACATAGGTCCTTCCAAGGAGGCTTCTTTTGTCTCTAAGCCATGCCAGGCCCCGCCTTTCTGTATTTCACAATACCATTCACATTTCTTTCAGAGCACATTCCACACTTGTACCTATATACGTTTTAGTGATTATTTTAGCTTATAGCTACCCTGGATCTGGCCCAGTTTCTGACACACAAGAGACATTTCGCTATTAAATCTATGAATCGTAAGATGGTATTATAATTCAAAAAGAACTAAAATGTGTAGTCAGCAACTAAAGATAGAGAGGTCTCCAAAGTCATTACTGAGTATTTACAACTTGGCCATACATCTCAACAGTCCTTAAAGAACAACAACTACTACTACTACTACTACTACTTCTTCTTCTTCTTCTTCTTCTTTAAATGTTTATTATTAATTTTTGAGAGGGGGAGGGGCAGAGAGAGAAAGAAGACACAGAATCTGGAGCAGGCTCCAGGCTCCGAGCTGTCAGCCTGACGTTGGGCTTGACCTCATGAACCGTGAGAGATGCTGACCTGAGCCGAAGTCAAATGCTTAACTGACCAAGCCACCCAAGCGCCCCAGGAAGATACTCTTTTATACATGTGTTCATGCATTTAAGAATTAGCACTCAAGTGTTATCATGTGACAAACACAGTACCAAACACTGAGGTTTAAACAAACATAAGATACGGCCTGGGCCTCCACAGAGTTTATAATCTATCAGGTGACACAAATTCACAAAGAAAATTAGGAAGCAATATGGCACGTGTAGTAAAACAGTTAAATTAGGCTTCTGGTTGGAGATGAAGAAGAGCTTCCTGGTGAAAGTGGTGTCAGTTCTGAGTTTCCAAGAGACAACAGGAATTACCCAGAATAGTTATGGAGGAGTTTAAGGATAAGAAGGAGAAGAGCAGATACATTTCAAGCACTGTGGACAGCAGAGGGGCCAAAAATACCATTAGGAGTGTGTTTGTAGATTCTTGGGCATGTGACTGAAAATTATTCACAGTGACTAAGAACTTCACGGGGAAAGGAATGGCAGGAAGGAAGGGGGAGGGGAGAAGATGGGGATGTGTCCTCATATTCTATGCTAGAAAGACTGAAGCTCATTTCGTATTAACAGAGCGTCAGTGGAGGCTTCACATGGGAAAGTGGCAAGGTTAAGATCATAGCTGGGGAGACAGGTCGTGAAAGAGAAGAGACTGGAGGCCAGGATATTGACAAGGAGGCTGAATCCCTGCAAGAATGAAGGCCTGACTTTCAGAGCGAAACAGCAATATGCATCTGCAGGGAGAGAATTAGGGAATTGGGAGGCACAACTGAGAACCACGGCACAGGGAGGAAGCGTGGGGGGGAGTTATCATACATGACGTAGCAGAAGATACTGAGGTTTCAAACATGAATGCCGGACACATTTTAGCTTATCTGGCTCATATATTAGAGTCCTACATACAGGCCTCTTGTTTGTTTGTGAATACTAAATGTTATTACCAATTTGTATGTATAAAGTCTAAGGTGAACTAGAGGTATTGCAAGTTCCCAAATTTGAAATTAATGTTTCTAGGAGAAAACACTTTCAGAATTCTAACCAAGAGGAAAAGGAGATCTAATGGGATACATTGGCTGAAACCATATTCCAAATGCAGTGTTTTTTGAAGCTGTAAATATTAGATGATAGGAAAACTCCCATTTCCTCTATGTTTTCAACAACATATTCCTTCTATTTGCTGACCACTTTCCCAAGCATTGGAGATTACAAGTGGATTCAAGAGAGACCTGAGGGTTAGAAGCGTACTGTGTGATGAATGACAGCTTACTTCTGGAATGTGCATAACCTAGAACAAGAAGTTAATCTTTCTTCCATCAGGGGTTAGAGCTACATTTCTTCAGGTTTTTGCTTTGTTTGTATACAAATTTTTTTAAGCAGCCCAATCTGTTAGGCAAATTCTTGGGGAGATCCATGTTTGCCTGACTGCTCATGTAGTTGTTTTCCAGGAGCAAAGACCCACAGGATTACTGAATGGACCAGAAGACTCCACTGCACTCTTTCACTGCAGAAGAGAATAACAACTTGGATTGGCTCAGTTCAACTTATTGGACTAATGCCAGCCTACCCACGGTATCATCAAGCCTTGTTAATACAAAAAAATTAAAATAAAATAAAATAAAATAAAATAAAATAAAATATTAGTAGTAATTGTGAATACAGACTGAATTTATGTAGGATTATTTTCTTCTACTTTTTCTATTAAAAACAGCATAGCAGGTGAAAGAAGTATTTTTTGTGGGGCACCTGGGTGGCTCAGTTGGTTGGGTGCCCGACTTCAACTTTGGCTCAGGTCATGATCCCACAGTTCATGGGTTAGAGCCCCACATCAGGCTCTGAGCTGACAGCTCAAAGCCTGGAGAGCCTGCTTCGGTTCTCCCTCTCTCTCTGCCCCTCCCCCGCTCACACTCTGTCTCTCTCTCTCTGTCTCTCTCTGTCTCTCTCTGTCTCTCTCAAAAATAAATAAACGTAAAAACATTAAAAAAGAGAAGTATTTTTTTAATTGAAATAAGTGGACATTGTCACACGAGTTAGAATCTGGAAATGAAAATGAGGGTGCCAAAACTAATCAGACCTAGCATGGAGTCTGAGTCCTCGCCTCAGTGCTAGAAGATCTATTTGAATGTAGTCCAGTTGGGAAAAGAAAGTTCACCCCTGGCTGATGAGAAATAGGAGTTATGAGAAATGACATATTCAGGTACCAGGCCTGTGGGCTTGAGAGCCAATACACTGCCTGCCATTTGATTTATGTCTTCTAAATTCTACTCTCCATCATTATTTTTTTTAATGAAAAAAAAAAAAACCTTGCTATTTGGTCTACAGGTGCCAAGTGGCTTAAGGAAAGATACACGCTCAAGCTGCAAGTAAGAAGAGATAAAGGGAAGGGCAGTGCTCTTTTTCTGTGACTGCAGTCATGTGAGCAATGGAGACAGAACAAGGGACAGTACTGCCCAGAGGAGTTGCCATCTTCCAAGAGACATGAGCACTACAGGCTTGCCTGGCAGAAGGCAGGAGGTCAGAGGGGAAAACCCAAGAATCTCGTTTTTGAGAGCATGAGCGAGCACCCTGGGACCTTTCACAAACAGCCCAGTGAGAGTTGAGTGGACCCGGTGCACCCGTCAAGGCAGTGGGTCCTGAGCCATGATAAAGGTGGCACTGATGAAAATCAGATCTATTTTATTAGCTCAGGCCCAGACGTTTAAGTTGCCATGGGTTGCAATAAAAGTTAACTTTTCATCCTCCAGACAAACGGTGCTTTTCTTAGCTTGGAATTATTAGAGACACTGGGAATCAAAGTTGTAGATAGGGTGAGGGGTAAAAATCCTGAAAACTCTGAAACCTAGAGAGATTGAGGGAATACATGGGGAATGCCAGCAAAATATGGGGACCTGGGCCATCTAGTTAATGTAATAATAATCTACACCAGCATTGTGCTTGCTATAAGCCAGGCACTCTGCTAAGCTCATTTATGATGGCATCTCAATACAGAAACCACTTCTGAGGTCACAAATATTATCTGTATGCTAAACAAAAGTAAAAAAAAAAATGTCTAAAACTGAACAGGTATTGAGACATGGAATCAGACTGGAATTTCAGTCTGTTGAATTGCAAAGCCCATTATTTTAATTTCATATCACTACACCTTCCAGATCTACTCAGCAGTCCTGGCTATGTTTCCTGGTGACCTCATTAAGGTTGGGAAAGGAAAAAGAAAAAACAATTTTTGTTACTTCTTTGAGCGATTGCTATTCATCAGGGACTCTGATAGGTACTTTCCCACCCTTTATCTCATTTAATCCTCAAAACAGTCAATGATGAAGTATTAAAATATATAATTTATGGGGGGCCTGCATGGCTCAGTTGGTTAAGCGACCGACTTCAGCTTAGGTCATGATCTCAGAGTTTGTGAGCTTGAGTCTCATATCAGGCTCTGCGTCTACAGCTCAGAGCCTGGAGCTGCTTCAGATTCTGCGTCTTGCTCTTTCTCTGCCCCTCCTCCCCATCTCTTTCTCTCTCTCAAAAACAACTGAACATTAAAAAAATTGAAGAAAAATTAAAAATATATACTTTATGCTTTTTACACACAAAGAAGCAAAGAGCCCTCTCACTCTTACTCTATTGCCATCGGATTTGTTTCTTCTGATGATTTTTCTTCTTCCCTAATTCTCTGCAAAAAGGAGAATGTTCTGCCAGTTTCTTTCCCTTTCTTTGTTGTTCTTGAATTTAGTTCAACATGAGGAAATAAAAGCCTAGGGATAAAATGCTCACTCTTTTTTCTGTATGGTATTTCTTTCCCTCTCTCACTCATACACACACACACAAACACACACACACACACACACACACACACACACTCAATCACATTTTCTCATCATTAACCTGTTATTAGTAACAAAAGAGAAGTATTCATTCATTGATCATAGGATTTATCTCTAGATGTCTAGATGGGATAAAATAACATAAATAAGAGCGTGCCATATCTTGCTTTGCACATCATGTTTCAGAAGTTCTGGGGGAATAGTGTGTGTGTATGTATATATGTAATTAAATGTATAGAAGTAGAGATATGCATATATATGCGTATATCCATATATACATATACTTTTATATACATAGGCTATGTGTATGCATACATGTATTTTTAAGGAAAAATTAGAATTTTCTCTATTACTAACTGTAGTGTTCTATTCCAGGCAGCATCTGGTAGGCAAGTCACATATACAGTCACTTGAATTGACCTCCAGTAGGCAGGAGACTTTAAACAGCTCTCAAAATCTCCTTACAGGTTCCCTTAAAAATGGATATCTGCAAAGGGAATAAGGGAATTAACTCCACCATGCAGATCGGGCTTGAACAATTCCTAAAAGAGCCTAGGTTAGGTTTCCTGCACTTTTTTTCTGTTCTGCTCTCTCCCTCAGGATTAAATGCCAGTGAGTCTGGTGCACAGTGTAGTTTCTCGTTGGGTCTTCTCTCCATTTATCTCACACAATAGACCTTTCCCCTTTCCAAAAACACTTGGTGTTCAGAGCAGGTCAGTCCCACTTTTCCAGTGCCAATCATCATGAAAAGTTACCATGAGAAGATATTGATTAGTAAGAAATAGCTAGTTGCATCTCTAACCCTAGGGCCTATCATACCCCAAATTAAAGGGTGAAAATAATATTGGGAAGTTCAGATTTTGTCAGAGAGCTCCAGGGAGATGCTTAGGACGAGAAGTAGATTTCAGCAGTGCTACTTGTAGTCTGTTTAGGCAACTCTTCTGTTTTATTCTAAATTGGCTTCTATTGCCTTTGATGAAATCATGTATCAGTAAAGTGTCCTTATTACAGAGTCCTCATCTAAAATTACACTGTTATTGTCACTTTTTGCTAAAATACATCTGTACGGTAAAATGTCTGGGACAATTATTGCATTTCTGCTTCGAACTCTCCTTATACACAAAATCATTACCTTTAAAATGTATAAACTATCAAAACAAACATGTATTTTCTAATTTGTAAATTTGTATGCTTCTTGCAGGAAATTCTTACACACTTCTTTCTTTCTTTTCTCATGTATCTGTGTGCAATCAGTTTGAAGACTATAAAAGACTTTCTATGGTGCTCTTCACTTGCAAACTGGTGGGATAAAATTCATTATAATAAAAATAACCCAATGAAATGTGTTATTTCTGTCACAATAGAAATCAGTCTCAGGGCGCCTGGGTGGCTCACTCAGTTGGGTGTCTGACTCCTGATTTCGGCTCAGGTCTTGCTCTCACAGTTCACGGGGTCCAGCCCTGCATCAGGCTCTGTGCTGACAGTGCAAAGCCTGTTTGGGATTCTGTCTCTCCCTCTCTCTGATTCTCCCCTTCTCCTTTTCTCTCTCTCTCTCTCAAAATAAATAAATAAACTTTAAAAAAAAATCAGTCTCAATCATGTTTGAAAAGAAAAATAAATACAGATAATTTATAATTACACCAAAATTCTCAGCTAAACAGCATAGATAATTTCTTTAATTAAAAAAAAAAAATCACACTATGTTTTTGTCTACCTACCTACCTACTTACCTACCTACCTACCTATCTACATATTCACGTAGTCACCATTCACATCAAGGTGCCCATCTCAAGCACCTCAGAAGGCTCCTTTTGTACACTTTCTCAGCCAATCCCCCCAAAGAAAAACACTCATGATGTTGTCTAAGTGAATACACTATAACATTATCATTCTTTTCACTGTGCTTTCATTCCATATAATTATTAACAAGGTTGACATTGGGCTTCAAATTTGGTATGCACCTTGCACACCAAATGAACACATTTTATGAACATGACATACAGATGATAGTTCTGTTATCTGATAATTAACCTAGTGGAAAACACTACAAACAGGTATTTCTGACATTCTTCAAAATTGTTATGTTTTTTTTTGTAGGAATCATAACTAACACCAAAAGAGCATAATGCCTAACAAACTGTTTCTGCTTTTAAAATTATACCTATCAACAAAAATGCTGGGCCTTTTCCATTTGCATGTGTTGTTACCCTCTTGTCAGACTAAGGTCCTGGCTCCAGGACCTATGGAAATTCTACTCTTTATTACTACCTCGCTATAACAATTCTGCTGTATCTAAGAAGTAGTTGACACACAAGTCTCAGGACTGATTTTTTAGAGATATCTTTTACTTTCATTGATACTGGCTTCATAAGAACAAAAATGTTTTTCGTTCTGGAATTTCTTCTTGGAATGCCAAACCTATCTACCATTTCAATGAGTGTAACACTAACAACGTCACCCTTTTGACCAACCCTCAAGATTCTGAAATGTTTACCATGCCTGAGAAGGTTTAATTTTCTTGGAAAGCAAGCAGAGAGGCAACTAGGGCCTAATTTTGGTTACTTGGTGTGGGTCAGAGGAAAGGGAGTGAATGGTCTTTCAATAGCGTCAAGCTATAACGTGTCCAACAGGGACCCTAGAGACATGCCTGAACCTAGACACAAACTGTAGAGGAACAATGAAGCAGCGGGGATGCAGGGCCTGGGCATCATGGATAAATTATGGCATTTTCCTATGGAAGAAGCATTTTATCTTGCTTAGTGATTTGTTACTTAATCTATAATCCTACTTTTAAGAACCTGCCTATAGTCAAAGAATCAATATTTGACTTATATGGATCTGAGGAGGATGATTACCTATGCATAGAGAAGTATGCTTAGAATGGGGGGAAGTTTTCCAAGTCAGGCTCCTCCAAAGACGAATGAGTGACTTTGTGAAGCAAAACATTTTAACTGTACTGCTTTTACCCAAACCAGTCTCGACGCTTTGTGAGCAGGATACTCCCATCACAGACACACACACACGAAAGATGGTGAAGAGGCTCGAGGTCTATAGGTGTGTGGATACTTCATCATGAGGGGCAGGTCTGTAAAACCTGGACTAAGAAAGGTCTAGAAGAGAGTGGCTGGAAGAAGGGGCTGTTAGCTTCTTAAGTTGGTATGTTGATCAAGACCAAGAGTAACATAAACCATCATTACCCAACAAGCTTCACTTCTTTGAAGGGATTCGTGTAACACTCACATCACTTTTCCTAAGAGTTTTTGTGTTAACTTTGCATTCATTGCCACTTAACTGTGATGGGTTCTTCTCCTCATGTCTGCTGATCAGAGCATAACTGGGTCTGTTTTTTGGTTTTGTTTTTGTTTATTTCCTTAAAATGTCTTAAAAAGAAATTGGCTTAGCATCTGGTAAGGAAAAAAATCCCAATGTCTAATTACACTTCTGAGTAAATTACAGAATTGTGGGATATGAAACCTGTTTACTCTTTTTTGTTTCTGACAGGAGATATTTCTCTATTAATATTATGTTCCTCTTTAGACACTAGTCCCAACATTTATCTTGGTATTGTATTTTTCTTTGCCTTTCAGATGTTTGCCTTTGGGGGCACTCATAAAAAAAACAGCCACATTATATTTGGTGAATCTGCATTAAAAATCACTTCTTTTCCTCACAAGCTATGTAAAATGTCATTTGTGCCTCGTTGAGGCTTTTAGAAAAATCCAGAAATCTAGACCCAGGTGACCCACACTGTTTCTGCAAGGACTCTGACTTCTTTTTGAGGATTATGGTTCCAAGGAAGATTGCTTCTAAGTATCTGTGAAAGAAATATTTTCCAGAATTAACGCTGTTGTTTACTCTATATTGATTTTTAGAGTATTTCACTTCACCTCATCTAAAGGACAAACGATAAAGTATAGTTTAATTATGGTAGTATTAAATATAGTGGTGTAACCATTCCTTAACTGTGAGAGACCAAAGAATATCTATTCAGGATATGCTTTTTGACTACTGATTCTCCAGGATAGGCCATTTCTATTGTTTGCTCTACCAATTATTTTCCTCTAAAGATCAAAAGCCCTAATAATAAGAGTTAGTGTCATTTCCCTGCACTAAATATCACCTAGCTATGAAATAAAAAGCTATAAGAGTGGTACTTTTAAAGAGAATGGACTTTTGAGCTAAAATATGCATGTTCATTGATCACAAATGGATGAGAAATGTCACCCAGTTATTACACAGAAAGGTGCTGATTGAATATAGGTGACCTTTACCAAACGTGTATGAACAGTTTTTGCTGTTCATTAACGGATAAGATATCTACATAGTCCAAGAGGTGGATAAAATGTATGAAATACATTAGACAAATTTCAGCGGTTGCAGGCATGACAAATTTTTGAATTAACCTAATTGTTACCATATTTTTGTGTTTTTTGACATTTTGTAAAGGTGACACAGAGGAGCACAGTTCTATTCAGAATGGCAGGAATTTAACCGCCCAAGTAGAAGAGAGAAGCTTATGAATAAATGACTGCTTTTGAATTCAGAGAAGTACATTATCTGTCTTTTTCTGCAAATGATTTGTGTACGTCAGTGCCTGTCACCGGGAAAACACAGTAGTGAATGAAACAGTCACAGAGCCTGCCATCAGACAGTTTGGAATTTAGCATTAGTATATGACATAATGAGTTCTGTGATTGGAGTGTAAGAGGTTTACAGTGTGTTATGGAAATTGATAGGAGGGGCATTTTAACTAGACCCGTAGGGATCAAACTACTTGGGTAAAGTGACATCTTCTGTTCTAAGGGTCAAGAGATTTAGCCAGGAAAAAAGTCAACTTAATGCGACAGACAGAAAACTTGAAATCTCACAAAGGATGCCTGACAAATCGACTGGCAGGTGAGGCAAGACTAGAGAGGACAGAACATCCAGACTTTGCATACAGACAGATGCCTCAGGAAGGTCTGAAATACATCCTGAAAGAGATGGGGTATTCCAAGGGAAACTTTTAACACAGGAATGGTAAGATCAGGTTTCTATTTAGAGAGGTCAATATTCTGGAAATAGGGGCACTATTTTATGACGAGAAAGTATAACACAGAGACTACAAACAAGTAACAGATGAAGGTGGTATGAACCTTCGAGACGTAAAGGTGAAAATCCACGCGAGTGAGATTTCGACGGAGGAACTGAAAGGACTAGATATTGATTGGATATTGTAGGGTACGAGAAGTGGAAAGGCAAAGATAAGAGCTGGCTTTCTAAGCTGACTCATTTGGATAGGTTACAGTATCATTTACTGAGATTGTGTAGAGAGATTACATAGAAAGATTTGGGGGTTAAGATGGGAAGACGTTTTGACCCCTCTCTCCCTTCTTCCATTTCGTCCTTCCTTCTTTCTTTCCTTCCTGTAACACATAGATACTAATTATATCATAGCCAGTAATCTAGGTATTGAGGCTTCAGCAGGGAACAAAATAAGGTTTTTATCTTCACAGAGCTTACAGTCCCATTGAAGAACCCATCATCAGGCATAAGTGTTAAATATCAGATGAACAATAAGGAGAAACAAAGGGAAGGGCTGCTATTTTGGGTGGAATGGTAAGAGAAAACTTCGGTGAGGAAATGATATCTCCTATTCAATTTCAGCTACAATCAACAACAACAAATTTTTCACAAAAGAAGTAGAGCTTCTGCCAGAGTAACACCTAGTATCCTACTCCTGGAATGAAAAGGTCAGAATGTTATTCCCTAAGAATGTGAGTGACATTAAGTTTGAATAGTCCATTTTGAGTTTGGTTATCCAGCAAGGGTAGATGTAAGAATGTGGCCTTTTCTGTTAGGTTACAGCTGGACGAAGGAGAATGTGAACATTTTTCCACGTCAATACTAGCAGATATGGCCATCCACGGTCCGCCATTTTTAATTAACTCTGAAACTGAAATAAATGTGTCATCTAATCATGTAATAGAGTCCCTGAAAGTCACATATGGATATATAGTTGGCCAAACTTATCCTCATTCAACCCCTTATTTGGTTTTAACATCTGAACTTTCATATATCCTTGGTCCAACATTTTAAGAGTGTCTTACTCTCTCTCCCTTGAGTTCCACAAAAAATGAATTTTCTCCTCTGGTATATTTTTATTTTGTTTTTTCATTTTCATGTTTCCATAATACATAATATATATGTATAAATATTATATATGTACATACATATATATTTCAGATTGAAGTAGTGAAAATAAAATGCAAGATTCAGAATAGAGCACCAACATATCTGTCTCTCCCTTTCTCAAATCATTTAATGGGATCCCACTGTTTCTGGGTTGAAGGTTAAACTCCTTACATAGGCAAATATGAAGTTGCTTCTTCTTACACATACACTACCACATCGTCCTGTTAAACCAGACTAATATGGTCATGGAAGATGGTAGGAATTCTCTTACATTTCTGTGCCTTTGCACATAGTATGACTTCTGTTAGGAACTTACAACCCCACCTCTTCTGTCTAAATACAAATTATTCTTCAAATTAGAGCTCAGATAACTTCTTGGAAGTATCCCACAATCCCTCAAAGTTAAGTCAGAAGCTACTCTGTACATTAATAACACCCTGTACCTATTGTCCGTGATTGAACACCAGAGAGTATTGTAACTGCCTTTTCTCTTGTCTGGCTCCCCCATCCCACCAACAACAGGCAGAATACATCATGAATAAGAACTAGGGCTCATCGTCATATGTCCCTAGCATCTAGCGGAGTGCCTGACACTTAGGAGGTACACGATAGTGACTGAGTAAATTAAGTGGATGAATGTAAGCCTTTTAAGAAATGTGCTTGAAACTTACACAGTCCTAAGGAAAAGCACCACTATGGTTACTTAGGTACTTGCCTCAAGTCTGACACATAGACCATGCAATTTACTGATTCAATTGGAACATCCATACCTTCTTTTGTTCACTAGGTATTTTCTGAGAATCTGCTCTACACTGGGCACCATTCTAGGCATCAGGTTGCAGTTCTGAATAAAAGAAACAAAAACCCTGCTTCATGGACATCACATTCTGATGTTTAATGTGAGTGGGGAGACAGATAATAATAAAACAAGTTAATAAGTGTATGTTTAATGTAATATTAAACATTCTAGAAGAAAAAATATAGAAGAGTAATAGGGAATTCAATCGGCAAGTTTGGATAATAAAAATTATATTACAATATAAATTATACAAAATTTGTGTCTATATTAATGAAATATAGTATTTCCCTTAGGGTTTTATAGGTTTTAGCAATAAAAAGAAAATGTGGCAGTTGGAAAAAAAAAAGGTTAAATAGAGGAGAGAACTGAAATCAATATCCTTGCCATTTATTTTGGGGAGAGAAGAAGAAAGTTGAACTGACAAATAATGAAGTCTCAGGACTGCATTCCTAGGAATGGAGGGAACTGAAATGTGAGAAGTCAGCATTTTCTGCTAAGTTTTGAACTTTGGTATGGACTTAGCCTAGGTGGTGCTATGGCCAGAAATTTCTACACATTGGGAAGTAGGTTGGAAAAGCAACACTTGTCCTTAAATATCACCTTAACTGCAAATAAATATTAGCAATGCTTACCTAAATATGTTGCTTTCTAAAGCACTCAATTATTCTATTTCCAGAATGGGTAAGTGGGAGTCCACAACAGAGTGTAAAAAAAAAAAAAAAAAAGTTTTCTCAAGTTTGACCTAGCTCAGGACTACCTATCACCATTCTTTGATGGAAAGAGTTTCTTGAGAAGTTTTATTGACTTGACGCAGGTGAGCTGGGCTACAAGTCATGTCCTTGAAAATTTACCCACCTGTGGCAACCATAGGGCAGAGGGAGGCCAGAATGAGCGCAGCATTTCTCACTGAGCGACAGCCCTGTCATCCCCGTGAGGTTGTGAGAAATGCATAGTCTCAGGCAGCACTCCAGAACCACTTGACCAAGAGCCCCAGATAATCTGCATGCCCACTCATGTTTGGAGTTGCTGGTCTACAGCTGCAATCCTCAACCTTGTCTGAATATTAGAATTACCCGGGAAATTGTTTCAATCACAGTAATTAGGTCACATGCCTATATATTCTGAATTTATCAGAATAACCTTCATATGTCTCAAAACTGTGGTTCCTGGGTTCTTTGTCAGAACTACTAAATCAATACTCCAGGTATGGGACCCAGGAATCTGCTGTTTTAAGATGCATAGTCACTGATTCCTCTATATATCAAATTATAAGAATGTGGGGCTTGGGGCACCCAGGTGAGTCAGTTGGTTAAGCATCTGACTCTTGATATTAGCTCAGGTCGGAATTTCGTGGTGGCAGGATTGAGCCGCATGTGGGACTCTGTGCTAAACACCGTGACTGCTTGGAATTCTCTCTCTCCCTCTCTCTCTCTGCCCCTCCCCCACTCACATGCACTCTTGTGTGCACATGCTGGCTCTCTCTCTCTCTTTCTCAAAATAAAGAAACATTAAAAAAAATGAATGTGTGGCATGGAGGATGGAAAACAATTAATTCTTTTGCAAAAATACAGATTTGCTATGCTTATTACTTGAATCAATTTAATCAATATGCAAAATTTGGAATATTTTTGCATATATATGCAAATTTTTCAACATTTATAATTAGAAGATTGAAATTGCATAAAAGAGTATGGGTGAATTAGTGGATAGGAGGAAATGATAAGCTTGAATCTATCTGGAAAAAGACATTTAGATAATTATCTTCAAAACATTTTAAAAATATTTCACCAAATATTTATTATGCTCATAATAATACAAAAAAAAAGACATGCAACATGAATTAGTTTCTTTTTTAAGCAAGGAGTCAGCAAACTTCTGCAAAAGACAAAACAGCAAAAATCTTCAGCTTTGCAGCCTCTACAATATCTTTATGTTCAACTATTCAGCTCTGGTTTTGTGCATGCAAACAACCACTGACGAAAATAGAAGGGTTTCTATAAACTGTCTAGTGAATTACTTTCTTTCAAGAAACATCCACTCATCTGTCTAAATCCAATAGAAAAAAAATTGCATGTTCCTAAAATGCAAATACTGATATAAACATAGTGTCAGGAAGTGGTTTCAGGAGCTTCTGGTAAGGTCCCAGTGTGCATTCTTGCTAAAGAGAGATACTATCCCTCATTTTCTCTACGTGACAGATAAAGTGAGGGACTCATAACAAGGTTTCTCATTTATAATAACTATCATCTCCTGATGACCTGAGCAATTATATCAATTATCTCCTTTATTTCACACAACAGTGCTATGGATCAGTACTATCATTAAGTTTTTTTCTTTTTCTTTCTTTTCTTTTTTTTTTTTTTTTAATGTTTATGTGTTTTTGAGAGACACAGAGGCACAGAGCATGAGCAGCGGAAGGAAAGAGAGAGAGAGGGAGACACAGATTCTGAAGTAAGCTCCAGGTTCTGAGCTGTCAGCACAGAGCCGGATGCAGGATTCGAGCCCATGAACCACAAGATCATGACCTGAGCCCAGGTCGGATGCTTAACCTACTGAGCCACCCAGGCGCCCCGTGGAACAGTACTACCATTAGATCCATTTTAAAAATCACAAAAAAAAAAAAACCCACAAAGTTTAGATACTTTAACTTATGTGCCTGAAGTCATAGAGCTAGAAATTACCCTTAGTGGTCATTTGAACCTTGGTAGTACTTGTACATCATTATAGCCACTACACATTTCTGTCTTATCCATTTTCTAATGAGACCGTGAATACTTATGATGCTGGGCTGGTTATAACCTTTTAGTTTGCAAAAAACAAAGATTCACTCAGCTTAAATTAGTAAATGGGACTGCAACCATAGAGAAAAATGTTGAAAACAGGAAGTCTCACCACTGCACAGGGTGTCTGAAATATTACCCAGGATAACACAGCTTTGTTGCCCCTCCACAGGAAAGCTCTCCTTTCTTGTGCTTAGCCATTATGGTGACTCAGAAAATGTGTCTCACCTGACATAAAGGAATAAACCTCTTCTTTCTTTTCTACCAACCTCATGACCTCAGCTTATTCATGATTTCTGCAGACTACCATCTGTGTTTTCAACTTCTGCTCCTGCCCACCAACTGCTGTTATCCACATTTATTTCAGATTTTAAAAGTCACCAAGTCAGGTATTTATTACCTAATAGAGAACATCCTACACTGGTCTGGTTCTTTTGTCATCCACCTGGTATCCATTGGCCATCCCAGAAATGATCGTTTTAGATCTCTGGTCAAATCTACTGTGACCAGTGGGTCTTAGACACATAGTCATATTTTTTGGATGAGGATACCTATGCATTGTGGACATAACAAACTCCTATGCAATACTGCTTTTAACAGATCATGGTCATTCTTTTGGAATGGTAATAAAGGGGGTTATCTATCTATCTCCACACACACACACACACACACACACACACACACACACACACACACGTGTATACATATGTGTGTGTGTGTGTGTGTGTATATATATATATATATATATATATATATATATATATATAGTTTGTTTTCCTGTTATTGTTATATGCACCTAGGATAAGCCAATCCCTTTCTAAAAAAACTAGAGAATGGAAAGTAAGCTGGCTGGTAGTTGGAGATAGATAGATAGATAGATAGATAGATAGATAGATGATAGGTAGATAGATAGATAGATGATAGATAGATAAGTAGATAGATGATAGATCATGTTTCTAAAAATTATTGAATCCAATATTCACAATATCTGTTATAATGTTATTTTTTTAAATGTTTGGGAGTATGCTGGAGCATAATAAACGATATTTTGTAACTATGCAACCTAACTTCCAGTTACATCTCAGTACATCCTTGGATATGATAGCTAATCATTATTGATTTTCCAGGTCAGTCCTAATTTTGTGACATCTCTTCTCTTTTGTCATAGACTGAACAAAATTTTGGTTTGGATAATGTCACAAATCAACATAATTAGCTATAGTAAATCTCTGCATATACATGGGAAGGTTTATATAAAGTCAGTAGAACAAATAGACTTCTGTACACTTAAATATTAATTTTTCAGTCACTTTCCAACATTCAATTCCAACCATTAGTTTATCTTTTCTTTCTTTTTTTAAATTTTTTAAAATTGTTTTATTTAGTTTTGAGAGATAGACAGAGTGCAAGCAGGGGAGGGACAGAGAAAGAAGGGGACACAGAATCCGAAGCAGGCTTCAGGCTCTGAGCTGTCAGTACAGAGCCCGATGCGGGGCTCACATCCACGAACCATGAGATCATGACCTGAGCTGAAGTCAGATGCTCAATTGAATGAGCCGGCCAGGCGCCCCAGTTTATCCTGTCTACTATTGTGAGTGTCTTTTGCCATGAACATGAATTCTTCTTAACTTTTCTTTTAATCTCGTTTCACAGAAGTGGCATTGAATGTATATCACTACGTTATAATTTGATTTTATCCTGAGAGTATGTCCACTGCTCCCGATACTAAATTTCAGTTCCAATTATCCACATAGTAGAGAACTTTATCTGTTAGTGGTAATCAGGATCAGCTTGATGCAAAGACTCCTATACAGACTTCTTTCAGAACCAAAAAGAACAAAGTACATGCTTATTTCAAAAACTGGTGGTTATGGAATTTACAAAGTCATTTGCTTTGAGTAAGTCAACAGTTAAACTATTTCGAAGGTAATATAATTAAGCTGTACTATCTTATAAATTATCTTAAAATATTCATGAGTGCCACATCAAACACTGGAAAAGGTCACAACATACTAGGTGATATAAAAGTACAGCATAAATATTAGGAGCTTTAAACGCAGGCCGATCTGAGTGTGAATCAAAGGTCCACTGACTATGGTATGTCCTTCCCTCGGTTACCTGTCCTCTCCCAGCCTGCATCTCCTCATTGGAGATAGCCTTGATGTTATCATTTTTACTTGATGATTATAAAACTATATATGAAAGTTTATAACCCAGCTGTTTGTCATTTAGAAAACTTATTAGACACTGCTTGTCCCTGTTACCTTTTATTGAAAATATCACAAAGAGAAAAGCAGGTTATAAATCATAAGGAAAGTTTTAACAGACTTTTTGGTTTAAATTTTAAAACTGTCTACTCTAAGTGAGTTTATCCTATAAGATGTTTTTGGATCCCACAGAAGGAATAAATTACTGTCAAATGAATGAAAAATGGGATTCAATATAGAACGTAGAGGTAAGGGGGCACTTGGAGATAATATAATAAGGAAAAACAAAAAGAGAAATCTGATTGAAGAGTCAGGTGTCTACCTAAAAGCAACGACTCCTAAAATTCAATTGTACGCAAATTAAGACAACAGCTACAATCATAAAACCTCTTTAAAAACTTCAGGTATAACTTTCTAATTTTTATCTTTATTTATTTTGAGAGAGAATGAGCAGGGAGGGGCAGAGAAAAAGAAAGAGAGAGAGAGAGAGAGAGAGAGAGAGAGAGAGAGAGGGAGAGGGAGAGGGAGAGAGAGAGAGAGAGAGAGAGAGAGAGAGAGAGAGAGAGACGGAGAGGGAGAGGGAGAGAGAGAGAGTATCCCAAGCAGGCTCCACACTGTGAGTGTGAAGGCTTGAATTCAGGAACCATGAGATCATGATCTGAGCTGAAATAAAGAGTCAAACGCTTATCCGACAGAGCCACCCAGGTGTCCCTAGGTATAACTTTTTAAATAAGAACTATAATTGCCTTCATTTTTAGACGTATATATTTCATTTACACACTGACACATCTTTCAATAGTCATATACATCAACAAAGTACATCCAATAAAAGTTCACTGGGTAGGATACCACCATCGATTTTGAACTCTGCACAAGGATAGTCGATAATACAGAGATAGTTTAAGCATTGTAAAAGTTTGGTCACGGCAAATGTGGCCTTGTGTGGTTAATGTTGTCTCTTTCTATGTATCAATAGTACTAAAAAAATAAAAATTTAAAATTAAAAAAAAAAAAAAAGGAAGAAGAGTAAGACGAAGCCAAAACCCAGTAAGAGCTAACTGTTGTCAACACATTTCTCTCAGGTATCTTTGAATCAGTTGAGAAACCAGCTCTCTGGAGAAAAGACACAGAAGTCTCAGGGTAACAGAGGCAGATGAATGTCTTCAGTCTTTGGCTAAAAAACATTCAGACAACCAGCAAACACATGTCAGCGCCTATGGGTATCCTGAAAATAGTTTATTCCTGTGAGAGAAGTAACAACATCAACATCAGCCTGAAAAGCTCTCTAGAGAATCTCAGAAGGATGGCCAATTAAGATGAAGAGTGTTTTGACATCTTAATAAAATGCTACATCTCAGGGTAACCATAGGAGAAGGGTAGAATCACCATTTCATGAAATATGAGTGCTCATTCTAGAAAAGCAAAGTTCAAGATACCATGTAAGTCTTTACATGAAAGCAGCTAGATATTTATTAGATAAATATTGTGTCTTAGCAGAATAGAGTGGTTATTGAAATTCAGTGAGCGTAAGTATGATGCTATGTACCTATACCTTAACTAATGTTTCCCTGTTTGAAAATCATTTTGAACTACTACATTATAAAAAGGTAAGTGGTTGCTATCATTCACTCACACCATGCTTAGTGTACTAATCAATCTATCATATCTAATTACAGTGATAGAATTACTGTAGTATTCTTGATTACATAGAAATTTACCATAATATGGGATAAAACCGTTAGATTATATGTGCAAAGTAATATAGAAAAAAGTTCACATAATTAAATCCAACTTTGAAAAAAACAAACTCTTCCATTCTCTCTGGATATTCTTAAACTTATGAGAAAAATAGCTTTAGAAGAAATAACATGTACCAGTTTATCCTAATTGCGTAGATAATTGCCCTAAACTATGTACAAAGCAAGCTTAACCTCAATTCGCTTTAGTTTGATAACAAAGAGCAACCTCAAACATAAAAGCCAAGATTTCAATAAACACACGAATGTAATCTCTTATTGGAGAATTCTCCTTTCAAAAATAAGCATTTTAGAGAGAAGTTAATTTTTCTTGTCTTTCCTTTTATTAATCTATTTCAGAAAAGAAATCGTTCTCTTCTACAAGAACCATAAATCGTATCAGTGGTATATTAATTCTTTTTGGTTTGTTTTTCTTAACAGTTACATCAGAAACTTTATCATTTTATATTTTAATTCCTAAATGGACACTGTGAAAACATTCGGGGATTAGCCCTAAATCCTTTAACCCACAGGGAGCCCGGGAACATTGTTAAAGTGGAGAGCTGCACAAAATCTCAACTCTCATTTGCAAATTTTCTTTCCATCTAATTTAACTTTGAAGCGTTTCGACTCAGAGATTTCACCATATGACATCAACAAAACACTTCAATCAAAATCAAGTTACCTTAGCGCTGCACAGTTCTCCCGATTACTAAAAAGGTAAAATGAGAAATTCACTCTCTTTTCATATTTCCCTTTATTTTCTCCTGATGCAAGGCAAGCCTGTTCGTATTTCAAGAGAAATTGCTCTGGCATCTCATTATCCCCAAATGCCGGTTTTCATTCTAGGACACTTGCTTATAAACTAAGCCTTTTCCTGGCATAAACAGTCACTTGCTGCAGTGCAGAATATCAGTTTGGTCAGAACTTTCAATGCAGAAATTCAGGGCGATGCAGTCCAGCTCTCCCGGCACTTACCTTAATTGAAATATTCTCTGTGAAGGAGGTGAGAAATCAGTCAAATCAACCGTGAATGGGGTGGGGAGATGGAAGTTTTCGATCAACACCCTCCAAGTAGCTGCCTGCGGGGCGTCTTTTTCCTGTTTATGTAGAGCCCCTCACTGTCTGCGAGGACAAAAAGATAAGCTGAAATCCTCAGAGGTTCCAGTGAGTAAATGAGGACTAAGCGATGTTTCCTAACGGGAGATCCTCCGCGAGCATGCTGCGTTTGGTGGCTCCCTAACTGCTGTGATAGGCTCCTGTCAGGTCCCTGGAGCCCGGCGATAATCATTGACCTGATTAGCAGGGAACACTCCCTGTGCGCAGGCAACACACGCGGAGGGTTGGTGGGTCCCCTGGGAATCGGAAAAGGCACCAAGGCCACTTGGGAATCTTGTCTTTTCCAGCCTAATGGATGAACTACAGCTAGGAGTATAATGTGCAAGGAGATGAGCCACAGTGTTAAGCCATCGGAGGACTTTAAGAAATGTGCTTTCTCCTGCTGTTTTGCAAGGTGCATTCCTGTTAGAGATCAGGTACAGTGAAACAATTAATAGCCTGATAGAGCGGATTTGTAAGAAAAGCCTAAAGCTGAAAAATGTTTAAAGCAATGTGATGAAAGAGATAGCTGCATTTGTCTTTGCTCCGAGCCTGGTACATACTTCAACCTATGTCTACGTAAAATGAATTTAGAGGTTTATCGCAGCCCTCCAGAGTGCAACTCTCTGATTTATTAAAAGTATTCATACTAAATAAGCTGGTTTGGCACTTTCTTACAGACATGAACACTCAAACCAAGGCATGGAAAATACAGCATCGCTTGTGTAGTTTTTCAAAGAGCATGTTAAGTTAGCAACAGACTTACAGAAATGTTTGCATTATACTATTAACCCGAGTAATGTGGGGGAATAAGACATTGCACCTAACTGAATCATCTCTTCTATTATCAGTTGAAATATCGATTTCGAAAACAAAAACAGAGTATGAGAGGATCCAAAATGTCAAGCACTTTATTTTTTTCCAAAATGTCAAACATTTTAATATAGTCATGTGCCATTAACAACCTGCTGATATCTATCCACTGACCACCTGAGAAGCCCTTCGACATCTCTGACTTTAAAAGTTACCACTTCCCTGAAGAGATCTAATTTCTCAAAAAGGTCACATAACTAAATGCCAAAGCCCCAAATGGTTAATTTTTGACAGCTCTCACTTCTATAGGAGAAAATTATTCAAATAACATAAAAAGAACAGATGAAAAAAGTCATTTGCATGTCTTGAGGGTGAGAAAAATCTCATTGCCAGGGAGAAAACTGACAAATGTCCTCTCACAATGGTGCTGTGTGATATGTTCAGCATTTCTGCTTTTCCAAGGAGGTTTTCGCTTGGGACATATGGCATTCCCTTGATGTGTGTGTGTGTAAGACAGACAGGGTTGGGGAGAGGCTGCATTTGCATTGTAATATTTTAATATTAACATATATCTTGGAAAAAACCGCCAAGTTTCAATAAAGGGGTGCACAAAGCATGATAGAGAATGTGTTTGCCTTACATATTGCCAAATAAATTTCAAAAAAGGATTTCATTAAAGGACAAGCTCTTTGATGGCACTTATTGGACAAAATAAAACTTCAGCATAACTGAGTTGCTCTAATAGGACAGACACTTGAACTTAACACAGATGCACTGTGGAGAAGCCCCAGGACAAGGGCTGAGCCTGTGTCCCTCCGAGAGGAGGTCTCTTGCTCCCTCAGCTGGTGGAGGGGGAGAGATGAAGGGGAAAAAAACTCAGTCGATACACTTCAGGAGAGGGAGAGTAACTTCTGCTGCTGCTAAGCAGGAAATCCATTATCCAATTATAGACTGGCATTAGAGTGTTCTAGTAGAAAAGAGGCTGCTTAAATCAAAATTGATGCACATAAATTGTAAATAAATAGTCAACAGGAAATACAACTGCAAATTCTTCTGTGAGGATCCTGATTAGTTGTTAACACAGCACTTGTAAATGAAAATCTGATGGATTCCATGGTTCTGATATTTGGTCAGCCACGCAGTTAAAGCCCTCTGTTCGTGTACTGGTCTAAGCCTCATTCTGAAGATCTTTAATAGTGACCTCTTTTTAAAGCTTTTTAATTAAGACGGTGCTTATTTTCTTAAATGTGTGGTTTTTAAATTTTTTTATTACATTTCTTTCTTTTTGAGAGGCAGAGAGCGAGCCGGGGAGGGGTAGAGAGAGAGAGGGAGACACAGAATCCGGAAGTAGGCTCCAAACTCTGAGCTGTCAGCACAGAGCCTGATGTGGGGCTCAAACTCACGAACCGAGAGATCAAGACCTGAGCTGAAGTCAGACGCTCAACCGACTGAGCCACCCAGGTGCCCCAAGACAGTTCTTATTTTCTTGAACCCTATCCACCAGTAATTATTGTCCCTGCTAACTTCAAGTGCTATTTGAAAAACTACACAAGCAATGCTCTAACAAGTGTACGTACAGTTAAGATAACTTTGTTCCATTGTAGAAAGTTTCTACCTGGAAAGCCCCAACGGCATATGACTGCACTGATGGTTCTTCTAAATGACACAGGCTCCAAGTATCTTTCACCTTAAACCTTAAACAGTTTCTACAGAGAATAGGAGTGATTCTGCAGTGTTCTTTTTTTTAACCTATGTTGAATAAATCATTGATTTCATGTGGAAGTACACTTGTGAGTGACAAAGTAAAATGATACTGTTATGTGGGGAGTGTGGCAAAGATACGGTAGTGATAGTTATAGATACTACATATGAAATGCTTTCCACATGTCAGATATTTTGCATGGACTTTTACTATAGCTGCTGTCCATGGATCCTTAAAACAATCTAATTAAGCAGATATTATTATTATTACTTTTAAAAATTTCTGTTAAGTAAGCTAAGATTCTGAGAAACTAAAGAAAGTTATCAGTGCCTTCCAGCCAGCAGAGAGCAGATTCAGAATTAAATCGCAGGTCCTTTCACAGTAAAATCTTGATGTTTAGAAATGTCCAAACACTAAAACCAACAAAAAATACTTGCTTCTAAATGAATAAGAAACTTTTCTTGTTTTTGTGATTTGAAAAATACATTTACATCTTTCAAAAACTAATCTTGTAAATTATGTTTGATAAAACATTATTTTGTAATATTTTAGCCACAGTAAATAGTTATGTATAACTTAGTTGAAAAAGAAATCCAACAACAAAATTTCTTTAGCCTAAAGAATAAACAATCTAGAACTTCCAAATGATGTCATTTCATCAGCACAAATTGTTGCAACAACAACAAAAAATCTCTTTTGCAATTCATCCTCCCTCTTCCTCAGAAATAGTAATTATTGTTTTCTAAACTGGAAAATGACCCTATCCTAATGCATGGCTATCCCAAGAACACTTACTAAAAATACATTAGGCCAAAATTTTGATAATTTCTGATATCTCAGTTCTCCAGCAGAACTAATGCATCAGCAAAGTTCATAGGAATTGTGGAGTTGAAGAATTCATTTCTAGTGTGTTTATGCATTATCTAGAAGTTTATTAAACCTCACTTGAATCCTACCATTTCATATGGCCTGCTGAAATTCTCAGACACATTCATAATCTTACAGAAAAATACTGTGACCACACTTTTTCAAGGCTTCTAATAAAAATTCTGTCTAAAAGAAAAGAATGATGATAACTCAAATTAATTCAGACCTTAAACTTTGCCAAGAAATTTCCCACCTATCATCTCATTTGATTTTTACAGGAATCTTTTGATATAACTTACGATAAGTATTTTATTCATATTTTAATGATGGGGAATTAGGAATAAAAAGAGCCAAGTAATTGTCCTTTGGTCTTTGGCACTTAGTGGAAAATCTGATGTCTTCCTTTTCCAGACAAGTCTTACTGGTCTGCACCGTGTCTGAACAATATGCTTGTCAGCGTCACATTGTAGTCAACACTCCAAATGGGTAGCTAAACGGAAGCCAGTCTTTCTTCATTTACTTGGGTCTGTACTAACAAGCGAGGGATTGAGATTATTGTGTGATAAAGGAAAAATGTACTCTGAGCTGATAGGAAGATTGTGATTGATACGCACAGCAATTTCTCCATTAGATTTCTCATAGGCATTCATGATCTTGATTATTATGATATTAAGAGGATTGTGTTGATGTTTGTCTTACGATTCTTACATGAATCTCATCTTGCTTCTCTGTGGACTTCAGATTCAAATATTACCTCCCTGCATCATTTTTTTTGGTGACTTAATTATCAGGAGAAAGGAAATCCCAGAACTTTAGTGTTAATTGTTTTAAATTAAAAATAAACAAATTGAGGCGCCTGGGTGGCTCAGTTGGTTAAGCGTCCAACTTCAACTCAGGTCATGATCTCCTGGCTTGTGACTTCCAGCCCTGTGTCTGGCTCTGTGCTGACAGCTTGGAGCCTGGAGCTTGCTTTGGATTCTGTGTCTCCCCCCCCCCCTCAAAATAATAAACATTAAAAATAAAAATAATTAAAAATAAATAAATAAATAGTAAATAAAACAAGCAAGGAACCTAGCAAAGTATTAACAAACTGACCTTTTGCCAGCAGCATTGAGTTAACTACTAACACTGGGCTGTTTGGTCGATACTAAGAGATTCTCAAAAGTTATACCTATTTCGGCCTAGGTGTAAGGATAAGCGTGGAATGGCTGAATTTAACAGCCTTTAAGGTAAATTTTTCACATTTTTGAGGCCTGCTTTATTCACACATGCCCATGAATTTGAAACACTATGAACTCCTGGAAATAAAGAAAAACTCAACTGGTGATCAGAAGCTTGGACTGTGGTCAAAATTCCGGCACTACGAGCTTTGTAACCTGGAGCCATTTCAAAAACTTCCAGTTAAAATTTTATTGGAAAATGTGAGGAAATTAGCATATGTTATCTCTACGACTTCATTCAGCTATTAAATTATGTTATCTATTTGGCTAATAATTTGGAATATCTTTTCTACTTAATTCAGAAATAATCAAGCGGCCAAGAAGGAAAGGATATAAGCAAATACACTCTTTCTCCCCTCTCCCACCCTGTCATATCCCTAACAATTTTATTCTATAAGTAACATTATGGCAAGAATATTTTGTTTTCATAGCTCAAGTCACTTAAGAATCAGCCAGGAGTCATTGATTTGATGCTGCACATGGAGTACATGAAAAAAAAAAATTGCTATTTATTTTTTTTTTAAGTAAGTATAATCATTCCTTTGAAAGCACATTGTTGTCATATTATACCTAGAATGGATCCTTAGCCTTTTCTTTTATTATCCTGGTCATTTAAAAATGAACGGCAGTTTAATTAAGATTAAAATTAACTTAAATTAAGGAATATAATTTAAAAATGAACATACAACATCAATATATTATATTTTTAAATACATATTAAGTTCATTTTTTAAAATGTTTCAATGTTTATTTATTTTGAGAGAGACAGAGAGTGAGCAGGGGAGAGGCAGAGAGAGAGCGAGACACAGAATCTGAAGCAGGCTCCAGACTCTGAGCTGTCAGCACAGAGCCTAATGCGGGGTTGGGACCCACGGACCATGAGATCATGACCTGAGCAGAAGGTGGACACTTAACCCACTAAGTCACCCAGGCACCCCAAATTCATTTTTTTAATGTTCATTTATTTTTGAGAGAGAGAGAGAGTGAGTGTGCATGCATGCACAAGTGGGGGAGAGGCAGAGAGACAGGGAGCAGAGGATCTGAAGTGAAATCTGCACTGACAGCTGACAGCCTGATGTGGGGCTTGAACTCACAAACTGTGAGATCATGACCTGAGCCAAAGTGGGACGCTTAACCCACTGAACCACCCAGGTGTACCAATATATTTTGTATTCTTAAAACCACATTTGCACTTCAGTAGGAACTTAATTTAAAATACAACAAAAAAACACATTACATAATTAAAAGAAAACAAGTGACTTTTGGTAGACACAATTGCTTGGTATTTTACCCCTTTCCTGTTAGCTCATATTTATTTTACTTTGCATCTTATAGATATGATTATAAAGTGCAGACAAAATGAAGTAAATATTATGTACAACCTTAAGATTATTAAATTCAATTCATATCAAATTCACTTAAAAACCACTGAAAATTAGTGATGTCTAGAATTATGTGTATAAATTTCAAACCACACACATTTTTAGCAATGACAAAAACAAGTTATTAAACAATTGCACATAAAATACTACATAATGAACAGTATTCCTTAATAGAATAAAAGAAAGGTGTGTTTATGTCCTTATTGAGCAGATATTTTGACCCTCTGTGGAGAGCCAGAAAGGAGGGAAGGGAAGCCCAGTGATTGTAAATTTATGGAAAGTAGAAAGATCTGGAAGCAGTGGAGTGAAAAGTACTATCAAATGAATTTGCTGTTCATTAAAACCTAAGACTGAAAAAGTCCTAATTTACATGGACCTCTTAATTCAAAAGTATATATTTAATTGTTTAAAGTCATTTCTGCTACCATGCATCTGTTAGCATCGGTAAAATTAAAAAGAAAAAAAAAACTGACAATACCAAGTATAGACAATGATGCAGAACACCTGTAACCCTCACACACTGCTTGTGGGAATATAAAACATACAAACACTTTCAGCAAACATTTTGGTCATTTCTTGAAAAGTTAAACATACACCTCTTATGTGATGCCACTATCTCATTCCAAGGTATTTACCCCAAAGAAGAGAAAGCATCTGTCCATTCAAAGACTGATATACAGATGATTGAATTTGTTCCTAACAGCAAAAAATTGGAAACAATCCAAATGTACCAATAGATACATGCATACAGTGAAACACTACTCTTCAGTTAAAAGGAAAAAAAAAACTACTTCTATACTTGAAAACTGAACCACACGGTCTTTATGTTGACTGAAACGAGCCAGACACAAATAGTATATAAGGAACTACTATATAATCCCATTTATAAAAAAATTAAAAATATGGAAACTAAATCAAAATGCCAGGAGCCAGGAAAGTGATTGGTGGAGGATGGGGGTACAGCAAGGGGTCACAAAGAGATGGTGAAAATGTGCCATATCTTGATTATGGTGTCAGAGGCATACACATCTGATTTGCACTTTACATGTGTGCAGCTTATTTTACAGGCTACACTCAGTAAAGTTGCAAAACTACACACCTTCCTCAATTTTTCTTCAATGAAACATTACTGTAATTAAACTGTTCATGCTGTATTACATCCAGAATAAGGTAACAACGCGCACGCCTTTAACTACACTTCCTAGTTTCTACAGGAGCCATATTTGAGATGGAATAAAACCACCTACTTTATATTTCTAACAGTTTCTTAAGTTGTACACAGCATTCCTCATTCAATCAAAGTTTAAGACAACTTTAAACTTAATGTCCTGGTACCTATTCAGATAATAGTTCAGTAAAATTTTATATAGGCAAATAAAGTGCTATTCCATTTCAAACAATGGCTGCTGTGAAATGCTTAATTCCTTCTTGATACACGTATATCATTGTCCATTTATTTCTAACTTCTGTTTAATGTGTATTGAAATCTCACCATACCGTATCTTCAGCGTCTATGCCACAGCAGGTGACTCTATATTACAGAAAAATAATTGAGCTTTCTCAGGCTCTAACCGCATTTGACAGGCCTTAAGCTGAAAATACTTTATATAGCATCGTAAAGCTGATAGTGATACAGAGTGGCTTTACAGGATCTCCCTCTTGTTCTTATTTACTTATTTACTAAATTGAACTTTTTCTTTGGGTTTCATGGTGACTCCATTAACTTCTGAATACCGTTGTCTCCTTCCACCCGCAGTTACGCTGACGGTAATATCTAGTTTCCTCTCCTGTCAACTTGTTTGTGTTTTTTTTTTTTTTTTTCACTCTCGGCAAAAGTCAATAATTTGCTGCCGCCGCGTCATAAAGAACAAGGGACTTCTATCTGCCTTGCTGACTCTGTTTTCCTTATTAAAATAATTTCAAGTCTCCACAGGAATACAGTTCAGTAACATACCCCAGACTGAAATAACATTTGTACTCTCTTGTGTACATCAAATATATGGCCTTAAGTTTTTGTAATAATGGTGCAGCGGTAAAAATTGTGGTGAAAACAGCAGCAACTTGGGGGGCTCACTCTCCGGGATGAAAACAGCACAGCGACATGACAACAGCAAACGGTACTTACGGATGCTTGGGCTACTTGCTTAAATCACGTTTGCCTTCATTTCCTCAGATAAAAAAGGAGGGTAAAAAAAGTATGAAATGAGTCCATGGATATGAGGGAATCAGATTAAATGAGTTAGTAGATATGCACTATCAAAAAGGTAACCTACAAAATAAGGTCCCAATAAAAATTAGCGACTGTTTTTAGTCAAACAGGCAATATACACATTATGAAAACTCAAAAGAAAACTTTTTTCATTGCTTAATGATGATGTCCAATTGGATGTAGGCTAAATATGTCATACTTTTGCGTATATTGTGAACCCTAAGGAAAATTTTCCCATTAGAGATGTAAAATGAAATTATACCATGATATTTTTGGCAATTATGTTACAAAGCATAATAAAAACAATTCTTCTGGACACCTAAACTGCTAATATCAAGGGAACAATTTTGACATCTGTAACAAAAGAGCAGGTATATGTGTGTGTATACATAAATCGGATGACCTTAGAGATGTTTATTGAGAAAATATTGTGCATTATGTCATTGCTTATAATAGTGAAAAACTGCAGATACTAATGTGTTGATTAGATGTAAATAAGAAAGTCTGATAAATGAATGCATCATTAGTATACATATATCAATATGTTTTTTAAATTTTTTAACGTTTATTTATTATTGAGAGACAGAGAGACACGGAGCATGAGCAGTGGAGGGGCAGAGAGAGAGAGAGACAGAATCCGAAACAGGCTCCAGGCTCTGAGCTGTCAGCACAGAGCCTGAGGCAGGGCTCGAACTCACGAACCGCGAGATCATGATCTGAGCCGAAGTCGGTCGCTTAACCAACTGAGCCACCCAGGTGCCCCAATCAGTATGTTTTTAACGTGGGAAGGTTTTCAACTGGTTTTTAATAGAAAAAAGCTGGTTATCATATAACTTAAGCCTATTTATACATTGTTTAAAAGGTTTTATATGTTTTTATTTACTTCTGAGAAAGAGACAAAGCGTGAGTTGGGGAGGGCAGAGAAAGAGGGAGACACAGAATCCTAGCAGGCTTTAGGCTCCGAGAAGTAAGCACAGAGCCCAACACAGGGCTTGAACTGATGAACTGTGAGATCTTGGCCTGAGCCTAACACTTAACCCACTGAGCCATCCAGGAGTCCCAACCTCTTTATACATTTTTAAAGGAAGGTTATGCATCACGAGAAACTCAAGATTTTTTCTTGATTGACATTGGAGTTTTGGTAGGCTAACTCACCATTTCTTGTTCCTAACAAGTGTAAGCTAGAGAAAAATGAAGAAAATGCATAATCTTCGATTTGTTTTACTTATCCCTCCCTCTTCCGATTTTTTCTCCTTTTTTTGTATACGTCTATGCAAACAAAGGGAAGAAGGAGCTACAACTTACATTCTTGCATAAAGTTCAGGTTTAAATATATTAAGTTAAAGAGATACATGACTTCTTTCAGAGTAGATGCTGATTGTCTCATAGTTCAGTTTTCGATGA
Source organism: Panthera pardus (assembly GCF_024362965.1). Lineage (NCBI taxonomy): Eukaryota > Metazoa > Chordata > Mammalia > Carnivora > Felidae > Panthera > Panthera pardus. The sequence goes on from NW_026526765.1 coordinate 17,824,982, forward strand.
CACCAGAAGTTGCATCAACTGAAAAACATCAGTACCAACTTCTTATGGTTGACAAGTGGTATTAGCTGTACTCTCATTTTCACTCTATCCTCTTCCATCAAGAATGGATAAAAATCAGTAAACCTGATTCCAATCCCATAGAGAAACAGGTCAGCTACCATATAGGGGTGTGGCTTGTGGGATGAGACCGTAGCCAGAAAAAAAAGATATAAATATTTTGGTATTGGGTAAAATCCCTCCCATGCTTTTGTGTAATCTGTTTTTCACTGTTGAATGAGCCCTGGAAGTATCATTGTAGTGAATGGGTGAAATCTGAGATGCCTGGTGAGCACTGGAGAAGAAATAGACTGGAGAAGAAATAGAAAGAACCCATTTCCTTTCACTTAGTTTCTATTGTTTTCCAACTTTCTATTACAAAACTTCAGACAAATATAAAAAGTAAAGGACACAGTATTGATAGACACCTACGCTCGCGTCATCCAGCTTCATCATTTGGCTATCTGTGGCCAATCTTGTTTCCTCTATATTCTCTCACTCTGTTCTTGGACACAGTTGAAGCAAAACCTAGACGCAATGTTATCCTGTCTCTAAATACTTCAGTGTGCTGTGTAAAAGATAAAGGGTCCTTCCCCACCCCCGACCGCAACATATCCATTGTATCATTAATGCAGTGTTGTGGGTTTTTGTTTGTTTGTTTGTTTTTGTTTTTGTTTGAATTTTGGCTTTTGCTTTGGCTTTGGCTGTAAGTGACTAATGCTATTAGGCATACCATGACAATATAGTCTAGCTCACTATATTTCTGCATTTGGACTGCCGTTGTGTTCCCTGTAGCAGTAGAGTGTTAATGTTATTTTATCGCACCCTTCAAGAAGAGGTTAGCTGGCCAATGATATCTGAAATTTGATTCCAGAAGCTATTACCCTAATTTACCAATGTGTCCTACTGATGGTGGTTAAGAGTAACATCTGAAGGCATAATATTTATTATAAAGCTTAGAAATTGACATGTCACTCATTTGTCAAGGGAAGCTCCGTAGTCCCCAGCTGCTTATCAAATAAAATATAAATTTCTTGCCCATTATTAAAATTTCATCTTGATCTGCCTATACAGTAACTTCCAACCATTTCAAAGAAAAGTCTCTTGAATTGTTATCAGAATACAATTTCCTGATCTCTGCATTTTTATTCTTGGGGCTTACCTGACTTCTTTCCAAACTTCAACATATGTGTTTATGTAAAAGGACCTATAGTATTTGACAGCTCTCACAGTGTTTAATGTAAGTACCAGATATAGAGTAGACCCACAGTAAATACTTGCTGAACACACAGTATAGTGTCCTATTGAACAAAATATCGGTTTCCTGTAACTGGCAGATGTTTACCAGCTCCATCATTTTACTATTCTGTTTAAAAGCAGCACAGGGAAATCTTTGGGGAATTAGACTTCCAGATGCTTCTGCCCTGCTTGGGTATATGAAAAGCTTTCACAATTCACCACACTAGAACTATCTCATTCAGGGCAGTTATCTCAAAGGGGTTACAAAGCAAGGTCTGTTTACCATTATCACACAGTGTTATTTTTCTTATCTAAAGACCAAAAATGAGGGGCTTGATTTCTAATGGAGAAAACACTGGTTATTTTAAGGTACCTTTTTATATACGTCATCTTCCATAATGATAAAAGAACTTTACAATTTCATTAAGTGTTGTGCAGTCTTACTCTGTATGTACTCTTCTCCACTTAAAAATGAGTTATTTTTAAATTCATAAAATTGTCATTTTAAGTCTGGTTTTTTTTTACTAATTTTAAACTCAGTGTTATGGATCTGAAAATATAAGAATTATATATTATTAATAAACATTTCTTGAGAAAATTAATATTTCACAATTTATATCTTCGTTTATAATTAAAGCATGCAGCTTATTATATTAATGACAGAGGACAAACATACTCACAACTAGTTGCAAGATGATGGATTGTGGTAAACTTAAGTTGCTACACTCTGCTTTTAGTGGCTTTAATTAAGAAAAAAAATCACATAATTATAAAACTTACTCTAAAGCATGATGATTTAGCAATAATTTAAATGCATAAAATTATAATAAGAATGGGAGTAAGATTTTTATTTTATTTTATTTTATTTATTTTATTTTTTTTTGGGAGTAAGATTTTTATACATAACTTGAAATAATTCTACTTATTCCAGAATTATTACGACATAAGCTTTATGTTTTCTCTCCAACACTTACAATTAATAGGAAGACTATTATCCTTGTTCTGGTGAACTTTGATTGCTTTCAAAGTTTGCAACTTGATGGGAAAATTCAGGCTTTTCTGAATTGAGTTTTGACATGTTCTTGAATGAACATCTTAGCTAAGGATCTCTATGGAGGAAGCCCTCTTAGGACCAACTCCTCAATTCATTTTTCGAAAAGGCAGGGGAATACATGGGCTGGTCAAAGGTCATAATGTGTAAAAATTCTGATGTCTTAGGGGTAAATACTTTATGCTCAGTAGGTCTGAGGTTTGGTAGTGAGCCTAAGAGACTCAGGCACAGAAGAGCCCTGAAGCTCGTGGAAGTTGAGGGTGTCTTTAAATTGCCCTGAGACCTGACATAATCTCTTGACCATCACGGTATCAAAAAAGAAGAAAATTTTAGTAGTCTAATACAAGTATTTCTGTTTGAGTTAGTACTGAAGGGCACCCGTATGAGGGATTTTTGCTGGTATGGTTTTCATACAAAGTAAACACAGGAGCACTCTTGTACCACTGCGTTTTGTGACCTGGTATACAACATAGAGACATCCACTAGAAGGATTTCATTTTTTTTTAATTATTTTTTAATGTTTAGTTATTTTTTTTTTTTTTGAGACAGAGAGAGACAGAGCATGAGCGGGGAAGGGGCAGAGAGAGAGGGAGACACAGAGTCTGAAGCAGGCTCCAGACTCTGAGCTGTCAGCACACAGCCCAACCTGGGGCTCAAACTCGTCAACCGCGAGATCATGACCTGAGCCAAAGTCGGATGCAGAAGGATTTCATTCTTAGGTTTTACATTACACCTCCTGAGTATTGCTGTTATGCAAGCAAGCAAGACTTATGACATTCGTGTAGGTAAAGGGGGTTCTTATAGTAGAAACTCTGCCCTAATCTATTTGGAATTCAGTGTTGGGGCTTTGCCCAACTAAGCACTACATACAATGGCCCCTCAGTATTCCAGAACTACTGAGGAAGAGATTAAATCAGAGGAAAGGCAGACCTTCAAGGTAGTGTAGGAAGCCTATAAAAAACTGACATACCCATCAAAGCTACTTTGAGAGGCAACATCCTGCCAATAAAAGATACTCTCACTGAATTGCCAAGCAAAGTCAGGGGCAAGTGTTTTGCAAGCCATTGAATCACAAAGCATAAATCCCATAATAGGGACATTCCAGAAGAAACCAATCATTATCAGGAAATTTGTCACTGCCAGTGGGCAATGGAGGCTTATTTCCAGGAGGGAAGCAGGTAAGAGCTAATTAGGGACACAGAGTTATACCAACAGCTACTTCTTAGCAGGACCTGAACTCTTGCCAAGAACAAGGTTATAGAAAGTTTTTGCTAGGTAGGGTACTTAGATTTAGTGTAACATTCCTCAAATCAACAATGTTAGGATATGGCTTATTGGGGATTGCAATTCATCAGTTACTCCAGAGCCTTCTCTGAAAGTCAAGCTCTTTGTGTATTCTGATTCCATATATATGTCCATTTTATAGTGTTATGTACTTTTCAAAGAGATGGGTGGCATATTATTTCCTTTGAGAATTACTGTATGTTTAAGGTGAGCAAATAATATTATCGTGTTCATTTTGCAGATGACGAAATCAAGGCTAACGTAAAGTAAGTGAATCCTGCTTGAGGTCACATGGATAATAATTAAAAAAAATAAGCTAGACATTTGCTGACGTTCCATTGTTCTATGTTCATTTGACACAGAGTCTGGCAAATTGGTATCTTAAAGGACTAGCTAGTAAATGTTTTAGAGTTTACAATAAAAAGGCAAAATTAAAGATATTTTTTATGTACTTAGGATATTTTAAAATGTAACCATTAAAAAATACAAAATAACCACTAAAAAATAAATATTTGGCTTAAATAGTTATTTGCAATACCAACTTAAACTAATAGTGATGTGTTGACTAGTGCTATATCATTATGGATCTTTTATTCAAGTTGTATTTTGATAGAAGAAACTTACACTAATCTTGATTTATACTGACCATGCTATGAAATAACAGTCATATCCACAACGTTATAAAATAATATAAATCATTTCTATACTTTATGTACACTAACATTTCAGTTAAAAACTCATCAAATCAATCCCTTGTAAAATAAAATTATCATGACTTTCAGTTAAATAGATTTATATTTACATTTTTTTTCTCCACAGGTAAAATTCATAGATTAAAATAAACACATAGTGTATCTCGTAGCATTTCCAAAAGTAGAACAAAGATATTCAGGTATCTGATATCTCCATCATAAAAATATGGTTGTACACTCTGTCCAGACAATGACTTTATGAGTTTAATTATGATTTGTTATGATAATGTAGAAAGGAATTCTAAGCTTATAAACATACACAAGCATAGCTCTTTATTATGTTTCCTCCCATCCTCAGGAAAAATTTAACCTAAGAATGTAGGCTTTGGAAAAAGATTTTGATTTTTTTCCTCAAATATAAGTAAGTGGAAGATTTTTATTGAATATAAAAACAAGAAAAATGTCTATATGCTCTTTAATGAAGAAATTGAAACCAATCATTTTGTTTTCCCAGTTTTCCAGGCCTTTATATTCTTTATGAACAAATGATAAATTAAAGACAGTGACAGCAATGGTTGGTACTACAACTGAAATGCCATTTAAAAATCACTATAAATGATTACAGCTTTGCTATGAGCTTTTAAGATTTTTTATCTTGAAACTTTTAAGACAGTGCCATTGTTTTTTAGAGAAAAGTTTACTGACTACACATTTTTGTAGATGAATGAATGACCTTTAATTTCTTCCCTTACTTGTACATGTAGAAATTACCCAGGGAAAAGAAAGTGCCAATTTGTCATTCTACAGTATGGTATATAAATTGAAGTAATCTTAGGGAAGGCTTGGAATCTATGTTTAGATGAAAAACAACAGATTCTCTTGGAGGACCAAGGTAACCACGAAAATCTGCCAAATTAACAAGCTTTGCCTTTCTGCATCGTACCATATTCAAGATTTTTCTTCTAAATATGGGCACACGTGGCACTGAGTACTAAGAATATGCAAGAGTGCGGTACTTTGTGTTTGACCTGAAATCATTTTTTTCTACCCTGACTGAATAGCTCTAGAACTCGAAGTGTGAGTTGACTCTGAACTTATCGTAATGGCAAAACAAAGTTATAAAATAGAGAGAGAGTGTTATTTTGTGCTATTGATATCTACCTATTTTGTTCACAAAAATAAAAATGTAAGTGGATGGTTATTTCTAAAATACCATGATGGTTAGGTCATGTAGAAGGCCACCAAGCACGTGCTCACGTGCTTCTGCATGGATATATCTGACATTCTAATATGCACTTGGGGAAATCAATGTAAAAAAAAAAAAGTGCTGGATTCAGTAGGGTGTGGTGTGATGACACTTTGGAAAGAAATCCAACCACTTTGTCTAAAAGCAAAAACAAGAAGTAGTGATGATGTTTTTTTCTATGTCACCGTGGCTAGGTGACAGTCACCAGCTCTTCTCGAATCAAACACTAATCTAGGCGTGCTGGGAAGGTATTTTGGAGATGTGATTAAAGTTCCTAAAAAATTGACCTTAAGTAAGGGAGATTATCCTTGATAATTTGGGTGGGCTTATTCAATCACTGGAAAGTCTTAAAGAGCATAACTGAAACTTCCCTGAAAAAAAAAAAAAAGTAATTCTTCCTGTGGAGAGCAGCTTTGCCTGTATTCTAGACACGCAGCCTGCCCCCGATGGCCTGCCCTACAACTATTGAACTTGTCTAGCCAGCTCCTACATTTTCAGAAGCCAATTCCTGGCAATAAAATTCATAATATTTATACCCACTGGTTCTTATTCTCCAGTGCAACCATGACTGATACACCTAGACGCTCACTTGATTAAAGATTTAAAAACTTTCTGCACAATTCCCAAAGGGAAAGTAAATCTTTTATAATGTTAACATCAAATACCTAGTGGTCGGCTAACAATAACAACGACAACACAAATAGTAGCAGCAAAAAAACTAAGCATCTAGGGATCAAGAGTATAACATGAAACAGAATATGGAATAACAAATTCAGACATTATTAACTAGGTTCAGTTGGGAAGACAAATTTGGTCCCCATCTTAGCCACTTTCCTGCAATCTCCCTTTTTCTTTTCTTTCTTTTTTTTTTTAACATTTCTTTTTACATTCAAATGGTTGCATTACTGAGACATCTGCAGCATCACACGCAAGTGTAAAGAGAACTCTGGAAAGGCTAACTTCCGTATTCTCTGTATTCCACTATCATCTGTGTTGGTGGTAGATAGAATTCTATAATAATCCCAATGACTCTCACTCTTCTATTTTACTTATTTATTTTTAATTTTTTTAATGGTTATTTTTGAGCGATAGCGTGAGTGGGGGAGGGGCAGAGAGAGAGGGAGACACAGAATCCGAAGCAGGCTCCAGGCTCTGAGCTGTCAGCAGAGCCTGACATGGTGCTCAAACCCATGAACTGCGAGATCATGTCCTGAGCTGAAGTCAGGTGCCTAACCGAGCCAACTAGGCACCCCTGACCCTCATTCTTTCACAATAGCAAAAGAAATGTTTGCAGATGTAACTAAAATTACAAATAACAGTAAATAAAGAGATTATCTTGGTAAATGCAATCTAATTTAATGTGCCATTTAAAAACAGCTTTTTCTCCAATAAGGGATAGAACCAGAAGTCAAAGATGTAAAAAGAGAGGGGCTGGTTTGGGCTTTCCTGTGGAAAGGACCTGAGAGTAGTCTCTATCTGAGAGAGACTCCCAGTTGACAGGGAGAAAACAGGAGCTCAATCCTACAACAAGGGTGACTTTATTCAGCCAAGAACCTGAATGAGCTTGAAATCTGACCCTTCTCTAGATCCTCCAGATAAGAGGTCAGCCTGGGTGAAACCTTGACTTCCACCCTGTGATACTCTGATTAAAGAGCACAAGTGAGCCTGCCCAGACTTCTGGTATACAGAAATGTGAGATAACAGGTGTTCATTTATGCCAAAAGTTTGTAGTGATTTGTTACATAGCATACAAAATAAATAAATAAATAAATAAATAAATAAATAAATAACACTAACATCATCCACTGCAAGATATTTGAGTCTCTTCAGTACAGAGAGCACATTTTATTTCCTGTTGTTCTCAGTACCATATGTAACAGTTAATTACATGAATGAAAGGAATGCCACAGTAGATCTTAAACAACTGACCTTTAATGACTTAGTTTAGACTAGCCCTTTCCCCCACTCTTTGATATGTGTTGATTCAATATAACGTGTAGAAAAAAGAGTAAGACTGGGTACTTTCAATTTTTAAGATAATGTTCATCAATAATATGTCAATAGCCGTGTGTATTTTATTCCATTTTAATTTTTGGATGTGACATGTTGTATATTTTAACCTATCTGAATTAATGAGGACTAAAAAAATCGGGGTAATATAGAAAGACCTCCCAATTGCCTTCCAGTGAATTATAAAGGACTTAGATGGGTCTAGAGTGGAGTTGTCCAGAAGTCTGCACTTTCCCTAATTTGTGCTAATCCCAATATGATAATATTCTACTTCAGTGGATCAGGCAAAGTGTATATAATTTGACTGGGGTGGGGGTGGGGTGGAGGAGATCATCTAGATACTGAGAGATCCAGAGGTTAAATAATCCGATGACTCAGGGTGTCTGGGTGGCTCAGTAGGTTAAGCTTGTGACTCTTGATTTCAGCTCAGGTCATGATCTATGGTTCATGAGATGTACCCCTGCATGTCGCTCCACGCTGATGGTGCGGAGCCTGCTTGGAATTCTTTCCTTCTCTCTCTGTCCCTCCCCTGATCGCATGTGTGCTCTTGCTCTCCCTCGTTCTCTCTCAAAAGAAAAATAAATAAATAAATAAAATGACTCAGTTTACATAAGTGAATAAGGACTCATAACTTTTCTTTAAAAATTAGAAACATATTAATAATGACTTAATTTTGGGCATTTCAGAAATAATTTAACAAAGGAATTTTGTTTCACTTTTTGGGGAGATTTTCCCAGAATTTAAGTTGATTGATTTACAAAGGACACAATGGCGAGGATTTTGAAGAGCAGCTACACTTGAAACTTCCAACTAGTATAATTTTGATCCTCTGAGAAATTCCTTTATGTGAGAAAACAGTACCCTTTAGTGCAACAGACATTTTATACAGTTATTTATAATGTATTCCCTTTCATTTGCTCACAACAAAGAGAAACTTCAAAAATATCAAAACAACACCTGTAGAAAGGTTCTGATTCTCCAGTCCCCTGGTTGCCTGCATTGACTCCCCAACAGCAACACTTACATGGCCATAATGGCCCCATTAGTCTGCGTATGAAATAAGAACTCCAAAGCTGGGAGAACTGAGCTGTTTTCAAAACCTTAGTTTTTAAATTTGCAAAATAAGGATAACAATACCTACATTTAAGATCTTTACCTAATTTCAGTAAGACATTCTGGAAAGTTTCATTAATGCTTAGTTCTTAATAAATGGTAGCTCTTATTTACTAGAATTATTAATATAGCTTTAATAACAAGTAGCAATATTTTTATTAAAAAAATAGATGAAACATAAGCGGATCTGAAAAGGACACTGGCCACATTTTAGACCATAATGGGGTACAGGCATTTCTTTTTTCCTATTAAGTAATAGGAAAATTGAGTTTTGCAGAATTTCAATGTTAATATTTTAACATTTATTAGTGGGTAAAGTCTTTTTCCAAAGGAAAAATGAGATCATTTCTGTGTGTATAACCTTTTTTCCCTTTATGTTCTGGTAAAAAAGTAAAATAAAATAAATAGATAAAAAACAAGTAAATACATTACCCATTTTTCATAAAGAATGACTGAATGATTTACTCTCCTGGCCTCTGACAATCAAAAGAGGAACTCAATTTTATATCACGTGGTGTACATTTTTATCATAAGCTTGAGGAGTTACTGTTCTGCTCCCATTAATGAAAACACAAGCATGATTTTAATTAGCCTGAATGTGCCCTGGAAAAGCACAAATCCCTTAATCAGATATGAGAGATGAATACTGGTCACCACCTCTACATGCCAAATTCATCATATCCTTAATAAAAAAAACACAAAAAAACAAAAAACACCTTATTCGTTCTTCCAATTATTTCTTCTAATGAAAATTACAGGTGCTGTCATAAACAAAACATAATTACAGATACAATAAATTCATCAAAGAAACAGCTTTTGTTTCCCTACATATAAACCTGTTTTAATAGTTACATTAATAAATTCACTTTTACGGAAGGGGATATTTAAGTTGTCCATTTATAATTACAGGCACAAGAATTCTTCAATTGAGTAGATCTTTGATGAAATCACAGTATTTTAGACATTTTTATGTCATCAAATTTATAGCAGCAGTATCTCAACCCTTCTAGCAAATTTGCAAGTCCATTCCCTTGGCGTGTTCATGGTCATTGTGAGGGACTTCCTTCTTTTCAGTAATAATACCACTTAACTTTCCCTGGGATTGTACTTATCATGGTGTGCTCCATTCTCGTGTTTTGGAGTGAAAAAGCAAACTTAAATCCATTCTTCTATTTAATCAACTTGCTGTCACTTCTAGGATCAAGTACACATGCAATTTAAATCTATTTTCTCTGCTTTTGCAAAAACAAAAAAATACTAGCTATTATGTCTAAAATAGGAATTGGGCTTGGTTTGCACACTAAAAGGGCACAAAAGTAAATTCAAATCGTAGAAATTACATGAACGCCTCAGATGGAGTGGTAATTATCCAGTTATTTGGTAAAATATGTTTTGTAATGGTGTTTGCAATTTCATCAAACCCCCTATTAATTTGGAAACATTCAGGTATTTCGCCCAAAATAATTCTACATCACCACTTTTGATCTTTTAGGAAGTTTTGCTTGATATAGCTTACATTTTAAGTCCACATATGAGATGTGTGCCCTTATACTGGTTTTCCCTGCTTCATCAGCAGTCATTCTGCACTCCAGATATTGTCTGTATTTAATCTGTCAGCACAGTCAAGATTGTTAAAGTCTTAATGCCAGGTGGGCTGACCTCTTCTGATACCTCCACACATATACATTTGACACTATTTCATATCCATGCTATTTTTAAATAATAAGCTCATTTTTTCCTAATTGGTAATGTTTCCAAGTGACATTTCAAAGGTAATGAAAAATCAGTGAATGACAGTAATGTCTATTGATAATTGAATGAAGGTGTGGCTATGATGCTAAAGATATACTGATTTAGAAAATCAATTTGAGGCAATAGTTTGGAAACTCAACTATGAAATACAGTGCTTGCAACTATTTGGCTGTTTTGGATAAGAACCTCAATTTGTTAATAAGAGTATGTAGAAAACCCACAGACACAGACACACACACACACGCGCGCACACACACACACACACACACACACACACACACACACAGATGCACACATGAAAAAAATGGAAAAGAAACAAATTTCATTTATTTTAGATTAACAGCCTGTCCTTTTCAAGGACAAAGGGCAAATTGCTAAGCGAATAGTAAAGGAAGCTTATTTGGGCTAACTTTTCATTATGATATGATGCTATCTTTGTTTTTTCCATATTCTTAATATTACATTAGAATTAGATTGTCTTGTTCATATTCTTCCTCTTTCCATTCACTAGGAAATAGATTCATGCCAAAGTAGTTTGTTTTGTTTACAAACTATTGTCACAAAAATGAGAGTTCATAATTCTTTAATAGCCAAGAAGATTCATGGGAGAAGACTGCACAAAGCATTTGCATATCTCTTTCACTTCTTCAACCCGGCTGTAAGAAATGGGTGGAATGCTAAATTACCATCTTTAGTAGATTTATGAATAAATAAAATGGTGTAATAATAGTAAATCACACTGAAATGGTCACATTAGCGTGTTCTTTTACTGTCTTCACATAACAATGCCATATTTTGTGACATGAATTTTATACAGAACATTGGGAAAAAACAAGACTCTATAGGTATCCCCTACTTTTTGAACGTTCGCCTTAGGCCACTTGGCTTTTAGAATGTCCTCAATTAGTACCTGTTTTTGATAACTGAAAGAAATCTGAAGGGGATTTTTGCTTTCATGAAAAAGAGAGAAGACTGAAAATAGTTTTCAGCATTTATTGTGCAGTGAGCTCTTAGAGTCCTTATACGCCCAGAGCAGCGGGAAAGGCCCTGCCCAGCTCCTTCCCTGGGAACCACATTCAGCCATCTAAGTTAGCATCTTATCCCCAGAGCTTGGAACCTCATCTCTAAGCATCTGTGCTTTATCTCTACTTATTTTGTGCATCCATTAGTACAAGAAGTTTCAAAAGTATCAGAACAGCCAAGATAGGCTATTTTGGGGGTCTGGGGACACTAAAAATGCTTCCTTATAAATGATTGGGTAATGCTTCATGTTATGTCAGTTTATGAAAGCTTTCATAGGAATGATCCATTTCAGATAGCAGGGAAACCTATATCCTTCAGATAATAATCTTTAAAAAAAGATAATAATCTTGATGATACTGGGAAACTATGTTCATATACATATATATTCACATATATACATATATTCACGTAAATATTCATACATACAGATACACACACACATACACACACACAGAACCCATTTCATCACAACCATGACGTTTCAATCTACAGAACCTCTTCCATTTTAATATTATTTGTGTTATATCAGTTTGTAACAGAATTATCTGAAAATTAACACTAAAGAGGAAAATCTCCACTTTACAATAGTGATTATACCTTATAAATTAGACTGAGAGTTTTGAATAGAATAACATATATTGCCTTTAACTTGTCCCTGTGGGGTGGAATGTTAAACACAGAGTGTAGAGAATTTATGAAGAATAACTATGGTTTTCTTAATTATTTTAATGGTTATTTCTTTCTTTTTTAATTTAATGGGTATTCAACAAACTGTTCATTAGGGGATTTTATGTTTAAATCTATTAATAAAATTAAATGAAAAAGATATATAGTATCATTAAAGTAGCACATAAGAAAAATGCTAGTGCTAAAATAACTCTTTATTTAGTAGGTACCAAGAGATGCATATGAAAACCATATTTCACAAGATAACCCTTTTATTGAAAACAATTGCACCACGAGGGATATTTATCCCTTTCTCCCTGTAGAGGTATAAAAACAAAGTATGTTGTTTTTTTAATCGTAAATTATATACTTTACGGGATATTAAAAGTAGTTCCTAAATAAACAGAATAGAAAAATTGCAAAATTTTAAAGCTTTACTGTATATGGAGATAAAAACAAAACTTTTGTTTGACCTGCTTGAATTGCAGTAAATAAATCAACCACCATTCTGAATGCATCATCTCTATACCAATAAAAAATAATCACTAAAATGACTGAAATAAGGGGTGGCGGGAAGCTTTATAACCATACATGAAAAAAACCAGCAAAGTTTTTGGAAAACAAGAATACATCTATTTCAGAATATAGTTTAAAGATTCCTTTTTTTTTTTTTTTTGTAATAGCCCTTTAAACAATATGTAAGGATTAGTCATTTACGTTCTTAAGGACCACTGAAAAATGCATATTTCATTGCATTTCATACATAGGATTATATTAAATAACTAAAAGAAAAAAATCACTATTTTGTTTTCTATTTTCAATTTGTTTGCTCAGCTAATATTTTATCTTAATAAACATGCCATTTTTTTACATTTCAATGCAATAGAAAACCTCTTCTGTGAATTGCAATTATTTTCCAGAGAGTTGTATGTAGTAATGGTATTTTTAAAAAGCTATTTGGAAATATTTTCTATTATAATCCTCGAAGCAACTTTGAGTTATAAAACCACAGAACTGTAAGTCACTTCCTGGAAATAGTGGCAAAATAAAAATTTTAAGAACTATAAACGACAGAAAGTATTTGGTACATTAAATATAAATGTCCTCATTTTCTACCAGTAACTGCCAAACGAACACAGAACCACGGTATCTAGCAGTGACCTTTGGAGGAACATCAATGACACCAAAATAATGGTTAGTAAGATGACATTAAAAAATTTTAATGGCTGGTTATTCTTAGTAATTTCTTCAAGGAAATTACTTTTAGGGCGCCTGGGTGGCTCAGTCGGTTGAGTGTCCGACTTTGGTTCAGGTCATGATCTCACCGGTTCGTAGGGTCCAGCCCCACCTTGACCTCTGGGCTGATAGCTCAGAGCCTGGAGCCTGTGCCACTCCTTCTTTCTCTGCACCGCCCCCCCTCCTTCAAAAATAAACACTAAAAAAAAGAAATTATTCTTGTATTGGAATATTGTGCTGGAAATGGATATATTTATTTCCAGATGATTCTAATACCTTGTTAAAAAAAAAAAGAAATACTTTATCTTCATAGCTGGGAAATAAGCTTCTCTCTTTCTCTCTCTCCCACACTTTGCACACCCTCCCTATCCTTCCCATGCTTTGTGCCTCTTTCTTGGCATTCTAGTAATTATGCTTTCAATTCAATATATGTTTACCGAGGTTCTACTATAAGGAATCTCCAGTTCCTTCTGTGTGTGACTACCTTACCTGATATTTAGGGGCCCCATGGGTGTGGCTAAAAGGCAGTTTTGCTCCTGTACAAGCCCCTGAATGTTTCAACCACTCTAACTTGTTAGGTTGCTACCATGTCTGGTAAACTAGAAGCATCATCTCAAGTCCACAGTTGGCTAATAAAAATGTCCTCAGTAATTCAATGTTACTGCTGTTTTACTGTTTGATATAAAAATAAAACAATATTAATGCGAGTGATCAAAGACCAAATGTCATTTCTTCAGAGTCAGAATGGTATTTTATAGAGAGACTCTCCTAAGGTACAGTATTTTTTGAACAACATGAACAGCAACATTTTATTAGTGTCCTGGTTATATTTTTGATAGTGAATGATATAAACTGGGAAAAGAAAAACTAGATAAGGCCTATAAATTTCAAGACAACACACAGAAATGTGATTCCTATTTTACAGAAGTTTAGTTGAAAATAAATTGGTTGACACTCTTCTGTCCTGTAATCATGGTTAGCCCACTTTGACATGTACCCAAGTATCAAAATTTCATCAACTAAAATAACTGTAGTCTGCAGCCCCAACAGTGCCATTATTATTAAATTTATATGATCACTATGGATTGGTTGATACAAAAGAGAGCATACAAAGTGTCCACATTTTTATAAGCTGATATGGAAAACTAAATGATGAACATCATAAACATTATGACAGTTACCCAATTGTCTCCTTTAAAAACATTTTTTTAATGTTTATTTATTTTTGAGAGAGACAAAGAATGCGAGTGGGCTAGCGGCAGAGAGAGAGGGAGACACAGAATTCGAAGCACGCTCCAGGCTCTGAGCTATCATCCCAGAGCCCAACTCGGGGCTCGAACTCATGAGCTGTGAGATTTATGACCTGAGCCGAAGTCGGACACTCAACCGACTGAGCCACCCAGGTGCCCCTCCCAATTGTCTCCTTTAAAAAATTAATTTGTGTATTTTCAAACTAATTTATCTGTAAAAATACCACTAAGTATCACTTTAGGATATTTAATTAATTCTCAAATAATATGTAGCATGTAGAAAAATAAAGTAAAACAATAGGAGTAAACATTACACATATGGAGGGAGCTATACCTATGCTACCTCGACTCTACTATCTTTATATCTATGAATGTGTGTATATGTGTGTGGGGGTATCTCTATCTCTATTTTATACCTATGCTTTTCTAAGAAAGAAAACTTAGATGCCATAAAACACAGACAAATGCATCAATATAGAAATTAAAATAATAAAACTATAAATAAAAGCTTGAAATATTTCCATCCCATTTGAAAGAGAAAGCATTATTATTATTATTATTATTATTATTATTATTATACTTTATATAGGCATTCATACAAATCAACAAAGCCTGAAATCCCGATCAAAAACTATTAAAAGACTTATACAGGAGGTTCGTGGTGTAGAGATGAGGATACATTCAAAATGACTTATAAACATATGAATAATGTCTAACCATACTCCAGAAATTATGTATTATTATTATTATTTACAAATTTGCATTTTACATCTCATCTTGCATATATGCTTCATGATTTGCCTTAATCTGTCTGTTAAAACCTAAAACTTTACTTACAAATCATGGGAGAAAATAATGTATGCATATACACTAAGTCAAAGTACATCATTATAATATGATATGCTATGAGATGATTAGTGTATACAGTAAATAGAAACAGATCAACATTTTCACTTTAAAAATAAATTATTTTACATAATCTTCCTCCAAATCACCTCTTTTTTTTTTTAACGTTTATTTATTTTTGAGACAGAGAGAGACAGAGCATGAACGGGGGAGGGGCAGAGAGAGAGGGAGACACAGAATCTGAAACAGGCTCCAGGCTCTGAGCTGTCAGCACAGAGACCGACACGGGGCTCGAACTCACAGACCGCGAGATCGTGACCTGAGTCGAGGTCGGACAATCAACCGACTGAGCCACCCAGGCACCCTTGAAATCACCTCTTCTTGTAAAACACTAATTTTGGTAATATTTCCTTCATTTTAGACTCCTACATTGGACTAAATCATAGCAGGTATAAAGAATGGATAGGTATACTACAAAAAGAAAAAAAATAGTAGTGCATATTGAGTCTGAAGAAATAAATTAATGCTGGTGATTTGAGGGGCGCCTGGAGGGCTTAGTCGGTTAAGCGTCTGATTTAGGCTCAGGTCATGATCTTGCAGTTTGTGAGTTAGAGCCCTGCGTTGGGCTCTATGCTGACAGCTCAGAGCCTGGAGCCTGCTTTGGATCTGTGTCTTCCTCTCTCTCTGCCCCTCCCCTGCTCATGCTCTATGCGCCCTCTCCCTCTCCCTCTCCCTCTCCCTCTCCCTCTCCCTCTCCCTCTCCCTCTCTCTCTCTCTCAAAAATAAGAAAACAGTAAAAAAAAGTTTTAATGCTGGTGATTTGACTTTCCAAGTGATCTTCCCCAAATGTTTCCAATTTACACCTCAGTTTGTCTTGTGAAAATTTAAGGGTAAAACCCTTTACAAAACATGATATTGGCAAGGTATACATGTAGTTTAGAAAGAGAATTCACTCTGTGAAACAGAAGATGATGAAGGCAACATGCTGAGCAGGACACTATATAAAACACCATGGATACTTTATTATAATATATAAATATTTGACTTGATTCTAATATATTTTTTCATATAATGTCAAACAGTTTATTATATTGTTCTCCTTAATTTTTGTATTCATAGTGAAGATAGACTAGACACAGCAAAAATTACCTCCAAGATATGGTTAATATAATTTCCAAGTGATTGACCTTCTCTTCTCACTGGCATGTTTTGTATATTTGAATCTAATTGAACTAAACATAACAGAAGATTCAGGCATGGAGCCAGCATCCTTCTTGATTGACCCTGCTCTGAATGCCAACTCTGAAGGAGCTTCAAGAGCAGATCAACCTCTCCAGGCCACGTTTAAAATAGATTCTGCTCCTAAGCAACACAATACAGCTATATACCTGCTGCAACTGGGAAAAATTCTCCAAGAGTTTACATGTATTTAACAGTTGGCAAACATTGTCATTTGTCACCCATATGTCTTTCCTGGTGAGGCCTGTGTAACACATTAAGTTTTTTTGGAAAAAAAAAAAAAAAAAAAAAAACCAGCTGGAGAAATTGTCAAACAATCCATCCTTGGGGCGCCTGGGTGGCTCAGTCGGTTGAGCGTCCGACTTTGGCTCAGGTCACGATCTTGCGGTCCGTGAGTTTGAGCCCCGCGTCGGGCTCTGTGCTGACAGCTCAGAGCCTGGAGCCTGTTTCAGATTCTGTGTCTCCCTCTCTCTCTGCCCCTCCCCCGTTCATGTTCTGTCTCTCTCTGTCTCAAAAATAAATAAAAACGGTAAAAACAAAACAAAACAAAACAATCCATCCTTTTTTTAGGGCTTGGAAAATTTTGAGAATTGAAATAATTAACAATCTCGTGTGTCTTATATGCCATTCCAATAATTCTCAGTGTAAACAAAATCCATGAGAGCATTTTTGAGTCCAGAAAGGGAGATGATAATTTAAAGCAGGTGAAGCTATGGTAGACCTTACTAAAAGAACTACTTGGAAAAAGGGGAAGACTACAGGAAGGAAAGAAAAGGCATTAGGAAGATTTTCCTTGCTGGCACTAATGTAAGGCAGGTAATCAAAAATTTTCTGTCCAATAGGTGTAAAAGAAGACTTTTGCGAATTTTAAAAGTGAATATAACCATAACAAGTCCAAATGTGCCAGGAGGAACATGTATTTTGCATGGAACCCAAAATCCATGGACCACAAAATCACAGGAAGAGCCCTATTGTATATATTTTCATTTAATTGCACTTTTATGATTATCTTGCCCATTTTGAAACAGAGAGCATGGATCTCTCTATATATATGCTTTTATACAGAGAACTGCCAGTGTAGGTATAATTTCAAGGTAAATTGAATCTCCTGTATTATGTAGTGAAACAATCTATTATTAGGATGGCAAGCTAATAGGCATCAGATACAAAGAGTACCAGGACAGAATAAAACATTTTGTTCATTTTTTCATGTCCTTTTTACTTTAACCAAAAATTTAGGATTCATGTCAATTAAGTTGATTCTAGTTCCTTGTACAACATTTGCAGAAGAATATCTATCCCAATACGGCTTCTTACAATCAATACATTATCTTCCTTAATATAAAATATTGTAGCATGTCAAATGGAAATGAAAAGACAGCTGGGGTAGTAGTAATTATATTGGACAAAATAGGCTTTAAAACAAAGACTGTAACAAGAGACAAAGAAGAACACCATATAATGATAAAAGGAGCAATCCAACGACAGGATATAATAATTGCAAATGTGCACGTAACATGGGAGTACCTAAATACTTAAAACAATTATTAAACATAAAGGAAGAGATTGACCATAATACAATAATAGTAGGGGATATTCAGAACACTCCACTCAAAAGCAGTGGAATACACATTCTTTTCAAGTGTGCATGGAACATGATTCAGAACAGAGCACATGTTAGGCCACAAAACCAGTTTCAATAAATTAAAAAAGACTAAAATCATACCATGTATCTTCTTCAACCACCACATTACGAAACTAGAAATCAATCGCAAAAAATAATCTAGAAAAAACACAAATGCATGGAGGCTAATAACATGCTCTAAACAATGAATTGGACAACCATGAAATTAAAGAGGAAATAAAAATATAGAGAGAGATAAATGAAAATGAAAACACAATGGTCCAAAATCTTTGGGATTCAGCAAAAGCTGTTCCAAGGTGGAAGATTATAGCAGTACAGGCCCACCTCAAGAAACAAGAAAAATCTCAAACAATCTAATCTTACACCTAAAGGAACTAGAAAAATAAGAACACAGAAAACTCAAAGTCAATAGAAGAAAATAAATAATAAAGATTAGGATAAATAAATGGAATAGAGGCAAAACAAAGAAAAAAAAAAGAAAAAGAAAAGAAAAAAGAAAAGGAAAGACAAAAAAAGCAAAAAAAAAAAAAAAAAAAAAAAAAGCAACTGCAGTACCTGGGTGACTCAGCCATTTGTGTCTCACTCCAGATTTAAGTTTAGGTCATAAACTCCTGGTTTGTGGGATCAAGCCCCGCATTAAGCTCTGTGCCGACAGCAAAGAGCCTGCTTGGGATACTCTCTCTCTCCCTTCTCTCTTTGCTCCTCCCCCACTCACTCCCTCAAATAAATAAACATTAAAAAAAAAAGAACAGACCAGTGAATTCAGCAGTTGTTTCTTTGAAAAGATCAATAAAACTGACAAACCTTTAATCAAAATCATTACAAAAAGAAAAAAAAAAACGAGAGAGAGAGAGAGGACTTAAAAAACTAAGATCAGAAATGAAGGAGGAGAAATAAAAACCAACACCACAGAAATACAAAAGATTATAAGAGAATATTATGAAAAATTATATGCCAACAAAACAGAAACCTGGAAGAAATGGATAATTTCTCAGAAACATAAGCTTTCAAAACTGAATCAGAAAGAGAGAGAGAAAAAAAATTGAACAGAGCAATTATCAGCAATGAAACTGAATCAGTATTCAGAAAAAACAAAACAAAACAAAAAAAACCTCCCAACAATTGAAGTGCAGGACCAGATGGCTTTACAGGTAAATTCTACTAAATATTTAAAGTAGAATTAATATCTATTATTCTCAAGCTATTTCAAAAAATATATAAGAGGAAGGAAAGTTTCAAATTCATTCTATAAGGCTAGTACTACTTGGATACCAAAATCAAACAAAAGTACTGCAAAACAAAACAAAACAAACACTACAGGCCAATATTCCTGATGAATATAGATGCAACAATCCTCAACAAAATACTAGCAAACCAAATCTAACAATACATAAACAAAATTATTCAGCATGATCAAGTGGGATTTATTCCAGGGATGCAAATCAATATTTGCAAATCAATCAACATGATACAACACACTGACAAGAGAAAGAATATAAACCATATAATCATCTCAATAGACAGAAAAAACATTCGACAAGTATAACATCCATTCATGATTAAAAGTTCACAACAAAGGTTTGGAGAAAATATACCTCAACATAATAAAGGCCAAATGTGAAAAACCCACAGCAAACATCATACTCAATGGTGAAAAGCAGAAAGCTTTTTCTCTAAGATCAGGAAAAAGACAAGGAAGTCTATTTTCATCACTTTTATTTAACATAGTACTAGTAGTCCTAGCTACAGCATCAGACAAAAAAAAGAAAAATGGCACCCAAATGGCTAAGGAAAAAGTTAAATCTCACTATTTGTAGGTAGCATGATATGATAAATAGAAAACTGTAAAGACTCCACCAAAAAACTACTCTAGAACTGATAAATGAATTCAGTTAAGTTGCAGGACACAAAATTAATATACACTAACCAGTTGCATTTCTATACACTAATAACGAAGTAGCAGAAAGAGAAATTAAGAAAATGATCTCATTTACAATTGCACCCAAAAGAATAAAATCTCCAGGAAAAAAAACTTACCCAAGGAGGTGACTTTAAAAACTATAAAACATTGATGAAAGAAATTGAAGATGACACAAACAAATGGAAGGATAGTCCATGTTCATGGATTGGAAGAACCAATATTGTTAAAATGTCCATACTACTCAAAGCAATCTATAGATTTAATGCAATCTTATCAAAATACCAACAGAATTTTCCACAAAACTAGAAAAAAAAATCCTTAATTTGTATAGAAACACAAAAGACCCTGGATAAATAAGGTAATTTTGAAAAAGAAAAGAAAGCTGGAGGTATCACAGTTCCAGATTTTAAGATATACTACAAAACTGTGGTAATCAAAACCATATGGTACTAACACAAAAACAGAAACATAGATAAATGGAATAGAACAGAATAGAGAGTCTAAAAATAAACCTACACTTTTATGGTCAATTAATCTGTGGTAAAAGAAACAAGAATATACAATGGGGGAAAAAGTCTCTTCAACAAATAGTCTTGAGAAAACTGGCCAGCTACATGCAAAAAAATGAAACTGGACTACTTTCTTACAGCATACACAAAAATAAACTCAAAATTGATTTAAGACCTAACTATGAAATCAGAAAACAAGCAGTTTCTTGGGCATCAGCTAGAAACATTTTTCTAGCTATATCTCCATTGGCAAAGGAAACAAAAGCAAAGTTAAATTATTGGGGCTACACCAAAAATAAAAAGCTTTTGTACAGTGAAAGATACCATCAACAAAACAAAAAGGCAGCATTCGTACTGAATAGAAGATGTTTGCAAATGATTTAACAAATAAGGGGTTATTATTCCAAATATCTAAAGAACTTATACAACTGAACACCAATAAAACAAATAATCTGATTAAAAATGAACAGAGGATTTGAGCAGACATTTTTTCAAAGAAGACATACAGATGGCCAACAGACATATGAAAAGATGTTCAACATTACTAATCATCAGCTAAATGCAGATTAAAACCACAATGAGATATCATTCTATACCTGTCAGAACAGCTAAAATCAAAAACACAAGAAATACAAGTATTGAGACAGATGTGGAAAGAAAGGACCTTTTTTTTTGGTGGGAATGAAATCTGGAGCAGCCGATGTGTAAGCTGGTGTAAAATAGTATGGGTATTCCTCAAAAAATTAAAAATAGAATTATCACATGATGCAGTAATTCCATTGCTGGGTATTTACCCAGGGAAAATGAAAACACGAATTTGAAAGGATATGTGCACCCTTATGTTTATTTGTAGCATTATTTACAATAGCTAAATTATGAAAGCAACCCAAGTGTCCATCAATAGACAGATAGGTGTGTACACACACACACACACACACACACACACACACACACACACACACACAGAATATCACTCAGCCATAAAAAAGAATGAAATCTTGCTACTTGCAACAACATGGATGTAAAAGAGGGTACAACGCTATGTGAAATAAGTCAGATAAAGACAAATTCCATATGATTTCACTCATATGTGGAATTTAACAAACAAAACAAAAAGACAAACAAAAAACAGATTCATAATTAAGCAAATAAATTGGTGGTTGCCAGAGGAGAGGTGGGTGTGGGGGCGGGTGAAATAGGTAAGGAGGACTAAGAGTACACATATCTTGATGAGCACTAAGAAATGTACACAATTGCTGAATCATTATATAGTACACCTGAAACTAATATAGCACTGAATATTAATTATACTTGAACAAAATATTTTAAAAATAAATAAAAATTAAAAAAATAAATATTATAGCATATAACTATTTAAAAGAATTCCACAAAAATTACTTCCCATCATTCTAGATATAGCCATGCATAAATTTCAAGAGAATTCATTTTACTCTTAGAAATCCAAACACCAGTGTAGGATTTCTTAATTGCAGAGTCACCTCCATCTACTCTTTCTTAAATATTTAGGTACTTTTAAAAATGATAAATATTGATTTTTTCAAATGCAATTTTTTGATACTCTACCTATTTTTGTTTAGACAATGGAATTGTGATTGCTTTCACCAACATTACCTTCATATACACAAAAATGAGCACTTGGAAAAATAATGCAATGTAATTGTTCTGTAACTATGGGACACAACAGTGGTAAAGTAAGAGCTGCCAGGTCGGTGATAAACAAGAAGACAGTTCAGAACATGGAAGCCATAAACAAAGAAACGGACACACAAAAATGCTGCCTCTAATTCCCTTAAAAAAATAAGCAGAATTTGTATCGCTATGGTCAAGAAAATGGACTAATAACATTTCTAAAATAATTATTGTTAACATGAACCTAGAACAGTAATTTTTCACACCATAGGTTATAATTAACAAAGAAGAAAAAAAAAAACAGAAGGAAAGGAGAGGAAGCAATAGGGTGGAGGGGGAGGAAAAGGAAGAGGAGGAGGAAGAAGAATAGGTGGAGAATAGAAAGAATAGAACAAGAAAGAATAGACTAGACTAGACTAGAACAGACATTTCAGAAAAGGTTTGATCTGGTAAGGGGAAATATTATTTCACATATTTTTTTAAAAAACATACACACAAAGTAAAACTGCTTTTCTTACTGTGGGTTGAAATTTAGAACATTAGAAACTCTTGTTTGAATGTTGACAAATATATATTTATTATAAATACTATTTATATTTAAATATTGATGACACATAAATACATTTTCCCACAAAAGCCACATTTTCAAAGCTAAACCCCTATTTGATATTAAAATAACAACTTTATTTCAACTCATCATAATTTCAAACTCAGATTTAAGACTACTTTAAATTAAATTCCTGCCAACATGGCCCACATGTGGAATTAATGGCTAAACTAAAATTTATGAGAGCCGTTCAATAATGGTTTGGTGTAACACATGTTTGAATTGTTGCCTTATTATGAAATTAGAGTATGCAATTTAATCTTGCCACATATGTCTATGGTAAATATTTTGGTAATTATTATTTTAAAAAATATAGTGTTTTAAAAATATATTTTATGAAATGCTTCTATTTTTTTCTAGTATGTTAGTGTTTGTTATCCTACAAATAAGTCACAGTGGAAGAATAAAGACCCTCCTGTTAAAACTACTTTGTATCAGAACAATCACAAGACTGGCTATCAATAAGAATGACTCCAGCTTACTTGTTGCTATGGCTAAAAGAGGGTTAATTAAAACGTTATTGATAAAGATCTACAAATATGAATTATAAATAGCTTAAATTAATTCCAACCAAATTTATACCCTTTGAATTACATAAGGAAACAAATAAATGACCTTTGCAAAAGTTACGTATTTAATTTCTTAAAATTAATTGGAATAATGCAGATTTTGTTATGGGTCATTACAAATTTGCATTACATTTACATTATATACAAAAGGGTTTAATCATAGCTGTTACCATCACTGACGGGTACAGGTATAGAGATGATATCTTCACCAAGACTTTCTCACTTAGTTTTTTTTTTTTAAACAATCAGTGTAGTTCCTAGAATAAGTTCTAAAAGTAGCACCACTGACATAGATTGTATGTTTTAATTGTATTTTTTTTTTCTCAAACTCTCTATCATACTTCTAATCAACACTTTCCTACTTCTGTATTAAATATTAGTCAATCAGGGAGAATGTTTTTTATATATATGAGCCCGGGTGGCTCAGTTGGTTAAGCATACAACTCAGTTTTTGGCTCAGGTCAGGATCTCATGATTCCTGGGATCAAGCCCCGCACGGGGCTCCATGCTGACAGTGCAGAGCCTGCGTGGGATTCTTTCTTTCTCTCTCTCTCTCTCTATCCCTCCTCTGCTCAGCCTCTCTCTTGCTCTTCCATTCAAATAAATAAACTTAAAAAAATAAAGAGTATATATGGATGCTCAAATTAAAAAAATATGAAATTATTCTAATATTTATAAAGACAGTTAAATACCACTAAATATTTAATTTACTTTACCGAATTATATTTATATGTGGATTCTCAGATATGTGTGGATGCATTTCTGTTTATTCTGAAATGTCACTTCTACCTCTTTCATTATTTTTCATTTGAGGCTATATATTAAATCATAACTCAGCAGCATTTTAGCATGGGGCAGAACTAATAAAACTCCACGTGCTTAGCTTTCTGATCATTTAATTTGATAAAGTCCTGTCAAAATAATGACACATGAAGGTGTCCATATTCTAATCTCTCATCTCTATATCCACTCACTCTTCTTTAGTCTATACTGTGATGTCAGGGTCAGGGATCATTGATAAACCTCCTTTCCTGACTCTTGCCAGCTGACGTTCTAGCCAATGATGATTGGGAGTACTTAGAGGGCGTTGTGCCCCCTTTGGAAAGGAGCAAAAGAACATCTCCCTTATTTTCTTTCCAAAACAAGCAGTATATCCCTGGCAATGATAGGTGGTGCTAGCCTCCAGTTTTTCTTAGCTCCATCTGGACCAACCATGTCATCCTATCATGCCCTCTGAGACTCCAGTCACATTCAGGAAATGCTCTTTCCGCAGATAGCTGAGCACCAACTCTGTAGGACCCCCCCCCCCCCCCACTGAGCTACTAGCTTTGATAAAGGCAACTATTTCTCCTTTTCTCTTCAGTCTTGTCCCCTGTGTGAACGTTTCCTGCTGCAAGTTTTAGTTTTTGATTTATCTTCCTTTTTTTTTTTTTCAGTCGTCTGTCTATAATCCCCTGTAAATGCTCTGTTAAATCTACTTGTCTTTATTTTATTTCTCGATGGCAGCACTCCAAAAGATTTCCTCTCTTGACTTTCTTTTTATAGGGCACAATGTTCATGAAAGCTAGAATTAAATATGTATCATTACCTTGAGCTCCTGAGATAAAGATATTTTTAATATATATCTGAGAATGGAGAGAATCTAAAATTTATTTTTCTACATTTATTTATTTGTTTTTGAGAGACAGAGCACAAGTGGGAGATAGGCAGAGAGAGGAGACACAGAATCCGAAGCAGGCTCCAGGCTCCGAGCTGTCAGCACAGAGCGCGACGCGGGGCTCAAACTCACAAAACGCGAGATATGACCTGAGCCAAAGTCAGACGCTCAACCGACTGAGCCACCCAGGAGCCCCTTGAGAATCTTTCATTTTGGGGGCTATCCAGTGGGATCTGGTCTAAGGTTTCTTTATAGGTAGGTGTGTATAGCAAGTGTATGAATAGTAACTGTATATACCAAGGAAATTGTCCACATTCACCACACTCCTATTATGTAATCTAAATCATTTATTTTTGAGTAAGAATGGTATGAAGACTTAGGACATAGAATGTCGATAACAAATGTACAACTTATCTCTGGTATGGAGATGGGAGACTGGGGGTACAGCTATGTAAGAAGGGGTAGTACTACATTAGTGACATATCAGTTGAATCTGAAAGCTTAATGTTTCATTTCACATATAATTTTTACATTTGCAATAAGATGATTAAAATTAATATACTTCTAAAATATATAAAGGATAGTTTTTGAAGTTTATTAAAGTATAATTGACAAATAAAATTACAAATTATTTAAAATGTACAACATGGTAATTTGACATAAATATAAACTGTGAAAAGATTCCCAATTTTTTTAAACTAACGTATTCATCATCTCGTATATTTAGTCTCTCTCTCTGTCTCTCTCTCTTCTGATCAGAATCTTTGACTCTCAGCAAGTTTCTTTTTTTTTTTTTAATTTTTTTTTTAATGTTTGTCTTTATTTTTGAGACAGAGAGAGACAGAGCATGAGCAGGGGAGAGGCAGACACAGAATTGGAAGCAGGCTCCAGGCTCTGAGCTGTCAGCACAGAGCCTGACGCGGGGCTTGAACTCGTCAACTGCGAGATCATGACCTGAGCCGAAGTCGGCCACTCAACCGACTGAGCCACCCAGGCGCCCCTACTCTCAGCAACTGTATTAGTAACTGGTTACCATTTTATACTCTAGATCCCTAGACCTCATACATTTAACAGTTGTTCAATTTTACCATTTGGCTGATGTCTAACTTATCCCTCTCCCCACCCCCATCTCTGGCAACCATTTTTTTTTTTTTTTTTTTTTTTTTTTTTTTTTTTTTTTTTTTTTTTTTAAGATTCCACTTAGTAATACCATGCAGTATTCATCTTTCTCTCTCTCTGACCTATTCACGTATCATAATGCTCTCCAGGTTTATCCATGTTCTTACAAATGGCCGCATGTCCTTTTTTCAAGGGTAAAAAATACTCCATTGAGTACAAATACCACATTCATCCTTCCATCTGTCAATAAACATTTAGTTTGTTTCCATTCCTTGGCTATTGTGGATGACACTGCTACGAATATGGTGGAATAGATTTCTCTCTGAAATAATGATTTCATTTCCTTTGAATACATACCCAGAAGTGGAAAACCAGATATTATATTTCTATTTTTAATCTATTGAGGAACTGCCATACTGTTTCCACAGTGGCTGCAACAGTCTGCATTCTCACCAACAGTGTAGAAGGGATCCCTTTTCTTCACATCTTGACCAAAAACTTGCTGTCTCTTGTCTTCTTGATAATAGTCTTTCTAACAGATATAGGATCATATCTCGTTGACATTTTCATTTGCATTTCCCTAATGCTCAGTGATGTCAAGCACCTTTTCATGTACTTGTTGGCCATTTGTATGTCTTCTTTAGAAAAACGTCTATTCAAGTCCTTCACCCATTTGTTAATTGGGATTTTTGCCTTTTTGCTATTTAGTTATATAAGTTCCTAGTATATTTTGGGTACTACCCTTTTATTAGATATGTGGTTTCCTAATATTTTCTCCCATTCCAGAGGTTGCCTTTCGTTGTAGCTACTGATGGCTTCCTTTGCTGTGCAGAAGTTTTTAGTTTGGTATAATCAATCTTATTTATTTTATTTGTTTATTTTTATTTCCTTTGTTTTTGTTGTCAAATCCAAAAGTTAATTGCCAATATCATGGTCAAAGAGATCACCTTTAGATTCTCTAAGAGGAATTTTACGGTTTCACATCTCATATTTAATTCTTTAATCTATTTTGAGCTCATTTTTGAGTATTGTGTAAGATAGGGGCCCCGTTTCTTTTGTACGTGGCTTTTCAGATTTTCCAAAACCATTTATTAAAGAGGATATTCTTGGGGCGCCTGGGTGGCTTGGTCGGTTAAGCATCCGACTTCGGCTCAGGTCATGATCTCACGATCCATGAGTTCGAGCCCCGCGTCGGACTCTGTGCTGACCGCTCAGAGCCTGGAGCCTGTTTCAGATTCTGTGTCTCCCTCTCTCTCTGCCCCTCCCCTGTTCATGCTCTGTCTCTCTCTGTCTCAAAAATAAATAAACGTTAAAAAAAAAAAAAAAAAAAAGAGGATATTCTTTCTCCATTGTATGTCCCGGCACCTATGTTGAACATTAACTGACCATATATGTATGGATTGATTTCCAGGGCCTCTATTCTGTTATATTCATCTATGTTTTTATGTGTTCGATGGCTCCATGAAAATACATTACCATTTGATTATGATGGCTTTGTAATACAGTTTGAACTGTGATGAATCCAGCTTTGTTCTTCTGTCTCAAGATTTAATTGCCTGTGTGGGGTCTTTTATGCCTCCACACAAATTTTAGGATTGCTTTCTCTATTTCTGTGAGAAAAGCCATAGGACTTTTGATAGGGAATGCATTGAATTGGTAGATTGTATTGGGTAGTATGGACATTTTAACACTATTAGTTCTTCAAATCCATAAGCATGGAATATCTTTCCATTTATTTGAGTCTTTTTAAATGTGTTTCATCAGTTTTCAGGGTACATATCTGTCATTTCTTTGGCTAAGTTCATTCCCAAATATTTTATTCCTTGTGATTCTATTAAAATGAGATTGTTTTGGGGGCGTCTGGGTGGCTCAGTCGGTTAAGTGTCCGACTTCGGCTCAGGTCATGATCTCACAGTTTATGAGTTCGAGCCCTGTGTCGGGCTCTGTGCTGACAGCTCAGAGCCTGCAGCCTGCTTCAGATTCTGTGTCTCCCTCTCTCTCTGCCCCTGCCCCACTCATGCTCTGTCTCTTTCTCTCAAAAATAAATACACATTATTTTTTTTTAAATATGAGATTGTTTTCATTTATCTTTCCAAAAATTTGCTAATAGTGCACAGAAATGCAGCTGACTTTTGTATATTGATTTTGTATCCTGCAACTTTCTTGAATTTATTTATTCATTCTAAAGTTTTTGATGAAGTCTATAGGGCTTTCTACATATAACATCAGTCATCTGCAAACAGACGGTTTTACTTCTCTTTTTTTTTTTTTTTTTGATTTGAATGATATATTTCATTTTCTTACATAATTTATCTGGCTAAGATTTCCAGTGCTATATTGAATAAAAGTGGTGAGAGTGGGCATTCCTGCTTTATTTCTGATCTTAGAGAAAAAGCATTCAGCTTTTCACACTTGACTATGATGTTAGTTGTGTGCTTGTCATATATGGCCTTTATTATGTTGAGGTAAATTCCTAATTTGTTGCAAGTTTATTATTATTTCATTGGGGAACATATACATTCACTATAACTAATGGCCTATAATTTTCTTTTCTCCTATCCTTCTTGTCTGGCTTTGTTTTCAGGGTTATTCTGGCCTCATAAAATCAGTTTTCAAGTACACTTTCCCAGTCAATCTTTTTGAAGAGTTTAAGAAGGACTGGTATTCATTCTTTAAATGTGTCACAGAATTCACCAATGTAACCATCTGGTCCTGAACTTTTCTGTGTTGGAAAGTTTTGGATTACTGATTCAATTCTCTTGCTAGTAATTGGTCTTTTCCAATGTTTTATTTATTCATGATTTAGTCATGGTAGATTGTATGTTCCTAAGAATTTAGACATTACTTCTAGATTATCTAATTTGTTGGCATATCATTGTTCATAGTAGTTTCTTTTGATCTTTAGTATTTCCATGTTGTCATTTATAATGTCTCCTCTTCTCTTTCTGATTTTTTTTGTCTTAACTCTTTTTTTCTTAATCCAGCTAAGGATTTGTCCATTTCATCTTAAAAAAAAAAAAAAAAAAGACAGCTCTTCATTTTGTTGATCTTTTTGACTGTCTTTCTAGTTTCTGCTTCATTTATTTACACTGTGCCCTGAGGGCCTGTCCCTCAGGTTGCAGCCATAAAAGTGGGAACCCCAGATGTGTGAATAAGCTTCACTCAGGGAGATGATGGTAGACTTGATTTATTTTTGAAGTTAGTTGGAGGAAGAAGGCAAGGAAGTTACCACCAGCTTTTTCAGGCTCCTTGAAGGATCCCATGTAGTTCTGAAATGTAGGCAGGTTAGAAACTGAACCCGCAAGCAGCAGCTGGGAGAATATACATTCAAACTCCTTCTAGGAACAAACTGTTAAATAGATGTTATTGTTTGTTCCTTCTGTGCTAAGCTAAGGGACATAGCTGTGAAAGTGTTTAATAACTTTCTTTTTCTGATAAGCAATAGCACATAAGTACCAATTGGTGATGCATGATAACTTATAAATAGCCACAACTGTTTAACAATTGCTTGTTTGGTTGCTATAGTGCTATGGGATTCATAAAAGCAAGCCCCACTGGTTCTTAGAACTAGGTGAACTGGAGACCCATCTCTTGGATGGCAGCCTTAAAAGCTGAGTGGCTGTATATATGATCCAAATCTTACGCTTCTTAGAGAGAAGCTGGGATTGAGGGTTATCTCCCAGTGGTAAGTTCCTGTTTAGGGAGCAGAGTTTATGTTGAGAGTGTTTCAGGCTTTCCTACTTGTTTCAGTGAGGGTATTTTCTCAACAACTTGATGTTTCACAGTCCACTCAACTGGTTTTCAAAAATGTTCTCAAAAAGAATTGACTGGTGTCTACCCGTATGATCAATGCATCCATAGGAGGAGGGAAATTCAGGAAACTCCTATGTCACCATGTTGTTGACATCAATCATACAGGGGATATTTTATGTTTTAACGAAGTATATATTTGAAGTCCAGTTGAATAGACCTGTCACTATATTTCAGGGCTAATTAATTCAAGTAAAAATGGCTATTAATGACACACTTTGTGTAAGGCACTGGAGAAAATACACTTATCAGTAAGACATAATGCCAGCCTTAAATTTTTATGGTCTAAAATCATTTGTTCAATTTTCCATAGAAAGCGAACATTGAGCTTTAATGTCTGGTAATCTGAATAACACGTAAGTCACAGAAATTAATAGAACAGAATTGAACTAACGTAAAAGAAAAAAATCTACTCTAAGATGTAAGCTTTGAAATTTCAGCTCTACTTTACTAACTCGTTTTACATTTCTGAAGAAAATGATGAAATATAAATTGAAGACAATATTGAAAATACAATATAATTTAAGTCCCCTGGGCATTAATTCAAAGACAAAATCCTTAAGTCATTTTGGATAAATCTTTGAAAAGAAAACAGAGAAATGTTCAAGATTCAATATTTTATTTTAGTAAAAATGAAGTTCTATATTTCAGCTAAACACATGGCTCCTTAAGTGATTATTAACTGTGTTCCATAGAATACCTTTACAATACCTTCTCTCAATAAGGACTCGTGAATTTGGCTTTGGTAATGACGTATGATAGGTTTTCAAGTATAAATATTTCAAAATAAAGTTACATTTATCTCTCATTAGAAATATTATTCATACCTATAAAACATTATTTGGATCAATTTTTCTTAAATATTTTATATTCTTCTAAATAGTGGGTCAAATTTTCATTAGTAAAGTTGGCATTGCAAAGAAACAAAAGGTTAATATTTTATATTTCAAAGTCTTTAATAGGAGTGATAAGCTGTATGAGTTAATCATACCAGTCACCTCAATTATATAAATAAAAATTCTGGACTGAATTTAAACTGTAGAGTATGTCTAGGGTTATAAACAGTTAAGTACCTAAGACTTATACACCTTTAATGCTAAAAAGACAGTCAATATTAGTCCAAAACACTCCCAGGCGAGAGTAAGTGGGCCCAGAGACTTTATATTATGTAATTTATCTAAAAACATTTGCTGGTTGTGCCAGAGTCAAGTCTGAAATGGAAATTAAATATGCCTAATAGGGTTAGCAAATGTCCACTAAACACATAGATACTCCCTTTTCTCTTCCCATGGATTCATTACTCTAAGTGATTCCAACTTTCACTCAGACTAACACTTCATAATGCTTCACATCTTTGTAAGTCGGGCTAAACCACCACACTGACACAGGACTAATGAAAAGTTCAGCAACTTTGATTTACAACTTGCCTCCATATTAATAAATACCATGACTGAAGAAGTTCTATATATCATTTAGTGTCTAATACACTTTTATTATGGAAATGAAAAGCTACGCAAAGCAAAAATTATATGTAAGCTTTAGTTCTCAACACATGTGTGTAGGTATATAAATAAATATATGCTCAAAATTTAAATGGACAAATCTTGCATGGGTTCATGAAAAATTCAGTATATTTCCATGAATCCCCAAGAACTTAAACTCGGTAATATACCTTTTGTAAGGTAGGTCATTTCATATCAAGGATATCTTATTTTCCAATTGCACTTATTTTTAATCATTAATATTTCAAACCCTAAATATCAAGAGACTCCCAGGAGCATTTTCAGAGTTCTTGAACCATTTCAGGAGATATTTCAAATCAGATTTAAAATAATATGTCTGCAACCTCTGTAGTCCCTCCTTGTCTTACACAAAGGGTAGTTGTGTATAAATACATGCAGAAAAGTCTATTTTCACTTGATTGCATGGACATGATCACATCTGGATATCACACTTTTGGCTAACCCAATGAATGAAATATAAAATAATTATAGAAAAAGAGGGACTTAAGATGGGACCAGAGTACTCAGTTTTGAAATCATACTTTTGTTATGTTTGCTGAGTAATCTTCCCCGGTGAACCTTGGAGATTTTTTTTTCACATTCTGGAAGTTTGATAGCTCCGTGGTAACTGTGATTGATTTATAAATTATTATGCATTCCAAATTTGGACTTACGCTCCTTTGCTGATCAGAAAAATAACAAAACATTATGATGAAATACTGTGTTTTCTTTAATCTTTTATATTTCCAATGAGCAGAAGAATGGCGTCAATAAAAATGTTATGCAGAAATCTAACCTCATTATATACAATTTTAGTCAACATTTTATTTTTCCTTTCCTTCTATAATTTTCCACTCCATAAATGTGAAATTTAAAACTTGGGACTTGGATGTAGTAATGAATCTGTAAACTCTTTACAATTTTCTGTGAATACCCAGAGAAAACACCATACTGCAATGCAGTTTGTGATTACATGAGTGATATCCCTTTTTACTGAGGGGGAAAAAAAATCAAGAAAAGTAACACTGAACCATAGTGTCAATTAATTTTAGATTCTCAGAACAGCTGTGAATGTTAGAGCCATACAGCTCTTCCCCGGACCCCTGTGAATTATCTGTCATGGTTAAAGGAAGCATAACAATTTGCCACAGGTATACCACAGGTATACCACAGGTATACCCAGAGGGAATGAACTCCTAGGACAGCAAAGAAAAGACAGTGGAGTGGTCACTAACGACTATGACTGGAGACAGCGGCATGGGGAAAAGAGATAAGGCGGCAAAAGTGGAGGTGGGATGGGAGATCACGAGAGCACTGACAGAAGAGACAAAGTGTGTAGCGATTAAGTTTACACACCAAGATCTGTATCTGTAACTCAAATCTAGAAGAACATTTCTGTACATCAAAGAGCTTCAAGGAGATGGTTTACTCTTAATACAACTCAAAAGCAACAATAAAATGCGAGTACTGTGGCTACTTCCTAGGTGTCGAAAACCACAGGATTACAGTTCATGAATGAAATCATCAGCCAACTTTCTTTCCCCAAAGGATAGGAAACACAACACAGCACAGCGAACACTACTCCATTCGCTCTTGTCAGCGTGTACTTAAGATTCTGAAATTAATATTAGTTACTAAGGTTAATGACTTCCACTAGAAAAATAACACAGAAATTTGACTACATCATCTTTATCCTATTTTGGTACATTATATATTTTGATTGCAATGATATGAAACCCTGTGTACTAATCCAACATCTATATGGCATTCTGTATGATGCTTAGGTAAAAGAAAAAATGGAATTCTAATGCAAACTGGGGTTTGTGAGAAGCCACTTAGAAGTATCATGAATTAAGACCTAAATAATAGCCCCCACAGAAGTGGAGTAGTTGGGACGTGTTCCAAAGTAAAATGAATAGAATTTTCAAAAGCCTTGGGATCTGAATAAACGTGCTGTCTATAGGGAATTTTAGAAAGTTTAATATAATTTGAAGTAAGGATGCACTAGAGAGTATTGGATTAGGCTGAACATCCTGTGTGTGCGTGTGTGTGTGCGTGTGTGTGTGTGTGTGTGTGTGTGTGTGTTAAAGCTTAGTGGCTTTAAGCAGTACAGATTTACCTCTTATGAACCTGCAATTTGGACAGGGCTTGGCAGGAACAATTCGTCTCTGCCCACTTGGCACCAGGATTCAGGATCATCTGAAGGCTCCAACACTCGCACGGTGGGCGGTCGATGCTGGCTGTCGGCTGAGACCTCAGCTGGGGCTCTAATCAGAATCCTTACAGGTGAGTGCTGAGTTCCAACGACGGGCATCTCCTTTTTATCACCTAGCCTTAGAAGTCATACACTTCATTACTTTTGCCATGTGCTATTCGTTAGGAGCTAGTCACTCATTCTAGTCTATATGCACGGGAAGGGAAATTAGACCTCATCTCTCAATGTAAGAATGTCAATACCACATTGTAAGAAGAGCATGTAGGAAGAGGTATTTTCACATCACCATCTTTGAAAAATAAAACCTGATATCATTGCTTTGTTTCTAAACTAAAATGGTAAAATATATCCATCCGGGTGATTTTCAAGCAGACAGGAGGCGTGATCAGATATGTGGTTTAGATGGTGCTCTCTGGCATCTCTGTGGCAAACTGATGAGACAGGGCTTGCATGAAATGGAAGGGAGAACAGTTAAAAGAAAAAAACTACTGCAGCAATTAGCAATGACACCTTGGATTACAGCCGAGGATGGGGGAAAATGGTCAGATGACAACGCACTTTGAGGACAGAGGAAGGGACCTACAAAGGCAAATGATACAGAAAGGTAGGGTAACAATAGGAGTGCAACTTGTTATCTAATTTAAAAAGAATCTCACATAAATGTTGAAAACTGAAGGAGGAAGCCAGATTTATAAGGCTAATGACACACTGGAGACTTAAGAAGTGAAAATATAGAGGTTGGTGACTCAAGGCCTGAGAGAAGATAGCATAGTAAGTAGCTAGAGGAATAGATGAAAAGCTGACACTTCCTTTTTATTTACATTGTCTTGGTTCTTTGTTTTAAAATGGGTCAGGTTGAGGGGCACCTGGGTGGCTCAGTCAGTTAAGCGTCTGACTCTTGATTTCAGCTCCGGTAAAGATCTCACGGTTCATGGGTTCGAGCCCCACATCAGTCACTGCACAGACAATGCAGAGCCTCCTTGAGATTCTCTATCTCCCTCTCTCTCTGCCCCTCTCCCATGCTAGCTTTCTCTCTCAAAAATAAATAAATAAACATTTTAAAAATAAAATAAAATAGATCAGGTTAAAATTTCTTTGGAAAAGACTGAAGTCACATTGGAAGGTTAAGACTCTGGAGATGTAGGACTCTGTGATTCCTATCACCAGAGGAAGGGTCAGCTGTCGGACAGACTTCTACTGCAACAGATGCACTATGGTAAGGCTACACACAGGCTCAGATAAGGTATAATGGAGAGAGGGACATGATTTGTTGAATTAAGGAATCTGGTCAAGAATATCGAGGAAATTATTGAGTTTGGAAAATCAACAGTATACATTGGCAGTAAGGTAGATATCTTGACAAGCAAGGTGCATGAACAGAAACTTTTCCTTATCTCTTACAACCCTGCTACTTATGAGCTGCGTAAAAATGAGTTTACTTCTTAACTTCTCTTTGTCTCAGTTTCCTTATCTATAAAACAGAGATGATGTTTATCAAATGATTTAATTTAAGAGATACACTTAGGCTGGCGCATAACACATAATGTATCCATATAACTATCTTGTTAATGAAAATAGTTGTATCAAATCAAAAGTGCTTTGACCACAGAAAACAATGGCATTGACTATTGCTATAATCCTCTCTACATTAATAATCTTAGTAGAGGTGTATTAATCTTGCACATTGGGGGAAATATTACTTAACAAAATATTTTTAAATGAGCTGAACATTGTTCAAACATCACGAAAAAATAGATTCATTTCCTTGTGATTAAAATATTTTAAAACATATTCCTAAACTTACCGTATAATGATGAATGTATAGGTAGTTTTTAAATGAGCTCACATACATTCACAGTTTAAGATAACACATTTTCTTTAACATATAGGCATGCTACTATTAAATTTGTTCTTTTAAACAGTATCTAACCAAATAGATTTGGCAATTTCTATGACAACTTCTCATTATTCGAATAGTTAATGAGTAAATAATTTTCTTTGTAGTCAACTGCCATATGTTCTAAGATATGTATCAATAATAACAGCCTTCCAGGAATAAAAGAACAGAGAAAAAGAGTAAATAATATGGAACAAATACTTCAATAGTAATGTTGTTTATCTAATGTGAGATGCATCCTAATTTTAAAAATGTTGAAGTAAAAAAAAAAAAATAGAATGAGCACATACAGTAAGAACAATATTACTTTGTCTATGTATGATGAATATAATTTTTTAGAACCTCATTAAGGATATGTCATGATTTCACATAAAAAAAAGATTAAGAAGATAGTAGAAATTGGATGCAAACATTTATTTGTATTTAATAAAAATTCTTTTCTTTAGATTTTTAATTTCTATTTGCCTATTCCAAAATTGTTATTTCAGCATCCCTCCTAATAATCAGCATCCTAATAATCAACAGAAGCCTAGGGCTTATCTTACATATTACTTTTCCTGTCATAGCCTAGATCCAGATCATCACAAGCCTTAACAACTTTGCCTTCGTAAATCTCCCCAAAGTCCCATCTTTTCCTTCTCCACCAGATCAACCAGTACCTCTCCCAGATCACCGCAAAGCATCTTGCTGCTACATTTCTACACATTACCTTTCCCTAAGGTTTCTTTTTTTTTTTTTAATGTTTATCTCTTTATTTTGAGAGAGAGAGTGTGTGCACGCACAAGCAGGGGAGAGGAGCACAGAGAGAGGGAGAGAGAATCTTAAGCAGGCTCTATGCTCAGCACAGAGCCCAAGGCAGGGCTCTAACTCATGAACTGAACCCTGAGATCATGACCTGAGTCCAAATCAAGAGTTGGACACTTGACCCAAGGAGCCACCCAGGCACCATGACACATTATTTTTCCCTAATTTGTCCTCTCGATTTTAGATGGAGTGAGTTATTTCGTTTTTAAATGTGAAATCTCATTATATTATCTCCCTGCTTCACAACTTCAAGCACTCTCCCCTGTTTGCACCACTGCCTGCCTCAATCTCCAGCTGCTCAAGCTCTCCAAGTCTTCTGGGTCTTTTGGCTGCGGCCACACTGGCTTCAATCCCTGATGCATATCAGTATTCCTCCTCTCTGGGGGCTCTGGGCTTGCTATTCTCTGTCAGTGGAATATCCTTTTGTTACCTCTTTTTCAAAACAAAACAAAACGAAACAAAACAAAACAAAACAA
Source organism: Panthera pardus (assembly GCF_024362965.1). NCBI lineage: Eukaryota > Metazoa > Chordata > Mammalia > Carnivora > Felidae > Panthera > Panthera pardus. The sequence continues at coordinate 17,862,046 of NW_026526765.1, forward strand.
AAAAAAAAAACCCACCTTTTCCTCATTTGTGGCCTTAGTTTAATTGCTTCTTACCAAATGATTTTTCCTGCCAAATTTCAAAACAAGAGTTGAAAGGAATTTTTCATTCCTTAATTTCATTTAGTCCAATCCCTGAAATTTCATTGAGTCCAATCCCTGAAATCTTTCATCTGTATCTAAATCTAAGTATTCAAGCATATTGCCTAAAAGTTTTAGCGCAATCAAGTTACATTGAAGAGCAAGAGAAGAAAAAAGCTGGAGCAGGACTAGAAACCAGTGACATGGCTTCATTGCAAAACCAAGCCAAGTTGCTTCTCAAGTGTGTTTCCCTGTTTAAATTTTAAATACATTTTCAGGAATTTTTATTCTGGGAAGACATACCTGACAATCAAACAAACAAACAAAAAAAATCAAGCTTACCTATATTGTACCCTATTTCTTTTTAGTAATGTTGGTGGAACTAGTTAAAAATGGAAATCTTTCCTGGGGCGCCTGGGTGGCTCAGTCGTTAAGTGTCTGACTTTGATTCAGGTAACAATCTCATGGCTCCTGAGTTTGAGCCCCGCTTCAGGCTCTGTACTGACAGCTCAGAGCCTGGAGCCTGCTTAGGATTCTGTGTCTCCACTCTCTCTGCCCCTCCCCTGCTCATGCTCTGTCTGTCTGTCTGTCTCTCTCTCAAAAGTAAATAAACGTTAAAATAATTAAAAAATACATACATGGACACGTGCTCTTTCTGGTCTCCAGTGATGGTGAGCATGTATTTGACATGCATGAAGTTATCTGCAACCCCATGCAGCTTCTCAAGTTTGTTTCCCTGTTTAAATTCCTCTCAAAGACAATCATCTACAACCATCTCATTAAATAAACAAATGTTAATATATCACATCACATACTATATTATCCTAGATCAAATCTTGGATGTAGTCAGTATTAATGGGTTCATTCAATTTGAATATTTTCCTCTACCCACAAATGTAAATTTTGAAAGAGCTTATAGCACAAGTTACAGTGATCAGTAGACTTCTCCCATTGAATAGTATACAGACCCAAATATTAACTCATGATAAATAGGAAATTAGAACAGAACAAGCCAAATGTCCTTCACCTAGATAATGATAAATACTCATCTAATTAATCGTGACTCTCAAATGCCCAATATGGGTTTTAAAAATCAGATGTATATATATTCTACCCCAACAAGTGATCATTATCTGCAACAATCGGAAAAAAATGTATGAGAAAAACATATTGTTGCGGGTTTTACATTTTTCTCACCATGCCCCAGTGGATTGCTAACACCAGAAGACCAGACCAGAAGACTGGATCTGATCTAAATTAATGTGGGAAACAAAGATAAAAGAAAAAATTGAATTCCCTTACTGCCTACAGCCCATTGACAAGTCCTTGAAACAGGCAGAGTGACCCATCTCTGGGAGCTCTGCTGCCCTGATGTTGGAGGTTGACACTTTGCTGGGGGCAAAAGGCAATCTTAGCCTGACCCCCCAGGATCCCGTGAGTCTACCTTAAACATATAAAAATTATTCTGGAAACTTCCTTTATCTCTACCTCCCCCCACTAAATATGTGTTAGCCATCATCCACCAAGCATATGGCCCCCTGATACACATCTGAAGGGACTCAGGACTCAGTTTTTACTAAACAGTAATAAATAATCTTTCCCTAACATTTGCTGGCCCCCGCAGGGTCCTGAAAACCTTATTTCCAAAATACTTTGGAGGTTTGTTCTACCCCTAAACCCCTTCCCAACTTAAAAGTATATAATCGACCACTCCCACAACCCCAGGGAAGCTCTTTCTGTCCCCGTGCACTAATAAAACCACCTTTTTGCACCAAAGACATCTCAAGAATTCTTTCTTGTCCTTTGACTCTGAACCCCAACATTTTCTACATCATAAGCTCTCGTAGTTATGAGAAATAACCTTTCTTACTTTCATAAATAAGTTGGTTACTTCAGATTTCAGAAATATTTTCCCTGCTCTGAAACATTTCAAAATGAGATCCTGAGAATGTCAGCAGCCATTATTCTAATTATGAGCAATCTATCCAACACAAAAAAATTCTGGATATGTAAACATTGTCATTTTCAGGTTTTAATTTATTGAACCCAAGGAAACAACTGTGTTTATGGGGTGAAATTAAGAATAATGAAACTTTCAGTGCTTTTTTATAAATCTACCTAAAATACTTGCTTTGTTGCTGTTTTTCTTTCATATTATCCCTTGATCTGCAGGTAATTTAAGATATGCAAAGTTTTCTTTTTTTTTTTTTTTTTTTTTTTACTAGCACTGATGTATTTTTTAAGATATTGGCCTTGGAGAACAAACTATTCAAGTGTAATTAATTCAGCCACTGCTGAGGTAATCTTTGAAGTTGACCGAATAGAAGATCTTCAGATCAAAATTCTGGCAAATTAATAATAAAACATACACAGAGATTAGTAGTTGAAGACCCTAAAGGTGAGCAAAGCTGTTCTTTAACAGATGGAAGAAACAGGGCACTAGCTAGCACTGTTAAGAATACATAGGAAGAAATATCTCTTCCAAAAGTTACCATGTATTTCTTTTAAATCCAAAAATGTCCCCATCAAACACCATGGCTGGTGGATAAGAAAGTAAAAGTGGATCAACCTTTATCATTTTGTCATATAGATTTGTTTTAAATAATCAAAAACAGTATCTTACTGTTCAGCTGATTTTCCTAAGTTTGAAATATGAGAATTCTGAGCAAACATATATACCCTCTCTTTTAAATTTGCATGTGTGTATGTGTTTGTGCACCTAAAATTTATTATATGACAGTAGTTTAAACAAATAATAAAAAAGGATTATCCAATACAGTTTTATTTATTTATTTGAAACTGATCATTTTTGTCTAACACGACTCTACTCTCCTCTTGTAAGTGTCTTTTAAATTTTTTGAGAGATAACTGACATATAGCATAGTAGTTTCAGGTGTAGAGCATAATTATTTGATAGATGTATATATTATGAAACGATCACTCTCATATGTCTAGTTAATATTCATCACCAAATGTAGTTACAATATTTTTCTTGTGATGAGAATATTAGAGTCTACTCTCTTAGTAACTTTCAAATACATAATAGAGTATTATTAATTATAGTCCCCATGCTGTACCTTATATTCTCATGACTTATTTACTTTATAATTGAAGTTTAAGCCTTTCGAACACCTTCACTCATTTGACCCATACCCTCCCACCCCCTCCTCTGGAAACCACCAACCTGCTCTCTGTATCAATTTGTTTTTGTTTTTGTTTTTGTTTTAGATTCCACCTATAAGTAAGATACTAGGGTCTTTCCAATGGATTAATTTCCATGCACTTGATTAACACCAAACTCTCCAGGCTTGGATAAATTTTTTACAACCCACATTTTAAATACATGTTCAGAAAGTTTTATTATAGGAAGAGATACCTGAAAATCAAACAAACAAACCAAAATCAAGCTTACCTATATTGTACCCTATTTTTTTTTAGTAGTGTTGGTGGAATTACTTAAAAATTGAAATCTTTCCTGGGGTACCTGGGTGGCTCAGTTGGTTAAGCGTCTGACTTCAGCTCAAGTCCTGATCTCATGGTTCATGAATTCAAGCCCCATGTAGGGCTCTGTGCTGACAGCTCAGAGCCTGGAGCCGGCTTAGGGTTCTGTGTCTCCATCTATTTCTGCCCCTCCTCTGCTGATACTTTGTCTCCCTCTCTCTCAAAAATAAATAAACATTAAAGAAAAGAATATATATATATATATATATATATATATATATATATACACACATATATATGTGTATATATATGTGTATGTATATATATATACACATATATATGTGTATGTATGTGTGTGTGTTTGTGTGTGTGTGTGTGTGTGTATATATATATATATATATACATATATATATATACACACATAAACTTTTCCTGGATGGAATTAATTTTAAATTTCTGAGAATGAAGTTAAAACAAGGCAGGTACTTGTTGCTACTTTCAAAGGAGATACTGTAACATCATAAAGACAAAAAAGATCAATCAGATCACTGAGTTAATCCTTCAGACATGGTTTAATATTTTGTCTTTAATTATCCTTTAATTTTTTTATGCCAAAGAGTACAGTATTTCTGTGTTTATATTAAGGAATTCAGGTGCTCCTTAGAGAAACATATTATAGGCATAAAATTATAATTGTGTACTTACAATTATTTTCAGATGTTTATATATTAAACACCTGTGGTTAATTATATTTGCGAACCTCAAAGATGCTTCACTATTCCAGATAAATGCCTTTAGCTTTTGTAACAATTGAGAGTCCAGTGTTTAATAAGCCATCTGTAATATTTTATTCAAATATTTAATCAAAATTTTGGATTTTTAATAAACTTATAGTGTAGAAAATAATGAACAGATATCCGTTAAAATCCAGGCAATATTAATCTATAACTATGTGTCTTGGGTATATGGTGAAGTGGCTCTGGACTTTGGTTTCTCATCTGTAAATCCAGTTATTGTGAGACTTATATAAGATAAAGCTCATCAAACGTAAGTGTTTTGCCTAGATCATATAGACGTCCAGCACATAATAGTTGTGACTAATTTTTGAAAACAACCCTTTCAATTTCAGATATGATGAAAAATATATCCTTGGGTGTAAAATCAAGTCCTAACAGACATATAAACACAGAAGTGTATGTATTTGCCTAGTATTTATTCAGATTTACTTGGTCTCCAGTTATGGTTTGCAAACGGGAAGGCAATGAAGAATTATAAAATTTATTGATTAAGCAACCCAAGATTTAAAAAAGTAACTTTTGCTAGAAATGCGCAAATGCCAGAGTTAAGGGAGTAAAGAAAAAGAAAATACACTGTAACGATTCATTAGACAATAGGGATACAAATATATAGTGAGAAATGCATTGAAGTGACTAATATGAAATGATTAAGCCTTAGGATTATGACATATCCTGTCTCATGCAGGGAAAAAAACAAATTTTATCTTTATCAAGTGGGGACATTTTTTGAGAGAGATAATAACTCTGACTATAGAACTTAATTTTAAAGTAGATACCTAGCTTACTTCTCCTCTTGTAGTTATAGCACGACAAAAACTGAGAGTCTAATTTTGGTTCGGGAAATTATCGCAAGTTCATACACAATTAAATCTATACACCACACAAAAAATTTTACACGTGTATTCTAGTTAAGTAAAACCGTATACCTATATAGCAAGGGGTATTATTATTTTTTTAAGTTTAATTATTTTGTGGGGGAGAGCCAGAGAGCCAGAGGAATCCCACGCAGACTGCCCTGTCAGTACACAGGGCACCACGTGGGGCTCAATCCCACAAACTGTGAAATCATGACCTGGACCGAAATCTAGAGTCAGACACTTCACTGATTCAGCCGCCCAGGCACCCCAGGAAGGGGCATTTTCACAAATACTCCACCTTATCACACAATTGCTAAAACCTTAGCACTTCAACACAAAACTGAAACCATCAGATGTGTCACATACTACACAACATTCATATATATATATTTATTTTGGGGAGAGCGCACTTGTGGGATGGGCAGAGAGACAGGGACAGAGGATCCAAAGCGGGCTCTGTGCTGACAGGCTGATGGCAGCGAGCCCGATGTGGGGCTCGAACTCACAAATCCCGAGATCATGACCTGAGCCAAAGTCCAAGGCTCAAGTGACTGAGCCACCCAGATGCCCCCAGAACATTCATTTTTTATCACAAACTCTAAGATGACCATCTTTCAATGGACCTCATACAAAATACCGCATATAACTTCTTCACAAAAGTTGAAGAGTATAGTTTGTATGTATAATTTAGCTTAAAAGTAAGTATCAAAAAGATTGGTTATTTATCCTCTGAGTTCTCTCATTTTTCTTATTAATTAATTGATTTTCCTGTTATTCTTTTTTTTCCCAGTGTCATTTTACTTTCAAGATCTACTCATTCTTTTTTTTTTTTTTTAACGTTTATTCATTTTTGAGACAGAGACAAAGCATGAATGGGAGAGAGTGAGAGAGAAGGAGATGCAGAATCTGAAACAGACCCAGGCTCCGAGCTGTCAGCACGGAGCCTGATGCGGGGCTCGAACTCATGGACTGCGAGATCATGACCTGAGCTGAAGTCGGCTGCTCAACCGACTGAGCCACCCAGGTGCCCCACAGATCTACTCATTCTTAATAGCTATTTGGCCTGTTTTTGTTCCTTAACAAAATTGTAGCCAGATCATGCACACTGCACAGTCAAGGTAGTGTCAGCATTTTCGTAATAAAAACTACTCAGAGGTTTATAACTCAACTGTAAAAATTCACACTGGTCTCATCTTGGCATATAAGGTCATTGCCTGAGGCAAATTTATTTTTCAATTGTCAAGCAAATTAGTGCAGTCAATACTCTGAATGGTACAAACATAAATCAAACACTGAAGAAACGCATCCTTCCAAAATAATAATAACCATTTGGCTGATGCTTATTTTCAGGTTGTTTAGTGATTGTTGTTAAATTTGCATGTATCCCACACAGGTGTTGAAAGAATAGTTCTAGGAGAGAGAAAGGTAAAAAATGATGGCTTTCCTCCAAGCAACCAACACTAACATATGTGGTCATAAAATAAATAGTCTCCACGGCAGGTGGCTTACCCTCAAACAACAACCCAATCTCTCAGTATTTTACATATACAACTATGTAAAATATGGTAAGGCTCTATTTAGAGAAAGAAACTTTCACATCAACAACCTTTCAAACCCATTTGAAAAATACAGTAAAAGCTCCACAAACATTTTTCTCATTCTACATAATTTTGAAATTACCAACAAATAGCAATTTATATAATTTAATTGCATAGTTTTATATCAATGTTGTGTTTTCTTAGATATCCATCCAAAATCAAAGACATGGCCAAATAGAAGGCATTGGGATCCTGGATTCAGGAATTCAGGCTTTGGGAAAGAAAAAAATTGGCTGTTCTATCTCAAGATATCTCCTACTAAAATCATTTATAGAGTCCATAGACAACTTTTCCAACTGCATAATGTTTATTTGTGTGTAAAGTGACATCAGAAAAAATAAAAATAAACCAAAGACAGGAAATAAATAAACAGTGGGAGAAAATTAAAAAAAAGAAAAAGAAGTCCATTGTAACAAGAGTATTACCATTCTGGAAAATTCAAGAGAAGCTATTATAATTAAAGAATCTGAAGTCAGGAGTTTATTATTACATACAAGTCAGGAGCCATAATCAATGCTAAAAGTCAAACAAAATCTCATCACCCTATTAACATCAGTGCTTTTTAAAAATTCCATTCCTTTTGGAAATATATGCATCCATGCTCTTATCAGAGATGTAATAATACCATTTTTTATTTTGATCGTATTACATTCTTATTTTAAAACTTTATAGTGTTTACATAGCCATAATAATCACAAAAAATTGTAATCGTAATAATGGCTAGAACTTACAGAGCTCTTACTATGTGCTTAATGTATCTTTACTTCATCGTCACAGCAACTTTCAAGTTAAGTATTATTATTAACTCTGCTTTATACACAAGAGGAAACTTTGAGTTAGCAAGTTTAAGTAATTGTCTCAAGGTCTCATGATTATGAGATAGTAAACCTAGAATTCAAAGCCAGGCAACAGATCTATATAATGTGTTCTTCACCACTCTGTTAGATATTTCTCACTTTAATATGCCATTAACTAGTGTTTTTTTTAAAACTTATTTCCCTGCTATTAGAAAGAATGGTTGTTTCCTGTCATTCCTTTTAATAAAACACATTGCTTTGAACATATTCACATATATGTATACTGGTTTCCTATTATTTTCTCAGAACTGATGGAATAGAACTGGTATTTCTAAAACAAAATGCGTAAACTTATTTTACATGTAGTTTGTACTCTATTTACTCAACATAACTATTAATCTAAATGCCTGTTAATATAAAATTAGGTATGTGTATTAAGTATTAAGTGTATTAGGTATTAAGTATGTACATGCACGAACATGCATTTCTAATCAAATAGTTATAAAGTGAGGTCTCATTCATATTTTGATCATTTGTGAAGTTAAACATTTTTTAAATGTTTAAATAAATTTATTTCCTCACTTTGCTGATAACTGATCTCCATACTCTTTTATTAATTCCATAATCTTTAGTAAATTAACTTGCATTTTTAATAGAATTTACTAGATTTAGTGACAGCAAAATTATAATCATAAATAGAAAAATTGAGTATAGTGGTATAAAAATGTTCAATATAGACATGAAAATTTTAGAAATTCAATTTAGCTTAAATTTCATGAACTAAGGTGTGAAGGTATTTGTCAGAGGCCATCGTTAGGAGAAATGATTGGGAATGATCATGAGAGCTAGATCACGAATCTACGCATGCCAATAGTTTCACACATTTGAATAGCTTGAAAATGAATCACACCCCACTCAACTTACTGGGAACATAATCATAGCTCAAATCTCAAATGGTGAATGGCTGCACTGGGGACAAAAATTGTTTCTAGATGAGAATCTACATCAGAACCTAGACCCACTCCATGGGTCTATAGATCACAACTGGGGGTTCATGAAGTTGGGCGGAAGACACATCTTTATTCTCACCAATCTCCAAATGAAATTTAGTGCTTCCTTCAATTAAATATTTAGGCAACAAACTATAACAGTAGTGTTAACGCCTGTGGCTTTAATATTAAAATAACCCCAGTTATTTCATTTCACCTACTGCTATTGCCAATATCTCAAAATAGTGTTTACGGTCACTTGTAGTAATTATTAGGCACACCACTAGGTCATGTTTTATAACAATATATTAGTAATGTTATGCATATATTGCTATGTCACTTGTTTTAGATGCTGATATATTTACTTTAGACAGATCTGTTTTTAAAAATCCAAAGTATTTAATTTGATAAATTTAAAAATATTATTTTGAGAAAGAGTCAGAGCCCCTGAAAGTTAAGAGCCCCCAAATAGTAGTGTGTGACTTATATGATATTCAGACAATGAGGGCCTGCCCAGGATAGAAGTACCTGGATGGTGAAGACAGCACACAGCGTAAAAAGGACACACGAGCTAATTATCTCTCACTTTATATCCAGTCAGTTCAGTGAAGTGAGAGTAGGCATTTGAGGTCTTGATTCATTACAAAATGATTAGATCCAATTCTATTTCATGCTTAGCTCCCAAAGTCCAGGACTTTTTTTTCCAGAAATTAACCAAGAAAATCATCACTTATTATATAATAATGTCATCAGTGAATGCCTTCTGAGGTATATGGTAGTGGGTTTTGACCTAAAATGTGATAGTAAGTTGACTATAAGATGATCTTTCTCTTACTTGGTTGCAATACGAGATTTTGCTTTCTTGGTATCACAAAGAAATTTCTTCTTCCTTAACTCTGTCCTGGAATTGCCTGTGTGAGGCAAGAAATGTGTGCCGGTGTGGGCCCTTTTGAGAATCCAATCTGTGTCTGCAATATGTTATAAGCCTGTCACCCCAAATTGTTTATGGCAAGGCATTCTTTGACTTATAGACATTTGTCAAGGTCATGCTACTGTAAATGACCCTAGTTTGGGAGCTGAGAGCAATCTTTTCACAATAACTTTTCTCTGAATAGTTTCTGTTAGCCTGAAGTTTTCTTAGCTACTAGAGAAGCTAGCCACCAAACTTCAAGGACAACAAATTAAATCAGACACGAATTCTGGGCAGAGGACAGTGGAGGTATTATGAATCGGTCTCTGACAAAACGTAATATACAAAATATCAGTGGGGTACCATTATGTATAACATCAATCAGCAGAAGTTTAGAGTGCTTAGGAGAAATATATGAGGAAAAGAAAAATGAAAATAGGAAAAAACGCAGGTTACTTTTTAAACCAGGAATTATACTGACTGATTCTAACACAAACACTTCTCTCCTTGTCAGTTAATTTAGAAATCAGGATCTCTGGAAAATCTGAAAGAATCAGTTCAGATGCAATTTTGTTATATTTTAACAATCTAGTTATGATTTCCTCAACCTCTGAAATACTTAACTACTGGCCTTGCGATAATTACATTTCAACCTTCTCTTTAAAGAGCAAAATTCTTTTCACTGACATTTAGTTTTCCTACTTCAGAATAGAACTGATAAAGCACTTTTATCTGGCTGTATTATCTTGACAAAGAATTAATTCATTGAAAAAGGACACTAGTTTAGATAGAAAATGTTTTCTTTTTTCTAGGAACCCTCAATCAATTGAAAAAGACTGATATGAAAGCAACCTATCTAATACAAGTTGGGGAAATATGTGCTAAAATAGAAACTAACTCAACTGGTGTCTGGACAATAGCCTCAACCTAACTGGATAAGAGCCCCTACTCACACAAAGTATTTCCTATCTTCAAGGAGTTCAAAGACAGTGTAGAAGGTAATGGGGTGCCTGGGTGGCTCAGTCCATTAAGCATCTGACTTCGGCTCGGGTCATGATCTCACGGTGTGTGAGTTCAAGCCCCACCTCTGGCTCTCTGCTGTCACTGCTGAGCCCACCTCAGATCATCTGTATACTCCCCACTCTGCCCTTCCCCTGCACAGGCTCTCCTTCCCCCCTCTCAAAAACAAAGGAACATTACAAAAAAATTATGATAGTGTAGAAGGTAAGATATAAACATGTATAAAACAGTATAAAGGGGGGCGCCTGGGTGGCTCAGTCGGTTAAGCGTCCGACTTCGGCTCAGGTCATGATCTCACGGTCCGTGAGTTCGAGCCCCGCGTCGGGCTCTGTGCTGACAGCTGAGAGCCTGGAGCCCGTTTCAGATTCTGTGTCTCCTTCTCTCTCTGCCCCTCCCCTGTTCATGCTCTGTCTCTCTCTGTCTCAAAAATAAATAAAGGTTAAAAAAAATTAAAAAAAAAAAACAATACAAAGGTGTATAAAGTATATACAGACACAATTAATGCCAACTAAAAATTGAGAAGCTTACAAGCCAGGCACACAAAAATCACCTTAGTCATTGGGCTGACTTCATTTTTCAGGCTAAGTCAGTGATAGATCAAACATGTTAATATATTACTACATCTCCCATTAAATACAATGCATGTGCTACCTAACTGACATTATGCTATCTATGCTTTCTCCACTTGTAACTAAACATTCATCTCAAGTTTGCAGTTTCATCTGGGTTTTCTTCCAGGGCTTAAATATTTTGTTGCCCCTCGCAAAGCTGTCAGGCCCTAGATCCTGTAGTGCCTGGTGGATGAGGGTTCAGCAGAGATCACTGAGGGCAGGTGTGGGCATGCGGCGGGCTTTACGCCAGACTGAGATTTTTGAGATTCCCTGGGGTTGCCTGAGATATGAGGTTACCCCAGGGCAGGGAATTTGCATGGACAAAGCCTCATGGTTGGCACATTGTGTTGGTAGAGGAACGTGCAGTTCAGTGAGACTGCCAAACTATGGAGTTTGTAAGCAATTGGGACATTGTTGGGAATTATTGAAAATTTCAAAGCAAGAATAGCTATTATCTAAAAATTGAGTCACTTGCCTGCTAATTTTCAGCTGCATCAATTGTTAACTATAAAATTCACTATAATCCATAGACATCTTTTTTAGAATTAATGCAATTGTAAACAGCTAATTATCTGCAAAATACTTTCAGTAGCTGGCCTTAAATATACGTGGGGAATTAGTATTTCTCAAATGTGATCCAACTTTATTTTCCTTTAAAATGAAGTTATTTTAGGCTTTAGAACCGCTGGAGAAAATATTTGAAATGGACTGTTTCTTTCTAAGATTATTTTATATTTATATATATATATATAAATATATTTATATATTATTTTATATATTTATATTTATATTGGTTACAAAAATGAATCATTCTTAATTGAATTAGTGCCTTCTTCCTTTCTTCCTTTGTGTCTTCCACAAATATTTATTTCATATACTCAACGCACGTGCCCAATCTTGTGTTATGTATGCTATGAAAATAATGATAAATAATAAATAGCTTGTGCTACCAAGGAGCTCATCTCACAGCGGGGAGAGACAAGTTAAAATACCTAACACAATATATCAGGAACAGTTTCATATGATAATACAGCTAGTGTTGATTTGGGTAGCCTATTGCTTTTGTCTGGGAGACAGTATTATTCTGGGGAGATTTCATAGACTCCACTAGACACGACAGGATACTGGAAAGACTGTCAAACATTTTACACTAGAATTAAATTCACTTCAACATGCACGAGCCCACTACCTTTTCTTGCATGCCACTATTTTGTGAGTGGAGAAATATGCAAAAATCCTAGTAATTCATATTTTCTCTGGAGTTTTAAAGTATACATCCATTTTATTTTAGAAATGAATGAACATTTGGATTATGGAGAGCAGTTTAATCTGTGCGTATAATATATTTCACGTGTTGTACTGATCAGTGGATATTTCTAATAGAAAAGTACTTATATGCAACTTAGATAAAAGTAAAAGCTTCTTTTACATACTGAATTGTTTCAACTCACTACATTTCCATTTACTCTGGGAAAAAAAAGAAAGGATTTCATTATCTGAAAGAGCCACTACATTTTTTCTTTTGTCAAACATAATTTGGATTTCTTTGAATCATATTTTAGACTGTCTGAGATATATGCAGAGTAAATCATATATATTATTTTTATGCACTTTCCTTTCCAAGCTACAAAATTTTTAAAAATTGTCACCAGTTATATACATTTCTGCAATTTCTCAAAAGAATGAAATACTTGTAGTTAGGAAATTTTAGTCAATTTAACTTCCTTCCTACCACCATCTCCAGTGGCTCCAAAGCTGCTTTGTTTTGTGGTTTATCTTATCACTACTAATGCATGACTATTGTATTTGTGTTTGTAGAGAAAGGAAGAAAAGAGGAACCTGTATTATGCTTCGAAAAACTAGCTGAATAATTTCATTATATTGATTGCTTATAAATAATCTATTTTAGTTCCTCAGTACTTCAAAATCTACTGTGAGTGTTGGCCAATAGGTCATGACTTCCGGAATCCAACATGACCAGGTGAAAATTGAAAAATTAATGCATTGGTTATTTGATCTATATGATTACTAAATTGGGCTGCTTTTTCCCCCCAGACTAATGCAGACAAACTTATTAAAAACCCCTTAATAATAGCACTGAATAATATCTCATTTCAGAGACTTCACGCTGCCTGCCAAATAGTCATCCCCATTTTTTTTTTCCTAAGGGACCTCATTATATTCAAAAGGTATGGGCCTTCTGGAAGACCATCAACTGATTCAGGGTAGAATATACTATAGCCAGCTCCAGAGGAAAAATCTGATTGGCAATGACCAATCCTAGTGGTCCCTATTTACAGTTCTAACCAATGAATGGCAGACAAACAGATGTCGTTTTTGTGTGTGTGTTTGTTTGTTTTGTTTTTTGTTTTGTGTGTGTGTGTGTGGTTTTTTTTTGTTTGTTTGTTTGTTTTTTGTGTTTTTTTTTGTATAAGGTTCCCTAGCACTTTAAAAAAGGAAGGCAAGGGAGACTTTTTTATTCTCTGGATGTGCCAGGTCCTATTAGCAGATATCAAAATATGATGGAGGATACAACCAAGAGAAACACAGAAAATAGAGTTGGAGCCTGGAGGTAGGTACCATGGTCCTTCGCATGTAGGAAAAAAAAATGTTTCCATTTAAGTTGCATTTCCTGTTTCTTAAAATTTTAAGTTTCCCAACCATTACATATAACTATTGTGCTTAGGTGAGATCATGCTGGTGCTTTCTAGGACCATCTAAGAAAGTGAAACAATCCCCAGGCATTCCTTGGGAATGATTAACATATATGTTGTAGGTAGGGAATGTGGAGTGTGTAAGGCGACTTGAGGGGAAGTCTATTAGAAGCATAAACATTGTCTTAAATCCATTAATGTCATTCAGAATGAATCCAGTGATGGCTTTGAATAGAGATTTCAAAGCAACCTCTTTCTTCTCCCTCTTGTTCTCCTTCCCCACCTCACATTCCCTCTCTCTCTCTCTCTCTCACATACACAAACATACACATACATGCAAACATACACGCAGATCTGTGTATTTATGAGTTCACACATACCATCTTGGACAAATAGGGTACATTATATTTTAGAAGATAAGCTTTTGCTGACGAACAGTGTGCAATATACTGTTTGCTAGAACTGCATGAAATGGAGTGTAGTTTTAACTCTGGTTAGTAGACCGGGGGGGGGGGGGGGGAAGAGAATGCTCAACTCTAAAGAGAACATAAATATCATCTGCATAGTTGGAGAACTTTTATAAGTTTAGTTCAAACTATAAAATATATAAGCAGACATAGTGTGTCTGAATTGAAGAGGATAAAACAGCATACACTCCTGATTTTACTTTTAGAAAAAAAAAACCTATTGTTTCTCATAAAATGTTACACTAGAGGCAATAACCAATTTTGATTATTCAAGCTGTAAGTGTGTTGCTTTTAATAATTCTTTACCTTTTATTATCTGCAAAAGACATGGTAGTATTATTTGGCAATTGGAAATATCACCTTTTAAAAATAATATTTTTTTTAAATGACAGCTTTTAATTATTGAACACCTCTTACATAATATCCATAGTGTTTAAAATAATTATGGAGTATTTCTTGTGCACCACACTGTACATTGCCTTAAATGTGAGCTCTTTATATACATTTTATGAGGGAGTGAGTGGGTGCATATACAGGTGTATTAGAAAGACCGGTTACTGGGGCACCCGAGTGGCTCATTTGCTTGAGCTTCCAACTTCAGTTCAGGTCATCATCTCACAGTTAGTGAGTTCGAGCCCCACATTGGGCTCTCTGCTGTCAGGGCAGAGCCTGCTTTGGATCTTCTGCCCCCCTCTCTCTACCCCTGCCCTGCTTTCTCTCTCTCTCTCTCTCTCTCTCTCTCTCTCAAAAAGAAAAAAAAAAAGGCTGATTAGTCTAGTGGTTCACAGCATCAACACCGAAGCATCCTGCCCAAACTCAATCCTCAGTCTCCCATTCTCCCACTTAAATGTTTTATGATCTTGGGTGAACTTGCAAACCTCCCTTTGTCTCAGTGTTCTCAGCTCATCTCTCATTTCATTGGTATTATTATTACTGCTTAGTTAAAAATAAAAGTGTTTTAGGAAAACACGAAATTCGTACTTGTAACTGTTGATTCAGTTTTTTCCAGTCTGCAAAATGTCTAACACAGAATACACAGAATACCAGAGATATATCTACTATTTTATACTATTTTTATCCACTTTTTTATACTATAACCCTCACTTTAAACTAATTGTACTCATGTGTTACTGAATCTACTTCACCTGGTTGTTTGCATTCTGCATAGGATTTCTCCCTAAATACACAGAATCTGTCCCAAATAAGCACATTGTTTTTAACTTCTGTTATCTATACTTCTTCTCATATTATCAATATCAGACAAATTTACTCCATATTCAAACTAATGTAAAACTAGCCACCAAAAAAAAAAAATGGAATCAAATGTCTTGATCTTAGGTTGGAGTAAGGCAGACAGTCCACTGAGGACATGAGAAATTCCAGACAACGTCCCCATCTTTCATCTGAAATGAAACTCTGCTTACAGAATATTATGAGATCAATTACATATCTCTGGATGAATAATTTATATTTTTGTATTAAATAAAAAGTAAAAAGGTACCAAATATGTACAATGGAAATAGTTCAAAAACACTGAAGTTCGTACCACATAAATGTCTAGTACAAGCTCTGGACCAATTTTAATTTTCATTTAAAAAACAAATCACCATCATCAGGACACAAGCATTTCCTGGAAGGATACTTCAAATTATAAAATTGTGATTGGTTGTACTTACTTCAGTATGGATAATTGCATACATATTCATATGTTTTAAAGTAGCTTTTTTATTCTGTCATCTGACTCACCATTTACATAAGGGTATCTTCTAAATTAAAGCCATCTGTGGGAAAGGCTGGAAATCTGGAATTCTACTCATTGTTTAAATATTTTATTTCTCTTTTCCTGGATCCCCTCTACTCATTAACAACTTGACGTTCTCAGGATGGAAAATGATAGCATAAGGAGACATCTTTCCATTGCATTCATATCTTTCCATTCCAGTTACTAAAATTAAAAGGAATGCTATAGATTGACTTCAAGTATATTTTATGTCTGATAACAAACATTTTGAAAATATTTTCTTTTCATTTTAACTTTATTTTCTCTTTGCTGTATAAATAGCCTACTCTTTGTGTTGAGAACAAGTATTTTTTCATCTTGTTCTTTAATAAGAGAAATTTACTTTTAGATTCAAAACCAGATTTTCAGTTTGAGAAAAAAACCCTCACTATATTTTTAATTAACTGGATCGCAATCACTGGATTGTGATCTCCACTAATTGTTTAACTCAAAGGCAACCGTATATTGAATAACATATTAAAAGTAATTGGAAAAGCAAAAGGCGCAAATTATGACACAAGCCATCTGTTTTGCCCCTCCATACTATTCACGTTGACCATAAAACATAAACAAAATAATATTATCTAACCCACAAGAAAGAAAAGAAAGAGAAAAAAAAGTAGAAAGGAAAGAGAAATCAAGACTTAGGACAACATGGAAAACTAAGTTAATACATATAATCCGTATCTTGCTAAAACACATTGAATATGCTGGATAAAATATAACATGTAAGATGTTAAACATACAGCCAAGTTCAAAAGACAGAAAAATGCCCTGGTGGTAGAAAGGAAGAAAGAAATCAAAGTCAGCACATGGTGACTTCAGAGGACACGCAGGTTCCAGGGACTAGAATATTCGGTTCTAATACCCACACATGGTCTGGAGGAATAATCTGCACCTTCCACATACCAAGACATCAGCGACAAACTGGAAACTTTGAAGTATTTCTCACCCCTCATTGTAGGACCAGCAGTACGACTACGGTACTGAATTTGTTAATTTTATTTGGATTTAAGTGGACTGGAGATACGATTGTCAGACGATTGCCCTACTTATTAGTGTTGGCTATTTTTTTTTCCAGTGTTTTTCTTAAACTTTTAAATAAAACACATCTTTATGTTCTGAAGCATTTTATATTACTGTTATGGCACACCCCCATTCCAAATTCGTATGTTGATACCGTAACCTCTAAGCTCTAACTTCTAACAGTATTTGGAGATAGGGTGTTTATAAAGAGGTAATTAAGTTAAAATGAGGCCCTTATGGTGGGCCTTAATCCAATCTGAATGGTGTCTTTATAAAATGAGGAAATGTGACATGCCTGGGATACCGTGTCCTCATACAGTTTTTTTCTCTGTATGTGGTCATCAACAAGCCAAGGACAGAGGTCTCAGAAGAAACAAAATCTGCTATCACCTTCCTGTTGAACTTTCTACCTCCGGATAAGTGAGAAAATGAACTTCTGTTGTTTAAGCCACACTGCCTGTGGCATTTTGTTATGAAAGCTCTAGCAAATTAAAATAATTACTTAAATGAAACTGGAGAAAAGATGCATAATGAAGGCATGCACAGGTGACTTAAATTTGTGTATAGCGTTTTATTGCATTGAAGGATTTACAATTTCATTGAATTTTCATTTTCTATCGTTCTTGTAATACGTATCTTGTTTTTTGCTTTTTTCTTTTTCATTTAGAGTTTGAGCTTTCTGCTATTTCGGGAGTGCTTCCCGATTCCAAAGTAGTAAAGAACAATGTATATTCTAGGTAAACTTCTGAGTTTCTGGCCCTGAGAAAATGTTCGCCTTAACGGAAACTTTTCTTACCAAAAATTGGTAAAAGGCTCTGAATTTCACTAGGAAATGACATATTTTTTCACCACTGACAGTTCACGTCCCTATTACCAGGATTCTTTATAGACTACAAGGAATTTTCAACCATGTCACATCATGTGAACACCTCAAGCAGTAAATGAAAACAACGGCCATCTGACCTCCTCAAGTCGGGTGGGATGCTAAGTGATACCACTTACAGTTCGGGATGTTTTATGTGCATAATTTCATTAATTGAACTTATCATGACTGGGCTATCACTTCTATATTTCCATTTGAACCATGACGACTCTTAGTGCTCAATCTCTCTCTGCATTTACTGCCTGAAGAAGTTGCATTGACAGAATTAATCTTTTACCTCCTCCGTTTGTGCCAGAAATGTCTCCAAAGTGAGTTGCTGAATGTTTCCCCATCCTTACTGCACCTACTCATTTGTATTCCTTCCACTTAAAATAAGAACTTATAATGTGAGGAAATAGAAATCTATTTCGGTGAGGCATTCTATTTTTTCTTGATTTATGTTGTATAAAGTCATAGCACTAAATCAGTATAATCAGAAATATTCATCAAGAATTAACTTGGGACTTTTAAAGTATATATAAATTCTTTTGAATTTATAGCCACATACTTATAAATACTTAGGACCTTAACAAGGAATAGATAATAGTAGTTAATATCCATGGAGAATTTTTCATGCCAGGTAATGTATTATGCATATTATATGCATTATTTCCATTATTCCTACTATAACAGCAATTAATAATAGTGAGCAATTTTTTAGTTATTAGAATATGCCATGTATTGTGCTAAGGATATGCCATATATTTTCAATTAAAGTGTAAATGGAATCAGGACATGGAATTTTACATGAAAAGAGAAAAAGAAAATCCAGCTGAATATTTCCAACATAATTTTAACAATACAAACTGTAAAAAAAAAATTACATTTTTTATAGTTGATTTTCATTGAACTTTTCATCTAATTTAAAATGGATTTAGCACATAGTGCCTTGCCACTTTACTATTTAGAACCATTCTTAAAATTATAAGACTCATTGACTAAAATTTTGGCACAATTATGTTTTAGACTTTAGACTTGGAATATTGACTATTGGTCATAGACTATATGGACTATTGGTTTCTTTTTAAATGGTGGCAATCAAATATATTAAATTTTATTTTATTTTTAACATTTATTCATTTTTGAGAAACAGAGAGAGACAGAGCATGAGCAGGGTAGGGGCAGAGAGAGAGAGAGAGAGGGAGAAACAGAATCCGAAGCAGGCTCCAGGCTCTGAGCTGTCAGCACAGAGCCCGACGCAGGGCTCAAACTCATAAAACCATAAGATCATGACCTGAGCCGAAGTTGGACACCTAACCGACTGAGCCACCCAGGCAACCCTCTGCTCTAATCTTTATTATTACCCTTCTTCTCCTGGCTTTAGGCTTTATTTGCTATTCTTTTGCTAGCTTCTTTAGGTGTAAGGTTAATTTGTATATTGAGATTAGTCTTGCTTCTTGAAAGAGCTGTATTTCAACATACTACCCTCTTAGGACTGTCTTTACTGCATCCCAAATGTTCCACACTGTTGTGTTTTCATTTTCATTTGCTTCCATGTACTTTTTTTTACTTCTTCTTTACTTTCTTGGTTAAAACATTCATTCTTTAGTAGGATGTTCTTTAACTTCCATGTATTTGTGGTCTTACCAATTTTGTTCTTGTGGTTGATCTCTAGTTTCAAAGCATTGTGATCTGAAAATATTCATGGTATGATCTCAATCTTTTTGTACTTGTTGAGGCCTGACTTGTGACCCAGTTTGTGATCTGTTCTGGAGAATGTTCCTTGTACACTTGAAAAGAATACGTTTCTTTTGCTTTAGGATGCTTTAAGATGAAATATTCTGATTATATCTGTTAAGTCTATCTGGTCAAGTGTCTCATTCAAAGCCACTGTTTCCTTGTTGATTTTCTGCTTAGATGATCTGCTCATTGCTACAAGAGGGGTGTTAAAGTCCCCTACTATTACTGTATTATTATAGATGAGTTTGTTCTGATTAATATATCTACACACACACACACACACACACACATATACAAATTTGGTACTTCACGTTGGGGACATAAATATTCATAACTGTTAGATCTTCTTGATGGATAGATCCCTTAATTAGGGTACAATGTCTTCCTTCACCTCTTGTTATAGTCTTTGGTTTTAAATGGACTTTGTCTGAGATAAGTATGGCTACTCCAGGTTTCCTTTAATGTCCATAAGCATGATAAATGGTTCTTCATCCTCTCACTTTCGATCTGTAGTCGTCTTTAGGCCTAAAATGAGTCTCTTGTAGGCAACATATAGACGGATCTTTTTTTTAATCCATCATGATACCCTATGTCTTTTGATTGGAGTATTTAGTCCATTTACATTCAGAATGATTGATAGATATGAATTTAGTGTTATTGTGTTACCTGTAAAGTTGGTGTTTCTGGAAGTTTTCTTTGTTCTTTTCTAGTCTCTTTGCTTTTAGTCTTTTTCTCCCACTAAAGGAGTCCCCTTTTTCTTGCAGGTCTGGTTTAGTGGTCACAAACTTTTTTAGATTTGTTTTCCTGGAAAAGTCTTTATCTCTCCTTCTATGCTGAATGGCAAGCCTGATGGATTAAATATTCTTGGCTTCATAATCTTCCCATTCAGTAAGATGAATATATCATGTCTCTCCCTTCTGGCCTGCTAAGTTTCTGTGGACAGATCTGCAGTGAACCGGATTTGTCTTCCCTTGTAAGTCAAGAACTTTTCTTTCCTTGCTGTTTTCATGATTTTTTCCTTGTCTGTGTATTTTGTGAATTTGACTACGACATGTTTTAGTATGGCAACCGCTAGCTCTTTTATACCAGAAGAGGCTGTGTCACTACTCCCAAATGCACTCTAAGAAGAAAAACTATTTTTCCCCGTGTGACCCAGTGGATCCGCAGACCATGCTTCCAGCTCCCGTGCCTCTGCCCTTCTTTCCCACAGGAGCCCTGCTAAGCCCACCAGGCATGACCCCACTTCTAATACTTCACACTTGAGCCCTGCTGCTCATAAAAACTTGGGGTTGGGGCACCTGTGTGGCTCAGTTGGTTAAGCATCAGGCTTCAGCTCATGTCATGATCTCACGGTTCGTGAATTGGAGCCCTGTGTTAGGCTCCACACCTTCAGTGCCTGGGATACTCTTGCTCTCCCTCTCTCTCTGCCCCTCCCCCCAATCTCTCTCTTTCTCTCTCAAAATAAATAAACACACTTAAAAAAAACAAACTTGTGGTAGTCAGCCCCTCTCCTCTTCCCAGTCAATGTTTCTGGGGAAGAGTTTTTCTTCTGCAGTCCCCTGCTCACACTGCTTTCGCTCTTCCTCTTTTCTGTTCCCACATTCCGCGACCAGGGCTACCCTCCCCTCTGCAGCACCTGCAATTCTTTTCTCCCCCAAATCTCCTCTCTGCAGCTACTGCATTCCATGATGTGGCTGTTTTTCTACGTGCAGATGAGCAATTGCTCTCTCAGTCATCAGATCAATTATCTAGCTGTGTTTGAGGGATGAGGCAAGCTTAGGGTCCCCCTACTCCTCTTCCCCCTTAATCCCAACTCCTGGTGTGATACTTAATTGAGATGAAGAGAAATCCCTGCATCTAATTTTTTGTTCACTTTGCTCTTTTCGCCATGACAAAGAAGCACCCTGCAGAGTAAATGTATTTCATACTTAAAATTAACATATAATGAAATACGGAGAACTGTAAAGGGATATTATTTTACAGATCTTCACTATGACAACTCTTCTTGGAATTGAACACAGAGTTTATGCCACATTCATTATTCTTAATAATTATCGAAGTAATTTAGACTAAGATCATATTAATCATGCTTTAAGTGTTCTGAAATTAAGTTATTCAAAAAGCATCATTGTACTTTCTGACTGCCATTGGAATGATTCCCTTCATCCTACAAAGTGTAAGCAGTATCTTTTGACCATCTGGAGATTAAAAGAAAGATTCAGAAGACAGTTGATAAAAGAAACCTCCTAATGTATCCTAAATTTGAATATAAATAATTTTTTGAAGTGTAGGAGAATAAAAATAAATCAGCCAACAAATGGCCATAAGATGTGTTTATCAGTTCAAACATTTTTGAACTAATATGTGTTTGGGGGTATCTATTTTGGCATAAATTCATACTGGTGTCAAAAGAAACAAGAGCACAGACACACTTGTTACAACCCATGCTCTTGATGGAAGATTTATAATCTGTAATTCATCACGTAAGCGATACGTACTGAAAGAATCACTTACTTGCCATAAGCATAAATAATCATTCACTCTGCAAATGAACATTAACCCTAGAAGTGCTACATCTGATGAAATAATCATCAAAATAAGTATACTTACTTAATAATTGATGTATCAGGTGCTGTTGTAATACTTTATTTCAACAATCTATCTCACAACCATCCTATGAGTTTAGTTGCACATATTATGCACATTTTACAGATGAGAAAAAAGGCAAAAATTAAACTGCTCACCCAGGATTGGGAAACCTAACTATACAGACAGAATTTCAACTCAAGAAGTTGAGTTTCCAGTGTTTGTAGTCTTACTGAGGTCTCCGTGGTCCCTTATCCTTGACACTCCTACTGCCTGCTGAAGTAGCACATTGATCCCAGAAACCACCACTTGGACAATAAACTTTGAAAACTTCTCCCCAACTATTGCCATTAAGCTTTGCCACACAGCCCTGCCAAAGCTAGTTTGCTTCCTTGTAACAATAACGCGTATTTCTTAAATGTTTATTTATTTTGAGAGAGAGAGAGAGAGAGAGAGAGAGAGAGAGAGAGAGAGAGAATCCCAAGCAGGGTCCACACTGTCAGCCCAGAGCCCAATACAGGACTCGATCTCACAACCGCAAGATCATGACCTAGCAGATATCCAGAGTCGGATCCTTAACGGACTAAGCCACCCAGGCTCCCCTACAATAATCTGTATGTCTCAGCCAAGTATACTCTCAGTGGCGTGCAAACTGGCTCCAGCCCCAGATAATGGTGCTGCTGTCACCAACCACTCAGGTGACAGATCCCAGAACCCACTGACTTGGAACCTGGGTTGTGGATGTCCTGGCTTGTTTGGTAGAAATCTTCCATCAGTGCACATATCCTGGGAAGGTCGTGGGCAGGGCAGGTCATCATGCCTGGGAAGTTCTTCTCTGAGACACTTTCTCCGAGGCACACCTTAGCCAGCGACTTTCACGAAAGACAGATGCTCTGATAAAATACCCTACTAGAGTAGTGCCATACGGAAATCCCTCCCCCATCCTGGACACAGGTGGGCAGCCCACCAGGTTAGTTCGATATTAAAACTTATAGGAATGACCTTGCAGAAATAGAGGTTGCACTTTTCTAATGGTTGGCATGTGGGTACTTGACTGTGAAACTGAAAAATGGGGCATTTTACTTAAAAACAGGTGAGAAGAAAGCATATTTATTAACTTAATTGCTAAACAGCAAATGATAGAACAGTACGATACTCCTCAATAAAAAGAAGAGGATATTTTATATATTGTAATTAAGAATAAAACACATGATCCCAGAAATCAGTAATGCACACACCTACTCACTTCTCGTTTAATTGAGTAATGTAAAATAATGAGGCCAAAGAAAATGCTAGTGTGACATTTAAGGTTTGAGCTTTGTTGATTTTGCCAACACTTTACATTCTATTGAAGATTTGCTGCCTCTACCACCTGGCCTAACTACTGAACCTGTGTCAGCCAGAAGGATGGGAAAATGAATCAAATAAATGAGAATGTAGACAGTGTTCAAATGAGTATCTAACTCTCCCTCCTTACAAAATGCTGAGTTACATAAATGACAAGACACAAATCACCTGACTCTGCTGAAAGAGAAGTAGGGGAGTACAAGGCATTTGAGAATCTTTCCACCCATATTTGTTGTTAGCGAGATCTTGGTACTTGAAAGGATAAATTCGTGTTATCTGAAAATTCACTTATGTAGAATATCTTCTTTCTTAAATACAACATACATATTATTACTCAGGATTTGGTTCTTTCTAGCTTCAATCTGATATACATCATTTTTGATGGATTATGAAACATATACCTCACCCTCTAGTTGCATATTTTCCTATCCTACTTTAGAAGACTAAATGATTTTGCTTTCCAAAGAACAGGAGGAAAGGTAGCTGTAAGGGTCATTATGTTATCTAAAGAGACCAGAGTAAGCTAAAATTGCATCAGAAGAACTCTAAAATCATTGTTAGAGTCTCTTTGGATGAGTTTACAAAGTCTTTGGGTGTATCTCCAAGGATGCTAAACAGCATAAGTTATAGACAAATTAAAATATTTCCACTTCAAGTTTCTTGAATCCTTGTCGTTTAAAATAGCTGGCAAAAAATGTAGTCACGCATATGGATTTGATATATATTATATTCATACTTACAGACAAATATTTACATATTTGTAATATGTATAAATATTTATCTGTCCTAAATATTCATATGTTTCATCACCCATACAAATTCTTGGATTCTGACTAAAACCTGGAAACACCTGAAAAGTAATATAAATTAAACAAGAAGCACAAGTCAGATTGAGTGGATATTTTAAGGTCTATGACAGTTACATAATATGTAAGCTTTGCATATTACTTTTAATAGGTCTTAGTAGGTTTTTAGTAGGTTTTTGTACTAACAGAAGTTATGCCTTGGTGAAGCTACATATACTAATATCTGATGTTATAAATGTTATTTAAAATTATTTTTAATGATTTTTGTTTTTCCCATTAATTTCCTATGAACAAATGATGAGTCAACTAAACTTGGATGGTAATTTGCTACAATTTATTCCATTATATTGGGATGATGAAAAAGTTTTTTTTTTCTATAAAGTTTTTCTAAAGTTTTCTAAAGTTTTATAAAGTTTTATAAACTTTTTCTAAAAGTTTTTTGTTTATACTGATTTAGCATGTATGATTTCTCTAACTCTAAAAGGCAAAAAAATGTTGGTTATATCTGATTAAATATTTCATCATTAAAAACAAAGTCACAAAAGACACTGCATCTTGTTACATATGTATATATGATATTTTCAATGCATACACATGAACAGCTATGAAAACATGATACTGTAGAAATGGAAATTACAGTTAAAGAAAAACCAGTAAACAATGAATTTTCATCTACTAAATAGTATTCAGGTTTTTGTGAAACAATGTAATGTTAAAAAAACGTGGGTTTTATGGGGCGCCTGGGTTGCTCAGTCGGTTGAGTGTCCTACTTGCCTCAGGTCATGATCTCGCAGTCCATGAGTTCGAGCCCTGCATCGGGCTCTGTGCTGACAGCCCAGAGCCTGGAGCCTGCTTCAGATTCTGTGTCTCCCTCTCTCCCCACCCCCCACTCATGCTCTGTCTCTAAATAAGTAAATAAATAAATAAACATTAAAATAATTTTTAAAAATATACATGGGTATGTACTCTTACCGGTCTCCAGTGATGGTGCACAGGTATTTGATGCACATGCAGTTATCCGCAACCCCATGCAGCAAACTAGGCAGGCTGCTCATTGGAGCGGTCAGTGGGAAAAGTGTAAAATTACAGATCAATCAAATAAGTGAATGAAATAGGGGCTAAATCATAGAGAAGAGACACATCAAAAATAAAATAATTTGAACATATCAGATATGGTTCATGATGGATATGTCCCTTCCATATGGCTTATTCATTTACTGTAAGATCTAAATCTGTATTTGTTTTATGTTTGGTTACACATTTTAAAAATTACAATAAGCCATCCGGCATCAATAAGTTGAATATGTACGTATTTAGTGAAAAAGAAAGTATCAGATTTTATTTATTGAGAAAGGTGTTGATGAATATAAAATTGGCACAAAATATTTGTCCAACATCTGCCATGGGTTTTACAATACTGTAACATGGAAAAGGTAAGACAAAATTTTTTAAGTCTTTTAATGTTTATTTATTTTTGAGAGAGAAAGAGAGAAAGAGAGAGAGAGAGAGAGAGAGAGAGAGAGAGCGCATGAGCCGGGGAGGGGCAGAGAGAGGGAGACACAGAATCCGAAGCAGGCTCCAGGCTCTGAGCTGGAGCAGGAACTTAACCCAGGAGCCATGAGATCGAGACCTGAGCCGAAGTTGGATGCCTAACAGATGGAGCCACCAGGCGTCCCTAGACGAAAATTTGTACGAGAGGCGTTAACAGAAAAGTTAGCCGTACTTTTTAAGAAGATTATGCTCCAAGACTACCTGTAAAGTATACAGCCACAAAAGATATATTTATATATTTCTTTGTGAACAAGTCTATATTTTACTAAAAAACACTTCTAAATTAAATACAGTCTTTTTAATTTTACAGTCTCTGATACATGTACCAAAGGTGAAGCAATGGTAGTTGATTATTGACCATATAACAGAAAAAGATCTTGGCCGTTAAATGAGCAAATACAAAGTTGGCACTTGCATGGCTATTACAGTGAGTGTCTCCCTAGATGTTGTGCTTTAAAACCCCTCACTTGACTCACCCTAGTCCCAGCCCTGATTGCTATGTGCTGCAAATAGAAAATTCACTCATGCCAATTAAGAATTCAATATTTCTATCCAGTCCATGGTATCCCAGATTTCAAAAAGTCAATTGCTATAGGTAACATATCTGATATAATTGGAAATTCAGTTTTAAAATTTAACATGAAAGATAAAATTGTTGCCTTATAGCACAATAATACACATACAAACTTATGTGGATTATAGTATGGGAGCAAAAATGATGCACCTCTGAATTAAGAATGCGATTATAATTGGTTGTGATGCACACAGAATTCACAATCAGGTTTATATAAACTACAATGCTCTACCATTCAAAATAAAAACTGTTCATTTTGTACATGTTTAATATAGAAACTGAGTTGCTGACTATATATATTTTTTACTGGTAATCAAGTTGATGTTCAAGCTAACACTGAGTACAAAAAAGAACTTAAAAATTTAAAGCATGATGGTACATGAACATTTTCTCTTTGCCTCTATCAAATAGATTTTAATAGATGTCTTTCAAGGACTATTTATCTTTTAAAAATATGATATAAGGGAAAATGTAGCAAGTAGCACAGAAAAACTTACATATTTGTTATTTATTGCTGCCTTAAACATCACCACAAAACTTAAGATAAAATAATAGATACTAGCTTATAATTTCTTTGGGTCAGCAATCTAGGCACAGATTAGCTGGGTCCCCTTTTACCCGAGAGCCAAGATATTAGTTACCTATGCTGTCTTATTTTCAGACTGAACTAGGGAAAGATCTACTTCCAAAACTAGGGAAAGATCTACTTCCAAACTCACCTGCTTTTTGGCACAACTGAGTTTCTTTTTTTTCTTTTTTTCAAAGTTTTATTTATTTATTATTATTTTTTTTATTTTTTTTTTGAGAGAGACAGAGACAGCACAAGTGGGGAAGGTGCAGAGAGAGAGGGGGAGAGAGAGGGGATCCCAAGCAGGCTTCACACTGCCAGCACAGATGCGGGGTTCAAACTCAAGAAACCAGGAGATCATGACCTGAGCTCAAACCAGGAGGCAGATGCTCAGCCAAATGAGCCACCCAGATGCCCTGGAACAACTGAGTTTCTTGCGGGACACTGCACTAATGGCTCCAGTTTCTGCTTGCTGTTAGCAGAAGGGCACCATCAGTTCCTTGTCATGTGGGCCCCTATGGCATGGAAGTTTGTTATATCAAAGCAAGGAAGCCAAATAGACAGTAGAGAGATTCTTCCAGCAAGTGTAAGTCACAGTGTTCTGTAACTTAATTATGAGAATTACACGTCAAAACTTTCACCATAGTCTCTTGGCTGGAAACAAATTTGTGTCAGCCCACACTCACAAGGAGAGGATTTCATGAAAGGTGTGAGTTTCAGGAGGTGGGGATGATTGAGACACAGCTTAGAGTCAGCCTGCCACGACTTAACCATATTCTATTTAAGGATTTGCTTTAAAAAATGTGAACAGAAAAGAAAGAAACAAGGGATGAGAGGGGAAAAAAAGAGAGAAAGAAAGAAACAAGGGATGGAAGAGGAGGTGGGGGAGTGAAAGAAAATAAGACAAAAAGAATAAAGACAAAGGACAAAAAATATAAAATGAGAAATGAAAAACAAAATGAAAGGAAGGAAGTACTATTAAAGTTAAAGAAAGAAAAATAATGGATAATCATATTTTAAAGTCTTTTTTTGAGGCTGAAATAGGATGCATTGAAAAATATGTTATTTATCTTATAAATTAGTAGAATAAAGTCACCAAAAAATTAACTAGACTTCACTCAAAATGGAAGAGGCAATGATATTTTGTAAGAACACAAATATTTCTCTGCTTGAATAATAATAGAGGAAAATGTATTTTAGAACCATCATGACCATTAGTTTTAAAAATTAGAAAAATAAATTGTTTTTCCTGAAAAAAACAGCTTGGTCATGGTTACAGGAGTAAGAACTTATTCCAAGACTTATAAAATCAGTGGAGATTTGTAAGTCAAGTATATATGTTCTTTCTTTATTCATAGCTCAATTTCAGAATATCATGCATATGGACGGTTACAAGTAGGAAGTCTGAACATACATTGATTTAATATTTTAATTCATGGTCCTTCCCAATATTGGACTCATTCAGTGTAATTTTGGAAGAGATACACTGAGTCATGTTCCCATAGGTAAAAACATGAAAATAAATAATTATTTCAGGGTACAATGAGAATCAACACCAAAACTGTTAGCACTTTGCTGAACACTTGAGTAATGTTTACTAAATATCTGTTGAATGCATGCGTTAGCATTGTATAGAGTTATACAAACCCTGTATCAACCTGCATTTGAAGGAAAAATCTAGTTTTTACAATTTTGTTCTTATTATCAAAGTCAATTTGCTGGTGTTAGAGTCCTATTTTTAAAAATTTGCCTTTTTTTCTTTCACTACATACTGAAAAATTTTGAAAGGGCTATTAAAAGATGGTCAGGCTCTTTATTTATTTATCAGTTATTTCTTGAAAGTCCCTATGTATCAGGCTCTCTCTTGCCTCAGAACGAAGGTGACGTTCCTGTATATATGTAGGCATATATCACATAAACACACATAGACTCTTCTTGGAATTATGTTTATAATTTTCCCTTTACCCCTGTAATTATTCTGATCGTATATCATATAACACCAATAAGAAACTTTATACCATCCTGACAATATAAATATTCTTAGCTCGCTTTCTAATATGCCTTATTAGTTGTTTATTTTCTGCAGCCTCAGAGATTTCTTTCTGTGCCTTATCTTTCACTTTGCTTCCCAATTTCGGCAGAATCAAAATGTCTTAGATGTAATGCTCTGGACAAAACAATACAGCTAGAAATCAAATCAAAAATGTAATTCTCACAAAGGCAAGTCACGCAAAACAGAAGGAGAATAAATGGCATGCTAGCAATTTTTGCAATAATTTTCCCCCTTCAATTAATCAGACACTCAATTGGCTTGAAAAAAGTATGTATCATCTAAGACAAGCCATCCATCTTGGCTGGCACCTAAAGTAGACGGGCCATTCTTTACCTCATAGCACTTCTACTACATAAACCTAAAAGTATAAAATGGAATTCTAGACACACAAGGTTAAAGAAAAGCAGAGTCAGGTTTCATCTTCTGCAATAATGTTAAATGGTCAAGGTGAGGAACAAAAAGTAATATCCATGTGTTGTGAAATATACAAGAAATGTGAAGCCAGATGTCAAGAATGATGAATGTAACAGAAACCTTCTCATAGAAAGAAGTTAGTCTACACAGCATTTTCAACAGATAAATCTCACTTTTTTTCCCCTCTTGGGTCAAGTAGTGAGTCAATAATTTGCAGTAAGGGTTAATTTCTCCATTGGAGTTGAAATGACCACACACGTGGCTGAAATTGGTTGTTTGTGAGCAAAGGTATTTTGAATCAGTTTTAACAAAGCTATTGTTTACATGTATTCCACTTAAGGCTTTACTTTCCTATCCCTGAGAGTTAGAAAGTCCCTAGGTGACTCATTAGACATCAAAGGGGATAGAGAAATACAATTTGTTTTAATAATCAGGTGGACCTTCAAGGAGAATCTGAAAGTTGAACAAGCGCTGCAGTGGAAGAGACCTTACCCTCGTCCCTGAGGTTATCGTTCAACCCACTATGCAGATCAGAAACAAATGAAGGTGGTAGGCGATGGGAGAATAATGAAGCCGGTTAAAGACAAAGAGCCTCTGGTTCCGCCTCTAACACTTTGTTCTACCTTTCAGATACATAGCCACATTTCTGCCTTTGGGTCCCACGACACGTCCCTACATCCTTATAATAACATTTTCCTTTTGCCCTAAGTCTGGTGGTTTTGGTGGCTTTTACCTATAATCCAAAGAACGTCAAATATTAGGTTTCATTAATATTCCTCTAGGTGTTCTGATATTATTTTTGTTAAGTGAACTCAAAAAGAGGCTTCAATTTGATAATATAAATGCCAACTTACATTTCTAAATATAAATTTTGCATAATATCATTAATTTAATAAAATGCATAATATTGCATGTATATAAGGTATACAATACTATGTAAAATATGCAGTAAATTTGTTTTAAATTAATGCGGGTTTGAGATTCTTTATAATGGTATGTTCTGAAAAACGTACCGAGATAATAATTATTAATGGGTTTCTAAAGAACCATGCTCAATTCTTTTCTAGGATATAGCAATTCTCTATGTCAGGCTCTATGGTTTAGCACATGTTTGAATGTTTGAGTATTGAATGTTCACATTCTACCCAGGCAACTAAATGAACCTTGGATGATGTGTGGAGAGTTATGCGTAACTTCTATTTAATTATGACTCTCTGGGTATTCTCAGATGTAATTTTGGATTTTACTGTACAATAAGACGATCTCCTTGGATTCTGTGATTAAAATGGTTCATTGTTATGTAAAAGCCAGATCCATATTCTGGTTCATTGGCAATATGTGCAAATGTGTCTATGTCTCCTATCCAAATATCCAAATCTTTCTTGTTTTGTCTTGAGGACAGGGGAATTAGCAAAAATCTTACTGCTTATTAGAGGAGTGAAAAATATCTAGGGTAAATACTATCCATTTAAAAATTATATATGAATATAAGTATACAGTTACAGTATTAATGCTGAATGCATTTTATATATACATAATTTACCTGATGCCTCTTCAAAATAATGTTACCATACAAGAAAAATGAAGTTTCATGTCTATGTTTCTATCTGTATCTCCTTTCTATTTGGAGATCTGATTTGGGGAAAAAAACAAGGATGATAAGTTAACGAAAGATTTGAGTGAGCTGTTTTTTTGTGCACAATTTGTGTTTTTGTCAAGTTGCTGAGATATATATGCAGGAGCTGATAGAGAAAGGCTTGCTGTTTAATGCCATGTTCTGGCCCGAAATTGGCATGGGTTAAACTTAGACATCTAGCGTATTAGAACCCTGATATTAGAAACATCTCCTGTTGTGCTTATGCCAAGTAGTTTGAAAACTAGCACGCATCCATTTATAGTATGAACAGAATCAGTATTTCAAACTCTGATCACTCTGTTTGCCTTGCTCTGAACAAACAAGCAAAAAAATAATTTCTAACATTACTCAAGAAAATCATTTCCATCCCACTGGAGGAAACATGTCTAATACTAAAATAGTAATCTTTGGTAATCTGGGTTCCAGAAAGTAAGGGATGGGATGGGATGTTGGTAACTCCCTTTTCTTTTATTGGTGGGTAAAGTGGTAGATTATAGAAAGTATATCTAAATGTACAGTTTCCTCAGGATATTCTAGGAAAGAATCTGTTCTCCTTCAAAGAAGAGATTAGGATCCTTCTTAAGAGATTTAAGATTAGGACTTAAAACCAGAACCAGGGGAAAGGGTTTTCCTGGAAGTCTAAAGAGAAATCCCATGTTTTCTAAGGGTTATTGGGTTGCAAACTGCCACCTGACAGATGGCTATTGGTTAGACTCTTGATTCTGGACAGACCTCCTTGATCCTACTGACCCTGAGCACTTGCTGGCAGGTACAGCAGTGGACTCAATTACTTACATCCCTCGTGTCAAGGAGGAACCTACCATTTTTACCCAGAAGAAATGCACCCAAGACATAAACACAGTATTGAGCATTCATAAACTTTGATTTACAACATCTCTTTACGTGAAGATACAGGATAATCACAACTAAAACCTGCAGCATCAGAGAGAAGAAACAGCACTTAATACTGAATATATGTGTAAAAAAGGATGGAAAGTAATAGGGAAATGCTACAAGACTTGTCTCGCATAGCAGATGTAAGAACAGGTCATGGAGGAAGAAGTTCCAGAAGGAGAAAGGATTGAAGAAAAAAAGAAAACCAAATAAGAGATGCATTTACTCTGAACCTGGAGATTTAAAGTGCTTCTCAAGTCCCAGAAAAGATTAATGAAAAATGACACACAATACAGAATACCCTAAAACAAATTCTCAATTCAAACAAAAGGAAAAAAAAGCCTTAAAATCACTAGGGTAGAAAGAAAAGTTTTCCTAAAAAAAGATAGAAAATCTGCCAACAATGGCACTTCTTATCTCCACAATGGTAATGAAGGACATCTGTGGGTGATCAAAATAAGGTATCTGCTGTTCAAAAATGCTCTACACAGCCAACTGTCATAATTCCATATTTAACATCAAAAGGAAGCTAATATCAAACACTGGAAAATTTGGGGCTTATGCTTTCCATGTGTCTTTGGACAACACTAGAGAAAGTACAAAAATTTAGTACCTATAGAATCAAAACAGAGTTAAGAAATGGAAAACAAAGATATGAAAACCATGTAGATAACCATGAATTTTATAAGTACGCATTGTAGTCAATAATACAATAAGAGTATTTTATATAAGTGTTATTTAAAAGCTATTGAACTAGGGGCGCCTGGGTGGCTCAGTTGTTTGGGCGGCCAACTTTGGCTCAGGCCTTGATCTCACAGTCTGCAGGTTAGAGCCCCGCATTGGGTTCTGTGCTGACAGCTCAGAGCCTGGAGCCTGCTTCAGGTTCTGGGTCTCCCTCTCTCTCTGCTCCTCCCCCACTCACACTCTGTCTCTGTCTCTCTCTCAAAAATGAATAAACATTACAAAAAAAAGTTACTGAACTAGAGGGGTTACACTCATAGGAAATATTTAATGACTTAAAAATAGGTGAGAAGATTAGATGGATAGGTAGGTAGGTAATTAGGTAGGTAGGTAGATATGTGGGTAGATACTCAGCTAGCTAGCTAGATCTGAGTGAAATGTAATAGTAGGATAAGGACTAAAAGATCCTAATTTCTCATCCAGGCAGTGTTTGAGCAGAGAGTTTTAGGCAAATAAATTGTCTTCAGAGGATGTAGTCACAGGTACAAATTACTTTGTACATGGAAACCATGATGGCTTTACATTTCTCCTTGGCTTGACTAGCTTTAGTTCCTTCCTGGGTATAGGCCCCCTAGCTTCTCGTTTCTTAGAAAATTTGCAGTTGTAAATTCTTTCTCTCTTTGAGACATTTTTTTTCTCCCAGCCTCTTGCCAGTTTCACAACCACGAATATCTTCCTAAAAGACCTGGGAGCCACTACTTTCAAATGTAATCATCAAGAAAGATGAGCTTGCTAACAAGCTCTGGGAATCTACTATAAGCATGGTGATTATAGTTAACAGTACTGCATTATATACTTGCAAGTTGCTAAGAGAGTACATCTTAAATGTCCTCCTCACAAAAAAAGAAATGGTAATTATGTGACAGGATGGAGGTGCTAACTAGTGCTATGCTAGCAACCATTGTGCAATATATATGTTCAAATCAACAGATTCTACACCTTAAACTTACACAATATTATACGTCAAATATATCTCAATAAAGTTGGGAGGGCGAGATATGGCCCCATATCCTAGTCTCTTTGGGAACATAGGAACCTAACTTCAATAAGCACAAATTATTAAGCACAGATGGCCTACTCACACTGACTTAATCTCTCCACGAATGTCCTCCAGTACTTTTCAGTTAGCTCACCCCGGTGCTTAAAATTCTCCTACCGTTGTGTCACGAAAGTTGAAGTCAGTCTCTCTTTCCTGTTGTAATAGTCTTGAGTCAAGTATTTCCTTTCCTGTTCCATTTGATGCAATTTTTGTTTCTTTTGTTTCTTTTTTTTTTTTTTTTTTTTTTTAATTTATGGGCCATAAATCCCAGGGAGGAAACTTAAATCATGAAAATAATGTGATGTTAAAGTCCACCTCATTCCTAATTCAGATTCTACAAATGAAAACCACAAATTTCCTTATTCCAAACATCATCTTGTTTAAAGATTCAAGTGTTTGTTATTGTATACAACAATGCAGAGAACTGGGCATCACTTAATGGAGTCCAATCTGCTACGGTGTTGTTGAAAATCAATCTGCAATTTATACCAAATTTACAAATACATACTCAACCCAGCCATACCACATTTAGTAATCTAGACCATACAGATAAGAGCATCGATGTTTCTGTATATATACAAATATATTTATCACTGTTATTTTAGTGGCTAAAGCATGTATTTGAACTGTCCCATTCCATGGAAGTGGGTTAAATATGTATTATATCTACATCATGAATATTCTGAAGCCAAAAAAAAAAAAACAAACAAACAAAAAAACAAAAACAAAAACAAAAAACCCTGGATTTGTTATACTGATAAATAAATACTAAATACTATTGGAGGGAGATGAAACAAATATTAAGAGAAATTGTTGCATGTTATATGTTATATGCAATCACTAAAGTTATACAAAAATCTCTATGTATGTTTCCACAGATGTGTAAAGGAGAGATACTAGCAAGCTAGTACTGTTTCCTAAGGGAAACAAAAGAAACAGTAAAAAGGCAAAGAAATTGCGTTTTCTTTATAAAAATCTGCATCTTTTCTACAGTTATAGAAAATATATTTTTTTACATATCAAAAATATTTTAATTAAATCAAGTTTTGTGGGAATTGACTGATTTCTGTGTGGAAAGTTGTAATTGATACAAACTTTATGACAGTTAAAGATGAAAAACAGTGCTTGAAGGGGAAAAACATACCCACACACATACAAAACAGGTTTATCTTTACAAAAATGTATGTGAAAAATAATAATATAAATTTGTTTAGTAAGACTGTCCTAGCAGCAAAAGAACTGTTGATCCTAGCAGTGGCAAAATGATTCTAGCATAGCAATAACAAAATATTACGAGACTACAGGGCACATGAACTAATTTGCTTATCTGTCTGAGAGGATCCATTTTAGAGGAAATTCAGAAAGTAGAAACCAATTCCAAAATATATCCCTTGAACTTGATCTGTTAGTTAAATGCTTAATTTATGTATCCATTAAATACAGAAAGAAGGAAGGGAATCACTTGGAATGGTTATTTATTTTGTATTAACTTTCCCATAAACTTTGTAAGTGCTATTAGCTGATCTAGGATCAATTGAGTATGATTTTGGTTTAGATCATGAATCTTTTAAGGTGAAATTATTTTCAATTTGTGATGGATACCTGCCATATCAGAGAGATTTTATTTTGTAGTTTATTACAACTTCCTGTAATTAAATAAGCTCCAAAGTAGGGAAAATATTTTAAAAAAAATTGAAACTACCAAATATGGGATATTTCTAAACAATCTCTTGGATAGACATTAGTTTGTTGTAATTCATTTGACTTCTATATTTTCAAGTACACATGATATTTACTTTAGAGAAATTAAATCTTTATTAATAGAGGACATTAAGTTATGCTAATCTGTTTGAAGAGTGTAGTTCTGACTTAACAGCTTTCAAATGATTTCAGAAAACTGTTCTCAGTAAACATTTCTAAGCAATAAAGTTTTGCTACCTTGTTCAATAGACAGCATGGCTTCACTCTTATGTTGTAACACTCTGAAAGCATGAACACAGAGGGAACAAGGAGCTGTATGAAAGTATACAGAATGTCAATACTGCGTTTAGAAAAAGCAATTTATTTTTAGTACTTCTATTTTAGCAGTAAGTGATATAAGCACGTACATGTATATATGTGTGTGTATTTCTGAATGAGTTGAATGACAGCAATCAGTTAAATTATGTGAAGCTTTAAAAGAAAATATATATTTATACTGATGACTTCTAAGAGTACAATCACGATTCAGTACTTTATATGCATTCCTTTCACACTCCTAGATTTGACCTAAAATAATCAATAACATACATACTAAAAAAGTGCCTCCTTACTATCTCACAGCTGCTTCTAAA
Source organism: Panthera pardus (assembly GCF_024362965.1). Lineage (NCBI taxonomy): Eukaryota > Metazoa > Chordata > Mammalia > Carnivora > Felidae > Panthera > Panthera pardus. The sequence goes on from NW_026526765.1 coordinate 17,898,215, forward strand.
CCTGATTTACCAGGCACACAAATTATGTTTGCATTCATAATTTACCTTCAATTATTAAGTACATTAAATGGGATTACAATATATTCCAAACATCATTTTAGATTGCTAGATTGAAGATGAAGATAGAAAGAGGTTTTAGTGTAGAGATAAGAGACTGTTGATTTTAAGTTAAATCACTTAATCTCTGTGTAATTCCCGTTCCTTATCTTAAGATTTGACATAAATCTTTTGTCTAAACATAGATGGCAGATGTTGATTTTAAACAATGTCATAATCCCCTGGTTGTTGGTTGTAAAAAAAGAGAAAACCTTGTTGTTTTGGTGTTCAACAATTTATGGCCACACTCTCATTACATCCGTTTATCTAGCTTGATATCTCTTTTTGTGAAAACAGTGGTAGAAAATTAAGTATTGGCTGATTCACATTTAATGTATTCTAAAATATTATTTAATGTAAGACTAAAATTAGAATCTTTACTTGCAGAATTAGCTTGTATTGATTAGAGATTATCAACAAACTTAAATACCCTGGTGTTTTCTTATAGAACGATTTCATCTTTTCTGAGCCCTGACCCTGTCGGCAGTAAAAAGTGGGATACCTATTTCATGGTAAGGCTCTTAGAGAGAACTTGACCAGAGAACTTATGGAAGAAATATACCTTCCGAAATCAAGGGTTTTATAGGATAGAGAACTTTTAATGGAATGAGGATGTTTTTACATCTGTTCTCTGGTTGTCTAAGAATCAGTTCCATTTAGTTATTTCCTCCGGTTCAGGTGATCAAGTGATCAGGTTCAGAAGTCAATTTTAAACCAACAAAATTCAATATAGATAGATAGATGATAGATAGATAGATAGATAGATAGATAGATAGATGATAGAAAGATCATATATATTTTGTATATACAGCTATATTACATAACTTTATTTATTTTCCCAAAATAGTTTAGTTCCTTTTTTTCCCCCAAAGGGTATATTCTTATTTTGTTAACTTTCGTATACACTCTATGAAGGCAGGGATCCTGTCAATGTTTTTATTCAATGTTGTCTCTCCAGTGACTAGAATCGAAGTCCATAACATGCAAAAGCACTTAATATGTATTTGTTTACTGTATGAATGAATGAAGGGTTTAATGTGTAAAGGAGAAAACTATTGTTTCCATTAGCAATAAGGGATATCTTTTCAGACCACCTCTTTCTCTAGGAATAGTGTTATAAACAATTTATTTGTAAATTATTATACTTGAAATACACAGTGGGCCATTTACTTCTTATGACATTTATTTTACATGTCCCCTGTTCCCTAGCTATTTAGAACTTCCCCTAGTTTTTATGATTACCTCTAGTATGAGCAGACATCATATAGCAGAATTTTAAAATAAGTTGGCCCCAATATTTGACACTTTATTTCTTTTCTGGAAAAATCACTAAATTGCATAGTTCAATACTTAAAGGGGAAAAGACAGTAAAATTCCCTCATTTGTTTTGGGGAGCACCAATAAGTTTGGAAGTCACTGCTGAATATTTAATTACAAATTTGTAATTAGTAAAAAGGGTATAAAATCTATATTAGTGGAACTTTGGTGTACTGTACATAAAATTCATTTAATTAGTATGTGTTTCAGAAAAGAAAAAAAAATGGAAAATATTAAGTACAGTTTTTGCTGTATTATTTTTAACTTTTTTAAAGCAAACTCGATGCCACGCATGGGCTCAGACTCATGACCCCAAGATTAAGAGTCATGTGCTCTGACTGAGCCAGCCAGGCACCCCAATAGTACAGTTTTAAATGGAAATAGCTGTGGAGCAAAAAATTACATTGACATACATTTGGCATTTTCTTACTGAGAAGTAAGAGTGACCTAATTGTACTTGAAATATGGATTAATTGATTTCAGTTCATCACCCTTCTCAGATTAGGACACATTGTTATCATGTGTCCCTGAAATGTCTTTCTTTACTTGCTTATTAATTTATCTCTTTATATTTTCTGTCCCTTTCTCTAATCATTGATAACATGCTGACTTATTTTAAACTAAGTTGTATTTGTAGAGACTTTTCAAAATCTGTTTTTAAACATGCTTTTTAATCACACTTTCGTATCCATGTTTTAAAATTTATATACATAAAGGTTACATATTTGCATATCTTTCTATATGACTGTATACATATGCATATACATGCATGGCATATATATACACATATGTACACATAATGATCTTTTCTTTCAGTAAGACTCCTATACACATATACACACATATGTATACACACATATACACATGTCATATATACATATATATGTATATATATCATTTATTATGTTTTTTTAAATTTTTTAATGTTTATTTTTGAGAAAGAGAGAGAGAGAGAGAGAGAGAGAGAGACAGAGAGAGAGAGAGACAGAGCATGAGTGGAGGAGGGGCAGAGATAGAGGGAGATACAGAATTCGAAGCAGGCTCCAGGCTCTGAGCTGTCAGCACAGAGCCCCATAAGGGGCTCAAACCCACCAACCACAAGATCATGACCTGAGCTGAAGTTGGACGCTTAACCGACTGAGCCATCCAGGTGCTCCTCCGATGTTTTTAATAACTAGCTTTTTTTTTCTTTTTTTCTTTCTTTCCCGTTCCCTTTCCTTTCCTTTCCTTTCTCCTTTCCTTCCTTTTTTCCTTTCCTTTCCTTTTTCCTTTCCTTTCCTTTCCTTTCCTTTCCTTTCCTTTCCTTTCCTTTCCTTTTTCCTTTCCTTTCCATTTTCCTTTCCTTTCCTTTTTCCTTTCCTTTCCTTTTTCCTTTCCTTCCCTTCCCTTCCCTTTCCTTTCTTAGTTCTATCCAAGTTTCTATATACATGTCTATGAACACACGTGATCTGCTGCTCTGTACTGTGGCATAGGGCTCCATGAAATGTGGCTACCACTACATTCGGTTTATTTACTCTGCTTCCAGTGATGGATTCTAGAGCTGGAAACTTTGAGTGAATTTTTGTCTCCCAACATTTATTTTTAGTTTTTTCTCCCAATATTAACTTAAATTCCACAGAGTACATACAGATTTTGCATATAGATAAATTTGTATCCTCTTAAGAATTTATTAAGCATTCACCATTCTCATTCATACCAGTATTTGGTTACATTAGTGATGACAAAGAGCTATAAATATCTCCCGGCTGCCGACATTAATGACCGATGGTGGTAAGAATGCTATGGGATGGAATAAAACAGACAGCAGTTTATTCAATTATTGTAATATTTTAAATATTCCAAGATTCCATACGTTTTTCACCAATAACTCAATGTGTAATTCCCCCATGTCAACAAAGAAAAGTATTTGATTGACACTCCCTATTGGCCTTATATAATTTATGTTTTATTTTGGGGGGAAAACTAATAATTATTTTTCACTTACGAATTTAGCAACAAAAAATCTTACGGCTTCCTGTGATCCAGACACTGTTTTTGAGAGTAGGGGTATGGTAGTGAATAAAGTGAAAGAGAAACTTTAAGTAGGCTAGTCAGGAAAAGACTATTTAGAATGTGAGATACAAAGATTTATAGAAGGGAAGGAACTGAATCGCACCTTATCTATGAGAAGAACATTCCAGGAAAAGGAAGGAGGAAGTGCAAACCTTAGAACAAGAAGCATGATTAGATGTTTGCATAAAACATGGAAGCTGATGTAGATGGAGCAAACTGTTGAGGGAGGGAGAAACAGGACCTGGAGTAAAGAGAGCAGGGGTGGAGTGGTTCATCTCTGACCATTCAGGTCACTGGAAAGACCCAGGCTTTTTTTTTTTCTGAATAAGATGGAGAGCCAGTGACTGGTTTGTTGCTAAGAAGAGGTAAGTTATGACTTAGAAATCTTTTGGAGTACTTAGGCTACTTGTGAACAAATTTGGAAAAAAATAGAAAATGCAGCTATTAAAAAAGCATTTAAATGTTTAAATTGTTACATAAGAAGTAGAATAGTGTAAACAAAGAACTTCTTTAAAGAAACTTGAATATGTGAGAATATTCTCCTTTTAATACTAATTAGTACTGTCAATCTGAATAAGTCACTCAGTCTCTTTGGCCTCAGCTTCCTACTGGCTGAGAGAGATTGCCAGGTGGAATTTCTAATGTTTCTTCCATTCCAGGTCAAAGTTTCTAGGACTCTGAGCTCTGAGTCAACTCCCTATGCCTTGTTGTTCAAGTTGTTAGGCAGATAAATGAGTAGTTTTGTGTTTTACTCACTTTGTCACACTGTCTTTTGTTGTTTGGGGGAAAGGCATTTTTCTTTTCTTTTTTGATACTAGAGTACGAAACAACTTTAGTTTGGTGAAAGGAGATAGTATACCAAAATTTGTGGTTCACTTTTATTCTTTTTTCTATTCTTTTGCAAGTTCACACACTTTTTAGAAAAATAAGTCTCAGGCAAATTAGCTAAACTTTATAGCTATCACTGAAATAGATAGGTACAAAGGACAGTAATATATTGAGAGGTTATAATCCTACATTTTAAACTCCATATCTATTCATTTAAGCCAAAGTAGACGGAATTCATTTTCTTTGTAAGTTGGAATAGTAGTAGGAGTGGATAAAAGTCGAAGAGAATGACATTTGGATGAAAATGAGATTACTTCACACAAAAATAGCATTGTCTAAAAGGTGCATCTATTTGCATTAAAGATGTGGACAGCCAGAAACCACAAAGTAAAAGTGTGGGTGCCACTGGGTCTGTGGTATTATGCACTTTGGCTATATAAAAGCTACAGCTATGACAATAACATTTATTAAAAACCCACAATATGCATACACTGGTTCCTCTCCTCTGTGCAAAACTTAAAACTGGTTCCTCTCAATTTTTTAAATGACTCTCTAATATTAGCCAAGGAAAGTGGATGTTTCTTCCATCTGTGGTTCCAAATTAAATTTCCCCTGAAATCCATACCTTCCAAAGGTCAGAATCATGAACTATTCTGAGAATTCCCTACCAGGTTATTACAGCTGTCATTTTCAGAGAACTGATTACCAGCCCTACTTTACTCCAGATTTCAATTGAAAAATGTGAACCACAACAATTTTGAAGCCATACATTTTTAACTTTCTGCAATAAAGATCAATTCTCAGTAAAGCATAGTTCACCATAATGTTGTGAAATGTTGTGAAACATTTCTCAAATGCAAGAATGTGGCCATGAAGAATTTGATTTTTGTATTTTGTATGTGTAATGCTGTTTCCATACAGAATCCATAATGGTCATTACAAAACTCACTCATCTTTTAAATATGTTTAACATTGTGCTGATGTATAGACCTGAAGTAGAAAACTAATAGCATTTTTGACTTTATCAATTTCCTCTCAAAGCTATTTTCCAAGGTAAATAATTTATACATATATATACGCACTTACACTTTCAGTTAAATAATATTTATATAATACCTACTATATGAATCAGTAATAAAAACTGATCAGCATTTTAGATAGTATAAATAGCATTTTGACATCATTAATCATGGCCATAAAATGATACCTAAAATTAATTTCATTCACAATAGCAGAAAACTTTAAAAAATTTGTTTGGATTTCCCAAATTTTGCCTTTTATTTCAGAGACTAGTTTCAATATTTTTATTGAACAAGATTTTTCTATCAAGGACTATTTAAGTTCTGCATATGCTTATTAAAAAACCGTTAGTCAGGTGCTAGAATACAGTGGCTGTTATGACACTTAAAAATATTGTCCTCGTCCTCAAGAGACTATCAAGAGAAAAAAAAAAAAATCATTCATCCATTTATTCAACAAACAGTTTTCAAGGACAGTCTGTGCACCTGGAACTGGTTATAATGCCCAAAACTCATTTAGTTCCTTTTGATGACAAGGATAATAAGAAGCATTTACTCTCATCAAATATGTAGTGTGGATGCATAAACAAAAGTGACTAAAGCACCAGGGGAAGAAAGTATCATTAAGAGATGACGAAGAAATTCACTTTCTACAAAATAGCTAACTAAAGTTTAGCTAGTGACAAAACACAGTGGAACATCAAGATGTGAATAGCTCCTCTAATTATATAATAATAGGGTTTTTTAACTTCTGAAACATGTTTTACTCACTTTATGCAAGCATATATGTTAAAATAATTTGTTCAAATTAAATAATTGAATTCATAAAGTGCAAAAAAATTATCTTGTCAACTTTAGATGTACATGTGATTACAGTTGACTTTGTAAAAAAGGGAATTCAATTAGATACTCAAGAAAATAAAAACGAATAAAGAGCAAAAAGAAAGTAAAAAAGAAATGTACAAAGTGCTTTTTAGACTGTGTAAGTGCAGGGGAAAATACACACACACACACACACACACACACACACACACACACACACACACACACACAGGACTAGGTAAATTAGTCCCTATGTCAAGAAACTAGAAAAAAAGAAGTATTTCAACTAGAAATTGCATAAATGGAGTTTATATAAGTTGGCAATCAAGTAACCAGGGTGTGATTAAAAAAAAAAAAGTTGTCATAAAGGAATACTCCAAGAGTGCTATCCTGGGATACTGGGAAAACATGTAATTAATGTAGATTGAGCAGACATTTTTTTCTAAGAAGGGGTCATTCACTGAATTCCAGGTGTGTTGAATTTAAGTTGCTTACAGGGACTCCAGATGGAGATGTCAGGAAGCAGTTGGGAAAGCAATTTTCACTTTAGGAGAGTCTAAAAAGATGAAATCTACATAGAAGTTCAAATCTTGGAATATATGAAATCCTCAAAGTTGGATAGCTTATAAGAGAGTAAAAGCACTGTCATGACACAGGTTTTTTTTTTTTTTAATAATATGCATAACAGAAAAAAGCAAATTAAAAAAATTGACTTTGAAAGTAAGAGTAAAATGAACAGCTTATACTAACATGGAAAAGAGAAACTTTTCACAGGAAATTAACATCAATGACAGTTACTCTAGGAAAATCTAATTACTTAAGGAACACATACACCACTTTCTCTCTCTCTCTCTCTCTCTACTCTCTCACTGTCAATCTTCATAGAATAATTTTTAGCTTTGGGTTGAAATGTAACATGGATCATAAGTGTTAAAATCTGAATGTGGTTGAGGTTTTAGAGACAGGAAGTGTATACTGCTTTTGCCAGTATTTGTCTGAGAAGGAAAGAAAACATAGAAATAAAATGAGATTTTTTTAATGTATACAAACATTTTAAGGCAAAATATTTTGAATTAGATACAGGAAGATAGTAAGTTTGATTTAAATGTCATATTGATAGGAAGACAACCCACCAAGAAAGGAACATCTCAAATGTACAAAGACAACATTTTTTTTAAAGGTCAGACTCTTGGGAGTAATTAAATAAATTAATTTTTTTAATTAAAAATGTTTTAAAAAAGTCCTTTGATTGCTTTTTATGAATTCATATTGGCTTTTGTTTTGTTACTGCTGACTATAATGTAGAGGCCATGACATTGGTAATAAATATTTTATCTCTATGGTATATATTTATTTAAATTTCTTCCATTAATCCTGTAATCATCACTTTTCAGATATTAATATGCTCTGTTCCCAATTCGTGTTTATTAAAAATTTCAAGATTTTAAAATAAATATTTTGTTGACCTTATAAATACTCTCAAATGTCCAATGGTTGTAGCTTCGTGAGCCATCAAAAATTGCGAATAAAAGTAGTTATTTAATTTAGACACAATCAATAAACTTAAGTAACAGATATTTTCATTGAAATATTCATTGAAAACTGAAGTGTGCTGTCCCATCAAAGCCTCATAGTAAATTATCAACACCACCAAATCTCCTGCATTGTGGATCAGAGTCAGTATTGTCATCATGTTGATGACATGAGATCGAGAAACTAATATATTTTAAGACCATTTTAGTTTTTAAATGATAAATGTCATATTTTCCAAAATAAATCATAATAAACATTTTATAACAATCCCAGAAGCATTCAAACCACCATTTCCTTCTAGGGTTAATAATTTGGTTCATAGATTAGAATTATTTCATAAAAGTTTGTGGCAGGTCACATGTTACCCAGCATATTGATAGACTAAATTATTAAATAATCTAGAAGTACTCTAGGTAAGGTGGTCATGGGACTTAATATGTAAACAAGGATACTTTGGAGAATTAAAGGGATGCTATAAATGATTGCATAGGAACAATACGTGTGAAGCAGGACTACTCTAGGCAAACCAGGATGCACGTCTCCATTACTACAGATCATATTCATTTAAATATATTCATCTGTTTTATTAGATATGAGAGCATAGTATTTGTTACATTAACTCTTCCTGCCAAACAACTACTCAGTGCCATTTATGGAAGCAATTTCTCCATAACACCTTTTAAGACAAAGCTTGTGTGTGTGTGTGTGTGTGTGTGTGTGTGTGTGTGTGAATGCACACAAAATAATCATTTGATTATTAGTAGCAGATGCCTCTCATCTTATGTACTCTTAAGCCTAACTTCAAAGTCATACATGTATATATTATTTACTTGGCACAAATCCAATACTATTAACTAATGAAATGTGAAATCCAAAAGGCATAAAAGGGCTAAATAGAAAAAAGCAGCCCGAGGACGCCATTCAGCATTCAAATACACGTGTAGGAGATATGAAGGTGAAGAAATAAACTTTCTTGAATCTCTTCCTGTGTTTATAGATGATATGATGTGAATAATCACTAACAGTTCTCATTTAAATGTACAAGTTACCCTTGGGCATCAATTATAACTAACTGAGGACATAAGCAACAGCTAAAAGCTGACAAATGTGTGTGTAGAAAGCCCCTTAAAACATAATCACTTTCCCATCAAAGAAGAAGCAAGGATATCATAACCAGGCAATTGGGACACCTTGTCAGTTATGTATAAATTGGGCAATAAAGAAAATAGCTTGACATAAGGGATGCCACATCCTGGGAGGACTGCTCAGGGAATGGAATCTTGACTTCAATTTGGACTTGTCTGCTATAAGCCATCAACAACACCAGAAGATGCCAAGTCGCACAGCAGAATTAATTTATAAATATTCCAATAGACAATGGAAGGGTTGCTAAAATCTTCTTATACTGTAAGCAAAATATTCTTTTGTTTTTAGTTAGAATCTTGGAAAAATAGGCTATGAGTTATATCTAAAACAGAAAAAAATGTGAAAGATATTTTGGATTTGTTTTAAAAACAATGTCCTCAAGTACAAATTTCCACTCACCCTTTACTCTTGAGCTATAGCCCTGAATATCTTTCCATGTGCAAGAGATCTTCATCTAGTGCATCCACTGTTCTCTCCAATACAATACCCTAAAAATGAATGTACTACTTTTCACCACTTTCCCTGTTGGTATTTCCTATTTTGATAATGAAGCCTTACTTCAGGTACGTGAGCATTATCACAGATTGGGTTCTCTGAAAGCAGAGACTGAGATGGTGTTTGAGGTGAGATCCTTTGGGTTTTTTTGTTTTGTTTTTGATTTTTTAAGAATTGTCTGTCAAAGGAAGGGAAGGAAGCAGGTTTGAGCAGAGTGTAGTCAGAGTGGCATGTGGGCTGATGAAGACTTAGGCAAAGCTTGGCTCATCAAAATGGTTCTTAGCCAACTTCAAATCCTTGGGCCCTTTTATGTGCCTTTTGATCACTCACTGGATACAGGCTGCACTTGGGAAGGGAGTGATCTCGGGACAAGGGTGTCCATGCAGATATCACGTCCTGGGGAAGGGAAGCCTGAGGACTCTGGGGATGTAGCACCTGTCCACCACATTCCACATTTCACTCCCACATACCAGCATTCACCAACCAGTTCCAATAAATACTGACTTTTTTTTTCTATCTGCTATGTATTTTACAGCTTGGCTGCTACTGTCTTAGTCTTAACTATCTTTTCTTTTTTCTAAGTATTTGTGCCCATTTCCTTGCTCACTTTCATACCTGGGTAGCCTGCCTGAATGGTCCTCTTTCATGAACTGCTTCAACTACCTATCAACTTCCCTTGCCTTCTAGATGGATCCTTACCATCATTGGCTAACTTCTTTAAACACCCATTTGCCTACACATAGTCCAATTGAATCACAATACTTCTGTCTCTGTGCCACGGTCTTCAATGTCTTTATCTTCTTGTTCATGCTCTTTCCTCTGATACTGGTGTTATCTTTTACCCCTTTCATGCCAGCCTGGTAAAGTTTCACTCTTTTGTAAGAACACTGTCCACCAGCACTAGTTTTTACTTCTTCTTTGAACTAGCTCCATCACAAACAAAAACTTCAGCCCATGTTAGAATGTCTATTTAGAAATATTAGTGTAACATCTGTATGAGCAATTCTTGAGGAAGTGCCTGGTACATGTGGGCAATGACAAGAAGTTTTGTCTTGAGATTTAAGAAAAGCAATGGGGGTGAGGAGAGAAGGTGGGAAGGAGGTGGTTGGGGAAAATCAACTGGTTAAAAATGAGATGTTTTAAGTCACCTAAGCATTTAGAACAACCTACTTGCCAAATAATTAATCATCTCTGTGACATCGAGAAAGTTACTTTACCTCTCTGAGTTTTATTACCTAATATATAAAAGACTGCTAATAACACATCATAGAAATTAAATAGAGAGTCAAGTCATCTATAGTTTCTGGCACACAATTTGTGTTCAATAAATGATAACTATTAAAACTCTGGGTTCTGGGGTCAGTTTAATGAGATTTGTCTGTTCTACTTGCTGGCAAAATAATTAGCTTGGTTTTAACAAGTTATTTTCAAAGATACGTGTGAAATCAAATACCTCGTGCTTCGTAAGATAATGTGTTAAATATTAAGGGTAAAATGATGAGAAACAAAATTAAATGTACCATGCCCCTGCACTAAAAATCTTACAGTTTTAAAATCTTAGCCATGCTTGTTTTAATTGCCTGATTTTGTTTTTTAAAATGTAGAAGAATATCATTCTTCGATGTAAAGTTCTGTGGGTGTTTCATTAAGATGTTATTTCCATTCAAGCATATTGAGTTACATGCTAATATGAACATTATTTCTAAAACTAAGTTCCTTTACAGAGTGGATCTGGAATCCTTGCTCATTACGGTTCTATGAGTGAAGTGGATCCAAAACAATTTTCTAAAGAGAATTTGAGTCCTTAATGTGGACATGCCCACAGCTCACCCCTGATGGCTTTATTGAGATTTTAAGCCTCTGTAAAAGGATTATAACCCTAACCCCACCTTGACTATTCCTGAGGAACATGGCTCCCAATTCTCTTAGCTGCATAGAAGAGCTGAATTTCTGGCATTTGCCAGGAGTAAAATCTCAAATCAATGTCAGCCAAAATTTACTATAAGAATTGTGACACTAAATGATTTATTTTCAAGGACATAGTCTAGCCTGTCTTCAAAACTGATTTTGCTAAGTTGTGATTGTGGGGTGGTGCCTTAGGTAACTCATTTCTAAGTCCCTTTAGAGGATGTTGGGAGGGAGCTGATTGAAAAAACTGGGGTGCCCTGAGTGCAGAGGGTTTGATCTACTTCTTTTTTGATGCATTGCAAACATGTAGTGTTCACATCTGACACGCGGTAGGCTGAATAAATATTTGTGGATACATGATTCCAATTTATTACAGAGCCTTCATCAGTATTACCACTTTCTAATTATTTTACCAAGAAGCATCGAGTTTTCCCTGGACAATTAGTTTATTTTTACATCAAGGCCATTTAAGATTGTGACGAAAACGAGTTCTCTCTCATCAATTTTCAAAAGTTTGGTAATAAATTCTGTTCAACTCACGTAACTCATACGGGTCACTATAGGGTATAGTTTAAGCTCAATTCTCAGCTATCCTTTGTAGTAGAAGTTTCGTCTTTGTAATTTTTTTTTCTTGTTTTTATTTTAGATTCTTTGGAAGTCATTTGAAATTCTTTCTGGAATCAGCAATATGTATAGCAAAGAAGGAGATTTAGCCTAAATTTCCTTTCTAGTCTAAAATTAAACTGGATTTCTTATCATTATGATGCTTTAGACAGTTAGGTGTTACTGTAAATGGCCCAGGATGACAAACATATCCCTCAAGGTCCTTACCTGCTTTCTCCCCTACCCCATCTCTACTCCATTCCTAACAAAAATAAATTATTTTGACCAGTTATCACTGGGGAGCTGCCACCTATATTAAGCAACAGTTGTGCTATTTTTTTACAAACATTTTACTTTGAGGGGTGCCTGAGTGGCTCAGTCGATTAAGCATCTTGACTCTTGATTTCAGTTCAGGTTATGATCTTGTAGTTCATAAATCCTTAACTCGGCCACGTCAGCAAATTCCTTTTCCAAATTAGGTAACATTTACAAGTTCTGGGAATTAAGACATTTTAGGAAGGCCATTATTCAGTCTACCACAATGTCTTAAGTGCAAATATTCACGATATACAAAAAAAAAAAAATCATTTTCTAAATGAGAGAAAAGCAGATATAGATAATCAATTATACAAAGTGATAAAACATATTCAATAACAGTACAGATGCAAGTCACTTAGCAAGGTCTATAGTACCACACCATAGCTCACGTGGAAATACAAAGGTCAGTTCAGATTGTGTATTGAGGTTGGCATAAAAGCATAATTCCAGTAACAATGAGAGTGTTCACAATATACTCCCTGTTCTCTCACATTTTTGTCTAAGCCTATCAGGTTAGCACAAGAATATGTATGTTTCTAAATATTCCAAGAATTTAGGGGATTAACAGAACAACAACACAAAAAACTATATGCTTAAAAATCCTTGGGGTGCCTGGGTGGCTCAGTTGATTAAGCATCTGACCTCGGCTCAGGTCATGAGCCCACGGTTCATGAGTTCGAGCCCTGTGTCGGGCTCTGTGCTGGCAGCTCAGAGCCTGGAGTCTGCTTCTGATTCAGTATCTCCCTATCACTCTGTTCCTCCCCGCTTGCACTGTGTCTCTCTCTCTCTCTCAAAAATAAATAAACATTAAATTTTTTTTTTAAATAAAATACACAGCAAGTGAAAAGGAAGATTAAAAAGACAAACACCAGAGCGCCAGAAGAAATGGTGGATAAAAGTACTGATACCTTTATATATTTAAAATGCAAATGTAGGTAAGCTATCAGATGTAATTGATGAGTGTCAGACTATAATTATTTTCTTTATAATGCTTTAAGGTTAGAGGAGGTCATCAAGAGACTCCTATTCCATGAGTCCCTCAAGAAACAACAAGTACTTTGTTAGATAGTTTCTGCCAGTCGATGTTCTTCCAAAATGAACCATGTTAACAAGGTTTTTAATTTGTGGAGAAGGAGCCAAATAAAAGGCCTATCTTAAGTCCTCTGGCTCCCCAGTCTTCCCATAAATAAATAAACAAACAAACAACAAAGATAAAAATATAATAAATCATGCTAGTGTGGCTCATCTGACTAAAACTTTTATATCTAACTTGATAACACTCCAGTTTGACATCTTCCTCTCTGGCATGTTGAAATTCCTTTATTTCAAGCAAGCCTGTCCCATAGCATCCATCTAACAGAGAGGAAAAATGCATCTTGTTATCCATATGACCACCTTGAGGGCACACTGGAGCTTGCAGAGCACATGGTGATACTTATGGTGTCAATAACAATGTCTAAATAACACAAGTTTTAATTGTAGTCATCTTTTATCGGCATGGTTGCTCCCTGGGCTCTTTTTAATTCAATCATATTGAAATGCGCTGTCCTGATTTTCATGAATTAGGGCAAAGTCACCCTTACTCACCATCTGAAGTCTCAGATGTTCCTTCCCACCCAGTAATGAAAATGAAAATTATTTTCCTTGGCAACTCAGATGGCATTCTGGTTAATTATGTGGATGTAATTCTTAGATTATTTGCATATTTTATAGCTGGAAAGCCCTTTACTTTATTATGGGTTCTCTTTGTTTTCAACTTTCTTAAAATACGATTTATTTATTTTGTTATTTTATTTTAAGAACTTATTAATTTTTCCTGAAATTATTTTTGCAATTAGGCAGGCTCTAATATATATTTAAGATATTCATTCTAGTTTTTTATTAATTTCACCTTATTTATAAGTGGTGCCCACAATCCAAATATGATGTGTCCCCAAAACTTTTATGTTCATAAGGGGACAACTTATAATAGAAGCTAAAAATAATAAAGACATAAATAATTGGATTGAGTATCTTTTGAAATTTTTCAAGGATTGTTCCCAAACTACACTGAATTTGGAGGTAGGTACATACTGCTTGCCTGAAAGAAAGAAAGAAAGAAAGAAAGAAAGAAAGAGAGAGAGAGAGAGAGAGAGAGAGAGAGAGAGAGAAAGAAAGAAAGAAAGAAAGAAAGAAAGAAAGAAAGAAAGAAAGAGAAAGAAAGAAAGAAAGAGAGAAAGAGAGAGAAAGAAAGAAAGAAAGAGAAGAAAGAGAAGAAAGAAAGAAAGAAAGAAAGAAAGAAAGAAAGAAAGAACAAAAAAACACAGAAATACATTACAGGCAAAATTATTATATATTGTAGTTAATAAAAAAATTATATGTTTGCAAATCATGAACTAAAATGGATTCTTTTGAGTGGACATGCTATCAAACTGGATATTCTTTACAAATATGTTGACTGGATTATGGGGTGGGTATACTCTGAATAAACAGACATAATAGATTTCTAATTTTTAAGGTAATCTCTTTTTAATGAGAGGCTGTACAGCTGCACAGCTGGTCAATGGTCAGCAGCAGGGATTTCAGATGGTAAGTCTAAAAAAACAAAAGATTCTCCCATTATTTCAGTTTTCAAATTTAAAAATACCCTAATATGGCTATAATGTCTTAAACCTGCCATATATTGAATATGCAACAATTTGTATGGGCTTAACATACATAATTTCACTCAATAGTTTTAATAATCCTGAAGACAGTCATTGTTGGAAACTTTTAGAGAAGAGGAGTTCATAGTCGGCATAACAACCATGGTTGAACCCCAGACAGAGTTAGAACTAAAACCCAGGTCTGATGACCTTAGTTTTTACACTGTGCTTCCAGAATCTGAAGATATAAACAAGTTGGACTATTGTTCCAATAAAGTCTACGCGATTTTATATGATACTCCTTACTTCCTACAGAGTAAGAGACGACAGAAGTTCAGGTTTATATCTCCTGTATCAGGACAGGTCCACAGGGCTAATAGTTTCTAAAAATGTTAGTAATCAAATATTTTCCTTCCATAGCTACTCCAGAGGATGAAGAGGAAGACAAAGAAAAATACGTTACATATGTTATACCTGAGTCTGTGTGATGATAACTGACTTCAACACAACTGGATCTTTAGTCATCTTTCTCTTAAATTTTAAAGAAACAGAATGGTATTGAAAAAAAAATCTTCACTAATTTATAATCTTCTGTTAACAAGTTTCTCTTGGGCCCAGGACAAGGCAGTCCACTTTACTGCTGTAGGTTTCCTAACGCATAAAATGTCTGTGATTTTTGGGATATTGAACTCTTAAGTTGTTTTTTTTTTAATTTTTTTAATGTTTATTTATTTTTGACAGAGAGAGAAAGAGAGAGAGAGAGAGAGCATGAGCAGAAGAGGGGCAGAGAGAGAGGGAGACACAGAGTCTGAAGCAGACTCCAGGCTCCAAGCTGTCAGCACAGAGCCTGACACGGGGCTGGAACTCACAGACCACGAGATCATGACCTGAGCCGAAGTCAGACGCTCAACTGACTGAGCCACCCAGGCGCCCCTTGAACTCTTAAGTTTTAAAATTCAATGACTTGATCAGATTTCTGATTCCAGACAGATGGAGTAGATGTATGTTTTCCTATTCCTCCCACTGAGTACACCTAAAAATCCTAAGCATTGTATAAACTGAATATAGAAAACCCTTGAAAGGTGGATAGAAAAAGGCAGAGAGACTAAGGACTTCAGAACTCAAGAATGACACAGTGATGTGTGCTCTGTGCTCTAGATTTTCTTTTAGCCTCATATATCCTATACTGAAGCAGAAGAAGCTGGTGTCCAAGAAATGACAATGCATACAGAGAAAATCCAACAAACACACATGCTCTGTATCCAAAGTGCCTTTAAGAGTCATCAAAGACAGAAACTATTAGAAGATAAGTGTCTGTATTTCAACAAAACAAGAAAGAAAGAAAGAAAGAAAGAAAGAAAGAAAGAAAGAGGAAGAGAAAGAAAGAAAGAAAGAAAGAAAGAAAGAAAGAAAGAAAGAAAGAAAGAGGGAGGGAGGGAGAGAGAGAGAGAGAGAAAGGAAGGAAGGAAGGAAGGAAGGAAGGAAGGAAGGAAGGAAGGAAGGAAGGAACTGTTGCCTTAGCTCACTCATGCCAAGAGAAGTCAGTGGAGGCTCAAGAGTTCTACACTTGTCAGGCTGTAACCAGGTGCCTCAAACATCCTGTCAAGAGTTTGGGGTCAGAAATGGTCAAGTAGGGGCTGGGATTTTTATCCTGCTGATGGCAATGAAGTCAACCTCCACTCCAACCACAGCCTAAGTGAAGACCACTGCAAGTTTAGAACTAAAAAGCAACACCACCAAAAAACAAAGAATAATGGATGGGCTCAACAGCAGAATGGAGATGGCAGAGAAAATAATCAGTGAATTGGAACACAGAACAGTTATAATTATGCTATCTACAAAGGACAGAGAAAATTGACCAAATTTAAAAAAAAAAAATAATAATAATAATAAATAGAGCCTCATGGTCCTGTGGGGCTATAATAAAAGATCTCACATTCATGTCACTTGAGTTCCAGAAAGAGAAGAGAAAAAAAGGTGAGGCTGGAAAGGTGCTGAAAAAAAAATAAAAGACTAAAACGTTTCCTAAATTGATCAAAAAAATATAAACCTATGGACTCACTAAGCTGAACTACCTCCAAGATAAACTCAAATAAGTTCATGTAAAATACAGCAGACCCAAGCTTCTGTGAACTAAAAGAAAGGGAAAAAGTCTCATCATCATCAAGAGAGAAATGATATCTCACCTATAAGAAAAAGCTGAATCAAGTAGAATTCTCATCAGAAACCAGGGAGGCCAGCAAAATGTTTGAGTTTGACAGAAAAGAAGTGTCAGCTCAGAATTCTATACCCAGTAAAATATATCCCAGGAATTACAGAAAAATAAAAATATTTTTAAGCAAAATATTTTTAGATGAAGGGAAACAAAGAAAATTTATCATCAATGACCTATCCTCAAAAATGGTTAAAGGAAGATCTTAAACTAGAAAAGAAATGATAGAAGAAGGAATCTTTGAACTTCAGGAGGAAGAGCAACAATAGAAAGACAAAAGTGTGTGAAAATATATTACATTTTCCGTTTCCTTCTTAGTTTTCTCAATTAGTTTTCTTTGATGGTTGAAGCAGAAATTATAACATTGTCTGTAGTGGGTCTAACTACATGGAGAGGAAATATTTAAGACAATTTTATTATAAATGAGGGAAACTAGAGCCACATTTAAACAGAATAATATTAAACATTTCATTTAAACTGATAAATGTCATGACAGTAGATTGTGATAAGTTATAGATAGATGATGTGATAACCAGAGCAACCAATAAAAAGCTATATGAAAAGATGTACTAAAAACACTATAGGTATATCAGAGTAGAATCATAAAATATATTCAAGTAACCTAGGAAGACAAGAAATGAAAGAAAAAGATGAAAAGAAAAGAAACGGAGAATAAACAACAGAATAAAATGGCAGCCCTAAAATGTTAATAGTATCAGTGATTATGTTAAATGTAAATTATCTAAGTACACTGATTAAAACATAGAGATTGGATGAGTGGATTTAAAAACATAATGTGTATGATACAAGAAGCTCATTTCATATATAATGATTTATATTGATCAAAATGAAAGAGATGGAAAAAATACATCATGTAAACATTAATCAAAATTAAAAGCTAGTTTCTATATTAATATCCCATAAGGAACACTTTACAGCAAATAAAATTACAAAAACAGAGAAAGAGAATGCATAGTGATTAAAGGATCAATTCGACAAAAACCCTAAATTTGTATGCAATGAAAAACAGTCTTCAAAAAATATGTGAAGCAAAATCTGATAGAGCTAAAAGAGAAATGGAGAAACCCATAATTAACATATGGTATTCAACATTCCTTTCTCAACAACTGATAGAACATCTGAATAGAAAATCAGCAAAGTTCTAAAGTCACCGCCACCAACCAATAGTCTCTAACTGGTATGTATAACATGGCAAGACATATATACTTACATATTCTGGCCCATAAAATTACCCTTGCTCAGTTTAACATTGTTAAAATCATACAGAGTGTGCGTTTTGAGTGGAATCAGACTAGAAATCAATAATGAAGTAGCATGCAAGTCTCCAAACAAGAAAAAACCAAAAAACACACTTCTAAATAATCCATGGGCTAAAAGGGAAGTTTCAAGGGAAATAACAAAATATATTGAACTGATTTGAAATGAAAATGCAACATATTAAAACTTGTTAGAAACATCTAAAGCATTGCTGTGAGGGAATTTTACAGCACTAAATAAATATATTAGAAGATGAAAATTTTCAGATTGATCATCTAAGCTCTCGCCTCAAAAACTTGAGAGTGTAAAATAACCCAAGCAGAAGGAAAAATATAATGTGGACAAGAGCAAAAATCAATGAAATTGAAAACAGAATCCATATAGAAATAAACGAGCAAGAATGGATTCTTTGAAACATTCAAATGGTTGGCAAACCTCTAGCAAAACTGACAAAGAAAAAAAAAGGACACTATCAATATCATGAGTGAAAATAGGGGATATTATAACAGAACTTGCAGTCATCAAAATGGTGAGGAAATGCTATGAACAACTCTAAATTAATACATTTGAAATCTCAGATGAAATGGACCACTTGTATGAAAAACACAACTTACCACAAATTATCCAATATGAGATAATTTGAGTAGCCCTCTAAATTTCTAAAGACATTGGATGTATAATTAAAAACCTTCCTCCAACAGAAGTTTCCAGGACCAGGTCGTTTCAATGAAGAAATTTTAAAAATGTTAAAAGAAGTTAACGCTAATTCCCATCCCATTAGGGAATGTAAAGTTAAGTAGTAAGTTATCACTATACACCCATCAGAATGGGGGACTGTTATTCAATGGGTATAAAGTTACAGTTACACAAGATGAATAAGAACCAGAGAGTTTCTGTTGGACACAGTGCCCATAGTTAATACAGTTAACAATATAGTGTTGCTCACAAAACTTGTTATGAGGGTAGATCTCATGCCAAAAGTTCTTATCAAAAGAAAATAAAAGTGGAGGGTAACGGCAATGGGAAAAAAGAAATCTTTTGGAGGTGATGAATATGTCATTTATTACCTTGACTATGGTGATGGTGTCACAGATATGTAATCCATACCCAAACTCATCAACATGCACACATTAAATATGTACAATTTGCTATATACCTCTTTAAAGTTGAAAAATAAAATTATATACATTGGAGCAAAATATACTGATAGCACAAAAATCTGGCAAGGTTCCCAAGAAACAGGATCACTCAAACATTGGCTGGTGTAAATGTCAAATGGTACAACTGTTCTGGAAAACACTTTCGCAGTTTCTTAACAAACAAAACTAAACATGAAACTGTCACGTGACCTGAAGACTGGACATTTATTCCAGAGAAAGGAAAATACATGTCAAACAAAAACCAACCTGTGAATAAGCATTCATGGCAGCTCAATGTGTAATTGCCAAAAACTGTAAAAAAAACAAAACAAAACAAAAAAAAAAAAAACCCAATGCTCTACAACAGACGAATTACAAAACATAATGAAGTACATTCATATCATAGAATAGTAAACAGCAAATACAAAGGAAAAACGATTGATGCATGCCACAACTTAGGTGGATCTCCAGAGACTTATGCTGAGTGAAAAAACCAACCAATTCCAAAAGCTTATGTTTTTCAGAGTCCATTTATATAATGATCTTCAAACTTCAAATGATAAAATTGTTGAAGTGGAAAACAGATTAGTGGTTCTAGGGTTGCCTAAAGGCGGCAGGGGGCGGGGGGTTGGGGCGAGAGGCAGGTAGGAAGTGACAATAGCCATAAAAGGGCATCATGAGGGACCCTGGAGATTATAGAAATGTTCTATACCTTGTCTGTCTCAAAATACTTTGTCATAGTTTTTTGTAGTTTTGCAAGATGTCAGGGGAAACTGTATAAAATATGCATGGAATCTATTATGTCTTACCACTGAATGTGAACCAACAATTATTTCGACATAAAGCCGTTAATTTAAAAAGTTACATAACTCTAGGAAATGAGAATTAAAAAAAAATAAATGTACCTTTCGGGAACCTGGGCGGCTTAGTCAGTTAAGTGTACAACTTTGGCTCAGATCATGATCTCATAGTTCGTGAGTTTGAGCCCCATGCTGGGCTCTGTGCTGACATGACAGAGCCTGGAGCCTGCATCAGATTCTGTGTCTCCCTCTCTCTCTGCCCCTCCCCTGCTCACACTCTGTCTCTCTCTCAAGTATAAATAAGCATTAAGAAAAAAAAAATAAAAAAGTTCTAAAAAAATAAAAAAAATAAATGTACCTTCATTTTCTGTTTTTCTTACTGTGTTTTCCTATTTATTCCTTAATATATTCATTCATTATTATTCATTAATGCATGTGTTCTTATGCTTTTGGCTTTTCTTTTCACTCTACTTATGGGTTTATGAACTAAAAAGGGGATTTGGTGAAATTATTCATTTGATTTTTTCATACATGCTGCTTTATTTTGCATTTGGTAGCTGCAAGTATACCAAACTAATAATAATAATGATATATTTATATGCGATATATTACCATGTTAGGGCAGGGGGAACTCTCGATTTACTTCTTTGTGAATCAGTTGTTTTCTGCTTTCTATAAACACCAATATACCTTTTCTGTCTCCATAAATATATTCAACAGATCTTTATTAAGCACATACTTTGTGGCATTTTATTACAAATACTAAACATTCTAGTGGTGAAAATATAGCCTCTTCCCCTCATATTTAAGGCATGGGTACAAGGTGGACAGGTCAACACAGAACACATTAATAAATGTAACAAGAATATATTTACAAATGCTTGAGAGATATATTCTATATTCCTCTTAGAACCCTTCTCCTTTGGTCATTCCATGTCTTAGGACAATGTCTGTTGGTGCCCTTGTAATTGTAGGCTGCATAGCTTGTGGGGGCTGACTGTGCCTGTAATCAGCATCCCAGCATCCCCGGCCTCCACCCACTATGTGCCAGTAGCACCCCATGCCTGCTGTGACAACAGAAACTGGTTACAGACTTTGCCAAATGTCTCCAGGCTTCTGGAGAGAAGTATCTCTTGGGCAGGAGGATGACTATGGCTGCAAACTATTTCCTAAGAGGCCCTAGTGGTTTTTTTGCTGCAGGACAGCTTAGGGTGTGTATTAAAACTTTTTATCGAGGCAGTAAGTTCTGAAGTTAGCCTTTGCCGAGACAGAAATTTCAATGTTTTTATAAATATCTTGTCTGAAGTCAAATTTTGAAAAAAGCAGAAAATAAAGTCAGGGAGGGTGTATACAAATCTTTAAAATAATTCTGACAGCAAATATGGTCAGATGAATGCCCTCTGGAGGTTTTTGAACCAAAGAGTGACATTACATGAATTTAAGGTAACCAACTCATCCTGGTTAGCCTAGAACTTTCTCAGTTTTCTCTCTGAAAGTCTTATTTTCTATGAACACTCTTAACCTCAGGCAAGCCAAATGATTGTTCAGGCTATGTCAGTTTTATTTTAACATGATCATTCTGCTTTAAGAAGAATATATGGTGGGTGGGGGTTGACGGCAGAAAGTGTAAGATATTAGGAAACTACGGCAATAATCTATTCAAGAGATGAAGTTGTTTTCTAGGTGCTGCTTTGTTCTATTTTGGATATATTAAGAGATGTGGATTATACCTCAAACTTGCAATGTCAATAGACAATGTATATAAATCTGGAGCTAAATAGCCTGGACATAACTCAGAGTGATGGTGATATAGGCTGAATTGTGTCCCCCCAAAATGGATATGTGGAAGTCCCAACTCCCAGTACATCAGGTGGGACTACTCTAGTATGGATGAGTTATGGTGGTCTTATAGGAAGAGAAAGAGATACCATGGGTGTGCATGAACAGAGAAAAGGGCACATGAGGCATAGTGAGAGGCAGCCATCCACAAGCCTTGATCCGAAACTTCCTGCCTTCCAACTTGTAAGAAAATAAATTTCTGTTTTTTAAGGTGCAAGGTTTGTGGTATCTTGTTATAAACGTCCTAGCAGACTAATACATATGGTATTAGATGCTATCCCATCTAAGAAGAGTTTGTAGCAAAGGAGTATGGGTGAAGGAACTCCAAAATGTAAAGGTCGAGAAAAGGGGCAAAAGGTTATCCAAAAGGATAAGAAATTTACAACTCATGAGATGGAATAGAAACCTAGAGAATGCAGATACCCTTCCAAAAAAAAAACAAAAACGTAAAAGTAAAGAAGGATCATAAACATGAGTGGTCATTGAGGTCACTGGGATTAAATAAGTTTTTTTTTTTAATTTAAGAAGGAAAATATTAATTTTGCAGTATGTTTGTATACAACATGTTTGAGTCCTTGAGTGGATGAAAGCAGACATCTCTGGGTTAATATTTTATGTAAAAGAAAAAATCATTTACCCCTTTATCATAGAAAAAAATAGCATATGCAGAGAGTTTAGATTGTATGTCAGATATCTGATGAGGCTGTATTTGTATGGGTTTTGATTTAGTTAATGAGAAATGAAAGGAAGAAGGGGGATAAAGCTTATGGAGATTATAAATCAGAAGATGTCATCTCTGAAAGTGAATTTAATACACATTATTTGCATCGTTTAATTGAAAATTAAATCTTTATCCATTATATATACATATATATTTATGTATGTATATATACATGTACATTTGTATATACATATATGTATGTATACATATACAAATAAATAGTATTATAAACACAAATACCAAGAAGAGAAAGTCATGGAATGTCATATATTTGTAGTGCTTGTTGAACTGAATGTAATCTGGATAAGTACTCCATACAATGCTGGTTGTCTTCACTTTATTTTCTTTTAATGTTTATTTACTTTTGAGAGAGAGACAGAGTGCAAGTGGGGGAGGTACAGAAAGAAAAGGAGACTCAGAATCTGAAGCAGGCTCCAGGCTCTGAGTTGTCAGCACAGAGCCCGATGCAGGGCTCCAACCTACGGACCGCCAGATCATGACCTGAGCTGAAGTCAGATGCTTAACTGACTGAACCACCCAGGAGCCCCCAGTTGTTTTCACTTTAAAATATATATATAAAATGAAAATTTTTTTTAAGTTTATTTATTTATTTTGAACTGTGAGGTCATGACCTGAGCTGAAACCAAGAGTCACACACTTAACTGATTAAGCCACCCAGGTGCCCCAGAATGAGAAATTTTTATATACAGGTCCCCCTACCATTTGAAAGTAGAATTTTCCTATGAAACCTTTTTTTCTTTCATTTTTTTTTTTTCCTGTTTTAATGTTTATTTATTTAGCTTGGGAGAGAGGATGCACGAGCAAGAGAGAGAGGGAGAAAAATAATCCCAAATAAGGCTCTGTCCTGTCAGCACAGAGCTGGACATGGGGTTTTATCACACGAACTGGGAGATTATGACCCCAGCCGAAATCAAGGATGCTTAACTGACTGAGTAACCCAGGTTCCCCACTATGAAACCTTTTATAAGCTAAAATGGTGTAAAACAAAGAAGCAACTGCCATTAACTTACATTAATGGAAACATTTTTTAACTTTCCCAGACCCAAAAAATTACCTCTTTTAGCTTTTTCTGATACTTTAGGACACACCTTACTAATGGATGGGCAAAATACAGCTAGATAAATCTCATCTACATACACACTTCAAACTATGGTGGTTTGACACGGAGATGCCGAGTGCAGTTTGCTAGGAAGGACCTAGATGGCGCCATCCTCGCCGTTCAAGGTGCACGCGGCCCTTATGAAGCCTCCTTGAGAAACAAAAGCGGAGGCTATTTTTTGCTTTTTCACCTTCTTTTGTAAAAGGAAAAAGCTTCTTTGAATTGGTGAAAACAGGTATTAATGAAGATCTTTCATAAGAGCAAAGTGGCTTAAGGCAAATTTAACAAGTGGGGTATACCTGTAGAGTGTTTAAAAAATATCTATTTTATGCCTTGTAGCTACAGGAAACTCAAAGGATGATAAGCATTTGGGTGATAAATAACCCTTGTTCATGCAATTAATAGTGCTAACATAATTATAATACAATTAATGATGCAATACGTCCCCATGCAAAATGGCCAGATCCAAATTTAGATTTTGTTTATACGCACAAATTGAAGAGGATAGTTAGGGCAACTGTGACTGGTACCAGTGTGTTGACACACAGCAAAACTCACTTTCAGTCAGTGTGTTTGGTCTAGAACTGCACTTCAGTGTTTAAGCCTCATCGTCATCCAAAAAACTACGGCAAATATTGCACTCTCTGAACCTGTCCTTACAAGTTCCTCCTTTTTTCCATCTTAATTTACTAAGTCCGGAATACCTTAATAGAGAAGAATCGTTTCGGTTGCTTGGAGGAAATTAAAGGACCGAAATAGTCTTCATTTTGAAAACAATCAGGAGAGAAACTTCTATGGGCCAAGGGACTTGTCAAATCAAGTCACTTTAGAAACCAGTCCTCCTGTGTTTAGGTCTCATTAGCCAGTGGGAACAAAGGGATTCTTGTTAATGCGTGCGTACAGCTACCTTTGATTCTGGTGGTTTACGGTCTACAGAGATCTCACACGGCACTAACAAACCTGGCCAATTTGCCTTTTTCAGGCTGCCTCCGGCAAGGGCTAGCAAGCTCCCTTTGCTGACCTACCACTCAGGAAATGCGTGCACACTGTTGCATGAAACTGTCGGCTCAGAATCAAAGTTCATTATCCCGTGTGACATGTGTAGGGGGAGGTTCTCTTAGTCCTATTATACGAGTATCACTTATCAAAGTTCCATCTGAAGATTGCAGACCTCCGGAGGATTACAATTTTTTTCTTCTCCAGTGAATGCTCACAAAAGTTTAATGTGCATGGATTGAGGCAATTCAAGTAATAGGCTTCAAACTGAACCCGAAGCCATTGTCCTCTCAGCCTTCGGGCGGCTATGTCAGATTTGATTTTTAGTCAGGGTAGATTTTCTTCCAGGGGACCAGCAAGGCCAACCTTGCTGTTTCCCTTATCGCGGATCTCTTCCAGTTTGCCCTGTCTGTCTATACATATAGGCTTCTATAGGCACATCTGTATATGCACAGACATATTTCTCAAATGGTGAAACTATTTTAATTATTTATACACGAAGGTCTTCAGGCCTATGTAAATCAATCATAAAAATATATATCCAACAGGAAAAAACATTAGTGGTTTTATATATAAATTATAAAATTATATAAATATAAAAAATATATACGTATATGTATATGTATGTGTGTGTATATATATATATATATATATATATATATATATAATATAATATATCAGTATAGATGTCTCTGCTCTGGTGAAAATCCTGTATTTTTGAGGGCCTAGAAAAATATAAGATCATTTAGGAAAACGTTATGTACTAATTCCCCATAACCTCAGTTTTCAGAAGAAAACATTTTGTCACACACCCAATCTGTGTTATGGAGGAAAAGAAACATCAGAACAACTTAGATTTAGAGTTAAATCAAATCAGGAAATATTTTAGAGATGT
Organism: Panthera pardus; assembly: GCF_024362965.1. Lineage (NCBI taxonomy): Eukaryota > Metazoa > Chordata > Mammalia > Carnivora > Felidae > Panthera > Panthera pardus. The sequence continues at coordinate 17,923,976 of NW_026526765.1, forward strand.
TAATTAAGCACTATGAGTTAAAGGAAGGATAGGTAATGTAGATGGGTGCCCCAATTATATGAATTAGAACAAAACTAGAATCATATGATACTCTAGGAGTATATTCTCAGGAGAGAATGATGAGTGGAATATAGAAGCAGCAAAAAATTCGCAAGTAAGCTAGGATGTCAACCTCTTTTACTCCTTTTTAAGAAGGACACAATATTGGGGCCCCTAGCTCGCTCACTCGGTTAAGCATCGGATTCTTGGTTTTGGCTCAGGTTATGATCTCGCAGTTCATGAGTTCGTGCCCCCCATCAGGCTCTGTACTGACAGTGAGGAGCCTGCATGGGATTTCTCTCTCCACCTCTCTGTGTCCCTCCCCAACTTGCTCTCTTTATCTCTCTCTCCCTCTCTCTCTCTCTCTTTCTCTCTCTGTCTCTCAAAAAGTAAAGAAATAAACGTAAAAAAAACTTAAAAGAAAAGAGACAACAGAACTAAGAAAATACCACAAGATCAAAGTCCTATGTGGGAAAGGAAGGGATAAAAGACAAAAGACTTTATACAGATATTAGCGGCAATCTGTGGACATTTAGTTTTTTTCTATCTTGAATGGTAAACATCTTAGCTTATAAGAATATAAAATGGAGTGTAGACTTGCCCAATCACTATGTTGTGCTGAAACTAATGTCACATTGTGTGTCAACTACACTTCCATTAAAAACAAACAAACAAAACAGTATAGTTGGCTTCATAGGGATCCTGTGTTGTGACAGTGTTGTGATAACTGAGAGTACGATGGTAGATCAGAAGAACTAAATAAAATCATGAATTTAATTATGGAAATGGAAATTTATAGAAACTTGTGATTCAGCTAATAAAATGTTCTTCAGACATGTGTAGACTAAATTTGTAAATCTTCCATTTTAATTTTTATTTCTTTTTTTTAATGTTTATTTATTTTTCAGAGAGAAAGAGACAGAGTGTGAGCATGAGCGGGGCAGAGAGAGAGAGAGAGGGAGACACAGAATCTGAAGCAGGTTCCAGGCTCTGAGCTGTCAGCACAGAGCCGGACGCAGGGTTCGAACTCACGAGTGGTGAGATCGTGACCTGAAGCTGAAGTCGATGCTTAACCGACTGAGCCACCCAGACACCCCTAATTTTTATTTCATACTAAAGCAAAGGATATGTGAACTAGACTAATAAAACATCATCCTTTCATTATGATCATTTTAGATTTCCTGCAGAGGTGGGGACAGAAAAAAGAAGGAGGAAGAGGAAGAGAAAGAGGGGGAGAAGGAGGAAGAAGGAAGAAAAGAGGAGGAGGAGAGAAAAGGAGATTGAGACATACCTAGGCTTACATCTATTGAGCAGTGGGTAGATATTGGGGGTATCATATTCATAAGTCTTCTTCCTTAAACTAAAGCAACTCCTTCAGAACTAAAGCCACTTTGATCCTCCCTTACTCTGACCCAAGAGAAAGGGTTAAGACTTGTTTTCCATGATCAGTTTCTGACATGGGACCTAAGAAAGTAGAAAAGTGAGAAAAAAAATAGAAAGTACAGTAAATAGAATCAATTGATGCCTAAGAAGAGACAGAAAACATAATATATTAGAAGTGTAGAAATTAACCATAAGTGATTTATGTTTCAGGTAGAGGAGATATAAAATTAATATACATTATTAAAATAACTAAGAAAGGTTACATATCAAAGTCACTTTATTTTTTTAATGTTTATTTTTGAGAGATAAAGAGCGAACACACATGCGTGCACATGTGCAAGGAAGAGGCAGGGAGAGAGGGACACAGAGGATCCAAAGCAGGCTCTGCCCTGACAGCACAGAGCACGATGCAGGGCTTGAACCCACAAACCATGAGATCATGACCTAAGCCAAAGTCAGGGGCTTAACCAATTGAGCCACACAGGCGCCCTTCAAAGTCACTTTGTTTGATTACCTTGGAATGGGAAAATTGCAAAAGCGTTGTCCAATTTTTTGCAGCAGGTTTTTTCAAATATGCAAGTTCATTGTTTTAAAAATGGAATGGCTTTTTTTTCTATTTAAAATAATTCAATACAGCAGTTTATCAAATAAAGATCCCAGGTTTTCATTTACAAATTAGAATTATCATAAACTGAATATTCTTAAAGCAGAGCATACCTAGGTAAAATGCAAGCAAGCAAACAAACAAACAAAACCCCAGAAATCAAATCTCTGATATTTATTTACAGAAGATATATGTACTTAGGATTTGATGCTGTATCAGAAAGGGATTTAAGGTTAAACATTTTACACGAGATCTTTGACTTTCCTCCCAGTATTCATTGGCTAGGCTAAATTTACAACCTCTTGGGCTTTGAACAACAAAGGGCTGTTTCCTGCTTAGAGCTCATGTCCATCACTGGTCACTATCTTCGTTCTGGGTTCCAGCTGGAAGAACCCCTCGCTAAGATGTTGTAAGTCTATTATTCTTGAAGGGAGGGTCAGAACATATTTTGAAAAATAGTGATGCAGTGTATCACAGTCCAACTGTACAATGATCTCCCAGAGGGCAAGGAAGTTATTCCAATCCTTATGTGCTACTCCATACTAGCTTGCACAAAATAAGTAGTAAATAAATGTGAACCAAAGGTTCATAAGAAAATAACCCTCATTCTATGAAACTGTAATTTTAGTAAAAAGGGCCATACAACTGATAGGGGACAAGAAGAAAATTACTGTCTCACAGAACAATAAATTCAATACTAAAGGCATCACTACCTTGCACCTTTATGTTTCAATAGCATTTTGTTGGTGGGTAGGCTGAGCTAATTGTTAACTTAATTGTTTTTAGTAGTTCAGTGCAGGTCTCTTATTCTTATATCCCTCCTGCTCTAGAATAGCAAGCAGCAAACTATTTTTAAAGCAAGCATAGGTTAAGTTCAGAATAAGAAGATCCTCATGATGATGATAGGACAGACGAAGAACGTAGAGAGCTAACTTTCAGATCAAAAGCTGTGTCTCCAGTTCTGACAGAACAATCAGTCCTTGACTTTTACACAATAAGCAAATTCGATACGCATTTCATAAATAGCAAATAAATGGGCAACCTCAGAATATCATTTTAATGAGTGTGATTTTCCCGACTGCAACCACACATTCCGTATTCACTGAAGCTTCCTGTGTAGGATGCGAGTCAGGAAAACTTAAAAAGCACTTAAAAACCATAGCAGACAATGAAAACTAGAAAGGCCATTTAGGTTTGCTGAAAGAGAAGCATAACAATATGCCTTCAAAAGATTCTCCAAGGCATCAGCTTAGCATTCTTCTCATGAAGTTAAGGCTACTCTTTAAAAGAAAATATTATCAGAAGCAGAAAAAAAAATCCTTTTAAAAAATACTCAAAGTTTCATAAATGTATTTGGGCTTGAAAATATAAATGGTTATCTGCTTTGCTTTAATGTTATTTAGGAATGCAGGAAATAATACTCTGATGGCTGGGACTCTAGAAATGTTTCAAATCATTATTTTCTCTGCTCAGTCTGGTCCAGTCCCAAATACCCAGTGGGAACTCAATAAACATAAATTGATGATGATGATGATGATGATGATGATGATGATAAATTCTCTGAGACACACACCGTTTGAAAAATCTGTTATTAAGTCCACATGCATTTTAACTTTGAATTTGTCTTTCTAAAGAACTTGAAGTCAGATTTGTTTTGGTTTTGCCTCTGCTATACTTTGATGAGAAGTGAAACTGCAGACACAGACTTTTTATATTGATGATGCAGGATTTATTTATTAGGCTCATTCACCGCGCAGGTTACTGAGCTATCTTTTTTGATGTCACCCACCACATTCTGGGGCAGTGAGCCCTTGTAAAACTACAAACTCAATTATAGCGTAAATTAATATTTTATACATTAAATTTCATAAGCTATACTTGGTTGAACAGAATAACTGAATTAAAATATGATTTATAATTAAATCCTTATCAATCACACTAAGAGTGCAACCAATCTGTATATTTGGTCTTCAGTTCTCATTTAAAATTGTGAAGTGACTTGTCAGGTAATAAGAGTAATCAGTTTTAGGCAAGAGGCAATTGCTTGCTACGATACAGCCACATCTGTAATTGATCAGTGATGGCAGGATGATTTATCATTCATAAGATGTGTATCACTTCAGAAAGCTTAACTAATACAATGGAGCATTCAGCCTCAAATTTGTAAACATTTCAGAATTAGAACAGTTCTATACTCATCAGAAATGTATCATGCTTCTTCCCATAAAAAAAAATTTGAAATTAAACTAGATCTACTTCCAATCAACACATGATTCCACGTATTACAATTAAAAATTATGTTAAATACAAAAGTTTAAGTAGGTATATTGGTATTCTTGTAAAAATATTTAAATTTTTCCATTCGGGTTTTTTTTTAGATCAGTTTTAGGTTCACGACACTGATGTTTTCATTAACAATAACAAAAAAATTAAGTCAATTTTATCTATTGGCCATTGACTATAAATAATAATTTATTTTCAGAAACCCCAATAGAAGATATATATTTTATGTTTATTGGCATAAGTTACTTAATGTGAAATATGGAAAATAATGGTTAAGTCTCTAAATTTGAAATGGGTTTCTACAGAAAGAATCAAGAAACATATTGCCATTTTATTGATGGTCTGTATGTCTAAGATCTAGGAAAGGCAGAAAATGAAGGAATAATGAAATACGATTAAAATAAGAAGACAGAGAATTACATCACAATAAACACAAGATTCAGTGTTGGTTTGTTGATGCTTTAAATTATGGAGAGGAGAGGCAGCAGAAAGGTGTAAAAAATCAAGTCTAGAGTCCAGATCCCAGACCATTGCTTTAAGTGTAGATAAATTACTTGCTTTTTGCATCCTTCATTTCTTCAACTGTAAATGTATATGATAGTTTACCTCAAAGGGTCATGAGGCCCATAAAACTTACAAATATGATACAAACTTCCTAATAATTTATCCCAAATAAACATGCTATTATTGGGGCACCTGGGTGGCTCAGGAGGTTAAGCATCTGTCTTTGGCTCAGGTCATGATCTCATAGTTCATGGGTTTAAGCCCTGTTTCAGGCTCTGTGCTGACAACTCGGAGCCTGTAGCCTGCTTCAGATTCTGTCTCCCTCTCTCTCTGACCCTCCCCTGCTCTCGCTCTCTCTCTCTCTCTCTCTCCCTATCTCAAGAATAAACATTAAAAAAAATTAAACATGCTATTATTGTAACTTTCCCTCCATAGTCAAATTAAGTATTGTTTTATAACTTTGCTAATTTTGCATAAGCATAAAATGCATTTATTTTCTCAACACGGAGCACAAAATGCACCATAATGAGCAAATTGTGTGAGTGAATGCAATTCTTGCAATGATGATCTTATAATAAAGAAGTTTTATTCCTTCATTTTTGCGAAGAAATCACATGACATGAAAAATCAGAGATACAAATTTTAGCACAAAATTAGTAGTAAATAGGAAGTCAGGAAATATTTCAGTGAATTCCACCATTTTGTTTATGATTATGGAATTACTATCTTATTGGTAAAACAACACACATTTTTGTGTAAAGCAAAACCATTTATCATTTATGAGAAAGAGATCATCTAGGTTTATGTTTCCATATGAAATATTTTTAAATGTTTATTTATTTATTTTGAGAGAGAGAAAGCTAGATCAGGGAAGGGGAGAGAGAAAGGGAGAGAGAGAATCCCAAGAAGGCTCCATGCTGTCAGTGCACAATCCTATGCGGGGCTCAGTCTCACAAGCTGTGAGCTGAAATTAAGACTCCGATGCTCAGGGGCGCCTGGGTGGCGCAGTCGGTTAAGCGACCGACTTCAGCCAGGTCACGATCTTGCGGTCCGTGAGTTCGAGCCCCGCGTCAGGCTCTGGACTGATGGCTCGGAGCCTGGAGCCTGTTTCCGATTCTGTGTCTCCCTCTCTCTCTGCCCCTCCCCCGTTCATGCTCTGTCTCTCTCTGTCCCAAAAATAAAAAAAAAAAAAAAGACTCCGATGCTCAGCTGACTGAGCCACCCAGGCTCCCTTCCATATGAAAAACTTTATATTAGCCTTGGTTTATACAACCTCATTTATGGAGGAGCAGTGTAATCCTTATAAGTTGAAATGCATAACATAGAATTGTGTAAATGAGATTCTGAAAAATTACCAAATTATCAAATCCATAGATTACTTCTTACTAAGAGCAGATCTCAAGCCCTAATCTAACAAAAAAGAGAATATATATGAGAAAACTTTAAACTTTCATACTGCAATAAATAATCAAACAGTATTATTTCATAAAATATATTTAGGTGTTTTATCTAGACTGCGTAACTTTAAGTAGCAGGAAAAATATTTATGTATATTTATATTTATCATTTATTTTCAGCTTAAAAGAGGACTTTGAAATAATTGTCATTGGATATATCCGTTTATTTATTTTTAGATCCTCATTGTCTGATATGTTCTTTAAGAATAGAAGACAGGAAGTCTCTTTATCCCAAATATGACAATGAGGTTTACTTTCACTATAGCTTGTAATCAAATATAACATTTTGTAGGAAAATTAGAAGTCAGTTTACATTAAACAACATAAACTGAAGCTAGCTAACTTAATAAAGCATGGTGGGAAGACCATTATCTAAGTGGGAAGCAGGCTTAATATACCCTGTACCTGTAAAATGCCATTCATAGAAAATTGACTCAAGATTTATAGCTGTAGGTAATAATTGAATGTCAGTGAAAACCAGGGCACATGCCTCAGCAGCAGAAATTAACCCGCAAGAAAATGGTTGTGTTATTTTTCTGGGTAGGAGGAGTATACCTGCTGATGGCCTAAAAACATATCATTTAGAATTTGGCCAAAACCCAAAAATTGTTCATGTATTTATATACAAATAATGTTAAAATATACGCTATAGCAATAAATAAATAAATAAATAAATAAATAAATAAATAAATAAAATAAGTTTCTTTTGATTGAGTTCAAACGTGTATTCATTTTATGTTACATAGTAAATAAAAGTCATAATCCTACACAACAAAATAAAAAGCTGGCAAGTGTATTGAAAGGTCTGGTTTTAAAAGGAGAGAAAAGTCTATTCACATAGTATTTGTAAATACAAATAATGAGAGTTTTATCATGAAGATTTTACATATGTATGCTGTTATGAGAAAATGTATGTGTTGCATCCAGAAAGCAATCTAAATTTATACTTCTATCATATGACATTAACTACACACAAAAAAACTGAAAGATCTAAATTTACAGTATTATTGATCAGTACTCTAGTAAGGTAGACCTACTCTCCAGTCTGAGTGCAGCATTGCACTTGTGTAATTAACCCCAAAAGAGAGGTAATCACAAGCAATAGAACTTATCAGGATAAATAAATTGGATTAATGAATGAGAAATTTATACTGAAGATGATCCCAGAAGGGAATAGGCAGTAGTAAATCCAACCGCAGGTGGTTATTATCACATATATTAATGTAAAATATTACATTTTTCAAAATATTATATGCATTTAGGAATTTTTTCCCTTTTCCCTCTTAATGTCAGTATTTGGAAACAAAGGAAAATAAAACACAATTCCTGCAGGATTTTAATTTCCCAATTGGCTTTACAACTCACGTTTAACTACAAACAATAACTGTGTTAACATACTGGGCATCTAACAACACACTGTATCAAATATATGCCCCAAACTGTCCTGGGCAGACTTAACTGTATAGCAAGTAAAAGACATAAGAGAGAAATGTTTCCTTCTCAGTTCTGAAAAACTGCATGTGTAAAGCCGACAAATTCTGTGTCTCTATTTGACAATGAAAATATACTGCATATTAAGTCCTTTTTCTACCTCTGCCATGGATACTGATCATATGAAAGGGCAAGATTTCATTCTTTAAAATATTCTTCAAAATATTGAAGACACCGTAACATAGGTTGCATTTCACCTATTCAGCCATGTATACATCATCTCAAAGTCTGATTGTAAAAATAATTTCCAGATATGGAAAGCAGAAAAAGAGTTGAAACAAATCATATTGTCTAAGAAATCTTGGAATCTTGTTCTTTTTGATTAGTAAGGAGAAAAAAAAAAATACACTGAGGAGGGAAAAACAAAATCTTTTTTTATTAAGTGACCATTTCATTTCACAGTGCTTATTTCTCCTTGTTTTTAGGAAGGACATCATTCTTTTAAAGGGCACAAAAGAATAGAGAAAAATATTTTTTCTGGTTGACATGAGACATTTATACAATAGAAATGTCTAATTGGTGTCACAGGAGGTCAAATGGCTTTGTCCCACTCTCAGGGACTCCTGTGAAATGGAAGGTCAACATGTAATGTCTCCAAACCTACCAAGGAAGAATTGGATTTTTTCACATAAGATACACACACACACACACACACACACACACACACACACACACACACGGTCATTTTTCTATTATAAAAATAAGAAAAAAAGAAAAAAAAAGTGGCAACCATTAAAATGGTAATGTTCCTCATGAATTGTCAGTATTTTATTATTTTGTATTAAAATGGAGGTTTACCCAGAGGACCACTGACTGAGAGATAAAATATATATGTGTCTATATGTGTGTAAAGTGTGTTTTCTATGAAAAATTGTAAATGCATTTCGGAGGCAATTTACATAAAATAGACTGACACTTTCTGTATATTCTCAAGATTTTATCCGTGTAAAATAAGTTACTCCTCTGGAAGGTCATAGAAGGCTGATCCTAGTCAAAAATAAAGGAATAGAGAGAGATTTTTCCTTTAGCCTCTTGTTACTCCATGACCACTCAAGTTTTAAAAGCCTGTGTAACTCTTCTCTGTCTTACCATTCTGCTGTGAGTCATCTCCTGCTAAAATTCTTTGGGTCACTCTCTTCTCTCCAGGCTACACATCAGATTTCAAAATTTTAGCAGCCTTTACTTAAGCAAAATTATCTTGTCCTGGGACCTGCCCTTGAGAGGTTTTGCTAGTTCTAATCTGATAAATAGGTTCCAAAAATACGTTTCTGTAATAAATGTAAATAGTTATAATGGTTTAATATGCTAGCTGGCGGTATGTACATATGAAGATAGATTTACGTACTGTAATGAAAAAGCATGAGTGTCTAGTCTAATAATATAGTCACCATGGCTTAATTTGTGGCATCTGGAAATGGGAGTGGGAGGTTGGGTTTACACAAAAAAAAGAAAAAGGCTTAACAGGCATTGCTTTCCACAGATTATCAAATCCCAAAACACTGAGGCCCACAAATTCTATACTCCTAAACTCCTGTTTGAGACTTAAGTCAATGATTCTACCTTACTAAATCATTTTTCTTTAAATACATGATTAGACTCTTCAGCTTTACTACTGTTGGTGTTACTAATCATTGTCAAATGGTTTTAATAAACAATATTGTTAAATCGTGTTTCTACAAGACATATCAGACCTGTACATAAATTTGTTCTACACACATTTATTAAAAGGTAACGCACAGATGTACCATGCCAATATGTCATCCTACAGAGCCATACATCCAGTCGTTGATTACTGGGGAAGACTTTTGTTTGTGTTCATGTTATAAAGATAAAACTGAATATTTACACGTGGAAAAAAATCCTTAACACTGTTTAAGGTAGTGTTTATGTATACAAGGTAAATATGTAAAAGTGAGAGAAGTGACTGAATGATATGAAGAAAAGACTGAACAGCCTTTTGTGTGGTAGAACTATTGGATTTGGTGTCCGTATAGATATAAAAAAAATAAAATAAAATAAAACAAAAACAAAAACAAATGGAGGCTTTGAATATCTACATCTGGCAATAGAAGCCAGTCAAAGAATGTTAAGGGAGAGGAGAAGGTCCCAGGGAGACTAACAGAGAAAGTGTTGAACTGGATTTGGGTCAGATTTGTTGTGGGCTTTTATTTTCTTTTCTTCTTTCTTTTTTTAAGTTTGTTTGTTTACTTATTTATTTATTTATTTATTTTTTTTTGAGAGAGAGAAAGAGAGCAAGCACATGGAGTAGGGGCAGAGAAAGAGGGAGAGAGAGAATCCTAAGCAGGATCCTTGCTGACACAGTGCGGAGCTCGACGCGGGGCTGGACCCCACGAATCGTGAGGTGATGACCTGAGCCCAAATTAAGAGTCCAACACTGACAGACTGAGCCACCAAGGTGCCCCTGTTGTAGGCTTTTAAAGAAATGTGGATTTAAGGATTGGATTGTAGGAATTCTTGCATATGGAATGTTCCAAGGAAGTAGAAAGAGTAAGAAGCCACAGAGACTCAGAAGGTAACTTGAATCCACACCAAGATGCCAGTAAGGAAAACTGAGAAGAAAAGGTAGAAGGGCAGGTAAAATAGCATAAGAGAAGTGAGAATTTAAAGAGATATTTTCAAATAAAACTGAGTCGTTAATATATTCCAGATTCAATGAATTACCACTTAATTTAGAATAAAATTGGCCTTGATAATCACTTCTCTAGGGTGGTCAAATAATATCACAAAATTAATGCTGGAAGAAAGTTAAAAAGAATGTAGGTTAAAAACAAAACAGAACATGCTACCAAACTAGAGTCGGGATCAGATTTAAATAGGATGAAACTTGCAGAGAGGTTGAAAAAGTCCAAGACTGCAAACAGAGCCTCTTCCTTTAGACGCTGAAGTAACAAGGGAACAGAAAGGCCCAAAGATTGGGGGGTAGAGAGGTGAGGGTGTCGGGCAGATTTCCAAGACATTCCGCAATGAATTGCACTTTCATACAATTCCCTTCCCCTATGTTCCTGTGTTTTTTCCTAGCCAATAGAATACGGCAGATGATGTCACTCTGTAATTACCTTACGGCACAGGACTCCATGTGAGCTGACTGGAGAGGGAAATCCCCTTCTGGCTTGTACAAAGTAAACTGTTATGTTGGGAGGGGGCCCATGGAAAACCACATATAGGGGAAGTAATAGAGGAATGTGGCCTCTAGGACCAGAGGTCAGCCCTCAGCTGACATCCAGCAAAAAAGCAGTGGCCTCAAAGAGGACTAAAGGAATTTCCCTCTCCAATGACCTTGGAAGAAGACAGAGTTTAGAAAGAAACTATGTTCCATGACACTTTCATTGCAGCCTTGTGATTGCTCAACCAAGCCATGTCTGGATTCCTGACCCATGGAAACTGTGACATAATAAATGATTCTTGTTTTAAGCCACTAAGTTTGTGATAAATTTTCATAGCACAGCATAAAAATAGCACAGTCTGGAAAGGAACCTTGTATGCATTTTTTTTTCCCCGCTTTGGGTAAAACAGAGTTAAATGACTCAACAAACAGAAAATGCACCTGCGCCTGGATTCAAATCCTAGCTCTGACAATTTTAGTGTTGTGAGCACTACTGAAATTCTCAGTATTTCAATGGCCTTATCAGTCAAAGAAGGTAATATGACAGCTCTCTCATAGAATTACTGTGAAAGTTAAGTGAGTTAACTCAGGGTAAATGCCCGACACACAGGGTAAGTGTTAGTTATGCTTATGAATGTTTGCTTTGGGGTTGTTTTTGTTTTGTTTTTCTTTAAGGAGAAATGATTGAGCTAATTTGGAGAGTGAGGAGAAGGAGCAGAGGAAACTAATGATTTGTGAGAAAGAAATCGTTAAGGAACATAACCCTGGAAGAAATTGGATCCAGAGAACATGCAAAGTAAAAATGAGGAAAATAAACCTATTAAAAAAAAAAAACGGATTCTGGTTTTACTTCATTTTGAAAAATAAAATATAATTCAATTATTTTCGTAAATTAAAATCATAAGCCTCCATCAGGTCCTCAAAACACAGAGGAAAGAAAACAGTTGGCCAGTATAAGGACATTATTGAGCACTCATTTTTCCTTTAATATAAAGAGCAGAAGAATGAGAGAGATACATTAAACATATACATATAAAGTACTTTTCTAAACCATATTCTGGGATTCCTTAAAACTTAAATTTATGTTATTTATCACTTATATTCTCAACATATATGTGTACATGTATATATAGATGTACGTGTATGGATATATATTTTTTGAAAGACATCATCTGTCCATCTATGTTAAACACTCAGTAGAAGGAAATACATTGAAATGAATTTAGAGAATTTTTATATCTATAGAGTGCCTTTTAAACTAATTTATTGGGACTACTTGAAATGTGTATGTATGTTAAGCATTAGCAAACTTAAGAAAAATGCTTTTTCCCTCAGCTTTCCCTATCAGACCTAGTTTCTTTAACCTTATGGGGTGGTATCTTTATAATGACATATTCTTTTTTTTTTAATATAATAACATATTCTTAAAATAGGGTTTTTCAAACTCTACTAAGTTCAAAGCTAGAAAATGTTCTTCACAGGATCTTCATTTATTTGAAAGTACTCATTTACTTAGTTTTTCTTTCATTCCCAAATATTTATTGAATTCTTACCAGGACTTTTTTGAGAAGCTAAGTCAGTTATTCTGTAGAATAATTCTATTTTGTATGTTAGTCTTGCAAAATTTTTTAATTTTTTTAAACTATTAGAGAGGCAAATAGTTAATGTCACTAAGAGCTTTTCCATCTCCGTTTACGGAAGGGTTGGTGTCTGTGTTTTATTTACTCTTCAGAATGACCTGGGATACTAAAGAAAAATACCTGAAATTTTCCAAGAAAACCATTATTCAGAATCAGTTCGGTCTCAATGGTCAATTCCTTGATTTCCTTATAATTATGATATAAATGAGAGATTTTATTTGAGGTTAACTTTTGTGTCCAGATTTTTAGGCAGCCTCTCATTTAGCTTAAAGATCTGAAGAAAACATTCTATTAATCAGTGTGAATGATTCTTTCTACAACATGTATACTTTTTGAGTTTCAGCTAAAGTAAATTGTTCCATTTTAAGAACTGCTGAATTTCTCAATCATTCGAAATCATGGTGTCTCTCTCTGTCCATAAATGCAAGCAGGTAGATAATCTTTCAATATGAACAATGGTCAGACTTATAATATAGACTATGTTTTATTTGAATAGCTACTGAGGAGATAAATGAACATGCCTTAGAGCTAGCAAAACTAATCTACAAGGAATGCCCTTTGGGCTTCTGGTAAAGAGGACCTTGTTGGACATATTAATACCTGATACAAAGAGAACAAACAAAACAAAACAAAACAAAACAAAACAAAACATGGTCTCATTGTGGATCCACAATTAAAAGCTACAAAGACAAGATTTTCTGAAAGCAGGTTCATTTGCTATTATAGTAGTTCCCACTTACTCATCTCCCTGTGACTACTTCAGGTGAATAGCAGCAATGGTATATTTACTGAGTAAAGGTGATAAATATCCTGAGCAATACCAAGGGGGCTGTTTCAGATAAAAGTTGTTTAAATTGTGCAGCTTTTACCTTTAATTACATCAAAAAACTTTCTGATAAGATATTTTCACTCCCTAGGCAATCACACCTCTGTATAGAACCAAGAACCAAACCCAGCATTCTTCACGTAATCTTAGTGCTTTCCTCCCCAAATCTTTTCATTCTACAGAGACACAGAAATCACTGCTGAGCTTGGGAACAGGGGTTGGGGAAGGGAAGAAGAGGATTGTTCTACTCACTATTGTGTCATAAGATGGTCAGACCAGCTATATAACTCATAGAAATCCTATAGTGTGTATCAGAGATTTCAGTAATACATTATCTCTCTTCAGTCTTGTAGGAACATAGGCCCAAACAAATCCCACAGCATTCAGTAATGTTTAGTATTGTTTGTTGTTGAGACTTCAGGAAATAGCCCTGCTATTTCTGATTTTTATCAAATTTCTACATCACCTGGTATTTTCAAGGTAGGATATAGAGCAAAATGGTAAGTTTTCTATGTACTCTCAGTCCTCCATTCATCATCCATCTTTTAGGAATTTTAAATCAGACAAAAATAAATCTAAAAAAGTAGTTTAAAGAGAAAATGTCACACAAACGCACACATCCAAAACACAGATTAAAGCATGATGAAAGGGACAAAACAAGCTGCATACCTCTTTCTTGGTAAGAATTAGTATGGGTCAGTCAAAAGCCAAACCACACATATTAAATATCCAGTTTTTTTAAAACACGTCTTGGACATACTGGACAGTGACTTCCAATTTTTTCAGGAATATCCAGCAACAGTAAAGTCTCTCTTAACACAAAAATCTAGTGTTAATTGCTCAATTTACCATGGCATAAGTTGTAGGTTAATTTTCTCCTTAATGCACTGTGTCATTATTTCATTCAAGAGGATAACAAGCTGAAACTGTTCATACTCTGTACATATGCAAAGCAGTGGTATTTTGGGATAAGCTAACTATAGGAAATCACTTGAAAAACAACTTGAAGGGCTTTAAAATAAATTATGGTCTTCTGGTTGGAGGATATAAACTTCTAATATGAGTGGGGAAAAATGTCTAGAGGAAGCCATCCAAAACTAATTGCCTTATCATAAGCAAAAATTGTGCTTCAGGTCCTTGACATCAAAGATAGCTTCTTTACAAATGTGTAGTTACCATATAAATTTTCAATAATTTTTATGAACCCCAAGGAAACAGTACTGGTTTTCTTGTTGTATTATATACATGTTTCACTTTAAATCCCTACACCACAACCATATTTTAGCCACTTTAGAAAAAAAAAATTTAAACACTGAATATTGCTTTTGTTTTTACCCCACTGATGAAAATGCCATATATCAGGACTAAGAATGTGGATCAGTAATAAGACAATGAAAATATTCATGTAGTTATTAATCCGAAAATCAATAATGACATTAATTTGGCCACTTATTCTACAATACAATTTAAAATGTTTCAATTCATTATAGGGTTTTAAGGTAACATGAGACTCAGATTTCATCTATAGCAAGAATCACCCATAGCCGACAGTCATGTTGCCATGAGAGCTCTAAACTAGTAAAGAAGAGTTACAGATGAGATAGTTATGGAACAGTTGTTTACTAGATATGTGAACATGAGAAAATAGCTTAATTTTTTGCACTCTAAAGCTTCATTTTTAAAGAGCATGAAATTCTACTCTGGACTAAGATGGTGATGTAGAGGCTCTTGAATTTCTCTCTTGCCATGGACACACCTAATATATAGATGCACATGGAGAAGTTTCCTTTGAGAGAAATCCAGAAACTTGTTGAGGGACTCCTATACATTGAGTGACTGAAAAAATACCCACATCAACACAAGAAGAAAAGGCTGAGACATACTCTACCTTAAACTCAACCTAACACAACTCTGTAGATGCATGGGAGAACCCTCAACTCCAAACTTCTCCCTAAAACTGAAGACTATGAAGCACACATCTACCATGCCAACTTTTTTTAAGTTTTCCTTTCAATTTATTTATTCTGAGAGAGATAGAACAGGGGAGGGGCAGAGAGAGAGGGGGGAAAGAGAGAATCCCAAGCAGACTCGGCACTGTCCGCATTGAGCCTGACTCGGGGCTCAAACTCACAAACCATGAGATCATGACCTCAGCTAAAATCAAGAATTGGACACTTAACCGATTGAGCCACCCAGGCACCCCAACTACCCCAAATTTTAAAGCTACCACGTGAGGGATGGGCCCCCCGGATCACTTACCTCCGAAAGGCAATGAGGCTTTCGCTCATGAGTCCCACAGTATGAGGTACACAAAAAGGAGTTAACAGGCATGCAAGCATTCATGGGTGCTATCACAGCAGGGTTCAGCAAAACGCTGTCTCAGTCTTCCCTGCATAGGTTTGACTGTATCCATTACCAGTTGCTTACTGGGAATCTGGCTTCTAACAGGCCTGTTGTCTCTACTGTGAGCCTCCCATTTGGGACACTGATGGATCTTAACTGATATTCTACTACTTGGAGCCGTTAAGTACAAAGATGATGAGACAGTGACTTGGATGATCACAAAGGTTTGAGAGGCAACCAGGAGCTTGGATTGGGATGGTTGCTGATGTTCATCTTTTACACAAAACTAGTGTCTAAAGACTAAGACAGGTGGCTGTTTTATCTAATGCACAGAAACCAACGCAAAGAGTTAAGGAAAATGAAATAAAACAATCTGTTCCAAACAAAAGAATAAAATAAATCTTCAGAAACCAATCTTAATGAAATGGAGATATGCAGTTTACCCAATACAGAGTTTTGAGCAACACTTAGAAAGATGCTCACCTAGGTCAGGAAAAAATTGCATGTGTAAAGTAAGAATTTCAACAAAAATAAAATATTTAAAAAGTACCAAACAGAAGTCAAAACTTAAGAACTGAAAAATTCAAGAGAAGGATTCAACACTAAATATCAAGTGGAAGAAAGGATCAGCACACTCAAACACATGGCACTGAAATACATCCAATGAGAGAAGTAAGGATGTTTATTCTTACCACTATTATTCAACATAGTACTAAAAGTCCTAGCTAGATCAATAAGTTAACAAAAAGAGATAAAGGGCATTCAAATTGTAAGGGAATAAGTAAATGGGTCTCTGTTTGCAATGAGATAATATTCTATATAGAACACCCCAAATCCACCAAAGTCTATTGGAACTAATAAACAAATTCAGTAAAGTTATAGGATACAAAATCAATACAGAAAAATCAGTTGTGTTTACAATAGCATCAAAAACAATACAATACTCAGGAATAACTTTAATAAAGAAGATCAAAGATCTCTGTGCTAAAACCCATAAGACAGTGATGAAAAAACTGAAGAAGACACAAATAAATCAAAAGATATTACATGCTCATGGATTGGAATAATTAATTATTTAAAAATAATTAATATATTTAAAATTGTTAAAACATCCATACCATCCAAAGCAATCTACAGATTCAGTGCAATCCTTATCAAAATCTCAAGGGCATATTTCAAAGAAATAAAACAACATAGTCCTAAAATTCTTATAAGACCACAGTAAATCCCCAAATAGCCAAAGCAATGTTAAGAAAGAACAAAACTGGAGACATCACACTTCCTGATTTTATATTCTGTTACAAAGCTCTCAAGAGCATATAGATGATATTGGCATAAAAACTGACACACAAATTAATGGCCCAGAATAGAGAGCCCAGAAATAAACCTGTGCATATACAGTTAATTTTTGACAAAGACACCAAGAATATGCATCAAATGGATAATGTTTTCAATAAATAGTGAAGGGGAAAATGCATATATCCACATGCCAAAGAATGAAACTGGACCCTTGTCTCACAGCATACACAAAATGGATTGGAAGCTTCAACATAAGTTCTGAGATGGTAAATATCCTAAAAGAAAACATAGGTGGTAATCTCCTTGACATTGGTTTTCGTAATGATTTTTTGGACTTGACACTGAAAGTTGGCAAAGGCAACAAAAGTAAAAAAATAAACAAGTGGGACCACATCCAACTAAAAGTTTCTGCACAGCAAAGGAAAATCAGTGAAACAAAAGGCAACCTTCTTGATGCAAGAAAACATTGGCAAATCACCTATTTGATATGGTGTTAATATAAATAATACACAAGGAATCTGTACATCTCAATAGCAAAAAAAAAAAATAAGGGAAAATGATTGTAATAGACATTTTTCCAAAGAAGATATACAAGTAGCCAACAGGTACATGAAAAGGTGCTCAATATCATTATCACTAATCATTAGGGAAATGTAAATCAAAGCCACGGTGGAATATCACCTCACACCATGTTAGGAGGTCTATCACCAGAAAGACAGGAGATAGTGTTGGCAAGGATGTGAAGAAAAGGAAACCCTTGTACACTGTTGATGGGAATGTAAACTGGTACAGCCACTATGGGAAACAGTATACAGTCTCAAGAAATTAAAATCTACTAAATTAGAGCTATTATGTAATCCAGCTATCGCATTTCTGGGTACATATCTAAAGAAATGAGAAATCATTATCTCAAAAACATGTCTATACTGCCATTTTAATACTAGCATTATTCCAAATAGTCAAAAGATAAAAACAACTTAAGTGTCCATTAATGGGTGAACAGATAACAAAAATGTGATACTTATGTACAAAGGAGTATTATTCAAGTTTTAAAAAGAAGGAAATCCTGTCATTTGCAAGAAAATGGTGAACTTGGTAGATATTATGGTAAGTGAAATGAGCTATACAGAGAATGACAAATGCAGCACGGCATCACTTATACGTGGAATCCAAAAACAAGCTGAACTCATAGATTGAGGGTTGCCAGGGGCTGGAGAGTGGGGGAAATAGGAAAAGGTTGGTAAAGGGCACAGACTCTTAGATACAAGAGAAATAAAGTCTGAGGATCTAATATGTAAAATGATGACTATAATTGATAATCCTGTCTTGTATAACCGAAATCGGCTAAGAGAGTAAAAGTTAAGTACTCTTAACCCCAAAAATGGCAAATATGTGAGGTGATGGATATGTTAATTAACTCAGTGATCAGAATCCTTTCCAACATACACATATATAAATCATCACATTGTACACTTTAAATATATTATAATTTTATTAGGTAAATATATCTCAATAAGCCAAAAAATAAAAAATAAAAGCAATGTGCATTTGCCAAGGTTATTTTGACTCTGTCATAATATATATAAATGTAAGTGTATCATTAGCATCATAGACATTGTAGATATTACCAGTGACAATCAGTTCACAATCCAATGTGCTGTCTCCTCCTTCTGGAATAGGTATGCATGTGAATGTGTGTGTCTGTATCACCCAAATTTAAAATTCTCTTTATTGTTTCCTCACTACATAGTCTGAGGGTCATTTATTTAAGTTATCAAAACTCTTTAATATGATCTTTCCCAAGATGACTCATTTCTCTAATTGGCACAGATTTTAAAAATACCACTGTCCTTACTAATTTTGATGTTGAAATGTGCTAATTTCAAAATAAGACAGAACGTTGAACTTAAGAGCATACTCTAATGCTAATGTGTTGAGGACATTGTAAAAAGGTCCCTAGCATTCCTATTCTGACAGTCTTTCATTAGTGCAGCCCAAGTGACGTTTTTTGTTTGTTTGTTTTCTTTTTAAGTTCATTTATTTATTTTGAGAGACAGAGAGAGAGAAACTCGGACAGCATGAGTGGGGAGGGACAGAGGGGTGGGGGGGGGGAGAGAGAGAGAGAGAGGATCCCAGATTCCTTTGTCAGTGCAAAGCCTTATGCAAGGCTCGAACTCATGAACCATGAGATCATGACCTGAGCCAGAATCCAGAGTCAGATGCCCAACCAACTGAGCCACCCAGGCACCCCTGACTTTATTATTTTTTTTTCTTTCTTTTTTTTCTTCGTCTATTTTTTATTCATATCATGCTGTTGGCTCATGAGCTTGCAGTCAATGAATACTAGTGCATGTAGTACTTTTTTCACTAGTTTAACAGCAGTTAAACTAGTCTTTTCCCTGGTCCTTTTGAATTTTAACGTGGAAATATCTCTTATGCCTTATTAAATAGGATATATCGTTCTAATCTAGAGAAATTCTTTACATCACAATTCTAAAAGCCAAGGCACCAGATTCCTAACCAGATCTATGTCAGCTACAGATTCCTAAATCTATACTGTTGTTATCATGTAAGTTGCTAACACAAATGTTAAATGTATTATTTAACATTAATAAACATGAATCTAATATATATATTTTATTAATACTTGATTGATGACTTAATTTTACAAATTGCTTCCATTTGAGCATGCTTGCTCAACCAGTTAAAATCACCTAATTGTAAATTCACATCTTTCCATATTTCAAAAGAAAGTATTAAAGAAACTTTGTCAAAAGTACTGAAATCAAGATACACTCTACACATAACCACAGCAATTTCAAGATTGTGTTGTCTACTAATTCTGTCAAAAAAGGAGAATGTGACTGTTTACCATAATGTTCTTCTGACACCAAAATTGGCTTCAGTGGTTACTGCATTCTACCTTAAGTTTTTACACGTACTTAAAAAAAAAAAAATATGACACTCTAGAAATTTACATTAGATTAACATGAATCAACTGTTCCTAGTTTGCCAAATCCCTTTTATTCCACTTTTGAAAATGGTATCATTTTCATCTTTAAGTTTATTTACATAATTTCTTAAAGAACTTCTAAAACGACAAGTTTATTGTCTACCCAGATTATCCTTAAATCAACTTCAGTAATTAGTTTGTTGTGGTCCAAATTGAAGACAAACTATTCCTCTTATTAGCTCCACATACTTTGAGAGACACCACCACCTAAATTACTGTTAGAAATGTCACAGATATATCACTTTCCACACAAAAGTATGTGAATGCAATCCCCAGTTATAGATTCTAAGATTTTAGCTATATAAAAATAATACTTCAAACCTTTACTAAAAATATCTTGGGCAGGAAATTTCAACCTGGGAATTGGGGCATCACAGGAAAGTTGAACATGAAACATGGCACTCACTACAGGAGCCCTTGACGTTGCTTGATAGTTGAATGTTGTTCAAGGGTCGATTGCCCACTATGAGCTCTTTTTACAGGAATCTATTCATGTGTAGTACAACCTGCTGGAAAAGGTCAGTGGAAAGTCAAAACCCTTAAAGCTGGGGAGTTTTATGTCTTAATGATTCTTTGAAATGTTACTCACTACAGAGTGGAGTGTGTATACTTCAGATCACCTCTAGGTAACTGGGAAGGAAACAACAACAACAAAGAACTGAATTGAGGAGAAGTGGACTTGAGTTTCCCATCTCCAGTTGCTGCTTATCTCACTTTGATTAATACAGAAAAACAGTTTCAGATGGAATTCCTGCATTTATGAATTGAGCTTACGATCTACCTGGGGCTCATTTCCAAAAGATAAAACACATGATGGATATGAGAGCCATATTTGGCACTGGATAAATATTTAATGCTATTATTGTTTATTTATAGCCTGCACATTCATATGACTATGAGTATCATCATCTGTAGCATTATTTGTAGTAGCAGTGGTGCCATCAGTATTACTGTTGGCACTGGCACTGCTTGTAGCTTTTCTGAGGGGGAGGTCATGTACTTGGGTTAAGCTTTCTGCCCGTGGGGCTTTGGCTCTGCTTTAGGATGCTTCATCTTCCAGGAACCAAAACTGAAGCCCATGCCCAGAGAACTTTGTGGTGAGGGACAAAATCTGAAAGCTGTGATTGTGGAAGAGGCTGTTTGGACAATGTGGTCTAGTCTGGCACCGAGATTATAGGCAGCAGAAACCACCACAGCTCCAAGAGGGTAAGGATCTGGACAATCTCACCTGGCTGCCCATAGCCCTGCTTCCTGTCACTTTGCTGCAATAAACCCTCCCGGCTTCCTTTAAGCCTGAAAGCTTCTGAAGCGGAGGAGAGAGAGTCACAACCCCTCTCTGAAACATTAGGGAGGGCATAGAGGTTACCATCAATTTTCTGAAATCACGTATTGTTTCATTTATTTCTGGTGTGGAAAGTTGTTTTGTCTGTTGAACCAAGTCAGTGCAACACTAACTTGATTAGGATAAAAAGGCTTTCATTTTTACTTAGGGTCTGCTTACTATTTCAAGCTTCAACCCAGGAATGCATTTTCTTTCTTGGGACTATATAGTGTAGGAATAGACTAAATAAAATTGAATGATTTTATATATATATATATATATATATATATATATATACACACATATATATATACACATACACACACACACACATATATACACACACACATACATATACATACATATACATATATGTGTGTGTATATATGTATATATGTGTGTATATATATATATACACATACATATACATACATATATATGTATATGTGTGTATATATATATACACATACATATACATACATATATATGTATATGTGTGTGTGTGTGTGTGTGTGTGTATATATATATATATATATATACACACACACACACACCATGCATATACAACCAGGAAGAGACAGAATTTTATACTTGAAAGCAAGGACGTTGGGAATCAAATCATTAATCTGGGATTTGCTGGCTCTCTTACCCTGAGTGCTCAGTTTCAGTTGTCTCATCTGTAAACTGGTATTACTGATATAGATTTAGCAGGATAGTATGTGGATTGAATTATTGAATTAATCTACTTATTTAACAGATATAGACGAGACGTCCGTTATGCTAGGCACTTATCAATGACACACAATTCAGCAGTAGGTAACCAGATGATTCCCTGGGCTTACGTTTCAGTGATGGCGATGTAGGAAGTATAGCCAGGATAGACCCTGGCAAACAGCAGGCTGTCAGTAAACGTCTTTGTCTCCTCTAGATGGGACCACTGTGTGGAGGCACTTCCATATTAAAAGAATGGCAATCTCTTGTTAAATGGTGTGAAGTATATTATACCTGAATTTCTATCAATCTGAATTTATAATTTCGTTTTCTCTATTTGTATATGCCTTATTCACAGTTCAATTCTGTGTATAGGTCTTACTCCTTTGGTTTCAAATTTTTAAGTTACATTTTCCTCAGTGAATATGAATCTTCCACATAATTTCAATTCCCCTCTCCTAGCTCTATATGATGTCTTAGCCTGACATTCAAGGCATCTCTCAAAAGTCTTTCTCTTTTTATCTCTCTCTGCTCCTACTACACCAGACAAGATGGATGATTTGCACATCCCCAAATATTTTATTTACTTTCCTAAAACTTTGCATTTTCATTTGCATGTCACTGTTTTAGAATCCCCATAAACCTAATCTAGCTAATCTTTAAAGAGTTTGTGAACCAGGAGCTCATTAAAAAGTTAACTAAATGAGCAAATAAATGAGTGTGTACACAGGTCTAGACTGTGAAACTCCTAAGAACAAGGGCTCTTCATTATTATTTTATTTAATACAGGGTACAATTAGCATGTAGATACATTTACACTTTATAAGCTCTCAAATAATTTGGTTTAAATAAATTGAACTACCTAGTTATCTCTGCTTAAAATCATAATTTCAACAATGGATGAAAATACATAGAAAATAGTGAATTCGATGATTCCAAGACATTTGATTTACTAGGATTTCGATTCTATTCTATTCAAGAAATTATAGGTATCACAATAAGACTTAAGCTTATAAACTGACCAACATTTTTATTAATAAATATTATTCTTAAGGATTGAAGAAGTTACAAATTGTTTTTAAAAAAGGGCTTAACCTTGTTGTATTTATACATAATGGTAGTACCATTACATTCACTGAAACGTATGTCATACTAGAACTGCACAGTAACAATGTGCTAGGAAGTAAACTCATGAGTAGAATAAGATTTTGAAGAAAAGCAAAAAGGGGTTACTTTTCTTTTTGAAACTTGAGTATCATAAAATCATCCAGTTGTACATTTTTATTCAGTCTCCAAGCATCTTCTCAGGGTTTGCCCAACGTTTAACTGAATATTACATAATGTGACATTATTTACTAAAAAAAGTTAAAGAAAAAAATTAAATTAATTTTTATCTGTCAAATATTGTTTGATATTCCCCCACTTCTGTGTGTACGATTACTGATAATCATTCACAGCAGTAGTGAGTTGAAAATCAAAATGCAGACAGACAAGTAGCTAAGTATGCAGACAAGACAGTCAAAATGTGAATCAACGTTAAATCTAATTTTAACCTAATTTATTATTATCGAATTATCAAATTAACTTGCTTTAGGTTTTACATTTGTAGGTAATGGTGAGGTGCTCTAAACAGAGAATTGGGTTTTCACAGAGTAGCATGGTGTGTTATAAAAGCTATTACACTATACTCTCAAAAGGGCCTTTGCCTGAGTTACATGTTAAACACGTTTTTAATATGAAGCTCAAGATAAAGGAATTTAGGCAAAAAGCCTGGCTTAAAAGAGTAATATTTTTAACTTCAACCAGCTTCATTTGTTTACACAGTGGTATATCGTGCCCACGTAGCTATAAAACCCCAGTGGCAATATAGCCGCACAAAAATATCAGAGTATCCTATAATATAAGAGCTTCCTAAATTAAATTGTGATTTTTTTTTTTTTAATGAAGAAAAACACAAAGCTAGAAATAAATAAGCCCAGCTCTTTAGGTACATTAGATTGATAGATGATGGAAACAAATTAAAAACTGAGTAATGAGGTAGGCTATAGTCAAGCTTTCAGCAGCGATGGCGGGGGTCGCGGGGTGGGGGGGACAGGTGAAGCAAAGCTGGTTCTCTGTCAAGCTAATTAACCCAACTGAAATAGCTTAGCAGGAATGAAATAAAAAAATAGGTGCTTTATCACATGGACTCAAGCTTATTAGTTCTCATTTGAGGATAAGGGGAGTTCAATCAAAAACAATAAATTTCAAAAAGGTATGTCATATGCCCTTTTAAAAGTAAGTAATTAGGGGCGCCTGGGTGGCTCAGTCGGTTGGGCGGCCGACTTCGGCTCAGGTCATGATCTCGCGGTCCGTGAGTTGGAGACCCTGGTCGGGCTCTGTGCTGACAGCTCAGAGCCTGGAGCCTGTTTCGGCTTCTGTGTCGCCCTCTCTCTGACCCTCCCCTGTTCATGCTCTGTCTCTCCCTGCCTCAAAAATAAATAAATAAATAAATAAATAAATAAATAAATAAATAAATAAGTTAAAAAAAATTAAAAAAATAAATAAAATTAAGTAATTAATACTTTAACAGGATGCCATCATATTGTCTAAAATGCAGGTCTTGGGGTGCCTGGGTGTCTCAGTCTGTTAAGCATCTGACTTCAGCTCAGGTCATGATCTCACAGTTCATGAGTTCAACCCTTGCATCAGGCCTTGCACTGACAGCTCATAGCCTGAGGCCTGCTTCAGATTCTGTGTCTCCCACTCTCTCTGCTCCTCCCCAGCTTGTGCACACATGGTTTCTGTCTCTTTCTGTCTCTCTCTCTCAAAAATAAATAAATATGAAAAAAAATAAACAAATAAAAGGCAAGTCTTCTAGGCTATATATATATATATATATATATATATATATTTCTTACCAATTTACATACATTGCAAAAATCAAACTTGGAGCATCATTGTAAAAATTAGAATACTAGCAATGGCCTTTATTATATTCATATCAAATATTATTTTAAGACAGTTTCCCTATAGAATTTTATTACAATCACATAGTGATATATATATATAGTCCACAAGGGCAAAGATCTTTTCAGCCATTTATTGTGTATAAATTATTTTCGAAAATATGTTCAATTTAGAATTTTACTATTTACACACATGTGGTAGAAAGGAAATGCTCTAGACTATTTTTTAATATTTATTTATTTTTGAGACAGAGAGAGACAGAGCATGAACGGGGGAGGGGCAGAGAGAGAGGGAGACACAGAATCGGAAGCAGGCTCCAGGCTCTGAGCTGTCAGCCCAGAGCACGACGTGGGGCTCGAACCCACGGACCGCGAGATCGTGACCTGAGCTGAAGTCAGACGCTTAACCGACTGAGCCACCCGGGCGCCCTAGACTATTTTTGACAAACAGCATCTTTCCTTACTACCAGATTCAATGACATAGATAGTAATAATTGGAAAGAAAATAATTCAGCAAACATTTCACTTGGGAAAGAAAGGCAGAATTCTCTGAATGAAACAGAATATATTTTATCCCATGACTATATTAAATTTGATTTCTGATGCCCCTGTTTACTTTCTAGATTATCAAGTAACACATATTTTAAAATGAAATTCATCAGAATATTTGCTATTTAAAGGTCTGCTTGGTGTTTGGGATCATATTTTTAGCCCTGTTCTTGTACTCAGAAATCCAGGAGAATTTTCCCTCTATTATCTGGCTCTCTCTTTAAGTTTCGGAAAGCTGCATTATTTTATACCTAGTGTTTGCCGGCAGTAAAACTGAATCTATTCTCGTCTGCTAGTCTTTTGTTACTCAGTAGTTTGTGTTAGTAGTTGCTTGTCTTCTTTTCTTTTCATATTTCTGACCTTTTTTTCTTCTCATATGTTGTCTAGTGTTAGGAGACACAGTGATGCAGAGAATTATAAAAGAAAAAAAAAATAAAAGGAAAGAAAAGGAAGGGAAAAAAATAAAACCTACAACGCAGAAGTTGCTTTCCGGTAGCAATAGAATTACAGAGAAAAGAAAAAGTTGAAGTCTGACAGGATTAGCCTGCTGACTTGCTGAGTTTATAAGCCCTGTAAAGAATACCAATGAGAGAAAAAAACAGAAGCTAGAAGACAATGTAATAAATCTTACCCATAGATTTGCTCACCAAGAGATAGGAAATAAAATCAAGTTCTGGATACCATTAATGGTCAGGATGTGGCAGAAGACAATCAGATTTGCATCTGCTTCTCTTTTCAAAATCAACAGAAACACTGGAGGTGGCGCTCTTTGTGAAATGATTACACGATGTGCAGATCAATGCGGACCTCTTCTCCCCTCTGACATCTGGGACTTACACTAAATGGAAGTGGAACTAGTTACAGATAGACATTTCAAAACTACTGAATCAGTCCACCCAGGGTGAGGACTGGTAACGATTTACTGAGGATTAAAAGACTAGGAATAGATCAAAATCAATACGGGTATCATAACATGGAGACTAAAAATCAGTCCTGAAAACCACACAACAAGGCTAGGTATCAAACAGGTCCTCATTTATTATGAGAGATGGAGTATGTGACAGGATTCAGGAGTGCTAAGACACAGATGGAAATTAAAAGTTGTTACAGTCATCTGAAGCTTCCCATCATTATGGTCTTCCCAATAATGCAGACCTGCTTATATCAATCAGATGCTCTTTCTAGAATCATAAGGTCACATAACTGATTATTAAAATAAGTAAAAATTTGATGAAATACAGAATTCCTTTCTAGAAATAAATCACTTATAATGCACAGACACAAACATTTTCCACATCATTTTGGGGAGTGAATAAACTTACTGAAATCTGCCCTAAGACCCTAATTTAACTACTCCTAAGTCTTACCTGTATGGTCTTACAGTTTTGTATATTTAACAATTATTACTTATAGGAACAAATACATGATCTTACAGAAGCAAAAGAACTGGGTAGTTCATAAAAGTCCCCGCATCATGGGATTGGTTAAAAGTATTATGGTATGTACAAACAGTGGGATTTTTCAACCTTTAAAATTGATACTTTCTTATGTAAGAGTTTAATAGTTTTAATAAATAGGTGTTATATGTTACTAACCACAAAGACAAGTTTCAAAATTGTGCATACTATCAGAACTCATTATTATTGTAAGAAAATATAAACATATATGCAAAATGAAAGTCTCGAAAGAGTATTCACCAAAACTTGACAATTATTTTATGTATTTGATTTATAAATTTGCTGATCTAAATTTTCTAATTTCACTACACTGGATGCGTAGAGATTTTACTTACTGAAGATCGACCTATCTTAGTGACACACATTTAAATTACACCTATTTATGGGGCGCCTGGGTGGCGCAGTCGGTTAAGCGTCCGACTTCAGCCAGGTCACGATCTCGCGGTCCGTGAGTTCGAGCCCCGCGTCAGGCTCTGGGCTGATGGCTCGGAGCCTGGAGCCTGTTTCCGATTCTGTGTCTCCCTCTCTCTCTGCCCCTCCCCCGTTCATGCTCTGTCTCTCTCTGTCCCAAAAATAAATAAAAAACGTTGAAAAAAAAAAAAAATTACACCTATTTTGGGGCGCCTGGGTGGCTCAGTTGGTTAAGCATCCAACTTTGGCTCAGGTCATGATCTCGTGGTTTGTGAGTTCGAGCCCCACGTCGGGCTCTGTGCTGACAGCTCAGAGCCTGGAGCTCCTTCAGATTCTGTGTCTCCCTCTATGTCTGCCCCTCCCCACTCGCTCTCTGTCTCCCTCTCAAAAATAAGTAGACATTAAAAAAATTAAAAAAAATAAATTATAGCTATTTCTGAGAAGAAAACACATCACATGTTTTAATTCTGGCATATGGGTAATATGTGGATTGCTTGAATGGAGACAGAAGTAATTTACAAAGAAATACAAATTTGAAGGATGGAAAGTTGCAGATCCCGACGCCTTTACCCCATGACCAACCACTAACACAAAGGAGAAACCAATGAGTCAATCCCTCTGGTAAGTGATGAAATTCACCTTCAAGTCTTGAAAAGCACTGAACTTTGATGTGAGTCTGAGATCTGAAAGTGGGGCATGTTCCTATAGTCAGGAATCCAGAGCAGTTGCTCCTAGGTTGTCAAAGGCAAATCTGGATCATTTTACTGTTATTTCCTAGAGAGTAGGTGAGGAAAAAGTGGAAATGGGTTGGACAAAATAAGGCAAGAGATAATTTTTCAGTATACCAGCACCAGAGACCCAGGCAGCTGGGCATCCTCAAAGGACTGAAGAAATCTTTGCTGAGAGGAAATAAACTCTATCCTGGAACCATCTTCCACTCTGCCCCCTCCCTGCCCACTGCTAACACTATCACCACCACCAATAGTGGGAAAAGGAAGTTCTGAATCAGTAGTTTGGGGAACTCGCTATCTGCCACATCTAGATGCTTGAACACTCAGATGGAAGACAGCAGACTATTTCAGAAAGTACATATAAATTAAAAGAGAACTCCTGATAGCAGGACGCATCACCCATTCTCAGTCCTGGTTCTAAGCAAAGCTCTCTGAAGGATATCCAGGACATATTAGATGACTGAGGGTGGAGGCAGAAATACTGAAATTGAGCGGTATCATTTCCTATTTAGTAGCGCGGGCTACAGCCAACTCCCATGGCAACACTTTCGGATGAGTTACATTGAGGGAAATATTTTTTTAAGAGACAAAAAGAAATAGATGTTTATAGATGCTTATAAAAGTATTTAAAACCTTTTTTAATCTTTCCACTCTACTTCACAGTCCTAAGCAGATATCATCTATGTAATATTTTATGACTTTTAGTTTCACTAGCATTATTTCTCTTGATCTTTATCACCGGGGTAAGGAATATCAGTGTTTTACCAAGGAGGAGTCTAAATCACTGGAAATGACTTGAGGCCATCCAAATTCCAGCAGAGCTGGGACTCACACCATAGACATCTCAGTCCAATTGCCCTTATTCAATGCATGTAGCATGCTGTCTTGCATGACCATATAAACCTATAAAAAGAATGATTTATAGCCAGGTATTCATTTTAGGTATAGATAATTTCATTGTTGTAAATGATTTTAGATATCTGCTCCATTTGGGCATTCTAATTACTTTCATTAGTAAATAAATTTGCATTTTGAAGTAGATTACATGGGCAATATCTTCCACTTTGCAGGTAATTTACAGCCAAGGGGGGATTCTCTCATTCCACAGTAATAATCCTCTTAAATGTGCTTTGGCAACACTGGAAATCAGAATACAGCTTGCCTTTAGTGAACTGAAATTGTCACCTAGGACGAGTCCTGATATTCCAAACTCCTAATAAAAGCAATTAAATGATAATAAACTTTGGCTAAGTCATAGGTATTTTTTTCTGTAGAAGTTCATATATTAAACCCTGGAATCCACCCAGCCTTTTGATTGAAAAAGATAAGACCTTTTTTTTTTTTTTTACTGTATTTTGTATTTTTTTAATTAAAAATATAACAGTATCTTTTTAAATTTTTTTAAATGTTTATGTATTTTTTTAGAGAGAGACAGAGCATGACCAGGGGAGGTGCAGAGAGAGAGGGAGACACAGAATCCAAAGGAGGCTCCAGGCTCCACACTGTCAGCACAGAGCCCGATGTTGGCCTCAAATTCACGAACCATCAGATCCTGACCTGAGCCGAAGTCTGACGCTTAACCCACTGAGCCACCCAGGAGTCCCTGTAGCAGCATTTTTTTTTTTTTAAGTGAACTGACTTTTCTACCTAAATCCACACGAGGACTCCACGTCAACGTACATAAAAAGCTGTCCTGAGAAAAAAGATCCTGGTTCCAGATCTTATCCTGATTATCATCCAGTGCCTGACCTTCTATAATTCTGGCATTCTTGGCACCTCACTGGATCCATTAGGATGACGTACATGAGCATAGTTTGAATCAGGCAACAAACACAACCCTATACGGATGCAGACACATATACAGGAACAGACATAGGCACAACTTCATAGTTCAAAAGGAACCATAATTCTCTGACTACAGAGTAGAAATTGGTGAATATCTTTATATAAAATACAGAAATAACTTTTGGTTTGTTTTGTTAAGCAGTCTATCAGTTTACATATCACACTTACTGAGGATGTCCCATCAAATCAGCAAACCATTCGTCATTCCTTTAATATTAATTTAACCAAATATAAAATAAAGTAACTAAAATGGTCAAACTACTTTTTCAGCATGGTCAAGTGCAAATCATTCCTGCCCAAAGCTTAAGACTGATCATATATAAACAAAAGCCAAATTCAGAGAGGTATTTGTTTTAAGCTTAGTAAAATCAAAGCAAATCATTTTGTGCTATTTATGAAAATCTGGGAGGGGGGAGAATAGTAATATTGCCTAAATAAGAAAGCCTCTAATAATAATCAATAAAACCATGCACATTTTAAAACTTTACATATATGACACTGAAAGTTAGAAAAAGGTAGTCATAGAACATTTAGATGAACACAGGTCTCATTATATCACTTACTTAAATCAACCAAGTTGTCATTTTAAAATGTGTTTATCATTCAGACTATTTATATACTTATATACTTATAGTTTATATACTTATACTTTATATATATGTATATATATGCATATATATACTTGACTATATATATATGTGTGTGTATATATATCATCTATATATCTAGATATATCTATATACATATATAGATATAGACATATATAGATAGATAGATATAGATATAGACATAGATATATATATATCTCCTGAATATCAACTGAATTCACTGTCTTTCAGATTTAGATGGACTTTTCTTGAATCTCCTATGTCAATCCTGTAGTAGTTCAGGTGGGCCTTCACAGTATGTTTACTGGTGCTCAGACTGACCAAGCTCAGACTGACCAATTTTCAGGGTCACTCAAATTTCTGAATCACAGCGACTGCTGAGCTCCCTCTTATAGTTGACATATAATATTTGTCTATATTAACCCCATTTATTTAGAGTTTCCAGACAAATACATAAAAATATTCATATTTGATACATAGTAAACTTTACCTATCTGGGGAGACGGATGAAGGTTACACATTAGAAAACCAACAAGTTGGGGCGCCTGGGTGGCTTGGTCGGTTGAGCGTCCGACTTCAGCTCAGGTTACGATCTCACGGTCCGTGAGTTCGAGCCCCGCATCGGGCTCTGGGCTGATGGGTCAGAGCCTGGAGCCTGCTTCCAATTCTGTGTCTCCCTCTCTCTCTGCCCCTCCCCCGTTCATGCTCTGTCTCTCTCTGTCTCAAAAATAAATAAACGTTAAAAAAAAAATTTAAAAAAAAAAAAAAAAAGAAAACCAACAAGTCAAAATTGAACATAGGATTTGCTCATGGCTATATTTCCTTTGACCATTTTATCATTAATCATATTAGTGATATGATTAGTGTATCCTTATTCTTATGATCCAGTCTCCTAATACCTCACTCCAATGCTCTTCATATATTCGGCTATCCATCCCTCACTCATGTCCCATCTCCTTCTTTCACTCTCTGGAGCCTAACTTTGTCTGGAGGTCATCTGCTACCATTAAGACAGCTTGCCTAAAACTAAGTCGCATGACTTTTTGTACATCTAGTACCAAATATTAATGCCATCTATTTTTTCCTTCCTATAAGCAGATGGTGTTTATTTATTATAAAGCACTACCTATATTGGGCAACTATAGACACATACCCATCATTAATTAACAATAGTTACTAAATATCTACTATCAAGAGATGATAACATTTAGGAAATGAAAGTAATAAAATTAGCAATAAAAAATAAAACAAAAATATTTATATTTATACTAAGCACTTTACCCATATATTTTTTAAATCCTCATAGCAATTTCTAGGAAAGTATTCCCATTATGTGTGTGTGTGTGTATATAATGGGAATATACACACACAATGGGAATATACACACATATGTGTGTACAAATACGAGACTGAGTCTAAAATAATTTACAAATATTGGTATATTGGTTCAGATCAAATTGCAAATTAGTGTCAAACCATGATAAACTCCAAGCATATC
The DNA here is from genome assembly GCF_024362965.1 of Panthera pardus. Lineage (NCBI taxonomy): Eukaryota > Metazoa > Chordata > Mammalia > Carnivora > Felidae > Panthera > Panthera pardus. Next base: position 17,956,061 of record NW_026526765.1, read on the forward strand.
TTGGTACACGTCTCATTAACAACACTGTAAAAAACTTCAGTACTATTTAAATGAAGAGATGAAATCTCAGATCTCAAGGACCAAGTGACTCTCTCGGAGACATGAACTGTATACAAAATAACTAGAAACAGTATTCGATATGTGTCAAATCATGGTATAAGAAAAGACTGCTTCTAATGGAAAAAAGAAATACCAATAGCAACTAAAATAATTAAGGAAAACAGCTTCAGGGGCACCTGGGTGGCTTAGTCAGTTAAGAGTCTGACTCCCTCAGGTCATGATCTCATGGTTCATAAGTATGAGCCCTGTGTTGGGCTCTGTGCTAACAGCTCAGAGTCTGGAGGCTGCTTTGGATTCTGTCTCTTTCTGTCTGTGCCCTTCCCTGGATTGCGCTCTGTCTCTGTCTCTGTCTTTCTCTCTGTCTCTCTCTCATTCTCAAAAATAAATAACATTTAAAAAAATTTAAAAACAGCTTCAGGTGAGATAGTTTTAAACTGATTTCTGAACTGTTGGAAGACTTGGGCTGAATGGGCCTTTTCTAAATTAGTATCTATGTATAAAGAGATAGATACATTATTTGTATTTCTTCTACCATTTAAAAGAAGACATGCTGATAATATAGTTATTGCTGATAAGCCAAGAGTGAGAATGGCAGAAACAGACAAAAATAGCAGAATTACAAAAGTGTTTAGGTTGGGTCTTCCCATGAGAGATGAGTGCATTATTTATTCTTGTGGCTACAGCCAGTTATTTCTGACTTCTGGTATTTACTTATACTTCTGTTTATATCTAGGTGGGCACTTGACAACTATTTTTAAAGTGACATATTGAAAGAGATTGCATAGATCTCGAAGTTGTCTGCTCACACAAATTTCTTATCAAATATAAACTCAATATTTCAAATAGAATGTAGCATAATGCATAAAATTATAAACATCATAATGACTGGAAAAATGAGATTTGATTAATATAAAAATTTCCTCTGCTTAATGAGGGAATGAGAAAGATCACTGTCAATGTTGTCTGTAGTTAAGCCTATTATTCTCTTTTTTGTATTTTATAATTAAAGGCGGGGTGGAGGGGAGAGACAGACTACTGTCATACTAATTCAAGTAAAAAGCTTTAGATTGATCCAAGAAATTGCTCCGTTCCCCACAGGACATATAAGTCAGCAAGTAATTAATAAACATATGTTTATTATTAACAGGTAAACATTGATAAATTTCTCATTCAGGTATAGAACAAATACAAAACTCATATTGGATCTTATGTATGAGACATATTTGGAAGTTAGAATGGGTGGAAGAGAGAGTTATCACAATGGGCTTTGTCCTAATTTGTTCCTAATTAAAATGCATATTTTCTGGTAAAAAAAATCTAACTATATGGAAATTCAGGAGTACTTTCCTTTGGTATTTTAGTGCACATTTCATTAAATATGGGCTTTGAACACATGATCGATATTATTAGCTATAGCCTTTCCATATTGTTAAAGTGCCTTGACAAATTTAAGCATTTAATAGTTTTCTCTACTGGTACATCAATAGTTTTCTCAAGTTATCTATATACCCTCGATGGGTAGATACTCTTTCTTTTTTTTTTTTTAAAGGTTTATTTTATTTCTTTTGAGAGAGAGAGAGAGAGAGAGAGAGAGCAGGGAGGGACAGAAAGAGAGGGAGAGAGAGAATCCTAAGCAGGCTCCATGCTGTCAGCACAGAGCCAATATGGGGCTCTATCCCATGAACTGTGAGATCATGACCTGAGCTGAAGAATCCAGATATTTAACTGACTGAGCCACCCAGCAGCCCCAATGGGTAGAGTTTCTTAATACTAAAAGCAGAAGGAATGAGCCTGCTTGAGTAAATCTGACAAAGGCTGGTGTTTTCACGTCTATTGTATATATGTTTGTTTTTAGGAACAAGATATAAACTTCATTACTTCAATTAAGCCACTATCATTATTGAGTTTTTAAAGCACTTACACAATCTTGATGAATGCAGATTGATAGAAAACAGACTCTAACCTACAAACAGAATAGACAATATTTTCAGATTATCTTAAAATGTTAACAAATTTTTATGAATTCCACAAAACAGAAATTGTGAGCAGGTCATGCATTATAAACATACACAATGAAATAGTAAGTAATAATAAAATGTTTTTACTAAGTGAATTAAATGAAATAAAAAATACTATTTTTGATTAGTTTTTGGCCAAAGAGGAAATTTAACACTCTAAATATCAGTGCCAACTATCAGGTCAATGTGTATTAAAAATTCAGGAGACTGAGGGCAAAGCTGTTATGAAGTGCATTTATAGCCTTTAATAAAATATGTATAGGAACTGAAGAAGTTAGAAAATGAGCATACAGACATAAAGAAAGCAAGAGGGATAGAACAACATAAATAAAAGGAGAAAATAATATAATACATTTTTAAAGAAAAAGCTGTAGACTTAAATAATAGATCTAAGAATCAGAGTTTTATGGTAAAACAATTGGAAAGGCAGTAAAATAGACCCCTATACAAGTCTAATCAAGAAAAAAAAAAAGCATCAATTCATAAAATACAGAAGGGAATATTAAGAAATTATTTAATTTGGAAGAAAATATAAATTACCATAATTAACTCAAAAAGAATTATTACTGACTAGAAACATAGTCAAAATATTCATCGATACATAAAAGTTGTTAAACTATAATCTCTATAAAAATGCAAAGGGAGACATTATAATGTTTGGGTTTTTAAATTTACGAATTCAAAAATATGGGTATATACTTGTTATTGAGATATACAAATATACAGTACATACTCCTCTATTACCAAAGTAAGAAAATTAAACAGCAATTATATATCAAAGGAAGTATCAGTGAAAAATTTTAGAAGTCAATCTGTTAAGCATAACATGACAGAAGACCCATTTGCCATAATAGCAATCATGAAAATAGTACATGTTTATATCAGTTAGGGTCCAAAAAACAGGTGGAACCATATGATGTCTATAACAGACACACTCAGTTTTGACTTGGGGTCTTTAAAGGTATTTTAAGATCTACCAGACAGGGGCAGCTGGGTGGCTCAGATGGTTGAGCATCCAAGTCTTGATTTCGGCTCAGGTCATGATCCCAGGGTCATGGGATCCAGTCTGGCATCAGGTTCCCTGCTGATCATGAAGCCTGATTAAGATTCACTCTCTCTCTATCCCTCTGCCCTCTCACAGCTCTCACACACACAGACACATGCATGCATGTGCTATCCCTCTCTGTCCCTAAAAAAAATAAATAAATAAATAAACAAACAAACAATCTACCAAGCAGATGTAAGTACAAAAGAAAGAAGGATCAAGTTTATTAGGATATTAGAATGAGTCAGATTTTAATTTAAGGTTTTAAGTACAAACAGCACATATAGGGTAACTTTTTACTAAGAAAACATTCAGGGATGCCTGGGTGGCTCAGTCAGTTAAGCAGCCAACTCTCGATTTTGGCTCTGGTCATTATCTCACGGTTCGGTTAGTGGGATGGAGCCCTGTTTCAGGCTCTGTACTGACAGTCCAGAGCAGGCATGATATTCTCTCCTTTCCCTCTCTCTGCTGCTCCCCAACTTGTGCACGTGCGCGCACGTGTATGTGTGTGTGTGCACGCGTGTGTGCGCGCGCTCTTTCACAAAATAAATAAACTTAAAAAAAAGAAGAAATTACACATGCTTTGCTCTGAGTACTATTCTGTTTAAAACTAAACACGCAGTACTATCACACCAGTGCCCTCCTGAATACCCATTGCTCATTTAGCCCATCCCCCACCCACCTCCCCTCCATCAATCTTCAGTTTGTTCTCTATAGTTAAGAGTCACTTATGGTTTCCCTCCCTCCCTTTTTTCCCCCTTTCCCTATGTTCATCTGATTTGCTTCTTAAATTACAGACATGAGTGAAATCATATACTATTTGTCTTTCTCCAACTGACTTCTTTCACTTAGAATAATACACTATAGCTCCATCCACATCATTGCAAATGGCAAGACTTCATTCTTTTTCATGGCTGAATAATATTCCTTGTATATTTGTTAAGATATTTGTCATATTTGTTGTATATACAACATCTTCTTTACCCATTCATTAGTCGATGCACATTTGGGCTTTTTGAATAATTTGGCTATTATTGATAGTGCTGCTATAAACATAGGGGTGTATGTGTCCTTTAAATCAGTATTTTTGTGTCATTTGGGTTAATACTTAGTAGTTCAAGTGCTGGCTCTTAAGGTAGTTCTATGTTTAACTTTGTGAGAAACCTCCATACTGTTTTCCAGAGTGGCTACAACAGCTTTCAATCCCATAAACAGTGTATGAGGGCTCCCCTTTTCCCACATCCTCGCCAACATCTGTTGTTTCCTGTGTCATTAATTTTAGCCATTCTGATAGGTGTGAGGTGGTATCTTAGTGTAGTTTTGACTTGTGTTTCCTTGATTATGAGTGATGTTGAGGAGTGATGTTGAGGATCTTTTCATGTGTCTGTTAGCCATCTGGATGTCTTTGGAGAAGTGTCTATTCATGTCTTCTGCCCATTTCTTAACTGCATTATTTGCTTTCTTGGGTGTTGAGTTTGATAAGTTCTTTATAGATTTTTGGATACTAATCCTTTATTAAATATATCATTTGCAAATATCTTCTCTCATTCCATAGGTTGCCTTTTAGTTTATTATTTGCTTCACTTCTTGATGAAGTCCCAATAGTTCATTTTTTTTCTAAGCTTGTTTATTTATTTTGAGAGAGAGTGAGCAAGAGGGTCAGAGAGACAGGTAGAGAGAGAGAAACCTAAGTAGGCTCTGTGCTGTCAGCACAGAGCCCAAGGCAGGGCTTGAACCACGAACCAGGAGGTCATGACCTGAGCCCAAATCAAGAGTCAGATGCCTAATTGATTTAGCCACCTAGGCACCCCTCCATTAGTTCATTTTTGCTTTTGTTTCCCTTTCCTCCAGAGACATGTCCAGTAAAAAGTTGTTGTGGCTGATATCAAAGAGGTTGCTGCCTGTGTTATCCTCTAGGATTTTCATGGCTTCCTGCCCCATATTTAGGTTTTTCATCCATTTTGAATTTATTTTTGTGTATGATGTAAGAAAGTGGTCCTTTTTCATTCTTCTGAATGTTGCTCTCCAGCTTTCCCAACACCATTTGCTGAAGAGACTGTCTTTTCCATTGGAAATTCTTTCCTGCTTTGTGGAAGATTAGTTGAACATATTGTTCTGGGATTCCTATTCTGTTCCATTGATCTATGTGTCTATTTTTGTGCCAGTACCATACTGTCTTGATTATTACAGTTTTGTAATATAGCTTGAGGTCCGTAATTGTGATGCTTCCAGTTTTACTTTTCTTTTTTCAGGAGTCCTTTGGCTATTCAAGGTCTTTTGTGGTTCGATACAAATTTCAGGATTGTTTGTTCTAGCTGTGTGAAAATGCTGGTGTTATTTTTATAGGGATTCCATTAGATGTGCAGATTGTTTGGGGTAGTGTAGACATTTTAACAATATCTTTCTTCCAATCCATGAGCATTGAATGCTTTTCCATTTCTTTGTGTCGTCTTCACTTTTTTATAAGTGTTCCTTAGTTTTTAGAGTAGATACCTTTCTCATCGTTGGCTCAGTTTATTCCTAGGTATCTTATAGTTTTTGTTGCAATTGTAAATTGGATCAATTCCTTAATTTATTTTTCTGCCGCTTAACCATTGGTGTATAGACAGGCAACAGATTTGTGTACATTGATTTTGTATCCCATGATGCTGCTGAATTCTTGTATCAGTTCTAGCAATTTTGTGGTGAACTCTTTGGGCTTTCAAAATAGAGTGTCATGTCATCTGTGAATAGTGAAAGTCTGAATTCTTCCTTGCTTATTTAGATGCCTCTTATATCTATTTGTTGTGTGACTGCTGAAAATAGTACTTCCCGTGTTATGGTAAATAACAATAGTGAGAGTGTCTTGTTCCTGACCATAGAGGAAAAGTTCTCAGTTTTTCCGCATTGAGGATGATATTAGCTGTGGATCTTTAACATATGGCCTTTATGATATTGAGGTATGTGCTCCATCTATAACTACTTTGTTGAGAGTTTTTATCAAAAATGGATGCTGTATTTTGTCAAATGCTTTTTCTGCGTCTATTGACAGGACCACATGGTTCTTATCCTTTCTTTTATTAATGTGGTGTATCACGTTGATTGATTTGCAAATACTGAACCACCCCTGAAGCCCAGGAATGACTCCCACTTGATAACGGTGAATAATTCTTTTAATGTACTGTTGGACTTGATTTGCTAGTACCTTGTTGAGAATTTTTACATCCATGTTCATCAGGGATATTGCCCTGTAGTTCTCCTTTTTACCAGAGTCTTTGGTTTTGGAATCAAGGTAATGCTGGCATTGTAATATGAATTTTGAAGTCTTCCTTCCATGTCTATTTTTGGAACAGTTTGAAAAGAATAGATATTAACTCTTCTTTAAATGGTTGGTAGAATTCCCCTTGGACTAGGCAAACATAAGGCCCTCCTACTACTCTGCCATCTTAACTCCGCCTCCCTGTCTATTCTATGTTTAATACTCACTTACTATCTGGAGTGTCATAAATCTGGGTAATTTGGCAACATAATATACACAAATGCGTCAAAACAAAGATTAATAAAAATACCCTATTTTTTTTCTCAAATAAAATACCATGTGGTCTGCCAACTATTGTACAGAATTAGTGAATTGAGCAGAGACTGAAAAGAGAAACACGTGTTAACACAGAAAGTTCATTTACGACTTAAGTAAATATGTCATTTGTGCCACCCATGGTAACAGCAGGACTGATTAAGCAAGATCATAATATGCTGCTTTCCTATGCCAGTAAACACATTAATGGTAGTCCGTATAAATTGAATCGCTGAGTTCTATTTATATTGATGATGGCTCACAAAGTTCCAAATTGACAAAGTAGCTATTTAATGTAGAGGATAAACATATTATTTAAAACAATATTTCTGTGCATTTATGTGTGTACTTAGAAGACATTTAAATACATTTTTAAAAATTTTAATATACAAATAGATGAAACACTGAGTTAAATATATAGGTGTTTTCTTTATTGTTATTATTATTTATTATTTTTAAAAAGTTTTACATTCAACTTAGTCAACATATAGTGTAATAATAATTTCAGAAATAGAATTTAGTGATGCTTCACTTACATATAACACCCAGTGCTCATCCTGACAAGGGCCCTCCTTAGTACCCATCACCCATCTAGCCCATCCACCCACCCACCTCCCCTCCAGCAACCCTCAGTTTGTTCTCTGTATTTAAGAGTCTCTTATGATTTGTCTCCCTCTCTGTTCTTGTTTTATTTTTGCTTCTCTTCCCTGATGTTCATCTGTTTTGTAATAGATATGTATTTTCAAATGAAAAAAAATAGAGACTCTGAAGAGAAAATTGATAACTAAGGTTAAGTAATTAAAATGTAACAGTTAACTGAGTCTGTAAATGAATAATGGAAATATCCTTACAAATTTCTTAAATTTATCAATATGCAAAGTTAATGGAGAAATGCAGATGGCCTTTATCAGCATATGTTTTTCCAGGTGTATTTACATTTTTATTAAATATTTTGATCTTTAAATGGCAGTTAATTCATTTGAGAAACACTTATCTTAGAGAATGAAAACAACCATTTAATTATATGCCAACTGGGCCTGTTCTATAGGCAAGGTATGAAAAATATATGTGTGATGTAGATTAAAAGGCATGAAAAAGATATTTCTGTTCTTCTAAAAAACCTTTCTCATAGTTGCTCTCTACTGACTAAAATTATCTCTAAAAATGTAAAACATTGAGATTTAATAAGTTCCTCATTTTGCTTTTCTTGCTTTTTTTCTTTCCCCCCAAAGATAATATGTCCTTGGGAAGCTGAAGAATATAACAGCAGAAAACCTTCATCGCTCTCTTGCTCAGCTCGAACTGCTGTGACAAAATACCATATTCTCCATGGCTTAAGCAACAGACATTTATTTCTGAATTATAGAGGCTAAGAAGTCTAAAATCCAGGTGCAAGCAGATCCAATGCCTAGGGAAGGGCCTGTTCCTGGCTTGCAGTCAGAAAACTTCTCCCTATATCTTTACAAGACATAGAGAGATCTGGTCTCTTCCTCTTCTTCTAAGGTCAGTAATCTCATTAGGATGGCCCCACTCTCATGATCTCATCTAAACTCAATACATCCCAAAAGCTTTACCTTGAAATGCCATCACTTTGGGGTTTAATGCTTCAACCTATGAATCTGGGGAGCCACAAACATTCAGCCTGTAAGCATTGCATTTATATGCCTACATACACATCTGTTGTTTAAATAATCCTTCAAAGAAACAAGACCAGATCTAAAACTTTAAAAAAATCCATCTTTTGGGAACCAAAAATATGATGCTGATTTAGATAAAATATATTGAGTAGAATTGGAGACAATACTTGCAACATCTTTAATCAAACCAAGTAAATACTGATAACCTATTATTAGATAATAAGAGAGCATATTAGACAAAGGAAAATAAATATGCCTTCGTAGGCTCCTCATATTCTACCAACCATCATATTTCTTTTCTCAGATGGTTTTCAAAAGTAGTGCCTTTATCCTGTGGCTATATAAAGACACTGTCCTCATGCTCATGGTCTGTGGTGAGCAATAAAACAGGTGTTGAAACTGATACCAAGAAATGTATTTGTTGTTTCTAATTTAATGCAGTCAAGGTTTAAAGGCTAAGAGTATTTTACTTTGGGCCAAAAAGGTATTGCACGACCCAGAAGAAATGAAATTATATAGTTTTGTTTTGTTTTCAGAATTTCCTATTATGTGTTAAAAAGGATGGGGAAGGAGGGATAAAGAGAAGAGGAAGAAGGGAAGCCCATGCACCCTAAACAGGAGTGACGGAAAGAAAAAAGAAAAACAACTGTTTTAATAAACTGTAGTTAAGGGGTTAAAATAGTAACTCAAAAGATTTCTAGGTGAATCATACATAAAACAAGGAGATCCGATTTACAACTTAATTTTGTGTATCTCCTGGGAAATCACTTACCTAGTTCATGATAGATTTGTGATAAACCATTGGCAGTTGGGATTACACATGGGAGTTATCCTATGTGGCAATATATAGCAGGAGATTGGGAGACTTACGTTAGTAGAAAAGGTTACAGGTGAGAAAGTAAGTGTAGAAAAATGGGAGGATCTAACCAGGACACAACTGTAGCATAACCATCAAAAGGGCAGAAATGTGACTTAGCCATTTTGGTACCTAGAAGAGTGCTAGTCACATAGTCACTACTCAGGAACTAAGCGAATGAATGGATGGTTCCAGAGAATTTTATAAAAAGAGTATTTCATTAATGTTGCCATATCATCTCCCATCTCTAGGTAATACTTTTATGAACTTGGTCTGTGAATTTGGTGAATCGCTTTTGTGAACGTGACAATGAGGCAGAATTTGAACAAGTATATCTTCATCAAATGGAGTGCTTACAATAGATGAGATTTGGTCAATAGCAAAATTCAAGTATTTCAAACTTTTGTCTACACTGACATTAATGCAAACACTCACCAAGAAGAGAAAGCAACAACAGAAAGGAAAAAAAAAAAACCCTTATTTCCTAAATACAAACATATTAAGCAACATTTCAAACTAAAATGTGAACTACCAGTGGAACTGACTCCCTTTCTTCAATGTGAATTAATTTACTCAACTTTGAAACTCAAATATTTGCATGTATAATACAATAGCTGGGTGTTTCACTGTTTATTTATTAATATGTGTATTCCTCCCTCCAGTAACAGATATGACCAATAAGTACCTTTCTAGGAGTACAAGCATAAACAATTTTGAAGGCGGGGATCGTATTTTTCCTTATCAATGGAAAATAAATGGGAAAAAAAAAAGTGAACCTCAGGATCTAATTTCTTCAAATATCTCCTGAAATTGGGTCTAGCTGATAAATGCTACCATTCTAGTAAAATCCTATTATTTCTAGTTTTTCAATGGTACATTTGGTTTGTAATATTTAGAAAGTAATTTTTTCACTGAGAGACATTTATTCAATGCTATTATTAAATGACTACTACATGCCCAGCTCCTGGGTTACACAAGATGAATCAGATATCTGTGTCATTTTCAAACAGTTCAAATGCCTTAAGGAGATAAATAATAAATGTAAATAAGCATATGATAAGTAGATGCTAATAAATGTCACAACAGGAGAAAAAGGAAGAAAACTTCTATAGATGCATAAAGTTAACTGTCCAGATTAATTAAAACTCCATGGAGAAAAAGCTCTCTTCTTGAAGAAATCCAGCATAACTTTGATTTCAAAATTGACTGATCTACAAAACTTCAGCAACTCCCTTGTAACTATTATTTTTAACCACTTCAAGGAAAATGCTTCACCATCATCATTCTGTCAGTTAACTTCAGTATCTAAGAGCCAAGTGGAAAATAAAGAAATAAACCAAATAATAGTCTAAACTATTGTACTGATTAGCAGAAAAAGAAAAAGGGCAGGGGATGGGGCATGAACACTTGACTCTTTGTTCAACAAGCATCCAGCAGTTATATTTAATTGAAGCAGCCTGAAATAATATTCAATGCATCCACCCAGAAAAATATTTCCAAATGAATTACTTCTAGAAAATAATTTAGAGGGGACTATTAAGCTCTTTTGTTGGCCTATTTGCATACTTGTTTCATTTTGCTTTTAATCTTTTCACACAGTGAAACCTTATTTTGTCCTTCTAACACCTTGTCCTCCTTTCTGCCTACTGTTGCCTCAGGTACCTAGTGATCTCACTGACCTAATTATGTCTATGTCCTTCCTTTGGGCAGTCAGAAGAAAGTGCTGGAGAGCTGAGGTGCCAGTGGAAAAGGAGGCTCACTATCAGGCAGACAAGCAGGAAAGCAGGGATATCTGATAAGTTTGCTGTCTTAGGTATTACCCATTCCCTCACTGTATTCCATATTCCCACAAATACTTAATAAAACACACATTAGGTGGTGACAGCTTCAGAATGAGATTTGTATCACTTGAATTTAAACCTATGGTAAATCTAACCTCAAAGCAGATACTTTGTGACAACAGAGAACATCCAGGGACCCTCAGTCATATTTTGTGTTACACGGTTTTCCATAATTCGGGTACAGAGGTTATCACATCTTCCTACCTCTGTTTGGGTTATTTATGTATTTATGTTTCATATTTTATTTTTTAAATGTTTATTTATTTTAAGAGAAACAGAGGGAGAGAGAGAGAGTATGTGTGTGGGGGTAGGGGCAGAGAGAACGAGAGGGAGAGAGAGAATCTCAAGCAGTCTCTCCACTGTCAGCACAGAGCCTGACTGGGGGGCTTGAATTCACAAACCGTGAGATCATGACCTGAGCCAAAATCCAGGTGCCTCTATGCCTCTATGCACTCTATCCAGGTGCCTCCAAAATTCAGGTGCCTCTATGTTTCATATTTTAATGTTTATATCAGGCAAACACAGGAATCCATTCCTCTCTGAAAATAGAGATTATACTATGGCATTTTTGCTATTCTTGGATTCACCTATATTTTTTCACATACTTGAAGGTTTATAAATGCTTATAAAATTTATGCTACGATTTTGCTTCTTGGATTCAACAAATGTAAAATGTGTTCAATATTGTGGGTTCCTTCTGGATTTCTAACCACAACTGTTTTCATACATTGTATCATAAAAACAAACATTTCTAGAAATAATGCAGATTAATACATTATTTTCCCTATAAATACATGAGTTATATATGCATATTGAGATCAGCCTTTTCTTTATGAATTATCACCAGAAATATGAAATTAATTAAAATTAAATATTTATATTGATATTACATGAAAAGAGTGAAACATAAGTCCTTTGGCCTCCTATTTCTACAGAAACATAGAGCCAAATATAAAAGATTTGTGAAATCAAAGACAAATATATATTCATTATTAGTCAGTAGTAATTACATAAACATTTGAACTTTACTGTATGTATTTAAATTTTTTATTTTTGTCAAATATTTATATCATTTACAGAACATAAGTTTTAAAATAGTTCCTGAGATATTTTTATTTCTTCTTTTTTTTTTTTCTGTAATCAGGTATGAAACCTGTGTTAAATGTCTAAGGGCAAGAATTGTCTTCTGGTACATATGCTAAAGCTAATAAGAAAACATTTTGGCTTAAATTTCTTTTAGGAAATAATATGATGTTATTTTCTAATATGTAAAGCACATTTAATGAAAACTGTAATAACTCTAAAGAAAAATTAGTATTTCTTTAAATACACTTAGGATCTATTTTTTCCCTAAAAAATTACCAAAAAAGCATCATCATATTTAATATCCTATATGATTCATTAAAAAAATGTAAACAAAGAAATCAACACATGCCTTTAAGATTTCTGATTATAAGGAAGCAGCTTTATTTAACTTTTTTTTTTAATAATTTATTGTCAAATTGGCTTCCATACTTTAGCCTCTGCTACAAAAGTGTAATCATCAAGACAGAATGGTATTGGCACAAAAACAGACACATAGACCAATGGAATAGAACAGAGAACCCAGAATTGGACCCACAAATGTATGGCCAACTAATCTTTGATAGAGCAGGGAAGAGTATCCAATGGAAAAAAAAAGATAGTCTCTTTAACAAATGGTGCTGGGAAAACTGGACAGCCACGTGCAGAAAATCAAATTAGACCACTTTCTTAAACCATATACAAAAACTGACTCAAAAATGGATGAAATACCTGAATGTGAGACAGGAAACCGTCAAAACCCTAGAGGAGAAAATAGGCAACAACCTCACTTAACTTCTTAAATGTCCTTTAAAGTTAATGTAGTCAATTCTGCTACACAAAATGAGAGTATCATTACCTTTGAAGGATTGAAGAGATGCCATCATCTTACTATAAACTCAGATCACTAAGGGTATCCTTTTAAGATCTTCAAACACAAAATCTTCAACAGTCAAGTTCCTGAATTTGATGACTGAAACTTAAATTTGTCCTCTGTGTTAATTTCAAACACTTAAAATCATTCATAGCTACTGTCTGAATATGTGAACTGCCTGTCTTAGAAGGTGAAACAATGAATAAATAAACTGTTACTATTAATGAGTCGCTAACTACTATTAACCAAAATTTGTATTCAATCACAGTGTTCCTTAAAATACTGTGTCAGTTTAGACACCTTCAGGCATAATGACAAAAAAATACCAAATCAAATGACTGAAGCAACATGAATTATTACTGTACTTAAAACATTTCCTCAGGAACATTGTTCCAATGATTCCATCATTTCATCAGAAGCCTATTTACTATCTACTCTGTCCACCTCAATATTTTGTCTATGTCTACCATCATGGACCAAAATGCTATCGGAAAAGAAAAGAAAAGAAAAGAAAAGAAAAGAAAAGAAAAGAAAAGAAAAGAAAAGAAAAGAAAAGAAAAGAAAAGGAAAGGAAAGGAAAGGAAAAGAAAAATATTAAGAGCTGAAAAAAGGAAGTACTCCTGTCTTATGTCCATTTTCAAGAGAAATAAATTATTTTTAAACTCCCCTCCACCCAAAAGGCCTCACTTTTTTTTTCCCTTAATTTATGAGAAGTGTATTTCACTGCATCACATGCCATTCTTCAGCCAATCACCATCAGGAAAAAGTGGATCACCATAATTTGTTTGGGTTATTTAACCTTCACCCTTGGGTCACATTGACCTTTTGATGATGATGAGCAAACAAGAAAAGGGTGCAGTTGAGTGATGTTTAACCAAGTAGACAAACAACAGAATCTGTCATGTAAATAAATTTGTGAATCATTTGTTTGGAGGGGGGAATACATTTTTCAAATCATTTATATATTCCTTGGTCAGGATTTATAATATGTGGATTCCTTTTAGAAAAATCAATATTTTATGGAATCCTCATTTTCCTCAAATTCTTTGGATAACAACTTAAGTATTTTCTTACTAGAAAAGTACTTAATATTCAAAAATTAGAAAAAAAAACATCTTTCCATATTTTATGTGCCTAGATTTGTACTAGTGAAGATTATAGACTCATTGGAGAGATAAAATATGATGAGGTTCAATAGGAAAATTTGGTGTACTTGAGGAAACATTAAAAACTGAAAGCAACTATAAATCAACAGGTATGTATACAAGAAGGACTTGACCAAGAACTAGAAAATCTGACCTGTTCTGCCATCCATAACAAAAAAAAACCAAACCAAAACAAAACAAAAAAACATCTAAAAGAAAAACAACTGGAAAAGTTCTACAAGAAGACTGAACAATTAACAAGGCCTTCAAGATTAATGAAGAGATGTCCCATGCTAACACACACACACACACACACACACACACACACACACACACACACACAAATTAGACTTCTATTTGGAAAATATAATAAATAATGGGAGAGAAATTAAAAAAGAGGATAGTAGGAAGTAAAAATCTAATTGGCAGATAATTTAAGGTAAAGCATAATAACATGGGTCAGGGTACTATTAGGAAAACATCTTTGCTGGTTGAAATAATCTCTTAGAGTTTTGTTTTTACTTGCTAAAGAATTTAATAAGTGTGGTTGATTGTAGGTGGTAATTTAAGAATGTAACTGAAATATTCAATAAACCCAGAGAAATGCCACAAAAATAGCTGTGATATAAAGTAAAAAAATCTTAAATAAATGTACAAGCACACTTTATATGTTTGTATATATAAATATTAAAAGCTAAATCAAAGCAAAATTATTTTAATTTTAAGTGTTTTCGTAAATAATATAATTTAAACCACCATAATTGAAATTAACAAAGAGTTCTATTTCTAAATTGAAAAATAACATGATTTTACTTTTTTATCAGTAATGTAAAATAACCTGAGATGCTTCTTTCAAACAAGAAATGGAGTTTGCTATAGGTCTTCCATGTGTTCTCATCTGCTTATTTTTTTTAATTACAAATTTGTCTTAAATACAGCTACCTTGACCAGGGCTTGAACTAGAACTCTTATCAATATGGTAGTTAATCTATATGAACATTAATCTTTTTATAAGCATCTCTCTGCTCTACTCATTAGGTAAGTTAACTGTGTTTCAGATATATACAATAGCATGTGCCAAATAGCTATTGCAAGAGGAATCCAGGTACCCTCAAGGAATTGAGAAAAAGAAGGTTTGGGCTAGAACAAGGAAAATGGTAAAAGACTACAAAAAAATGAGTTGAGGATATAAAAATGAGCCAGTCATACAAGGACTTTGTGGGGGATGCTAAGGCTTCTGTCTTTTATATTTAGATACTTGCAAAACCTTTGGTAGATTTTAAGCTGGGGCAAGATATGGTATTTGTCATCCTAACAAAGAGTCAGGATTCAATTTAAGAAATGAATTATAGGACAAATTTGGAATTAGTTAAGAAAACTGATATATATATATATCAGTTAAGATGCATTAGGTTGCTGTTAGATAGAAATTCATATTTGAATTGGCTTAGTCATTAAATATAATGCACTGGCCTATAACTTACCACTAGAGCTATCATGAAACTTTACCAAAGACGATAAGCCGACCTCAGGGTACAACTTCCAAAACTTTTCCTACCAGTTTCCTCAATGCTGTGTCCTAAGTGAGTATACAGCATGTTTCTAGAGTGAATGTGTGGTTTCAGTTCACGCAGCAACTCAATAAATATCAAGGAAACACTAATACCCTTTGACTTTTTTTCAGGGGTAGGTAGAGTTTACAAAACCATGGCAGATGTAGTATCTCAATGAGGTTACCAATAACACAGTTTTATTATGTTTACTGGTATGAACAATGCTAGCTTTAGTCTAAAATGAGTTTTCTGGGGAGAATAAGATGGCTTTCAGGGCGGTGAAGGCCAAATGCTCCTACAATTGCCATCTTGCTTGAGAGAGAGCAGGGACAATCAGAGAAAGCTGTGACAAGCCTGACTCTCAGTGAACCAATAGAGTTAAATGTTTTGCAACTGCCTGGGAAAGGTCTGTGATTTCCCTGCTTTCCCTCTGCATCTTCATTGCAATACAGTCTGTTCCTTTCAACACCTCATTTCCTGTGACAAATTTCCAGTGCGATGCTTTCCATTTTCAATAGTACTTAACGAAGTCATACTTCACTTCTCATTTGACTGGTGACATTTGTGCCATATCTCCTCAAACCATAAGGGAGGAGGGGTGAATGGCACCCTAAATTCTTGGCACTAAGAGCTCACATGGGCTCCACTTATTTTAGCGAGCATGATAATACCAAAGGTGATCTGTTGCATCTGGAAATCTGCACTATGTCACACTGATAATCTGCAAAATGTTGCTGGAAGTTTTGTGAAGATTAATTCGTAAAGCTAACATTATTTCACTCACTAATGGAGAAAACACTTTTTGAGTGCATATTTATTAAGGTATAGACAATTTTATTTTATAATTAATCACACGTGTTCTGCCCACTACTTTTTGTGCAAAAACATGTTTTACCTTTACATTTTAGCTCCTTGAGTTTTGATCCTGCACATTATCATCCCAAAATGGAGTTGCTGCAACGTGTGCATGTAAAACCACTGGGTGTATGGACAGAATCAGTTGCTATTCAGAAGCTATTGAAATTCAAGACAAAATGCATAAGGTACTGGAAGGGAATCAGGTGAAGGACTTTTTGCTCATTCTGAAAATTCATACTTTTCCTCTGATAAATATAGATCACATACATTACTACAGCTTGCCCCAAAACTATTTCATTGCAAATATTTATGCAGCATTTTTTGGTTTGGTTAATGATGAATGTCTTGGAATGCTACCATTAACTGAACAAGCAGTATCATAACTCAACTACAGTAGACATATATAGCAAAAGTAGTTTTGATAAGTAAAATCATATAGTTTCTAGAGTTGGAGAAAAATAAACTTTTAGTTCAGATAGATATAAATAAAGAGCTATAAACTAGGATTTAAATCACCTAAAATGATGACTAATATAATTTCCAAAAACAAAGGGAGGATTATAAGTACTTACACTCCAAGAACTTTTCTCATATACATTTTGCCTAATTCCACTGAGTAGGATCTCCTCATATGAGTCAATAGCATTTCTTATTTCTTAAACTTAAGAATAACATCAATGGCAATAAAATTTTACATTACATTATACTTTTAGAGAATTTTACACTTGATCTATATTCACCTGGTGTAGAATTATTACTTAGAGTTACCAAAATTCTCTTTAGAAATGATATTTATTTTTCTAGCTCACAAAGTGCAATGCTATATATATGCCTATGTTTATTGCTTGATGAGTAACTTTAACTTGAAATACTTGTAAAACTAGTCTAATACAATAGAATGAATGCTGATTGCTTTTATCTTATAAATTCATCTATTATTTTATAGATTTCCCTGGCATTTGGTATCATATTGAAACTAAAAAAAGAAAAAAAAAGAAACACTTAGCATTTTAAAGTAAATACCATAGACAGCCTGAGAAACACAGATAGTTGTCCAGAAGCTGGGAAAAGTAAGTCATGGAGGGTTATAGAATTGTAGTAAGAAACTCAGTGTGGTACTAGGAAAGCATTAAAAAATATATAGTTTGCTGCCTTTAAGAAACTGCCAAATTATAGCAAAATACGACTTTTAAAAAGAGATCACATTCTAAGATAACGTGTTTTGGGGTAAAATTAATGTTCAGTGACTGTGTATTGGGAAGGGAGGAGGGAGGAGAGATATGGTCAGTAGATATGAAACTAGCATACTAGCTACTTCTAGATAGTAAGACAAAGAATGTTTCCAAAATGTCCATATCTCAAGCATTCGAGTTACACTGGATACCCACTGGACGAGACACATACTGATATACAGATGGTTGACATGATTAAATGACATGTTTGCCTGGGAAATAAAAATAGTGGCACCTGTGAAATAATGGAATTTTACTGAAATCAATGTGAACAGATCTGTGCTTGAAAGTATAAATCTTCCATTTATCTGCTGTGCAACTCTAAGTCTCTGGTCCTCATTTATTTCCTTAATAATGTATTGGGAATAATAATACACCTTTCTAGGGATGGTTGTGAGGCTCTGGTAGCAGAATGTGTTTGATACGTGTACTAAATTGTGAAGCGCCCCCCCCCCCCAAACTTTAGAAATGTTAACATTTTTAATACTAGTGCAACATTACAATGTATTGGAGATATAGAGCTGGACAAAGGGAAAGAAGAATAAACTCATAGAAAAGCTGAGGCATAAAGGAACTTTTGAGTCAACAGACTTAGAAGGTGGCTAAATCATTATTCTTTAAGCAGCATTAACATAAACTGATTAATCCCCACTGAGGATTTCTTAGCATATGCCATACTAATTATTTCTTCAGAAAGCCTTCACCTACCAAATTTATTTGTCCATTCTAAATTATTTATTCTCAAAGGCTCTTTTACTATATCTCTCTCTAGAAGAATAGAATCAACTCAAAATGCCGTTCCTGAAATAACATATTTGTAATGTAAATGGTGTAATGTAATAAAATGTTTTCAACACTGACTTGTCACAGTATTCTGCACTTACTAAGTAATAATGTGACACAACATGCATAGAACAAAATTTAAAGTACTATATATTGCATAATATAATTATTTTCCGATAAGCATACCTATTAAGAACTACACACGTTCTTAAAGCTAACGGTTTATTATAATTTCTAAATCTAATATATCTTATTTTTATGATATATGAATAATGATGTAGTTGCATCTTGTTAAATTAAATTAGGCATCTCTTGCTGTTTTAGCAATTCATGTAATTGCCCCGTAATTTTGCAAATATGCATAATAAGAATGCACAAATGACATAAAGCTCATTTTTATGTAAACAGAGTAATTAATACAGAAATCTCAAATTCTCTTAACTGTCAGAACCAATATGCTTATAAGTTAGAAAGATCCTGGCTTACTGCCTTGAACAACTTAGACAACATTAGGTAATCGGCTTTCAGTACAATAAATATATTCATAAAAGATGTAAATGAGATTCAAAAAGGTATCATATAAGAGATGCTGGAGGATATGACACTGAGCTGCCCCCCTTTCTTCCTCCTCTATGATAATAAAGAAGACAAATTATGACAATGTTCATTTGAATCGAAAAAAAGAAGGTAATTGATCTTAGCATAAGAGAATAAAAATTGATGTAGTTGATCACAACTGCAATCTATTCTCTTTCCCTTGGGGTAAAGTGCCATTCTTATATATGCTCATCAAAATTGAATTGAATAGAAATAAAAGTGTACTTATTGACACTCTTCCCTCAGAATATGTGAAACTATCATGCACACGTTCAAATACTCAAGCAGTAGTCAACTAAAAACTATGCCCTTGGTCCATAAACTTTTTTCCTTTCAATATCTCCACAGCATCAAAATTGCTATATTCAGAAAATCTTTTAGAAATATTTTGTAAACCGACATTGTTTGTTATTGAAAAGAGTATTTTCGACCTTTGGATTGGCCATGCAGTGACCTCTTCCAATATGAAAACTCACGTTCTTCCAGGTCATTCTATTTATTTCTCTTTCTTTGCAGTTTTATTCCCATACACTATCTCTAGTTTCCTTTATTAGATTTCTTATTCAGATGTTGGGTGTCCTGGTCAGTGGTCCTTTCTCCTCTTCCCTGGGTAAGAATTTGATTAAATCTCAGGAGAAAACTCTTCCTATGGAGATATTATACTCTGAATCGTAGTTACCCATTTTGGATAGGTAATAGATTTGGGGCACTTAACTTTCAGTATATACATTTTTAATTCATCCTGTTATTTTCACCTTGGACACCTATTCCTCAAATATATTTGGTTTTCTCTAAGTCACAGACACTGAAGAAATTTCTCCAAAGAATTCTTCAGTCTTCTGCCCAGAGTAGGGAGAGCCTTTCATATGAAGTCAAGAAGAGAATCAAGGAATTTAATGGAGATTTTATATATATGACTTTTCAACTAATCCTTGTAAGCCCCCTGTCACTTCTTCTCCAGAGGCACTCAATGAAACCAATCACTGAGTGTTGTATTTTGAGGCTTCTTGTCTCTCTTCCTTTGCTGTTTCAAGATTTAAACTTCTCAGATCCTCTAGGGAAGTTTTACTTTGTACATCTGCACTGCATCTTCAGAAAAAAAAAATTTTTTTTGATAAGGTTTCCTCTCTAAATTCCTTGCTAGTTATTTCATAACACTAATAAAACATTGTAATGAGTGTCTTAGTAGAGAGTAAGGGCTAGTATGCCACTATACGAGCTTCCATCTTTAACCAAAAGCCTTCCTTTATTTTATAAATGTAGTAAAATCAGAATTCAGTCTTAATATATTAAAAATAGATACTACTTCCAAGAACTGAGACTGAAAATGTCTTGGGGTAAATTCGGTATTAATCATAATTGAACAAATAATTGCCAAAAGTGTGTTGGCATTACGGAGGATATGAAATTGAATAAGAATGCCTGCTCTCAGGAGACTAGCACTATGACTGGGAAGATTTATTAGCTACTACAACGTGACTACAATGTTAGCAAGAGTGATGGAAATACCATTGCAAATGTGCCAATACCAATCCAATGAGTTACACAGAATAGGATATAAACTTACAATCATCCAAAATGATTTAGGAAAACGTGTCAATCATAATGAATTTTCAGAATGTTAAGGCAGCTGTTGTATAGTAGAGATACAGAAGGTCATGCTTGGGGATGTCATTTTGAGAGAACATAAGCAAAGGTATGGCAAGAGAGCATCTATCTGTGTGTTTGACATCATTAAATTGTTTCCTTTGGTTAAAGTATAGGACACGTTTAGAGAGTAGGAAAAATATTGGTGATAAAATTTCAATTTATGAGGGCTCTTTTCTTACTGAGCATTGCAGTTCCTTCTCTTGGATTTTCTTTAATAACTAAATATTCCAGGCCAAAATCATCTCTTAATTCACGTGTATATTTCCCTAACTGGCCGAAGTTAACAAAAAAATGCAAAATGTCATTGATTATTTGGGGAAACATTTCAAATTAAGAGGGGCGCCTGGGTGGCTCAGTCGGTTAAGCATCGGACTTCAGCTCAGGTCATGATCTAACGGTTTGTGGGTTCGAGCCCTGTGTCGGGCCCTGTGCTGACAGCTCAGAGCCTGGAGCCTGTTTGGATTCTGTGTCTCCCTCTCTTTCTGCCCCTCCCCGGCTCACACTCTGTATCTCTCTGTCTCTCAAAAATAAATAAACGTTAATTTTTTTTTAATGGTTATAAGAGACTATAAGCAAAAAAAGAAAAAAAAGAAAAAAGAAAAAAAAAAAACTTCTTATTTGAAGTACACACACTCACCCTCATGCCCTCTCATCTGAATGCTTTCTCCCAAACTTTAAGCATAGAGAAAATAAGATTTTTATTTCATATTAAATGTGTCTGAAGACAGCTCTCTCTAAATTCTTTCACTTTTTTTTTTCTCTTGTCTTTGCTTTTAAATTTTTGTAATGTTTATTTATTTTGGGGAGGGAGAGAGAGAAAGCACAAGCTAGGGATGGGCAGAGAGGGAGAGGGAGACACAGAATGTGAAGCTGTCAAACTCAGGAACCATGAGATCATGACCCAAGCCAAAATCAGACAATTTTCAACCTACAGAATCAACCAGGCGTCTCTCTCTTGTCCTTTCTTTGGAAACTTTGTTTATTACTATATGCACACAGTAGGAATATGCAGCTTAGATAAATATTACAGTTTCCAAAGAAATTATCTTTGGTAGTTTTATCCATTACCAAAATCATAACTCAGAAGGAAGAATTTAACTGCGAGCTTGGTAATACCTTGGTTCTTTATAGCTCTTAGCATGAATTCGTGTCTTCAAAAGTTTTGATGTATGAGTACAGAGGTTTATTTACATCAAAGATAGTTCATACAAAAACCCTGATTAATATACTTTTTGAGCAAATCAGAGTGACTGAATTTTAGCTTAAAAACAACTCTATTTCCTTTGTGTTATGGTAGAATCATGCTAAAATTATGTTAGTACAATATAATTAGGTAATAAGACTATGATTTTATTTCAAATGATTTGAATATTTAAAATTCTTTACATGAGTTCCATGGGTTCCATAGGCTATCATTGTTTCTACAAATTGGATAAATATAGCAATAAATAAAATTTATTTCAAAAAAAATGTTAAGCTAAATACAGTTGTAATAATGTATGCCGTTTATTAAGCAATATCTTTTTTAAGAGGGTGAATTAAATCTTATGAATTCTTATAATGTTACAAATCACAAAGACTTAATATGTTGGATTAAATTGTTATTTCAAGGGTCTTAAGTCAAATTTAAGACCTTAAACTAACATAAGATTATAATTCTTTGGATATCTAGATAATTTCCAAGTAAGATAAAAAATATATTAGCTACAGTATATAATTTTAAATTGCTCAACTTTCCTATTTTTTTTAAATTTTTTAACGTTTATTTTTATTTTTGAGAGAGAGAGAGAGCGCGAGCAGGGGAGGGGCAGAGAGAGAGGGATACATAGAATCCAAAGCAGGCTCCAGGCTCTGAATAGTCAGCACAGAGCTTGATGCATGGTTTGAACTCATGAACCAGAGATCATGACCTGAGCTGAAGTGGGACGCTTAAACAACTGAGCCACCCAGGCCCATCTTTCTTATTTGTATATACAGGTTAGCTAAAGATTAATAGACCATGAAGACACAGATATCTTTAAATATAAATATTCACAAATATACAAAAATATATAATGTATAACTATATAATATATAGTATATAGTATATAAATATTATATATTTATATAAATATGTTATAGTTATATATTACCATGTAACATATATCATATATTATATACACACATACACAAACACATATTACATCATTTTCTTTATTTTGCAACATAGCTTTAATGTTCCCCTTAGGTTGACTACATTTTAGATGGGTTTATTTCTGATTCTGGTTCTCTGACCTCCCTTCTCTACTTCAGAGAACTTTCAGTTGAATATTATTTCTCTTCCTCCTAGTGGGGTAAATCTTTTCCCAGCCTCCTGCAGATTTAACAACCAAGGAATGTCTCCTTTAAGGGCCTGGGAATTACCCCTTTGAAATGTAATCAAGGGAGACAGAGCCCCTATCTGCCAATTTCTGTGAGAGGAAAAGAGGCTAAGATCCATAAGCGACAATCAGTAAACAGATGACCTAACCACACTGATCAACCTCTAAACTAACTTCTTCCATTACTTTACCAACTCCTCCCAGTTCTTAAAAACTCTCCTGCCTTATTTCAGCAAGATGAGTGCAATCTTTCTCTATTGCAATAGTCTGGACCTCTATTGCCAGTCTTAAATACAGCCTTCCTTGCCAGTTTAATTCTGTCTAGTGTAATTTTTTTATATACCTTAAAAAAATACAGTGATATGAAATGTGTTCATTTGAAAGAGTTATTTGAACAATTCTTGCTTTCCTGCTCTCTGGGTTTCTTTTGCATCCAGGAAAAAAGTTCATTACTACGTTTAAAAATGATAATATGTATATTTTCACAGACAAATTGTAATGTGTATATAAAATATTTTGTCTCTTACTATTCATTAAGATGAAAAATCATCAATATAGTACACACATTGTATTGTTCAATATTGTGAGGGAATTGGATATATTTTAAGTATAAAATTAAAAGTTTTAATTATACCACCTATTTGCATACCTATATATTTTTGTATGTTTAAATACATAGGCATATTTGAATTTTGAGGTTCATTAAAAATATTAACAGCCAAAAATATCATAAAAGACAAATTTGAGGGCATGTGGTAATTGTAAAATATTTGGAAATGTGACTTCTATTGGCTTAAGTTTATAATATACACAATTATTAATTTAAGAGAGACAATGAATTATATTGTGTTGACAAAGTTGACTCAATATGAAAAGAATCATTCATAATTTAATGTCATCATTAAGGCTTGAGTACAAATTATGAGTGGATCTTTTATAGAAATTACAATTAGAATTTGGGCTTCCTTTCTGTAAACTGGCCAAATTTTCCTGTGCCTAGCTAATAGTTCCCTTTAACACAAAAAATATTCATTAACTCCTTGAACTTTAACATACTCCTAAGTTATTTAAATAAAAAGTGCTTTAAAAAAGTTGCATTCCTAAAAATTATTGTGTTTTAAATGTATTCTCAGTATGGGCACCTGAGTGGCACAGTCAGTTAAGCATCTGACTCCTGATTTTTGCTCAAGTCACGATTTCAGTTTCCTGAGATGGAGCCCCACTTTGGGCTCTGTGCTGTCAGCAGGGAGCTTCTTGGGATTCTCTCTCTCCTCTCTCTCTTCTCCTTCCCTGATAGTACTTTCTCTCAAAATAAAAAATAATAAATAAAATGTATTGTCTATAAAAGAATGTGTTCTCTTATGCTGTTATGGCTTGTTGCTTCTGAATCTTCTTGATTTTGCTTTCCTAAAATTCATTCCAGTTGTCTTTTTTTTTTTGAGAGAGAGAGAGAGAAAGAGAGAGAGAGAGAGAGAGCACAGCACAAGCAGGGGACAGGGGCAGAGGGAGAATCTTGAGCAGGCTCCATGATCAGCCAAGAGCCTGACATGGGGCTTGATCCCGATCTCATGACCCTGGGATCATGACCTGAGCCAAAATCAAGAATGGGATGTTCAACCGTCTTGGCCACCCAGGCGCCCCACCAGTTGTCTTGCAATCCTAAACTATCTTTGGTTTTGCTGGAGTGGCTTTGACTGTAAACAGATGACTGATGGCTCTAAGGACCCGCACTGGGTTTGTGTCAGGGGAGTCTATTAGCTGCAGCTACAAATTGGACAGGGGTGTGTTATCTCAGTGAAGTGATGCCTATCTCAGGACACAACTTGGAATTTATTTTGGGACCTCCTTCTCATAATTGAAAATGAGAGAGTGGAGAGAAGGAGGAAGGGTGTTCTTTAGGTAATCTAACCTAAAAAGAGCAAAATAGGGGAGCCTGGGTGGCTCAGCTGGTTAAGCGTCTGACTTTGGCTCAGGTCATGATCTCATGGTTGGTGAGTTTGAGCCCCAATTCGGGATGTGTGCTGACAGCTCAGAGCCTGGAGCCTGCTTTGGATCCTGTGTCTCCCTCTCTCTCTGCACCTTCCCTGCTCACACTGTCTCTCTCTCTCTCCAAAATAAACATTTTTTTTTTTTTTAAAGAGCAAAACAACTCCATTTGAGTTCACAAACTTGAACCATAAGGGAAATTTTGCAATGTCAATTCCTATCCCCAAAGCTCTTTTTTCATGTTTTATGAGTCATGGAAGTAAGCAGAGTACTTCATGCTATAGTTCTGAGAATAGCGGAACTAGATCTTTTCACTAAGACCTTAAGACTATCAAAGAGATTCATGAAGTTAGATAGGCAGTGTTCCAATAGGGCAATTACAGAACTAATAGTGCCTATCTGAGGTAAAGTTTATGCTACCTCAGACTAATATAATTGTATTTACATTCATACAGAGTCCTGTGTTACTCTCAATGTTACTAAACAATTACAAAAGAAAAAAAAAATCATGAAACTATGTAATTTGGCTAATATTCCCAAATGGACTTTTATGTGTTCTTTGGACTGGTGGAAAGGATATGTACTTGTACTTTAAATTGAGCTCTCGCGGCTTCTTCCTTAGAAGTGAACTACAACTTCTGATTATAATCCTTCTTCTTGGTATGTGCAACGTTGTAATGCTCAAATGAGAGACTGAAAGAGAAGTCAATGTGTCTGTGCAACGGCTAGCTAATTAAGTGATCCAAAAAAAAAAAAATGATCTTCCAACAAAGAGAATAGAAAACCCTGACACAGATAGTGGAACAATTACCTTCAAAAACTTATCACATGACCACTCTAGACATTACACATTATACAGTGGTAGAGATCTAAACTGGTTGTTTCATTACAGTGTCATACTTTAAGCTCAGGTTAAAAAATGCTACAAGTTGGGGAGAGAGGCTGCTAAGTGACAAAAGCAGAATTTTTTTTGTCCTTGTGTTAAATAATCCCAAGACCAAAACAAAACAAAAACCTTAACTGCTTTGGTCCAAGAACCACCAGCTTCTCGAGTATAAAACATGAACCAATTAAACAGCTTATGAGACTAAAAACTTGTTTCAAAACATTCAGGTCAAAAACCTAACCTCATCCAAATCCAAATCCAAAGCCATTGTGTGATAACCTCTGTTTAATGCAGCAAATGATCAGTGTTGCATAATCAGTATTAAAATCCCCCAGTTCAGCCTCTAAAACCAATCCCATAAATATTCTACCTAATTCCTCCATTTGAAGAAACAGGCTGTTCAGACTGACATTCTTCTTTATGGCAGTAATTCCAGTAAATTTAACTTTGATTAACAACAGTTGGAATCTACGAAGAGCTACATGTATCTATAAAGAGTCACTTCTACAGGGATTTAGGAAGTTGACATCACTGTGAGATCAGATTTCCAGAACACGCAGGAAGTTTGAATTTGACTTCAAATATAAGTATTTCCATCCATGTAAGTTTTACTTTATACCCTCTAGTATCAAAATATATATAATGGGAAAGTATATTTTCATGTGTAAAACAAATATAGGTAAAGAGATCAGAAAATTCATTTCTATTAATTTATACTAATTTATAATTTTAACAAAAAAATAAAATCATGTTATTTTAAGATGTGTTTAAACATTTAGAGATAATATGACAATTCATTTGAGAATAAAAAAATACTTAGTGTCTAAAATATAATCATAATTTCTTGAGATTATAGGGGTTAAAAAAATATTTCATGTTAAGATCTGATAAGTACATTAATGAAGATTACAAATTCCAAGACAAGGAAAAAAGGGTATTTTAATGTTTGCATTCATTATTTTTTGATATCAGTTCTTTTTAAATATATCTCCATTTGAAGCATGTCAATAACAACACAAAAATTATAACATATTATCTACAGTAGTCATGTTACATAAAAATAGTTAATTTTTAATTATCTTAAAATTACAGTAGTTTTAATTCTACATAGAATATAACCACCTAAATATAAAATGCTTTTGGGAAAGGATCTAAATGTTAACTTAAATATAACTCTTCTGATAACTCTTAAATGCAATTTGATCAATATTTGGGATTATAGAAGCACTGAGCAGCTATGAAAATCTATAGCTGGAGGGCTTATATTTATTTTTTGTAATGCTTCTAAGAAAAGGAAAGAATGCAAGCAAAGTACCACAGCTGGAGTTTAAACAAATGGCCATCCATTAAAGTTTTTCAAGGCATTTTAAACATCTTTTCTTATGATTCTTGACAGCGGAGGGCAAACAAGGTTCTTTGTCAATTTATGACTTAGCTGATACCTATAAAGATCCTCTGAGATTACTGTAAGCTCCAGCTAATGTCCATTTCCTTTATGCTACATTTGGGCTTTCAAGAGTGATGTCCTCCTAGGTGGCTATCTGTCTCCCAGACTCATTTACCTGAATACATAAAATGAAAAGTGATGAGCTTTTGGGGTGGACTTACTATTTGGCACATTAAAGCTAATTTATTATAGATTAATATGACCTTAGCAATGCCACTTTTTTCTTACTTCGTTTTCCTTTTTGTGTAAGGAAAAGACCCCATAGATAAGAACAACCTGAAATAGATTATATATTACAAAATATGTTATGTATTGTCAAGTTTCATATATGTGTACATTACATACACACAGAGAATCCTTAGAAATTTGAAATTCATGTATGGTCATACTGAGGTTCTAATTTCCATTTGATGAATAAGTAGTCTTCATGATTCATCTTAAGTAAAAGGACAAATAACATTCTTATTCAAGGAAAAGTGAGTTTTGCTTGAAATATCAGTACAGACAAGAATAGGAATGCACTCTTTGGCATGCAAATGAAATGTAGGTAAGAACATCAATTTAAATTCTATTCCTTTTCCTAAAAAATGCTTATTTTTTTTAAAAACCTACATAATAACATAATAAATAATGTTGTAAAATTGGTTTTGAGATAAAAAATAAATATTAAAGACCATATATAAAAACACAGATATAGGTGTTGCTACAGATTCATAAGTATTCTAGCATCCTTGGAGATACACATCATTTAGCCTTTTTCTGCATATACCTGTAAACATGTTTTCCCAAAATCCACTTATCAAAGTGGATTATTAAAGTTTGAAAAATAATATCTTTTTGGTCGAGGACAGCAGCTGGTTTGACAGTTGCAATATTAACGGTGGGAAAGACAGAATCATGGCCAAGAACACAAGGGCAAACCTTACTTGCATGAAAAGCATCACATGAGGCTATATATAAACCATTGCAGCATAGTACTTTTTAATCTACAATCTTAAATATACATTATGCTCCCCAAACTGTGGGTACTTAAAAAACAGCAACCTTAATATCTTAACCTTAAAAACATGATTCAAATGTTAGTGTGGAAAATTGTTTAGTCACTAAAGAGGCAGAGTTGGATCAGACTTTGTTTGGCCGGGATGATGCTAAATTCTATGCTAGAGTTAATTATAGACAATCACAACTCTATTAACAGAGTGATCTCAGTCTATGGTAGTGCTAGGAACAGAGTATTGTGTCTTTCTCTACCATCGAGTGATGTGTGGTGTTGTGAAAGAGGGCCTGGTATTGTGAAGGATGTTTTCATATAACGTGACATTCAAAATGAACCCTGAAGGATAAATAGGGAGAATCTAGGAAAATGATTCCAAATTGTAGGAACTGATTTCTCAAAACCCAAAGGCAAATTGAAATAGAAACACTTGAATAAACTCCAAGTAATTTATTAACATTCATTAAGCATTCAGCTTAACAAATATATATTGAATACCAGCCATTTGAGTGTACATATAGCTCTGAAAACTCATTGAAATTTGAGCTCCCCTGTTTTATTTAAATTATGTTGAGCCTTATGGGCAAGAAACTTCCCTGAGTTTACTCCTCTTACCCTACACCTAAATAGGAGAACTCTTCTTTTGTATTGATTCATTATTATGCCCATGGATTGAATATTTTATAACTACATGCATAAGTAGTAAATATATAACATAAAATACACTATAAATGGAGTCAATATCCCTCCTACATAACCAATAAAAATGTTTATTACTGGTAAAATATTTTTAAAAAAGAAAAAAAAGAGTGTTTCTGAGGTTTTCTTGTGCAGTTCAGAGCTAAAACGAAAAAAAAATCATATAAAAACTCAAATAGTCACTCCATAAATATCATGGCCAATATAATCCAATCAAGTAAAACTAACAATAGCAGGAAAATTAAGAAAGTAGGTATGTCCATATTATACATATCGTTTTAAATTTAAAAAACAGAACCACTTTTTATAAACCAGCAAGTGTGCTTGCTCTTTCTCTCTCTCTTTCTCTCTCTCTCTTTTTCTCTCTCCTTAATAAAAATAATACTATGGACCAAAACTTAAGGGAATTTAATTGTAGAACCTGAGAATTCAGCAAGAGGCAACAATTAAAGACACAAAGAGGTACTGAACAAGTTGGAGGATTGTTGGGTGATAAAATGAGTTCTTCATTCCTCATGTTTCCATGTGAAGGAACATTTATTTGGATACCACTCTAGGTCTCTTGTCCTACCTTTTAATTTAGTCTGGTCCAGAAAAGTAAGGTAGACACTGAATAGGGCTTGGGGGGAGGAAACTGGACAGCCTGTCTGAACAGAGGGTGCCTTCCGGTCAGCTGAGAAGCCTGAAGTTGTGTAGATTAATTTTACTCTAAGATGAATATTAGGAAACCGCATATCACACTTCCACTCCATTCTCTAATCTTTTTCAGTAATGATAAAGCTGGCAGTTGATCTCCATCCATTCGATCCCTGAATCTATCTTTCAACAGCTTTTGCACCATTACTGGCTTTGTAACAGACAAGAAAATAAAACTCTCTGTGTCTCAATTTATTCATCCATAAAATGAAGATAATTTTTTAAGATGAAATTAGTATTACTAATATTTTCAAAGCGATTGGCCATATTTGGTACATGATGAACACTATTTAAGTATTGTTAAATAAAGAAACATTACTTATTCATCACTTTACAGCTTCAATTGTGAGATCAGAGAGGTATCTAGGCTTCATCTCAGTCAGGTCTTTGTGGAACAATGAAAGGAATTAGAATTCATTAAAAACCACCATAGAAAGTGCACTGCAAGGGCACCTGGTTAGCTCAGCCGGTTAAGGTTCCAACTTTGACTCAGGTCATGGTCTCACGGGTTATGGGTTCAAGCCCCACATCAAGCTCTGTGCTGATGGCTCAGAGCCTGGAACCTACTTCAAATTCTGTGTCTCCCTCTTTCTCTGCCCCTCCCCTGCTCACACTCTGCCTCTTTGTCTCAAAAAATAAATAAACATTAAAAATGCACCACATAATTTAGATTATAGGGAAGTTGGTAGAAGAGTGATATGCAGTTATCTAGATGGGAGGTGATGCTGGCATGAGCCTGGACATCAGTAGACCACATGTGGCTGAGAGACAGGTTTGGAAAATCTTCCTTACATTGTTCACAAACTTCTCAACCACCCTCCACCATTAGAGAGAGATTTTGCCTGTGGTTAAATTACTTTTGCAACTACCTGCAGGTAGGCTATTTTCTCTTGCACAGGCAAAAAGGGTATTAAATGATGGCTCTCAACATGATATCTGTACGTCCTACTCCCTGGAACCTGTGAATATTATTTTTTGAGGAATAAAAGGTTCTTGCGGATTTTTAAAAGAATCTTGAAATAGGGAGATTATCCTCGATTACCTGAGTCCTAAATCCAATGACAGGTGCCCTTGTCACAGAAAAGTAGAGACAATATGAGTTAGAAGAGTAGAAGACATAGAAAAGAGGAAAAAGTGATGTTACCAAAAAGTCAGAGATTGGAGTGATGTGGCTGTAAGTCAAAGAAACCAGAAATTCTGGTGGCCAACAGAAACTGGAATTTTCTACTGTTAGGTATCTACTGTTAGGTAGAAGCTAGACAGGAGCAGTGGAAGGAAGATCCAGAGACAGAGTCCCAAGTTCTTGAAGAGGAATGAGAAGAGACATGGGTTGGAGGCAAGGATGGCGATAAAGAAGTTACACATTGGAAGCCTGGTGGCACAACATCCCTACCTTGTTGTCTCTAAGACCTTGGGCCTGACAGTTCAAGGGCCAAAGGTGCAGAGCATGTACTCTTGTCTTCGACCTCTGCCCCAGGGTGACCCCTAGAGTCATTATAGTGCATTTGCATGGAGAAAGGCTGTCATGATGGTTCCAGTACTAATCTAGTAGAGTCAAAATGCCTTCTTCCCACTTGGGGGAGGAGTCCTCCAAATGACTGGAAGCAATCTTTCCCACTGGTAACACTACTAGGCTTCTAGAGAGAATGAGGCCCTGATGACACATTATTTTTAAACTTCTGGCCTCCAAAACTGTGATGTGAACAAGTTGATTTCTCTTGTTTTCAGCTGCCAATTTGTTATGGTAGCTTGTTACAGCAGCAACAGGAAACGAATGCCAATTTTAGTACTAGGAAGCGGAATACTCCTGTAACAAACATATAAAAATATGGATGTGGTTTTGGACTTGGATTCTGAGTAAAGGTTGGAAGACTTTGGAGAAGCATGATAGGAAATACCTGGATTGCTTTTGAAAGATAGTTGGTAGATCTATGATGCTAAAGTCAGTTCTGCTGAAGGTTTAGATAGAATTATAGAGCAAAGCAGAGAAAGTGTGTAATGCTTTAGAGAACAAATATATTTTCATAAATAGAATATTGATGGACATTGGGGCGCCTGGGTGGCTCAGTCGGTTGAGCGTCCGACTTCGGCTCAGGTCATGATCTCACGGTCCCATCCGTGAGTTCAAGCCCCGCGTCAGGCTCTGTGCTGACCGCTCAGAGCCTGGAGCCTGTTTCGGGTTCTGTGTCTCCCTCTCTCTCTGACCCTCCCCCATTCATGCTCTGTCTCTCTCTGTCTCAAAAATAAATAAACATTAAAAAAAATTTTTTTTTTAAATAAATAGAATATTGATGGACATCGAATGTTAAATGCACTGCAGGAAGGTGCTCAGGAGGAAATGAGAAACACGTAATTGGAAACTAGAGGAAAGACAAGCCTTGTTATATATAGTGTGTAGAAACTTGACTGAATTATGTTCTCCTATCGGATGGAAAGAATAACTTCTAAGTGATAAACTTGAATATTTAGCTGGGGAGATTTCCAGATTGTTGAAGATGCATCCTGGTTTACTTACTTATTTTGCTATTCACAATAAAATGTGAGAGAAAAAGAGAAATTGAGGAAGGAACTGTTCAAAAATTAACCAGCCATTTTAGACTTTAGAAGTTTTCAGCCTGTCCAGTTTGCAAAGAATGTTAAAATGAGGAAATTCACTGTCAGGAAAGTGGACTTCTGGAGAGAGATCCAAGATTGTGGCTGGACAACCTTATGCTGAAAGTTTATAAATGATGGATCATTTCAAAGACTTTAGCAAAAGCCAGGAATAGAGATGAGATTATCCAGGAATGATCTGAGGAGGACCCTCTTGTCCACTGGTCTGGATTATTGTGACATACACCAATTTGTTGAGAAAGAACACTGCCAGTGTGAACCGGAAGGAACAAGATAGGGGGATATGACAGAAAGCTGCTGGGCTTCCAAAATTCTACAGGCAAGCAACAAGAATATAGAGCTACTCAGCTGCAAACGTGTGTCATCCCTTGAGGAAATGGAAGATCAACTCTGAGGCAGAAACAGATGGAGCATCAGCCCTAAAAGGTGGAGACACATGTCCAGAGAGTGGAGCTACAAGCCACAAATGATTATGCTCAGACCTTGAAACCTAATAGAACTTGTCTTGCTAGATTTAAAAATTGCTTGGGACTGGTGACCTTTTTATTACTTAGAATTTCTACCCTTTGGAATGGGAATGTCTATCCTATGCTAGTCCAACCACTGTATTTTGGAAGCAGATCATTTGTTTTCTAGTTTGACAGGTCTACAAATGGAGAACAGTTTCTGCCTCTGGATGTACCATACCCAATCAGAGTCTTATTCATATCTGATTTAGGAGTTAAATGATATATATATTCTTATTTTTAAGCTCACGATATGTACATGATATTACGAATTTAGGGTTTATGTTACAGTGGGTTGAGACTTCTGGGAATTTGAGAGATGTGTTGGATGTTAGGTATTGGATGGACATGAATTTTAAGGGGCCAGAGGGGAGACTGTAACGGGTAATAGAGTGGCTCCCATCTCCACATGTTAACCATTGGAAATTGTAAATGTTAACTTATTTTCGAAAAAAAAGCCTTTGTCGATGTAATTATAATAAGGATTTTGCAATAAAGATACAATCCTGGATTATCTGGATAGGGCCTAATTCCAAAAGCACAAGTGTCATTACAAGGGAAAGGAAGAGGAATCTGAGCCAGATAGAAGAGAAAAAGAGAGAAGAGGAGAAGGCAATGTGGCCACTGAGACAGAGACTGGTGTGATGTGGCCATATTCTAAGGAAGCCAAGGAAGTAAGTGGCAATTAGAACCTGGAGGAGAAAATGAATGGAATTTGTTCACAGTGTCTGCAGGTAGTGAGACCCTGTGAACACACTGATTTTGGACTTAATGTCCTCCAAAATGTTTAGAGAATAAATTCATTTTGCTTTAAGCTACCAAGTTTGTGATAATTATTATGGCAGCAACAAGAAACTAATCCTCTCTAATGAAATCTTTGCATATTTAATCTCTTATTGGGTTCTATTTCTCTGAGAGCCTGAACTAACACGACAGAGATGGGATATTTTTGTTATCTGGAGCTCAGAATCAATCATTTATGTTGGACATATTAAATATAAGAGTCTCTAATATATTAGAGTGAGAATGGCAGGTAAGCAGTTTGTTACATGGGTGTAAAAGATCAGTGGAAATGCCTATCCTGGAAAAATAAATGTAGGGGACAGTGAGACAAAGATGATCTTTACAGATACAGACTATTTGAGGTATCATATTTCAAATGGTGTTAATAAGTGAGAAGAGAGTCTTCCCTGAAGTACCTCTGCATTTCACATACTGTCAGAGGAGAATGAGCTAGTGAAGGAGACTAAGAAGGAAGAGATAGTGAGGTTATGTGGTTTGTGCCCAGAGAGGCCTAACTCATTTCCTGTTTTTAACCTCAACCCTTATCTTCTAAGTTAATCTTACTTCATTTCTATCTTCCACTTTCTACTGGATTCATCTTCATGAGAGTTAGATTGGTTTGTATTAATGGTGGTTAATTCCCACCTTTTGTAGAGTTTCTTTATTTTTTTTTAAGGTTATTTATTTTGAGAGAGAGAAAGCCTAAGCAGTGGTGGGGCGGGGGGGGGGGGGGGGAGAAAGAGAGAGAGAGAGAGAGAGAGAGAGAGAGAGAGAGGCCCAAGTAGGTTGCACGCTGTCAGCACAGATCCCACCATGGGGTTCAATCTCACGAACCATGAGATCATGACCTGAGCCAAAATCAAAAGAGTCATTTGTTTAACCGATTGAGCCACTCTGGTGCCCCTGTAGAGTTTCTTTAAACTGAATTTTTTTCTGCTATCTTTCTTTATAAAAACAAACAAACAAAACAAAAATAGTATTTAAAATATTTCACCAAGGATCTCTGTCAACATATCTTTGGAACAAAGAACCATATCAATATTATTGGGGGGGAGGGGAAGGTTATTTTCCTGTTCGGTGTTTCCGGTGTACAAAGGAACAATAAAGGTACAGGGATGAGCTGAAGAGATCAGCATCAGAAGGCAAGGAGGACTAAGGCAATCTGGTTGAAATAAACGTTCCTCTAGTCACTTTCGCTGTCTACACACAACCTGAAATAATTTTATTATTTTAGCTTTTGTCATCTCAGATAACTTTATATTCTCTCTTTTAATTTCTTTGAATTCTCCAAGCCAACATGACATTAAAACGAATAATCATTGGTAATCTCTCTTCTCCAACATGCATATAAACTTCAGTGTATGAGAGTCTGCTGATTGCTTCCCAACACACGATATTCATCCTCCTCTTCTTCAGTTGGGCATTTGGTCACCCAGAAGAAAAGCAACACTCTCTTGCCTCCTTGTAGCTAGGTGTGGC
The DNA here is from genome assembly GCF_024362965.1 of Panthera pardus. Taxonomy (NCBI): domain Eukaryota; kingdom Metazoa; phylum Chordata; class Mammalia; order Carnivora; family Felidae; genus Panthera; species Panthera pardus. The sequence goes on from NW_026526765.1 coordinate 17,991,274, forward strand.
TCTGTTATGGAGATATAGCCAATAAAATACAAGTAGCAGGATCATGTAGGAGGTTCTACAGATAGTCTCTGAAAGGAATAGGAAAGTCCCTTTCACCCTTTATTCTTTCCCAAAGGTTGGAATGCAGACATAATGTCAAACTCAGAAATAGAGCCACTAGCAGAGAAGCAACAAGATTAAAAAGGACCTGTGTCCCTTGAAACACACGGAGCTGAACCAGTTTGGGAGACTGTGCTCCCTATTTCAGAAACTTTAAGTGAGAAGTGCGTATCTTATTTATACCACATTTCACTGGGAGTTGCTGCCATTCACATATGAAACTAATCTTGAGTAATATCGATTTTTTAATAATTTCGAACTGGGTTGGTAACAGAACATGTGTCATTGGTTTAATGGAAGTTGTCCAGCAGAAGAAGGCAAGGACTCACATTATGGACTCACAACGCAGTAGCAAAATATGGTTAAAAGTCCCTGTTTTACCTCATAAGGGAGATCAGGTACTGGTGAAGTTGGATAACAAGAAGAAATTATCAGAAATTGCTATGAGCTGAAATGTATCTCTCCAACCTTCTTATGATAAAGTACTGGAGACTACTCCAGTACCTGAGAAGGTGACTGCATTTGGAGATAAAGTCTTTAAAGAGGTAATTAACTTAAAATGAGGTCATTAGTATAGTCCTTAATCCAAGATGGTTGGTGTCCTTATAAAAGGAAACTAAGAACAGAAAGATGACCACGTGAAGACACAGAAGAAACAAACAAACAAAACAACAACAAAAAAACCCAGTCATCTACAAGCCAAGGAGAGAGGCCTCAGGAGAAACCATCTTGGCTTTGGACTTCCAGCATCTAGAATAGTGAGAAAATAAATTTCGGTTGTTTAAGACAGGCAGGCTGTGGTACCATTACAGAGATCATCAAAATTATATTGTGTATTAACTCCTGTTGCCACTATTAGGAGCTTCCCATAAGAAAGAGGAAAATTTAGCATATAGATAACCAGTTCTGGAGAGAGATGCAGAGGAATACAGTCATGCTAAAGAAGGCTTTCTCTGAAGGTAGCATATACCTATTAACAGCAGTTCAGTGATATGGCGCATTGCTGGGTGGGGAAGTCAACAGCTGCTGCACGTAGCAGTGAAACTGCCCTAAGCACTGACTCTTAAGGTGGAGTCTTCGCAGGAGATAAGGCTGTGCCTCAGGGCTTTTTCCAGCACCTGGTGTTAGGAGTTCTCAGCCAAACAGTAAAAATCAGCCTGGATAAAACATCTTATTCGGATTGCTGCTTCACACCAAGCTCCCATCCCTCCTCTCTCTTTAATATTATTTCCAGTTATCAGTCACGAAATTAGAAGTAATAGCACTGTGAGTATGACTCACACTATCTACATCCTCAGACAAAAATTTCATCTAATAAGATGTATCGTAAGATGTATTGTAAGACAGTCCTCTCTGGATTGGCTGGTGTTTCTGCTTGGTCTAGACCTCCTAAGCAACAGAAATTTACATACCATAATGATAGAAAATGTCTCCTTTTCTTTTCCCTCAGTACCATCTGCTCTTTGTATTTTAAAGGTGGTAGTATATGGAATCTGTTTTCTCCTTTCACCAAAGACATCTGTTCCTGTTCAAAGTATAATAAAGCCTTTCTTATTTCTCCAGAGCCAAGGTTTACATTCTTGGTTATAAAATTTCTCCTCCATCCCTAAAAGAAGGTCTGTTTACATTTCAGAATAAAAGATAAGCTCCTTCTCTTAACTCCAGAAGGGTTGAGGATTGTGTCAGCACCTATATAAGCTTCAAGATGCACAATTTTGGAGTGTCTACCCTGTGGTATAGACCACTCTGTATACTCATGGTACATTTGGCTTTTACTCCATAGCCCCACAAAGGATTGGGGAATGGGGAAACAGCAAGAGACCTAGGATTTCTGGAAATAAATAAAAAGTTTTTTTTTTTTTCTTTTGTCTTGGATTAGTATATGGTGTTTCTGCTAGTGTATTTGTGGGTCTGTGTACCTATCTATCTATCTATCATCTATCTCTGCATGTAGGGTAACATCTCAAACTCTTCAGTTTCAGACTTAATAGGTATATAAAAACGGGCAAATGGATGTGACAAAGAGCACAAGTGTACGAAGTGTTCTAAGGTTTTTTTGAGAAATGTACTGCAAAAAACAAAAAAATAAAGAATAAATATAAAAATATTACAAGCGTAGCTTGCAACCCTTCAAAACAATCCCTAGGCCAACAAACCCATATCAATATAATTGTCATTTTAAAGTCACTCAGCCTCTAAAAAGGACATCTGTTTCATTGCCAACTTCACATGTGGACAGAGAGTATAATGGATAAAAATAAACCTTGCAGAAAGAGAGATCCAGAGGCCATAGAGGACAATGAAAAAGGTAACTCCTGCCAGAAAGCAAATCCAGCCATTAACAGATGGTCTAACAGGAATTAACCACCCTGCCCGTGCAAGGAGGCTTCAATTCCTTCCCAGAGTAATGACTGCCTTGTGTTTCCCATTCTTCCTCTTTCTGAAAGCCAGTTTTGAAATGGGTTACTTACTATCTCAATACAATTGTATACTGAATGTGTTAGGGACATATAACTTGAATTCTAATTTACATGTATAAAGTAAATGTGTCTACCTAGAGCAGTACTTGACTACGAAATGTTATAAGGGACTGCTGTGTTTTATCACCACCATTAGAATCAAGAAAAGCTATTAAAAATACAATGATCTTTAATTGACCCCACAATGCCAGAACCTCACTGGCCAGACCAAAGAACAATGGCTCCTATTTTAAGCATTTGTATGCAGACTCCTAAACTTACTTCTTCCTGACCAGACAACACCTTTTCAGTCTCATCAGCATAACTTAGAAGAAATAACCTAACACACTTCCCATCCTTTCCAGCAGTTAGATACTTCTAATTTGCCCCCTTCATTAAGTACTCTTAACTTCTTATACTCGTATATCTCCTTGCCTAGTGAGTTAAATTCAGTTTGGTTCTAGTTTTTTAATAACTAGATTTAAGAACTAGATTAATTTTAATCTAGTTCTTAAAAATTACTGGTGGTCATTATTTACAGATGTCACAGCACACTCAAAAGTTATGTATCTGATAGAGGGGCCATATATCACATAGAGATATTGGAGACTGGACTGAATGCAGTAACCAGTTGAGACTTTAGGATTTTTTCCCCTTAAAAGAGAAGTTGAATGCACGGAAAAAAAAAAAACAAAAACAAAAACAAAAAACAAAAAACAAAGAAAACACACAAATTTGTGTTCAGGTTTCTGAACAGCTATTGCCACAGACTTCTTATATTTTCTTCACTTCTTTGATGCCATTAGACTGTCAGGTATTTTGCTGTCCAGGTAGTCCATTTTTGTTTGTTTGTTTAGCTCCATTGCGGGTGTAGTTACACAAAAAAAAGCTCCGCCCCCCGGAAGTAAGTGGAGGTAATGCGCAGCTTCCAGTAACAATTTTTAAACGATAGTTAGCTTACCACTTTGTCCTTTCTTCTTTGACCTAATCCTTCCCAATGACTGGAATGCAAATGAGATGGCTGCGGTGGATAGCCAACTTGCAAGTGAGTTCACCTTGGGAATGGAAGCTATATAAGGTGGAACGAGATAAAAGTAATGAATTTTGTGCTTTGTGGACCAGAGCACCACACACTGCACTCAATTTTTATACATCTGAATTCCTCCACGAAAGAAATAAAGTTCTATTTCATAAAACTATTGTTATATGTGATCTTTGTTATTTCTAGTCAATCATAACTAAGAGATTTGGCAAACTAAATTATTAAGTAGACAAACCGTCAGACAAACGTTTGAACCTTTTCTCAGCTTTTGGACACCACTGGAAATTTTCTTCTGTGCATGAAATCCCTTCCACAGCACAGCCAAAATTTGAAACTTTTAATTACCTCAATCACTGTCACTTAAGATCTAAGACTTAGAGCTTCCTCATCTCAATCACAACGTTTTTCCCCTTCAGTAAAACCCACAGAACCTACTCTTTATTTCTAAAAGAATATTCACTCACCAAAAAGTCATCTATCACTGATGTCTTCCTTCCTTAAGTTCAGCATTTATGTTTAAAAGTATGATTTAGTTACTTCATAACACAGGTGAATTATATTTTATAGTAGCTTCATGATATTATATTCTTTTGACAGCTGTTGTAGGAATATGATGGCACTAAACTAAACTGGTGGTAAACATTAATTATAGATATAATTTATTGAGGTATATTGTATACCAAATGCTATACTATGTCATTCGACTCTCAAACTATTATACAAGCAATTAATAATAATAGTGTCTAGTGGGTTGGACCCCTGAAAGACATGTCCAAGTTTATCCCTCAGAAAACATGACAGTTATATTATTTGGAAAGAGTCTTTAAAGATCTAATCAAAGTCAGGACTTCAAGGTGAGATCATCCTGAATTAGGTAAACTCTAAGTCCAATGAAAGTGTCCTTATAAGAGGGGCACCTGGGTGACTGAGTTGGTTGGTATCTGACTCTTGATTTTGGCTCAGGTCATGATCCATGGCTCATGAGATCGAGCCCTGCACCAGGCTCTGTGCTGACAGCATGGAGCCTTCTTGGGATTCTCTCTCTCCCTCTCTCTCGCTCTCTCTCTCTGCCCCTCCCCAACTTATGTGCAAAAAAGTGCTTTGTCTCCCTCTTTCTCTCTCAAAATAAACAAATAACTTAAAAAAAAAAAAAGTGTCCTTATAAGAGATAGACAATTAGAAGACACATACAGACACACAGAAGGGAAGGCCATGTGGAGACACAGACACAGAAAAGGACATGTAAAGATGATGGCTGGGATTAGATCAGTGGGTCTAGGATCTATAAGCCAAGGAATGTCAGCATTGCCTTTGCTACCAGAAGATAGGAAGAAGCATGGAACAGATTCTTCAGAAGGAACCAATCCTGCTAACACTTTATTTTTGACTTCTGACCTCCATAACTTTGAGAGAATAAATTTCTGTTGTTTTAAGACATCTAATTTGTGAAAATTTGTTAGGGTGGTCCTAGGGAACTAAGATTTTGCTACTAGGAAGGATACTGCTGCTGCAATAAATACATAAAATACCTGTAAACGCAAAAGTGGCTTTGGTTTTAGGTAATAGAAGCAGGGTGAATTGGGGGCACATAATAGAAAAAGATAAGGTTGTCTTGAAGAGATAACTGCTAGAAGCATGGCTGTTTATGACCATTTTGATGAGGGAAGGAAATAAAAAGCACCAGAGAAAAAGTTTCTATCATCTTAGAGAACACAGTTTGTCATAAACAGACGTTGGTAGAAATATGACCATTTAAGGTGCTTCTGGTGAGTCACAAAATATGATAAAGAACATGTTATTGTAAATCAAAGGGAAGGTGATCCTTATTATAAAGTATCAGAAAACTTAGCTGAATTGTTTCCTACTCTTAGGTGATTCGCTGTTGGCTGTAAGCAATGAAATCAGACATTTGTCAGAAATCTTTTGAGGGAAGGTGATGAAGATGTAGCCTGGGATCTTCTTACTCCTTACAGCAAAATAGAAGAGGAATGAGATAAATTGAAGAAGAAACTGTGAAGCAAGAAGGACCCAAAACTTGATTGAGGAGATTCCCAGCCTATTCAGATTGCAAAGGATGTTGTGTAAAGCCTGCTCTGTCTGGAGAGAGGGGAAAGGGTGTGGCTAGATAAACTGCTGTTGAAGTGATTAGGTGGGTGATTAATGTATCCAATTAACCATTTTAATAAAGCCAGTAATAGAGACAACATTATTTAGAAGGGATTTCTGCATAATCCTCTTTCTAATGCTGTGGATCTCCTCAACCTACACAGAAGATGCAAAGTTTTTGAGAATGTTACACTAGCCAAAACTCCACCAACTCAGACTGAAAGGAAAAGACATGGGAAGTAATAAAGGATGACTGTCAATCTTCTGGGATTCTACAGGGAGGTAAAGGGCTGAGAGAGTTACTTAGCTTAAAACATGTGCTAACCTTCGGGGCGCCTGGGTGGCTCAGTCGGTTAAGCGTCTGACTTCGGCTCAGGTCATGATCTCGCGGTCCGTGGGTTCAAGCCCTGCATTGGGCTCTGTGCTGACAGCTCAGAGCCTGGAGCCTGTTTCAGATTCTGTGTCTCCCTCTCTCTGACCCTCCCCTGTTCATGCTCTCTCTCTCTCTCTGACTCAAAAATAAATAAATGTTAAAAAAAAAAAAAATTAAAACATGTGCTAACCTTCAAATAAAGGAGGGATGTCTATGAGGGTATCCAGAGCAATGGCCCCATTGCCAAGGGCACAGAGAGAGACATGGGAGAGACATGGGAGAGACATGGGACAGCTTCTCTCTTAAAGTGTCTAGAAGGAACCAAATTTGCTGACACATAGATTTCAGACTTAGGGTCTCTAGAACTGTAAGTGAATGCTTCTAAGCCATCCAGTTCATGGCAACTTATTACGGCAGTGTTAGGAAGCTGATGTGTAGTTCACTCCCTTTACATGCAAGCACATGAAGTGTTGAGGAGTTTAATACCATCACCATGGTCACACCACACTTAGGTAATAAAGTAAGCTTTTGTATTCAAGGATTCCACACCACAATTAATACTCCAAATAATCTCTGGAAAGACCCTTTACTTTTTTGAGCAGTCAATGCATAATGATGGACTGAACAAATAATCAAAGGATTCATTTAGTTTGTAGTCATTCTAGTATGTTCTTGACACAGATTTTTCCAAAACAGGAAAAAAAAAAAAATCTAAGCAACTACAATCCCTCCAGGAGCTACAACATGCATGTGACCAGGGTACAAACCAGAGTATTTATGATCAGAATCAAGATATCACCAATAAAAGATTTCACAGAAATCTCAACCATCAACGGCACCACCTTAATAGAAGCAACGTGCACACAGCCACGCGAAGCCCAAAAGGCAGCATGGTAATTCATCATTTACATCAAGGGCTTAGTACAGTCCATGAGTTTGCCAAAATCAGTTCACTAGATTTTCACCATTAGTATACAGTAAGTAAAGAAACTAGGAAATATGTTTCAGTGGTAAGATCTGATGGGGACGTAGGCCCTTGCAACTGTTCTTACCGAGTCAGTCATTAGAGACATACTTAGGCGCATAGGTTATCGCACCAACCCTCCTATTTTTTAAATGACATTAAATGTCAATGACTGTATAATTAAGTGTAATACAGTATAATATTCAACTACACCATGTTACTACATAATGCTTATATAGTAATAAATCCTACTTGAAGTGTTGTTTTGAGGTCCTTCTGAAAGGTGAATGCCAAAATTTGATGTAGGAGAGAAAGAGCAACTGTGCTTCCCTAGAACAATAATCATAAGATCACTGTTTATCACACTTATTCACATGTAATATCCAATATATTCAAGAAAATATTAGCAATTTCTAAGTCTTAGAGATGATACATATTTTGTAGTTTTATGTTTTATAGAAAGCCATATAAATATATATTCATGTATATATATGCAAAATATGTATGTATATATGAATATATGTATATATATATAGACACATGTATGATTGAAATATATAGATTTATCCCACATATGATTGAAATATGTATGTATGTGTGTGTATATATATATATTAAATAAAATTATATATAAATTACATTGTGATATATATATATCACAATTTAATTTTTTTTTGAGGTCTCACTATCTAACTTCATTTTTAATTGAAGAAATTCATGTTGGTGGCATATAGAAGCTCACTGATACAGACAAGGGTAGAATTTAAACTAGAATAAAAATCCTCACTTCCCTTTTTGGCTCTTTCTACACACTCTACAATCACTATACCTTTTATATGCTATAAGCTCCAGTATTCATTTTAGTGACATAAAAAATATATGAACTTGGCTTTGTACTTCCCAGTTTATTTTATCCTTCTAATCAAGCAGCCTGACTTCCTTTATCTTATTTGTTTGTTTGTTTTATTAGCTAAAATATACAGAAGCGGCATCATAGGAGGACATTAACGTGTAGAAAAAAATGTTCTTACATACTTGCCTAAATTATGTATTTGATTAAAACTGCTATAACAGCCATGCCTTTCTAACCAGTAAAATGAATCTCATGCATCAAGGTAATGACTAGACCTTTAACATGATATATTGTACAATACAATACCTGTAGAAATGAGCAAGTAAGGAATAATTACAAAGGAAGTGTGCATTTGAGGAAACAACTTTGCAATTAGAGGCATGCATCTAAGAAATGCCAGTATTTCTATGTTTGCCCTATGCATTCTTAGTAACCACATGGTGTTTTAACAATTATAAGATATTACAAACTATTAAATGCGAAGATTGGTATTTATTCATGAAGAATATTTTAAAGTTAAATACCTTGCATCGCTTTATGTGTCAAAAACAGGTAACAGTCACTTTGTTTAGAAGGTGGGAGCAATTTATTTTCTAAGGCTGGCTGTGTATCTTACCAGCTTCTTTGTTTAAATGTCCACAGTGACTTCATTCTACAGCACTGATAATCAATACTGGAAAAAGATATACATTTAAAAAATAAGCAAGGCCCTCTACAATCTTTACAATGCTAATCCAGCCTTCTGAAAATATTTAGGTGACACATCTTTGTGAAAGCTCAAAATCTCTCACACATTACAATGCAGAAGTAAAGTGCTGGTTTTCAACCAAAATTCCATCAAGCCAAAGATAGGAACTGAATGGTTAAAATAATAATAATAATAATAATAATAATAATAATAATAATAATAATATAACATCCCAAATTCTAAGCAGGGTTACCTGAGATACAGAAAATGGGAAAATGGTAGGCAGAGTGGAAAAGAAAAAATTTTTTTTCTAATTTAGTTACAATCAGTCAATGTGACTTAATAGGAATAGAATGGAGTCAACTATTAAACAGACTGATTTAATGGATCCTAAGTCCACAAAAACAAGAGCAAAGCCAACACTAATAAGACTTCTTCATATGGTAGTTGCAGATTACAAAGTGCTTTCATAAACATAATCTCTTATTACTTTAATCTTTACAACAGTTTTATTATTAGGTTGAAAAGTTGAGGTTTCAATCCTGTTCTTATTTTAAGGCCTGCCACTAGGAAAGAAAAGTCTGAATCTCTCAACAGATTTTCCCATCAATACTTACATTATATCCAACAGCCTGCTGATATACGTCCCCCTGAATGAGCCACTGACATCTGAAACTCAACAATTACAATTTTAACTAATCATCCCTCCTTTCTGTTTAGAATGTCTCTTCTTAGTATTGCATATTTTAGTATGAGGCACCATTATAATCCATTCTGTTTCCTAAATTACAATCCCTTGCTCCCCTTTATCTCCCGTTCATGTATCAGCCACGGTCAAGGAATCACCAAATACTATTCTCAAGGGTCTTAATGGAATCCATTTAATCTTGTCCATCTAACTATCACTATCCTAGTTAATACATTACCGTATCTTGTCTGACCTACTAAAGTATCCTCCAACTCTAAACTTTCCATTTCTTTTTAACTATTTCTGCACTAGACAGTAAGAATGACTTTTCTGAATCCCGAACTGATTACAACACTACCTAATTAAAAACCTGTTTTATCTTTCCTCATGGCGTCTGCCTGAGTTTCACATGTGTCATGATTCTCTCTATGCTTGTTTGTCTTGCATCATCCATCACTAGTCATCTACACCTCCTCTCAAACTATTTACACCCTACTTTGTAACAAATCTGCTCCTTGATTTTGTTCTACAGAGAAAAAAAAAGAAAAAAAGCTCTTTTACCTACTGTTTCCTCTATCTAAAATTCTCATCTTTTCTCTTCTTTCACTTTATTTAACCCACAAAAGCAATTATTGTCCTTTCTTTGGTCAACCTTCCTTTTCTCTGTCCAGATTTAGTTTAGAAGCTCAATCACGTCTTCACATAGGACATGTTTTTACTGCTTCCTTCCACACACCATACGGTATGGAAATTGCCCAGGTCATTCTCAATCTCTCCACCCGATTGTGAGTTTTCAGATGGCATATTATAATTTTTTGTACTCTATTACATTATACTACAATCTACTTATTTCAAGTTTATTTTTTGGTGTTTTTTTTTTTTTTTTTTTTCAACATTTTTTATTTATTTTTGGGACAGAGAGAGACAGAGCATGAACGGGGGAGGGGCAGAGAGAGAGGGAGACACAGAATCGGAAACAGGCTCCAGGCTCCGAGCCATCAGCCCAGAGCCTGACGCGGGGCTCGAACTCACGGACCGCGAGATCGTGACCTGGCTGAAGTCGGACGCTTAACCGACTGCGCCACCCAGGCGCCCCTATTTTTTGGTTTTAATACCAAAAGTTCATATCAGAAGTTTTGAGTGTAAAATCTCATTAGTTATTGATATTGACAGTGATGTGGACAGGACAGAACAGTGTCTTTAGAGGTGAGCACAGGTATTGAAACTCGTATCAAAATGGTGTGATTTCCACTTTTATCTCTGTTTATAAAAGCTGTGATTAAAGAAGCTAAATCCTTAAAGTTAAGAAACCACAGATACTTAGAATTTCAGAGACTTTTGGGGGTAGCAGTTACTGAAATCTATGTCTCCCACTCCAGTGAGGGCTAATCTAGCACAGAAGGATCCTAAAAACATGTCTTCCTCCCCTGTGCTTCCTCTCCAAAATAGTTGATCCCAATGTAGGTCAACTATATAATGTACTAGTTTCTAACTGTCAAAATCATTTTTAATACATTCTTCAAACTATCTGGCACCCCTGTGACCTGGAGCAACAAAAGTAATCAAAACCTTCAGCTTGCTGCCAACGAGTGTTGTAAGACTCAAATTGTATTCTATACGTATATTATATATACACAACCACATAGTACATATGACATGTGTGGGTTAGTTATAATTATAAATAGTTATATGACTATATACAAATTATATGACTATATACAGAATATACATTATATACACATATAAATATAGTATTTGCATATAAATTTATATGCATGTATTTGGACTGCAGTCCATACTGCTGAATTGGACCCAACATCATTTAAATCAAAATATGTAGAAGAAACACATTCTACCACATTTGGAAAAGCCCCTAGAATGATGACCAATTCCACTGGTAAAATTATTCTTATACCTTCAACCCACTTTTCCCCCAACAATGGTAACAGATAATGTTTCCACTAAATAATATATTGACATCTTTTTCAGTAGATAATTAATAAGCTACCTGAATATCTATTATCGACATTCCACAATATGCTATACTGACTTACCTATTACTAAAAGTATTAAGCCATACACTGAGGATATTTATTTCAATATACTAATGAAAAGTTGCAGAAAACTATCTGCACAAACAGTACTTAAAATGCATGTCTAGAGATTACCTATAAATATTTCAAGGTATCTTTTGTGCAAGAAAAAGTAAGAGAGTAAAAGTCCTTATGTAAGTTCTCAAACAATAAGGGAGTATAGTCTTGGAACTCTGTTCTCCATATTAAAGATTTCCACAGTGACTAAGCCACTTTGACACTTAGAAAAAAAATTTTTTTTTTCTTTTCCTCTTAGAGAAACCTCTTACATATGTGTGCACTGTGTTTTTTAGTCTACTTCTTTGTGGTACACTATTGTAACACAACACGTTCCCAGGCAGGAACAAAAAAAAAGAGGACTATACCCTATGTTTTACTTGTGTTTCTTATTTCCCAATAGAAACTGATTGAAAACCAATATATTTTACAAAGTTAAGGATATGACTTCTTGTTGGATTTGAAAAACTAAGGCACAAGATGAGACTCATGTATCTTTGCTCTCTCTTGTGATAAAATTCATGTTAATGGAAAATTATAAAATTCTCTGCTTTAATCTTGGTTTGAATTTCCTTTTTTCAATTCTATAACTGAAGAAAAATCCACTCAATATTTCGTATACAAAAAAAATTAAAAGCTCAATGATGTAATGGCCACTGAAATAAAGCAAACAGGCTTACCTATTTGAAGGGGAGAGTAGGCCAAAGCCTGAATTCCAGTGCTGTGCCACTGGTGTTAATTGCCTAGAACATGGTATTACTAAAGGTTTTGAAGCTAAGATGTGGTAATTCTGGGAAAAAAAGGTCTGGGTCAGTTACTGTTATTTTCCATAACTGAAAGTTAAATGCTGAGAATAGTGGCTGGTACATAGTAAGTATGATAAAAGTATAGACTATGATATTACTTTATGACAATTATGATAAAGAAACTATTGTTTGGATTATTTATAATTTCACTCACTAGAACTAAGATTGATATCTCATTTAGATTCCAAATAGTAAAAATGGCAGGATACAAGAGTGTATCCTTCCAATGAAGAAGTTTGCTAGATGTGAAGATTATTGCTTGTTTAAAACATACATTTGGGATATAGAAGAAATGTTATATGTTATATTTCATGAAACAAATTCTAAGAGATGAGAGACAGCACCTGCCCAAAGAAGGATGGGGGAAGGAGTCACATAACAGGTGCTAGATTTTGAATGCGTCACACCAAACTGTCCCTCCAGTTGGCCAAAGTTGTGAAAAAAAGCGGAACAGATAAGAAAGCTAGAAAAAAAAAAATCAGGTCTGGCATAGTAATCTAAAGATCAAGAATATCATTTTTCAAATAAAGGCACTCTACTAAAGGGAAATGCTGCTGTCTGTAATTATGAAGAAGCATCTGGAAATAAATGTCAGAAAAGATGCATAATAAAAAAACAAGATAAAAAAGAGAAAATAAAATACTGAATATTGTTTCTAAAAACCCATTTACAATAATTTAAAAATAGATGAAATATATTTTATAGTATAAACTTGTCTTCATTAACAGATAGATTTATTATAACAATTGACAACCCATAGTCCAGTGCTTATGTGGTACTGGTAATTATCATGATACGTCAACAAGGTAGGGATTATCTCAACCCAATTATCTCTTACCAGTTTTATAGATGATAAACTCAGGTTCATTTACATCATTTACTCAAATAATATGATTAGCCAATGGTAAGAGACAGGCTTCATATCCTCATCTTTCTGACAGGTCATCAGTTCTGTAGGTTATCTTGGTGAGCTTCACCAGGTGATTTTATTTTATTTTTTTTTAAAGTTTATATTTAACTTGAAATATATCCAACTATATCCAGCTATACTATAGTATAGCTATATCCAACTAGCTAACATACAATGTAATATTAGTTTTAGGTATAGAATTTAGCGATCCATCAATCACATACAACACCGGGTGCTCATCACCAGTGCCCTCCTTAATACCCATAACCCATTTAACCATGTGATTTTAAACCATAAGCCTTCCTATTTTAACTTCTTTAATATTTACTTATTTTTGAGAGAGAGAGACAGAGACAGAGACAAAGCATGAGCAGGGGACGGGCAGAGAGGGAGACACAGAACTGGAAGTTGCTCCAGGCTCCATGCTGTTAGCACAGAGCCCAATGCAGGACTCAAACTCATGAACTGTGAGATCATGACCTGAGCTGAAGTTGGAGGCTTAACCAACTGAGCCACCCTGGTGCCCTAAACCATAAACCTTCCAAAGGAGATGTTGGTCAGCACAATTAGAGCTCAAGAGATTACTCTATGCCACTACTTTTTTTTTTCAATGTCACTGCTGTTAAATGTTATCCACCGCCCCCCTCCCCCAGAGGACAACTAAAAATTGCATAAGCTGTAGTGTTCAAATCAATGTAATTCATTCACTAATATTATTGAAGAGTGTGCTTATTTTTTTAACTTACATAGTACTGACCTAACGTTTTTGTTGCTATATTTTAGAAATTCAGACAAGACAGTTTCAATTTATGTTATCTTTAATACAATAGTTCTGGTTCTTATATAGCTTCCTGGGAAAATAATGACTTTGGAGGATAGGTTTATGTGCATTTTCATGAAGACTTCAGGGAACACCTCATCAATCTATTTGTTGAAGTGACAACTGGGTTAGATTAATTGGATAATGATTTAATCCTTCATTCCAATATTTTCTCAATCACAGGGTTTTGTTTTTCTTCTCTGAAGTCATTCTACTTACTCAGTAGACAAGTGACAACAGAATATACAGGTTAATGTACTATGTGTTTTTAAATCATAATTGTTTTTAATTCAAAATGTCTTCTTTCATCCCCATCCCCAGATAAACATCAATATTGAAATTTCTATCATCTTTCCACAAAAATATCCATATTCCCTTGATCAATGTTTCCAGTATTTACTATGTATAAGAATCAGCTAGATTCCACAATTCTAATTCCAATAGGGATGAAAATAAAAACATTACTGTATTTCAAAATGAATATCGATCACCATATTCATATAGTATTACTGTAAAAACATGTACAAAACTCAGCTTGAGTTCATATGGTATAGCCAGTTGAATGAGAATTCAAAGTTTGATGGTTATTCATAAATGTGTGCAGTTTTCAATTTCTTTTACAGGACCACTGACTTTCAATATTAGGGTTAACCATTACTTTTAATATATAATATCAATACAATTTTGAATCATTTTGTAAATTGTTATGTATTTAATGAATGTAATGCTTATCACATTAATGCTGATCTATACCTTGCTACTTTATCTTCACAGAAAGTTATTGTGAATAGAATTATAGCACATAAAAATATTCGGTGAATAAAAATGCTACTGAAAATATAACCTAAAATATAAACTAAAAACTGCATGTTATGTACTAAAATGGCCATTAGCTGTGGCTTGCATTACTTATAAATATATTCACTATTTGTAGGTTTTCCCTTTTTTATGTACTCTTAACCATCATTTAAAAAAAGGATTGTAGGGGTGCCTGGGTGGCTCACTCGGTTAAGCAGCCGACTTCGGCTCAGGTCATGATCTCTCAGTCCGTGAGTTCGAGCCCCGCATCGGGCTCTGTGCTGACAGCTCAGAGCCTGGAGCCTGTTTCAGATTCTGTGTCTCCCTCTCTCTGACCCTCCCCCGTTCATGCTCTGTCTCTCTCTGTCTCAAAAATAAATAAACGTTAAAAAAATTAAAAAAAAATTAAAAAGGATTGTATACATTTATTATATTCATTATTGAGAAGAAAAATGTGGCATAGTTAAATGAGGAAAAAGTGATGTTATAAGAAGATGCCTAATGTTGAGGATGAGAAATCAATCCATGCCTACTCCTTTGTTGATAATACAGGCTCTATATAAACAATCATTCTTATTTTAGTCCCTTCTGTCTTTGAGGAATTGGTGTTCTTCTTTGTGCCCAGGGTCATTTTTTTCACCTATGGCTTAGTCCTATTCTTTTTTTTTTTTTCCTTTGTAGTTATTTTGCCATCTGTAATCCATAGTCTATTGCATTTTCAATATTTCCCTTCCTGTAACTGTTTTCATCAAAATATTAAAATTCTTGATATTCCTCTATCATCAAAATAATCTTCCTTCAAGTCTACCTCATTATGACCATCAGCCATCCTTCTGGCTCTTGCCTTACATTAATAGCAATTCTTCTAGAAACACAAATGCTTCTTTGCTCTTGCTATTTTTTTAATGTCTCATTCAAAATTATCACTGCTTAACTGTCTACTATTCCCATCCAGTTAGTATTTCCAAAACAAGAAAACTGTGAGAACAGAGATAAAAGATTTGAGAATCACCAGAATTTAAGTAATTGTTGGAGCTATGTGAGCACAAAGTGTCTCGTAGGGATTATGTCTGTCATGAAAAGTTAAGGAAATGCTGAACTCAAAGTGCACAAGGTTTTAGAAGAAATAAGGCAGAAAATTTGAACAGGCATGGCTGGCTAGAGAATTTACAAGAAAATTAGGACAAAGCACTAGAACACTGGGAGATCAGAGTTACAGAGGAAAGAGGAATCAGAGATCTAAAATGCCCCACGAAATAAAGTCTATGGTACCATGGACTATACCAATATAAAGTCATAGTGAACTTGTTGACAAAGCCCTCAATGGAAGGTGGGGAACAAATGAGATTATACTGCTCACAATGTGACTAAATGGGCAGTGCAGCCACAGTGGTTTCATGTTTCTATTTCAAGGAATCTGGCAGGGATGGGAAGTTACAGAATAATAGCTATCACATGAGGGCTTAAGGCAAAGTTGTGTTTTACAATAATAACATTTCTTTACATTAGTATAGCATATAGGGATGCATATCACACAGTATATCTTCACATTACTTTAGCAGTTTTCTAGCATTTTATTTAGCTTTCAGGTTTTGTTTTGTTTTGTTTTTTCAGCTTGTTCCTTTTCTTCAGAATTTTTTGATTTGTTGATGTCACTATTCTGGAAAAATAATTCCAACTGAATCTAAGTTTTCTGTTCTTTGTAGGTAATTTCATGTTTTTTTTTTCCTCTCTCTCTCTCTCTTTATATATCACAAGTATTTTGTATATATTTTTTATTTTTCAAATATTATTTAATAAAAATTTTCCTGGGGCACCTGAGTAGCTCAGTGGGTTAAGCGTCTGACTCTTGATTTCATCTCAGGTCATAATCTCCCGTTTGTGAGGTTGAGCCCATGTCGGGCTCTGCACTAACACCACGGAGCCTGTTTGGGATTGATTCTCTCTCTCTCTCTCTCTCTCTCTCTCTCTCTCTCTCTCTCTCTACCTCTCCCCTGCTCATGTGTGCACAGTCTCAGTCTCTCTCTCAAAATAAATAAATAGGCATTATTTTCTTTCCTAAGCCTGGTAATTATATTTAGTCCCCAAATTCCAACTCAGATAATTTATATGTATCATTTAAGTATATAGCTAATTGGACATACTGCACATTTATAATTAAATATATGCTTTGTGTCATACTGAAAATACTTGAGTTAATTCAAGTAGGCAAGAACATGTAGCATTAAAATTTATTTAAAATCTGTACACATAAGCCTAAATAATCAACATGGATACTTAATATAATGGATCTATATGAAAGCAACTTGGCCATTCAGTTTTGCACTTATTAGGTTGTCAGAAAGATGCAGGCTGATGTTTAGACATGTGAAATTAACTTTTAAACAATTACTATTTTTTAAAAATATTTTGTTTTTAAGTAATCTCTACACCCAAGGTGGGCCTTGAACTCATAACCCTGAGATCAAGTCACATTCTCCACTGACTGAGCCAGTCAGGCACCCACCAATTGCAGTTTTAATGGCAGAACAACTCATTTATTCAAACTATTAAAATATGACATTTTCGTCTGAATAAAGATTAACAAGCTTAATATGGGAAAGTCAAAATCCTACTTCCACTAAAGATTTTACATTATATATGTCATATTTCTAAGCCATATTTGGTAGTCAATAGTAGAATCATTCAAGAACAAAGAAGTTTTGGTAGCTTAAAATTCTAGCAGGGTTGGGTTGAATTACAAGGTTTTCATAGAAGTGAATTTTTCAACATACACATAAAAATTTTCTAAATGTTGACATTGTTCTGAGTATTTCCTATATTTGGAATGAACAGCCTCACTATATACCTTTTTTTTTTTTCTTTTTCTTTATACCTTTTTTTTTTAATTGAATCACTAATTGAATAAACAAGCAAAAACCACTTGTACATTAACAATTCTAACACTAAGTCCCACACATAATTATTACATTACAATTATAAATTTCAGAGGTCAAATGGAATGTGGTTTTTTTGGATTTACCTTTTCTAATGATACAGTTTTAATAGAAAAGCGAAAAAAATTTTAGACCACTTTAAAACATTTTCTGAGTTAATAAAAGACCTACTCAATAAAATTAATAACATTACTTAGAGCCATATAATAAATATGAAGCCTGCTTATTTAGTGATAATACATTGTTCTTCCATCAGCAAACAAATCTCAGAGTAGCCATTTCTATTACTAAAATATACGCAGCTCATATACAGGATGGATGAAAATGTCCAATGAAAATATAATCTTAGTGTTTTTAGACTATGCCAAGTTTCCAAGAAAATACTATGAAAAAAGTAATAGCCAAAGTTTAAAAATGGTTAGAGTTTTTAAACTCATTCTTTAAATAGTATAGTTTTTTTTGAAATGCATAAAAATAAACTTTAACAATTAACAACAAAAAAAAAAGAAATTGAGACTTTATTATTTGTTCTTTGAAAATTGACCACACTTAAGGAAAAGTAATTCCAATCACTGTTTTAGAAGAAATAAGTTGTCCACAAGGTTAGAGAATAATGGAAGGGATAATTTCAAAATCCATATCACCTCTTGGTAGGTTGCAAAAGTGGCTACAGATTTTTTTCTTCTTGTATCCACATTTCTCCCTCTGGGACACTTGCTTTCCATAATGACTCTGAGTCCACTCATATGACTTGCTTCATTTAATGGGATGTTAACAAAAAAGAATTTACAGACTTCATTCAATTTTGATAAAATATCTACCAAATAAACCAGTCTGAATTACGATAGTGTGTCAATCATTCCTTTAAGTAAAACTTAGGTCCTATGGGAGAAAGTTGCCTGGTTCAGCCTACAACTCAGTCACATGTATTCTTTTCCTTAATGTGTCACATGTCAGTTTGTAGTAGATGTCTGTATGTGTACTTCCCATATCATGACAGAGTATTTTATTTTTTTAATTATTTTAATATGAAATTTATATGACAGAGTATTTTAAAACATTGGGTATTCATTGGCCAATATTTAATAACTGTTATGTTTTTTACTGTTTCTTCAAGGACAAGGTACAATTGGCTTTTAGTTTTCTTCCTGTGAGTGTGTGGTGAATAATATTCCTTCCTAGTGCAGTTTGGTGGCCCTTCCTTGGTTTGTATTAATGTGCCACCAATTTTACTCACTACTGATTTTGCACCATCTGTGCAACTATGGACAGAGTAAAAGAGAGGGAGGATGAGAAGAAGACGAGGGGTAAAGGGAAGGGAAGGAGGAGGAAGAGGGGTGGGAGGAAAAGGACAGAACTGGAATCTCTAGTCCAGGAAAAAAATCATGCTTCCAGGCCAGGGAAGCCTAGCGATATTGATCTGAGGAATTTTGGAATAGCTATACCCTCGTGATATCTCTGTTTCTCACCGTCTTGTCACTTTTCCAGTGTGGGATAGGTCTACTTGATTTGATGACACTTTGGTGGTACTCAAAGGAGGTGACAGTATTATGCTTGTATGGGGTCCCTGAAAAGTTTGCAGCCAGGAGACCAGACTGTGGTCTGTAAAAATGATCACAAGTTCATTTATTTTAAGGCTTTAATTTATGCCTTGCTTTATCCAATGGGATCATAGTCAACAGGCTTGTCTTCTTTCTTGCTTCTCTTAAGAACACTGTGAAAAACTTCAAGTTAAAAAGCCCCGGCTAACATGTTGGAGAATGAAACAAATAGGACCTAATTACCCCTGCTGTTCCAGCTGAAAGCCAGCCAACCCCAACTGAGTCGCAACTGACAACAGAAACATGAGGACAGCTACCCACCCGAGTCCAGTGAGATCACCAACCTGAATCATCAGGAAGTAAGTAAATGATTGATGTTTTCGGCCACTAAATTATGTGGTGATTTGTTACTTAACAAAAGCTGATAATACACTTTATGTTCTATCTTTATGGAGTGTTCAGTACTGTTTATATACGATTGCATTCCTCTTTGTTCAAAATAGTCCCTCTTCTGGAATTATCCTGGTCTTGCCCTTCTTACCTAGTCTTACTCATTCAATTCCCTACATTTTTTGTGTCTGTTCTTTATATCCTATTTTAATTTTTTTTTTACATTTTATTTATTTTTTATAGACAGAGAGAGGCAGAGCACAAGTGGGGGAGGGGCAGAGAGAGAGGGAGACACAGAATCTGAAGCAGTCTCAGGCTCAGGCTCTGAGCTGTCAGCACAGAGCCTGACGTGGGGCTCAAACTCACAAACCTGGAGATCATGACCTGAGCTGAAGTCGGACATTTAACTAGCAGAGCCACCCAGGCGCCCCTATATCTTATTTAAAAAAAGCCTATCTTAGCTAATTTGTTTTTAACCATACTATAAACATAATAATGTAATAAGAGAAAAAAAGAAATTAATGATTTAAAGCTACTAATAAATATAAGACAAATTAACTATTAAAACTCATTTTAATATAAAATATGAAATATACAGGAAAAATAAATATAATACCCAGAAAATTAAAAACAAAAAAATAATTCCTTTCATATATTATGTCACTGATATAAAGAATTGAGTAATTATCTGCAAAGTGCTTTTTCACTTAATAATAAATCCTGTAGTATTTTGGACATTAACATATCTATATCTACTTATTTCTTTTTAAAGGAATTCATAGTATTTTATTATATGCATCTCATAATTTATATTTAATAATAATATCTAGGCTATTTCTAGGTTTGTTCCAGCTATGGTTTTGTGGGTATGGTAACTGAGGGTTTTGTTTTGTTTTTGGTTTGGTGTGTGTGTGTGTGTGTGTAGTTTTGTATTGTCTTTCAAGACAGTGTGTCAATAAGTGTCCTTACAAATATGTCTTGTATAACTTGTGAGATTACATTTCTGGAATAACTTCCAAGAACTGAAATTATTTTATTAAAAGACCTCTTATTTTGTCATAGAACTTTTTTGCTTTTACCCTGTTCTATTGCAATGGATCACTGAGAGATCTGGCAATTCCTTTACAACAGAGTTTTTATATGAAGTAGGTACTTTACAAATATTTTGAAATTTTGTTGTTAAATGTAAAATCCATTTATAATATGAAATATAATGTAACAACCAGTGATAAAATAGTTTTTCAATTTACTTAATCAAAAATATTTGTTTTAATACATATTATATAACTAGCAGACTAAAATGTATTAGCTGAGATGTGAACTGTATTTTTTCATATGGAGAAAGTTTTTAGTTTCTTAATATGTATTACTTGTACGTGATAATAACAATAAAGTAACTACACCATTTTAATCAGTTCATTTAAAGAATTTTCTCATTTGGTAATTACATAAAATCATATTATGTTGGGGAACACACAAACACACGCACACACACAGCACATGTTCTCGTATCATTAATACAGACTTTATAAAAAATTTAATTTCTACACATATAAATTGGTAAAGCTATTGTCTAAGACATAATAGTCACTTTCCTCTTAAGCTCTTGTCTTTAATTTGGTTCCCATTTTCTTTCAAATCTATTTTCTTTTATGTGCTACTACTTTTTGTTTGCTATAATGTAAGTTCTTATAAACAATAAACAAACAAATATTGAATCATACCTATGGTCCATTTATATTCCTTTTGTATTTATAAATACTTTTCTACTTGACTTCATTCAATGGAAATTTGAGTGGGGTAAATACAACACAAAACGATAGGGTAATATACCCCAAATATTCTAGTTATCTTCAAAAAAAGTAAACCTTGAATATAAATATTTGACATAAATACATACTGATATGGGCTGATACAAGTATCAATATGAAGATGAATTTCTTTAGCTTCCTGGCCATTCAAACAAATCCAAATTTAATTACAGGAAATCAACCTGTGTTTGGACAACTGTCTTCCATCATTACAAGTGGTCTATTTTTTCACGCTGCAGTTAGTCATATTACTGCAGCTATTCCTCACTTGTATTATATATTTATTTTATATTTTATTTTATTATTTTATTTTACCTTATTTTAATTTATTTTAATTTTATCCTCAAGTAAATTAACATACAGTGTAGTCTTGGCTTCAGAAGTAGAACCCAGTGATTCATCTCTTACATATGACACCCAGTGCTCATCCTGAAGAGTGACCTTTGCTATGCCTGTCATCCATTTTATCCCATGCCTGTCTCCCATCAACCCTCAGTTTGTTTTCTGTATTTAAGAATCTCTTATGGTTTGCCTCCCTCTGTGTTTGTATCTTATTTTCTCTTCCCTTCCCCTACGTTCATCTGTTAAGTTTCTCAAATTCCACATATGAGTGAAATCATATGACATCTGTCTTTCTAGTTCCATCTATGTTGCTGCAAATGGCAAGATTTCATTATTTTTCACTGCCGAGTAGTATTCCATGGTGTGGAATATACATACATACCACATCTTCTTAATGCATTCATCAGGTGATGAACATTTGGGCTCTTTCCATATTGACTAGTGTTTTTTAGTGCTGCTATAAACATCGGGGTGCATGTGCCCCTTCAAATCAACCTTTTTGTATCCTTTGGATAAATTCCTAGTAGTGTAATTGCTGGGAAGCAGAATAGTTCTATAATTTTTTGAGGAACCTTCACACTGTTTCCCAGAGTGGGCGCACCAGTTTGCATTTCCACCAACAGTGCAATAGGGTTCCTGTTTCTCCACATCCTCACCAATATCTGTTGTTTCCTGAGTTGTTAATTTTAGCCATTCTGACTGGCGTAAAGCAGTATCTTGTGTGGTTTGGATTTATATTTCCCTGATGATGAATGATGTTGAGCATCTTTTCATGTGTCTGTTTGCCATCTGGATGTCTTATTTGGAAAAAAAAAGTCTATTCATGTCTTCTTCCCATTCCTTCACTGGATTATTTGTTTTTTGGGTGTTGAGTTTGGTAAGTTCTTTATAGATTTTGGATACTAACCCTTTATCCGATATGTCATTTAAAAAAAAAAAATAGAGAAAATGGGACATTTAGGCAAAACCACTGTATAGAGTTTGGATGTTTTGCCTGATGCTTCTTCCTCCTAAGCAGACCCATCCCAATATTTCATACAATGAAGCTTTTCTGTTTTCTCCCTTCATTCTTCCCACCCCACCTCAACTTCCTCCTTTCTCTAGCTTCTTGGTCTTCCTCCCCACTCTTTCTTCCACTTCTCTTGTCCCCTTCTCCCTCTTCTTTCTCCACTGTGCCTTTTCTTTCCCTCCTCTTCTCCCTTGTAGAAATGGGTATCTGGATAGGCAGGTGGGTATTCAGTGTCATCTATTCATACAAATATACTCTTCAGAGAATAAATGGAATGCTTTTGATCTGAACTTGATCTCTTAGTCATAAAACGAAAACCATCTAACAAATTGCTTGTATTCTATTTGCTATTTTTTTTCATTGTCTCTTTTATATTCCTATAATCAGTGCTTGCAAGATCTTTAGTAGGTAAATTAAGTTTCATTTGCTAAATTGCATTTAAAGCACTTCAAGAAACTGCTTTTTTCCATGAAGGTTTCCAATTATTGTAGAGCAAGAAAACCAGTATTCTTGTGTGTAAAGATGTAATACTTTATAAGATTGTGATATACTATATATTACAGCGTATATGAACATAACCAAACATATAAAGCACACAGAACACAATGGCCAGCATATATAATGTATTTGTAGCATTCAGGATTATGTTTAACTATGAGAAACAGACACTCCAGAGTGACCATAAACAAAACTCATCTCTCACGTAAACATGTAGATAGATATAGGTTAGCTAAGGAAGGTGCAGCAACTCTGCTCTTAAAAAGCCATCGCACATGAAGATAATCTTCTAGTTTGTGGTCTGTCATCCCTAGGGTGTAATCCTTGTCTTCATGGTCCAAGGTAGCAACTAGATGTCAACCCATTACATTAACATTGCATGATGCAGGTTGGAGGAAGGAAAAGAAGAAAAGGACAAAGGGTGCATTGTGTCTATTTTAACAAAGACCCCAAAGCTGTTCACCAAAAACGCCTGCTTTCTTTCCAGCTTCTAAAACTAGTTAGATGGCCATACATGTCTTCACAAAAAACAAACAAACAAACAAAAAAAAAAAAAAAAAAAAAAAAAAACAACTGGAAATACAGTCTCATTATGAGAAACTAAATGCAGAACTAAGATTTGAGGTTCTATTACTGTAAGGAAGAGTGATGGCAGATATGACTGGGATTGTTGGTAGATATTACTATAGTATTTACTAAATGATGCTAATTATTATTTATTTTATAACCTGAGAATGAGTTTCTGGGTAACATTATAAGATTGTAGAGCAAATTCTACGTATTAAAGCTTCCTGCTAGTCCAATTCTGGAAGGAGATATTCTGAAACTTCTATAAGTACCTGTACATAAAATAGATATATTTTCATCTGTAGTGGAAATTCATTTGATTTCACTAAGAGTTTATCCTTTCTTTCATGTAAAGTATAAATATTAAAATTAATTTGGAATATATACACGATAAATGGCTCGCTGCAAGGTTTTCAAAGAATGCAAGAGAGAGAGAGAGAGATCTAGAAAACCATCACAATTATGTCATGTGCAAAATAACAAAGCTGTTTACAGCCAACTAACTGATGTGACTAAATCTATTATGATATAATAGTGTGTGTATATACATATATTTTCAGTTAAATTATTTGAACACTTACTATGTGCTGGGCCCTGAGTCAAGCACTCCACAAGCCTTATAACATGAGCAGATAAAGAAACTAAGGTAAAGAACAATGGAAAGCTTGGAAGTCCAATGCAGGAGGGTGACTAGCTGGGTGATCCAAGTCTGTCTTGATTTGAAAGCATTTTCTTCTCTCCTCTAGCAAATCCACTTACCAGACTTAATGAAATCCCTTAGTAAGCTGAAAGAATAACCTTCCTTTAGGAATATGTTGGCAATTCCAAATTTATCTCAAAGCAAAATCACAGGTTCTTCAAGACTCCAAAATGTCCTTTTGAACCTTACACCATTTTGTCACATTATATCTTGACTGAAATTCAAGAACAGACCAACCTATTATCAATCCTCATATAAAACATCTTTATTATAATTCTGAAACTACTAATTTGCCTTGTTTGACCGCAAATTTTCTGTGAATCAATATCCTACCTTTTTCTAAGTGTTTTAAACTCACCCTCCAAGGAAAACTTTATTTAAAAAAAATAATATTAGATATAACTAGTTTTGCACACCTTTCTATAATGCTTAGAATTTTATTATTTTTCTTTTCTGTTGCTCCTGTCAGTACTATTCTATTATTTATTTTCATTGTAGTAATGTGTAAATCTAGCATTGTAGTCTGATTCAGTTAACAGTCCAGAAACTAAACATAAGTTTATTAGAGCAATGCAACAAAGACAATTCCTACAGAGATTACTCTTTTTTTTTTCTTTTTTTGAAGTAAAGATACTTAATGCCAAGTTCTCCAGATTGGGATCTACTTAATTTTGGCTATACGAAGTTCTTATGATAAATTTGCAAGTTACTAGGTTGTATCTGTGACATTGAAAGTCAATGTATAATTAATTGGCCTGCTCAAAGTCATAACAGCTTTGAATGAGAGATGAAGAGTATCCAATTAATACTGATGGCCAAATAATGAGATATTAAATACTGAGAGACACTAATTAGAACTCAATGCAAAGATACTTCCAGAATTATCCCAGAGTAATGTACTGGTTACAGTACCTACCATTTATCATGATCAAGACTGACTATTTTTACACTGGTCTTTTACATAGCCTCAAAATCTTTTTACTACTTAAGAAAATACTTTAAATACTTTCAATCCTAGTATAGAAGTGATGTTCTGCTAAATTAATTTGTTAGAAGTAATCTCCCACTGACTTCTAGTGTACTCTTTGCATGCTCCAGAAAGCTTCGGCTTTCTGAGGTGTTCAGATTAATAGTGCTCCCAGTAATAACGGTGATCACTAAAACCTCACGAAGATCTCTTGAACTTCAGGGCTCATAGCAGAGAGATAAAATATTTTTCAGTGATACATCTCTCAGGTAAAGAAAAACAGGACACTCATGGCTAACTTCTTCAAATTAAAGAGAAAAAAAGAAATGTATCATTACACATAAATATCAGGGTTTGGGAAAATTCACTTGGAAAATGACTAAGACTTCACACCCATTTGAGTAGACTGAAATAAAAAATTCATGGGAAGATTTTAGAAGTCCAGTTTTACTTAACTAGCATTTTTCCTTCTCATTTTTTTCTGAGTGAAGCAGTTATTGAAGATCAACGGTAAGACTACAGCTGTCTCTTCTCCTATCTTCTATCGCCTTTGTTAGCTCTGAATAGGTACGCTGCAACAAACTGTTACCAAGCAATTGAGAATCTGTACCTGGACTAAGCGGCTGCCACACAGTAGAAATAATGGCAAATGGAATTGTTTACCATTGTACATAATGGAGCAGCCAACAACGATTTGGTTTTGTGCTCATTGCCTACCAAGAAGCTAAATTTAGGGACTGTTTTTTTTGTTTTTTTGCTTTTTGTTGTTTTCTTGGCAAGTGGCTCACTTCCAAGCTCCTGTATGTTAAGCATTCTTTAGATGTTTATTTGTAGTATGTTGATTTTAAGTAAGAGAGAGTAAAAAGTAAATATTTGCCTGGCATATGACAACATGACCTATTTATAATAACACATATGAACATATGATATTAAGAAAGATTCCTATGCCCGCAGTGGCCTCAGAATCATAGTGACTATAGTCTCCATGGTTTTGCCTTTTTCTAGAGTGTCATCTTAGTAGAAACATACAGCAGTGTGAAGTCTTTTCAGAGTGGCCTCTTCCATTTGGTAATAATATGTGTCTAGATTTCTTCCATGTCTTTTCATGACTTGATAGCTCATTTATTTTCAGCCTTAATATTCCACTATATGAAAGTACCACAGTTTATTTATCCATTCACATACTTATGGATATCTTGGCTGCTTCCCAATTTTGATAATTATCAATAAGGCTGCCCTAAACACCTGTGTTCAGGTTTTTGTGTGTGTATATAAGTTTTTAACACTTTGGGACAAATATCAAGGAATATGATTGCTGGATCATAACATAAGTCTGTTTACTTTTGTGAGAAATTGCCAAACTGTCTTTCAAGTGACTGTGCCATTTTGCATTGCCACCAGCAATGAATGAGACTTTTTGTTGTTCCATATCCATACCAGAATTTGGTGTTGTCTGTGTTCCAATTTTTAGCCATTCTAGTAGGTACATAGTGGTATGTCATTGCTGTTTTAATTGATTGCATTTCCAAAAATATTTGGAAAGATAAAAGATGCTTAACAAATAATTTACATTTTACACTTTATAATACTGAGAAAATATTTTTTATTGTTTTTGATATCCCTTATATTGGTCCCTAATCTTATGCTTAAATTTATTCTCCGATTCTTTTCTTTTTATACTCTTCTTGATTAATTTTGTTTTGAATTGAGGCCTAGACCTTAAGTAAACCCACGTTTTCATCCTCTGTTCAATATTTTTTTTCTTCATAATCACAAACTCAAATTTCATTCATTATCATTCTGCTATATGTTTGTGTAATCACTCATTAATTCCACACACATTTATTCAACGCCCAGGTAGTACCTGATACAATTGTTGTACTGGAAATATTAAAGCTTGTATGAACGCATCCTTTGCTTCAGGAATTTACAACCTGATGTATTCAACAGATATGTAAATGAAAAATCACAATACAATATGATAAGTAGTATGACTGTAAAATTTTTAAATAAAAATAACATTTATTGATCCCCTACCATGTCACAAAATCTGTAGAGTATTAATAAATATATTTTAAGTTTCACAACAAAACTATAAAATAAGCTTAATTTATTTAAGAAAACTAAGTACCTTCCCAAGGAAACTCAAAACATACTAAATGGTCAGGAATTCAAATGCAGACAGTCCGGCCATGGTGCAGGTATGCTTCAACTAATTGCACACACACATTTTACCTTTTGGAACTGATTTTTGAAATTCAAATGGAAACTGAGTTGTGGCATGAGTATGAAAACTCCGAATTCAGAATCATAACCTTTGAAGCCTAAAATGAAGTTTATTTATTTTTAAATATTTATTTATTTTGAGAGAGGGAAAGAGCAGAGAGCACAGCAAGGGGGGGGGGGGGAGAGAGAGAGAGAGAGAGAGAGAGAGAGAGAGAGAGAGAGAGAATCCCAAGCAGGCTCCCAGCTGTCAGCATGAATCCTGACATGGGGCTCAATCTCATGAACCATGAGATCATGATCTGAGCTGAAACCAAGAGTCGAACACTTAACCGACTGAGCCACCAGGTGCCCCTAAAATGAAATGTAAACAATATGCAGGAAGCTGTTGTATATATTGTATATATTGTAAAGGAATCTATTTCGCCTACTAGACTATGCATTCTATATATATTCTGAGTCTTTCTCATCACTAATTTCTTCTTATGGCTAGAAGTATATCCACCCCTAGAAACACCAATTATTCTTTACACTAAGAATGCACTAAATGTCTCTCAAAGGACCACAGAAATTGAAGGTGCATCAGAAATGACTCCACACCTATGTATAAGGCTATTCAGAATATACAATCTTTATGAAATGTTAAGATTTGTTCAAATATGGACATATTAGATAGAATTTGGGGAAATGATGGTGAGAAGAAAGAAAAGACAAAATCAAATCACATGAGGGAAATTAATTTTTCCCTCAAATAATTATAGCCTGAGTCTCTTCAAGTTCCATGTTTACTGGGAATTTCTCTCCATATATTTTCTCTCCATATGTAGACATCATATCAACATTTAAAAATATATACCTAATACAAATTTCCTCCTCCATTTTAATTTCCTTTCTAGACTTAAATTGACCCCCTTTTCCATTGACTTGCTGAATATTTCCATTTGGGTATGTTACAGGAGCATTAAATAAAATATATTCAAAATACACCTCATCATCTTACTCCCTAAATGGTCTTTTACCTCTACTCTTCTCAGTTAAGTAGGATAATCATCAACAAAATCTATCATAATGTGTTCTCATAGTCCTTGCATCTTGACATTATGTTAGCTATATAATATCATAGATTGTATATAATGTCACTGAACAGAAGATTTATTATCTAAGCTTATTCACATTCTTAATTCCATTGCCCACCTTAAAATTACATATTTCATGACTGTAAATATCACTGGGGTTTTGGAAATTCTATTTGGAGAACTCCATGATGGGAACTACATTACTAAGAAAATCATTGGAGAAGGTAGAAGGAGAAAAAGAAGAGAAGGGAAAGGGGAGGAAGAAAGAAAGAGGCTATGGGAAGAAGCAGGGAGGGGTGGGGAATGAGTAGGAGGAGGGAAAGAAAAAACAGAAGAAACGAAAAAGAAAGGTATTCTATAGTTGCAAAAGTTTAGGGGAAAAAGTCTTAGGTTGTTCTCCAAGTTTTGTAATACCCAAGATTCCAATATACACAGTGCCAATAAGTTTTTACCTTAAATGTACCCAAGATTCCAATAATTCTTAGCACATAGAAATTTATCTTTGTCAAAACTAGCTTTTCCAAATATGTTGGAACATAAAAATAATCTTTTTTTTTTCTTTTCTCATAAAGATTACTTAATGGAACATTTGTTTGGGATTGATGATAGCTCAATCCCTAAATTATTTGTGTGTTTATTATCCCATAATTTTTTAAGGCCAGTAAAATCCCTCTGAATGTCTAGTAACTAGTAGAGTGAATGGCAAATAAGATGTACCCGCCTTCACATAGAAATGTCTTAACATTGATTCTAAGCTAAATTCAAAATTTGCTTCCTCCTGAAACCTTTTCCAGATCCATCAGACCTACTCAGGCCTCCAGTCTCCTACACTTTCATTAGACTTTGTACTTTCTTTCCAGAGTCTCTTTCATAATTTTAATTGAACAATTAACTATAGTATTATTAGCATCATTTTTCCCTAAAGATACCAATTCTGACAAAATGATCATTGTATCCCCAGCACTTAGCACAGTTCACAGGATTTAGCAGATGGCCAATTATATATATATATATAATATATAAATATATATATATTATATATATATATGACTGACTGAATAGAGACATTGAAGCTCTGAGAGTTGACATGACTGTCTTCAACAGAACTAAATTAACAAGTTTAAGCAAGAGTCCAGATCTAAAACATAGCTCACAGTTCTTTAGTCTAGACTTACATTTTTCAATATAGTAACTGCAAGGCACTTCTGACTATCTGAACCTGAATTTAAATTAAATGAAATATAATTAAAATTTGGGGGCCTTATTCACACTAGCCACATTTCAAATGCTCAATGTCTTATGTGGCCAATGACTAGCATACTGGACCGTGCAGAAGAATTTTTCAATCTTTGCAGAAAATTCTACCAGATAGCATTGCTCATACTAGATTTTATCAAACAGAGTTTTTTTACTAGGTGAAAAAAAAACCTAGTAAATTACTTCTCTCTTGAAACTGAAATATTAATCACATCTACCATATTATTGTATCTAGCTAGGGATTCTTTACTCTCAAAAGAGTTATTATTTTTAAAAATCCACAAAAAGCTCAACAATAACATTTGAGAAGTAAATTTAAATCCAGCAGTCTTACTATTTACTTAAAAATAGTATAAATATGGTAATGTGAAAAAAGACAATGAACCTCTGATTTATCTATGCTGATGACAGACAGAAATAAATTAGGTTCATTTTGATAGGAGAGATTTAATTAAGACAAATAATTTGACACTGCTTATGTCTACAAAGCACAATGTAAATTGAGGATCAGGCTAATTTGATGACCATGAATAAGCTAATAAAAGAAAGGATAAAAAAAAAAATAAACTATTACCTCCAATATCAATTTGGGATATAGAAGTTGACTCTATCTGGTTAATACAATTATTAATTTGTAGAGTTAAAGCCAAGGATGTTCGGACAGTTAAAATGTATATTATTCAGAAATAAAAACTGACTCCTTACTTTGGCAAAATACATAAATAATGGGAAAATATTACTCTTTACATTTAAGATATACCTTAAAATTCATTGTTTCGAGAAAATGTTTACCAAATTCAAAACCACTAAATAACATTTAAAAAAATTGTTGTAATTTGGAAATGTAATGTGGAAATGGGTCAAAATGGGTTTGGTGTATTTAGTGAATGATTCAGGATGGAAAAAAAAAACCCAGCAATTTTATCAATTTACATATTACCAAATTGAGAATTTCTTTGACATTTCAAAACTATCAACCTCAATGGAAGCAAAAGACATTTCTCTTTCAAAATACAAAGGCCTCATCCCAATAGATCTCAAGGACACCCAAGTCCGGATCCTATTGAGAGTGTTCTTGGAAATTTACCTTGTAATGTCCTTTCAGAAAATAACCACACAGAAAATCTGAGGTAGTTATCAACTGCACACATCAAATAAGCATGTGGAAAAATGGGCAGTCTCCAAAATAAAAAGGGTGGTGAACAGAATGTTAAAAATATCGTGAAAAAGTCTAACATTTTCTGAGTTTTCTGAAAGAATGTGATGTTCTTACATGTGACCTGAATCAAGCAGTATCATCTGGGTGCTTCTAGGGAGCTTGAAGATTCTCTTTACTAATGAACATGTGCCGATTTTAATGTGATGAGGGAGCGTTATGAAGACAACTGATTTCTTGTATTCTTTTCCTGTATAAATTTGCATTAAAACTGTCACCATTGAGACAACAGAAAAAGAACAATTATCATCGCTGACCTCATCATCATAGTACTGATGAGAACCAACTCTGCTTAGAAGTTAAAACCCACAAGAGGGAGCAAAATGTGCCATGATGAGATCCATCACTTTGGCCTTTAGGTTACTTTGAGCTGAAGGCAATGAAGACCCAGCAGACTCAGGACAAACTTTTTACCTCTCCTTTAATT
This sequence comes from Panthera pardus, assembly GCF_024362965.1. Classification (NCBI taxonomy): domain Eukaryota; kingdom Metazoa; phylum Chordata; class Mammalia; order Carnivora; family Felidae; genus Panthera; species Panthera pardus. Next base: position 18,022,930 of record NW_026526765.1, read on the forward strand.
GCCTAAAAGGATTTAGATAGGGAGCCTGTACCAGGAAGACAGTTATAAACAGAGATAATTTTATTTATAAGACTTATCTGTATGGCATGGTACACCTCTGTTTACCAAGCATTTCCTCTTCTCATCTTCACCTGAATAGTCTTCTTCTTCTTTGAAGTTCCAGACCTTTACTTTCTCCTCCTTAGCTCAAGACTGTACATAAGCCCCAACTGCCTGATTGCCTTTGAGTTTTTATGTCTTTGTGGGCTCCCCCCTCTATATGTACATCATTAACTTTTTTCTCTCCTATTGTTCTGTCTTATGTCAGTTTAATTATTACACCAGCTAGTAAATGTAGAATGGAAGAAGGGAAAAGTTTTTTGCCCCTAGATCTATGTCAGAGAGAAGAGGAATTTGTGTCTGATGTTCATCCTTATGGATATAAGACTGGGTTCTTAAAATTAGGCTAGTATAATGGAAAGTAGCAGAGGACACGTGTAGAAAGGTGTGCCATTGAAGTATGCGTAGCATGGAACAGAAAGCAAATTTAAAAAGTTTTGTGCATGGGATTCTTCCAGGCTGTACAAATAATAGAAAAAGCTCGATAAAGAAGTGGGAACTGAGTTGTTCCTTGAACTATAATAAAGGAGAAATTTAAAATGCGAATTAACGTGCAGGAAGATGTATGTTTGATCTGGATTTACTGACTGTTAAAGCAAAATGCTGGAACAGATATTCTCCACAATTAATTATGATAGCCACAGTCCATTTAAAATGGGAAATCATTATCCTTTTGAACCTCCTCTATCATCCAAGTCTATTCTAGTCTCTAAGTTTGTATTAGTTCCCCACTGCCACTGTAACAAATTACCACCAACAGGGTTTTTAAAACAACATCAATATATTACCTTACAGTTCTAGAGGTCAGAATTCCAAAATCAGTTTCACTGGACTAAAATCAATGTATCATCAGAAACACGTTCCTTCTGGATTCTCTAGAGGCAAACGACTTTCAGCCTTTAGAAAGATTGCCCTTTTTCCTTGGCTTGTGTCCCTGTTTTACCCTAACCTCTGTTTCCATCCTCACATCACCTTGGACTCTGACACTCTGCCTCCCTCTTATAAGGACCTTTGTGATTATATCTGGTCATCCTGGATAACCCAGGATAATCTTTCTATTTCAATATCCTTAGATTAATCACATCTGCAAAGTGCCTTTCCCATGTAAGGTAAAATATGCCTTATTTTATAACACAACTATATATGGTGGATCTACATTCACTCTGTGAATGATTTGATAATATCTGGTAGCTGCTCCAAAGTATATTTGTAAATATTTGTGAATATATACACATATATTTAATTATTCTGCTTTTGTTTTTAAATTTGAAAAAAAACAACTCCCTTGCTTGATAGCAACTCCTTTGCTGGAGGGCTAGTTTTAAAGGTAAGAAGCTGATTTATCTATCTGAAAGTATTTTCTAGAGGTGAATCATATAACCTTTCATTGATGACACTGTTTTTTCTTGGTATGAACCAAATATATAATTGCTAGAATAAAAGGAATGTGGCAATAACCTGGAGGTCATGAGCTTGAAAATCTACAGAAATGCTTAAAATATGTTTTACCTTATTCTACTGTTTTAATTGTGGATTTTGACTGCTTAATCTAAAACTAAGCCAATGGTCTTATTTTGTAAAATATTCCCTTCTCATCATTCCAACTGAACATTCATTGAATTAACATTTTTTTTTACTGTCCTCCATTTACTACAAGCACACACATAATAGTAAAATCATAATATAGTTATATATTGTACATTTCATTATTTTCATTCTAATGAAACCCAGAATAATGAGGAAAGGGGATTTTAAAGAAATATAAATACCCCAATGCCCCCATTTTGTGATCTTGTCCAGTAAAAGGTTATTTTATTTTTACAACTGTTCAAGTATTGACATACAAGATGAAGCAAGACGCCACAAGAAATGCTACCTACACTGTGGATAGTGAAGGTTATGTGCATGTGGTAGGATTTAATCTCTTTGAGAGTAGGGATTCAGGAAACCTTAATTGCATATGGCGGCAGTAATTATGTGGTCATTGGCATGTGTACAGTTCAGACATTGTACAGACATTGAAGGAATTCAGTATAAAACACTATGAACATTTCAGCATGGTGTCAGAATCGATGGCATAGCTTGGAGCCCAGAAACTAGATGTGATTCATTGCCTCCAATAATCAAATTTTGTACTTCAGCTGCTGATATGAAAATAAGGTTATTGACTTCAGATCTTCAAGACAAAAATGAATACAAGGTTTTAGAGGGCCATTCAGATTTCGTTAATGGTTTGGTGTTTGAGCCCAAAGATAGCCAAGAAATTGCAAGTGTGAGTGATGATCATCCTCAGGATTTGGAAGTGGGAAGGAATGCAGACAACTCATTTTGTTCTTCGTTCCCCTGGAATGAATGTGTGCTGGCATCCTAAGGAACTTTTAAGCTGATGGTTGCAGAGAAGGGGACAAGCCGGTTTTATGATCTTTCAGCTCAACAGGCTATCTTATCTCTTGAATTGAACAGATGCCATTAATGCCAGCCCACTGGTGCTTCAAAAACACCTTCAAAGTTGGAGCTGTTTCAGGAAATGACTGGTTAATTTGGGATATTACTCGAACCAGTTATCCTCAAGATAAGAGACCTGTCCACATGGATCAAGCCTGCCTATTCAGGTGGTCTACAGTTAATGAGAACTCGTTTGCAACCACTGGTTATCCTGGTAAAATGGCAAGCCAGTTTCAAATTCATCACTTAGGACACCCTCAGTCTGTCCTCGTTGGTTCTGTAGTCAGTAGATCTGGCTTTTCCTGGAATAGAATTCTCTCACTGTGTGCCATTGGAGGATGGCACAAGTTGTTGTTTTGGGTAACTGGAATGTAAAACAAATTTTCTGTGTACCTTAGTCCACAGACTTTGTATTTTTAATACATACTTTGGAGAACTCCCTATTTTTATGTCAAATATACTGTAAGCTCTAGAAATGTCCCAATTGTTGCTTTTGTTAACTAAAATGTTAAAATGTTAATGTTAATAAAAAAGAAAAAAAGAAATATAAACAACAGAATATCCACATATTAATATCAAAACATGGATGTTTATCACTGCTTCAATAAAAACCAACTGTCTTAAAAATTTGTTTCCTAAAATATTTTAATTCACTATTTGATACTTCTGGAATATAATCAGCAGATTAGTATAAATGATGATGTCTATCCCTTGATTTAAGATTCTAAGAAAATCAGTTTGTCTCCCATAGTGAAAGAAATCACAGATACTCTGAAAAAGGATGATTTATTATAGCTGTGGGTAAACTCAGGATCCCATTGTAAAAAACAATACTGAAAACTCAAACATTTTATATAATCAGGAAAATTGTGGGAAAAATGGTTCATATAATAGACTCCAAAATTAGTTTTTTTAATTTTTGATAATTTATTCAAAGTTAAGGCAGTTAGTTAATAGATGGCATTAAAATCCTGGCTTGTTGAAAAAAAAAATTATGGTCCAACTATAACTTCAAAAGTCAGTGACTGTCTTCCTCCCCCCACCCTTTTTTTTATTTTTGCAATTTTCCTGTGTATGTCTTTTTAGAGAATCAGGACAATTTTCTTCTGGCTTTCTAACTATGATTTCAAACTCAAGTAATTATGTTGTGCTTTCCATGATTCCTTCTGGCTTTCTAGCTATGATTTCAAACTCAAGTAATTATGTTGTGTTTTTCATGATTCCAAGTATAATTTTAGTTGTAAAATGTCTACTTATTAAATATTCTTGTAGCAAAATAATTACATAGTAAAGAAAAGCAACTCAAACACCAAAAAAGAAATGATGAATTATTGCTTCCAACAACTAAGTAGTACTCCTATCTCATTGTATACATTTTTGGAGAATGGAATTTCTACAAAAGTGAGGTCTGAAGTTTTCAGCCATGTGTGAGGAGTCTGAGAATGACTGGAACAGGGGACACAGACATGGCTTTACCTATAGCTGTTAGCAATAAAAACTTGAAATGTTTGGTTCCTGGATGTAAAGAGAGGAAGTGCAAGAGATATTTTTCTCCAAGGAAGTCTAAAAACACGAGAGGAGTTATTTTATAAAATAGGATCCTAAGTGACAAACTGAGTGGCTATATTTAAAATGCCACTTTCATAGTATGTTACTCATGATTACATTATTATATTTATTCATTAAATTATAAAAGACTTTTCAGTAGAGAAAATAACACTGGTGAATGAAAGGAAGGTACACGAAATAATCTATAATATACTACCTTCTGGTTCTGATTTTGTTTACCTTTCCTACCCATTTTTTCAACTTTGGCCCCCTCATTGCTTTCTTTTCCTTTTATGTATTTGCATTATTAAAAGGCAAAATGAATAGTATGAGGCACAGATATGACTGAGGTCTCAGTGACTTCTATTTACATCCAATTGTGACACAAGATAATTTCTGTGATATTCCTGCATTTCATTCTCTTAATATTGCTTTGATTATGTGTGGGTATAATCAGGCTTCTCAGTTTAAGGCTACACTCCATTTGTAGCCATCTACTTGGAGAGGATAATGAGATTTATCCACAGTGAATCAGTGAATCAGAGTCTTGAGAATGGATAAGGAGTCTAGAGTCTAATCATAGGTCATCTTTGACTGGAAAGGGTTGAGAGCTGAAGGGAAATCAGTGTCCTATTCAAGGTGTAAAGAACACCTCTGGTTCCAAACTTGAGTATGTATATTGTAAGTGAATTATCAGTGCGATCATTTTACGTCAGTTGTGATGTAAACAATCCCAACACAAATTATTTATCAACACTGTGTAGTTTAGACAGCATATTGAATGCTTTAGTGATAGTATAAGTAGTACACAGGCCAACTTTCATTCAAATTCAATTAAACATTATTTGTGGACCTCTTCACTGCTGACATAATGCTCATGTGTTCAAAAGCAGATTTAGTGAAAAAGTCCTATGTTAGACAGCTTGTATGCATATCTATAGGAGCAATCTTATTCGAAACAGAAGTCTAGATAAAGATTATCGCTGAATTTGAAATGATTTTCTTATGATTTGTTTCCTACTCATTGACTTTCTATTCAGCCTAACACACCAACACAAAATTTCACTAGGCTATACATTTATGAATTATCTTGCGGGGAAGGTTCAAGGCAGCCTTAATAATTAATAAGTAACTGTTGAAGATGAGGCTTAGGCTGTCACATGTAAAATGAGCCCATAGTGACTTGTGAAATCCTAAAACTATCATGAAAATAAAAAGTAGCACCAATTATGTGTACAAGTTGATACTTAAGAGTTTTCATATGACAGTTTTCAAATAAATAGCATATTGTGAATGTAAGACAAGTAGGCTTAGAGATTTATTAATCAATTCAATTTCCATAACATGAACCAGAAAATGTAAAGGGATTTAATTCCATGCTGTATTTGATTTAAAATATATTTTCAAATTATCAAACTCCATGATACAATACATTAGAATAACACAAATATATTTATCCCACTCAGGTTATATACATTAATCCATTGTTATTAGGGAAAAAATGTAACTTGTTTAACTAGTACGAGTTAAATAGATATGAGCCATCAACTGAGGGATTTGAAATTATATTCCAGATCTGGTTTTGGTTCTAAAGGCTCTTCATTTTCAGAGATAACAAACTTCCTTTTCCTGACACATACACATACACATATATGTACATTCATATACATGTATACTATATATGTATGCATGTGTGTTTTAAATGCAAGCCAGAACTTTGGCATATACAAAAGAAAGAGGTAAGGTTTTAATGATTTCAAGAAAGTGTAGAATAATGATGGTATTGAACTGCTTTTCACTTTCAAACCAAATTAGAAGCCGTAGGAAATAAAATAATGATAATGGGGCTCTCTAATTAAAATAACCAATTAAAATCATACAACTACCAAGAGGAAAAAATATATAGTAAAAATGATACGAATCTGTAATATCTTAAATTGAGTTTACTTTGGAATGCCACTGAAACTCAAATATAATATGATTTTCCAGGCAGTGATTTTGCTGTGAATATGCATGCATGCGTGTACAAACACACACACACACACACACACACACACACACACACACACACACACAGTGAATGAATGAATGTTGAGGCTGAATAAACAGGATGACCAAACTACACACACAAAGGACATAATAAGAATACAACTCTCTTCTCTCCCCACCCCAACACCCACTTTACCCAAGTAAGCTATTCTGTGGAATTCATCCTTTCCTTCTCCCTGGACGAAATCTAGGGCATGGAACAAGGAATATTCTGATCACAGTTAGATAATTAAAACCTGTGCTTAATCTAGTCAACAGAAGACTTTAGTTCAGTCTTTAGTTCAGTCAATTTTTATAACTGATATATCCTGTCATGTGTAAAAACAAATATATATAAAAAAAAAAACTGCAGCCTTTTCCTTCCTACATCCAAATATCCCTCACCACCTCCAAAGACAGAAAAAGGATGAAACCTGGAGGAGAGATGAATGAAGGGCAGGAAAGCTGTACTTTCGCGCCATCGTGGTGATCGAGCATCCGTACCCTGTGGGCATGAATGCTCTATGAAGGTTGGCCTTTCTTTCAGGTGGCGCTGTGTCAATTCCTTATCGCTCCCCCCTCAATCCTAAAATCACCTGGGTATCCTACCTGAGGTTTCTTCTACATAGACAGACGTGTTCTTTCACAGACAAATTGGTGGGCTACCTACATGTCATTTGTAAGCTGCGTAGCATCCCAGGGTTTACTTCTAGCTTCCTTCCCCTGACATCACCTAGCCTTCCTTGAATGACCCAGGGTGTCTCTCTCTAAGGTTCCCTGAAAAATACTCACCCATCCTCTGTTATAAGAAATGCTGGACAAGCAGGAAGTCCCCACTCAAGCAACTTCTATTCATTCTGTCCATGCAACAATTGCCAGTCCTAAACTCTCAGCCTGTGGAATGCATGACATATCTCTTGTGCCCTTGAAGTTCAGGAGATATATGCCAGTTCTCCGAACAGACACATCAAAGCCACTCTCCCTGAGTTTGTGGGTCTAAAATGAACTGAAGCACTTCCAAAAAATCCTCTCTGGATCTCAAACTCTGTGACTACTTCAATATTGAATCTTCTATAACTTCCAAAGGGTAAAGTGCCAAGTTTCAAAACCAGTATCTTCTGAATACTTTTGATAGCACTGTCTGGGGTGGTATTTGAGAACATGTGGATAACTGATTTACATTATCTTCAACCAAAAATGAGATTGAAAAGCCTCCTCTTTAACACCTGTTCAGCTCCTTTGTAGTTTATCTGTATGTAGCTTGGGCAGAATATTTATAAGCAAATATAAAAATTAAAAGATAGGAAGGTTTCCTTCTTATATAGAAAAGTTCTTACCTGGGGCGCCTGGGTGGCGCAGTCGGTTAAGCGTCCGACTTCAGCCAGGTCACGATCTCGCGGTCAGTGAGTTCGAGCCCCGCGTCAGGCTCTGGGCTGATGGCTCGGAGCCTGGAGCCTGTTTCCGATTCTGTGTCTCCCTCTCTCTCTGCCCCTCCCCCATTCATGCTCTGTCTCTCTCTGTCCCAAAAATAAATTAAAAACGTTGAAAAAAAAAAAAAAAAAAAAAAAAAAAAAGAAAAGTTCTTACCTAGAAGGAACCCACAAAGAATCAAACATTGCACATGGTGTGTAGGTAAGCAACACCAGAAATAAACCTTTGGATTTGCTGAATACAGCCATGTCCATGCAATGGGTTGATTTATCTCTTCAAATTATATATTTTTCAAAATCACTTGTACTCAAATAATGACCATCTACGACATACCCTTAATATGCATATATTTGAAATTTGAAAGTATTCTTCAAGTTTTAATCATGGAATATGAAGATTTAATAATGTAACTTCTTAGGTCTAACCAGATTAAAATATAAATAACCAATCAATTGAAATAACCAATTTCCATTTCTGAGAGCTATCACTAAGATAAATGTTCTTTCTGCCTAATAAGTGTGTTCCCTATCAATAATGCTAACCACAAACATACATATGAGAAATTCCTTCCTTGCATTAGCATGTAGTTTCCAACATGTACTCTTTTATACTGCAAAGGAATGTTTATTCTCTTATATTACTGAACACAGTAATTATGAGATAGAAGGCTATGTTCTTCTTGCATAAGGCCCTAATTCCAGAGGTTTACCTAAGTTTTTAGGTGTTGTTTCCCTATCCATAGACTACTCTTCTTTTTTTTTTAATTTTTGTTATTAATGTTTAATTTATTTTTGAGATAGAGAGAGACAGATGTGAGCAGGTGAGGGGCAGAGACAGAGGGAGACAAGGAATCCAAAGCAGGCTCCAGGCCCCGAGCTGTCAGCACAGAGCCCAACGTGGGGCTCGAACCCACGAACTGCTAGATCATGACCTGAATGAAGTCTGACGCTTAACCAACTGAGCCACCCAGGCGCCCCATAGACTACTCTTCTGTATTCAACTTGTTCCAAATACGCTTCGTTACACAATTCTCTACAGTTAATTATTTAGACAAGTTACTCTAGTATGATTTGGTTAGTTTTGTCAATGAAGACATACTGACAGAAAGATCTAAAGAATAATTGTAAAGAACAACTTTTCACTCATTCGGTAACAACACCAAGACCTGTAAAATAAAGTACAAATGAATATATAGTAACAAGCTTCATACATGGCAAATGTCATCTCATTTTAAAAATCCTGAATGGATATATAAAATTCTGATGTATTTAATAAGGGGAGATATGGACACAGGAAGGAAACTTATTTGTGTATTAAAAAATAAATATTGGGTGAAACCACATGTATAGGGACCAGTTCTAAAATTATGAGCTAGTACCTGTAGATATATGAGTGATCTTTTAATAAATTACTTTTCTATTTGGTTTCCTTAATCATTAGAAAGTTCTTTTGAGATAACTCTTTATGATTGGCTAGCAAATGAAAACTATTGCCTTTTGTCAATTTTCCTCGTATTTTCCAACTTTTGAAGGCAAATTAAACAAAATTAAACAGGACAACAAGAACGTATTTGAGAAATAAACTTGCAGAAGATGGCGGTGTAGGAGGACGCTGGGCTCACCGCGCCTCCTGATCACTTACATTCCACCTACACCTGCCTAAATAACCCAGAAAACCGTCAGAGGATTAGCAGAACCGAGTCTCCGGAGCCAAGCGCAGACGAGAGGCCCATGGAAGAGGGTAGGAAGGGCAGAGAGGCGGTGCACGCTCCACTGACTGGCGAGGGAGCCGGGGCAGAGGGGCGGCCCGCGGGCCAAGCAGAGCCCCCGAGTCTGGCTGGCAAAAGCAGAGGGGCCAGACCGAGTGTGTTCCCACAGCAAGCAGGAGTTGACATCTGGAAGGTTATAAGCTAACAGCTCTGCTCGGAGAATGGGAGGGCTGGAGGACGACAGGAGGGAGAGTTGTTGAGCCCCAGATGACAGAGTTCAGCTTGGCAGGGAACAAAGGCGCTCGCCAGCGCCATCTCCCTCACCCATCCCCCAGCCAAAATCCCAAAGGGAACCGGTTCCTGCCAGGGAACTTGCTTGCACCGCACAAACACCCAAAGCTGTGCTTCTGCAGATCCACCCCTGCGGTGGGTCTGAGTCCCTCCCCGAGCCACAGCACCCTCCCGAAGCTGATCTCCGAAGGAAAAGCAAGCTGAGCCTGCCCCTCCCGCCCCCGTGCACCCCGCCGATCCACCCCAGCTAATACGCCAGATCCCCAGCACCACGAGCCTGGCAGTGTGTAAGTAGCCCAGATGTGCCACGCCACCCCACAGTGAATCCCACCCCTAGGACCGGGGAAGAGAAGGCACACACCAGTCTGACTGTGGCCCCAGGGGTGGGCTGGGGGCAGACATCAGGTCTGACTGCAGCCCCGCCCACCAACGCAAGTTATTCAAGACAGCACAGGGGAAGTGCCCCACATTCCCACACCACTCCAGGGACTAGCCAAAATGACAAAAGGGAAGAATTCCCCTCAGAAAAAACGGCCAGGAAATAACAACAGCTAACAAACTGATCAAAAATGATTTAAACGATATAACAGAAAGTGAATTTAGAATAATAGTCAAAAAATTAATCGCTGGTCTTGAAAACAGTATAAAGGACAGCAGAGAATCTTTTGCTACAGAGATCAAAGGACTAAGGAACAGCCAGGAGGAGGTAAAAAATGCTATCACTGAGCTGCAAATTAAAATGGAGACAACTACGGCTTGGATTGAAGAGGCAGAGGAGAGAATAGGTGAACTAGAAGATAAAATTATGGAAAAAGAAGAAGCTGAGAAATAGAGAGATAAAAAAATCCAGGAGTATGAGGGGAAAATTAGAGAACTAAGTGATGCACTAAAGAGAAATAATCTATGCATAATTGGTATTCCAGAGGAGGAAGAGAGAGGGAAAGGTGCTGAAGGTGTACTTGAAGAAATAATAGCTGAGAACTTCCCGGATCTGGGGAAGGAAAAAGGCATTGAAATTCAAGAGGCACAGAGAACTCCCTTCAGACATAACTTGAATCGATCTTCTGCATGACATATCATAGTGAAACTGGCAAAATACAAGGATAAAGAGAAAATTCTGAAAGCAGCTAGGGATAAAGGTGCTCTAACATATAAAGGGAGACCTATAAGACTCGTGACTGATCTCTCTACTGAAACTTGGCAGGCCAGAAAGGAATGGCAGGAGATCTTCAATGGATGAACTGAAAAAATATGCAGCCAAGAATCCTTTATCCAGCAAGTCTGTCATTTAGAACAGAAGGAGAGATAAAGGTCTTCCCAAATAAACAAAAACTGAAGGACTTTGTCACCACTAAACCAGCTCTACAAGAGATCCTAAGGGGGATCCTGTGAGACAAAGTACCAGAGACATCACTACAAGCATGAAGCCTACAGACATCACAATGACTCTAAACCCATATCTTTCTATAATAACACTGAATGTAAATGGACTAAATGTGCCAACCAAAAGACATAGGGTATCAGAATGGATAAAAAAGCAAGACCCATCTATTTGCTGTCTACAAGAGACTCATTTTAGACCTGAAGACACCTTCAGATTGAGAGTGAGGGGATGGAGAACTATTTATCATGCCACCGGAAGTCAAAAGAAAGCTGGAGTAGCCATACTTATATCACACAAACTAGACTTTCAATTAAAGGTTGTAAGAAGAGATGAAGAAGGGCATTATATAATAATCACAGGGTCTATCCATCAGGAAGAGCTGACAATTATAAATGTCTATGCACCGAATACAGGAGCCCCCAAATATATAAAACAATCACAAACATAAGCAACCTTATTGATAAGAATGTGGTAATTGCAGGGGACTTTAACACTCCACTTACAGAAATGGATAGATCATCTAGACACACGGTCAATAAAGAAACAAGGGCCCTGAATGATACATTGGATCAGATGGACTTGACAGATATATTTAGAACTCTGCATCCCAAAGCAACAGAATATACTTTCTTCTCGAGTGCACATGGAACATTCTCCAAGATAGATCACATACTGGGTCACAAAACAGCCCTTCATAAGTATACAAGAATTGAAATCATACCATGCATACTTTCAGACCACAATGTTATGAAGCTTGAAATCAACCACAGGAAAAAGTCTGGAAAACCTCCAAAAGCATGGAGGTTAAAGAACACCATACTAAAGAATGACTGGGTCAACCAGGCAATTAGAGAAGAAATTAAAAAACATATGGAAACAAACGAAAATGAAAATACAACAATCCAAACGCGTTGGGATGCAGGGAAGGCAGTCCTGAGAGGAAAATACATTGCAATCCAGGCCTATCTCAAGAAACAAGAAAAATCCCAAATACAAAATCTAACAGCACACCTAAAGGAAATAGAAGCAGAACAGCAGACTGCCTAAATCCAGCAGAAGAAGAGAAATAATAAAGATCAGAGCAGAAATAAACAATATAGAATCTAAAAAAATGGTAGAGCAGATCAACGAAACCAAGAGTTGGTTTTTTGAAAAAATAAACAAAATTGACAAACCTCTAGCCAGGCTTCTCAAAAAGAAAAGGGAGATGACCCAAGTAGATAAAATCATGAATGAAAATGGAATTATTACAACCAATCCCTCAGAGATACAAGCAATTATCAAGGAATACTACGAAAAATTATATGGCAACAAACTGGACAACTGGAAGAAATGGACAAATTCCTAAACACCCACACACTTCCAAAACTCAATCAGGAGGAAATAGAAAGCTTGAACAACCTATAACCAGTGAAGAAACTGAATCAGCCATCAAAAATCTCCCAACAAATAGGAGTCCAGGACCAGATGGCTTCCCAGGGGAGTTCTACCAGATGTTTAAAGCAGAGATAATACCTATCCTTCTCAAGCTATTCCAAAAAATAGAAAGGGAAGGAAAACTTCCAGACTCATTCTATGAAGCCAGTATTACTTTGATTCCTAAATCCGACATAGACCCAGCAAAAAAAGAGAACTACAGGCCAATATCTTTGATGAATATGGATGCAAAAATTCTCAATAAGATACTAGCAAATCGAATTCAACAGCATATAAAAAGAATTATTCACCATGATCAAGTGGAATTCATTCCTGGGATGCAGGGCTGGTTCAACATTCGCAAATCAATGTGATACATTGCATTAATAAAAGATAAGAACCATATGATCCTGTCAATCAATGCAGAAAAGGCCTTTGACAAAATTCAGCAAACTTTCTTAATAAAAACCCTCGAGAAAGTCGGGATAGAAGGAACATACTTAGAGATCATAAAAGCCATTTATGGAAAGCCCACAGCTAACATCATCCTCAATGGGGAAAGACTGAGAGCTTTTTCCCTGAGATCAGGAACACGACAGGGATGTCCACTCTCACCGCTGTTGTTTAACATAGTGTTGGAAGTTCTAGCATCAGCAATGAGACAACAAAAGGAAATCAAAGGCATCAAAATTGGCAAAGATGAAGTCAAGCTTTCGCTTTTTGCAGATGACATGATATTATACATGGAAAATCTGATAGACTCCACCAAAAGTCTGCTAGAACTGATAAATGAATTCAGCAAAGTTGCAGGATACAAAATCAATGTACAGAAATAAGTCGCATTCTTATACACTAACAATGAAGCAACAGAAAGACAAATAAAGAAACTGATCCCATTCACAATTGCACCAAGAAGCATAAAATACCTAGGAATAAATCTAACCAAAGATGTAAAAGATCTGTATGCTGGGGGCGCCTGGGTGGCGCAGTCGGTTAAGCGTCCGACTTCAGTCAGGTCACGATCTCGCGGTCCGTGAGTTCGAGCCCCGCGTCAGGCTCTGGGCTGATGGCTCGGAGCCTGGAGCCTGTTTCCGATTCTGTGTCTCCCTCTCTCTCTGCCCCTCCCCCGTTCATGCTCTGTCTCTCTCTGTCCCAAAAATAAATAAAAAAAAAAAAAAAAAACGTTGAAAAAAAAAAAAAAAAAAAGATCTGTATGCTGAAAACTATAGAAAGCTTATGAAGGAAACTGAAGAAGATATAAAGAAATGGAAAAACATTTCATGCTTATGGATTGGAAGAATAAATATTGTCAAAATGTCAATACTGCCCAAAGCTATCTACACATTCAATGCAATCCCAATCAAAATTGCACCAGCATTCTTCTCGAAACTAGAACAAGCAATCCTAAAATTCATATGGAACCACAAAAGGCCCCGAATAGCCAAAGTAGTTTTGAAGAAGAAGACGAAAGCAGGAGGCATCACAATCCTAGACTTTAGCCTCTACTACAGAGCTGTAATCATCAAGACAGCATGGTATTGGCACAAAAACAGACACATAGACCAATGGAATAGAATAGAAACCCCAGAACTAGACTCACAAATGTATGGCCAACTAATCTTTGACAAAGCAGGAACGAATATCCAATGGAAAAAAGTCTCTTTAACAAATGGTGCTGGGAGAATTGGACAGCAACTTGCAGAAGGTTGAAACTAGACCGCTTTCTCACACCATTCACAAAGATAAACTCAAAATGGATAAAGGACCTGAATGTGAGACAGGAAACCATCAAAACCCTAGAGGAGAAAGCAGGAAAAGATCTCTCTGACCTCAGCTGTAGCAATTTCTTACTTGACACATCCCTAAAGGCAAGGGAATTAAAAGCAAAAATGAACTACCTTATGAAGATAAAAAGCTTCTGCCCAGCAAAGGAAACAACCAACAAAAGTAAAAGGCAACCAACGGAATGGGAAAAGATATTTGCAAATGACATATCGGACAAAGGGCTAGTATCCAAAATCTATAAAGAGCTCACCAAACTCCACACCCGAAAAACAAATAACCCAGTGAAGAAATGGGTAGAAAACATGAATAGACACTTCTCTAAAGAAGACATCTGGATGGCCAACAGGCACATGAAAAGATGCTCAACGTCGCTCCTCATCAGGGAAATACAAATCAAAACCACACTCAGATATCACCTCATGCCAGTCAGAGTGGCCAAAATGAACAAATCAGGAGACTATAGATGCTGGCGAGGATGTGGAGAAATGGGAACCCTCTTGCACTGTTGGTGGGAATGAAAATTGGTGCAGCCACTCTGGAAAATAGTGTGGAGGTTCCTCAAAAAATTAAAAATAGACCTACCCTATGACCCAGCAATAGCACTGCTAGGAATTTACTCAAGGGATAGAGGAGTACTGATGCATAGGGGCACTTGTACCCCAATGTTTATAGCAGCACTCTCAACAATAGCCAAATTATGGAAAGAGCCTAAATGTCCATCAACTGATGAATGGATAAATTGTGGTTTATATACACAATGGAGTACTACGTGGAAATGAGAAAGAATGAAATATGGCCCTTTGTAGCAACATGGATGGAACTGGAGAGTGTGATGCTAAGTGAATAAGCCATACAGAGAAAGACAGATACTATATGGTTTCACTCTTATGTGGATCCTGAGAAACTTAACAGAAACCCATGGGGGAAGGGAGGGAAAAAAAAAAGAGGTTAGAGTGGAAGACAGCCACAGCATAAGAGACTGTTAAAAACTGAGAACAAACTGAGGGTTGATGGGGGTTGGGAGGGAGGGGAGGGTAGGTGATGGGTATTGAGGAGGGCACCTTTTGGGATGAGCACTGGGTGTTGTATGGAAACCAATTTGACAATAAACTTCATATATTGAAAAAAAAAAGAAAAAAAAGAGAAATAAACTTGTGACTGTTTATAATATACCTAAAATAAAGCCATTTAATTTAAAATAATGATACTAGAGGATATGGACTTAAACATTAGAAAATGAAAAAAAAAAGTTATAAGTGTAACAGATAATTAAGTAAAAAGGAAAAATTAAATCCTTATATTCATCCTGTGAGCTTCATTCATTAATATACCATACAGTTTTAACATTAGTCAATGCATAAGAATTATGTCAATGAGTGAGTCCAATTTTTCAGCTCTTTCCCTCACCTCCCCCCAAAATAAATAAAACAGGCAATTCTAAGCCAGATAATCAAAATAAGATTCAGTTTCTTCAAGGTCATTCAAAAACAATTAAGCTAGGTAGAAGTATAGATCAAAATGCCATTATCTGGTGAATTATTGTGATACAGTCAAGTAATTTAAATAACACAGAACATAACAAGGGGACTTAATCCTCTGTGTGTCTAAATCCCTGAATTCTTACACTAATTTTAAACTCTTTTTGACTGTATGGACCCAAATATGTTAGAATGAGGTGGCACTAAAATATATTTAAAAATTTTTAATGTTTATTTTTGAGAGCGAGACACAGAGAGACAGAGACAGACAGACAGAGAGAGACAGAGAGGGAGAGAGAAACAGAATGCAAGCCAGGGAGGGGCAGAGAGAGAGAGGGAGACAGAATCCAAAGCAGGCTCCAGGCTCTGAGCTGTCAGTACAGAGCCCGACATGGGGCTCAAACCCACGCGATCCTGACCTGAGCCAAAGTCAGACGCTCAACTGACTGAGCCACCCAGGCACCCCAGCACTAAGATATATTTAAAATTATAAAAGCATGTTTCCCATTGAAGTTTCCAAAATTAGTATTTTAATCTTTTTTTATAAAGGTAAAAGAAAATAGGCTGATCTAGAAGCAGAGAATATATATTCCTTATACTTTTTTCAAAATATTTATTTTGGTATCGATAATATGACATAGGAATTTGGGGTCTCTATTGCTGCTAGGCACCAACAACCAAAACAGTGCATAAACGCCTCATGATGATCATGTTTTAAATAAACTCTACTAAGTACAATTGTGTTACTGTCATAGCAATAATTTTCTTTACCTCAAGATCTTCATATAACAAAAAAAAGTAACAAAAAGCACAAAACAAAAATATTTTACAAAGATAAAGGTCAAAAGTTTACAGCTGACTTTATAAATTGTTTTACTAATTTTTTAAAAGTTCAGATATTATGGGACAGACCTTTTACTATTACTGTCTTACACTAAAATCCAATATAATGCTTGATAAGAAACAAATAGCACTGGGAGAATGAACAAAAGTTTTCAGTAATCCTGGAGAATTATGCATCTCTTTCATATTCAAGTAAAGGGCATCTGAAATTCCTTGTTTTAAATGCAGTGTGAACATGTCTCTTTACAAAAGCACAACACAGCATTTCTTTCATTTCTCACCCCATTAACTCCCTTGACCAAGTGAATGCAGATCTTTGGGGGGTTCAAAGTTTTTGAAAGTTTCAGATATGCTGAACTGTAAGAGTGGGAGTGTCGTATCAATTCCACTGGGATAACAAGTATTTTTCAAAGATGGTATTTTCCTTAGGTGTCTACAGATTCCTTACATAAACAACTTACCAGGTGTGTCTAACCAACTCAACTCTTGACTTTGAAATGCAAGATGTATAATCAGAAACAATTTGAAACTGAGGTGATTCATTGTATTCAAATGAGTCCATTTGGAAACTCTAATTAACTCTTCACTCAACATGGTTACCCTCACTAGTGGAGGAAGATACTAGAATGGCTCAACAGAAAGAACACATTTGATATCAGTTATCTGATATTATCTGATATTATCAGTCATTTGATATCATGTACCTACCTACTTCTAATGAGCAAAAGGCAATATAAAGTATGAATTACTTCTGCAAAATTAAAAATATAGGCAATGGCAGGCGGGAGAAGAATCAATGCTTGTGAGGACACTAACACATTCCTTTCAGTTCATTGATATGAACAGGGTGCAATTTTATTTTATTGACAACCATTCCTTCCTTTTTTTTTTTTTTTTGATCTCAGTGATTTCATGTACCTATTTCTTAAATGTCTAAAAACTGCCCGATTGTAAAATAACAAAATCAAAATACTAACGCATCGAAATCAGCATGAACGAAACACCCGTTGCCACTTCCCTCTTTAACTATAGAAAATGGCTGGAGGTATTTCACAATTACCATTTCTATGACATCACTAAAAAATTATAATAACCTCTTTCAAAGCTCACTGAAATTGGCTAATAATCACTTTACAAGTAGACCCCGTAATTTAGCTTTTCAAAGCCACGTGACCTTCCAAGTGAGTGGCACATAATATATATAGCATGTTCTTCCCATACATCAGGTATTAGATTTACACTTGATATTTCCACATGAATAAGCGTGTAAAAGCTAAAATTGACCATGGACAAAAGATAAATGGGGAACTACTTTTCTTCTAAAGCCTGCTCATCCAAAGTCTTCTTTTGACAAGGAAGACCAGTTGCTTAGGTCAAAATTACAGATTGCAATTATTCATTTTTCCTTATCCTTCATATCAATTCTTTTAGCATATTTTTCCAACTGTAATTTAAGATTATATTTTCCCCTCCCTCCTTTTAATTCCTCTTTCTAGCACTACTGTAATCTTGGACTTGAGCTATTGCAATAATTTCTTAACTAGGCATCCTGCCTCCATTCTTGCCCATATTTTCCAGCCAATCAAATACTTCTTTAAAACACCAATTGCATGATATAATTTCTCTGTCTCGAAACCACCAATGATTTCCATCTTATTTCAAATACAATTCAGTCCTCTCCTGACTGACACAGCTTGATTTATTATCTGTTTGGAAGGCCTACTTACCACTGTGGCCTTACATATTACCATTTTGAAAGAAGGCACGGTTCTTGGTATTGCTATTGCAGAGTTCATTCATCCATGAACATTTCGTATTTAAATTATTGCATTGCCCAAAATAAGGAAGATATTTAACATTTTGAATATGAGATATAATTATAGAAGTAAAATATAAAGCAAAGTTAAAAATAGAAAATGCCACTTTTTGGAAACCCTCTAATGCATATTCAATGTAAGCAAAATGAATTTTCCTGTCCTATCATTAAAACTTGCAGTCCATGGTGGTTGTGGGGAAGAGAAATCTCAATTAGTCTTTATTTTGGTCATTAGAGATTAAGAAGCCACATTAAATTTTTACCAATTTGCATTTAAAGATGAAGCAGGATTTTGGTATTAAAAGAATAGTACTTTTTATATAGTATAGTAAAATATTACTGAAGTTCCCTTGATATATTCTGTGTTTATTTTAAATTTATCTTTGAGGAGCACCTGGGTGGCTCAGTCAGTTGAGCATCTGGCTTTGGCTCAGGTCATGATATACAGTTCGTGGGCTCAAGCCCTGCATGGTGCTCTCTGCTTACAGCTTGCTCAGAGCCTGGAGCCTGCTTCGGATTCTGTGTCTCCTTCTCTCTCTGCGCCCCCCTGCTAGCACTCTGTCTCTCTCTGTCTCTCAAAAATAAATAAATGTTAAAAAACACTTTAAAGAAATAAAAAATAAAAAATAAAATTATCTTTGAGGGGCGCCTAGGTGGCTCATTCCACTAAGCGCCTGACCCTTGGTTTCAGCTCAGGTCATGAGCTCACAGTTCGTGGGATTGAGCCCCATGACTGCTATCAGCACAGAGCCTGCTTGGGATTTTCTCTCCTCCCCTTCTTTCTACCCCTCCCCAGCTGGTGCTCTCTCTTTCAGTCTCAAAATAAATAAGTAAACTTTTAAAAATAATAAAATAAACTTATCTTTGAAATTGTGCCAATATAAATGAAACCCCTACAAAAAAGAAAAAAAGGAAAGAAACAGTCTGTTAAAATACTCAAAGTGGGAAAGACACTTGGCATATTCAAAGAGCTTTACAATAGTTAAATGAAGGAATGGAAGCATAGAAAAAAAAAAAAAAGGAGGCTTTGAGAGGTGGACAAGGGTATAGATATAGAGACCTGTGTAGATTTTGTTTAAAATATAATGGAATATCTGGTAAGGGGATTAATACCCTAATTATATAATTTATACAAATCAACACGAAAGAAACCCAAACAATTCAATTAAAAAATGGGCACAGGATCTGAATAGACATTTTTCCAAAGACAACATACAAACACAACAGACACATGAAAAGATGCTTAATCATCAGGGAAATGCAATCCAAACCACAATGAGCTATCACCTCACACCAATCAGAATGACTAGCCTCAAAAAGATAAGAAATAACAAGTGTCGGTGAAGGTGTGGAAAAGAATGTACACTCATGCACTACTGCTGGGAATGTAAACCACTGAGAAAAATAGTATGAAGGTTTGTCAAAAAAATTTTTTTAAAAATGCTGTAAGATCCAGTAATTCCACTACTTGAGAATTACCCAAAGAAAACAAAAACACTAACTTGACAAGATATATGCACCCCTATGTTTGTTTGTTTGTTTATTTAATGTTTATTTTTGAGAGAGAGTCAGAGTGTGAGCAGGGGAGGGGTAGAGAGAGAGAGAGAGAGGGAGACACAGAATCCGAAGCAGGCTCCAGGCTCCGAGCTGTCAGCACAGAGCCCGATGTGGGGCTCAAACTCATGAACTGTGAGATCATGACCTGAGCCGAAGTCAGGCGCTTAACCAACTGAGCCACCCAGGCACCCCATGCAACCCCATGTTTACTGAACCATTATTTATATTAGACAAGATATGGAAGCAACCCAAGTGTCCATCCATAGATGAATGGATAAGATAAGTCTATAGATAATAGCAAAATCCAGTAAAATAATTAGAAACAAATGAGTTTTTAATATTCACCAATGTTTTATATAATTAATATGTAATTATAGATATAAATTGCAATTCAGCTTTTAAAGGTTTATTTATTCATTTTGAGGAAGAGCGAGAGAGAGCATGAACAAGAGAGAGGCAGAGAGAGAGAGGAGAAAGAGAGAATCCCAAGCAGGCTCTGTACTGGCAGCGCGGAGCCTGATGCGGGGCTTGAACTCACAAACCATGAGATCATGACCTGAGCGGAAATCATGAGTCAGAGGCTTAAACAACTGAGCCACTCAGGTGCCCCATAAGTATATAATTGATTTTTAATAATGGCTGTGTTTAGCACTCACCTTGAAAATTTTCTGGGGGTTTAATCATCAGCTCTCCTAAGCCAGTGCTTAGGAGATTCCTGCACACCACTGCTAACATATCTAATACTTCAAGTGATATTTTTTTCAAGTCCTGTGAATCTCTTCATGTACTTAACACACACTCTGTTAGCCTTGTATCATCTACTCAGTTGTGCTGTTCAAGAGGGCAAGTCAAGTTGCACTTTGTGATATGTATTCTTAAACGGCACAGACCTGAACCTGTGAACAGTTACCCGATAAAATTATCTATTTGTTAGTACATCTATGACCTCTTCCTTCTACCTCTACAAGGTTTTGAGTGGAAAGAACATTTTTGTATAAGACTTTGAAACCTATGAGGGTTAAGTCTCCTTTGAGTTATATTCATGATATAAAACAATTAGCTCATGGGAACTTCAAATCTGGCATAATTTATGCAAAATCCTGACATATTTCCTCCAACTTAAGATATATGTCACCCAAGAGTCCAGGATCTCTGTGTGGTTGACTTTTGTTGGAGCTTCAAGGTAAAAAAGACAAGTGTGGTAATCATAGCAAAGTAGATCAGGAGGATGCACAACAGTTTTGAGTGAGCTTGAGAGTTCAACCTGGTTGTACTGAACCAAATTATTTACGGGTTTTCTTTTCTTTCCTTTTCTTTCCTTTTCTTTTCTATTTTATCTATCTATTTCTTTATTTGAGTGCTTTGAAGTGATTCATTCTAAAGCAAAAGAAAACCATGGTCAATTTATCTTATGAGAATTCTAAGTTTTTCCCTTGACCTGAAATCCATCAGAGACCAGAGACATAGGCCTAGATCCTGAAACCTTGGGCATGAGTAGAATTCATACAAACAAAGCCAAGGCATTTTCCTTTGCCAAACAAGTGCCCCTATAATTGCCAGAGGATACATTCAAAATGTTCCATGTCTGTATTAGTTTCCTAGGGCTGTCATGGGAAAAAAAAAAAAAAAAAAAAAAAAAAAAAAAAAAAAAAAAAAAAAAGCCACAATCTGTTGGCTGAAAACAACACAAATTTATCGCCTCAGAGAGATTAGAAATGTGAAACCAAAAACATTAAGACCACGCTCTCTTTTAAATCTTTAGAAAAGAATCCTTCCCTGCCTCGTTTTAGCTTCTGGTGATTTTCTGGCAACTCTTGGAGTTAGCTGGCTTACAAATGTATTACTCCAATTTCTGCCTCTTCTGTCAGTTGGCTGTCTTTACCTAGTATATCTCTATTTTTTTTTTTTTTTTCTCCTCTTATAAACACACCAGTCATGTTGGGATTGGGACCCATCCTAATGACTTTATCTTAACTTGATTATATCTGCAAAACCCTAATCCCAAAAAGGCCACATTCATAGTTACTGGAAAATATTCAATATATTCTTTTTGCAGATGTAATTCAACCTGTAAGAACATCTTAGTAGTTTTGTCTCTAGAGGAGGAATAAATACCACTTTGAAAGTACCACAGATTTTAGCTGACAGGCCGACTATTGAGGATTTAATTATTATACAATTGCTGTTACATAATTAGTAGGTCTATGTTTTCACACATGGTAACATCACAAAGTTGGTATTTTCTTATTCAAATTTAATATATAATGTATCTTTTTAGATATTTTAATGTTGCATGTTAGTTTATAGCTATATTTCAATAACACTCATTTTATACACTCAAATTAAAATTACTTTATGTTTGGGGCGCCTGGGTGGCACAGTCGGTTAAGCGTCCGACTTCAGCCAGGTCACGATCTCGCGGTCCGTGAGTTCGAGCCCCGTGAGTTCGAGCCCCGTGAGTTTGAGCCCCGCATCAGGCTCTGGGCCGATGGCTCGGAGCCTGGAGCCTGTTTCCGATTCTGTGTCTCCCTCTCTCTCTGCCCCTCCCCCGTTCATGCTCTGTCTCTCTCTGTCCCAAAAATAAATTAAAAACGTTGGAAAAAAAAAAATTAAAAAAAAATAAAATAAAATTACTTTATGTTTAATATGATCCTCAAAAGTGTTTCCATTTAATTGCTCCTTTTAATTTATTTCCATTATAGTTAATCATACTTCCTGTTTGTCTCAAATTAAAAAATAATCTAAATGGCAGAAAACATGTTTTTTTTATCTATTAAAACCTGCTCCCTTTCATGCACCTTCAGTAAGTATATCCATTTAATAGCACTATAAAATGTTGGTGTGGCTGCAATGATATCATTGACTTTATTGCTATAATCATGGTATGAGACCAAACTGTACCCTCAGCAACGGATTTAGTACCCCAACTGTTGCAGGAGCCTCTCTCAGATTTTTCACAGTATAACATGCATTCCTTTGTAACTTAAATATTAATTATCTGCCATACATATTTTAGATTTTATTCTTAAAAAGGCATTTCATTATATCAGGTCATAAAACAAATTTTCTTATTTACCCAACCTTCACTTGTTTGGTTTGACGTATATAATAAAATGTGTATTATAAAATTGTAAAATGAATTATCAGTCATATAACAGTTTACTCTTATTTTTATGCCAAAATTAGGATTGCATTATGATGTATCTTATACAATCTTATGCAAACAATGGAAAATTAATATGCCCCCAACATTAAAATATTGTCTGTCTACACTTTCTTTAATCCAGTAATAAATAAAAAGCTCAATAATACATCATCCAAACAACTCAATTTTTGGTGAGCCAAGAGTAGCTGACAGAAATTTAAAGACTAAGGATCTCTCAGTTGAGTCAGTTCATACTTTTCAAATGAATAAATGAGATACATGTGACTGTGATAATAATAGAAACATAGGAAATTACTTTGCTTTAAAACTGCAGCATGTGGAGAAGAAAATCAAATTCCTGTGGAGTACATTAGGAAAACAATATAAAATAATGAATTAAAAGAATGAAATAATTGATATATAAAATGAAGCAAAGACATAATTGTGAATTAAAAATAGATGACTTCCCAAATTAAAAAAGAAAGAAAGAAAGAAAGAAGGAAAGAGAGAAAGAAAGAAAGAAAATTAGATGAAGCAAGAACAGGCTAAAGTAGAAACTAAAGTCACTTGTAAATATCAAGTTTAAAGTACCAAAATTTCAGAAAAGATACCAGAAAACTTAGCAAATTTTGCTCTTTCTTTTGAAAGGCCAAATATGAATTAAAAAATTGTGCTATTTTATTTGAGTCTCCTTTCAATTTTTTAAATGTAGCTCAAAAATTATTCATAATTAAAACAAGGTAAATTAAAACTAAGATGGAACTTTTTTTTTAATGTTTAGTTATTTTGAGAGAGAGGAGGGGAGAGTGAGAGGGAGAGTGACAGAATCCCAAGCAGGCTCCATGCCCAAATGTGGGGCTTGATCCCATGACAGTGAGATCATGACCTGAGCCGAAATCAAGACTCAGATGCTTAACTCACTGAGCCACTCAGGCACCCCAAAACTAAGATGGAACTTTAAGTTTCTACTTATGGGAGAAATATTTAAGAAGTTTCATAATATCCAGTAACACTGAGGACATAAGAAATGAGAAGGTTCATAACCTTTGGTGATAATGTAAATTGATTGATATAACTTTTTTAGAGCAGTCAGCAATATTTTAATATGCTTTATTTTGACCCAGTGATCCTGAGTACAGGATACTCATTTTGCTATTATCAGAAAAAGAAAAGTGTATTCAAGTAAGGACAACCAGTTAAACAAACTATGGGTCATCCATGGGTTAGAAAACAAAAAACAAAACAAAACAAAACAAAACAAAAAACCTGTCATTCCATGAAAGAATGGGGTAGATCTCAAAAGTCAAATATATGGAGAGATATATTTGTGAACACAAAATGAACAATGTATATAGTGTAACTGCCTTTGTGAAAATAATTTTTTAGTTCAATATTAATGACACATATAAACTTTTGGAAAGGTACAAAGTGGAGGATGATGGGAAATTTCATAATTCTCTTTATTTATTTTGCCTCTACTTATATGCTTATTATTATTTATTTATTTACTTATTTCAATTGTTGCTATCATCTCCTGATGATCTTGATGGTCTTTATGTTTTTTCCATTATATTTGGTTTTTATCATTATATTTTTCTATTTTTATACAAATTTGTGAAACCTTATACAAACATATTGATAGTATAAGAGTGAAGAAAGGGTATTCAATAAATACTACTAAAATTTCTTAACAATTGAGAAAAATCAACCAAAACCTAACCTCATTGTAAAAATGACTTCATGCTATACATCTGTTCATTGCAGACAGACCAAAGTGTCATTGACAACAAACTAAAATGTGTCCTAAGGAATAGCTGTCAAACACTGAAAGAATGATGGCTTATGACTCTTAGAGGCCTAACAGAAATCACAAAAATAACCTCAAAAATTGATGCATTATGGAACAAAACCTTTGCTAAGGATATTATAGGGAAATCCCCCACCAAAAAAACCTGACAGGGGCACCTGTGTGGCTCAGTCATTGAGGTGTCCTACTCTTGGTTTCAGCTCAGGTCGTGATCTCATGGTGAGTGAGATGGAGGTCCACACTGGGCTCTGTGCTGACACAGTGGAGTCTGCTTGGGATTCTCGCTCACTCCCTCTCTCTCTGCCCCTCCCCCATTTGCACACATTCTCTCAGAATAAATGAACATTTTTAAAAACACTATGACAAATAAAACAAAACATTAAAAATATATAGTTGAGGGGGCGCCTGGGGGGCTCAGTAGGTTAAGCGTTTGATTTTGTCTCAGGTCATGATTTCCTGGTTTGTGGGTTGGAGCCCTATGTCGGCTTCTGTGCTGACAGCTCAGACCCTGGAGCCTACTTAGGATTCTGTGTCTCCCTCTCTCTCTGTCCCTCCCCTGCTCATGTGCACGCTCTCTCTCTCTCTCTCTCTCTCTCTCTCTCAAAAATAAACATTAAAAATTTTTAGAGTTATATATTATACACACACACACTCACATATAGTTGAGAGAAAAGCAAAAATCACAATCCAGTAATCAGAAACAAAGAGGGAATCAAAGTGAGAGCCATGAGACAGGGAGGGAGAGGAGTTAAAATCAGGACTAAGTGTGGGGAATAAGCTTAGGAATCCCCAGGGCTTACACCAATGGGTTAACAAAGCATAAAGTATTAACACATAGGATGTTCACACCTGAGTTTGGGTAAACAAGATGAGGCGAATAAGGATAGAGAAGGGGGGCTGGGGCCCTCAGAATAGGGAGGTGCAACCTGAGGTTATTTCCCTTGCCTTATCCCCAGGATAGCTAAGATAAACAGACACAGCATCTCCTATCTCCATTAACAACCATCTGCCCATCTGCCCAGTGCCAGGATTTTGTTTTATATTGACCCAAACCCCAAACACTGTATCTCTTCAAAACCCCATTTCCCTCATGCCCATGAGTTAATGTTCACCGATTCACTGTCTCTTTGTGCACACCCATCACCTTTGTAAGCCTTCTGATCCTAATAAATATGGGGCAAGGATCCTTATCCGGGGCACTTGTGTTTTCCCAGACATTAGCCATCTCTCTCGCATTTTAATCCTGTGTCTCACTCCCTTGATAGACAAGAGAGAACTTTAGACTTAGAGTCTACGACAACTAAGCAGATATCATAAGAGCCAGTGTTGAATGCTTGTGGAAAACTGGGATATAAGGCAATGCCCAGCCCATTATTAGGAAGGTAGTTGAAAGTGGGCTTCCTACACAAGCCTTAGTTAAGAAGAGAGTGACTTTCCTCTGGAAAACAGTGTGGAGGTTCCTCAAAAAATTAAAAATAGACCTACCCTATGACCCAGCAATAGCACTGCTAGGAATTTACCCAAGGGATACAGGAGTACTGATGCATAGGGGCACTTGCACCCCAATGTTTATAGCAGCACTCTCAACAATAGCCAAATTATGGAAAGAGCCTAAATGTCCATCAACTGATGAATGGATAAATAAATTGTGGTTTATATACACAATGGAGTACTACGTGGAAATGAGAAAGAATGAAATATGGCCCTCTGTAGCAACATGGATGGAACTGGAGAGTGTGATGCTAAGTGAAATAAGCCATACAGAGAAAGACAGATACTATATGGTTTCACTCTTATGTGGATCCTGAGAAACTTAATAAAAACCCATGGGGGAAGGGAAGAAAAAAAAAAAAGAAGTTAGAGTGGAAGACAGCCAAAGCATAAGAGACTCTTAAAAACTTAGAACAAACTGAGGGTTGATGGGGGTTGGGAGGGAGGGGAGGGTGGGTGATAGGTATAGAGGAGGGCACCTTTTGGGATGAGCAGTGGGTGTTGTATGGAAACCAATTTGACAATAAACTTCATATATTGAAAAAAAATAAAATGGTTAGAATAGTGAAAAAAAAAAAGAAGAGAGTGACTTTCAGTGTTTTAAATTGCAACTAAAAAATGTGGGAAGATAGTCACTGAAGAAAAAAATCATGTGCTTCCTGTTCTTGTGAAAACTTGAATCTCAGAAGACATTAATATAAAAAAAACTGAACTAGAATCAATATAATCCATAGATTCTAGCAAAATTAAAAACAAAATCTGCCCATAGGAATGTTCCTAAACACAGGCCACCTGAAAAACTACTAGAGAAGACAAGGCACACTCTTCAGACAAACTCACAAAGTACAGGAAAATCAGTGAAAAAACTTACTACCAGGAGAGTGTCCACCAAAGCAGGAAAGAACCAACTCAATCCATATAAATACTGTTAATTTAGTTATTTGGGCAATTAGTAAGGGAGTTTGGAAATCATGGCCAGAATCTATAGTGGAAAATTTGTTTCAGGAGAGATGCCAAAATACTAATATATCATTAAGTAAAGAAACAATATAAGAAAACAACTATGATTCTAGCAAATGAACAGGCAGACCAAAAACATACAATTAACATAAAGATGCAATACAGTTAGGAATAAATCAAGAAAAATGTTTAAACTGAAAGTAGAGAAACAGGAGACAGAATAATGAATAATATCTTTTTCAAAAGTCTAATTAGCAAAATATATTAACCACTGCTGGCAACACAAAACTGTAACAGATCACTCTAATAATTGCTTGTATGGGTGTGCACACATGTGTGCAAATGGCACAATGCTTCTGAATAGGTTTTTGACAATGTTCATACAGAGCTCTAAGTACTCATGATAAATTTCTTAATTCCTTTTTGAGAGACTACTCAATGAAAATGATACTAAATATAAAATATTCCATAAATTCAAATTTAGTACTACATATACAATGTTTTAAATATGAGATTAAGTCATATAAGCAAAAGTATATAGACCAGTAGATTACTGCCTGGATTCTAAATAATACGGTGTACAGAAAATGCATAATAATATCGAGTACCAGCAAAGTGCCTCATGTATAATTATTCAAAAACATTTGTTGAGTACATGGATGAAAAAGTGGCTAAATGAATTAAAGTAATATATATCAAATAGACATAGGAATTTTGGGAGGTTTTGGGAGGACACAAACATTTGGTCCATAGTAATGATTATGTAACAAAATTTTATTACATTAAAATTCAAATATTTTCCTGAAGTATTTAAATGTATTTTCATTCCCTTCTGGTGTCTCATCAGCTCTTATCCCTCCTCACCTCTTCTAGCAGTTGCCATTACAGAAAATCCTTCTTAATTTAAACTTATTTCCCTTCACGTTAGTGAAATTTATTCCGTTTCTACTCTTGTGACAAAACTATTTCCTTTTATAGGACCCAATTCTTCTTGTAGCAGAACCTATAGTTCTGCCAGTGTTCACCTTTTCTTCATTTCTGTAGTCTCTCTTTCCCAAATTTCCCCCATTTCTTTGATATTCAGAAACTTTGGGTGAAGTGATTCCCATAGTCTGGATATCCTACTGACATGCAAACAGTGAGAAAAATCACTTACCATCCAAAAATTTAGTGGGCATCAAAAGAGTTGACCAGAAAATTTCCTTCTAGGTCTAAGTATCTGGAATCTCTTGCATCCATAAATCCATTACTGATTTCCAGCCAGAACTTCTATTACATATCTTGTCTATTGCTTGTTAGAAAATTATATATTAGGAGTAGTCACTGAAAAGCCACAATTCTAAATCATCAAATATATGTTTGTCTTCCAATTATATTTCCAGCCCTGACCTAACCCTTGGATCAAATATCCAAATAATGAGTCTGTTTCTAATTTAGATGTTTCACAGATATTTCAAATAATGTCACAGAACTCCAGACTTCTTTCTCCCATAATTATTTCCAATACCATTATCACATCACAGTAAATGCACTCAGTGTGTCATGTAAAGAGTCTAGAAGACATTCTTCATTCCCTATTTCCCTGAATTTCCTACATCCAATTTATCACCAGGATCCACTGGATCCATCTTCTATATATTCTATAAATGCATCCATTGCTGACCATGTACTTTTGTTATCACCAGAACCCAAAACCACAATTACTTATACCTAAATTGTAATAGTCCATTAGCTCTCTCTACATCCACACAGGTACACTGGAATTTATCATTTTCATGATGAAGACCAGATTAATTCATTCTCTTACTGAAACTCACCAGCCACTTCTGTCATCATCAGACTCCTTACACAAGATCTCACACGATCTGCCTTCTTCCACAATTTAAATCACAGCTATTATCTTATCTTGACTAAATTAACTTTAATAAACTGGTCATCTTATTTTTCCTCCAATCAGCCAAAGCTTTCTCTTACTCGAGGGACTGGAAGCATTTCCATCTACATACCTTGGCCAGAGGTTGACAACTCCCTCTCCAAGCTCTATGCTTTTTAAGACCCTACAGATCACAAACAACTGAAACAGGGTTTCCTTTTTTTCCTGTTTGAATGCTATGAAGTTGTTTTGTTTTGTTTGGTTTTGTTTTGTTTTGAGGGGTTTTGTTTTTTATTTTGTTTTTAGTTCCTGGGAATTTAGTAAGGCAATGAGCACATGGGGATTATGGGAAGATGGTCACTCGAGGCCTGAATTGAGACATGCATGGCAAAAGGATGTAAGCCTGAGATAGCAAAAATGTGACAGAGTCTGTATGTGGGCTTGTGTAAGTGTGTGAGTGTGTTTGATAAGGTATGACTAAGCATTTAGTAGTGTGTGTGTGTGTGTGTGTGTGTGTGTGTGCGCACGCGCGTGTGTGTACATGTGTAAGTATGTACAGGGATATAAGTGAATCTTTGTGAGTATATCTGAGCGTGAATGAGAATATATGAGAATATGTAACACTGTACATTTGTTCAGGTGTGTTTCTGTGTATTGGGGGAGGGCAGGAGGGAGGGCAGAGAGAAAATCACATCTTTGAACTGGTAAGCCAGAAGAAGAGAGGAGGCTAGCTGGTTTTATTTCGGCTTCCCCAAATCCCCAAAGTGGGTGTATAGCAACTCTTACTCCTTCACCTCTACTAATTTTGTGTCATGTTAGAGACACTTTTAATGGCTTGGAAATCCTGAGTGGGAAAAATAAGACATGCAGAAGCTCCTTGGGGAGCTTGACAGGATCCAGGTTCCAGACCCTCCAATCGTCAGCTGCAGTAGATCCGTGCTACCCCTCTGGCCTATACTGGTTTGAGGTGAAATGGAATGGGCTGGGGAGAAGACCTTGACAGCCCAGTTTGTGTTTACATGTTAAAACTGCAAATGTTGAGAGAGACAGTAGGTAGATCTCCATTTATACTCCTGGAGCAGCTGCCTGGCATGTGTAGGGAGGGCCTGCATTGTTGAAACCAATTCCCCTGAGACATAGCCTCCATGGCTCCTTCACATCTCTTCTCAGGTATTACTTCCGATCGGCCGCCATGATGAAACCTCCTAAGGGTTCTCATCCCACTTCATCTCTCTCACTGCTTTATGTTTGTTTTTAGTCAGCCCTACCTGACATTAGATTTTAATTTTTTGTTAAGGAATTAATTTTCTCTCTCCTGCACTAGAAATATGTGCTAAATGAGGGGAGGGACTTAGTCTCCCGTTTTTTAACACCATATTGTCACTGCTTAGAAATATATTGGTGCATAATAGTTGGTCATTAATATTGTTTGAATGAAGTGAAGCCACGGATGTAATGTCTAAATAATGTCTACTAATTAAATACTTAACTCTTATTTGTAACTAGTTTCTCCCTGTCCCTGCCTTCTAAAGGGCAGTGAAAGACAAGCAGGTTCATCTTTATAAATTAGTACTATGATCATGACTGTTCTCCCCCTTAACACCCTCCTTCATGAAAATAAAACTTACTTCACTTTTATTAAGATGTTGATAAGAGGGGTGGCTGGGTGGCTCAGTCAGTTAAACGTCTGACTCTTGGTTTTGGCTCAGGTCATGATCTCATTGTTCATGGCGTGGAGTCCTGCATTGGACTCTATACTGACTGCAGAGCCTGTTTAGGATTCTCTCTCTCCACCTCTCTCTCTGCACCTCCCATGTCTGTCTGTCTGTCTCTCTCTCTCTCTCTCTCAAAATAAATAAATAAACATAAAAAAACAAAGATTTTTGGTGTACCTGGGTGGCTCAGTTGTTTAAGCGACCGGCTTCGGTTCAGGTCATGATCTCGCAGTTTGTGGGTTCAAGCCCCACGTCGGGCTCTGTGCTGACAGCTCAGAGTCTGGAGCCTGCTTCAGATTCTATGTGTCCCCCTCGCTCTATCCCTCCCCTGCTCATGCTCTGTGTGTCTCTGTCTCTCAATAATAAATACACGTTAAAAAAATTTTTTTAAACACAAATTTTTTTAAATGTTTATATTTTATATGTTTGTATTCCAGTTTTTAATACTGTACTTTTGTTATAGATACCAAAGATGTCTTTAGCACTGTGTATATAGGTTTTAAACTATAAAATCTTTTTATAACTATTCCTCCTTTAATGTAAAATTTATAATTAAACATGTTATGCAATATATATGTTAAGTAAATAAATACAGATCTAGATATATGGACAAACATATATGATAGAATTTTAGGTATAGATACAGATACACATGCTTTTATATCCTCTGCAAAGCAGTGATATGTTTACAATATTTAACATATTGGAAATAATTAGAATTTTATCATGTAATACACCAGTTTCTTCTTTCACACATCTGAAACTTTGTAACTGTTTACATTCTGATATAACTTTTTAGTAAATTATAATTTCCCCATCTTGCCTGAGGATTACAGTTACCTGGAGTGCTAATAAATGTTCTCATTCTTGGACCCTAACTCAAACCAGTGGAATCAAAATTTTGGAGGGTGAGTGGCTGGGACAATTGTCATCATCAAACAAGCAGGTAAACCCACTACTCCTAAAAGACAGGTGATTCTACAGAGCTCCTCAAATTATACCCATCATGGAGTGGAAAGCAAACAAATCTTTTTCAACTGAAAATTACATGGGTCCTATGTAAATACACCAGGGAGGCCATAACCAAATACTACAAACTGGGAGGCTTAAACAACAGAATTTATTGTCTCACAATTCTGGAGACTAGAAATCCCAAATCAAGGTGTCAGCAAGGCTGTGGAGGAAGAGCCTTCCTGGCCTCTCTGCTTGATAGAGAGTTGCCTCCTCCCTAATCTACTTTGAATCCTCTCCCTCTATGCATGTCTCTATCCAGATTTCCTCTTGTTATAAGTATACAAGCCCTACTGGATTGGGGCCCACCCAATGACCTCATTTTAAACTGATTACCCTTATCTCCAAATAAAGTCACATTCTGAGATACTTGAGTTTAGGACCTCAACAAACAAATTTGAAGGGACACAATTCAACTCATAACAGTTTAATGACAAATATTTATTTTTTAGTATTATTCATCTATATTTAATTTTACTAATTATTAATTGATATATATATATTCACCACTCATTTATTTCTAAACTTTCTCCCCTTTATCACTACAAGAGAAGTGGAGAGGCTGACTTCGTGATCCAGGTGAAGGTATCTAGGCACTTTCATGTATAAGAAATACAAAAAGTTCTCATAATCTCAGAGAAATTTCAAATTTCTTTCTGCAAAACTTCAGAAGTGGGGTAATTCCTCAAAGCTGTGTGGCGATTCTTCTTTCCCATTTGAAATAAACAAGTGAGTCTGCGTGTATGGATGTATGTATTTACTTATTGGAGGATATAGGAACCCTTAAGAGAATGAAAACTGCTGCTTTAGCCTTGACAGAGGTGAAAAGATCAAAGATGAGATAGAGGCTTAGGGCAAGGGAGCTTTTGTGATGATGAATAATTAATGAGCCCTGGAGAGCACAATCTGCTGCTTATAAGCATCCAGTCCTGACACAGTAAGACACACAAATCTCACGTTGTAAAGGGATTCTTATTTTATAAGCAGACACCTTGAAGATCTTGGTATTAAAATTCTGAAGTTTTTTATCTTACATTACTGGCTTAAAAGAACCATGCACCATGAAGATCATAGGGAACTATTGGTTTCCTAATTTGGTTGCACTTCTCTTATGGATACTTCAAAATTTTAACTCGTTCACCATTAATCTTTTTCATTGTATGAAAATTGATATAGTTATTCTTTTCCATTTTTAAGATAATGGCTCTCAGATTATTTGGTAGACATAAGATATAGTATCTCTACATTTAAACTGTTAAGTGCAAGGCGTTGCCGAGCGCTCAGCTTCCTTGTTCCTTTGTCCCTCCATCACACTTTACTGACAAAACCCTAATTCTTACTTTATCCAAATCTCTGCTACTCTGCATCTGCATGTGGAAAACTAAATTTGGTTGGAGAAAAAGACACAATCACAGTAACTGTTCTTACTTTCAGTTCATAAGCATCTCCCTGAAGTAGGCCATTAGTGCTATCTGGAATCCAACTAGGTTTCTCAAATCAATTCCTTCTTTTTCTCACAGAGGGGATAAATCTACACTTTTTCTTTTATAATAGGAAGCATTCTGAAAAAAAGTTACATACATTCTCCCAACACCCCATCTATACACTACCTGTTTATATGTATGTATGTGTATTTTTCCACTTTGCTTTCTAGAAAAATGAAAGAAACTGTCACACTCTTCCCTAAGTTCAAAACCTACCTGTTCCACATGCATGAGATCCTACAACCTCTCTCTTAAGCTTTCTACTCTTACAACAGTCTGCCATATTTCTATCACCCTTATATTATTTAATTCCTGCAGAATCACTACCAGAGATAATAAAGGTATTCTGTAATACTGTATTCTATCTGAAAACAAGCCAAATACTTCCTTTATCCCACATTCCAGTCTACATACAAGGCTATGTCTGCTCCAATATTAGATCAAACTCCTATATTCTGTCTCCAATTCATATTTTGTCATTTTCCCTGAAACAAATTCCAAATATTTTATCTCCATTCTTTCAGGTCAGGGTCTGTTTAAGGACACCAATGACTTCACATCCCAGTAGGTCTTAGTCATTACCTTGTTCTAATGGCACCATATACCACAAATCAATCACACCGATTTTCTGAAGTGTTTTCTTTATTTAATTTCCAGAACATCACTCTCCTGAGCCTCACTCTGAGTTTTCTCCAATTTTGGAGATTCTTTTATCTTAGGTTGTTTTGCTGGATCTGTTAAAAGGAAAAAAAAATTCTGACACTTATTAAAATGATCAGAAAGATTTTATTCAGAACTACCGCAATAGAGCTAAATGTACCAGGAGAGAGAGACTGTGCTCAGGTCTCTGAATACAGCAAAAGCAGCTGGAGCTTTGTAGCCAAAGAGCGGAGTAAGGATGTCAGTGGAAACAAAATTACTAAAGGAAACTTCAAGGTTAAAGAAATTCTGGCAAATCTTACTTAACAAGATTCTTGCTGAAGGCAGGTCAAGGACTTATCTACATCAGAGGTTAGGGATGAAGACCTTCATCAGATATCAAAGGTGATCAGGTATCAAGGATAGAAGCATTCCCCCTAAATTGACTTAGCAGGATTCTTGCCAAGATGGGGCTGGAAAAGCCAAACACACAACGGGCGCCTGACTGAAGTTTGGTCAAGGACAGAGTCTTTGTCAAACCCTACCTTTTGTAAAATGGATTGTAAAATGCCCCAGGACTTAGTCTTTGGGCACTTTACCTTCTTTATATTTATTCCTAGGTGATCTCATCCTATACTGGGGCCTTCAACACAATCTATATTCTTCCAATTTTCATCCTTTAGTTTCTAACCTAAATATTTTCCCTAAGTTCAGACATGCATATCCAACTGGCTACTAGACATGTCTGGTTGGATTACTTGTATGAATTTACATCTCAACATTTCCCAAGTCTAACTTTTGATTTCCTCCCCTAAACCAGCATCTCTGCCCAGTGTTTCCCATATCACTGAATCACATTAAATGATGGAGTTTTCTTTGATACTTTATTTATTTCATTCATAAATCCATTCTATCATGTCCTGTGGCTTAATCTTCAAAATAGATTCAAAGATTTACCATATCCAGGGGCTCCTGGGTGGCTCAGTCGGGTAAGTGTCTGACTTGGGCTCAGGCCATGATCTGATTGGTGAGTTTGAGCCCCACATCAGGCACTGTGCTGACAGCTCAGAGCCTGGAGCCTGATTTAGATTCTGTGTCTCCCTTTCTCTCTGCCCCTCCCCTGTTTATGCTCTGTCTCTGTCTCTGTCTCTCTCAAAAATAAACACTGAAAAAATTAAAAATAAATTCCCCATGCCCAGCAACATGATCCAGGCACATAATACCTTTAACTTCTATTATGGATTATTATGCTAGCCTCCTACCAATTCTTGTTTTCACACATCTTCTTATATTGTATTCGTCTTTCAGAAACCAAAATAATGCTTTTGAAATGTGAGTCATATTTGCTCAATGCCCTCCAATCATCTTCTATTTTACAAGGATCTTTGTAATACAATTCAAGTTCATTATCATGACCTTTAAGGCTAATCTGTCCTTGGAATTCTTCTCTATCCTCAAAAACTTTTGCATCTTTCCAGCCTTCCAGACACAATGACTGATGGGTTTTGAACACTGCACACATATTCCTACATCTGTGCCTTTGTACTAGATATTCCCTCTTCCAAATGCTGTCCCTTAATTTTGGATATGACTCATTTCCTCACTTAAATTACGTCTTTTCTCACATATCAATTTATTCAAGAAGGCTTCCCAAATTCTATATAAATAGATCCACATCCTGATCCATCACTCTTTAGGTACAAAGCTGACTTACATTCTTCATAGCACTTAGCATCTATTAACATATTGTTTGTCTACAGCTCCTTACTAAAATATAAGTTAAATTTTAAAAGCATTTTGACTTTTTTTTCACTGCTGTATCTTAATACTTTAAACCTTCCATCACATTTAATACATATTTATTGAATGAATAAAAGTGCACAGAGTATTCATCTAAGTTTAATACTCTTCATTTTGAAAAGTATATAGGAAGCACTGGATAAAAGCTTTTATGAATGAATATATAAAAGTAATGTTATTAAAATCGAGGGGAGAAGATAGGACATAAAACTAGTTTTGCCTTTTATTAATTGTAAAATTTTTGAACAAAAAACTTGAATCTGTTAAAAGTGTCCTTAACTTTTTTTTTTTTAATTTTTAATGTTTATTTATTTTTTAAGAGATGGAGAGACAGAGTGTGAGAGGGGAAGGGGCAGAGAGAGACTGGGAGATACAGAATCTGAAGCAGGCTCTGGCTCTGAGCTGTCAGCACAGAACCCAATGCGGAGCTTGAACTCACCAGCCGTGATATCCTAACCTGAGCTTAGGTTGGACACTTAACCGACTGAGCCCCCCAGGTGCCCCGTTTTTGTTTTTTTTTTTTTGAGAGAGAGCACACGCACATGAGCGCTACTGCGTGTGTGTCTGGGGAGGGGCAGAGAAAGGGACAGAGAGCATTCCAAGCAGGTTCTGCAATGCCAGTGCAGAGCCGACACAGGTCTCCATCTCATGAACCTTGAGATCATGACCTGAGTCAAAATGAAGAGTTAGATGCTTAAGTTACTGAGACACCCAGGTGCCCCAAAAGTGCCCTTCACTTTAAAAAGGAATTAATATCCTTACTAATATGATGGTGCACATTACAGACTTTCCTAAATTAGTACCCACTCATGGATTTTATTTTTGCCAACTTCTAAGTTCATGAAAATTAAGGCTGAAATAGCGTAAATCAGTGCATATGTAGGATAAATTAGAACTCAGGGTCCTTTGCATCAGTGTCTCTGTCTATAGTCTTCTCAATCATGTTGTACCATCTTAAGAAGTCACAGATTGGCATTCAAGAAACGATAAAAGTCCACAGATTTTAAGAAAAAAAAAGTAATACCTTGAGACATAATGAATTTGCATAATTGCCTCAAAGTGACACAGCTAGTAAATGATGAAGCAACAGAATTATAACTCA
This sequence comes from Panthera pardus, assembly GCF_024362965.1. NCBI lineage: Eukaryota > Metazoa > Chordata > Mammalia > Carnivora > Felidae > Panthera > Panthera pardus. The sequence goes on from NW_026526765.1 coordinate 18,059,786, forward strand.
GAGCTCATCTTCTTACCTAATACACAATATTGGACTATACTTGGGCTGTGAATTAAAGACTTAATAATAAGAAGTTAACAAGGTATAGGAATGATGAGGAAGAGGATTGTTTATTTTATTTCATGTGTGTTTCCTGAAGAACTGGAAAGAAGTGATGACATGGATGGTCTGGAAAGAGCATGGCGTGGCTGCAGTTTGGTGAGAAATGAAAGAATCTTTAGTTCAGCAAGGCCCCAAAGGGGAGAACTCTATGTTCAAAGAGTTTTCACAGATTACCTGGACAGAAACACTGCCATAGGTAGAGGAGGTTACGTCAGGACAACGTACCAAGAAACACTGCAAAAATTAGACTGCTGTGGATGATTCTCATCAGGGTGGCATGATAAAGAGATAAATCCAATTGAGTTTTGAAGAAAATGTACAACTTAGTGGTCAAATATAATCAGTGATAGAAAAGGAAACATGAGAAATGTTACAGATGATTGCAAACATTATAACAAACTGAAGGAAGTGTTGGAAAGGGTCTTAATTTGGTAGAGTTACAGTGATAAACAATGATTACTTCCATCGTGGCCATGTGCATAAATGGATAAACAAACAGGAATAGACAGAAACATATAGTATAATAAAATACTAAGATGATGTGTAAACTATCAGGCTTTTAATGGTTATACATATACATAGATCAGTATGGAGATATATATCATTACAGAGAAAGCATTTTCAATTTTTGCGTTTTGTGTGTTCACTAACACAGAAAGATACCTCCACAGCAGGCTCAACTCTGATATACATAGAGCTCAGGGAAGAGTACCAATGTAGAGCCACGTAGCTTGTGTCTGAACAGTGAAAGAGAATGAATCATTTAATAGGCTCCATTCTCCTATCCTGACAACTAAACTTTTACAACAACCTGGAGGTCCAGGTTGGATGGATGGAGTCCCATGTCCACCCTCAAGCGGGCCCTGGAAGCAATCTTTGATTGCTTGGTCAGAGAGTGTTTGGATGTCTACTGGGCACTTCATCTTGAACAGTTTGACTCATCCCCTGTTGGTGAGAGGTGCAGCCAGAGAGCATCCTGAAATTGGCAGGAAGCCCTATTACCTGAATCTAAAAGTCAAACTGTCCAGATGGAGGCCCCTGAAATTTTCATAGCATTTTCACTTGGGCAGTATGATCCAGCATGACTTTTACCTTTCACACTTTACTATTTTGTGTTATTTAAATTCTCTTTAGGAGAATATTTTAAGTTTATATAAAAATGGAACAGTATGCATTTTAACTTTACCATCTGATATAGGAAAAATAACTCACCCATTAATAGAAAATTATTTAGTATAACATTTGCAGACGTGTAACTTACATCTTTAAGTGAAAAGTATAAGGGACTAGTATAAAAGCACTTAACAAGATGAACATAAATTAAAATATTGACTACATTAACTAAAATATGTTTTCAGTAGAGAGGATGCATAAAGATACTGCATTTAACAACAAAAAAAATACTTTCTTCAATACGAGATTCACTATGATCCAAGCAGAAATGCAGATGATGTTAAGTACATCTTGTTACATAAAGGAAACCATAACTATTGTAAAATGGGAAGTCACTAGAGATCTTTTCCTTAAACTTTTCATTCAGCCTTCCGCAAATCTCTTTATTCTAAAACTAACGAACTGTATACTAACCTTTAAAGACATATGGTGTAGATAGGGAAAAAAAAAATCCAGAAACTGAAATATTAGTCAAGAAACAAGATATCCTAAATATAAATTTCAGATCTTGTTTGTTTGTTTGTTTATTTATACTGAGGTAATATTGGCATAGAATACTATATTAGTATATATGTTCAGATATACAACATAGTAATTTATATTTGTGTATACTGCAAAATAATCACTACAGGAAGTTTACTTATCATTTGTCACCATACAGTTACATTTTTTCTTGCAATGAGAACTTTAAGATTTACTCTCTTGGCAACTTTTAAACATGCAGTGCAATATTACTGACTATAGTCACAATGCTGCACATTACTTATTTTATATCTGGAAGTTCATACCTCTTGGCCCATTTTACCTGTTTGCTCACCTTTTGACACTCCTCCCCTCTGGCAATCACCAACTGCTTTCTGTATCTATGAGTTTAGTTTTGTATATTTTGTTTTGTTTGTTAATCAAATTCCACATTTAAGCGAAATAATATTGTATTTGCTTATCTATCTATCTATCTATCTATCCATCTATCATCTATCTATGATATATATTACATCTTTATCCATTCATCCATCAATGGACATGTAGGTTGTTTCCATATCTTGGCTATTATAAATAACGCTGCAGTAACCATACAGGTGCATATACATTTTTAAAGTAGCATTTTCATTTTCTCCAGATAAATACCCAGATGTGGAATAGCTGGATCATATGGTAGTTCTATTTTTGGTTGCATTCTATAATTGGTTTCATCAATTTACATTTTTAGTTGCACCAAATAACATTCTCCCAACAGTGCAAGAGGGTTCCCTTTTCTTTATATCCTCTCCAACACCTATCATTTTTTGTCTTTTTGGTAATAGCCATTCTAACAGGTGTTACATGATATCTCATTGTGTTTTTGATTTGCATTTCTCTGATAATTACTGATGTTCAAAACCTTTTCATGTGCCTAATGGCCATCTCTGTATGTCTTTGGAAAAATATCTATTTAGATCCCGTGCCATTTGTTTTTAATTGGATTGCTTATTGTTGTTTTTGTTTGTTTGTTTGTTTGTTTTTTGTTTTGCTACTGAGTTGAGTTCTTTATATATTTTGGAATATTAATCAGATATTAATCAGATATACGATATGCAAATATATTCTCCCATTCAGTAGAGTGTCTTTTCATTTTGTTGATGCTTTCCTTTGCAATGCATAAGCTTTTTAGTTTGATGAGTCCCACTTGTTTATTTTTGCTTTTGTTCCCTTTGCTTTTGGAGTGGGATCCCAAAATTAAATGCCAAGACCAATGTCAAGGAGCTACCACCTTTGGGGGCACCTGGGTGGCTCATTTGTTTGAGCGTCCAACTCTTGATTTCCACTCAGGTCATGATCTCACAGTTCATGAGATGGATCCCCTTGTCGAGCTCCATGTTGAGCCCTGTATTGAGTCAAGCCTCTGTGTGGAGCCCCATGTCAGGCTTCCTGCTAACAGCAAGGAGCCTGCTTGAAATTTTCTCTCTGCCCTTCCCCAGCTCACACATGTGTGCATGCTCTCTCTCAAAATAAATAAATAAATAAATAAATATTTTAAAAAGGACCTACCACCTTTGTTTTTTGTTTTTGTTTTCTTTTTTTTTTTTTTTTTTCTAGTTTAAGTTTCAGGTCTTGTATTCATTCTTTAATCCATTTTTAGTTACTTTTTGTGCTTGGTATAAGGAAGCAGCCTACTTTCTTACATTTGAATGTGACTGCCCAATTTTCCCAACACCATTTATTGGAGAGACAGTCCATCCCCCATTTTATATTCTTGCCTACTCTGTCTTATATTGACCATATATACATGGGTTTATTTCTAGGCTCTCTATTCCATTCCATTGATCTATGTGTTTTCTTTGTGTTTGTCATTACCATACTTTTTTGTTTTACTATAGCTTTACAGTATAATTTTAAATCAGAGAGTGTGATGCCTCCAGATTTGTTCTTTCTCAAAATTCTTTGAATATTTGGGGTCTTTAGGGTTTCTACACAAGTTTTAGGATTGTCTGTTCTATTTCAGTCAAAAACTCCATTGGAATTTTGATACAATTGCACTGAATCTGTAGATTGCTTCATGTAGCATGGGCATTTTAACAATATGAATTCTTCTAACTAATAAGCATGAGATATATTTCCATTTATTTGTGTCTTCTTCATTTGTTTTATCAATATCTTATAGTGTTTAGTATAAAGTTTTTTTTTCACCTCTTTGGTTAAAATTATTCCAAAATATTTTATCCTTTTTGATGCAATTGGAAAAGGCATTATTTTTTTAATCTTTCTGATAGTTTTTGGTTAGTGGTTAGATACAGAACTGATTTTTGTATATAGATTTTGTATACTGCAACTTTAGTGAATTTGTTTATTAGTTCCAATATTTTTTTGGTGGAATCTTTAGGGTCTTATGTATATAAAATTACATTATCCACAAACAGTAACAGTTTTATTTCTTTCTTTCCAATTTGGATAACTTTTATTTTGTTTTCTTGCCTAACTGTTCTGGGTAGGACTTAAATGCTATGTTGAATAAAAGTTGCAAGTGTGGACATTCTTGTCTTGTTCCTGATCTTAAAGAAAATGCTTTCAGATTTCCCATGGTAAGTATGATGCTAGCTGTGGGCTTTTCATACATGGCTTTTACTATGTCGAGGTATGTTCTCCTTATACCTACTTTCTTGAGCATTTTAATCATAAATGTATGTTTAATTGTGCCAAATGTTTTTCCTGCACCTATTAAGATAATCATATGACTATTATACTTTATTTTGTTAATGTGGTGCGTCATGGTGATTGGTTTCTGGATGTCAAACCATCCTTGCATTCCTAAAATAAATCCCACTTGATCATGGTGAATATTCCTCTCAATGTACTACAGAATTCAGTTTGCTAATATTTTGTTGAGGACTTTTGCATCTATGTTCATCAGAGACACTGGCCTGCAATTTTCTTTTATGCATGTGTGTTGTTCTTGTCTGGGTTTGGTAGCAGGGTAATGCTGGCCTCATAACATGGGTTTGAAAGAATTCACTTCCCTTTAATTTTCTCTGGAAGAGTTTGAAAAGGATATTAAATTTTATTTGAATATTTGGTAGAACTCACCACCGAAGCCATTTGAAAGAGTTTTGATTACAGATTCTCACCTTACTAATAATTGTCCTACTAAGATTTTCTGTTTATTCATTATGATTCAGTCTTGGATAATTACATGTTTTTAGGAATTCATCCTTTTCTTCCAGGTTTTCCTATTTGTTGGAATATAATTGTTCTTAGTAGTCTCTTATGATACTTTTCATTTCTGTGATATCAGTTGTAACTTCTCTTTCATTTCTGATTTTATTTATTTGAACCCTCTTTTTTATTATTATTTCCTTTCTTCTACTAATTTGGGCTCTACTTTCTCCTCTTTTTCTAGATTGTTTAGGTACAAAGTTATATTATTCACTGAAGATTTTTTTTCACTTCTTGATGTATGCCTATATTTTGATGAAATTCCTTTTTAGAACTGTTAGAACATCACTTCATATCCCACAGGTTTTGATATGGTGTGGTTCCATTTTCACTTGTCTCAAGGGATTTTTTGTTTTTTGATTCTTCTTTGATATTTTTCATTGACTGATTGGTTGTTACCTTTCTAGCTTTCTTCTTGTAACTGATTTCTAGTTTAATACCACTATGGCCAGAAAAACAAAATCTTGATATGATCTGTCTTCTTAAGTTTATTGACTCTTGTTCCATGGAATAATGTGTAATCTAACCTGGAGAACATTCCATGTGCACTTGAGAAAAAATGGACATTCTCCTGCTTTTTGATGGAACATATAATAAGTTCCTCTGGTCTGATATGTCTTTTAATGCTGGTATTTCCTTATTAATTTTCTGTCTGGCTTATCTACCCCTTGATGTAAATGGAGTATTAAAATCTTCTATTATTGTATTGCTGTAATTTTCTCTCTTTAAGTCTGTTAATATTTGCTTTATATTTAAGTGTTCCTATGTTAGATGCAAAAATAATTACTAATGTTATATCCTCTTGTTGGATTGACCCCTTTATCATTATGCAATGCCTTCTTTGTCTTTTATTACAGTCCTTGTTTCAAAGTTTATTTTCTGTTACAAGTACCTCTATGCCAGGGTTCTTTTCATTTTTATTTGCATGTAACATCTTTTATCATCCCTTCACTTTCATTCCGTGTGTATCCCTACATCTGAAATGAGTCTCTTTTGTGTACAGCATATAGATGAGTCTTGTGTGTGTGTGTGTGTTTTTTTTAATCCATTCTAACAGTCTGTCATTTGATTGGGGAAATTTACTTTATTTACATTTAAAGCAATTATTGACATGTATGTATTTATTGCCATTTTGTTAATTGCTTTCTGTTTTTATAGTTCCTCCCTGTCCCTTTCTTCTCTTCTTGCTCTCTCCCCTTGTGGTTTGATGACTTCCTATAGGGTTATGTGTAGATTCTTCTCTCATTACCTTTTGTGTATCTACTATAGGTTTCTGCTTTGTGGTTATTATGGAGTTCACTGTAATAGCCTATATGTATCAGTTTATTTTAACTTGATAGCATCTTAAAACTATATTTTATCCCCCGATTTAAGTTTTTTTATGTCACATTTTACATCTTTTTATTTTGGAAAGCCTTTAATAAATTATCACAGTTATACTTAATTTTAGTTTTGTCTTTTAACCTTCATACTAGCTTTATAAGTAATTAATCTACTATCTTTGCTATACATTTACATTTACCAGTGAGATTTTTACTTTCATATTTTTTCTTCACTAGTTAGTAACCTTTCTTTTCAGCTTAAAGAAATCCCCATAACATTTCCTGTAAGGCTGGTTTAGTGGTGAGGAGCTTCTTTAACTTTTTCTTGTCTGCAAAACTCTTTATCTCTCCTCAAATTCTGAATAATACCCTTTCTAAATGGAATATTCTTGTTGTTTAGACTTCTATTTTGTTTTGTTTTGTTTTCCTTTCAGTACTTTGAATATATCATGCCACAGCCTTCTGGTCTGCAAAATTTCTGCCAACAAATCAGCTGATAGTCTTCTAAGGGTTCCCTTGTATGAAACAATTTGCCTTTCTCCTGCTATTTTTAAGATTCTCTCTCAAACTTTTGACACTTTAATTTAATGTGTCTTGGTATGTGCCTCTGGGTTTATCTTATTTGGAACTCCCTGTGATTCCAAGACTTGATGTCTATTTCTTTCCCCAGGTCAGGGAAGTTTCAGCCACTTTTTCTTCAAACAAGGGTTCTGTCCCTTTGTCTCTGTCTTCTCCTTCTGGGTCTCCTGTAGTTCAAATGTTATTCTGCTTATTGTCCCATAAGTCCCTTAAAGCTACCTTCATCTTTAAATTTGCTTTCCTTTTTGCTGTTTTGTTTGTATGAGTTCCACCAGCCTGTCTTCCAGGTCACTGATCTGTTCTGCTTCATTTAGTCTGTTTTTTACCCCTTCTAGTGTATTCTTCAGTTCACTTATTGTACGTTCCAACTCTATGACTTCTGTTTGGTACATTATTAAATTCTTCTCCTTGTTGAAGCTCTCTATGTGTTCCTCCATTCTTCTCCAGAGTTCAGCGAGCATATTATGATCAATTACTTCGAACTCTGTATCAGGTAGAATATTTATCTCTGTTTCCACAAAGTATTTTTATGAGGTTTTGCTTTGTTCTTTCATTTTGGAATTTGTTCCTCTGTTTGCTCATTTTGCTTGACAATTTTCATTTGTTTCTATGTATTAGGTGAAACAGCAGCCTTGCCTATTCTTCAAAAAGTGGCCTTGTGTCAGAAATCAAAATTAGCATTCAACCTTGCCCCACCTGTCAGTTATGTCTCAAACCTTTACGACTGTCTACATAGCTGGATTTACTCTTGATCGGTCCCAGTTGTGTGTGCCAAGACATGTCAGTATTCCAAAGGGAAGGATCTCAGTAAGCACCTGGTTTCAGGCTGATTAGAAGCTAGAGCTTCAGGCAGCAACTTTTAAAGTATGAAAATACTTAGACTCTTGTAGGATCACAATAATAAACTCTGCTAGCTTCAAGAAAATGGAGATTTGAAAGTGTCCACTGGGAGAGAGTTACAAAAAGCAGGCTCAAGAAGAGCATATAAGCTCCTTTTTGGAGATACCAGCAAGCTCCAGTGAGGCCAAGGAAGGGTGAAAGAATGGTGTCCTCCTGCCTGACAGTACACCCATAGCCTCTAAATCCATTACAAAACTGAAGCCTGTCATGTAGAATGAAGCTCCAGGACCAATAAGTAGGACTTTTCATTGGCAGCCTGGGGGCAGGTTTTAGTCTGCTATCTGTGCAATGCCCTGAGTTTGGAAGCTTGACAAGAACTGTTTTTTGTTTTGTTTTGTTTTGTTTTGTTTTCCCAATTGTTACAGTCCTATGGGATCCAGAACACAAGACCCATGACCACTAGGGCCAGGTGATCAAGGGATGTCCCCTGTGTGGACTTCCCTTGACTGCTGGCTTAGGGAGGCAGCAGGAGGGAGGTTGCTGTGTGTGTGCATGTGTCCCCCAGTGCTAGCAAGTTAGAGGGGAATGCAAAAATGGGATCCAACCTCCAACCTTGGAGAAAATCCTGATTGGCCCCTGCCCCACCATCAGATGCTTTATGACCAGAAAATGAATCTTCTTCACATATCATGTAGGTACTTTTCAAACTCCTGTTTTGCTTTTTTATGCTAGGTCTTGGAGCAAGTAATTCTGCATGCAAGCCCTTTAACAAGAGCATCTCAGGTCATTACAGTCCTTTGGGTCTCCCAGAACAGCATTGGTTCTCGGAGCCAATGTCTCTCCAGTACTGGTAGAAGGGTTGGGTGCCTGATGTGAGGCACCAGCTCACTGCTCCTCAGACGTTCCAAACTTCTATCATTGTGTGGGGGCTGAGTTTTTAACAAGACCACATTTCTTCCTTTCCTACCATCTTGATGTGACCACTTTATCCTTTGTTGTGCCAAAACTCTTCAGTTAGTTTTCAGTTGTTTTTCAGAGAGAATTGTTCCATATGTGGCTGTAGATCTGGTGTATCCATGGGGGGAGGTGAATTCAGTACCTTCCGACACCATTATCTTGGACTGCCAGAGCTCAGATCACTTTTAAATGCTAGAAGCTTTATTAGCTGTAATTTACCTGATCTTGCAAAAATAGCATTTCATATATCACTCACAGAATTTCCTAGAGATTATTTTTCCTCTGAGCCATCAATACACTAATAAAAAATAGTAATGAAAAACTGCCTTCCATCTAAATGTTAAATCCTTAGCTATATATTTTATGAAAAGGAAAATTAAGCATTCACCTGTATAATTGCTTTTCAAATTTTGCCTTTCATGTAACTGTTCTACTTATCTATCTTTATAAATATTTGAGGTAAAATGAGGGTGACTTATTATGCATTTGGTAGTCTATCAGCTGTCTACTTACCATGTTCAGAAATCCTGCTTATTTTTCATTAAGTGCAATGTTAATTTCCATATAAGTCTATACTTACATAAATAGATTCCTAATTTATGCATTCAGAAGTTTATAAATTGTAACTTTTATTATATAAATAACTTGCTTTTAGAGTGTTAGGACGATTTGAGTTTCAGAATAAAGTCAAGTAAGATTGTTTCTATTTATTAAGTGGTGCATTTCATGGTGTAAATTGATTTCAAGAAATGATTATTAATCCAAATAAATATGCAATTCATGTCTTAAGAAACTTAGGGGTGTCACACATTTTATGAAGTAAGCAATCAGGTCTCTTCTCTTCTCCTTCCCAAATCACTAAGTCAGGAACATTGACCATAGTTCCTGTGAAATACCACTCAGACCCACCTGTCTTCTTCATCTCTTCTGTTGCCTTTCTCACTTCCTAACCATACTTAGTATCATTGGAAATGATGAGATTAAATTGACCATATAATGTATTCTGTCATCTTATATGTAATCAACTTATTTCATTGTATAAGATACCACACCAAAGAGTGTACTTCATATAGTGAAGTATTTTGAAAATGTGATTTTCAATGTATCTTCACATTTGTGTATTAAAACTACATTCAGTGATTATCTAATAATACTCTCTATATATGGTGCATCATACTGGATATTTAGAATTAAATAGTGCGTTAAAGACAATTCTTATCTCTGACTTCAAATGTTTTCCAAAGCGAAGAGTCCTAATCAAACATTTACTTACTTATGTTTATAATTGGGGAAGGTGATAGACACATGATAGAGAAATCACCATATTGCAGTGGATTGAATGGTTTTTCAAAAGTCTATCCCAAGGTCCAGCAGGAGGTTTTCTTCCTTGATGTCTGGAGACTCATTAAGCTCTATCCATCTATTTCAATTCTTTTACACACACCCATACACACACACACACACACACACACACACACACACTACCGGGCCACCTCAGGGCTAAAATGCAAAACAACAACAAAACAACAGCAAACAAAACCTCATGAGCAACAAGAACTCTCAGGGCCTCAACTCTTTCCACCGCACTAGGAACAATAAACAGTGCTGCAAAGATAACGTAGAAGTTTCACATCTTGAGTCATGTTCACAAACCCACTCTGGTAAGAATACTTAGCTCTCTTCGAATGGTAAAAGTGGGTGAACCTTTGCCTCATCCATTGGATCTCCTGGTGTTTTCTAAATAAGATCACATCACTTTAAACATGGTAAGAGCCACTTAATCCAAGTTATGGATTTGACTCAGGGTTTGTGCCATGAGACACTCACTATTTCTTCGTAATGTGTTTCTAATTAAGAAGGAATCCAGTTCGAAGTCATCATTTATTTGAAAATTGCCAAGAAAAAATGAAATCTCCACTGGTATCTGTACTTTATTTTTTTTCTTAAGTTTATTTTTTATTTGTTTTGTGTGTGTGTGAGAGAGAGAGAGAGACAGCACATGTGTGCGCTGTGGGGAAGGGCCACAGAGAGAGGGAAAGAGAATCCCAAGCAGTCTCCACGCTGTCAGGGCAGAGCCCGATGCAGGGCTTGATCCCACAAACCATGAGAATGTGGTGTGTGCTGAAATCAAGAGCCCAGTGCTTCACTGACTGAACCTCCCAGGCACCCCTGATATTTGTACTTTAAATATTCAATTTGAGAAACAATTTTCATTCAATTTTGTTGAGCAAACAGTCTAAACCAATCTAGTAAACAATCATTAGCAGCTAAATATATTAATAATATCTGAAAGAGAAGTGCATGTCAAGTAGAGATGTGCAAGTTTAGCCACCTCTGTCAGAGTACTTAAATAAATAATATCAAAAAACAAATGTATTATGATGGGGCACTGACTTCTATTCTCCAAGCCTAAAAGACTTGGTCTGCCTGAAAAGTCTAGTTACGAGAAGGAATGAATTGATGGGGAAAAGAAAGCCCCGTTTGTTGTTAATTATGGATTTAAAATCTCACAGCACATCCATTTACTAATATAATTAATCTTATATATCATAAATTCTTATCTGGGTCTCATTTTTCTTTTCCTTTTCCTAAAAATGCTAATAGATATTGTCATTTAGATAATTTTGAAAGGTCTTTTCTAGTGTAACTGAAGAATGAAAATGGAGGAAAAGCCGTTTTGTTCCCTCTTGATCATTGAAAATGATACTATAAATTCAATTAACTATGTTAATATTTCAAAGTGTTCTTGCAAGTTTATGTTGTAGGTTGTTATGATTCATTGAGTGATTTAGAGGCCATTAACTGTATACATGAAAAGGCAAAACAATCGTACACAAGAGGTTCATATTTCAAAACCAGAGCCTGCAGATGCATGGCACCCTGGTATTCCTGAAGAAAGTGTTTACAGTGAACATTTCCTTGTTTCAGATACAACATCTGAAGATAAGACAATTAGTTTAAAACATACTGGTCACGACCTGTCTTAAGATTTATTTTGGCTCTATTATTTTAATGACCGATCTGCTACCTCCGCCAAGTTTTAGAAGAAAAACAGCTTTATTTAACACCCTTTCTTTGCCTCTGTTTCCTTATTTATACATTTTCTTTCCCAATTATACAATAACAAGAAATGTGGTTCCTTTAGTCTTTATATTTTCAATTGCTGGAACAGTCGCTGATCGATTATAGCAAATGTTTGTTCACATGTTTTAATTCAGAACAAACAAACACAAAACTGTGTTTACTAATCTGTTACTAAGTGCCCAGGACTATGCTAATTACTTCATATAAAATAGTAAACAATAGGCATATAGTTTCTGACCTAATCAAGTTAATAGTTGAGTGGGAAAGGGAGATCCGACAGAAAAGAAAACACAGATAATATAGCATTCAAATTCACTAGTGATGGGAACCCAACGTACAGAAAAAGAACATCCACAGTGAAGCTATGGCAGGGATGGCCTCTCTGAAGAGAGGACAAGACATTTAGAGTGAAATGTGCAGGGTGAGAGAGAGTCTACCAATTTGTTGACTTGAATAGATACCCTGAATAGAGACTTCCTGGTTTCAACTAAAAAGGGAGTGGGCTAACTGCAAACATCTAAAATGGCATTTGAGTACGTATCTATCTGTTGAAAAATGAGTTTTGACATAAGCCCTGTATAAGTAACTGAAAGTAACATTTTAATAAAAATTATAATAGTTCATTAAAATATGTCAAAAATTGATATTTAGAAGAGAGTGCCCATTTAACTTTATTTTTTTTTAATTTTTAAATGTTTTTTTTAATTTTAAGTTTTTTTTAATTCTTTGGTTTATGGTATGAATTTACTGGCATCCATGTACTTGAAGGAGAACAGAATGTGTTCATTACACAAAACAAGACCAAAGACAAAAACATTAAATTCAATCTCCCACGACTTTCCTTGAATATCCTCAGAAAAATTTCCAAGTCCTCTATGACTTTATTTTCAAATACTACAAAATAAAATCCTAGCCTTCCTTTTAAAACTAAGATAACTATATTTCATAAATTTAGGCAATGTTTTTAAATGTCAGGACTTTGAATCCAGACCAAATTTTTCACCAACTATATATACGTTGTTGTTGTTGTTCACACTAGCAGATCATGTATACAAATTGGATCTAAGCAAAAATGTAGGGGTGCCTGAATGGCTCAGTCAGTTAAGCATCCAACTTTAGCACAGGTCATGATCTCATGGTTTATAGGTTCCAACCCCATGTCGGGCTCTGTGCTGACAGTTCAGAGCCTGGAGCCTGCTTTGGATTCTGTGTCTCCTTCTCTCTCTGCCACTCCCCTACTTGCACTCTGTCCTGTCTCAGACAAATAAATAAATAAACATTAAGCAAAAATGTATACTCCAAATGGCCTTGCTGTTTTTGTTATAACAGATTTTCTTTTGAAAAAAAAGGTGGTTCTTTTGCACTAGATACCTTCAGTAACTACCTTTAAACTCACTAAGTATATCTGCAAGTACATTTAAATTATATTTCCAATATAATTTATACTTCCAGTAATTATACTTCCAGATTCAATTTTATAAGTTGTGCCCAAACCTCACAAAATCACACAAGGATTTCCTGAAATAATAGTTTCTGAAGGTGCCTCTGATCACTATATTCACTCTAGAATTTTCCATTACAAATGGCCATTTGCCAGACGAGGTAGGCAGAGAGATGAGTTCCAAGAGTAATGGTAAATATCCATGGTTCTTTTTATTTCTTCTAACTGCAAAATAGATTAATAGTATTTGCAAAGTTGGGTGCAATGTCACTAAAATAAACAAAAAGAGAACACACAGATCTTTTTCACATGAAAGTTAATTTATAGCATATTTCCTTCAGATTTATTTTTAATCAGCATGGAGTATGTTGTTTCATCTTTGTTCATTATTAATTATTATAAAAATTAAAGCTGTTATATAATGACTTTGTAGGTAACATCCCCTGGTATCTCTTATGCTCATATTTGGTCATTGCTTTCCTCCTATTTAAATTCACTAATTGCCATAATTGAAATAATAAAGTAAGTGAAAATCAATGAAGCCTATGCAAGTTTCATAAGCAATGATTACCTATAAAACCTTGATGTCTATTGGGACAGTGACTATTTGAGAAAAGAATCTACAAAGACAAAATGATAGAATACTAAATTTACAAATTATTTGCTAGGCTTTCATATTCCAGATGAGAAAACCAAATCCTAAAAGAATCAGGATCCCTGATTCACACTCCACAGGTGTCTCTCTCTCTCTCTCTCTCTCTCTCTCTCTATATATATATATATATATACACACACACACATACATATATATATGTATATATATATATATATACATACACACACACATATATATACACATATACGTGTATATATATATATATATATATATATACATATATACACGTATATATATATATATATACACATATACATATATATATATATATATACACGTATATATGTAGTCTATAAAGTTCTTCACAGAATTCCTGACATGTTAGCTGATCATTTGTTCTCCTAGATCCATCTAGTCTAAATTTATTTACAAAAAAATCTCCAATTTAATCTGAAAAGCAGTATGCCTCTCTACATGCCTTTATGTAGAACAAATCTAGCCAAAACCAGAAGACATTCTTAAAATCAAGCCAATTATTTCAAATGAATTCCTTATGTAACTGAGTTCATTCCTTATAAGAAACAGCAATTTTCCTCATTCCATATTTTTTTAATGAAAGTTTAGGCAAATTTTTAGCAGATTATTAAGGCTCAATTTTGTCAACATAAGAGAATTTTATAATTTGTTCCTTGAAAAGGAACAAATTATAGCTTGATAAGCTATTAAAATACATTCCTCTTAATATTCTTTCTTTTACTCCCTGTCATATGTTAAACTTACATCCCATCATCAAATTTCTACCAAGGCGATAAATATGATTGTGTCGGAGATTTTCCCAACAAATGCCATTCACCTTGGAGGATGATGAATTGATATATCTCCATCATAAAATGTCCAAACTAGTGCAGACAATTCATCCATATGGCCAGAGTGTTCTTTCAGTGATGGACACCCTCTGGCAATTTAATGCTTCATTTGCTTAGCTGGTACTTCAGTCAACTTTCCTTAAAAAAATTATTTAGTGACTTTCAGAAGGTACATAGGAAGACACAGATCTCTTATTCCTCTTTCTCATTCTTTGTTCAAGGTATAAAGGTTTTTTTTTTTTTTTTAATTAATCATTGTAGTTATAAAAGGAAATCTAGATTTTGCAAGGAAAAGTTTAAAAGTATTACCTATTGATTGAAACTGTGTCATGTGAAAATTTCTGCTTTATCAAGCCACTCTTACAAGTATGGGAGGAGATGAATAAAGAATGTAAGACATTATTGCTACCCTCAAGTTTCTTGTAACCTAGTTAAAAGAAGCAAAAGCTTATACAAATAAGGAAAAAAATATATACATACAAACATATTCATTTATTCTTCAACACTTATTTATTGAACAATCACTCTGTGCTAGGAGCTCTTTTAGGTAAGGGGAATACAACAATGGACATGGTTTCTGCTCTCATAAAGATTAGACAAAGCAAATGAGCAAAGAAATGGAAGGGAATAGATAGTTATTCCTCTAAAACTGCATGGTGATGAGAGACCTCTATAATAATGAGACATCTGATCAGAAATCTAGATACAGTACAGGAACAAGCCTGCTGAATATCTGATGAAAAAGCTACCTGCAGAGGATACAGTAATAAGGAACCCTTAACACAGAACTGAACTTGGCCTGGGCAAAGACTGGGCAAAACGTGGGTGTAGAAAGTAAGAGTAGGTGGGTAACAGCAGAAGACATCGGCAAACCTATAAGTCTGGTAACTCCAAATGCAGAAACAAATTTTGTTCAATAATAAGCAATTATGTATATGAGTCATGATTTATTTAAAGGATGGAGTGTAACATTATTAAGCTTAAAATTTAGGAGAAACACATGAAAAATAAAATTATAGATCAAAATATTGAATGTGGTCTTTATTTTTTTATTTATTTTATTTTAGTTTTTTGGGGGGGGCAGGGAGAGAGTACAAGTGGGGGAGGGGCAGAGAGAGAGAGGGCCAGAGGATCCCAAGAGGGTTCTGTGCTGACAGGCTGACAGCAGGAGCCCGATGTAGGGCTCAAACTCATTAACTGCAAGATCATAGCTGAGTCAAAGTCAGATGTTCAACCGACTGAGCCACCTGGTTGCCCCAGAATGTTATCTTTGGATGCTGGGTTCTGAGTGATAGCTATTATCTTCTTTTTGTAAGCCATTTTTTTAATCTAAAAAATTTATGGATAATTTTTAAGATAAAATTGCATATCGTAAAATATATTTATACTAAAATCACATTTAATTCCTGACACCATATCAACATTTGACTTCTTAAAAGGAAGAGATCCCATAGGTAGGTCTTAAAAGCAGATTTACCACATGAGATTTATTTGAAAGATAACTTGGTGGGTTAGTAAACGGGGTATTAATAGAGTAGACCCAAATCCGGTTGGATTTAAATCTGAAATCTCTCTGCCAACACTACTGCTTTTACTATATCATGGTCATTCTGTTTGAACACATGTAAAGGATGTGAAAGCATAGTGAGAATTGTCTAATGAATAATGCAGACAATACACACTAAAATTGGAAGAGTAAGTGATCACCTTGAACTTGGACTAGACAACACTAACATGTACATTAGTTCTTCAAATCCGTAGAGGCTTTCAGAGAGTAAAGGTAAACTTGTTTTCAAATAGCATACACACATAAACTTAATCCTCAAAAGAATGTCAGGGCAACCAAAGCACAAAAATAAGCACAGAGGATGAGAAAATGGAAACATACTGTCATCCAGACTACTACAGATAGATGCGAACTTCACAGACGATGGTACAAATTATACCAATTGTTTATATTTCACAAATATGCTTATTCAAATTCATGTTGTATACTTCTTCCATTTTTTTATTTACACAATAATATTATAATCGTCAAGAGCCTTTGGATACATAGTTTAAAATATCTGAAGAAAATTAGGGGAAACAGAAGTGTACCTATTTGAGAAATATATAGTGCAAGTTGACTTTGTGTAAAGAAAGAACTATCAACGTACTTCTCTTAGTTGATACATCAGTAAAGTTACTCGACATGAATATCACTTAGTTGCACAAAAATGTATCACGTATTTATTTTTACACAATTATTTGTAGAATATTATTTAAGGAATATTTTTATATGTTACGTAAGCCCTTTTAAAAAGAATCTTGTGGGGCGCACCTGGTTGAGGTGCTCAGGTTAAGCTTAGCTGGTTAAGCTCCTAACTCTTGATTTCAGCTCCAGGTCATGATCTCGCAGTTCATAAGTTTCAGCCCTGCCTCGGGCTCCTTGCTGACAGTGCAGAGCCTGCTTGGGATTCTCTCTCTCTCTCCCTGTCTCTCTGCTCCTCCCCTGCTCTCTCTCTCTCTTTCTCTAAGTAAATAAACTTAAAAAAAATGTTGTTTCCTTCCTCTATTCTTATACTTTTTTTTTTATTACATCATAGAATTAACACTCAGATTTTCTCAACAAATTATATTGATTGAATTAAATCCAGACTACTATTTTTTGTAGTTTTATCTTCCATTTTCTTTCCTGGTATCCTTAGCCCTAATTTTAAAATATAGCCCCAAGGAAGATTTTAGCTCAACTTATATATTCACGTGGACTCAGGAAACATTTACGGCATGTAAGAAATCATTTTATAGTTTCCCAGGAAATAGAGGAAAACACTTTTGTTACAGGAGATAAATCATAGCAAAATAATGGAGTTAATATCCACCTTTCTGGGTTTTTTTTTTTTTTAAGTTTATTTATTTACTTTGAGAGAGAGAAAGAGAGAGTGCACAAGCTGGGGAAGGGCAGAGAGAGAAGAGAGAGAATCCCAAGCAGGTTCCACACCATCAGCATGGAACCCGACGGGCACTGGAACTCAAGAACCGCAAGATCGTTACTGGACCTGAAGTCGGACACCTAAACCACTGAGTTACCCAGGAGTCCTCTGGTTTTTTATTTACTTACACATTTGTAATATTTTTGTTAAGAAGTGCTTTGCTAAGAGGATAGCAGGGCGACAAGGATATACAACCCTAGAGTGACCATGAGATTCAAGCAAGTCTTGTCCAATACTGGGAGGTCTCCACTGAGCTGGGAAACTTTTACCCAGTTACGTGCAGGCCAGCTGTCCCAATGCAGGAGGCAGAATACCGTCCACTGTTAGCTTCACAGAGCTCTGTGCATGTCTGCCCTCAGACTTCCCTCACCAGACCTCATCAGACCTCTTCTACTGGTGACCCCGACCAGACCCACCTTTCTGCTTCTTTCCTTGACTTCCTCCTTCTTACTGTTTCATGTCAACTCTTCCTTCTCCTCTGAAACGTAATTTTAGTTATAATCCCCAAAATTGTCTCCTCTCCATACTAGTTCCTTCAGGGCACTGTGGCCCTCACATAAAAATACCCATCAAACAATATTATCACTTTAGTTATTTCTAGATTTAGAGTTTAGACCAAAACAAAAAAACAAAAAAACACAAAAAACACAAAAAACAAAAACAAAAACAAAACCAAAATCCTATCTTGTCATCTAAATTGATACAACCGGAAGAAATAAGATTAGAATCATTGATGAGGCAAGAGCATGAGAAGTGAAAACTAACAACTTTGACCAATAACTTTCCTGTAATTCCTAAAAGGACTTTAAAAAAACTTAGCTTGGGGCACCTGGGTGGCTCAGTTGGTTAAGCTTGTGACTTTGGCTCAGGTCATCTCTCCCTTTGTGAGTTTGAGCCCTGCATCAGGCTCTGTGCTGACAGCTCAGAGCCTGGAGCCTGCTTCGTATTCTGTCTCCCTCTTTCTCTGCCCCTCCCCCACTCATGCTCTGTCTCTCTAACATAAAAAAAAAAAAAAATTAAAAAAAAAACAGCTTTACTGTGGTTATTTTTGACATATAAAATTGTAAGATATTTAACATGTACATTGTAGTGATTTGATATAGTTATACATTGTGAAAGGATCCTCCCTATCTAGTTAGTTAAAATATCCATCACCTCACATATACCTTTTTTTTTGAGGGGGGTGGGATGACAATATTGAAGTTCTTCTTCCTTAGCAAATTTAATTTTTTTGTGTTTTTTTAATTTTTGGAAGAGAGAGGGAGAAAGAGAACATGAGCCAGGGAGGGGCGGAGAGAGAGGGAGGCTCCAGGCTCTGAGCTGTCAGCACAGAGCCCGACGCAGGGCTTGATCTCATGAGCCTTGAGATCATGACCTGATATGAAATTAGATGCTTACTGGCTGAGCCACCCAGCCTCCCCTTTCTTAGCAAATTTAAATTATACAATGCAGTTTTATTAACTCTAGTCCCCATGTTTTACTTAGATCCTTGGATTTTTTCATCTTATAGCTGGAAGTCTCTACCCTTCTGATGCAGATTCAAAAAGCCTTACTTAACACCAGATATCCTATGGGGAATTATGCCATATATGTAATTATGATTTATACAGTGAGGTGGCTAGTATTTCTAATTTCTACACCCAGACCTTGACATTTGGAGATGTCAGGTATTTGTCAGGATTTTCGAACTAACTTCGGTATCAGATAGCACCGTGCCTGAGACAAATTGTGAATGGGACTATTTAAGAGGAAACGTATGCTAAGAAAAATGCACAGATTTTTGTTCAAGCAATCAAACAAGAAATAATACTGACTGTTAAAACAGAGTATAAGATGGGCAATAAGGTGAAATACAGGAGCAAAATATAACTCACATAAACAGGCAACAAATGATAGGAGAAAAAACAGAGGTGGCCTTAGCTGGACAAAAAAAAAAAAAAAAAAAAAAAATCCCTGTAATTCTGCTTCCAGATGAAAGAAAATAAATGTTGAGGACACACAAAACAAAAAATACAAGGGAATATATTAAATAAACCATCAAAAGAAAAAAAAAAAAAAAAAAAAGCTGAGCCAAACACTGAGTCTAAGAGTTACAGAAGTGTCAGTGACATAGTTTAGAGATGAGAGAAGTGTATAAAGAAATGTCTATTCTTCTTTGATAATGGCTAAAAAATCAGGTACAACACTCAAGAAGGTAAAAACTGTTTCTCTCAGGCTAGCAAAACTAAAAATATGCACATGTTGTTGTCTATACACATAAGCAAATACCTGACACCAACATAAGACAATATGTGAGCATCTATGACAGTGTGTGAGAACAGCATTTAAAGCTGGCATGAAATCCTAAAGCTTCATTTTTAAGAAAATTATGTATTTGACTGGTTACATAAATCTATCATATTTATTTCATACAAAAGACATATCTGATAACATAAGTGTCAATTAATTTCAATAACTAATTCCGATACAACATCCATCACAGTAAAGAATTAGTGGCAAAAGTAGAAATCATGTAACATATTCTAGAATTGGGAATGATGGAACTCAGAGGAAAGTACTTTGTAACAAAGAAACGTATCAATGTAGTGTTCCCATTTCAGGTGATTTGACAAACCTGATACAGAAAACTACTGAAACTGACAGCTAAGTAAGTCTTCAAACAAAATCTGACAATGTTCTTTGTCTGCTTTTCCTTCATTGTTTTAAATTATTCAGCAAAAGTGACTTAATCATTTAAATCATAAATGGAAGGTCTTTTATGTCTCATATATCACAAAATATGAATTCAGTCCATTGGTGCCAATGTACCTTACCATTATTTCAGTTTTTACTTTTTCAATATAGTGAGTATGTAAAAAATATAAATTTAAAAATCACAATTTTTTAAAGGAAATCAAATGAAGGCAGTTGTATGAACTATGCTTTTTATTTTCTCTATTCTGTTCAGGAGACCTTGCTGACCCAGGAAGGACTGCCCATCACAGCTCATTTCTAAAAATAGCAACCAACTCATAGAGAGTGTACCTGTCATGTGCGAGCCAACCAAAACCCACCCATGACCACCTGCTTTATTGGGCTCCCACATTCTAGGCCATTAGACACCGAAGGCCAGGAACTAGATAACGAAGGAAAGCCTCTACGTCTCAAAGTCCACTGAAATTATTCAAACTGGCCAGTCCTAAACCCGCTTACCCTGCCTCCCCCATTCCTTCTTGTGGAAACTATAAAAGCTTCTGTGTGTCCTCTTTCTCCACATCTCTCCCTGTTCCCTTTACCTCCTGACCAGCCCTGGTACTTTCCCATGTGGCCCTGCATGATGGGCCCTGCCTCCTGTTTCCAGGAACTGTGAGTAAAAATGCCTTCCTTTATGACTGTCATCTTCATTCATTTCAGCATGTCTTATCATACCTGATTATAATAGATCCCAGGTACCATTAAAACAGCAGTCTTGACTATAAAATCTTTAAAATAAAGGCCATTTGATAACAACTTTTTGTCATATAATGATGGGGAAATTAAAATGAACTTTCTACAGTTGACATAATTTTAGTTATAATTTAGATAGTAAAGCTATGGCCGTGAAACTAACTGTAAGGATTTTAAACTTTAATTGAGCAATATTTTATTTAAAACATTAGATGCATAAGCTGTGATTTTACAGTTGCGAAGGTAACTTTAAAAAGTCTTAACTTTTTTAGACTACTTTGTGATGCCTTATATGCAGTGAAGCACTTTTACTTAAATGTATGTCAAATCCTACTTTCCTATTGTTCTTTGATGCTCTTTGAGTCTGCCTGTTGAGATACAAAAAATTATGACTTTAAATTATATTATCACTGAATATAATTGTTATAATCTTAATGGCTGGAACAATAATGGCAAATACATCGCTTTTATTTTTTTTTCAGTTATTTGGAAAATTATTTTCAACCATAGAGAATAGACAGGGCTTTGATGCTATGCTGATTGCTCACAAGAAAAATGTACATTGCTAATTTCAAGTCAAACTTGGCTTCAATGAAGGGAAGATGAATATTATATAAAGTTAGTATTTATTCTCTCATATCATTGCTTTACACTCCTTCCCTGATAATCCCAATTGCACTGCCCTACATTCAAAGCAATCTATTTTGTCTACATCCCATAGAGCACTGCTTTCTCCTTACTGCCCTGAATAGCAATACTTTAATCAAACCAAGAAATTCCTACATAACCAGACATCTCATACTAGGATATAGGTCAGAGGAAAGGAAAATCAAAAAATAAGAAGTGCTAATAAATATCTACAATTCATAAGAGGAGATTCCACAGAGACAGAAAATCCATAGAGAAAAAGGAGAAAGATGTGGTCCTCTGCAGATTTTCATCTTTGGAATGTCCTTAATCAGCAACTGTTAAAACATATAGGGATGAGCACAGCTTACCAGCTTTCTTCTACTAAATACAAACATTTCAAATAAACCTCACCTGACTACTAACTGCTACTAACATTGTCTCATCTATAAGAGATTTTTTTTTTATAGTTAAAACATAGGAAGGACATAACATTAGTACTCTGATTATATAACCTTACAGGCTTTGTATAAAAGCAGTAAACTTGTCATGGATTGACCTTGTGGACAGGGTATGTGAAAGCTCAACTCTAGTCACTCCTGCCTTCCTCCTCTTGCATATGAAACTACCTGGATTCCATTTAAATAGGTTCCCTTGTCATGACTTACAAAAATTTACAGGGCTGCCATAACAAAGTATCACAGACTGGGTGGCTTTATCAACAGAAATTCATTGTCTCACCTTTCTGGAGACTTAAGTCTCAGATCAAGCTGCCAGCAAGGTTTGCTCCTTCTAAGGGCATGAGAGAAGGGTCTGATCCAGGCCTCTCCCCTTGGCTTATATATGGCTGTTTTGTCCCTGTACCTTCACATCATGTCTGTTCCTGTCTGTGCCCAAAGTTCTTCTCTAAGGGCACAAGTCTATTGGATTACAGCCCTATCTAATGACCGCATTAATTTAATTGCATCTTTAAGGACATTATCCTCAGTCACACTTGAAGATAATGGGAGTTAGGACTTCAGTATATGAATTTGGAGACGGAAACAATTTAGCATATGGTAGAGAGCATTTCTGACTTATTCTTTCTTCTTCTTAAGAATTTTTTGATGTTTGGGGCGCCTGGGTGGCTCAGTCGGTTAAGCGTCCGACTTCGGCTCAGGTCATGATCTCACGGTCCGTGAGTTCGAGCCCCGCGTCGGACTCTGTGCTGACAGCTCAGAGCCTGGAGCCTGCTTCCGATTCTGTGTCTCCCTCTCTCTGACCCTCTCCCATTCATGCTCTGTCTCTCTCTGTCTCAAAAATAAGTAAATGTTAAAAAATTTTAAAAAAAGATTTTTTTGATTTTTTTTTTAATTAATTTTTTCTTTAGAGAGAGAGAGAAAGAGAGACAGAGTGGGGGAGGTGCACGGAGAGAGGGAGAAAGAGAATCCCAAGCAGGCTCCACACTGTCAGTGCAGAGCCCAATGTGGGGCTCGAACCCATAAACTGTAAGATCACGACCTGAGCCGAGCTCAAGAGTCAGATGCTCAACCGACTGAGCCACCCACGTGCCCCCATTTCTGACTATTTCTGACTAACAGAGAACAGAAACAGAAATGGAGGTGCCATGAATTATTTTCCTCTCACGTCCAGAATTCAGTGTGTGGAGTATGCAAAAGAGAAGGAGAACACGTACACTATGTAGCAACATCAGTGAAGGTTCAATAAGACACCCGATTTACAAACCAGCATTCTCTCTAGGCAAATACAACACTCTAAGCATGACATTCCTCTACCATTATACAATCTGTCTTAAATGTATTTGTCAAAACACTGCTCATTCTTCAAGTCTCAATGCCTAACTCTTTAGGATGCCATCTGTATACCACACACTGGACAGCCAGCTTGCAGAAGCATATCCTGAATATCCCTGTGTAATCACTGTCTCGAGAATACACAGATCCCATCGTCCTTCTCTATATTCCAATCAAGCAAATATGTAGAAGAACATGCTGTTTAGTGTTCAAGGTCAGTGGCTCAGGGGTGGCCAACCCAGAGGGTCTCCTCTGTTACAAAGAGTGTTCAGATGGCAGGCCTTGGTCTCCTTGAAACCCTGGCCATGCAAGCAGGGAGAGGCTGCAGACAGTTGCTAGGCTAAGTCAGTATGCTATAAAAGCTCGCTGCATCCCAGCAAAGGATGCTTTGTCCACTCTGCTGTTCCTGGACTCCCCATATGTAAGTTCTCCCAATGAACATGTGCCTTGATCACTGTCTCTGGGCCACGGCAGGGGCATAAACAAGTACTGTCAGGTTTCTGGTCACAGCTGTGGGAAGGACATAAGACGAGCACAGTGTGGAGAATAGCTGTGTGCTACTTATCACGCCTTACAGGAAGTAGAACATACTCCCCCCAGGGGTCCCAGTGACTGCTGGCACTCAGGATCCTCTAGCAGGAAGGCTAAAGGATGCACTGCAAACGCCCCAGTCAGGCAGTGGGCAGTGCCCAAAACGAAACTGTAGCCAAACGCCACGCCGACTTGTAAGGCATACTATCTTGACAAATAGCCCCCTTACTCTAGAGTTACACTCCATTCTTGGTCCAGTGACTCACGTCGCCTCTAAAAGACAGCCATTAACGGAGGCAGCAGAGCCACGGCAGCCGCCATTCTTTGGGCAGGAAGGAAAGGACCAAGCCCTGAGCAGGCCTGGTAGACTAATGGGTCAGCAAGGAGCCAGCCATCCAGCCCTCAACTGACACTATCTGGATAGTGGCACTGGCACTGGGCGTAGTACTCAATGGGCTGAACTGGGAGCAGCATGGATGGTATTGCTTGCTCCAGGAGCTTGATCCCATTGTTTTATGTACAGATAGCTGGGCAGCTGACAAAGGACCGACCACGTGGCTTCTCTAATGGGAGGCACGGGACTGGATGGCTGCAGGGTGCCCACTCGAAGGCAACAACGTGTGGAAGGACATACTCCAACACAGATAAGGTATGGACATCACTGTTTACCATACAGATGCACACATAGCATGTTCCCCGCCTGTTAATCAACAGGCTCATGAGCTGGCCTGTGTCTGCCTCCTGGAAGATGTGCCAGCAGAAGACGCTGCCACCTGGCTGCACAAGAAGATGCGACATCGAGGGCAATGGACCTTGTGGGCCATTGCTAAAAACTGATGCTTACTGCTGCATTCCAAAGACATTGTAAATGTCGACCAACAATGTCCAGCTTGTGCCCAGGAATGACCATGACCTTTGCCAAGAGACACCAGAGAGCAAGAAGGCAGCACCAGTTCAGAGATGGCAGACTGATTACATCTGTCCCTTGCTCCTCTCTGATGGCTGATGTTATGCTGACATGTGCTGAAACGTATTCAGGGCCCTTGCAAACGTACCCCAATAAGCATGGTATGCAGAAAGTCACCATTTGTGGTCTGGAACAGGTGTGTGCTGTATACATACAACCCTCTGATACTGACAGCAACCTAGGCTCCCATTTTACCGGACATGAAATGCAACAGAAGGCCAAAGATCAAGACATCCATTGGCATTTCCATCCACCATATATTCCCACTGCAGTTGAGCTGATAGAATGCAGGAATGCATTGTTGAAACAATAGCTTTGATGAGAAACCTGTTTCCTGGCCTTTTAGACACATTGCCTGTCAACAGCTCTATGGATATTAAATGAACGTGTACATTCCAATTGGCCCAGTGCCTATTGTCTATTCACTCAAGCACCTCACAGCACCCATCACCCTTACAATACAGGTAGGTAGCATGCAGGAAGGATGTTCTTTGTCGCAGGTAGGGAGACAGGGTAACCTTTTATTGTCCTCGCCACAAGATCTATCCAGAGAGGAACATGTACCTACATGCCCTGGGAATGGCAGACACGTGTATGGTAGTTTGGGTTTTTAGCCCAGTTGGGAACAGGGATAAAGCAGGACCTAACCATCACCCTATTTCTCCACCCCACGTCACCAAAGACAATGAAGGTGCGTGTCCCAGGTCTCTCATTAATAAAGGACACTATCATCATCACCTTACAGAGCATTGTTATACCTTCACTACCCTCTTCAGGTTTGCCCCACCTCATAACAAGAGGGAGGCAAACAATTTGGTGCCATAAACCTGGAGACATGCCACAGTGGGGTTAGTGTTATCTCAGAACAACACCACCTACCTGCCTTTCTTTTTTTTTTTTTTTTTAATACATTTTTTTCAATGTTTATTTTTGAGGGAGGGATGAGAGCAGGGCAGGCAGAGAAAGAGGGAGATAGAGGATTCAAAACAGACTCTATGCTGGTAGCAGAGAGTCTGATGCGGGGCTCAAACCCACGAACTGTGAGATAAGGACTTGAACCGAGTTGGACGCTTAATCAACTGAGCCACCAGGGTGCCCCACACCACCTGCATTCTATTAGACAATCATGAGTTGCCTTTTCCGGCACCTACTAAACCCCTTACTTTTTGCCTTTAGATTCTGCATGGGATCCCTATGTACCCATTGGGCTCTGACTGTGGCTTCTGTACAGAATAAGACTAACTGTTGGGTATGTAGTAAAGTCCCCTAACTGGAAACTACAGGCTTCCCCTGGAGACATACTTTTTTATAGTTTCTTAGCCATTTGTGTTCTATTATTTGGATGCTGTGGCTTGTGCTGTTGCTCTAGGATCTAGTCACAGCGCGTCTCAGCATGCCTGGCCCCGAGGTCATTGCCGCGGAGGGGCAGGTAAAGGATATATGGGCCATCTAGGGTATGCTTATGGTACATGCTGGATAGCCAGCCTGCACAAGCACACCCTGAATGTTCCTATTAATCACTATCTTGAAAAGATCCTGCCTCCCTCTACATTCCCAGCAAGCAGAATATGTAGAAGACAGTATTGTTCAGTGTTCAAGGTCAGTGGCTCTGGGGTTGGCCAACACAGAGCGTCTCCTCTGGAACAAAGAGTATACAGATGGCAGTCTTTTGTCTCCTTGGAGCCCTGGATGGCAAGGCGGGAGAGGCTGCAGATAGTTGCTAGGCTAAGTCCCTGTGCTATAAAAGCTCGCTGCATGTAGATCCCAGCAGCAGATGCTTTGTCCAGTCTGCTGCTCCTGGACTCCCTGTACGTAAGTTCCCCCAGCTAATGTGCCTTGATCCCTGTCTCTGGGCCACTTCTTTGGCCTCGCTGGACCATCACCTCCTCTTGCCGTAGAGTCTGTTTGGGTGCAGCTGCACATCAGCAGTTCCTTACCCCTGTACTGCAAATAAAATTTTCCTCCTCTGTTTTCCTCAGAGGTTAAGAACTTTGTGTTTTATCATCATGCTATTCCCTTGCATAATACACTCTTATGGCCACTGAGCATACACAGAAGATCCCAGCTCCTTAGCATGCAAACAAGGCCTGCAGAGTTTGTTCTTGACAATCTCTCGAACTTCATCCTC
The DNA here is from genome assembly GCF_024362965.1 of Panthera pardus. NCBI lineage: Eukaryota > Metazoa > Chordata > Mammalia > Carnivora > Felidae > Panthera > Panthera pardus. The sequence goes on from NW_026526765.1 coordinate 18,086,900, forward strand.
TTGCTCACACACATTGTTCACTGACTCCAGCTATCCTGGCATTCCCTTTTGTCCTTAAAGTATGCCAAGCTTGTTTCTCCAGGTTCCTTTCCAGCAGCTCTTGCTTCTGCCTGGTAAAGTCCCCCTACGTGTGATCACATCACAAGTTCCTCCCAGTCATTCACATCTTGGCTTCAAAGATTTCATCTCAGAGACAGTTTCTCTGACCACCAATTAGCAGTGAACACTCAGAGACTACCTATTACAGCAACTTGTTGATTTTACTGTACTTTATTCACCTCTAATCATTTCTTATAAATTCATAATTCATTGGTTGACTTTTTCTGTTGTTCTCAATCACAACATAAGCTCTAGAGGGTCGGGGGGCAGAAACAGACCAGGTGTGGTCCAAATCTCTCCCAAGGCAACCAAACTGGTGCTTAGACCACATTCCTGAAAACCGTTAAATGAGCAAATAATCAGTGGATGAATGCATATGATAAATTTCACTCATGTATACACGAATATATGCTAGGCACTGTACTTGGCACTGAGAATAGGTTTACGGTTTAGGAACACACATTATTTCAAAGATGCCTTTATTACTGAAACTAGAATAATTTTTTTAAATTAAATAGAGAAGATTCAATTTCGCACTTCATCTAAATTGTTTCTGCATAATTTTAATTTAGCCCTCTCAAGTGTTTCCTCCAGTGCATTCTCTTGTGTGGTGACATTATCACCTTGTCCATCTCTAGCCCAGCTAGCCATAAGATCCAAACCAGAAATACCAATATTTGATAATGTAAGCAGGTTTAGAACCAAGCTGTAATCTCTGCATTTCCTAGGCTAGAAACTTAACTATTTGAGTGTCCATTTCTTCCTTTCAGTGGGAGTCTATACGATAGTCACTAACCACGTGCATGTGGCTATTGAACATGTAAAATGTGGCTCATGAGAAAGAAACTAAATGTATAGCTTCATTTAGTGTTCATTTAAACTTAAAACTTGGAGGAGTACAAGATTTCCTACAAGAAATTTGAAACTTACTTTGTCATATTTAAAAATACCATTATCTTCTTATTTAAAAATACCATTATCTTCACATTACGTGATGTGCAAACATATCACTGTCTACGGTAAAAGGCCTAAAATTAAGTCCTGGTAGTGTGTGCCTTAGCATCTTGGGAAAACCAAGAGGGCCTTGAATGTCTTAATGGTATGTTCCCCTCCCCATTGTGTGCCCACGAATAAGGTCCCCCAATTGGCCTAATCTGAGAAACCAGGCACAGTGCCTGAACATCCCTAGGGAGCAAATGTCAGTTTCCAATAGCCCACAGAATGTTTCATAAAAGTCAATCAAATCCTCCTGCAGGAATAGGAGATCATCTAATCCCCTTGTTATTACCAAGCCTGCCTCCCACAGCCCCTGCTTGTTCCCTTTTCCCAAGTACAATCCCCATGTGGCCCTGCATGGCACAGTGTCCCTCCCCCCCAGACTGTGAGTACATGTACCGGATAAAGTGTTATTGATCTTGTATGCCCGGCTGTCGGGTGTTGTGTGTTCAGAGATTGCTGTAACCCTGGGGCGGAATCCCTCCTCCACCGAGGTGAAAAGAAGGCAATCAAAACATAATAACATTTTGATCTATTCATACCGGTCTAAATATTCTTTCTTGGGGCACCTGGGTGGCTCAGTCGGTTAAGGGTCCGACTTCAGCTCAGGTCATGATCTCGCAGTTTGTGAGTTTGAGCCCCACATCGGGCTCTATGCTGACAGCTCAGAGCCTGGAGCCTGTTTCGGATTCTGTGTCTCCCTCTCTCTCTGACCCTCCCCCATTCATGCTCTGTCTCAAAAATAAATAAATGTTAAAATATAAATAAATAAATAAATAAATAAATAAATAAATAAAAATAAATAAATAAATAAAAATATTCTTTCTTTATGGGCAATAGTATATATGTTCAGAGTGTACATTCAAAACTTACAAATGACATTTTATTACTAATAACCAATGTTTCTTTTAATTTCATAAGTGATATTTATATGCATATAGTTTGAATAAAAAAAATTGCCAATGTCCACTCATTTTTGCTACACAAAACAGCAATTATGAATGGCTCAAATTAGTGTTTGGAAAACATCTTTTAATGCTAAATATGACTCTGTAAAGTGTACTGGTTCACTGAGCAACTGTTAAGCAACTTCCTTCTTGTGTTGCTGTAAGTCTGGCAGATGCCAGAAAGTAAAATTTGCTTTCCACATTTTGTCAAGATAGGACTTCACGTGATTTTTTTTCTGCCATTGAGATGTGTCTTGAGATATTTGGATTTATCGGGGCACAACGTTAAGCGGGAAGGGAGTGGATGATGAAGTCACCCAGGTTACCTTACCACCTTATCAGTGTAGATCTGGAAGGAGGGTGTGGCTCTAAGCCCTGCTTCCAGGCTGCCTCTTCCTGATACCTAGGCTGTAGTGAAGGTCATGGGCAGCTAGCTGTGCTGTGGGGATTTATGATCCGTGGATTTTGATTAAGATGGAATTATCTCAGAGCTGTCAGTTCCTGTTCCACCAACCTCCTTCCTGTCCTAAGCGAGAAAATCCTTTGGCCATCCCTTTGATGGTGTTCAGATCTCTTTCCAGGAAGTCCAGATAGTACTGACTTCTCCCACCCTAGCTAACATATTGTCAAACACGTATCTCTTTATAAAAATTAACTTTCTGAGGTGCCTGGGTGACTCAGTCAGCTAAGCGTCCGACTCTCGATTTTGGCTCAGTCCATGATCTTGTATGGAGCCCCTGTACTGGGCTCTATGCTAAGCATGGAGCCTGCTTGGGATTCCCTCTCTCCCTCCCTCTCTCTCTCTCCCTCTGCCCCGCCCCTGCTACACTCTCTCTCTCTCTCTCAAAATAAATAAACCTTTTTTTTTTAATTAACTTTCTGCTTAACACAGATTTCTGCTATCTCTTAATGAACCCCAGATTTATCCTAGTCTATTGGAGTGACTCAGCATGATAATATATCCCTTGATAACACAGTTCTACATATAATGCGACTGATGTTTACTCCTATTTTCCATTATCTCATTGCCTTGCAGTGCTGCAATGACTAATTTTATGTGATTGAATTTTGAACCCCTCTTCAAGTACCATGGTGTATTTAATATACTTTTGAAACTAATTTACTTCTTCTAGGTCCTTAAGTCACTGATAATCATCCCTCAAAACACAAATTATAAGCCAAACATCGAATGCAATTGTTGCTTCTGATTTAGGCTCACCTCATCTAAATCAAATTCTTTTTTTTTAACCTTAATTTTTCCCCAAATAAGTACCCATTGAGGTGATCTGAAAGTTGAGTAAAATTTTGCAAGGTCATTATGGATGAAAGGGGATAAAGCTGTTGCTTTAAAGATGGTAAAGTATATGGAAAAACCTTAGGTGGGGGGAAAGACCGAGTAACTGAATAAAGGCCAGTGTAACAGGAACACACTAGATTGACAACAGGCCATTGGGAGGCATGGAGCCAGGGCCTGAGATGAGGCCAGGGGACCATGAAACCTGCAGTTTAATACCAGATACCGACAAATAAACAGCCTACAATCCAATGTGGTGAGATGGCCAAACAAGTGAATCTGCCACAGATTCTGGAGAGGAGAGAGACACAAAGAACAGAGTGACATCTGAGTGGTGAGCAGGGAGATGGCCCAGGAAGGGAAGGCGTGTGCAGAAGGACAGCAGGGGACAGGAGTTCCGGGCTGAGTAGGGCATGTTAAAGCCCTGTGAGTGGGGCTGTAGCTGAGAAACTGGAAGTTTTACAGTACGTATGCATTAGCACAGAGTACAGGGGCATGAGTGGCTCTAAATAAAGCTGCAAAACAAAAATAGGATCATGAAGAGCTTTGTAAGATATATATGGTCAGGATAAATTTATCACTCGAGCTATCTACTGCTGCTCTGAAACACAAGGAGAGGCCGAAGAATTCGATTTAAGGTATAATTACACCCCAGAGACATTTATGCCAAGTTTCAATATTCTTGAGCTTTAAGAAGGCCCATCTAGTTATGAAATGAAATGCAATGATAATTAAACTACCAGAAGGCTACAACACAGCATCCTGCACTATGGAAGGAATGTCAGTTGCAAAAAGGAAACTCCCTTCTGCACAAAGATGCAGCTAACCTATATTTCACCCCTTCTGTCAGACCCATGGGACCCACAGGACATATGCTTTCTATCTAGTTTCAAACATGTGCTTCGATGACAGGCATCCCCAAGGGGCAAGAGGAAGAATGGATTTCAAATAACATAGAAAGATGGAATAAATATCATGCTTAAAGAAATGAATTTCTCCATCTGCTTCATCATATGCAGTGAAACGTTATAGGAGCCTACCACTCTTCATCTAAACATTCCTTAAAAATGTTCACTGAAAATCTCTGAACATTCACTGTGTTAATAGGCTATTCATGCGTGGGAAAAGAATTATTAAGCTGGAAAAGGTGGAGGAAACTTTGTAAATACGAATTCAGTTAACAGGGTTATGAGGTTATTTGTGTTATGTACAAATAATTTATTATTTCCGAGGACCTCGTGTCTGTCCACCATTTAAGTAGCAGCTTCCATTTGGCAGTGAAGTCTGGCTATGGAGAATATAGGAAAAGGGTCACTGAATGGGTAGAGCTAAACACACCAAGGGAAAGAGGATTTACTCAGTGCTCTGGGGCACTCAAAGAGGCAACAAGGTGGCCTCACTCAAAATGTGCAGCTTCAGAAGAATTATGAGGTTGAAGCAGCATGGTTAACAAAGGAAGGACCTCGATGAACAGAGAAGAATAGGCGACATATTTATTATTAGCCCCACGTATCAACACTATGTAACAAGTCTACTCCCAGAAGCAACTGGACTCAACATAACTCAGGAGATGCCAATCACACCACAATACAGGGTCATCACTGTTCCAAGAAGCCCTGTTGCTCCCAACTCTACAAGATCATGTGAGCCCCTTTTATCTTAAAGGGAAGCCCAGGGAGGGATGTGAAAGACTTAACAATACTCCAAAGATACGGATATGTATTTCTACACGTGGCTTAAATTTTGGGAACTCACAAAATTTTAAACTGGAGAAGAGGCTGCTCAGGACCAATGTCATTAACAGTTCTGAAAACAGACATGATATTGTCATTACATATGTAAGTCTTATTGTAAATATAACCTGTGACATTGCAATCCATGCAACCACGAAAAGAATACTTAGGACAAATCATTTGAAGGCACTGGCCACAACTAATCTTAAATAGTATGTATTATTAGGATATATAACATAATATTAATAAATTCCCATTGTGAAAATATAGGTAGATATGGTTAAAAGACATACTTGTGATAATGCAGGTAATTAGAGGCAAGTACAAGGGCTTTTCAAATTGAATTACTATACATCCTATTAAAGGAACTACCTTATGAGAAGCATCAAAGTAAATTGATTATCTGATCTTTGGATCCCATAAAGATACAGTTCTTGGAAAACTGGAGGAAGGTAAGAACATAAGAAAGGTTGTCATTTGTATCTGTCGTAAATCTGATGTCTGGTTGGTTCAGAATGAGGACACAGCATGACTTCTTTTAACCCCATAAAAGTCTCAGTATGGTGCTTGGGGTGGGAAGACATGTGAAATGTTTTACTAACTTCTACTGTTTTCATACTCTGGCTATATCTTACAGAGACTTTAGAGTACCCAAATAATTAAGTCGGGATCCAACCATTTCCGGCAATTCTAGAAGCCTGGCAGCAATGTACTCTGTTTCTTCTGTCTCTGGTCAGAAAATTTCCATCACCATTTCTTGATCATATCCCTCGTACGTTTATATGCAACCTGCTTTGCAACAGACTCTTACTACCACTGCGAGTTTCTTTATGACTTTTTATCTTATTCCAAAACCATTCTCAGGATTTCCACAACTTCTCCTGATCTTATTGCCTTGGTACAGTTTCAATGATGTGGCCTCCTCTCCTCACTTTCTTGTAAAAGCACCTTTTACAGGCACTACTCTCATAGATCCTATCACAGACAACTATGCAGCTAACATATTGGGGGACACGCAGATTATTTAGGTGTAATAGCTAGTTTCTAAATCATCTGGGATTTCTATGCTATTTTAAAGTAAATAAATATTTGTAATTCATGGTTCAAAAGTCATAAAAAAAAAAAAAACTTTGTCATACACATTTTAAATTACCAAGGAAAGATTATGACAAAGTCACACAGGTCAAAATAAATTTAACATTATGTTTCATCACTTTTCCAAGAACATGTAAACTCAGAGTCAAAAAAAAAAAAAAAAACAACAACAAATTTTTATATCATCAAAATAGAATGCAATGCATCATTTACCATACATTTACCAGAGTAGTGTCTACCCCAGTGGGCTTGCTGGGTTGCCTTGATAGCTTGGGTTCCTGTAGTTACAGGTCTTAATGTGGCACCAAACTGTAGAATTACAAGCATAGACATTTGTTGGATTGTCTAGATTTGAATCCAGCATGGATTCAAGTTACTATTTGTAAATTCTATTTATAAATGCTTAGAACAGTGTCTGGCCTGTAATAAACCAATAAAAAAATAAATAATAATATACCTGTAATAAATTTAAGTGGCTTTTATTAAACAACTATTAGATTCTGTCTTTCTTTGTGGAATAATCTCTCCTTCAATATTTTTTTGGTGCCAGAAAGCCATGGGTCCCCTTCCATTTCAAGCCAGCTACCTTCCATTGAAAAGGTTTAAAAGATTCATTCTCAGTGTTTGTGTTTTTTTTTTTTCCTTTTCCATAATTTCCAATATATTCTTAGTGGTTGTTTGTCTAAACTTTGTTTCTCTTGTATTTCCAAATTTAGTTCTTGTGTTGTTCTGCTAATTACTTCAACAATCATTCAGTAAAATGTCTGAAGATGAACATCTATTTCTGACGTACACACATAAGTCTGCATGTGCCCCTTCATGACTTGCTCCCATGTCTCCTTTAATTCTTTCAAAATGTTATTTTATTGGGACTTCCCTCTCTAAATATGTGTTTAAAATTGGCAAAATACTATTTCTCCTTTCCTCCACAGCACAGAAACTTTCTATCCCTCCTCCTGGCTTATTTTCTGTACAGCATTTATGATTTTTTATAATCAGATTTATCAATCCTTTTAATATAAATTAATATTTATATAATTTAATTTCTTGGTTTTTTTCTCTTAACTAGAATGTAAAGCACCAAAGTGGTTATTAGTTTTTAATGGTATTTTTCATACGTTTATCCACTACTTGCAGAAGAGTTCGTGACACAAATTAACATTTGGACTATTTTCAAAACTATTTTTCAGTAAAATTATCCATGAATCTATAAAATCTATACCCCCCCGCACCCCCATCACTGGATGCTTTAGGTAACTAGGGAGAAGGTTATTAGGGAAAAAATAAAGAGGGAAAGTGAATTAGTTTTTTTTTTTTTTTATGATACCCATTTTACAGAAGCATTTGAAAAATAAACAGCATTTTAAAATGCTACTGAGATACTGAAATCCATTTAACATATAATATTATTTTTCTCATCTATTATTTTAAGAAAATAATTCAGATATGTAGACATAGGGGCAAATATTTGCTCTTTGGTAGCCTATTGTTTTTTCAGGAGATCCTACCACCCATGATTTTGTGATTAAATTGCAGTAAGTATTATGAAGTCAAAAATGATAGTCCATTTTTAGTGCGACAACATACAGTAAGTATCCACCATATATTTGAGTATCAACCTTAATTTATGTGGCAAAGAAGCGTAGCCGAGTGCCTAAGTTCTGTACCATTCTTCTCTTGAACTGTTGATGAAATATGCAACACAGGCTTGTTACAGAACAGTTAAAGGAGCAACTAAATGCAAAGGTACACAATAAAACAAAGCTGTGTTCCTTAAAAATCTTTATAGAAGCTTGTATCAAAGCATATGGTACGAAATCACCATTCTGGAGGAAGGAAAAGTGGTTGCTAAAAAGATAATTGAACTAAATTGGAGTATATAGTACTCCCTGTGGAGTGGAAAGAAAGGTTATTTGTCCCAAGCATGGGGTGTAGAATAGGGTACACTCATTGCAGAAGTAGCAATAATATTAAAACATGATATTAAATGATATTTAGTATCAAGTACAATACAAATTATAATGATATTTAAAAAATCTGCTACGTTACTCTAGTTTTTTTCAAAGAAGGGAAGTTGAGACTTTCTGAAGTGTTGAATTAAATCATATTCAAATATAAACACAAAATAAGTTTCAATGCAAAATATAAATATCTATTTTTAACTTTCAGCCACTCTGGATGAATCACACTATATAGCTCCCCTTAACTGAAATAGATAACTAAGTATTGGCTACGTTAAAAAAAATCATTGCCAAGGGATATCTGATATTAAGATAGGGAATCAGAAATTGGAATCTATTTGCATCTCCTTAATAGGCTCATAATTATCCTTGAATAAGTGATTTTGTTATTCTCTGCTCTTTCCTTGTGTTTTTAATAAAATTGTCAAGGTCAGCTGTATCATGAATTGACTGAAAACAATACTGAAAATATTAACAATTTGGTATTTTTCAAAAGGTTTAAGATCTGATTAACGTGCTTATCTTTAACAAAAAATGAAACCTGTCACTATGTACGATTTACTCATTTGCATTCAAAGACCTTTGATTAGAATAATTTTTCAAATATAAACAATTAGTAACAGGCCATTTGTTTACTAAACGTTATAGGAGAGACCCAGCTGTCTATACGTATTTCCTTCATTTGACTATTGTGAAGTTAGAATTTTCTCATGACATTTCACTATTTAAAAATGTTCAGCTAAATAACATCTTGTCAGATTAGATATTTTAAGGTTATCTTCCACATACTAGCCAAGAAGAAACGTGTTTCAATCTAAGAAAATCACGAGTATTTCTATGTCATTTGACTCCATTTTTCGTATACCCCGGAAATATATCTTATCCCTTATTTTGATGTGGAAGGGGACTTTTTAAAATGAACTTTAAAATCATGTCCTGCTGACTTGCAAATGGCAGGCCGATGCTAAATGAGAGAAGCCTTAAAAACTCTGATACCTTTTATCCCTGCACAGAGAGATTCCATGCTCCGTATGTTCTAATCCTTGGCTTTCCAATATTGCCTTTACGAGGTTAAGGAGATGAATGTTCATTGCTTTTAATCCTTACCATGATTTATGAGCCTCTTGGTATCCTTTCCCCAGAGCAGCTACAACTGTGTGGCTGTTCTGCCTGCTGCTTAAATTACACAGACATCTGCAAAGTAAATTATGGATTGTTGTCCCATAGACCATAACCAAGCATTCTCTTCATCTCTCCTGCAGGATTTTTTCTTTTTTTTTTTTTTTTTTAATTAGAACAAAGACCGCATACAGTTTTACTTGCCTAAATCCTGAAGAAATGTTAAGCTAACCTGAATGATAGCACAACGACCTGGATTATGACCTATCACATAACATCAAAGCAGCCTGACATCTAACAGGATTACTTTAAAGTTAGAAGGGAAAAAAACAAAAACAAAAACAAAAACAACTTCCCTTTATTTATGTTTCTTCTTTATTTAAGGAACACCATCTTTATGTTCACAGAAGGAAGGTGACCTTTAAAATTAACTGAAGATGTGTGCCATGCAATAAAGACACATGTAAAGTGACCTTTCAGTCTCTGAGTGTGCAAGATTTTAAGAGCACCTTGTGGCCTATGGTTCTTTGAACCAAATACTGACAAAGAAATAAAAAAAAATACATAAAGGAAAATTCGTGAAAGATTGAAGTACCTCTTTAGGATTTTGTTTTTCTTCTACTGTTATCACTTGTAGTAAAGCTGGTTTAATAATCCTGGAAATTTGCAGAGATCATGAGTAATTGGAACAATTTTTTTTTCTGAATAAGAAGTCTAGCAGAGTCTAAGAAGAAATGGTCATCTCCTTCTGTATTTTCCTTTCTGTTCTCTGCTTACTATTTTGTGCAGATGATGACTCATAATTCCCAATGACAAGTCCATTGTGAAATCCTAATAGGCATGTCTCAAATGACTAGCCTTTGACAGTTACCCCAAATTAGAAATAGCCCAGCATTTTTTTTCCAAATGTGCTAATTGCAATGCAAACAATAACCCATCAGGGAAAACCTCACTAACAAAATTTACAAAATGATTTCTAGTAATGCCTTACCAAAGTAAATTTCTTTTTAAACAGATGGCTGTGCAATTCATTTTTTTTTTTGAATCCTACTGTCAACTCAGCAGGATGTTGTGAGGGCTAAAACCAGAAATGCTCAAATCTACTCCTCGCTGAGCAGATCTGTTGCTGCCTCTGTGTTTCCATCACTTTCCTTTTCACCTCATCACTGCTGAGAGGCAATGTTCCCTGAGTGTCAGGACCTGATGTTCATACCAATGCCCTAAAGACTTCCTTTTCTTTCTTTCTTTCTTTCTTTCTTTCTTTCTTTCTTTCTTTCTTTCTTTCTTTCTTTCTTTCTAGATCTTGTATCTGTTTACCTCTGTGTCAGCCTCTGTATTCATTTCCAAAACTTTCCTTTGGGGACCCCACTTTGCATTCTTGACCTCATGAAATGAAGTATTAAAGGAATCCTGAAAGATTTGATTTAGTTAAAACCCTAAACTAAATATATCTGTAAATAAACAAATACCTTTTGAATACCGATTACATACAAGTAATTGTCTAAGAAATAACAGGATCTAGTCACAAATAAGATGAAAGATATATAAGATATATCCAAAGATATATAATATGTATATTCCTCCAATCCCCAATACATTTCCAGCAATTATTTCCTTAAACACACACGCACGCACACACACACACACACACACACACACGTGCATATCCTGCTAATCACACACGCGCGCGCGCACACACACACGTGCCTACCCTGCTAATCAGATTATTTCTCTACATTCAAAACTAAATAGCAAAAACAAACATGGCTCCATATCTTATAAATCGCACAGCCCAGATATGTTCTGAAATTTCATTCAAGCTTCTTCATCATCTGGACCTATTCTTCTATATTTATCTGCCAACTCGCCTCATATTTGATGCTCACTGCATTTCCTAACTGTCCAAATGGCTTAAGATTCACCATGCATGAAACGTTACATATCTTTATGTCTGTTATACATCTATCGCCTTTTCTTTACATATTTGTACACACTTATCTTTAAAGTCCAGTTCAAATGTATCATTTCTGCATTTTCCACCCCCTTTCAACCATAGCATACAAAAGAAATCCTATTCCAACTTCTCTGAAACCACAGCATTTTTAATAATGCAACACAAAACTATTCTCTACATAATCAAAGACTGCTGTCTGACCATAAAAAAAAGAATATTTTCATTGTCTTCATTTTCAGATGATTTACAAGTTAATCTAATTACTTGTTAGGCAATCATGAATGTAAGTGACAAATAAGGACAAACACTAAATTCTGTGAAATTTTAGAGTAAATTGACTGTTCTTTGATTGTTCAAAAAAGAAGTTAAGAAAGGAGATTGTAGGATTTTAAATAGGCCCCAGAACCTTACTCTATTCAATATTGAATTAATAAAAGACACATATTTTAGTACTAAGTTTGTTTGGCTTGAAACATATTGCCTTCAATGTCCTTAGAGATCACTCTCTAGTTTGTTAAATCATTCCACTGAGATTACTTTCAGGTCTACTTTCTTGTGTGAAATTTATGAAAACTCTTACATTAAAAGGAAAGCAATCTCAAGCCATTCTCTACAAATGTCTTCTGCATTCATTTGATTTTTTTTCCACATTGAAAACAAGTGAACATCCTAATTACTTTAAATTTAAAGTATTTAAATTTCTTGGGGCACCTGGGTGGCTCAGTCGGTTATGCATCCGACTTGGGCTCAGGTCACCATCTCGTAGTTTGTGGGTTTGAGCCCCACATCCAGCTCTGTGCTGACGGCTCAGAGCCTGGAGCCTGCTTCAGATTCTGTGTCTCCCTCTCTCGCTACCCCTCCCCTGCTCATGCTCGGTCTCTCAGAAAAAATTCAATTTATCCTTTCTCATGTTACTATGTTTAAACTATTCTCATGTAAAATGATGATCATTTTCCTATATATTCCTTTTAACTGTGGTTATAGCACAGAGAGAACCAAAGAATACTTGGGAAGAGTGTGTTCCCCTTATATGGATATTTGGTGATTTTAATGCTTCATCAAGCTTTAAAGAAAGAGATTAATAATTAGTACGGTGTGGTATTAATTTTTGATTACTCATACTTGTATCATAGATAATATTTAAGTTGCTGAAATCATGGTTTTGCAGAAAGGACAAGTTGCTGGTTACAAGAATTAATTCTGAAGCGTGAAGCTCTTTTATCCTATCGATATAAGATCTGGAATGAAACCCCACTCCAAAATGTTGAGGTCAGAAATTTTAAAAGTATCTGAATTTCCTATAAAAATGTGAAGATTTCACAAGATAAAGTGAGATTTTTACGTATAGAAATTCTGAATATTGATGAAAACAACTTGAAAGACCGAACAGATGACAAAAGGCATTAGTATTTGAGATATCCAATGCTTAATTTCAAACTTTTAAACCTGAAAAATGTTATCTAAAATTTGTATAGAATTTACTCAAATCTGATACTTGAAATTAACTGACAATGTTATAAAACTAGATTAAAGTGTAACATTTTTTGAATAAATATATCTCTTCAAGGAAAAGTTAAAAACAGAAAGAAACCATGTAATTTTTTTTTCATTTATTAACTGAGTATGCGGAGGGAGTTTGAATAAATATCACAGCAAGATCCAGAAAGCCACATTAGCTTAATTACATTTGCCTTATCTCTTTAACCTTTTCTTTCTGAGCTATTATATCAATAGTTAATCTTAATTGATCACTGATTGAGAACTGAGAGCATGAAGCTTGTTTTGAATACTGCCTAAGAATAGATCTAATGGTTACGGAGCAGAGAGTGTCAAGGCAGTTAATTATTGTCTCCAGAAGGTTAACTGTAAGTGTCTACATCTCAGAGTTCAGATTCCCACCATCAGCAAAGGAAAAGCAGCCTATCGCTACCTGCCCAAGAAACAATTGAACTACACTCTGCCATATTAATATTAATAAAGACAAGAAAATTTGAGACCGTGTCCCTGTTTCCGGTGTCAGAGCTTCATCTAAAGTTTGCCTTTGAAAGGAGACCTATCCAATTGAACAAAAGTAATATCCACTAATTATGAGGGGCTAGTCAAGGTGTCATGAAAATATAAAAGCAGAAAATCAATTTCTGTTCTTAAGAAAGCACACAGTCACTAGGTCTTCTCGAATCTGCATGTAAATTAAAACAGTGCAAGAAAAATATGATGAAGATGCTCAAACATATAGATTTCATGCTAAAAGAAATGATTAGTACTTAAGTTTCATGGTTGTGTCATCTTTATGTCAGACGCCTAAAAGTATATAAACATTTGAATATTTTGATTTGTAAGAAAACATATATTTAAAAAAAAAGAATTTTCAAAAGAATTAAAATTTTGAATTATTAAGAGATTAAAATATAGGCATTAATGATAGTTAAATGTCACCTACCATTGAAAAGGCTGGCATCCTTTAAAACTCCAACATGCTATTGAGTTCCAAATGGACTGTATTCCCAAAAAGAGCCAAACACAGCTGGAAAAACAAACATACACAATGATGTTATTTTTTTTTTTTAACTTAAATTCAATTTAGTTAACGTACAGTATAGTCTTGGCTGCAGGAGTAGAACCCAGTGATTCATCTCTTACATATGACACCCAGTGCTCATCTCAAATCATGCCCTCCTTAATGCCCATCATCCATTTAACCCATCCCCCCACCCACTTCCCCTCCAGCAGCCCTCAGTTTGTTCTCTGTCTTTAAGAGTTTCTTTTGGTTTGCCTCCAACTCTGTTTTTATCTCATTTTTCCTTCCCTTCCCCTGTGTTCATCTGTTGTGTTTCTCAAATTCCACATATTAGTGAAATCATATGTCTTTCTCTGACTGACTTATTTGGCTTAGATAATACCCTCTAGAGATATTATGCTAAGCAAAAATTTTATATAAATATATATGTATGTAGATATATGTATGTATGTATATAATATGTATTAGAAGATTTCACATTTACTTAAACGCTACAAAGATTTTTCAGAGTTCTCATAAACTCCAATTTCTTCTGGAGCTAATGAGCATTTTACATTAGAATGGTTTAACTGTCACAACTTTTGATGCATTGTGATATATGGGCTTAAACGAAGCAATATTGATATATTATTCTTATTTCATGAGTTTTTATCCCAATGTCCTTTTTCTGTTCCAGATATCGCCTTGAATTTAGCCTTTATGTCTCCCCAGCCTGCTCTGAGAGGTGACAGTTTTTCAGATTTTCCTTGGTTTTGATGACCTTGAGAGTTTTGAAGAGTAATGCTGAGGCATTGCAGAATGTCTCTCAATTGGAATTCGCCTGATTTTGTTTCTTATGACTAGATAAGTGGGATGTATGGTCTAATTTTTCTCACTAGGTTTGGAGGGAAAACCATTCAGGCAGGGTCATCCTCTTAACTTCCCATTGAGGATGCAGGAAACCAGCCTGACTTCTATTCTGTTCCACACTGTGCCTTTGGAAGCAAGTCACCAAACACAGTCCACACTCAGGGGGAAGGGAATTATGTTCCACCTCCTTGAGGGTGAAATGTTTGCAGGATTTATTTGGAATTCTTCTGCAAGAAAGACTTGTTTCTCTTCTCCCAGTTTATGTGCTTGTTCGTGTCTTCAATCATTCATTAATTCGTTCAGTAATTGGTGTACCTCATTATGAATTCATAGATGTTTATTTCGTATTTTGTGTCATAATCTGATACTACATCATTTCTTTTGTTGTTCAAACTGTTCCAACTTTGGCCTTTGTGAGCTCTTGCACTTGGTTTTGTGACCTTTTGACATATCACATAAAACTATTCATTGAGCAGTTACTTATATTCTGGCATTAAAGTAAGAAAGAGATTCAAAAGAAACTCTAAGCCATCCCAAACCTTTAAATTATATTAGAGGGACACCTCGGTGGTTCAGTTGGTTAAGCATCTGACTCTTGGTTTTGGCTCAGGTCATGATCTCATGGTTATGGCTTCGAGCCTGACATCAGGCTGTGTGCTGACAGTGCAGAGCCTGCTTGGGATTCTCTCTCTCCTCTCTCTCTACACTACCCCACTCAGGCTGTCTCTCCCCAACCCCCCCAACCCCAACCTGTGTCTCTTTCTCAAAATAAATAAACTTAAAAAATAAAATAAATAAAATAAATTTTATTAGAAATGTTGGCTAAAATGTATCAAAATCTATATCAGTCTCCTGTGGCTGTGACAATAAATGACCACAAATGTAGTAGCTTAAAGGAACAGAAATTTATTCTGTCACAGTTTTAGAGGTCAGAAGTCTGAAATCAAGGGGCAAGCAGGGGTCTCTTCCACCAGAGGATCTCGAGAAGAATCCATTCCTGGTCTCTTCAAATGTCTAGTGATTGTCAGCATGCCTTGTGCCTGTGGCCATATCATCCCAGTCTTCAAGGCTGGCATCTTCAAACGTTTCCTTCCTCTTTCACATCCCTTTCTCCTCAGCGTGGGCCAAAGCTCCCTATGCTTATAATCGTATAGAGACGGTCTCTCACTTATGATAGTTCAACTTACGATTTTTTTTACACTATAATGGTGCAAAAGTGATACACATTCAGAGGAAACCGTATTTTGAAATCTGCAATTTTGATCTTTTGTTGATGAGTGAGATGCCTAGGATCCTGTCCCATGAAGCTGGGTGACAACAGCCAGTGCAGCCCCCAGTCAGCCATCCGTGGGGGTAAACAAGTGATACCCTGGTTGTCATCCTGCACCTACAAAGCTGTTCTGTTTTTGTCTTTCAGTACAGTATTCAATAAGTTACATGAGACATTCCAAACGTTATTATAAAATAGGCTTCGCTTTAGAGGATTTTGCCCAACTGTAGACTAATGTAAGTGTTCTGAGTATGTTTAAGGTAGGTTAGGTCAAGATATGGTGTTCTGTAGGCTAAGGGTATTAAATGCAATTTTGACTTGTGGTATTTTCAACTTGTAATGGGTTCACTGAGATGCAGTCTAGGACAATCTGTGTGTGATTGCATTTTGGGCCCACCTAGACAATCCAGCATAACCCTCCCATCTCAATATCCTTACCTTAATCACAACCACAAAGACCCTTTATTGCCACAAAGAAAATTTATAGGTTTCATGAATTAGGAGACAGCTATATTTTGTGAGGTTATTTTTTTAGCACACCACAGACTACCTTGTAGACTTGCTTCCTATCTCCTTCCATAGAGGAGAACAAATTACTAGAATAAAACAATTTTCTCAAGAGTCTATTTCACATGAGGCAGTGTGTATAGCCCTGATAGCATTAGAAATATAATCAAACACAATGAAAGGATATTTTAAAATACTGCTTAAGACGATATAGGACAGGCATAATTTTAACTTCCTTAGAGCGATAGATGTTATTTAATTATGTAACTTAAATAATCGTCTCCCTCTTTTCCTTATAGACTAGGACCATGGATAACTTACAATTATGTTGTTCTTCATGAAATAAAACTATAGAACTGAAGTTTCAGAATTATGGCTCCACCATCTTTAGAAAAAAATTCATAATTAAGCAAACCTTTAGACAAATTTTAAAGGAAATGCTTTGTGAATTCTACTGCATACTGCGTTTATAAATTATTATTACTGGTACAAAATATCTTATGCCTGGTCAATTTTTAAGGAAACTTGACATAAGAAAGGAACTAGCAATAAAGTAAGAGGAGTGGGAGCTGATTAGTTGGGAAATTATCAGAAACATACAAAAGCATGAATGACTTCAGTGAGGTTTAAATTCCCAGCATTGGTAAGGGAATCCAGACCTCAGCCACAAGAACTAAAGGAACAAGGAATGAGATACTTGAATGCAAGAGGTATGTAAAAAGGATTGTCCCATCTATGGGATGGGAATTTAAAAAAACTTCTGCACATCAGTTCTGTGAAGCTGTACAAATATTAGCCGCTCACCAAGGATCATAGAAAAGAGGTCACCAGTAAGAAGGCAGATGGCAAGCATAGACTTCGTGGGTATAAGACATCCAGATTCACACACAGGTATGGTGTGGGGACTTGAACCCAAGATATTACAGCACTGGTGAAACTATTAGAGTTTCAGCTGAGCAAATACAAAAATGTCTTTAAGGTATTCTTGCATAATCTAAGGGATTAGACTCCCATAGTAGGGAAAAAATAATAAGAGAAAGGAAAACACATGCATGAGCATCAGCAGAATCAATAAAATGGAAAATTTGTTTCTTAAGAGCTGGAAATAATAGAACATTTTGTAAAAGATATATGTATTTAAAGTCTTCAGAGTCAAAGAAAGAAAGAAAAAAAATGTTTCCTTTATCAGAACATACACAAAAATAACTTTCAGTTGTGTAGAGAAATAAAGCCTTAAAAATATGAAAGAAAATACACAACATATTTTTATGAAATAGGAAAAAAAAGCTTTTCTTTAAACAAAGTGTTAAAAGCACAAAGCAAAATAATGATACATTTGAGCTAAAATTTAATGTATTCAGAATTTAACTTTACTAACAAAAGGAAGCTATGTCAGTGATTGTGAGAAGATTTGTAATTTATGAAACAAAGTTTAGAGAATAGATTATATAAGAATTTTAATATTTAAAAAATGAATTTGTAGGATTCCACATCAGCCATCATTGGGGAAATGCAAATTAACATGGCAATGACATATTATTCCATCCTCAATTAGATTAGTAAAAATGTTTTCAGTTAAATATAATGCCTGAAATGATCAATAATAAACAAAGATGTGGAGTGATATAGTGTTGGTGGTGAGCACTGATAAAACCACTTTGAAAAACCGTTTGGCAATAACGAGTAGACGTAAAAATTCAGGTAACCTCTTCCCTAGCAATTTCCCTCCTGTATAACCATGTTAGACAAAGTCTTTCACAAATGTGCGAAGAAATAGGCAAAGGAATATTTACTGAAGCTTTGTTCAAATTCCTAAAAGAATTGGCATTTTTGAAACTCATAACAAATGCACATGCAAATACAACCAATTATTGTCCATATTTCTAATATTAAGTTAAAAATGTTTTACTTGTAATTCATTGGAAAATATTTATTTTTGGTCTGTATTTGCATGTGTGTGTATAATTGCATGCATGGGGGTTTGTGTTTGTATGTGGAGTGTGTATGATATTAGACACAGCAGTTTTCTTTATTATATCACAATCATGATTAAGAATATTATATCTAATTTAGTCAAGAGGAACAATCACAAAAACAGATCAGCATTACTAAGAGGATTTATGAGTATATAAATATTTGAAAACACAGTGGGCTGGTACCACACACTTTAATAAAAAAGGACAACACTAGAGTCAGAAGAAATATATGTAGTTAAGGCTCTTAGGTGACAAAGTAATAAGATCAGATCCCATTTTATTAGTAAAGAGGATATACCAAAGGATTAGATACTGTTTTGTGTTCCTCTACCTGCTTCTGGCATAAAGATAAATCCCCTTATAAGCAGCTAACTTGCTTCATTGCAGGTAGTGGTAGAGATGTACAGCAATGAAAATAAATGACACCAGAAAAACATAAGCTGAGGGAAGAGTGAAAAAAACAGGTAGCAGCTGTGCTTCAACAAGACCCAGGGCAGTAGTTCAAAGCAAGTACAGTCTGCAAGAGCACAATTCATGAGGCCATTTCGGCTAAGGTAAGAAAGTCTAGGACTAACAACATCAGCTGAGGACAAGTAGTTATCAAATGTTGGGTGACAGGACTCACTGAAGAAACTGTAACCTGGGCTGAGACATATATGTCATTTCCAATGCCCCTACTACCAAAATGAAAAAGATTTAAAAAGAGGTAACACCTGTGGTATGTTGAATAGTAATGAAGGGGATTAGAAACAAATTTCTGCCAAAATATGAGATGAGTCTATTTCACAAATAAGCTGAAGATACTTGTAATAATTATCTTCCGGAAAAATGTTATGACAGAAAACAGGTAGGATACTCAGATAATATCCCACTAATACCTCTTGAATTAAAAGACTGAAGAACTGGAGTACCTCTGTGTAGCCTGCACTTGGGATTTCTTTAAAGGCTTTGTTTCCAGAACTTTCAAAGAAATCATACCATGAAGTCCACCAATAAACCACAGCCAAACCAATGAAGTATCTGCAGGTGGTTGAGTTCTCTCCTGATATGTCTGACTGTCACTAGGGAAGGTGGCCCAACGAAATAGAAAAAAAAGTCTGGTATGGAATGTTGGTTACTTAGAAGAAGGAGAAGGAGAAGGAGAAGGAGAAGGAGAAGGAGAAGGAGAAGGAGAAGGAGAAGAAGAAGAAGAAGAAGAAGAAGAAGAAGAAGAAGAAGAAGAAGAAGAAGAAGAAGAAGAAAGAGGAGGAGGAGGAGGAGAAGGCAGAAAAAGAAGAAGTTTTCACCTGCAGGTGCTCTCCAGGAACTTGATGTTTCTCCACACCCACTGTATAATGAATATGGCTGACAATGGATATCATAGTTATCAGCTTTTGAACTTCAGATCATGGAGCATTCAACTATCACCCATGTAACAAAGAGGAATATACTATTTTTTGAAATATAAATGATGCTTGATTTGAAATCTCTGTATTTAGCATATACTAGAAGTTCTAAGAAAGAATAAGTAATATTGAAGGATACTTCAAATGCAGAATATATTAAGAAAAACAATGTGTTAAATAAAGGAAGAGATGTTTTAAAATGACAAGAGTATTTTCACTCAATAAACTTAAAGAATAGGCCAAATAAAAACAACAACAAAAAGATAAGTCATTAAAATAACAGAATAGGATAAATATAGGTGTTTCTGAATCAAGGTAATTGGTAGTATCATAACACTTAAAATAACATGATTATGGGGTACCTGGATGGCACAGTCACTCAAGACCCTGCTTTGGCTCAGGTCATGATCTCAGTTTGCAGCTTCGAGCCCTGTGTTGGGCTCTGTGTTGACAGTTCAGAACCTAGAGCCTGCTTCTGATTCTGTGTGTGTGTGTGTGTGTGTGTGTGTGTGTGTGTGTGTGTGTGTGTGTGTCTGCCCCTCTCCCTGCTTGCAGTCTGCCTCTCTCTCTCAAAAATAAACATTAATTTAAAAAAATAAATAAAATAACATGATTATGAGCAATTATATGCCAACAAATTGGGCAATCTGGAAGACATGAATAAATTCCTAGAAACATATAAACTACCAAAACTGAAACAAGAAGAAATAGAAAATTTGAACAGAATTGTAACAAGTAAAGAAATTGTTTCAGTAATCAAAAATCTCCCAACAAACAAGAGTCAAGGGCCAAATGGCTTTCCAGGAGAATTCTACCAAACATTTAAAGAAGACTTAACACCTATTATTTTGAAGCTTCTCCAAAAAATAGAAATGGATGGAAAACTTGCAAACTCATTCTATCAGGACAGCATTACTTTGATTCCAAACCCAGACAAAGACTGCACCAAAAAAAGAACTACATACCAATTTCCCTGATGAACATGGATGCAAAAATTCTCAACAACATACTATCAAACTAGATCCAATAATACATTAAAAAAATTATTCACTGCAATCAAGTGGTATTTATTCTTAGGATGCAAGGCTGATTCAATACCCACAAATCCATTAATGTGATACATCATATTAATAAAATAAAAGATAGGGGCACCTGGGGGGCTCAGTCGGTTGAGTGTCCAACTTCAGCTCAGGTCATGATCTCACAGTTCGTGAGTTCAAGTCCCGCTTCCGGCTCTGTGCTGACCGCTCAGAGCCTGGAGCCTGCTTCAGATTCTGTGTCTCCCTCTCTCTCTGCCCCTTCCCCACTTATGCTCTGTCTCTATCTATCAAAAATGAATAAACGTTAAAAAAATTAATAAAATAAAGGATAAGAACCACATGATTCTCCCAATAGATGCAGACAAAGCATTTGACAAAATACAGCATCACTTCTTGATAAAAACCCTCAAAAAAGGAGGGATAGAAGGAACATACCTCAAGATCATAAAGGCCATATACAAAAGACCCACAGCTATCACCCTCAATGGGGAAAAACTGAGAGCTTTCCCCCTAAGGTCAAGAAAATGACAGGGATGTCCACTCTCACCAATGTTGTTCAACATAGTGTTGGGAGTCCTAGCTTCAGTACTCAGACAACAAAAAGAAAAAAAAATTCAAATGGGCAAGGAAGAAGTCAAACTTTCACTCTTCACAAATGACATGATACTCTATGTGGAAAACCCGAAAGACTCCACCATAAAACTGCTAGAACTGATACATGAATCCAGCAAAGTCTCAGACCATAAAATCACCATACAGAAATCTGTGATATTTCTATACATCAATAATGAAACACCATAAAATCAAGAAATTGATCCCATTTACAATTGCACAAAGAACCATAAAATACCAAGGAATAAACTTAACCAAAGAGGTAAATGATCTATACACTGAAAACCTTAGAAAGTTTATGAAAGAAATTGAAGAAGACACAACAAAATGTTCCATGCTCAAGGATTGGAAGAATAAATATTGTTAAAATGTTGATACTACCCAAAGCAATCTACATATTCATTGCAAACCCTACCATAGTAACACCAGCATTCTTCACAGAGCTAGAAAAAATAATTCTAAAATTTGTATCAAACCAGAAAAGACCCCAAATGGCCAAAGTAATGTTGAAAAAGAAACCAAAGCTGGAGGCATCACAATTGCGGACTCCACTCTGTATTACAAAGCTGTACTCATCAAGATAGTATGGTGATAGTATGGTATTAAGAAAAAAAACAGACACTCAGATCAATGGAACAGAAAAGAGAACACAGAAATATACCCACAAACATATGGCCAACTAATCTTTGACAAAGCAGGAAAGACTGTCCAATGGAATAAAGACAGTCTCTTCAGCAAGTGGTGCTGGGAAAACTTGACACGAACATGCAGAAGAATGAACTTGGACTACTTTCTTACACCATGCACAAAAATAATATCAAAGTGGATGAAACGCCTAAAGATAAAACAGGAAGCCATCAAAATCCTAGAGGAGAAAGTAGGCAAAAACTTCTTTGGCCTCAGCTGCAACAATTTCCTATGTCTCCAGAGGCAAGGGAAACAAAAACAAAAATGAACCATTGGGCCTTCATCAAGATAAAAACCTTCTGCACAGCAAAGGAAACAATCAGCAAAATTATAAGGCACCCAATGGAATGGGAGAAGATATTTGCAAATGACCTATCAGATAAAGCGTTGGTATCCAAAACCTGTAAAGAACTTATAAAACTCAACATCTAAAAAACAAACAATCCAGTGAAGAAATGGGTAAAAGGCATGAACAGACACTTTATCAAAGAAGGCATCCAGATTGCTAAGAAACTCATGAAAAGATGCTTATCATCACTCATCATTAGGGAAATACAAATCAAAACCACAATGAGATACCACCTCACAGCAGCCAGAATGGCTACAATTAACAAGTCAGGAAACATCAGATACTGGCAAGAATGTGGAAGAAGGGGAACACTTTTGCATTGCTGATGGGAATCCAAACAGGTGCAGCTACTCTGGAAAACAGTGTGGATGTTCCTCAAAAAATTTAAAATAAAACTACCTTACAACCCAGCAATTGCACTACCAAAAATTTATCCAAGGGATACAAATATGCTGATTCAAAGAGGCACATGCACCCCAATGTTTATAGCAGCACTATGAACAATAGCCAAATTATGGAAAGAGCCCAAATGTCCATAGACTGATGGACATAGACTGATGGACTGATAAAGAAGATATGGTATGTACACACACACACACACACACACTGGAATATTACTCAGCAATAAAAAAGAATGAAATCTTGTCATTTGCAACAACTTGCGGATGGAAGTAGAGTGTATTATGCTAAGCAAAAGAAGTCAGTCAGGGAAAGACAAGTATCATATGATTTCACTCACATGTAGAATTTAAGAAACAAAACATGAACATAGGAAAGGGAAAGAAAAGTAAGATAAAAAGAGAGAGGGAGACAAACCATAAGAGACAGAGAACAAACTGAGGATTGCTAGAGGGGTGTTGGGTGGGGGGGATGGGCTAAATGGGTGATGGGCATTAAGGAGGGCATTTGTTGGAATGAGCACTGGGTGTTTTATGTTAATGATGAATAACTAAATTCTACTCCTGAAATTATTATTACACTGTATGTTAACTAACTTGGATTTAAATAAAATTATAAAAATAAAAAATAAAAATAATAAAATAACATGATTTCCCATAAAATGGAGGAACAATTTTACTATAATATATGAATGTATTAGAAAATAAACACAATACACATAGAAACACATTTTCAGGGAATGGATGAGTATAAAAGTAAAAGAAGAGTCTAAATAGAGGAGCAAAGCTGGAGGACAAGTACAGGGAGGTGAGTACTGTAGACAAGAGATATATTAAGCATCTAAAAAACTGGCGGCCTAAGTGTTCTTTGAGTGAAGTCTTTGAATTGGCCCAGAGTTAGAGTTGAATTAGTGAAAACTGCAGAAAACTGAGCTCCAGGAACACTATACCTATAGAAAAAACAAATGGCTTTCCTAATAGAAAACAGATACTTTCTTCTTTATTCTAGAGATAAAAAAAAAATATCTGCTCTGAGGATATGTGGTTGGTGGCTGGCTCTCACTTGAGTTTGGAGAAGTCATTTACATTATTTGGTTCAAAATCAATCTTGAGATCGAAACTTGAATTTAAAGTGGATTGGGGTGTATACTGCCTTCCAGATGACAATAAATCGCTACAGAAAACAACTCACAACCTACACCATAGGGAACTCTTGAAAATTAAATTACCACAAATATAATAGGCTCTAGTCTAAAATCTCAAAACATGATGGATGTCCTATAAAGTTCAATAAGATAAAAAGATGACAAGAAACAACAGAGATAGGTTCATAAAGGAAGAACACTATTTGAGATGTGACCGTATTTTATTCTAAAAACTCCAAGTTTCTCCATCAAATCATCCATTGAAATTTTATGATTAATAAAAGATTTTAGGAACTTTTCTGAACAATGTTTAGGTAATTGCATTCTGAAAGACCTGCAACAAGAGTTAAAGAGTACAATTTAAAATTATTTATCTTATAAATATTTATTAAATAATTAGAGATACATTTAACAAAAAAGGTCTAACATCTTTGTTGAATAAACAAGGACGGGGGCGCCTGAGTGGCTCAGTCGGTTAAACGTCCGACTTCAGCTCAGGTCATGATCTCGCACTCCGTGAGTTCGAGCCCCATGTCGGTCTCTGTGCTGACAGCTCAGAGCCTGGAGCCTGTTTCGGATTCTGTGTCTCCCTCTCTCTGACCCTCCCCCGTTCATGCTCTGTCTCTCTCTGTCTCAAAAATAAATAAATGTTAAAAAAAAAAATTAAAAAAAAATAAACAAGGAGGTCATTAGACTGATGTGGCTCTAATGGCATGGTGGCCTATGTGACCAAACCAAAAACAAGCCCTATAAATGACACAAGGTTGAGAAATTGAAACCAAAAAACAACCAATTACCAACAGACAACTGGGCTTGAAGCTATAATCACATAATGTCCTTTCTTCGCCTCTGCACTCTCTCTGGAAAAGACTCTCCCTTAGGTCTTGCTGACAGATTGCTCCTAACACCTCTGGTTTGGCACTATGAGATTTGAAGCAATTTTTGCTCCAAAAAGCCCTTAAAATTGTTAATATGCCTCAACTTATCACTTTTTAATTAAAAAAAAATTTAATGTATATTTTTGAAAGAGAGAGAGAGAAAGAAAGAGACAGGCAGACAGGGCGTGAGCAGGGGAGGGGCAGAGAGAGAGAAGGAGACACAGAATCCAGGCTCCAGGCTCCAGGCTCTGAGCTGTCAGCAATGAGCTGGACGTGGGGCTCAAACCCCACTCACCATGAGATCATGACTTGAGCTGAGGGTTGGACACAACTGACTAGGCCACCCAGATGCCTCTCAATTTATCTTTTAAAATCTTTATTGATGTAATGCTCCAACATGATTAATAACTATTAAATAAGAACTAAATACGTGTAGAAAGTTATCTTGCTTATTGAATCAGTTCTAACAACCTATCAATAACAGTCATTCAACTCAAATAATCCCAGGCAAAAGAAATAAGGTTTTTCATCAAAGTTGTAAAAGCGATACTAAATGATATGAAAGAATAAAGGGTGAGAATAGTTACAACATTAATAAAGAAGTAAAAAGAACATGGTTTTGTCTTACTCAAGACTAAGATTTATAAATATATGACTTACAACTGTGATAAGGACTATGGGCAAGAAAAACTTATGACATGCACATGTATGGAAACCTGATATATAGCAAAGCATATTTGAAAAACTAGTAGGAACCAAAGACTATTCAAGAAGAGGTACTGAGAAATGTTATTACCTCTAAATTATATATATATATATATATATATATATATATATATATACACACACACACACACACACACACACACACACACACACACACACACACACACACTATATCCCTACCTCACTCCTTAGGCAAAAATCAATCCTAGTAAATTAAGCACTTAAGTGTGAAAGATCAATGTATAAAATTTTTGACAAAACAAAATATATTAACTCAGGATAGGCATTAATATAAATGTACTAAAACATTCTACCCATATAAACACAGGCTAATAAAGTTCTACATAACACAGTTAAAACTTTGGGTTCACTAAGACACACAAGAACATTAAAAGACATAGTGCAGTTTGAGAAACAATATTTGTCATAGATATGACAAATAATCATCACCCTGATTATATAATAACTCTCAAATACAACTAGAAAAACACACTCTATTATAAAATTAGTTGAAACTCATACACTGATTTAAGAAAACACAGTAACACAATGGACGTTAAAAATCTAATGATGTCCAAACTTACTAGCAAAGAGGTCAAAACACATTAAGGTCATGATGAGGTAAATGTACAAATAAGCTGGCAAAAATAAAACATATAAAAATTCCCAGTGTTGAGAAGATGGGGAACTTTTTGAACATTCCTATAGTATTGATACAAATATAAATTGGTCCAGGCCACCTACAAATAACTTGTCATTATCCCAAAAACATGAACAGATGAATATCAGTTAACTCAAAATTCTGACTCTTAGGCATAAACAATTATACAAAAAGAAAAAAAAAATCTCACACTTAAAGAAATAAATATAAATGTTTCTAAATACAGATAGAAAATATAATATACATGCCATTTGCTTTTTTGAAGAAAAGACATATCAAGAAAGTTTAGAAAGTAGTAAAATAAATTATATAAATTGTTTTATTTTTATTTTTTATTAAGAAGTTAATTGCTATACTCTAATTTTTGGTAGTGGTAATTAGAAAACTACATTTATAATGACAAGTACGTAAGATTATGTTAACAAAATTGCAATGTGGTATATTCATTACACTGCTAGGAAAAAAGTAAAAGAAAAATAAGATATAAATACAGAAATAGAAGGAATCACTGGAGAGGTGATAAAAAATAAATGGATAATGGGAGGAGCCAAGATGGTGGAACAGCATGGAATTTTTTTCTGCCTCTGACGTCCATGAAATACAGCCAGATCAACACTAAACTATCCTGCACACCCAGAAAACTGATTTGAGGATCAACACAACAATCTCCACAACCTGAACCACAGAATTCAGCAGGTATGCAGCATGGAGAGGTGAACTGGGGGAGAGAGAAGCCACAGAGGGCAGGCTGTCTTTGGATACAGAGAGAGGACAGAGAGGGGGGTGGGCAGGAGGCAGGGGGAGAGTTCAGCAAAGCACCACCCCCCAAAAGCAGCTGGAGAGAAAATGGAAAAGTGGAAACAGCTGCCGGAACCGAACTAAAAAGGCAGAAAAGAGAGTGTTTAAATTCCATTAAGACTCTATAAACAGGGGGAGCACAAGATTGGAAACTCAGCAGCTGATGCCTGGTGGTGCTCTGGTGGAAAGGGTGAATCCCCAGGAGCAGAGTGAAGTCCAGGGGTCTTTGGGCCACACAGGGTGAGGCGGTTCCCCTGCTGGGAGGACATCTGGTAGAGTCCCCAAAGGCAAAGGCCCCAGTGGACCCGGGAGAACAAACACATTTGCTGGTGCTGGAACAAGGTCACTGGGGATGAAGCCTGGTGCCAGATGCGTGTTGTCGTTTGCCCATAATCCCAGAAACGCTGTTGCCACATAATTGCACAAACTTTTCCTGGGGCGGGTTGGCACCCGGTGGCAGTCTCTGGGCATCGGCAGCAGCACGGTCCTGCGAACATTCCTGGGTGTGGCCAGCACCCGGCCATTGCTCAGTGAAAACCTCCTGCAGAAGGTTTGAGCAGGACAAAGCCGCAGTCCCTCAGAAGTAAAGGGTGGGGAAACGTAGCCGCATCTGGGATAAAACTCAGGAGAGAGGTGCTGCCTGGGACTTGGTCACGAACAGCGTAAAAGTGGGGAGTGTACGGAAACCGAAGACAAAGGATGGGTGCGCGATTGCTGATCAGGGAGAACGGAATTCCGATACTAGAGACGGGGTGACGCCATTTTCACCGATCTGGCGCATGTGCATACACATCTACAAGCGCCACAACAATCCACCTGAGTAAGCTAAGCAGTGCCATCTAGTGGAGAATGAAGCCATGACACCAACCCCCACCCAACTGGGCCAACCTCACTCTTCAGGAACACAAGTCTCTCTGCCTGCTTAGTTTATGGACTATAAAGGGCTTCATAGTTTGACTTCTATGGGAAAAAGAAGTAATTTCAACTGTATTTCCGTCTGTTCCCTGGTCCATTTATTAAATCTTCTTTTCTCTTCTCTTTTGTTTTTTTTCTTGAATACAGGGAAATTTTTTTTATTTTCAATTTTTATTAAAACTATTTTTCTTTTTTTCTACTATATTTTTTACTTTTGTATATTATTTTTTCAAATTCTATTTTGCTTTCACCATTTCATTTTATTTCTGTATATTCATTTTTTTTCAAACTTTCAAACGACTTCCCTTTTTTTTTTCTTTCCCCTTTTTTCTCTCATCTACCAAGCCCCTTTCAACACCCAGATGAAAACACATCTAAGGTCTAGCGTCATTTATTTGATTTGTGTGTGTCTGTTGTTTTTATTTTTTTAATTTATTTTTAAAAATTTTTTTAACCTCATTAATTCCTTTACTCCCTTCAAACTGACAAAACGAAGGAATTCACCCTAAAAGAAAGAGCAGGAAGAAACGACAGCCAGGGATATAACAAACACAGATACAAGCAAGAAGTCTGAACCAGATTTTAGAATCATGATAATAAGAATACTAGCTGGAGTCAAAAATAGATTAGAATCACTTTCTGTGGAGATAAAAGAAGAAAATATAGTCAGGATGAAATTTAAAATGCTATAACTGAGCTGCAATCTCAATTGGTGCCATGGCAGCAAAGATGGATGAGGCAGAGCACAGAATCAGTGATATAGAGGACAAACTTGTGGAGAATCATGAAGCAGAAAAAAAACAGGGAGACTAAGGCAAAAGAGCACAATTTAAGAATTAGAGAAAATCAGTGACCCATTAAAAAGGAACAACCTCAGAATCATAGGGGTCCCAGAAGAGGAAGAGAGAGAAAAAGGGGTAGAAGGGCTATGTGAGCAAATCATAGCAGAAAACTTTCCTAACCTGGAGAAAGACACAGACATCAAAATCCAGGAAGCACATTAGATTCAACAAAAACCGAACATCAACAAGGCATATCATAGTCAAATTCACAAAATACTCAGGCAAGGAAAGAATCATGAAAGCAGCAAGGGAAAAAGACTCCTTAACCTACAACGGAAGACAGATTAGGTTTGCAGCAGACCTATCCACAGAAACTTGGCAGGCCAGAAAGGAGTGGTGGGATATATTCAGTGTGCTGAATCAGAAAAATATGCAGCCAAAAATTCTTTATCCAGCAACACTGTCATTCAAAATAGAAGGAGAGAGTAAAAGTTTCCCAGACAAACAAAAATTAAAGGAGTTCGTGACCACTAAATCGAGAAATTTTAAGGGGGACTCTCGGAGGGGAGAAAAGATGAATGAATAAATAAATAAGTAAGTAAGTAAATAAATAAATAAATAAATAAATAAAGTAAATATATATTCACATACATAATACATGCATACATACATACAAAAAGCAACAAAGAATAGAAAGGACCAGAACACCACCAGAAACTCTAAATCTGCAAGCAACATAATGGCAACAAATTCATAGGTTTCAGTACTCACTCAAACGTCAATGGACTAAATGCTCCCATCAAAAGACATAGGGTAACAGAATTCATTAGAAAACAAGATCCATCTATATGCTGTTTACAAGAGACCCACTTTAAACCAAAAGACACCTTCAGATTGAAAGTAAGGGGATGGAGAACCATCTATCATGCTAATTGTTGACAAAAATACCCAGAGTACCCATACTTATATCAAACAATCTAGATTTTAAAATAAAGACTGTAACATGAGATGAAGAAGGACATTATATCATAATTAATGGGTCTATCCACCAAGAAGACCTAACAATTGTAAACATTTATGCTCCAAATATGAAAGCACCCAAATATATAAATCAATTAACCACAAACATAAAGAAACTCATTGATAATAATACCATAATAGTAGGGGACTTCAACACCCCACTTACAACAATGGATAGATCATCAAATCATAAAATCAACAAGGTAACAATGGCTTTGAGTGACACACTGGATGAGATGGATTTAACAGATATATTTAGAACATTTCGCCCTAAAGCAGCAGAATATATATTCTTCTCCAGTGCACATGGGACATTCTCCAGAATAGACCACATACTGGGACACAAATCAGCCCTCAACAAGTACAAAAAGATTCAGATCATACCATGCATATTTTTTTACCACAATGCTATGAAAGTCAAAATCAACCAAAAGAAAAATTATGGAAAGATAGGAAATACTTGGAGACTGAAGAACATTCAACTAAAGAATGAATGGGCTGGGGCGCCTGGGTGGTTCAGTCAGTTACGTGTCCGACTGGCTCAGGTCATGATCTCGCGGTCCATGAGTTCCAGCCCCGCGTTGGGCTCTGTGCTGACAGCTCGGAGCCTGGAGCCTGTTTCAGATTCTGTGTCTCCCTCTCTCTCTGACCCTCCCCCGTTCGTGCTGTGTCTCTCTCTGTCTCAAAAATAAATAAACGTTAAAAAAAATAAGAAAAAAAAAAAAGAATGAATGGGCTAACCAAGAAGTTATAGAGGAAACTAGAAAGTGCATGGAAGCCAATGAAAATGATAACACCACAGCCAAAAACGTCTGGGATGCAGCAAAGGTGGTCATAGGAGGAAAATATATAGCAATCTAGGCCTTCCTAAAGAAGGAAGAAAGGTCTTAGATACAAAATCTAACCTTACACCTTAAAGAGCTAGAAAAAGAACAGCAAATAAAACCCAAAACCAGCAGAAGACAGAAAGTAATAAAGATTAGAACAGAAATTAATGCTATAGAAACCAAAAAACAGAACAGATCGATGAAGCCAGAAGCTGGTTCTTTGAAAGAATTAACAAAATTGATAAACCACTGGCCAGTTTTATCAAAAAGAAAAAGGAAAGGACCCAAATAAATAAAATCAAGAATGAAAGAGGAGAGATCACAACCAACACAGCAGAAATAAAAACAATATTAAGAGAATATTATGAGCAATTATACACCAGTAAAATGGGCAATCTGGAAGAAATGGACAAATTCCTAGAAACATATACACTATCAAAACTGAAACAGGAAGAAATAGAAAATTTGAATAAACCCATAACCAGTAAAGAAATTGAATTAGTATTCAAAAATCCCCCCCCCCCCCCCCCCCCCCCCGCAAAAAGAGTCCAGAGCCACATGGCTTTCCAGGGGAATTCTGCCAAATATTTAAGGAAGAGTTAACACTTATTTTCTCGAAGCTGTTCCAAAAAACAGAAATGGAAGGAAAACTCCCAAACTCTTTCTATGAAGCCAGCATTACCTTGATTCCAAAACCAGAAAAAGACCCCACTAAAAAGAACTATGTACCAATTTCCTTGATTAACATGGATGCAAAAATCCTGAACAAGATAATAGCCAACTGGATCTAACAATACATTAAAAAAATTATTCATCACGACCAAGTGGGATTTATACCTGGGATGCAGGGCTGGTTGAATATCTGCAAAACAATCAGTGTGATTCATCACATCAAGAAAAGAAAGGACAAGAACCATATGAACCTCTTAATAGTTGCAGAGAAAGCATTTGACAAAATACAGCATCCCTTCTTGATAAAAACCCATAAGAATGCAGGGATAGAAGGAACATACCTTGAGATCATAAAAGCCATATATGAAAGACCCAATGCTAATATCATCCTCAATGGGGAAAAACTGAGAGCTTTTCCCCTAAGGTCAGGAAGAAGACAGGAATGTCCACTCTGGCCACTGTTATTCAACATATTATTGGAAGTCTTAGCCTCAGCAACCAGACAACATAAAGAAATAAAAGGCATCCAAATCAGCCAGGAGGAGGTCAAACTTTCACTCTCCACAGATGAAAACACAAAAGATTCCACCAAAAAACTGCTAGAAATAATCCATGAATTCAGCAAAGTTGCAGGATATAAAATCAATGCACAGAAATCAGTTGCATTCCTATACACCAAGAACGAAGCAACAGAAAGAGAAATCAAGGAGTTGGTCCCATTTACTACTGCACCAAAAACCATGAAATACCTAGGAATAAATCTAACCAAAGAGGTGAAAAATCTATACACTGAAAAATATAGAAATCTTACAAAAGAAGTTGAAGAAGACACGAAACAATGGAAAAATACTCCCTGCTCCTGGATAAGAACAAATATTGCTAAAATGTCAATAGTACCCAAAACAATCTACCTATTCAATGCAATACCTGTCAAAATGACACCAGCATTCTTCACAGAACTATAACAAAAATCCTAAACTTTGTGGAACCAGAAAAGATGCCGAATAGCCAAAGCAATCTTGAAAAAGAAAACCAAAGCAGGAGGCATCACAATTCTGGACTTCCAGCTGTATTACAAAGCTGTAATCATCAAGACAGTATGGTACTGGCACAAAAACACTCAGATCAATGGAACAGAATAGAGAACCCAGAAATGGACTCACACATGTTTGCCCAACAAATCTGTGACAAAGCAGGGAAGACTATCCAATGGAATGAAGACAGTTTCCTCAGCAAGCGGTGCTGGGAAAACTGGACAGTGACATGCAGAAAACTAAACCTGGACCACTTTCTTACACCATACACAAAAATAAACTCAAAATGGGGGCGCTTGGGTGGCTCAGTTGGTTGACTGTCCAATTTCGGCTCAGGTCATGATCTTGCATTTCATGGGTTCGAGCCCCACATCAGGCTCTGTGCTGACAGCTCAGAGCCTGGAGCCTGCTTCAGATTCTGTGTCTCCCTCTCTCTCTCGGCCCCTCCCCCGCTCATGTTCTGTCTATCTCTCTGTCAAAAATAAATAAATATTAAAAAAATTTTAAAAAAAACTAAAAATGGATGAAAGATCTAAACGTAAGACAGGAAGCCATAAAGTCCTTGAGGAGAAAGCAGGCAAAAACTTCTTTGATTTTTGCTGCAGCAACTTCTTACTCAACACATCACTGAAGGCAAGGGAAACAAAAGCAAAAATGAACTACTGAGACCTCATCAAAATCAAAAGCTTCTGCACAGTGAAGGAAACAACCAGCAAAACTAAAAGGCAACCCACGGAATGGGATAAGGTATTTGCAAACGACATATCAGATAAAGGGTTAGTATCCAAAGAACTTATCAAACTCAACACCCAAAAAACAATCCAGTGAAGAAATGGGCAAAAGAGATGAATGGACACTTCTCCAGAGAAGACATCCAGATGGCCAACCAACACATGAAAAAATGCTCCACATCACTCATCATCAGGGAAATACAAATCAAAACCACAATGAGATATCACCTCACACCTGTCAGAATGGCTAACATTAACAACCCAGGCAATAACAGATGTTGGCAAGGATGCAGAGAAAAAGGATCTCTTTTGCATTGTTGGTGGGAATGCAAGCTGGTGCAGCCACTCTGGAAAACAGTATGGAGGTTCCTCAGAAAACTAAAAATGTAACTACCCTATGACCCAGCAATTGCACTAGTAGACATTAATCCATGGGATACAGGTGTGCTGTTTTGAAGGGACACAGGCACCCCCATGTTTATAGCAGTACTATCAACAATAGCCAAAGAGCTATTGGAAAGAGCCCAAATGTCCATCAATTGATGAATGGATAAAGATGTGGTATATATATATATAATGGAGTATTACTCGGCAATGAAAAAGAATGAAATCTTGCCACTGGCAACTATGTGGATAGAACTGGAGGCTATTATGCTAAGTGAAATTAGTCAATCAGAGAAAGACAAACATCATATGACTTCACTCAGGACTTTAAGAGACAAAACAGATGAACATAAGGGAAGGGAAAAAAATAATATAAAAACAGGGAGATGGACAAAACATAAGAGACTCCTACACATGAAGAACAACCAGAGGATTACTGGAGGCGTTGTGGGATTGGGGATGGGCTAAATGGGTAAGGGGCATTAAGAAATCTACCCCTGAAATCATTATTGCACTATATGCTAAATAACTTGGATGTAAATTTAAGATATATAAGAAATAAATAAATAGGCAAAAAAATAGATGAACGATTCTATACTTATAAAAATTATCACTGAATTATACGTCTATTCTTTTTTTAATTTTCTTAAATACCTATAGTGAGGTAACATATCAGTAAAAGAAAATAATGTGCATTTTAAAAAGAGTATTTGTCCTAAAAACAGACTATTACATAAAAGATAAACCCACTAAATACAAAATAATTTTAAAAATATTATGTCTTCAAACTAATGTATGTTATTGGAGAGACGGGAAGATGGCGGTGTAGGAGGATGCTGGGCTCACCTCCTCCCGCTGATCACTTAGATTCCGCCCACATCTGCCTAATAACCCAGAAAACCACCAGAAGACTAGCAGAACAGACTCTCTGGAGCCAAGCGTAGACAAGAGGCCCATGGAAGAGGACAGGAAGGGCGGAGAGGCAGTGCGCGTTACACAGACTGGCGGGAGGGAGCCGGTGTGGTGGAGCGGCAGCCTGCTGGGCAAGGCAGAGACCCCAGGTCTGGCTTGCAAATGTGGAGGGGCCGGACTCCGTGAATCCTGGGAGCCAGAAGGACTTAACATTTGGAAGGTTAAAAGTCAACAGCTCTGCTCTCAGAGAGCGGGGAGGGTGAGAGGACGCCAGGAGGGAGAATTGCTGAGCCCCGGAAGACAGAGCTCAGCTTGGCAGGGGAACAAAGGTGCTGGGAAGCACCATCTCCCTCTCCCATCCCCCGGCTGAAATTCCAAAGGGAACCAGTTCCCACCACCGAACTTGCTCACAGTGCACAAACACCCAATGCTGTGTTTCTGTGGATCCATCCCTCCGACGGGTCTGCCTCCCTCCTGGTGCCACAGGGCCCCTCCTGCAGGGAACCACCTAGGCAGAGCCAGCTGAGCCTGCCCCTCCCACCCCTGTGTACCTTGTGGATCCACACTGGCTAATATGCCAGATCCCATCAAAGCAGCACCACAAGCCTGGCAGGGTGCAAGTAGGCCAGACGGGGGCCACACCACTCCACAGTGAGTCCAGCCCCTGGGAGAGGGGAAGATAAGGTACACACCAGTCTGACTGTGGTCCCAGTAGTGGGCTGGGGGCAAACACCTGGTCTGATTGCAGCCCCACCCACCAACACAAGTTACTCCCAATGGCACAGGGGAAGTACCCTGCAGTTTGGAGCCACCACAGGGACCACCCAATATAATGAAACAGAAGAATTCTCCTCAAAAGAAACTCCAGGAAGTAGCGACAGCTAATGAATTGATAAAAAACTATTTAAGCAATATAACAGAACAAGAATTTAGAATAATACTCATAAAATTAATTGCTGGGCTTGAAAAAGTATAGAGGACAGCATAGAATCTATTGCTACAGAGATGAAGGGACTAAGAAACAGTCAGGAAGAGCTAAAAAAATGCTATAAATGAGCTGCCAAATGAAATGGAGGTGACCACAGCTCGGACTGAAAAGGCAGAGGAGAGAATAGGTGAATTAGAAGATAAAATTATGGAAAAAGAGGAAGCTGAGAAAAAGATTAAAAAATCCAGGAGTATGAGGGGAGAATTAGAGAACTAAGTGATGCACTCAAATGGAACAATATCCTTATCATAGGAATTCCAGAAGAAGACAGAGAGAAAGGGGCTGAAGGTGTACTTGAAAAAATCATAGCTGAGAACTTCCCTAATCTGGGGAAGAAAAAAGGCATTGAAATTCAAGGGGCACAGAGAACTCCTTTCAGACATAACTTGAATTGATCTTCTACACAACATATCATAGTGAAACTGGCAAAATACAAGGATAAAGAGAAAATTCTGAAAGCAGCTAGGGATAAACATGCTGTAAGGTATAAAGGGAGACTGATAAGACTAGTGGCAGATCTATCTACTGAAACTTGGCAGGCCAGAAAGGAATGGCAGGAGATCTTCAATGTGATGAACAGAAAAAATATGCAGCTGAGAATCCTTTATCCATCAAGTCTGTCATTCAGAATAGAAGGAGAGATAAAGGTCTTCCCAAACAAACAAACACTGAAGGAATTCATCACTTCTAAACCAGCCCTACATGAGATCCTAAAGGGGATTCTATGAGTGAAATGTTGCAGGGACCACAAAGTACCAGAGACATAACTACAAGCATGAAAGCTACAGACATCACAATGACACTAAACCCATATCTTTCAATAATAACACTGAGTATAAATGGACTAAATGTGCCAACCAAAAGACATAGGGTATCAGAATGTATATAAAAAAAAAAAAAAAAAAAAAAAAAAAAAAAAAAAAAGGACTCAGCTATTTGCTGTCTACAAGAGACTCATTTTAGACCTGAGGACACCTTGAGATTGAAAGTGAGGGGATGGAGAACTATCTATCATGCTACTGGAAGTCAAAAGAAAGCTGGAGTAGCCATACTTATATCAGACAAACTAGACTTTCAATTAAAGGCTGTAACAAGAGATGAAGAAGGGAATTATATAATCATTACAGGGTCTATCCATCAAGAAGAACTAACAATTATAAATGTCTATGCCCCGAATACGGAAGCCCCCAAATATATAAAACAACTATTCACAAACATAAGCAACCTTATTGACAAGAATGTGGTAATTGCAGGGGACTTTAATACCCCACTTACAACAATGGATAGATCATCTAGACACATGGTCAATAAAGAAACGAGGGCCCTGAATGATACATTGAATCAGATGGACTTGACGGATATATTTAGAACTCTGCATCCCAAAGCAACAGAATATACTTTCTTCTTGAGTGCACATGGAACATTCTCCAAGAATGATCACATACTGGGTCACAAAACAGCCCTTCATAAGTATACAGAATTGAGATTATACCATGGACACTTTCAGACCACAATGCTATGAAACTTGAAATCAACCACAGGAAAAAGTCTGGAAAACCTCCAAAAGCATGGAGGTTAAAGAACACCATACTAAAGAATGAATGGGTCAACCAGGCAATTAGAGAAGAAATTAAAAAATATATGGAAACAAACGAAAATGAAAATACAATAATCCAAACACTTTGGGATGCAGCAAAGGCAGTCCTGAGAGGAAAATACATTGCAATCCAGGCCTATCTCTAGAAATAAGAAAAATCCCAAATACAAAATCTAACAGCACATGTAAAGGAAATAGAAGCAGAACAGCAAAGACACCCTAAACCCAGCAGAAGAAGAGAAATAATAAAGATCAGAGCAGATCTTCTATATAAACAGTATAGAATCTAAAAAAACTGTAGAGCAGATCGATGAAACCAAGAGTTGGTTTTCTGAACAAATGAACAAAATTGATAAACCTCTAGCCAGGCTTCTCAAAAAGAAAAGGGATATGACCCAAGTAGATAAAATCATGAATGAAAATGGAATTACTAAAACCAATCCCTCAGAAATACAAGCAATTATCAGGGAATACTATGAAAAATTATATGGCAACAAACTGGACAACCTGGAAGAAATGGACAAATTCCTAGGCACACACACACTTCCAAAACTCAAACTGGAATAGAAAACTTGAACAGACCCATAACCAGCAAAGAAATTGAATCAGTTATCAAAAATCTCCCAACAAATAAGAGTCCGGGACCAGATGGCTTCCCTGGGGAATTCTACCAGACATTTAAAGTAGAGATAATACCTATCCTTCTCAAGCTGTTCCAAAAACAGAAAGGGAAGGAAAACTTCCAGATTCATTCTATGAAGCCAGCATTACTTTGATTCCTAAACCAGACAGAAGAAAGACCCAGAAAAGAAGAGAACTACAGGCCAATATCCCTGATGAATATGGATGCAAAAATTCTCAATAAGATACTAGCAAATTGAATTCAACAGCATATAAAAAGAATTATTCACCATGATCAAGTGGGATTCATTCCTGGGCTGCAGGGCTGGTTCAACATTCACAAATCAATCAATGTGATACATCACATTAATAAAAGAAAAGAACCATATGATCTTGTCAATTGATGCAGAAAAAGCATTTTACAAAATTCAGCATCCTTTCTTAATAAAAACCCTTGAGAAAGTCGGGATAGAAGGAACATACTTAAACATCATAAAAGCCATTTATGAAAAGCCCACAGCTAATATCATCCTCAATGGGGAAAAACTGAGAGCTGTCCGCCTGAGATCAGGAACAAGACAGGGATGTCCGCTCTCTCCACTGTTGTTTAACATAGTGTTGGAAGTTCTAACATCAGCAATCAGACAACAAAAGGAAATCAAAGGCATCAAAATTGGCAAAGATAAAGTCAAGCTTTCACTCTTTGCACATGGCATGATATTATATATGGAAAACCCAACAGACTCCACCAAAAGTCTGCTAGAGCTGAGACATGAATTCAGCAAAGTCGCAGGATACAAAATTAATGTACAGAAATCAGCTGCATTCTTATACACTAATAATGAAGCAACAGAAAGACAAATGAAGAAACTGATCCCATTGACAATTGCATCAAGAAGCATAAAATACCTAGGAATAAATCTAACCAAAGATGTAAAAGATCTGTATGCTGAAAACTATAGAAAACTTATGAAGGAAATTGAAGAAGAAACAAAGAAATGGATAAACATTCCATGCTCATGGATTGGAAGAATAAATATTGTCAAAATGTCAATACTACCCAAAGCAATCTATATATTCAATGTAATCCCAATCAAAACTGCACCAGCTTTCTTCTCGAAGCTAGAACAAGCAATCCTAAAATTTGTATGGAGCCACAAAGACCCTGAACAGCCAAAGTAATATTGAAGAAGACCAAAGTGGGAGGCATCACAATCCCAGACTTTAGCCTCTACAACAAATATGTAATCATCAAGACAGCATGGTATTTGCACAAAAACAGACACATAGACCAATGGAATAGAATAGAGACCCCAGAACTAGACCCACAAACGTATGGCCAACTCATCTTTGACAAAGCAGGAAAGAACATCCAATGGAAAAAAGACAGTCTCTTTAACAAATGGTGCTGGGAGAACTAGACAGCAACATGCAGAAGATTGAAACTAGACCACTTTCTTACACCATTCACAAAAATAAACACAACATGGATAAAGGACCTGAATGTGAGACAAGAAACCATCAAAACCCTATAGGAGAAAGCAGGAAAAAACCTCTCTAACCTCACATGCAGCAATTTCTTACTTGACACATCTCCACAGGCAAGGGAATTAAAAGCAAAAGTGAACTATTGGGACTTCATCAAGATAAAAAGCTTCTGCACTGAAAAAGAAACAATCAAAATTAAAAGGCAATTGATGGAATGAGAAAAGATATTCACAGATGACATATCAGACAAAGGACTCATATCCAAAATCTATAAAGAACTCACCAAACTCCACACCCGAAAAACAAATAATCCAGTGAAGAAATGGGCAGAAAACATGAATAGACACTTCTCTAAAGACATCCAGATGGCCAACAGACACATGAAAATATGCTCAACGTTGCTCCTCATCTGGGAAATACAAAGCAAAACCACACTGAGATACCATCTCATGCCAGTCAGAGTGGCTAAAATGAACAAATCAGGAGAGTATAGATGCTGGAGAGGATGTGGAGAAAGGGGAACCCTCTGGCACTGTTGGTGGGAATGCAAGCAGGTGCAGCCACTCTGGAAAACAGTGTGGAGGTTCCTCAAAAAATTAAAAATAGATCTAACCTATGACCCAGCCATAGCACTGCTAGGAATTTACCCAAGGGATACAGGAGTGCTGATACATAGGGGCCCTTGTACCCCAATGTTTACAGCAGCACTTTCAACAATAGCCAAATTATGGAAAGAGCCTAAATGTCCATCAACTGATGAATGGATAAAGAAATTGTGGTTTATATACAGAATGGAATACTACTTGGCAATGAGAAATAATGAAATATAGCCTTTTTTAGCAACATGGACGGAACTGGAGAGTGTTATGCTAAGTGAAATAAGTCAAAAAGAGAAAGACAGATACAATGTTTTCACTCTTATGTGGATACTGAGATACTTAACAGAAGACCATGGGGGAGGGGAAGGGAAAAAAAAGGTATAGAGGGAGAGAGCCAAAGCATGAGAGACTCTTAAAAACTGAGAACAAACTGAGGGTTGAAGGGGAGTAGGAGGGAGGGTACGGTGGGTGATGGGTATTGAGGAGGGCACCTGTTGGGAGGAGCACTGGGTGTTGTATGGAAACCGATCTAACAATAAATTTCATATTAAAAGAAAAACAATGTATTTAGATTTTTGGAAATTTTAAGATTACTTGAAAATTGGAGTTAACATCTATAATTGTAAAAAGTGCTTAAATATTTCCCTTATGTTACTCTTATTTATATAGTATTATATTTATTTACTTATTAAACTTCACTCACTTATTTTGAGAGAGAGACAGAGAGAGCAAGGGGCAGAGACAGAGGAAAGGAGATAATCCCAAGTAGGCTCCATGCTGTCAGTGCAGAGCCCAACATGGGGTTCGATTTCAAGAACCCTGAAATCATGACCTAAGCCAAAATGAAAAGTCGGACACTCAACCAACTGAACCACCCAGGTGCCCCTATATAGTGTTACATTCAAAGTTTTTGGTTTTCCATACTTAAAAACTTATTTTTGTATCCATAGAATGCAAATTCTGTACTTTAGATTTGTCACTCTGATAGCAAAGTCACGTTTTACTCACCCAAAAATCTTCATGCTCATAGGGTGTTTAAAATACCATTTCCCAAAAATGTTAACATTATCAATCAGGAAACTATAGGAAAACTTTGTTAAAGCAAATGATTTAGAGCCTCCACATGTGGAAGAGAATTACATTATTAAAATTAAAGCTCCTCTTTAAAACTAGACAATTAACCACAGGACTAACAAGCTTGAACTCCATTAAATTACTGATACCTAATCTATATTTTACAGCTTACATATTCAGAAACTTATTAAAGCTAGTGTTTGTTATTTTTTTCTAACAATAATTTAGTAACATCAGAAATCCAGGTCATAGGCATTCTGATATTTCATGTAAAGAACACAAAAATATATAGCGTTTCTAGTTTGATAACTTGTGCTTCTCAAAATCTTAAGTTTCCTAATGTCAATATAAATGTATTTATTCAAAATGGTAAGTTGAATTTGTATCTAAAGTTAATACATATCTTGTGTTTTTTTCATATGTATCTGTGGAAGTTATGCTGCCTTTAAAAGTGCACATATCTAAAATCATATATTAATGCTTAATGAACTGGACAATATATTACCACCCTTCTTGTTTTTCTCTGTCATTTAAGGAGGAAAGGCCAGAGAGAGGGAAAAGAAATAGAGAGTAGGTTCACTTCTTGTTTTGCTTTGTTTTGTTTTCCATTCTTTATTTCCAGTATTTATTCTACTATTCATTTAGCAAACTGTTGAAAACAGAGTAGATACCAATAGGAAAAAAAACAATTATAGTTTCTGTCCTGAGGAAATGTACAAAACTGAAGATAAAACTGATAATTTGGTAAATGTTGCTAAGTCATATAACAAAGGTTTACAGAGACACAAAGATGATGAAATTAACAAACAGCAAAGAGAAATAGGTTTTTCATAAATGCTTTTAATAGATCTTGGAATATAGATAGAGATTTTCAAGAAGAGAAAAACCGAGAGGACTTTTAGAAGGAAGGAATCAATGTGGTAAAAAGCGTAGAGGTCAATGAGATCTGGTGAAGAGACCCCCTTTGGGGATGGCTTTGAAATAACCTGCGGAAACATTACAAAAAGCAGTGGCCAGCAAGGCCACATCAAAGTAAGATGTGCGTACCTGCTGCCATAAATTGTGAAGGATGCTAGACCGTTCAATTTTTCTTCTTAAGCCCCCCGACCCTATCCAGTCATGATACCACAATACAGAAGTTAATGAACCTTGTCTCTACCCTCTCTCTCCTTGTCCTTTGTTTCTGTACTTTCATTTTACCCGACACTAAGCAAAGATGATTCTTTCCTCTTCCAACAACCAAGCATTTGGGTGCTGGAGCAGAGCATATCTCATGATTTTGTAGATTAATGCCATTACAGATTCTGACCTCCAACCTCAGCTGGGTCCTCCAAGCTACCTAGCATCTTTCATCAACTTTCATGATCATTCCCTACACCAAGTCTTGACACAGTTATCTCTAGGGTGTACAGGGTCCAGGCAGGTATTTTCATGGGCCTCTGCCTACATAAACAAATTGATTAAAATCTGTAGTCTAAAATCTATGGGCTCATCTGAAGTACAGTGATTTATTGATAAAGACTGAGAATAAGGGTAGAAAAGAGGTTTTGCTGCATTTGTTTATTTCCAAAACAGTGCATGTTGAGATTCTTCCTGGTATCCAAGCACTATTTCTTCCTCTTCAGATCCAGGAACTATCTCTGTGTCCTTTACTCAATGCACCATTTACTGGCTAGTTTTGCATGTTCTGCCACAACAGGCAATAGCTCCTTGGAGTCCATCTGTATTGAAACAATGTGGATCTTCTTGCCTCTGCAGTTTCCTAATGCCACTTAATAAAGTTTCCATCGTTACTCATCCATTGTATTGTCCATGAATATTGGTCACTGACCCTTTCAAAATTTTGTCTAGGTTTTGTTAATGAAAACCATGAATGCAACTCTTTTCTAGATTAGGTAGAAAACATGTGAAAATATTTTTTTCTGGACATGTTAAATTTGCCATATGGGATTTTATAGCATAAATGTAGAACAAGACATATTCCAACTATGCCTTTTTTTGATCTGGTAATCCATAATCCTTGAATTCGTAGAATGTGATCTTTTACAGTTGTGGCCTCATCCCTGACTCCTCATCCTGCCACTAGATGAGATGAAGGATAGGCAAGGACCAAGGCAGAGCAAGATGAGCAATCCCATTGGTACAGGAAGGCCTGCCCCTTGCTCAATATAGCATAAGACCAGCCCTGAGTAACAGCAGTCATCACGTTGATTGGAAG
The DNA here is from genome assembly GCF_024362965.1 of Panthera pardus. Taxonomy (NCBI): domain Eukaryota; kingdom Metazoa; phylum Chordata; class Mammalia; order Carnivora; family Felidae; genus Panthera; species Panthera pardus. The sequence goes on from NW_026526765.1 coordinate 18,129,759, forward strand.
CAAGAGAGAAAATACAATAATCAGGAGGGTCTGTTGTGATTACTGAGCAATGGTCTTCAGAAGTCTTTGGAGAGACAGGCTCAGTCAACCCTGAAGGGCTGCCTGCCATGAGGTCTGCCTTGCCTAGCATCGGGTGACTTCTTGGCTGAAAATTTTCCATATTCTGTCAAGATGTGCTTTGCTAGTACCTGCTATTCCATGCCCACCAAAGGGAGACAAAAGATTTTTAGGTAGACACTTTCACAACAGGGACATATGTGGGACAAGATCTGTTGTGCACTGTCCTGACACACTATCAGGCTTGGAAGAGGCACTGGAGGAGGGTCCAATGAGGCACAGGGCTAAGGGCAGGGCCCCTCTTATCCAAGGCTAAGAGCTCTAATGCTCCATTAAATCTATTTGTGCTTTAAGTATCTATCTCTTCATTACTATACTTTTTTTCCTCCAGATCATATCAGTTTCTACTTTAGTGTGAGCACTAAAGATACACATTGGGACTTTCTCACGTTACCAACATTTACCTCCAACTGATAGACTTCTCTGCATCCATTTTCATTTTTGAAATGTTTATTTATTAAGAGAGAGAGAGAGAAAGAGAGAGAGAGAGATAATGAGCGAGCATGAACAGGGGAGGGGCAGAGAGGGAAAGAGAATCTCAAGTAGGCTCCATGCTGTCAGCGCAGAGCCCAACCTGGGCTCAATCCCACAAACTGTAAGATCATGAGCTGAGTCAAAATCCAGAGTCAGAAGCTTAACCCACTGAGACACCGAGGTGTCCCTCCCTCTATATTCATATTTAATTGTTACTCTATGGTAACTGTTGGCTTTGGAGCCAGGATAATAGTGTGCCTCGAGGCACTGTCTAAAGTTTCATGGAATCACCGTTTTACTACAAATAAAATGGATGTACCATCTAGTTAATGGAGTTATGGTGAAGTTTAAATACTGTATAGAGTAAAACCTTGGATTGCGAGTAACTTGTTCTGTGAGTGTTCCACAGGATGAGCAAGTGTTTCTTATCAATTTCAACTTGATAAATGAGTGACATATTGCAATGTTAGTAGTACTGGATACTGAATGTCACATGATCCCAAATGAGCCAATGGTTCTTGAAATCTGCTTTCATATACAAATGCTCTGGATTACAAGCATGTTTCTGGAATGAATTATGCTTGCAAACCAAGGTTTTTTGTATATGTTTGTAAATTACAGTTCCTGGAATGTAGTACCTGCAATACATTAGGGAGGTAGTATACTTATGTTTATACAATGATAGGCACAGAGTTGTGTTTTTTTTCTGACTTAAATATAAAAATCATACCTTTTAAAGTTCACCTTCTATGATGAAAAGAGCTAAAACCAAGGGATATTAAATTACATTATAGATATGAGATTTGGGGGCAGAAACATGGGTCTGTCCACAGATTAAAGAAAAACACTTGAGGGGCTCCTGGGTGGCTCAGTCGGTTAAGCGTCCAGCTTCTGCTCAGGTCATGATCTCACAGCCCGTGAGTTCCAGCCCTGCATCAGGCACTGTGCTGACAGCTCAGAGCCTGGAGTTAGCTTCAGATTCTGTGTCTCCCTCCCTCTCTGCCCTTCCCTTGCTCCTTCCCTCTCTCTCTCTCTCTCTCTAATAAATAAACATTTAAAAAGAAGGAAGGAAGGAAGGAAGGAAGGAAGGAAGGAAGGAAGGAAGGAAGGAAGGAAGGAAAGAAAAGAAAGAGAAAGAAAGAAAGAAAGAAAGAAAGAAAGAAAGAAAGAAAGAAAGAAAGAAAGAAAGAAAAAGAAAGAAAAGCACTTGAGCAAGCTTCTAAGGGAGAAGGGAAACCTTTGCAATCCCAGCCAGAAGCAGCTCAAAAGAAAAGCAAAAAACGTAATGCAAATAAAGATAATGTTAGTTATCGTTCACTTAATTACAAATAACAATTTTTTTGTGTTTATCTAAACTAGATTTGCATTAACATAATGGAATCTTGACATTTCCACAAGGCAGCGATTGAGACATTATAATTCTATACGTGGACAGGTATGGAGAAATATGCATCGGCATTTTGCAGTGAAACAGGTTTTGCTTTTTTAGAAGTCTTCATTATACATAAGGACATCCATTATAAGGAATCCGTGAAATAAGTTAGATCCAACTACCTCTAAGAACAATTACGGAGGGGCCATTAAAACCAATTTACATTGCATTGCACGTGTACTTGAATGGATAATACAGTCATGTGGTCTCACTAATCCAAACTGGCTTAAAGCATAGAAAGAAATATGGACTCATATTTTTTTGGAGCATGAGATAAAAGAGATTATGTGCAAAGGTGTGTATGAGCTCAACACCTAAGGGTTTTAATTAATGATGTCAAGTCAAGTGGAAGTAAAATGCAGCCCTGCAGTGATCCTAATATTTAGCAAAAGGGACTTCTTGGTCAATGTTTTAGGACAATGTAGTTATTTATAGATAGCTATGTGTGGCGAAGGCATATGATATAATGAAATATCTGGCAGCTAGACTTGAACTACATTAAAAGGATCATCCATTGTTTTATTGTAGGTACACATAAATATATTGCACTTGGTTTGGGTTAATTATTTATTGGGCAATTCTGCTATCTACCTTTTAGATGCCTTTGCTGTATTGCATTATTTGTAAGACAAGCAATAAAGCTTGCTTTCTTTATTCCTTCTCTTTCTTACCAGAGCATATTCTTTTTAACAAATAGTTCTTTATCTTGGGAGGAGATGGGGGGGAGGAGAGGGGGTGGTTTGTTTCATGGCCCTAATATGCTTCTGGTAACACAGAGCTCATTAAAAAGAAAAATCCCTACAGGAAGTGTTTTGTTTCCACTTTTATCAATTAGAATTTTGAACTTTATCTGTGTTTGCAATTTAATGGGCAATTGAATAGGGGAAGTAGAAGCATTGATAGACATTAATATTTTATGAAATTAATATTTAATGATATTTTTCTTAGTAATATATATTAATTGCATGTTTAAACTAATCATTTTTGTTAGTCCCTTAGCAGTTCTGAAGTTTGCATGTATAATGTTTAACATTTTATTATTCGAATGTGATAAGTAAAAAGTAAATAGGAACAATATTAAAATTTTGGAGGCTGCATACATGATCAAGTCTTTAGTAAACATACAGAAAGAAATGTAGTATTTACCTTCAGTCAACTTCCAGATGAATGAACCTAATCTATGTATTTTCTACAACACTATAAAATGACACAGACTGTTCACAAATAAGTACAAATGCTGACTATGGCAATGGTGACCCATGACATCCAGGCACTATCTTACTAGGAATATTAGTTTATTACCTAGAATAAGGTCAGCCAACATTTTTCTAAAAAGCTAGACATGAAGTATTTTAGGATTTTCACTAGGTCTCTGTTGTAACTACTCCATTCAGCCATTGCAGTCTACAAGCAGCCACAGACAGGGGCACATGGGTAGCTCAGTCAGTTAAGCATCAGACTTCAGCTCAGGTCATGATCTCCCGGTTTGTGAGTTCAAGGCCCACGTCGGGCTCTGTGCCAACAGCTCAGAGCCTGAAGCCTGCTTCAGACTCTGTGTCTCCTCCTCTCTCTGCCCCTCCCATGCTCATGCTCTCTCGATAATAAATAAACTTAAATAAATAAATAAATAAATAAATAAATAAATAAAGGCAACCACAGACAATACTTGACTGAACATGGCTGTATTGCAATGACTCTTCCTCTACTAAAAGAGGTGGCCAGCCAGATTTGATTGGCAGGTCATAGATTAGTCACTCCTAAAGGGAATTTGATATCTCCCAAAAATGTGTTTCCTGTGAAATCTGAGACTCGTTTTTATGATGCATAATCAATGTCTAAGTCCATAAGACACAACCAAATTGGCTACCAGGACTTAATACTTTAGAGTCCAATACTGTATGTTAGTCACAATGAGCAACAATTAATGCAGTTTGTCCATAAGTGTATCAGGAACAGATTACATTTCTCAACCTACTCCTGCTATCATATCAACTGCCTAAGACTATAAAGCTTTCAGAGTGAGACAGCCTTTGTTTTTGAGCTGTGGTAAGACACAGTCACCATTTGAAGATAACTAAATATTAGGTAAGCAGTACGGTTATGCATATTACCTTAGTGATAATAAAACAAGCACATACGGAAGAAGTATTATCCCCAGATTACAGATTAGGGACCTGAAGCTCAGCATGAACATGTAACTGACCAAGGTCACACCCACAGACAATTAAATCAAAGCATCGAATATCATTTCCAAATCCGCCTGACTCGAAAGCCCCTGCTTTTTTTTTTTTTTTTTTTTTTTTTAATATTGTTGTTTACTATGGCTCTGGTATATTTAATTTTTGCTAGGGAAAATGACTTGATATTTGTAGTCACTGCAAATTTCAGTGATCCCTCATTGCTGGCCAGCTTTTCTTTTATTTCGTTTCCACTCTCCACCAAACTCAGATTTTCTCCACTCCTTCATTATATTCAGCAATGAAACTGTTTTAGTGGAAGATCATCTCACAGGAGATCCTATAACTTCACTACTTCTTACTCCAAATATCTTAGAAGTGTTTCATTTTTTATCTTTTTTTCCCCCTCCACAGTAATCTCTCCTCTGCTTCCCTAAGCCGGCCTGTGCAACCTTCTTGATTCCATCTTTCCCACCACCTCCAAAGTCATTCTTCAGTTTTGATTGTTTCCTTCACACTGCTGGTTTCTAATTCTCAGCCTACAAACACGCTGAGGCCTCTTCTACCCTGATCTTAGTCCTTCAGTCTCTCACATTATTTCCAATTGCTCCCCATTTATTTCACTGCAAAACCTCTGGAAAAAATGGTCTATGTCCTTAAGCACCTGTGCCACCCACTCACATCTCTGGGCATGTTAGCTTCTGCCGTCATCTGTCTGCTGTAACTGATGTCTCCAAAACTTCCTGCAATTCTGGGGACTCCCCCCACCCCCACCCCCACCAACTGGCCTTAGCACTAGGTATCGGGATCTCTCAGTGACACTTCGTGTTGTTACTTGCTCTCTTGATTTGGAAACACTTTCTGGGGTTTTCTTTTTCTTTGTTCTTTACCTGGACTCCTTCAGTTACTGCCTTCTTTTATCTTTGCTGCTAGGAAGTGGTGTGTTGATTTTATGTCGTATCTGTTCTCTCTCCATAGTCTTCTCCATGGGAATTTCATCGACTTTCATATATTCAAATGTTATTCTATGCAGATTCTACATCTATATATGCTCTATAGGCTCCAGATTCTCTGTTTTCCATTTTTAGCAGATTGTCTGACATCTCTCCATAAATATACCACCAACATTGAAATGTGATATGGCCTAAAACAAACTCGCTCCATGTACACCCACAAATAAAACCAACCTTTCTTAATCTTTCTTAGTTGTCAGTGGCTCAAATTGCCAAGTTGTTCCTTCCTTCCTCTCTCTCTTCCTCCTTCCCTCCCTCCTTCCTTCCTTTCCTTCCTCCCTCCCTTCTTTCCTTCCCTCCTTCCTTCCTTTCCTCCCTCCCTCCCTTCCTTCCTTCCTTCCTTCCTTCCTTCCTTCCTTCCTTCCTTCCTTCCTTCCTTCATTTCCCCAGGTATCAAACCTTGCACATTCTACCTGTGTAATACAATTTGTATTCAATGCCCTCTTTCTTATCTTGTGCTGCCGCCCTCAGGCCTCTTGCTTCTCCTCTTTATTATTGACTTTGCTAACCTCCTCACTTCTCTCACCATTTTAAAACTTAAGCCATGGGATGCCTGAGTGGCTCAGTTAAACATTCAATTCTTGATTTTGGCGCATGTCATGATCTCGCATGGGGCTCTGTGCTGACAGTGAGGAGCCTGCTTGGGATTCTCTCTCTCCTCTTTCTCTGCCCCTCCCCCACTCACACATGCTTTCTTGATCTCTCTCTATAAAAATCAATCAATCAATCAATCAATCAATAAATAGCCATACTAACACTAGCAGATATTTTTCAGGTTTCTCATCATGTAGTTCTCTTTTCCTCAAACATTGCTAATGGCCTCCTATTCCATTTAATTACATATTATCTCCCTATCCTGACATCCATGGCTGTCCAGCATGGTTCTGGATTACACATCCAATTTTGTACATAACTGTACTTGAATCAGACAAACTCATCACTCTCCAACCAAAGCGAATCATTGTGCCCCACTTCTAAAATGTGCTGTCACTATTTCTAGTAACTGAAATGTTGTATACTTAATTTATAATTTCTAGCATTTTAAAACTTTGCCTATTCTTGTAGACTCATCTCAAATGTTACTTCATCTGTGATTGTTTTTGTTTAATTCTTTAGTAAGATACATCCTTTTCCTTTTGGAATCACTATTTTGTGTATCTCTTATGACAATTATCTCACTCTCTAATATCCCCTGCCATATTTTAAAATGACTAAGCACCAAAACTATATTTATTTACCATACAACATGCAAACATGTGACATGCATATGTTACATATACAGTTTTTTTTGTTTGTTTGTTTTCAGTTGAGAACATAAAAAGATAATTCATTTGGCTTCATACTGAACTAGAGGTGTTGAATCATATAGGTGACCTAGAAAAGGTAGCAATGCTCTAAGGTCAGTCAGAATAGACCAAGGTATATTGTAGCAACATAGGTCTTCAAATTATGACATAAAGCCATCTTTCTTGTTCATTCATATTGCATGTCCTTCCAGTGATGCGTATCACATCTCATATTGCATTGGCCAAAACAAATCACATGACCATGATCAAGTTAAACTAGGTAGAAAGAGGCAAAGGATATTGATGGAGGGTTAAACCACGTACATAAGGAAGCAATGGCATGCCCTTTGGAAGTGGTTCCTAATTAAATGAGCTAATATATAATTTCCGGAGACTAGTATGTATAGACATGAGAGTGTATGAAAGATGTCCTTTTTATGGCTAAGAATGTTCTGTTATACATGTTAGTTATTGCCCTTTACACTCCCCACAAACCACTTCCTCTCTCTCTGTTTACACCTCTCCCTACTATGGGCTCCTTCTTAAAGAAGTCACTTTAGCTTCTACTTTTACATTTGTGTCTAGAGGGAGGAAGGACTATCTCATCTGGACTAAGAGCAGCCTATTCAGAACCCATTATTAAAGTTATTATCGAGAGGTTATAATCATTATTACCTAAGTCAAAAATGGATTTCCTTCAGACTATGAACACTACAATATGATGAAAATTAGGCAGTTATGACCTAGATGAGCATTGAGATCATGGAGATGTGAGAAACCCTACGATCTGTACTTGGCAAGCTGGAGACCCAAGAAAGCCAATGTGTAGTTCTACTCCAACTCCAGAGGCCTCAAAACCAAGAAAGATGTTGTTACAAGTTCCATCCTGAACACCAGCTGGTTCAAGACTCAGGAATAGTTATGGCTAGAGGTACAGCAAAAGTTGATATCTCAGTCTAAGTCCAAAGGCCGAAAAAGACTAAGGCCTTAAGTTCTAGCCCATGCAGTAAAGAAGGATTTCCTTCCTACCCATGGAAGGGTCAGCCTTTTTGTTTTATTCAGGCCTTCAACTGTTTAGTTGAAGACTCACCCACATTAAGCAGGGCGATCTTCTCTACTCAGTCTACTGATTTCAATGTTAGTTTCATCCAAAAATACCCTCACAGACACATGCAGAATAATGGTTAACAAAATATCCGGGTACCACATGACTTCATCAAGTTGACACATAAAATTAACTATCACAAGTCTACTTGTCAATGTGACAACCATACTCATTTCCACAAACTTAAAATTTAAATAAAACAATAAGGTCCTTATGATACAACTATGCCATGTAGAACTAAAATAAACTCCTGTCCAGAAGAAGAGATAGAGAGTTCATAAATGTTTACTTCTGTCCTTGATAGCTGATAACTTAACATATTATGATGTAAAATTAGCAATACTTAAATACTAAATATCTCTTATGTTACATGATAAGGAATAAGAGCAGGAAGAAAAGGTATTTGCCTAGTACATACACATATGGACACACTCACATTCAGAGATATTTATAATAAAATAAGACGGACATGTTCATGATAATTACAGTCGTCGTTTCTATCTAACAGGTCACATGATTGTGACTGGTATTTATGACTTCTTTCTTTGCAACCTACTCTGTAGTCTCTTTGCCATACCAGTTTCATGAGGAGAAGCTCAGTTGACACGATATACTGGTTGTCCATGGTAAAATATTCAGTCTCTTAAGGCCAAGTAGCAGGTCAAGAGCTATTTCTCAAAAGGAGAGAAGTTATCTACAGTTATGGCAGGACTTTCCTCCAAAATTCTAAAGAATTTACACTGTGATACACATAGAAGAACCTCCAAAAGGCTCCAAAGGGCATCTCTATCTCTGACCTTTCAAGCACCATTGTATCTGTTGGATCATATGGCAGGGTGGCAACTTGCACAGAAGCTTAAACATTTTACAGAGGCTTTTCTTGTCCTGATCCCCACTCAAAACTAGCAGCTTTCAAGCTACTCAGTAAATGGGAAGAATACATGCAAATGAGGAAAGCATTGCCTCAAAATTTCAAAGAGTCCCACTGAGCATGATGCCTCTTCTTTCACTGTAGGAGGAACCAGAAATAAACAATAATTTATTTTTCACCTTAGAAGAGATATCTCAACTTAAGCATACCCCTGGACTCTTTGAGATTTCACTGAGGTAAAAGAATGGCTCTGAAATTTGTCAGACTTATTTCCCCCCTCTGACATGCAAATGTCTCAGCAATAAATTTAGAGTTGTTGCTACTTCTTGCTGGCTATGTCAAATACACATAATGTGATATCTTGCAGAAGGGTAGATGATCAAGCTCTCTATGAACCAAATTGTGACAGAGTTGGAAAGTTGATGCACCTCTGAGGTAGGACAGTGAGGGTATATTGCTGGCTTGGCCTCCTCAAAGCAAACTTCCAGTGATCTTTACTAACAGACATCTAGAACAAAAAGTATTTTCCAGATCAATAGATGCATAACAAGAAATATTTTAATTTATTCAAGCAATAAAACTATATGTAGTATAGGAGCTGCAGTTGGAGTCACCACCTGGTTGAGCTTACAATAATATGGCGTTCTCTAAGATTTGTTCTCTGCATTGGCTGAACAGGTGACATGAATGAAAATATGGTGGAAATTACCACCACTGCATCTTACTGTTGGTGGCAAATAATCTCTACTGTCCCTCCAAGAATGTGGTATTGCTTTTGGTTTGCTATTTTCCGAGGGATAGGCAGTTCTAGTGGCTTCTGCTTGGCAATTCCTACCACATTAGCCCTCACTCCACAGGTCGGAAAAACAGTGTAGATGCTCTGGCAGCTGCTGAGTATATGTTAGAAGTAGGCATCCTAGAACTGAGGAAATAGCCAGAGGATGGGTCCAGCAATACACTGTTCATGCTGTGAGATGGACCTGAATTAAAACTCTGTTAATTACCTTACTCCCATATGCTCCTACTCTGCGGGTGGATCACAGTGATGTTTTAGGTCTTTTGGACTTAATGTCAGTTCAGACAGTATTTGGTAGTCCTCAAAAGGTCTAATTATTCCCTTTCCCCCAGTACACAGTTACCCTGGTAAAACACTTTAGGTTTCTTTGGAGAAGGGCACAGAGAAAGATGAATAGTATAAATTTTTGATAGCGTAGAGGGTGCATTCTTCAAGAGGACCTAGCCTTACTTTCATTCAAAGGGTCCTGGGTCTCTAAACTGGATCAAGTCTGGGAATTGATCAAGGTGGCCATGACTCTGTTTTTATGATTCAAGTTACTATTTTTACTTAACCCAGAAATTTTCTGCTTTTACAGATCATATTAGAAATTAGTAGGCTTTCTATTTATTTCACTTCTGGAAACACCATGATCAACTAGCCAATGTCATAGATCTGCAAGAGTTAGACTATTCTGATCGTGCCTTGGCTGCTCATTACAGTAAGCATGCTTTCCTTGACTTTGAAAGATGAGTAGCACCACTCGGCCCTGGCCCCTCCGGGACCCAATTATTCCTATTACATTTAGGTTTTGCAGTCCCAAGTATCTGGCCTACAGAGGAGAGTAATTACAGAGCTCTTTTAGGATGTTGGAGCCCCCCTCACAAGTTTATTTCTCAGAGATGTACTGAAAGGTACATCTTGTGGACCCTCCCTGTGTGTGTAAGTTTTAAATTATAAATCCATTCTAACATTCTGAACTCTAAGCATTTGAATCCCTTCCTATACATTAAACCAGGACAGGCCCTGCATGTTCAACTCTTTCACCATGGATCATGGTGTGGTCCATGTTTCAGCCAAACAACCAAATTTTTAATTCCCCAAGCTACAACATTAAATGCAGAATTTCTATTTAGAGAGCTCATTATAATAAATCTGGTCTTATCCATTTTATATTCCTTCCACCATTATCCCACACCATTAAATATCCTTTCTTGTATGTTTTCCCTGATTTCTGATTATATAAATTAGAAAAACTTAAGTTGCTCTTTTGGTGTAAAGGACATCCTCTCATAGGTCATGCTGTGTACCTCACCTTTAAGGGCCTGTTCAGACTTGAGATCTAGAAGCAAAGAGGCATGGTGTGTGCGTGGGTCCTGAAAAGAATCAGCATTATCTGGCCTCACAACTGCCTAAGAGGAGTCCATTCAGTTTCCTTTGGCAATGTAGGGTTAATCTCAGGCAAGAAGAGAGGTTGCTTACACTAAGCATGGGGAGGCCTCCTCCACTTGCCAAGAAAACTCATCGGAATTTAGAGGCTCAATGTCCCCAGCTTTATATGGTCATCTCACACATTCCCATTCCAACTTCCAGGATTCCATTGTTCTCAATCAATGACCTCATTTTAACATCAGACCCCCAGCAGGTTCAATCTGTGTTGTAATTCAGCCATTTCTAGGCTGAGATTCTGCATTTGATTTTCAGCAATCTCACCCCTATGGCTGTAGGAGATAATGGTTTCCTCAGGGCACACACATCACAAAAGGTTTCAGGTCATTTATGGGGCACTAAAGCTGGGAATTCAAATCCCTGAGCTCATCATTTTCTTTCCTACTTTGTCCAGTGACATTAGGGGCAACCAGCCAGTGTCTCTATATTCATTAGTTTGAGAAAAATGTTTGAAAATATCATATACACAGTCACTGAGATCTTTGCTTTTTATCAGTGGTTAATTAGGAGTATCTAAGGAGATGCATCAAGTTATTTCTATTACCAAATCACACCACAGACCATCAGTGTGCTTCTTACTACTGGAAATAGAGCCATTCAAATTTATAAATCTAACCAGATTAGAAAGTAAATTCCAGAAACCCCAGAACCAATTCAGAAGACTCATCCTTAAAATTCTGTGCTTCTAGAACCACTGTACCAAAATTTGCATGAGTCAAGATTCTCCAGAGAAGCAGAACCAAAAGATTACTCACACACACATGTGCGTGTGTGATATCCACATATGTATGTATGTATGTATGTGTGTGTGTGTGTGTGTGTGTATATATACATACACACACACACACACACACACACATATATATATATATATATATATATATATATGCCAATGGCGCAGTTCTAGTCCACAGGCAGGCAGGCAGAAGGAACCAATATTTCAGTTCAAGTCCAAAGGCTAGAAATAACAAATATCTTAGCTCAAAGCAGTCAGGCAGGAGGAAATTCCCTCTTACTCATGGGAGTATGCCTTTTTATTGTATTTACTTCCTCAACTGATTGGATGAAGATCACTTACATTAGGGAGAGCAATCTGGTTTTCATAGTATACTGATCAAATGGTTACCTTCACCCCAAGATAATCCAGTAGATACACCCAGAGTAATATTTAGCCAAAGATTTGGGCACTCCCTGGCCCAGTCAAGTTGACACACAAAATTAACCATCCCGGTCCCCTTTAGACCAGGGTAAGACATTAAAGGCGTTAGTCATCTTTACGTTAGTGCTGGTAGACACTGGAAATAGGAAGAAAAACTTTGTTCTCTACTACAGATGATCATTCTATTCCAGGATCTAACAGTACAGGGTTAGCATGAAAGGACCCTCTAAAGAATTATAGATTGCTGAATGTCAAATGTGTTACCTGAAGAAAGTTCTTCTGGGCAACAGCATACTGGATACTGGGGCACATCAAAGATAAAATAAAACACTAAAAGAATGAAATTAACCTGTTAGGATTCAAGTTCTTCATCCACTCCAAAACTGACTATTTTGATTTAGACTTTTGTCCTTCCTGCTTCAAACTGTTAGCTATTATTTAGTTGAAGATGTCAATTTTAAATGAAATGTAAACCACCAAACAGTAAGTCCCTTCTGAAGGATGAATCTTGCAGGAATGGGATTCTTAATAAAATTCCATGTTCAAAATATCTCATATTTATTCCAGGAAATAGAACTTTAGGAAAAGGTAACATTAGGAAAATAATTATAAGAGCATATATACTTTTCATTTTGTCGCAATTCTGCTTTTTCATCTATTTAACTTCCCCATTAACCTAGATGGATTTTATATGGACTCATTTGAAAGAAAAGATAAGAAATTATCTTAAAGTCCATTAAAATATATAGGCTTCAGATGTTTTTAGGAGGGCAGAATTTAAAGATGTCTAACATTTTGCTGAAAGCACATTAAGTATCCATTCTTTGAATAAACTTGGCTTAGTAGAAATACCTGCCTCATTAAAATGCTTAGTTTGCTAACTTTGAACTTTAAAGTGCAGTTTCTTTTCTAGTGAAAACTAGCTATTCGTAATGCGTTAAATTGAACGTTTCCGAAAATGGCTGAATGAATTTCTTAAACCATCATAAAACCAACAGTGATGAAAATAATAATACACTTTAAAATTCAAAGTTTTATCACCAGTAACAACAAACTTTGGGATAACTATACCTTCTCATTTTTTGTAGTTGTGCAAATAAAGTAGCAAATTGCCCTCTCAAATTTTTATTTTTATTTTTTAACGTTTATTTATTTTTGAGACAGAGAGAGACTAGAGCGTGAACGGGGGAGGGTCAGAGAGAGGGAGACACAGAATCTGAAACAGGCTCCAGGCTCTGAGCCGTCAGCACAGAGCCCGACGCAGGGCTCGAACCCACGGACAGTGAGATCGTGACCTGAGCCGAAGTCGTACGCTTAGCCGACTGAGCCACCCAGATGCCCCTCAAATTTTTAATTACTCTTTGTATTAATCTATAGATATATTTATAATTGGATTCTCAGAGCAGTTTACATATTTCCTTCTCTCTGAACAAGTGCTCCAAGTCTCAGCTGATTTTTTTTAAATGTATATTCCTCATTGTAGAACTTTAATATGTCTTCCAGAGTCTTTATTTAACGTGTTTTTACTTTATGCGTTTTTATTATTGAATGAAATAATGGCATTGTGCAATGCATAAGATATCTTATTTTGATATTTTAAAATTTTGATTACACTTGTTACAAATAGGTCACAATCAGTATAACCATGCTGCAAAAGCTTTTTAAGCTTTACGGTTTCAATTTCCATCAATTCTAACACTTTTGGGGATCAGTTTTAGACTTTAGTTATACCATGCTAATGCAGTTCACACCTGAGACTCTGTAAACCAGAAGTCATCAAAAAATTTAAGAGTAAGAAGGACTCAGCATACTATAGATTTACAAGTCAGATCTGAATCTGTACTTCCCTATGGTGAAATTAAATCAAACCTTAATTCAGCAGAAATTTAAATTACCAGAATTGGAGCTTGAATAAGTTATTTTTGAGCTCTGGGAGGCCTGCTTTAAAAAAATAATGAAAAATAAATAGACTGATATATCCTAGATTGGTTGAACCCAGGTTTTTCACAAATTGCTTATTGTTTTTCTTATTTCTTAAGGACAAAACATGACATCAGAAC